>NC_044581.1:16211651-17557651 GCF_901933205.1 Camarhynchus parvulus | reverse complement strand
TATTTTAGCAATTGGATAACGATGGATGGAGCTACAGCAACTTTGCCTTGGGTCTCAAGGGAGATCAGTGCATATCCTAGGGAGCACCCTGTTCAGTAACTAGAAAATAAAGGCCTTTGATTTAATATCGAAATTAAATACTGAAGACACTAATTCTGTTGAGCAGGAACTTTGCACAGAGCACATTGTAACACCTCTACAGCGCAGGGATGATGTTTCTGAAGAGGTGTCCTGACCTGCATCTCCTGCCCATGGCCACCCTTTAGCACATGGCTTGTTGGGCAGCATCCAAGCCAGGACCAGCTCAGCCAGGGTTTATTCAGCTGCCATAGTGAAGAGCTCCTCTGAGAGCCAGAGCTGCAGTGTTTGCATTTCTGTGTTGTGCTGAGCCTGATCCAGCCCTGTTCCAGCTGATGGAAGGACTCCTGGTGACCTCAGCATGCGCTGGATTCAGCCCTTGGTGCAGTGAAGGGCAGTGAAGGTGTTTGAACCTGAAGTTCTTGGACAATGTGGGTATTTCACAACTTAAGGAACTCATAAAAGACATTTTCCCTCCCTTTCAGTGCTCATGTTACAGTCTGTGACAAAAAACCCCCTGCCAGGTTCTCCAAGCCATTGAGCAACCTTCCTTGCTTTTACATTCTTTTGTTCCTGGAAAGAAAAGCCAGACAAAAATATCAGCTGCATCCTCTCAATACTAAACAGCTACTTCAGACAAGGACTGCCTTATTTTTTCCAATACTTAGCAGTTCAGAAGTGGATTGTGTTGAGAGATGAAAAGAATCAACCATTTCATTTAGTGAATGACAAAATCTTAGTTAAAACCTGTTTCCATTTGGAAATATCAGTACTTGTCCCTGTATCACACAAGGCCATGCACTGCCTTGATCGTGGACCAAGAGCAGCAGTTGTCTCCAGAGATTCAGCTGAAAATGTCCCAAATAATCACCTCATTCTAAATACCTTTAAACTTGCTAAATGCTGAATACTTTAACAGCAGTTTCAACTGATTTCCCACCACCAATCCATGTGTCTAATATTGTTATTGCTTCTAAAATAGGCATGATACACGTAGGACTGATTCCTTTTGTGACTGCAGTTTTCTGATCTGGTGTTTTGTCACACCAGTTCTGTGATTAAATACATTAGTTCTGAGCAGGAACTCCAACTGAGAGATTGTCAAGCACTGGAAGTGCCCAGGGTCCAAGAGGCTGTATATGCAAACAGGATTTTCCATGGCTTTGGCTTTTTTCTATTCATAAGTCCTTCCATAATATGAGAAATTTAAGTTACACTGCATTCTTTGTCCCTTCAAGCAGCCAACCTTTTCCCTTTATTGTTTAGCAGAGCAGTGCCTACATTTGGTGACAGTGCTGCAATCCAAGCTTGCCACATTATGAGCCAGATTTGAAATGAAGGGGAATTCTGTGGCCATAAGAGCATATTTTATTTTGGGCTTTGGTTTTCTTGGCGCCTTTTCTTTTTTCTTTTTAACTTAAGATGGCATCATCATGAGAATGACATATCCTGGAAGATAGTTTCAAAAGAATGAGGGTTACAGGCTAGCCATGGAAACCATCTACTTGAGGTATTTCCTGGAGATCTTATCACTGTCATAGCAAAATTTCAATGTGTGAGGCAGATAAATATGGATGGCAACTGAGCTGCAAATTGACCTTGTAGGCTTGGGATAGATTTAGTCACTGCTGCCAAAAAAATTTTCAGGTACATCAGAGATTTGTGCCCAGGGGTCCTCTTCTTACCCAACTAACTTGTAATCACAACTGTCAGCTTCAGAACATTTATATGACCCTGTGGAGTGTAATGTGACTCAACCATCTGAATGTGAAATTCGTTAGACAACTGCAGCATGCTCAGTGGGAGCAGACTGTGAGACAACACTGATGGATAAAAGAAGATGAGACAACAGGTTAAAGGGTTCCTGCAGTGGTTTTGCAGGTTTGGGAATAGGTGTGCACGTATTAAGTGCCAATGTGCCTCCTCACACACCTCCAAGGAGACCATTTGGGTGCTGTGAAAATTTCAGCAGTAACAGAACCTGACACCTATCTCTTCCAGTATCAGGGTATAACAATGATTGGCCTGCACTTTAATAAGTCTTGCCATTCCTTGTTTATCAAGGACATCATGCTTTGAAAGAACAACTTGCTTGATTATAATCTGGCAGTGAGAGGTGTGAGCAGCTCTCCTCACAGCACTTTACCCATTACCCACAGCACTTCTCAGCCCGTGCCAATCACTCCTCTGTGAATCATTCTAATTGCATAAAGGGCTTTGGACACTACTAACTTGTGTCTGGTACAAGCAGGGTTGATTTATTAGCCCTCTTCCACTTATGCTTGTTTTAACCTCGGGTAGTCCGAAAGCAATCTATTGATCTAGTTAAGGGCCCTATGTAAAACTGAACCCTTAGGCAATGAGACTCCTTGGCAGGCTCTCACAGGGTTATCAGTTACACTTTTTGTTATTTAGGTCTAATTTTACTTCCCCTGTCCATTTTCTCCCATAATTTCTTCTTGCTGAGGTGGGCACTTACAGAGAAAGGCAGTGCTGCAATTGAGAGAATCAATACTTCCATTGCAGGGTACTTACAGTGCTTCATCCTCTTTGCATCCTGTGCCCTTCATATGTCAGGGATAGGGATCAATTATGAAGATCTGTCAGGTTTGTTATTACATGAGAACATTTATTCTGTTAAGAGGATAAAGCAAAGTCAGCAAGCCAAGAACATTTGAACTACAGTTTCCAAGCCCACAGTTACACCCTGTTAGAAAGACAAGTATATTTCCTTTATTCTAAACTCACAGGACAAAGGGACAAATCTCTTCAGCCTGACCAGTGAAGAAATACAATTGAGAATCACAACACAGAGCTTGAAAATACCTGGGAAATTCTTTCTAATGGTGTTTTTGCCTAAAGGCTTTCCCCCAAAAGCTTCTCCTACATCACAAAAAGAGTCCACTAGAACAGCACTTATCACTTTTGTACTGGACCAAGGGCATGACTTCATTTTCCATGGCTGGCCCAGTTCAGGCTCTCAGGGAATTACCAGCAGGATGTGCAGCTGGGCTCTTCTCTTGCCCTCTAAGACATGTCAACTCAAATTTGCCAAAACTAGCAGATGTCCAAGCAGGCTGTAAGAGATAGAAAGAAAAGCAGCAAGTGTGAGCAGAACCTGGCTCACAGATCTCTAAGAGCTCGTTATTAGTGTGATTAGCTGTAATACTGTGATTGAATAGGCTGGACACATTCAATTGCAAACACATTCCGCTGCTGACTAACAAAACTCTTGTTCCATACTTGTACACTTGATCCAGGCAAGGGCAAGGTTGGAGACAGGCTTTGTTCATTAAGGTTTTATGGTTTTGCTTTCCTTCACAAGATAAAAGGCAAAGACAAGAGCAGAATTTCTTATAGTGATTTTCAACTAATGCTTTGAAGGTGAATTCTGAATATTTAAACTTTTCCTCACAGTGGGAATTCTGATATTTGTAGCCACTGCCAAGGAAGGATCTTTTACTATTAAAGTGGTCGAAAATGAAAGTGAACATACTGCAGAGTCCGGGAGCGATTCCAGAACTGCACGTTCTCTGCATAGCTAAGAACAGGTACAGTGCAACTGCTGCATGGTGAAGATGTTATCTACCCTCAGCAAACATCTCAGCCTAATTTGGAAAGGACCACGTTGAGGGGAAAATGGCTTTTTATTCTTCACTTCCATTCAGCAGTGATTTAAGGAGCTAATTAGTGCCAACATTTGAGGTCCAGATCCTAAATAAGCTTGAGTGCCTATTGGCTATTGCATCTCCTGCCAGCTGCAAGCCATCTCAGAGGATATGAACCCTGGCTTGGCTGTGAGAGGAGCAGCTCTACACGTGGAGCCTGCCCTTGCTGTCCAGTGAGAGGGAGCCCAGCATCTGGACATGAGCTCACACTTGTGCTTAGCCCTTGCAGGTAGCAAGAATAGACATAACTCTGAGAGCATGAAGAGGAATTTGACTTCAGGTACCAAATCCAGAAAGGTTTAAGTTATTTCAAAGCCCTATATTGGATATCACTTAACATTTCAAGTCCTGAAGGAAATAGTTTCCATTGAAACGCATTGGGTGCTGAGGATCTGCTTGGAGTTATATATAAATACCACCACCACCCTTACATTAGCTCCTGAGCTAAAGAATGACACTTAAAATAGGCTTTTCTCTGTCATTCTGCTTTATGGGACTCAAGGCACAAAATATCATCTCAGACCACAAAGACCCAGTACTACTTCTAGCTCGGCATGCTCCTGGCTAGATCTACACACTGCTCTGTGCTATTTCCAGGGCCAAATTTTCTTCTCAGTACAAATTCAAACTCCACATAATGCAGCAGAGATTTTCCAGATGTAGCAGTCAGAATGCATTTAAAGTTGAACTTCTCTTGTTTCTTGTTACTCTCCCATATGCCTCATGTACAGCTTTCTTTCCAGATGTGAACAGTCTTTAAATATGTATTTGCATATGTGAAACCAGAGTTTGCATCCTGCTCAGACTGTGACCCTGTGACACTCGTGGTGCAGTGCCTGTCCCGAGCCTGCTGCCCTGTTACACAAGGACAAGCTGCAGGGAAACAATTTAGGAGGAAAGAAATGCAATTCTAAATCTTTTATGCTTATCTACGTTTATAATTCCAGTCATGGCTCCTATCTGTTTGTAAATTCCAAAGCAAAATACCTCTGAACTTGCTAAGTCGGTGTGGATATGCTCATCTTCTCCTTGCTACATAAAATTAGACACAAACCAGGCAACAGTGGACTGATTAAGAGTCTCTCCAGCAAAATAAAAGAAGATAGGTCTTGTTATCAACTTGGCTGCTGACTCTTGACAGAGGCAAGAGTGTAAGGTACATTGAGATGCTTATGAGATTCCTACCCTCTATTATGAGAACTTTCAGCAGTGGTTTTATGCTGAAAAGTGACTCTGAATAAGTAGCATTGTGAAGTTCCAAATTTATTTTCTCTCAAAGTCTTGCAGAATAAATTTGCCCACTTTACAGAAAAAGATGCATTTTCTCTTGCTGACATCCTTGCAAACTCTGAAAGTCACAGCTGTGTTCTCCTTTCATTGCTGCTCTCCTGAAGTGCTGTCTTAGTTAAAACTCTATTGTTAATGTAACAGAGAAAAAAATTCAATACCTTCAGAAAGAAGTCCCTTAAAAGGCCTTCAATATAAAGAACAACCATTGCATATCCTAAGATTAATATAAAGCTATATCTATATTTAAAGGGTGCAGGGGGACATAAAAATCACTCTGGGATTTGAATTCTCTGAATCATAAAGATTCATCATAAAAATCTAGTTATGAGGATCATTAAAAAAATGAGCTTCAGAGCATGAAATGTTAAAGACATTTGCAATCTTTTAGAAAAAAATAGTGTCTCCTTCAAGATCAGATTTTAAATCATCCTCTCTAAGTTGTATGAATGCCAACTTCTCGCAGACAGGTCAAGTAGATGTGAAGAAATGTTGGCAAATGTGTGATGTAACACACCAGCACCGGCATGTTGTGCTCTTCTCAGAAGGGAATTAGGGTCACACTTTGATAGACCTTTCATTTGTAAAGATGCAGATAAATACCTAATGATAGTTTTGAAAAACTTTATTTAATTTCACTCTTGTCAAAGTCCTTTAAAACCCAGAAGCATCTCAGCTGTTTTGAAAATTCCAGGAGTTACTGAGCGTGGCAAATGCCCAAATGACTTTAAAAGTCTAATCATCAGTGCCTGTAAATGGCTGGCAAAAGAACATGCAGAACAGACCCCTTACAGATTTAAAGCAATAGATAAATAGATCACACAATGTAATGGGATATTTTGCACTACTGTGACTCTGTTCCTTTTATTAGGATAGATCACATTATATGATCAAAGCTGACTGCACGATACAGCTGTGAAATCAGGATGAGACAAAAATCAGGCCTGACATAAATATGTAAAAGCCATAGTCACATTTCTTGTTTGTAAACTTGCTGGGATGTCATGATCTACCTTTTGTTGGGCATTTCAGGGTTTTGAATAAGGAATAAGCAGAGTTATTTGCTGGCTTTCACCAGCGTGTTGCCAGCAAAATCTTTGCCAGAGGTGCACATGAGCTTGTGCTTGGGAGCAGGATGAGAGGACCTGTGAGAGAACAGACTGGATTTGTACTTTCCACGGATCACTTCAGGACTCTTGATTTGAATTCTCTGGATTTTTTCTTCCAAACTGCCTAAATGGCAGTGCAGTGAATGTGGAAAGTGCATTTACCTGCTGCTCTGGGTTCTAGACTTCCAGGAACTTCAGAGAACTTTTCTGAACAGCTAATGTGAGATTGGAGAGGATTAAACGAATCTATTAATTTATCCTTTTGTAACAGGTGACATTCCAATTTGTTCATGCCATTCTACAGCAATGTTGTTTTGAACTTACACTGCCATATATTTTATTTTTATTGGTCCCTTGCTAAACCAAATGTTTTAAACTCCCTGAGAAATTTTCAGCCACAGGAGAACAGGGATTAGATCAAAATGTCCATATAGCACCAGGGGCATTCTTGTTGGAATACAAATAGAGATGTGGGGAGCAAAGGTTCCTTTGCTCTCCTCTGCTCCCTTTGTATGGAAATGAATATTCCAAGCACTGGTTGTCAGTAAAGCCCTTGGATAAATCAAGGAATTGCAAAATGCCTCTTTTCATGGATGTATGGCCACTTATTGTCAGGGTCAGCTCTGGCCCTGTCTCTGTGGAACTGCATTTCTTGTTCACTTTTACAGAACAGCCTTCTCCATAGCTGCTGAAGTAACACTAGAGGGCAATAAAGTATGAGATATTCAGGCTTTCTGAGCCTCAGAATATCTGACAGGGGTGGTCTCCATTTGTTAATTCATCATTTGCTTCATGCGTTTGCTTTAATTAAAAAAGGACTTCTGCTGGGATAGGAAAAGAAGAAAAAACCCTTCACAGAAACCCAAAAATTAGCAATCACTTGCTTTCACAGTGTTGTGGTGTTAAAAGGAAGAGAGGAACCCTTTTGGGAAGGAGATCTGCATACAGGGGAGGGGTGTCTCTTCCAAACAAAATATTAAAGGACATTTTAAAATCCCTGAATTTGTTTTGAATTTTGCTGAATCCCTGACAGCAAAAAATCTCTTGAAAGGGACAGAAAAAGAAACAGAAAAAAAAAAGAAAAAGGGAAAGAAAGGGAGAAGATATGGGGAAAAAAAAGCATTACAGAGATAGGTGGCATAAAAAAAAATCTCTCTCCATTAGAGGTATCTTACCTGCAGAACAATTTTTTTTCTTTAGAGCCAGTTGATCTGTAAACTGACACTTTGGCAAGGGAGGGAGGAAGGTTTCCAGTCTGATGTGTCACACTTTCAGAGTGTCTTGGGTCACACACTATTTTAACAACTGCTCTTCCTCAGATTGCTGTGAGAAAAAGATATTGTCTAAAGCTTGGACACTGTATGGTGCTGGAAAACAAACCAAAAATCTTTACATCTTGCTGCTTTCAAGTCTCAGTAAATCCAAGGAACCTGGATGGCTTTTTGTCTTGAGTGTACCTCTGGTGATTAACATCTTCAGGGTGAACTCAGACATCAAGAGAAGGGTTTGCTTCAAAAAAACCCCTTTCTTTTAGGAATGCCAAGTGCAAAATTAATGATTCAGGACTGAGTCTGGAAGAAAGAGATGTAAGTGTGGAGTGAACCTTTAATGGTCTGTAAGAGGGAGTGACTGCTTAGAAGAGTTTTTATAGCACTGCACTTCCTGCTACTTGGGTAATAATAACAGCAGTAACAGTAATAATGCCTGCCTCTGATAGCTCACTTCCCATCAGCAGAACACAAGTAATTATGTTCATTTCTTATCTTAAAGCAAAGTGTTACTGAAGAGAGGAATGTGATAATGTGGTATTTGCTGCTATCTGTGTTTTTTAAGTATCAGGACCAGTTTTTTCTGCTGTACTGAGGCAGGGAAGGACCAAATGTCAGACAAAGCTGGTTTTGAGCACCCACACTTTAGACAGATCACCTCTTTAAAGGTGAGGTGGGGGTCATGTCATAGCCACAGAGGATGTTTGGCTCCTTTGAGTACAGAGTGCGTTTGTGACATTTAAAAGCCTCACCATTTCTGCTTTCAACTCTGCAGCACTGGAGTGGCACAAGCCCACCTTGCTACAGCATGTTATTGATGGCTGATGATATCTATCTGTTCCAGCCAGGCACTTTAAAAACAGAAAGTGATATTCTTATTAAGAAAAAGAATTAAAGAGAAGTCTTAAAATGCTCATCGGCCTGAGCAGGCTTCATTTTTTTTCCCCTCCTACAGCCAAGAGGAAATTATCATGCCACAGCAAATTAATTCAGGTCATGATAGTGCCATGGTAAAGCTAGAGGCCAATTCATGGAGATTGCTCAGAACAGCCTCTCTGTTTTCATGTTGCATTTAATAAGCCTTTTGGTTGAAAAATTTGTTATGCCGCAGTTCGATTCCAGCACAAGATGAATATGGCTCCTGTGATTTTGAGCCTCTCCAAGATAATTACTGTGATTCCACTGTTTCTCCTTGATGTACCTGTGTTCTCCCTGTGCACTCCCCCTGTCACTGGCAGGGTATGAAAGGGAACACTGAGGATATTCACACAGGTCAGGCTTCCCTGAAGATATCTTGACTCTCATACCTGTGCTCTTTCTGCTAATCCAAAGGTAAAGATGAATAGTAACAATTCATTTCAGCCATGTATTATTAATTTTAAGCAGTCTAGTTTTTCTATCAGCCACTTTCTATTACCCACGTGTAATGACCCTTGCCCACATAAATCTAGGAAGATTTAATTCGCTTACTGATGAACCCAGTTCTGTTCATTTCCAGCCTCTTCCTGCAAAACTCAGAACAGAAAACTCAAGTTTTTTTCTTGGACTTCTTGAAGAAGTAGTGCACAACTAAACCCTTCAGTAAAACTTGGAAAATTGCCCTTCAGTGCCTAAATGCTGACTACTAACTGGAAGAATTTTAAGTGTTTTTCTTGATTGTATTTAGCCCTGCTCTGCTAGATTATCCTTGATTTTTGCACTGTCCATTTCTGTTGAATGAGGTGATAATTAAACACATGCAGTCTATAGAACAGAAAGTGTTATTCTAAACTAACCAGCAAAGGTCATGGAATAAATACATTGACAACTTGCTAAGAAGGGAGATTACCCAAAGTCTTGACTTGGTGTTATTTCAAATCCCAAGACACAAGAGAGTTTTTATTCCCTCTCAATTCCTTTGTTGTTTGGGGATTTCTGTGTATTGCTTAGCTTAAATTTCTCTCAAAGCCATCCAATCAACTCTGTTGACTGCTTGGTAAAATTCCCTCCTACACTTGGGTCGGTGTGTACTGAAGAAGAAGGTTATCTGCACTATTAAACCTTTGACTCCTTGTCTTTTGAGGAGATCATTTTGCATTTTGCTATGGCAGAGCTGTAATTAGATCTGTTAATTAAGGACAGAATGAACTTTTTAAAAACTCTAAACCCCTCTGCATTTTTGATAAGTTTGCTTAGGTTGTTACTGACCTTCGTACAGGGTTTGCCACTGCTTATTAATTGTTAAATTTTAATTAGGCATGCTGATGAATGTGCTAGCCTTTGCAATAAATAAAAGGTAGCCTCCTTTATAATCGGATATTTACCAGTCTACACTGAAATTATCTGCTTTCCTAGAACACAGTTAATTTAACATATTTTGATAACAGTAATTGGTGGTCTATAAAAACAAAATGCAAACAGATAAATATACTGACTCCCTGGTTCAAAGACTGAATTAGCAGTCCTAACAAACTGAGCTAGGACACGGGGTCTTAAAAACATTCCACAGGCACTTGACTTCAACAGCTGGTCAGATATTCATGGAATTTTTATTGAAATTCCTTGAGAACATGTTTTCTGAGGAATAATCAACACTTCTTATAGAAAAAGCAGGTCAGACTGGGGAGATAGAGGAGTAGGAGGATGAAGAAGGGGATCATCTTTCTTGCCTAAGGGAAGTGAAATTTTGCAGCACTACTGAACAACCTGCTTTTTCCTGTGCCAGTCATAATTGTGTGGTGAATCCCAGTGCCTGTGGGCCCCCCCAGACCAACCCACCAAGGCTGTAAAACAAAATATCAGGAAATCAAAGGATGCCGAGAACCAAAATAATCCTTTTAGATTGACCAATATCCCCATAACTGAAAGAAATATCAGTTTATCTATCCTGTTTGATTGCTCTGGTAGAATTGATAACTACACCTTTTAAATTGGACCTCCTGCCACTTTCACCTCTTGCTCCTGTGGAAGATATCACAGGATCTTGTCCTGAGGAGTGATATATTTAATTAGCCATGGCCATTGCCATGAAGCAGAGTTCACCATCAGCAGCTTCTGCCACAGCACACCTTGGGTATGTAAATTTATCCCTGATTTCAGTGCCAGAGCTGAACAGCAAACTGTGAAAATGCTGGAGACAGTGACTCAAGTCCTGGCTCACGTGGAGGCAAGTGGCAAAAGTCACCCTTAATTCCCACACAGTCCCTGCTGAGCTTCTGAGATCAATGGTCAAATGCTTTGCTCGGATCAGGATCCACCACCTCCATAAGGAAATACTGCTGCTTTTTAAAGAAAGTAAACTCAGTTTAAAAGTTGAAGGAATGGGGCTCCATTCATTTACTTTCCATCCAGTCCTGATTTTCCAGTAGTTTCACAGTTTCCCTTCAAGAAAGAGCACGATTCCTTTTTCCTGGGAGCTTTAGCACCCATCTCTTCTCAAGGGCTGAATAATTAGATAATTGCCGCGTTGCCTGTATTATTAGTGCAGAAATGCTGCCTCCATGTCGTTGGGGATGTTCAGGCAGGTTCAGCAGCTGATGGAGTGCACTGCTCAGAGCTGTGTGAGCACTGCCAGGGGTTGCCTGTCCCCTGACCAGCTCAAGGCGTGTGGTCACTGCTGTCTGGTTTGATGCCAGTTCTTCAAGCACTGAGTGCTGCTTTCAAGATTCCCACTGCAAGGAGCAGGGCTGGTGATTGACTTGCCAGGGTGATTTGGGGCACTGATGAAAGCAGGACTTTTCAAAGGCTGTTGCTTTGGGAGCATTCTGCCAGACTGAGGGAATATTCTGCTAGTGGCACACCTAACTGGGCTTAGAGTGAGAATTCAGAGGCAGGTAAATTAATTTTCTAGGTCCTAATAAGTATGTCTTCCCAGAAAACAAGTTTCAGCAGAATCCTGACGGGGGACTCAGTGATATGTGTTTGGATATCTCCTGACACTGAAAAAGCCAGTTTTCAGAGAGTGTTTGAGCAACCTGTCTGCTGTTAGCCCTGGTTTATCCACAGATGTTCCTGCAGCCCTACTGAGAATCAACTATTTTCCTTTTGAAATCAGCTATGACTGCATGCCTGGCTTCACTTTTCCCTGCAATGGAAAATCAAGGGAAACATCTGAAAGCTTTCCCCCCTAGGGACATAAAAATGACATTACATCCTTAGCACAGGGTGGGATGCTTCACCTGCTCCTTCCAGACACAGCCTGACACATTTTACCTGTGCTCTTGATGTAAATGAAGACCAACACTCTGGAAATACAGTTGTTACTGCAATAGAAAATGGGCCATGAAATAGGGGCTGCAGATCAGTCTGTTTAATAATGATCTCCTCAGAGCTGTATTAACGAGCTGGAAGCGAGGAGAGCAGCATTTCTTCCCCTTGAACTTAGACTAGCAGCAGGACATGAAGGAGCTGTAATAGAATGTTATTTTACAAGAAGTAAATAATGTAATAGAGTCTATAAGGATGTCAGCAGGAGAGTTAGAACTGTCATAGCATAATCCTGACTTGAGCAGCAATGTGTGAAAAAGTAGCCTGCAGCAGTTTTTCCAGTACTTCAATAATTTCTGCTTTCTCACTGATCTTTGTTTACTCTACTTACCTTGTCAAAAAAATGTTTTACCTTATGTTAAAATGCTAGCTAAAAGAGGAAAATGTATTCCCAGAAATCCCAACTTCTCAAGGATACATTTTATTTTCTTTTCTGCTGTTGTTGTTGTGGAAAAGATGGAAGAATTGTATTCCCTTCACTTAAAAAATATGAAGAGTAGTAAAACCATAAATAAAAAGAAGCTGCCTGTGTCTTTGTTGCTTCTTGTTCCTTCAGACTAATGAATAATTCACAAAATTGGCAGTATTAGACTTCATATCCTTGTGATATGATGGCAGATTTTCCAATGAGGCCTCAAATGTAAGCTCAGGAGGGTCATGAAACTACACAGTTATCTTTATTGGAATGCAGCAACATCTTCCAAGGTACTGCAGCACCTTTATATCATCACTGAAGCAAGGCAGAGTGGACAAGTTTGCAACTAAAGAAAATGCTAAGTATTAAACTGAAGCTACAAAAAAAAGAAGAGGGGGCTAAGTCTCTGTTTTGTTATTTCTCTATTCATATGGCCATTCTTAAACCATTATCACAGCAATGCTGTAAAGACGAGGGGGACAAACAAAATCCAAATTTTCATGATGGTTTTTGCTTGTGCCTTCACACTGCACAGAGAATTCAGAGTATGTACTCCCAGAAGAATACTCTCACAAGCCTTCCTGGAACAAATCCTATCTGACTTTCCACAGGATCCAGGCTCTTCTACCTCTCTTTAAAAAATGTTGTTACTTTGCTGCTGGTGCTCTTGCAGGCCCCAAGCTCCTTTGCAATTCTCTCACCCCATCCCAGCCACAGCCTTGGGAATGCCATGCTGTGTTTTAAATTCAAATTGTGTTGGCTTCTCTAAGTTTGAGACAGACCTTTAACATCAGCCTGGTATAATGTATTTGTATGGTATATTTGTCTTGGCTTTAAGGAAATACATTAAAAACCTTTCACTGAGGATATGAGATGTTGCATTGTCCTTGAAATTGTGTTTGGACCTTCAAAGCCATTTAATCTCAATTAAAGCAGAGCATACAAGAGAAGGTGCTCTGAAGATGCATTAAAGAGAGTTCCAGTGCCAAGCCTGTGTGCACTCTGACACATCCTAAAAGCACTGGTTGGAAGGTGGGTTCAGAACTCTCCCTGTGCCCCATTATCCATGGATCATTAGCATAACCCAGAGCTCCTCATGCACCGTGCCAGGGGGTGCTAACAAGTGCTGCTAATGTATGAAGGCTTGACATGATAGATTGTAATGCCTCTGGCTCTGTCATGTCACAGGCAGTTTATGCATTAAATAAAACACACCAGGGGATTACACAGTTAAGAGATTGGAAAGGCACCACGGAGACTTCTAATTCAAAATCTCCATTTGTGATGTGTGCCAGAGCTGCGAAGGGCAGCCTGAAGTTTGACCTCAGATGGGTGGCCAGGGATTGTTTGAGATGAGTTTGGGGCTCTCAGAGCAGCCCATCCACCATGGGACAGCAGCCTTCATCCCCTTGCTACAGGATGCTGCAGGGGAGCAGAGCCAGGCTGCCCTCACAGCTGAGCGAGCACCAGACACTGCAGGGTGACAGCAGCAAGTTTCTGCTGCCATTGATTTTGCTATACTAATTCAGAGGATAAACAGAGGACTCAATTCTCCAGAGTTATCAATCTGGCACCTTTCAAGCACATTTAGATTGGCACGGGCTTTTGTTTTCTGTTTTCTCTTTTTTTCCCCCTTCCCAATTACATGTTAAGTGTAGCAGTGTTAACAGATGTCACTAGAATATAATCTCCAAGGATTCCAAGAGCAAATAACACTAGGAAAAAATTGATTCACAAAGAAATGTTTAGCTATCATGATCATTGAGAATAAACCACATTATTTTCTTAAATGCCTAGTTCAAGTGCTTTTTTTAGAGTTATTTTGACAGAACATTTTGTAAAAGGTGCCAGCAAACAGTGTGGAATGACAATCACACAGGAATGAGATGGTGCCACAGTCAGAATTCACCAGTGACAAAGATGAAAGGCATTGCTTCATGGTTTTTGCAGGAATCTAACCTCCACGCCTACAATATGGTTCATATAGCAGTGTCCTACTGTGCCAGAAAATACATTTCTATTTGTAACATACTAAAAATACTGTGAGTACCATGATATCCTGTTTCTTTTTCCTACTTGCTTTTTGGGCTTAGGAAACAATTTTTTTTATTCCTGTCTTAATTTTTGACTGCTTTTTTTTTTAAAGCAACTCACCAGATAAGTCTGTTGTTAATAAATTTATGGCTGATAATTTAAAAAAAAAAATATATGGGAATGTGAAGAAATGAATGCGCCAGAATGCCTATTTAGATTCCTAGAAAATAATGATCACAGAGGCACAGAACCCCTACAGCTTCCAAAGAAGAAGTGAAACCTCTGCCCACATGTGGTCATGCACATTAAAGCTGATGCCCACCAAGTTTATAACCTCTGTCATGGCAAATGATTGGTAGTTAAGCTCCTTTTTGGAGTTCATTGCCATTGCCCCTTTATTTTAGACTAATAGACAATAGTAATTTTTAATATGTATGTTTTGTACAGGGAAAAGCAGGCCACAAAGAGCTGAGCACACTGAGGTAAAAGTACTCAACACTGACTGTATTTGTAGCTCCTGCACAAGGACTTTATGCTTGTTTACTGTTACCCAGGTCTATTGCCACAAGTAAGACCAGCAGAAACAGAAGAATAATGAGTGAAAATTGGTTTCTCTGTAAGATGGGAACGTCCCTGACCCTTATCAGACCCCCTGTTGTTCATCCTCCACTGGAGCCCAGTGCCTGGAGCTGTATCAATGCCTCAAGCTCAGACAAGTGCCTTCAGTGTGTCCTGAGCTGGCTGCTGTGAAGGGGGGCTTGCACAGAGAAACCAGCTTGTCTGGCCCCCCAGGGCATGGGAAAGCAGATCTGTACCTGTCTGCAGCTGAGCAGAGCTTTTTTTCCCACTTTTTTCCCCTCCAACTTTGCCCCTGGGCTCTGGGATGGAATCTGTGCCTCTTGCCCACCCCGACTAGGGTCTCAGGGAGTTCATGTCCCCCTGGAGAAAGCCCATTAGCAGCTTCCCACTGGTCTGAAGGGCCTGAAGGCTCCAAAACCAAACCAGGCTGCCCCACATCCATTGCAGAACAGATGCTACACGGTGCCACTGGAAAGCAGTTTCAGAAAAGCACATGAAAATTGTGCACTTTTACCCTCACATGGGTGCATTCTCCTCACTGCCCATTGCTTAAAATGTGAACAGAATCTGGGTTTTATCTTCTTAGTGACCTGGTTCAGGCTCATATTTCCAGTATGTCTGGAACTATTTCAGTGATGAACGGTAGATGGAGTTATTAACCCACCAGAAGCATCTGACGGAGGAAAAGGAAAATGCCCTCAACACATTCTGCTCCAAAAAAATTCCGATCTTTGTGATTGTTTGTTGATTTACTAAAAATGGTATATTTAAAAGCATGGAAAGGCAGAAAGCTGGAGTTATTGAGGCATATGACAGATATGACAGATATGACAGATACCTGGCTTGGAAATGCCACAGGACTTCTTTTCCATTTACCATTATTCACCTCTGAACACTTCTTAACAAATTCTACACTTGCAGAAAAAAAGAACAAAGTACATAAATGCAACAGGAAAAGATTTCAGAATCAAAAAAATACAACCAACCTAGCCTTCAACAAACCCATTCTTAGAAACACAAATAGCCAAATTTACTTAAATACATTTCATTTTAGGAGTAGCAGTACTCAGTAGTAGAGAGTAGTAGGAGAGCAGTACTCACTGTTCTGCAGTTGTCAGTTCCTATCACAGCTCACTTTCTCTCATATTTTTCAGCCATGTTTTCTGCTGATTTTCAAAGGTTTTAGAAGTTGGGCAATAGTCAAGCCCCTGTTCAGTAGCATCAGTATTGGGCTAATGCAAAAGCAGGTTCACTTTCCAAGACATGCCAGCTGCCTGCTGAAAATGTCTGGATGACATTCCCTTCGTAATAGGAGATCTCTCAATTGTTAAAACACTTGCACATTTCTAAGGAAGCAGAACACCCAGTCTGCCGTGGGTTAAGAAAATCCCCTGGAACTGCATCATAAGCAAATTTTATTCCTGTTCAGTGATTTATTTAAATGCAGTTATCTCTGAAGGATAAGAAACAGATCCTCAGGGTATTCACAGAAGCAGGGAGTTAGGGCACAGGGGGATTTTTCACCTTCAGATTGAATTATCTGACTTTATTCTAAAATGAGGATGGTCAACTGGGATGGTCAACCAAGCATTTATCCAAGACTACAGAACACGACTAGCACAGGAACTCTGCTGACCCAGAGGGGTTTTGAGTAATCTGAAAGCTCAGCTGTGGGAGCAAGTGAATTAGCAGAGACTACTGGGGCTGAAAACTAACAGCCAGTCATGGAGAGGATCCTGGAGAGCTGTTTGATTTAAAGACACTCCTCACCTCCCTCTCTGTGGGTGCTCCAAGGGGTTTGGTGTGCATTTTCTTATCACCCTCGGCAGTATTCAGATATCAAGACAAGGTTTGTAAAGTTAGGAAAGCTGGTCTGCTCTCTTCCAGGCAGCTCTTCCCAGCACTGCATGCTGAGGCAAACAGGGAGTGTCTTCTCACCCCCAGGGATCCACACTGGAACCTCAGTCAGGCCATTAATTTACACCAGGGCATTGTAGGGGATGGACTAATTCTGAAAAGTGCCAACACAGACTTCATTATTCATTATTGTCAGTCTGAGCAAGGTGGTCCTGGTAGCCTCCATGCAAGCCCATATAATGTTAAATATTTAAGTTTTCTTATGCAGATAATGCCACAAGATACACCTCAGACAGAAAATTGTTCACATTTACAGGGAGTATAAAGATTATGACTTTTAGCCAGCTTAAGAGTATGTAAGTTGCCGTTTAAAAATTACCATTTAAAGTTATCATTTAAAAATAAAATGCCTTGATAAATGTTTGTTATAATCCATATGATACTGCAGTTATTTGAACTGGAAAACCTCCACACCTAGCAAGGCACTAATTTGATGGCCTGCTAGAAGAAACAAGACATAATAATGTATTCATGTTAAGATCCCACATTAAATGGAAGAATCATCCTTGAAAGGATGGATGTCTGATTCTCTGTCACCCTGATTCTCTGTCACCCTGATTCTCTGTTACCCTGGGGCTCCTTCAGGGCTCTCAGATCAAACAGCCTCAGACCATCAGTGCCGTTTATGCGGGAGAGCAGAAACGGGAGACTGGGCTGATGATTGAATAATGCAGAATGTACATTTGCTGTATTGTACTGGAGCCAGCGTGGGGATAGGTGGTGAGAGAGGGCTCCCAGGCTGTGTTTGAGGCTGTGCAGAGCAGCACTGTCACACTGCTGCCAAGGCACCACTAGATGTCTGTCTCTGCCTGTGCTCGCCCGTGTTCTGGGAGGGCCTGGCCACCAACTCACCTTCTGGACCCCAGCTTGTGTTTGTGCTTGAGACAACTTACCTCACATTACCTGAGTGCTGGTGGAGAGCACCCACGCACTGAATTAACTGTTCAACAGACCAATTAACTGCAGCTATTCCCTCCATAAGTGCAGGAGTGAGATTTTCTCTTCCCCTCCTCAATATGACATGATGACAATGAGAAGTTAGAGCAGACTGGGTAAGGCCACGTATCCAGTGTGACCCAAGAGTTACTGCAGGGAATGGGACTTCTGCTGTTGCCTCCAGCTGCATCAGGATTCACAGAAATCCCCTTTCCCACAACAGAGATGTCCATTTAGCTGTGTCATTTTAACAGGCTCATATACGGCTCCACTCACTAATGCAGTTTACCTCTCAGGCTCTCTGTATGTGTTGACTAATCTCTCTCATATTTTGTACTTCTTCCCAGCTAACTCAGCTTGTTGCTTTGTTAAGGACGTTTCCCACTCCTCACACGTTAAGTAAACCTGACTTGCATGCCCAGTTTGCCCTCCCCAAGCAGTGCCAGGGCTGAGCTCCTGAGGAAACGCTTCCAGCAGACACACTCAGGGCAGCATCTGCTCAGCGAGGCACAGAAACTCCACACCGAGTGGTTTGGCTGACTCCTGCCAGCCAACCTGCACCGAGAGCCACCTCAGCAGCACTGCCATCTCTAGATTAACCTGTGGCAAGTAAGGCAGGCGCAGCTTCCAGCATTTGTGCCACTTCTCTGCAGGAATTCGCTGTCTCCTGGCAGGATGAGGAGGGCAGGCTCAGGTGTGGAGGTTTGCATATGGACAGGGTAACAAAGGGCTCTCCCCTCAGCTCTGTCTCCCCCTTCTTCTCCCCTACTCACCAGTCATAGGAAAGAATTGGAGAATTTTTTAGGATAAGATGCCAAAACACTTTAAATTTGATTTCAGATCTGTTGTCATACAATTTGGCTGTACTAAGTGGATCAGTGAGCACATCCCTTGCATATGTTAAAGTCCCTCAATGTACATGCAGTCATCTAGCTTAGTAAATAATCAGTTCTTTCTTTTGAGTGTGTATCTGCAATTACCTCCATTTCCATTTGAGAAACAGAGTTAGGGTCTCAGTGGTGTGCTAAAGGACCACTCACAACACTTCTGGCAGACCAGAGAGAAAGCCAGGAACAGTAAAGACAAAGAGTCAGATACTCAGTGTTTCATCAAGATTGGCAGAAGGTTCTTGGACAAAATCAAAGTGCTGTTACACAGAATCTTCGATTATACTTTGGAGTTCAGTATAATTTAATATTTTGGAGAATAAAAGAGTAAATGCGTTTGAGGAAGGAATTAGAAAAGTTGATCCCCATGATGACAGACCTGTTTACCTGTTTAACTAACAGACTTTTTTGTATTGAACTCTGAGTACAAAAGTCCACTTGCAGCAGAAACAAGGCCAACTGATGGGATGAGGGAAAAAGTTTCCTTGTTCCACACCTATTCCTGAAACACTATCCCCATCTTTCACCCTGCTCTCTCTGGAGGTGGGATGTTTCACTCCAGAGCATTTGTGTTGAGGTCACCACTCCAGCCAGAGCAGAGAGCAAAGCTCTCAAAGTTTCATGAGGGAGGTCTAGCAAGCAAGTGCAGTCATCATTCTACAATGCAACAGGATTTGTAGGGAAGGAAGAGCTATTTTTGTGATTTTCCTCCAAGGTTCAGAGATTTGGTTCCTATAAAAGTACCATGTCTTAGTTCAGGATGGCTGGTTCAGGACACACCGTGGAACAAGCAGACAATAATGGCAGGGTTTGCATCATGGTCAGAAGAATAAGCTGGTTAAGTCAATCCAAGTGGTTTTTCCCCTTCCACAGACAGGAAATTAGGCCTTTCTGCCCTGATACAAACCCCTGCTGCACACCAGGCTGCCAGGTGTGGAAATCAATATGAATCAGAGAAGAATCAATAAGAATAAGAGAAGACAAAATTTCAAAAGGAGCCTTTCCACCTTTTGTGACCCAAGTGAGGTACAATGGTTGTAAGGGTAATTTTGAAACTAAGGGCACTGCAATGCTGTTTTTGCTTTGCAAAGCAAATGCCAGTTCTCCAAGTGCAGTGGCAACTGATGGCAGCTCAAGGCTATATCCATTTTTATTCCGTGAGTGTACCAGGAGCTAGTAGTGCCTGGGAGGTGGTTGTGGGAAATGAGGGCATCTAAACAATTACTTGTTTACATAAATATTCTAAATATGCCTTTAGTAAAGCACTGGGGTTATAGAACTAATTACTCTGCTCATCTCTTACTGACTTCCATGGCTCTACCAAGTCCCTTTTAGGGTGGATATCTCATTTTTGGTATGGATTTGTGTATGCCCTGGGTTTTATTGATCATTATGTGAAGCTCAAACCAGATATGTTTTTTCCTTTCCTCTGGATCCTGTTTCCAATGCTACAATTATTAAGCAAGTACGTTATTAGCAAATGCAGCAAAAAAATTTAAAGCAAATTGAAATAAAAACCAAACACAGTCAGTCTATTTACATGCTTATTTAATGATACACTTCAGTGCATGGCTAGTTATATACATTATATTGCATTAGAGAAGACTGTACTCAACTCACACCTTTCCCTTTCTTAGCTCAGGGACTTCTCAGCAGCAATCCCAGTGGAGATCTCCCACACCTTGGCTTTGCCTTTCAAAGGAAGATGGACTCCCTCAAAAAAATTAATTCTTTGTTTTCCTCTCATTTTCATACTGCTCAGTCATGCTTCTTACGCAGTCTTTACCTTTTTTTTTTTGACAACAATAATTTTTTAAGCTGGCAAAATTTTAGGCAAATAGAAATATCCAGAGAGAATGCCTTTCCAGTTTAGTCCAAAATTGTTGGTGTAGGACTTTTTTCTAAAAAGAAAAAAATCCTCCCTTATCAATTGAAACATTTTGTTCATTTCACATCACTATTTTTTTTCATATTTTAATTTTCAGGATTTTTTTTCCTCATAAGTTTCTATGTTACATTTAAGTAAATTTATCCATACACAGGATGCTTTTGCCATTTGCTATCTTGGAGGCTGAACTGATTCTGTGCTTGTTAAAAGATATGAAGAATATCTGTGATAGCCCACTTCTGATAGGGAATTGAATCCATTTCGGAGCAGCAAAGCTGTGAGAGCTGAGAGCCTCACCACAGCCCCTCTGCTCCTGGGTAAATGGACAGACCAACATTGTCAGCAGCATCCTCTGCTGCTGTTAACTCTGTGGAACTTGGCTTTAAATGGGCTGTAGTTTGGCTCTGAATATTTTCATTTAGGCCCTCAGCATTAGACTCCCTGACACATTGTTAGCATTACCAAACCTTTTAGCTACATCAAGGAAACAAAACTGAAAAGGCAGTGAGATAAATCTATGCTCCCAAACAGATGCTGCACAATCACATGCAGCTCAAGATGCCAGTTCCTAACATCTTATTTCAGCAAGTCTTAGAGATAAGAAATTTAACTCAATTTCACCAAACACAAGCTGAATCAGCCTGTAGCATTCATGGATTTTAAAGTAAGCAAGGAGAGCTGTGACTATCCTCTTGGATTTGCATTGCACAGGCCAAAGAATTTCATCCAATAAATCCCACTATCAAATGAATTATTGCTTCCTTCCATGTAAGCAATCCTTAGGTCCAGTAAGTTGTGGCTGAATTATAGCACATCTTGCAGGAGGGCATCCAGCTTCCTTCCATCCTAGAATGCTTACAAGGCTAGGCACAGAGCCCAACAAGCCATCTCCTTCCCCATTTCCTACTGCTGAACTTAATCCAGCTATGATGTGAAGGCAAATTTTTGTTGTGAATATTACTTCCATATGCCACGTGCCAGAATTATACCTTTACTCAGGGAAATAAGTGTTTCTTCAGAAATGATGGCTGGGATAGTGGGAAGAAATCAGTCAACAAGAGGATTGCAATCTACAGAAGAAGTACTTCGTGTTTGGATCTTATCCTGATTTCTTTTGCAAACTTGGAGAAATTTGAAAAGTAAAGCAGAAAATGGATGGAGAAATGAAGACAAAATAATACAGGGCAAGAATGTGAAAATATCTCAGATTTATCTTGTGCCCCTGACTGGAAATTTTGGAAAATAAAACCCCAGAGCTTAGGAGTGTGTGGTGGGTTGAGGCACACAGTCACTGGCTCACTGTCCCCAGCAGGATGAGGGAGAGGGGCAGGAGTGTCAAAGGGAGAAAACTCGTGGGTTGAGATAAAGACAGTTCAACAGTAAACCAAAAGCCATGCACACAAGCACAGCAAAGCAAGGAATTCATTCCCTGCCTCCAGTGAGCAGGCAGGTGTTCAGATATCCCAGGAGAACAGGGCCACAGCCCATGGAAGGGTGATCTGGGAGGACAAACACATCCACTGCAGACAGCAGAACTCAGTCCAACAGGCTCTGACTCCTCTTTGGGTGCCTCTCTGTGTCTACCAACAAACAGCAGCATTTAAAGAGCAGTAAATTCCTTACCTGGCGCTGGTTTTGTGGGGTAAATTTGAACATTAATCACAGCTATGTCTGGATGGATGCAGAGTGAAAATGGTCCTATTTATTCTACCCTCTGGTATCTGAAATCAATTTGCAGCTTATTTTGTGTATCTATTACATAATTGCAACAAGGAATATGTTTAATAAGCAGAATCCCAACAACTCCAGGGTGGAGGAGATATTTTTGTTGTTGTAGGTGTTTGCCATTGGTGACATAAACAAATACAAGGTGTCCCAGCTGCAGCCCATTCTCCCGTCTGATTCAAGATTTTAATGTGAAAATGGCTATTTTTAGGCTGGAGCTCATTTGAGGTTGTTCTGTGTCCCCAGCATGTAGCTGATTGCTGATAACCTGTTTGGGGGAGTGGGGGTGAGCCAGTGCAATCTGCAAACATTAGGAATCAAGTTGACTGAGAAGCAGAGCAAAAGCTGCAGAGACCATTCTGAGATTCAAGTCTGATCTCCGGTACTCTGCCTTCTCTTGAAGATCCACTCTTTAGTTATAAGTGACACTTCTTTCACATTTTAAATAGCTGGCAGAAAATAAAAAGGAAAAGACCCTAAAATGCTTTTGCCAGACTAGTCAATGCATTTAAGATTAAGCTGAACATTTCTATACATCAGTGACCTTTAAAATCTGTTAGGAAGGTGAGATGTTAGGATTTAGTCTCAGCCAGGTGATTGATGTTTTTTTTCAACTGCAAAGCAAAGCTATAGCCTGTAGTCTAAAGCCTATTTATAATCCTCTTTAACAGCACTTGGTATAAAGATACAACTCATTTCTTTGTGAAAATAGCCTGGCTCTGCAATAATGTGATATATTGAAAGGAAACAAAGTAAAAACCTGGAGCTTGCCTCCAAGATATATATTAAAGAAGTGTCAATAATTGCCCTGCATTTAAAGGAATTTTGTTAATATGAAAACCTGATTACATTCCCACAAAGGAAGTGTCAATAAGGGTGTTCATTCATCCACTTACCCTCTGAAACAGATTGGACACGACAATAAAACAACAGAAGCAGCTTTGTGGGTGGGGCCTTGGTTTCTCAGGATGCTCCCAAGGACGTCACTGTGTCCCACTTGCAGGAAGGGCAGTCTGAGGGACAATGTCCATTGGCAGGAGTGTTTAACCAGCCCTTCAGCCTGTCTGCTCTGCTGCCCTGCTCCTCCTGGGCTCCACCAAAGGGGCACCCAGCTGGAAATGGACCGGCCCTTTCATGAGCTGTCACCACATACGGAGGACATGGGAAGAGGGAGAGAAGTTCTCTTGCCTTCACTGCAGTAAAGAAAAGGCTCAAATTCAACCTCTTTGCACCTGAATGTCAGGAGGAAGGCAGGACCTTGTTCTTTACAACAACCTTGTGTGCTTTTCCCATCTCATTATTTGACCCTGGATTGCACCTCCCACAGTAAACCACTGACAAACCCACTTTATACCATCACCAGACATTTGCCTTCCTTCTGGAAGACCACGGCGACTTCTTTTCCCCCTCCTTCATTGTGAATTTTCAACACACAAGTCTGTAAATAGTGCATCGGGAAAAGCATCAAAAAATGGAAAGCAAAATCTATTTGTTTTACATAAAGGGATCTACCTCAAAGTCTGTCCTAATGTACTTCCAGAGCATGTCTGCTCTGGGGTTGAAGTATTAAGCACACATTATGCACTCAGGTTTCAACCCTGCCATCACTGAATTGCTTGATTGCAGTTGAGCTGCAGTAAAAATTCACGAGGAAACACATCCCTGGTGCCTCGGGGCAACTTCTGTTTGAGTTTTCCAGGGCAGGAGGAGGTGGGAGCACGTCCTGAGCTGTTGCAGGCAATGCCTGCTAGCTGCTCAGTGCCCATGGATGTGTTGTGCATCTTGGCACTCAGCCAGGAGCATCCTGTTATCTTGGGGATACCCCTTAAATACCTTTTCCCTTCCCTCAGCCTGTTGTATATTCATAGACCCTTACGCATAGTAAACTTTTCCCCTAAAATAGTTTACATGTTCTAAGAATTGTTTAGCATATCTTCTCCTTGGATCTGCCTTTTCAGAGCATGCAGATTCTTTGATTGTGGTTTTAGTCCTTTTTTATCACCTCCAGTTTTTGGGCCTTGGTGCACCCTGCCTTCAGAGGGGGAGTGCTGATGGTTGGCAGATGTGTCCAGGTGTGCTCATCCTGTGTGCATTGGGTGTTATCCCATCCCAGCAGGCATTTTAACTCAAGCACACTGATATCAGCTATTTCACTACAATGTCTAAGCTTAATTAACAACAGAAAAAACCCCAATATCTTTATAACAAAGTTACTTTAACACCAAACATATAAAATCCATTTTAATATTTGCAAAAAGCCAATATTATAATATGTATCTATAACACACTCACCTTGGTCTTGACCCAGGCAGCAGCTCCTTGCAGTCTGCAGCTACCAGTCCCCATCACTATTTGCAAGCCTTTTCCATATTTAGTAACTAGGGGACTTAATTCTGAGATTTCGCTCAGGGGAGTTCTAACATGAAAGGGTTGCTGTTGAATTTAACAGTGTCACCTTTTGCAAGGAAACAGCCTATTTGTACAATAGCAGAGTAAAGTGTTCCCTGCCATCACAGGCAAGGAGCTTTCTGGACTGTGCATGTCCCAGGAACCAGGTGTAAATGAGCTAAACAAATTTAAAACCACAGCAAGCTCAAGGCTCTGAAATGGAACCTCAGTCGCTCTGTCTGAATGCCACTGGGACTTAACTGCAGTGCAGACCCTCAGAAAAACCCCATCAAATATATGCTTGGAAAGGGTCAAAAGACAAACTTAATGGCAATGGTCAAACCTAGGGTTTCTGTGGGCAGGGAGAAGGAAATGCTAACCAATCTATCAAAGGAAATACTGAGACAACACATTGGAAAACATACCACTTTAAAAATTTTCATATTACTTCAGTCAAGGTGTTTTGTTTGCCCTTTCCCTGGGAAACAGAATTTTAAGTTTCTTTCCAGGGCATTGTTCTACCAGGTGGGGTCTGATGAACTCAACAGATCAACAGGACTGGGAGTAGCCCAAAAGATAAAGGGTAGTGGCCATCTATGAACATCAGTGGCCATCTACAAACATCTACATCAGGCTCTTGGAGACATCTGCTCCAAAAAAGACTGATAAGAACATCGAAGAACAAAGATCTAATTAACGTTGGAGGTGAGGATATTCAGATCCAGTGGGAAACTGAATACTGGCAGTTGCTCAGCTCTGGACCAGTGAATTTTACAGCAGTGCATCTCTATGGGTTTTGACTGTATAAAGTTTGGGAGAACGTCCTGCAGAAACACGTGTCATGGAATGATTCTCTCTGCACACCTGGGTTATGTGTGCATGAGATGATTTCTGTGGTACATCCTGGCCAGAACAACATCCTGGCCAGAGAATCAAAAAGTTTTTTACAGAAAGGGTGATAAAGTTCTGGAATGGCTGCTTGGGGAGGTGGTGGAGTCACCATCCCTGGTGTGTTTAACAAAGCCTGGATGTGGCACTGGGTGCCAGGGTTTAGTTGAGGTGCTGGGGCTGGGTTGGACTCGATGATCTTTAAAGTCTCTTCCGACCTGGTCATTCTGTGAATTCTGTGAATAGAGTAATGCCTTGACTCTCTAACACTAAAAATGTTGTTGGAGGGTTTTTGTGTTTCCCGCAGTTTCAGTAGCACACACAGTGGCAGGACTGATTTCATTCTGTGCAGTCAGTCTGGAATGTCCCAGTTCCTCTGAAAGCTTTGCTGGAGGAACACGGTGTATATATTTATTTTACCTGAAAGCAATACAGGAACATTTGCTGTAACATCTTGATATGAAAATGTTAACTGCTAGTGCTGCACTTCTCAGGGAAACAAGCAGAAAGGAAAGAATAAAGCTCGAGTAGCAGGTAAACATCCCTGCTACTGCATCTTTCGCTGCATGTCCAGCCTTGCTATTTTGGTTCTTTGCTGAAAGGAAGTACAGGAGGACCATACCTAAGAAACATGACTGTCAGCATTCATTAAGACCAATGCTTAATCTCAGCTGACAACATCAATGTCAGCATCGTAGCTGGGAGCTGGCAGCATTTCAATAGAGGATTCTTCTGAGCTCTTACACACTGCTTCAGTGAATAATCCTACCGGGGAATATGGAGAGGAGCATTTAAAATGATTTTAGCTGGCACGTCACTGCAAGGTTGAACCACCATGTAGTGATGTGCCCACTGCCTAATTCCACTGTGAAATGTTGAAATACAGCTTTTAGCTCCACAGAAGCATGTAGGCCTCTATTTACATGCAAATTAATGCTATTCATGTGTGAACTACAGCAGGTACTGATTCTGCCAGATGGAATAATTTGGGGATGGGCCCATTCTCTTTCACTGAGGGCTGCATGTATTCTCACATGCTGTAGATAATTGTTGGAGTTTCTATGTCACCAGAAGTCCCAATTAAATAGCTATTTAAATAATTTACTTTTCTTTCCAAGTGAAACATGGTCATGCATGCAGTTTCATAGACTAAAAATAATGATGGCAGTAATCACACTTCTAATGCCGCCATTAGTAATAACACCATTAGCACTGAGGGAGAAACAGGTGGCTCAGGGCAGGGTATCAGGACACCTGGATGTGTCACTGCCCAGTGATTTTGGACATGCCATTTCATCCCA
The DNA here is from genome assembly GCF_901933205.1 of Camarhynchus parvulus. Lineage (NCBI taxonomy): Eukaryota > Metazoa > Chordata > Aves > Passeriformes > Thraupidae > Camarhynchus > Camarhynchus parvulus. Next base: position 17,531,038 of record NC_044581.1, on the reverse strand, counting down.
GATCCAGAGAATGCAACAAATTGGAAAAAACCCATCAGGACCAGCGAGTCATTGTCTCTTTCTTCCCTTTGTTTTCATCTGTAAATTATTCACAGAATGCATAATACTTTGCTCAGTTCCTGAACTGAAGTAGCCAAAAATCCCCATAAATGTTACTGTGACATTTACATGCATTTTGCTGCATTAGCCCCCACTTGACCTTCACCAGCAGAGAGGGTCACTTGATTTTAATCAATGGCAGCCCCTAATTCCACAGAATTAGGATATTGAAAAGCAGTAGGTGGCTAAACTGACTGATGCAAACAGGCCTGGTTTGGCTGATGGTATTTCATTTGAAGCACTGATATGCTTAATATTAGTTCAATTATCATCAGCAGAGAAATCAAGATATCAGTCTGTGAACCTCCTCAACATGCAGTGGCCAACTTTATATGAGGCAGCAACAAACACAAGACCTGAGAGGAATCAACAATAGGATCTGCTGATCTATTTACAATGGGAAGCTACAAAGGATTTCTTAGCCAGAGATTTTCATTCTCTTGAAGTTAGAGATGCAGAGACAGATTTTGACAGTTCCACAAAGAAAAGGATTTAATTAAACTGAAGAAAATGAGATAAACTTTGCATAACAAAAGGAAGGAGGAAAATACACCCATCTCACATAAAGAGGCCGGGATGGGATGTGAGGGGCTGTCCCCATTCCTGCTCTCCTTGCAGCCCGTTCCTGTGGTGTGACCTGTCCCTGAATCTGCCCAGCCCCGACTGTGTCTGCAAAGGGGATCACCAGAGTGGCCATGGAAAGCAGGGTGTGGAAAGGAGGAACCCAAGCAAAGATCAGCTGCATAGTCACAAATCCCCAAATGCAGAACGACTGGAAAGATCATAATCAAACAAAGAAGAAAAAAACCCAAACCCACATCAGAAAATCTCAAAATTCAGGCTAAATATGCAGTGTGGAAAATGTGTATTTTATGATTGGCTTTTTGCAAATATTAAAATGAATATTATATGTATTATATTAGAAATTCATGCTGTATTAATTTTTTTAAGTAGTGTGTTAAATATAGTTTTAGGTTATAACGTAACGTTAAAATAGGAACTATGTATGTGGGATATTTTTTTAAAGAGAGGAATGAGGTACTCACACCAGATAGCAGCCACAGGACACCTAAATCTTTCAGAGAAAGAGAATTTATTGCTCCATTATCAGGAGAAATGAACTTCTTCCTGCCTTGCTCAGCACTGAAGATGCCATCAGGATTAAGAGGAAGAAGTTGACACTGACCAGACAGAATCCTGTGTTTGAATGGAATTGATGCATCATGTATGAGGTGTATGAATATGCAACAGGTTATTGTTTTTAAGGGTTAATCCTCTCTTAACATGTGTTATTTTCGGGCTTATTTTGCCCAGAAAAAGGTACCCGGACTGTCCATAACTCTTTGTTGTTATTGTTTCATATTGTCCTAATCCAAATTGCCCAAATTTTTATTAATCTATTATAGTGCTGTTTTTATAACCGTTTTATTATTATTAAACTTTTAAAATTTTAAAACAAGTGATTGGTGTTTTTCACATGCAGCCGTTAGGAAGGTCAGCAGAGCCCTCTCCTTTTCCAGCTTTTCTTATTCCAGAGGCATGTCAGGAGCATTCAGCTTCACTGCTCTCACCTGCCAGAACGCTCCCAAATGCCTTTGCATGTCAGGGGCTCTGGGGCCACGGGGTGGGTTTGCTTCACCTTTTGTGAGTGATGGTGAGCACTGCAAAGCACAGGCTCACCAGGGAATCATTGCAGTGGGAAATGCAGCATCGTCTCCCAGCCACGGAAAAACCCCCTTATGCTAATCCCTAATTCACAGTGAAAGATATTTCTCCCTAAATATAAATGGCCTTTCTGAAAGGCCATTTAAAAATAAGATCAGTCACATATTCCTGCAGAAGGGAAAAGAAAAGCCTCAGTTGTGAGAGTCACAGGTGAATGGCACACATTCTGATACTACTGCCTGAATCTCTTTTTCCTTTACCAGGGATAAAAACAGAACAAAACTAAACAGGCAAAATCCATTCTGGACTTCTGATTTTTTCTTTCCCACGTGCTTGATTTTAGGTGACTAATTTTGTTTCGCCTTTTAAATTTAATCTCTCTTGCTCAAGCCTATGGGATAACAATAAATTCAGAAAGCAAACAAAGGGCACTGCCCTGCAGCTGTGTCCATATCTGTGGCCGCTGTGTCTTCAGCTGGTGGCACGTGTTTGTGAATGAAAGGCTGGGTTTTGCCTGCTTGCTAACCAGCACCGCTGGCAGGGACATGGAACCAGCACCTGCCTGGTACCTGAGACTTGGGCAGAAGCCCTAAAAACACTGAGCAGCTTTCTGTGCTGCACCTTTCCACAGCCACTGGACACTCCTGCAGGACATACATGAGGAGCCCACCTCGTTGTGTTCTTGGTCTCTCAGTGACCAAGGAGGGAGCACAAGCAGTGGAATGCACAGGGAAATGCTTTCCCTGCTGCGCTCAATAATTCAGGCTCTGTGACAAAAGATTTGAACAGGCTTGCTTTTAGCAGGCACAAATATGCTTCTCCTTAAAGAGTTTAATCACATTTTGAATCCATGTTTAATTGTATTTTCCAAAAATCTTGTAGCGATGAGTTTCACAAATTAATTTTACAGTTTGTGAGAAAGAACTCCCTCTTCTTTCTGTTAAATGAACTCACCAGTAAGATTGCTGGTTATGTTCCTGCACAATCATCTTGGAAAACAGTAAAGTAGTAATTCCTGATGCTTTTCCTTTTTATTGTTTATGATGTTATCTCTTCCATCACGTGCATCCCTTTCATTTATTTTCTAAGCCAAACATTCCAAATCTGTGATCTTTCCTCCTATTTTGAGCATTCTTGTTGCCTTCCTCCTGTTTTAATATTCTGCCCTGAGCATCGCTTTGGACTTCTCAGTACCAAATTGTATCTGCTATTTTATTAGTTCTGTGAGTTTAAGGTCCAAGCTTTTCAGTTTGCAGTTTGATTATCCTGATAATTTTTTTTATTGCCACTACACTTGAACCTCCAGGATCTCTGCTAATGTGCTGATTAGTACAATTCCCAGCTGAAAGCCTTGGAGTGTTTCCCTTCAATAGAAAAGCAGTCCATGTATTCCGACCCTTTATTTCTTATCTTTTAACCAGTTTTTAATACTTTAGAGGACCTTTCCTCTTATACTTTGATAGCTTAGTTTCCATGAGGGTGTCCCATGAGAAAGCCTGTCAGGAGTGTTGAATGGAAACCTCTTGGATGAAATGTTTGTTATCAGGAATTAGAATATTCATTCAGGATCAGCAACCTGTGGAATGGGCTGTTTGATTTCTGGAGAAAAGGAATTGTGAATCATTTATAGGATGTTTCCTGACATCACATGTCAAAATAGATGCTGCAGATGACATTAAAATATCATCATTTCAGTAACTTAGCTGATGTTTTAGTAATATCTGGTGAATAATGTAGCTGGTATTTTTCTCTAAATTCTATATAATCCCACTTTCACTACTTCTTTTTTAAATTTTTTTAAATTTTATTTTTAAACTGAAAACTACAATGAAAACATGGATGACCTGACATTAAATAAAACAAGCAGAACTTGCCTTCCAGCACACTTTGGTGAGGCTGAAGAGAAACAAGAGCTGATACTCAGCACTGGAGCCCCTTGGCAGCTGCTGTCAGTCCTGGCTCAGCATGCCAGCCCTGCTCAAGGTGCAGGCAAGGCAGACTGAGAGCAGCAGCCTCTCCCCTTTGCTGTGCCTGCTGCGCTCCAGGAGCTCCTCGGCTCTGGCAGAGGCTGCAGCGCCACACACAGATTTGGGGACAGGCCACCTGCCCTGGCAGCCACCCCTCGCTGCTCCAGCCTGGCAGCAGCAGCCACAAGCAGCCCCACTTCAGCACTCTGCCCAGCCTGGCACTGCTCCTTTCCAAAAACCCCAGGAACACTTCAAACCAGAGCTGGGGCTGCCTCCTTCAGCGCTCAGGAAAGGCAGAGAAGAGACACAAAAGCAGAGAGCAGCTGGGCCCTGAGAGCAGAGCTTCCTGCACCTTGACCATGCCATGAGCCCCAGAGACCCTCTGATGGCATTCCCAGCCCATCCTGCCCTGTGCTGGCATTCCCAGCTCTGCCATGCCCATGCTGCCATTCCCAGCCCATCTTGCTCCATGCTGCCATTCCCAGCCCATCTCCCCATGCTGGCACTCCCAGCCCATCCTCTCCATTCCCAGCCCATTCTCCCCATGCTGGCACTCCCAGCCCATCCTGCTCCATGCCCAGCCCATCCTGCCCCTCTGCCTGCATTCCCAGCCCATCCTGCCCATGCTGGCACTACTGTCCCTGCTCCTGCCTGGCATTCCCAGCTCTGCCATCCCCGGGGAGCAGCTGCAGAACGGGACAGAGTCAATGGGAATTCAGGCTGCTGGCACTGAGGAGGGCCCTGTCTGCTTGAAATATAACTTATCCTGGTAATTTGGAGACCTAAGCAAAGTGAGCAGAGAATCTGTATGATCCTATTTCCTTCTGGCCAGGGCATGGAAAAAGTAATTCACCAAGGAAATGATCTCACAAAGACATAATGTAAGAATTAGTAATGTCTGAAATAAAAAAACCCACCCTCTCTAAATGTTGTATTTTCTTATAATTTCATTAAAAGAATAATTTTTCATCTTGGAAAAAACAAGTTAGATTTTATTTTATTTTATTTTATATTTTCTTTTATTTTATATTTTATCTTATATTTTATTTTATTTTATTTTATTTTATTTTATTTTATTTTATTTTATTTTATTTTATTTTATTTTATTTTATTTTATGCTTGGGTTGCTTCCTGATGAATAATCACATGGAGATAAAATTCAGATTCATGTGTACCAGGCATTTCAGGATATAAAATGTCATTGTTAATTCCCTAAGCCATACATTGCAAGATTACCAACATTAAGATTACATTTAGAAGGCATCTGGAAATACTAAGGACAGTAAAGGTCATTAAATAAAATTAAAATTTCCCTATACTTCTAGTAGAATAAAGAGTTTGAACTCCTGCTGCAGGTGTCAAGCCCACTCCATTTTGCCTCTCCAGTCATGACCAATTTCATATGGGAAATTATATCAGGGAAGCTTCCTACAAGGTTTATCTGGAGCTACGCAACAATTTTAGAATAAAAACTAATCAGGAAATTTGAAAAGACAACCTCCCCCCCTGGCCAATAATCTAGAAACATTTAATGAGGGAGAATTACTGCTCCTTAACAAAATGGAGAAAGATTAGAATACTTGATGAGAACATTGTTGAAATTTTTCCTTTCTGAGGTGTTCTGTGCTGGCTGGGAGCCATTTACTCCTGCACTGCAATTGAAGAGAACATTTGCCTCCTTGGTTTTCCACTCTAATATCTCATAGCACAAGCAGAGCTTTTGTTATGCATCAGCAGCTGCCAATATTTTAATGAAAGGCTCCAACAAAACCGGTTGTCCTTTTCTTTTCATTTCTTTTAGCTGGCAGCTCTTCAGAGTTTCACTCCCCAGTTCAAACCCAGTCTGCTGCAATCTCTGCCCACAGCCCTCCAGGATCTCCCACTATTGTCCCATTACAAACTGATTGACTGCACTGTCAGAACCTCTCACAAACTTCCCAGTTTCATTTAGTCTGCAGGACTTCTGTCTTCAGCAAAGCAAATTCCCAATTCTACCCTTAGCTCATATTAAACTGGAAGGAATATTTCACATCAGATGGGTTCCTGCTGAATCCAGATATATTTAGCAAAGCCTCTGTCTCTTCATCCTGTGATCTGAATTTGTTTCTCAACATGCAAGGCCTTTCTTTGCCTATTTATACAAGGTTTTCATTTTTGATACATATTGTTTTTTAATTCTTGTTTGAGTGTGTATTTCTCCAGCCCTCTTGGATGCTGTAATAGGCACAAGAAAAAATGTCAGGCACCTAAGGAAGCCTGTGCTTAAGACATATAAATCTGCAGATTTAAATACGTGGCTAAACTCTCCCTTGAACTCTGACAAAAAGATCTGTGAGCTTTTTGCACTGGACTCTGCTGATGCCTCTGTTTCATACTTTTGGTAACAACAGCAATTAACCAGCTTCCTGTGTGGTATGATATTCCAAGGACCTTTCAGTAAATCAGTTGCAATCAGGGGGGGAAAAAAGAAACCCTTGAAAGGTTATAAATGTCAATTCATTTGTACAACAAGAATAATGAAGCTGATTGCAAAACACAGGTTATAAAGAACCAGTGGAACCACTATGAATTACATTCCTATTCATGACACAGAATTTTAAAGCACAGAATTTGCTAAGTTTTAAAAAATTCCAGAGAGCTGATATTTTTTTACCCATTTCCCCTGGCTTTGCTGATTTATCTGGCAGTGATATGTCTGTGGAGATACAACACTGCTTGGTGCTAAATAGTGTCACTTTCTTCTGATTCTGTCGAGTTTTCATGTTGACTAGCACAAGGAAATGCTAACCTCCCCTGTTCTCACTCCTTCAGCGTGATTTCTAATACTTCTGACACAATCCCTTGCATGTCCTTATTTCTCTGTAATTACATTAACACGATGATGTGCCTTCATCTGGGACTTCATCAGGATTTCATCTTGTGAAGAAAAAAAAGAAGCCCTAGATCACTGAAGTACTCTTTTTTCTTATGGAACCACCTTCAAAGCCTTAACCTCAATGTTTCTAGAGATCTGTCAGCTCAGAAGTAACGCCTGACACCATCAAATTATTGCCATTATCACATCTAGGGCAATCATTTCTCCCTCCCCTGCCATCCCAAGGTTGTCAGAAAACAAAAAGCAGGGTGTCTTTCAACTTTGAAAGTTGTTAGCCACAGGTGTGGCTTAGATTTACCGAATTATTCCACTGTGTAGTGTCCCAGGAAGATTTGGCAGAGATTGATTCCAGCCACACCGAGGATGACACACATCAAACTCCTTCCAGATGCTTATTCACCCATCAGATTACAGAACTGCTGACCCCGGAATTGCTGAGAACTAAAAGGAGTAAAAGAGAGAGCTGGATGTGTGTGATCTGGATGCCAGGTCATTAAGGCTATTCTGGTAAGACAAACAGAAGGGTATGATGCAGACTGTCTACCTCGGGCTATGAACTTGTCATCTTACAAGAGAAGTGAAGCCAGGCAGCCTAACTGCCTGAGCAATAAATAGAACCTCTTTCCTAGCACATAATAAAAGCAATGGACACCTTCTACTTCAGTTTATCTTCTTCATTCTCTCATCTAACATTGCCCTGAGCTCTTTGGGAGTGCTTGTTTAACAGTGCTCACTGTTGTTACCCATAAGCAATTAGTGGTGGTAATGGGGCTATGTCTTATGCCACAGCTGTCATTTCATGTTTACAAACACAGCATCAAAACTTCATGAAGTAGGGGGATGGATGCAGCTTATTTTTTGCAACCTGAAACAATGCCTAAGATGGGAAAGAAAAGTACTGTAGTTATTTCCTACAAATTTCCCACAGCATGTCATTAAGTAAACTGGAATGTGAGCCATTTTTGTACAGCTGAGATATTTCTCTGCTGCCACAGTTTAATAACTAAATATGTGTTTGATCAGATGTTCCAGTTTAAGATGGTTTCTTCCCTATGGCAGAAACCTGCCTGTGGCACAGGGGGCAGACAAGAGAAAATTCAGCAAGGATTCCATTTTGAATCCATTCTTAACAAAGCATGGTTCACACTTGACTACTGAGAAGGTGTTCTGTGGGTGCACAGAAAAAATATTTAGGGTTTATTAAAATAGCTGAAGGATAGATATTGCACAGACTGGCCTCCCCCCACTCTTGATATTCACAAAATTTAGGGCAGCTGGGCCACTTTGGTCTCCTGTATCTGGCAGGACATTGATTTCGCTTACTTTAATTTCACTTACATTAATTTCACTTACCTTAATGTTCAGCCCAATACCCTGGTCTGCAGCGAGGCATTTTGATCCTTGACAAACCTGTGGGGACACAGCAGTGTCTAAACCATTCTTCAAACCTCAGTGCTGGCTGGAGATGAGCTGGTTTGCATTGGCTCTTCTGCCATGGAAATACAGAAAGCCACTCTGGCTGTGCTCCTCCTCTGGCTGCTGCTTTTGAGTTGCCTTAGCTTTGCAGTAATAACAAGTTGCCTTTCTCACCAGGTAGTAAAAACTTCATTCCTGGCCCCTGTGTCATGGAAATTTTTGATTTTCTTTAGAGGAAACATTTGTTAAAGGCTAATATATGATCTTTGGTCTTCTGAGGAGTGTGTTTTCCTTCCTATAAACAGCTTCCCCTTGACCTAAATTAAATCATGGCTTGTTCTCAGTGCCCTGGCACAGTCCATGCACTCAGCTCCAGCCTCGTTTCCTTTGCTCTTCAGGCTTTGAGTTGGCAGAGCTTGTGTCTTCAGTTATTGCAACAAAATTATGCTTACAAACGAGGGAGATAATCAGGTCCCTTTAAAAATCAGGTTTATGGGAACTAATCTAAATGTGAAGTTAACTCATTTTTAAAGCAGCAGCTTAAACTGTCATTAAAGCAACAAAATAAAGGCCTTTAGAGAGAAAGGAACATTAAGAGGAAGGAACAGAGACATCAGGTTACAGATAAAGTTGTTTCTGCCCAGCAAACAAGTAGTAGAGCTAACCACTTCATCTTCCACCTCACATAAACAAGTAGTTGATGATACAATAAACACAGCAAAAGTGAATCTGGGTACTGCAAATGGCTTTATGCCAAAGCACAACAGAAATCAGCACTGAGGCTGGATGAGCTCCTTACAAACAGGCAGGTTAAGACTGCAATATTGCACAAGATCATTTAAAGCCTCTAAAAACCCTTAAAATTTCTCTCCCTCTTTCACTGGCACTTTAATAAGGCAATTCCCAATATTTGGCTTGTGAAATAGTCTGGAATATAACAGTTGTAGCAGCAGCCTGTAGTGAGGCTGCTCCTTATTGGCCCTGTGTGCACATTTGAAGCCCCTTTGTACCACCATGAAAGCTGTACCTACTCCAGGGCTTATTTGCACACAGGGAGCAGTTAAAAGTTTTGATTACTGGGAATGCAGATGGTGGGGCTGATTCTGGGAGTAGCAGGCTATTCTCCCAGTCCCCAGCATCTGGAGACCACTGGCACCCATTTTCTTTTTTTTCCTGAATGAAATCCTTTTCATCTGATAACAAATCTGTGGCTCACATTGTTCGCTTCAGCAAGCCAGCACAGTGTCACATCAGCTTTGTCCCCATCTTTAAATATATTCATGCCATCTGTCTCTTGGTCTCAACTGGTGAAACAATTGCAACGTAGGTTACGTACAATCAATTCCCAGTTGTTCTGAACAGCTTGAGATGTCTCACATCTAAACTCAGTGGCTTGTGGAAGAGACTGGTAAATGACTTTTTATAAGAAGATGATTGGTTTAGGATTCCCTTTGCAGACATTTCAGATGGCAAGAAGTTCAGATTTTAGCTTGATATCTTTGCACTTTTTCTCCATATGGTTTTGGTTCTTCTTGCAAAGAAAAGTGTTTGTCTCCATATGTCTCTTATCTTGAGTTTTCGGTGTCAACTTTAATTAGAAACTGAAGATCACTTGGTTTGATTTATATCAGTATTTGTCATTGCTGCTATTGTCTTTCAGGCAATCATATTCAGATGTTAATGTCAGATTAAAATTATTCTTTATAGGGTCATAAATATGAAATATGCAATTAAAACATTGCCATTTTGAAACAACAGAGTGTATGACAGACCCCTGCTCGTGGCACCTCAGTCAGCAGTGTCCTTGTGAGAGAGCACTGTGGATCTCTGTCACTCAGAGCTACCCCAGCCAAACTTAGATTGAATCTGGGACTGCAGGTGTGACACGGTTCAGATTCAGACACCTGAGGAGTTAAATTTGCTCTCAGCTCTTGTGATCACGATGAAATTGTCAAAGTGAAGGATCATCCAAGTGGAGAATATAGGTGGTCCTTGCTGGAAGCTGGGGATCAGGAGGCATTGGGTGCCCTTCCATGCTTGGGAATGCAGCCCAGGGGGAGCAGAGCGATGGTCCCTGGCAGGATTCAGCTGCTCCTCCTGGGGATGGAGCCCAACCATCCACAGAGACAAGAGTGGAGATGTGCAGGAGCACAGGCAGGCCAGCACTTGTGACACAGGTTTGGAAGCAAAACCCCTCTCACCCAAAATCCATTTCTGAAAGTACGTCATATTCCTAATTTTATTTTTTTTTCAACTTCCAGCTTCCTTATGAGGTTACTCCACACTAACCTCTGGGTTCTGGTGACAATAGGTAGGTCCTTGCCTTGAAGCCTCTGCAAAGAACTGGGATTTGTCTTTTCCTTTAAATGAAAGGAGCCCCAACAAATGAATAACTTCATTTTGGCAGGTCCTTTTTTTCACACTGTGCCTGTAACCAGCATTCCTCTTTCACAGGGAACCCTCTGCAGTAACTGAGGTGACCCCTTTGTTCTGTTCCACACAAGCACAGGTAGCGTGAGCATCTCCAGCATCCCCTCATTATCTCTCCCAGAGGTGGTAATGGGCCCTCAGATAATCCATAAATAGTGCTAAGAACTGTGTGTGAAGAGCTGTACACAAAAGAAGCCTTTTACAAGGAAGCATAAACCCAGGTATTTGATTTATCCTGCAAATCACAGGAACAAATGCTGCGTACTCCTGCATGACACACTGTCTTCAAGCTAGTTGTTGGAGCTGGTTATTTCCATCATTTCCACATTCCCAGGGATCATTTTGCCATCAGGAATGGCTGCAGAGTGTTCAGAGCTGTCTCCAGCAGGGAGCAAATCTCTCTTCCCCACAGCCCTTACTGCAGGTGGCAGGGCAAAGGGAGCTCAAGGCTCCTGGAGGGGAAAAGCCAAGCAAGAATTTAGCAGGACTGATGGCAGGGACAGCAGACAGCTCCTTGCAAGGTAGGGAGCAGGTAAAATACTCATTTCAGCAAACTTCCAGAATGTTCTTAGATGCAGAGGAAAGGACACAAATTCAAGCACAAGCTGCCCTACTGTCTCCTCCATCTCTGATCAGCAGTGTCTGGAGAGATGATAAACACCTCTGAGCAATGGCCAGGCTCTATCCTATGGGAATTTTATTTCTGTGTAACATTTTGATCATTCAGTCCAGTTTTAAAGTGGAATTTCTTCTGCTCCCAGCCATTCTGGGAAACCCTGTTCGTGAGACAAGATGTCTTGGAAATTGCTGTACCACCTGAGATGCTTCAGCTCTGTGCAGGGCTATGGGGACAGTGATGATAAAATAATAATCATAAAAACAATATCTGAAGCACTACCTCTGGACACTGACCTGAGTAAAATCAGCCCCATTTTTGGAAGGCACCCAGGTGGTTTTAGCCTCCATATTTTCTTGTCTCCTAGTAGGTAAACTGAGAATTAATCGAGGTCTTTTACTGTAGTCCAAAAGAAACCACCTGTTACATTGGGCTTCCTGGGTCAGTGCTTTGATGTCTGTGCCAGTGTAAATCTGAGCTAAAATGTACTTCCTAACTACACAGGGAGAGGAATAAAGAACTGCAGGGAGCTCAGAGGGTAGGTAGATTCAACCATGAGTAATGAGGGAGGCTCTCAGTGGACATTGCATCCATCTGCATGAATTAAACAGGTCTGGTTTGGATTTGCTTCCATCCCAGTGCAGGGCAGCACTGTCCTGGGAGGAATGGGACCCCAAACTGCAAATTGCTGCTGGAACAAACTGCTGCAAACACAGTGACAGAGGAGGGGATCCCCCAGCTCAGCCCCTTCTCTGATGGCATCTCACCTCCTTCTGGAGCTCCCCTGAGACATCCTGGGTGGGAGAGAGGGAGAGATGGTGCCAAGGCATTCAGGAATTTGTCTGGTGAACCGTGAGAAGGGTCAGTGAGATTGTGGAGGCATAAAGTTTATTGAGAAGCAAATTAAAATGCAAAATATGGTGGACTCGTACTGCAATGTCTCCGGTGAGAAGCCCAGTGAATATCAATCTAAATTAATTTTGGCCTCTTTAATCAATCATGTCTTTATGAAATACAAATAAAGCCACATCAGTATGACATGTTATTAAGGAAGAAAAGACAGTTGCCCTAAACGTCTGGTGACAATTTACATAAATGTCGTTTGAGGCAGCAAGGTTAAGACCTCTGGCAGAGCATTATAATATTCTAAAGATCATCAGCAACTTCACTGTGTACAAACCAAGAAACAAAGAGGATTGGTGTCCTGGAACCAGGGGGTGCTGGAGGAGAGAGACAGAAGGAATTTAATTTGGCATCCCTGCAAATTTAGACAGTTTTTAAGGCATAAAAACAATGTAAACAAGTCATCAAAATAAAATGGCCTGAAAGAGGAATATTTAGTGTATTGTTTTTAAGAACTATGATCCTCAATTCATCCAAAAAGATCTGTTTTTGTAAAAGATCTGTGCAACTAAGGTCCATGGTCGGTGTATTTATTATATTATAGCATTGCTGTGACAGGACTTGTATTACTGCAACTCCCAAACCACCAGATGGAAGTGAGACCCTGTTATGTCACACACGTTTGCTACAGAAGAATTTCACATGGGGAATTTTATTTTCTAAAGAGTGGAGAGATGGAAGGAGACTGATTTCCGAGGGATAAACTGAACATGACTGGTTAAACCCTGATTAGAGCTCAGGAAATGCAATTCACAGCCAGTGCCCAGCCCAGCACCTCTCTGCCTCTCATATCCACCACGGGTTTTCTCCACAGAAAGGCCATGGGGTCACAGCAGAGTCTCACTCCTGGCCAGTTTCCCTCATCAGGTCTCTAATGTGTGTTTTGCTTTCCTTCCCTCCAGCCTGTTTATCGTTTACTCCCATTCTCCAGTATGAAAAAATGAACAAAGACACTTTCTAAAGGCCATTTCACAGCTTTAGGGAGCTGTATTCAGGAGAGTAATGTGTGATCTAAGGCAAGCTGAGGAGCATTATTTTCCTATCACCACCCCACAGATGATGGGGAGTGACAGATTACATGCCAGTCACAGCACACCAGGCAAGGGGCCAGGCTGCCAGGAGCTCTGTCCTTTCTGGCTCCAGCCAAAGCATTGTTGAGAATGAAAGAATGATTTATAAATAGCTCACACCGAAGTCAGTCTATCATAGAGGCTGCAGATCAGCCTGGTCTTTATTCAGGCTGTTCAGGATGATGTCTGCAGGCTCTGTACGTGCAGGTGTTGCAGACAGAGCCTGCAAGGATCATGTCCCAGAGCTATTCCCTTCCTAGCTGTCACCTTTCTTTGCAAGAAAAAGAAAACCTACTGTGAGCACATTTAGCTTCACTCCCTTCATTCCCTTTTAGCTTCCCTCTCATTTGATAGATTCCACATTAATTTGTACTCTCCTAGAAAGACTTCTTTAAAAAAAATCGAGTGTCTGTCCTTTCTCTGAAGAACTGACAAAGAAAAAAGAACAATATCTTATTAGCAATCATGTTCCCAGATCTCCCACAGAAAGTGTAATATGAAGAGTTAGGATTCAGTGACAGAAGTGAGCAGAACCTTCTGCCAAAACTGAACAGAGTCAGTCTGGAGCCATCACAAATGAGTCATTATTCTCTAACCTCTCCCTGAATGTTCACACACAAAAACTACGTTTTTTTCAAGGCTTTCTGCTTATTCTATGAAATGAAGTCCATCCAAATCCAAGTATGAGCATCCCCAGTCTGATGAGAGAAGTTGTTAGCAGGCCCAGTGGGCCCATGCCACCTTTATGCAGACTTCCTACAACTTAACCTGTGGGCAGACCCCAGAGCAGAACCCACCCACGCCAGGATGCTGAGGTGGCCCCAGCCTTGCTGTCCTGGAGCTGAGCACAGCTGCCAGGAGGTGTCTCCTTCTCCAGGGGAGTGACAGGGGACACTGGTGTGCAGCCAGCTGCAAGAGACCTGCAGCAGCACCCCCTGCTCTGAGGTGACCCCTGAAATGCTGTGGTGTGGTGTTTTTACATGAAAGGGCCTGAAATGGGACTGGCTTTATAATGCTTCACCTGGTGTATTTTTAAGTAACTTCTCTGAAATTAACTTTCTGCAATATCCATTAAACTTATCCTTGGCACTGCCAAAAGGGAAGATGAATAGGGGCTATTTCTTTCAGAAGAGAACTCCTATGCTACAATAAAATTTTATTGCCAAAAGCAAAACCAGAACAGATTGGAAGAGAATCTGTGCCCACTGAAGATTTTTTTTAAGATTATCACTAAATATCATTTATCCTGTTTTAATCTTATGCACAGAACATCATTGCTCCTGATATATTGGCCAAGAATAAAACCTGACAAGTTACTCAGGAGCTGAAGGTGTAAGATGAAGCCTAATGAATTATACATATGTTTTGGGCACAGCTGAAATCAAGACAGTATGGGTCTAAATGGGCACTTACAGATACCAAAATCATATAACCTGAAATTTTCAGCTGTGTACCTTCTGTCTGTTCTGCATCTGTGAGCAATGGCTGCCCAGCATATCCATAATGGTAAAAAAGAGAATGGCACTGCAGCTCATCAGTGGATGTATTCCTTTGGGGTGGGAGAGGAAGACAGAGAGACAGAGAGTCAGACAGATAGAGTGTAACATTCTTGTTGTACCATCCTCACCCATAAATCCCTGAGACAGACAGTGCCTCTTGCCAATGGAGGGGTGTGAATGAAACCCTGGCTGCCATGGAATGGAGAGGTCCCTGCATCAGCTTCTAATTTACCCTAAAAAACCTCCTTACAATCAAAGGCTGCTGCTAATATGTGACACAGATATTGTTGTCTGTGTCTTTTAATGCCACAGATCTGAACCTTAAATCTATCCCAAGTGGAAACTGGATCCAGCTGCTCTGCAGTGCTGCAGAATTCGTGTTTCAGTGTTTGTGGTGCTTTTCCACGCAGTGTGGCTCTGGTTCTGGCAGTGCCTCCTGGCAGGAGCAGTGCAGGCACACCAACAGGACAATTCTGTGCTCACTCTGCCTGCCCTGGTTCCTGTTCTGTGCTGCTCGGGGTAATGCTGAGCTGGCAAACACCAGGAAGATGGTGACAAGCAGCTCTTTGTGCAACAGCTGAAAATAGCTCTGTCTTAAAAGAGAGCCTAAGTGCTATTCATTGATCATGTGTGTTATTGTCTGCATAAATAGAAGCAGCTGATTGCAAAAGTCCTCCACTTAGGGAAGATGAGGATCACGCTGCCAGTTTGAGGCCAGATTGCACAAGGCTGATCAGCAAACTGAAGGCAGAGGATGGGAGGTGCTCTGCCCCAAGGCAGCAGGGCATTACACTGGTTTTGTGGCTGATCCTCTCCTAGGGGTTCTTCAAAGCAATTAAAAGTCTAGGGAAGCTTTTATTTATTAAGAATCTGCATAGTTCATGAACTTGAACCCTGAGAAGCTGATTTCCATGGGTGAGTGGACAGTGACATTGAAGTCACTGACAGGAGAAACAGAAACCGTGTTAGCAAGGATAACCAAGCCTCAGAAATGTGGGCATGAACTTAATCAGCAGCAGAATTCTAAAGCTTCTGTGCTGCTGGGTGTTTATATGATGTGCACTGGGAGTGGCAGTGTCCAAGGCCAGGTTGGAGGGTTTGGAGCGACCAGGGACAGTGGAAGATGTCCCTTCTCATGGCAGGGGGTGGAATGGGATGAGTTTTAAGGTCCCTTCCCACCCAAACCATTCCATGATTCTATGATCCTGTAAATAATATTGCAATAATGAGTTACAAACAAAGTTATTTGATTAGGTTATTTACCACTCCCATGGTCACTTTTCTCCCTCTGCTCCCATGACCAGAGGAAGCACTTACAAGGTTTGGTAGTGATCCTTCATTGTGAAGACTGAAAATGAAATTAAAACTCTACCTGTTTTTTTCTTTAACCAAGAACCTTATTATTGGTTCATCTCAGACAACAGGCCTGTGATTTTCCCTGAATCTTGACACAAGATGAATTCTAAAGGTTGTTAAGTGCCCCTAAAATCACAGCAGGCATTTCTTGCAATGAATCCCAAATAGTTATGTTTTACTCTGCTCCTTCAGCCCTTTCAGTGCTGGGAGGTCAGAACCTGGCCCAGCATCAGCTGGAAGGTGCAGAGGAAGGACTTGGCTTGCAGAAGGAGAAATGTAGAAAACTTTGGGTCAGGCATCTCAGCATTTCTGAGGAGCCCACCAGGGACCCAGCAACAGCATTTGGAGGCAACACATTTTCAAAATCTTTCTTCAATGTTTTAGACTCCCTTAAACCTACAGCATAAAGGAACATATTGTCAAAGATTAAAACAAATATCTTTTGTCTTAGTGTCCTCTGAGTCAAGCTGTTCTTAGAGGAAGCATAAAAAATGGAAAAGGAAAGAAATAAAAACTGTACCACTTATCTCTTTAGTGTATAGAAATAGCAATGCTAGGCTAATCCAAATATTACTTAGCCAAATTCTGGTTTGATATTCCAATGGTGCCTATAGTTCTAAAACACTATTTTAATATTGAATTCCCTAAATAATTATTCACTGTAAAATATATTCAGTCCATAGAATTTTTCCTTTTATTTTCAGGGATTGAATCTGGAAGTCCTTATTAAGGTAAGATGCTGCAGAAACCCACTGGGTTTACCTGAGTTGAGAGCTCAAGTTAAGAACTGGTCCTGCATATGCACATAAATTGCTTTGGGAGCTGGAAGATTGTAATGCAACAAAAGAAGGGTCCATAATGCATGCAGGTTTCTGACAGTTTTTGCAAACATCAAGGAATATGACACCTACACTTAATATGTTTCTGCTCTGATTATGAAACCCAAACTGCAAGGAGTCCATCTTTGCATATGCCAGAGAAATCAGTTTTCCAACCTGAGCTGTCTGGCATTTCTTTGAGTGGATGATGAACTTGTTAAAAATGAAATAGAGAGTAATGGGTACTTATAATTTAAATGAACCACTGCATGCAAAGTAATTTCTTTAAACTATCTGCCGGGTAAATCTTGAATCACCAGCATGACACATTTGAAAATTTAAAAATGTGAACATACATTATTTAAATACGAGTACCATTAATTGAGATTCAACAGAGTACAATTCGTTGTTTAAGGGGAAAATCCCAAGATGCCTGTGCAACAAAAACTTCCTAAGTCAAGAGAAGTTACACCTGCAGATGGAGAACAGATAACAAAGGTCCCAGTCTTCTCTGGCAGACCTCATGTTTACCTTTACCAAACTGCAAGGAAGAACTTTCAGACTTTTGTAGGATGGAGGAAAATGTTATCTGCCTCATTCTCTAGTGACCTGGTAGTGGGCAGGCTCCAGAGGGCTGGGGAGAGTGAGCTGTGCTGCTGCCCAGAGCTCAGGGGGTGATGGCTGGGGGCTGCTGGCAGGAATGCCCAGTGCAGAGCTGGGTCAGTGCAGGGTGAGGCTGAAACACCCCGCTCCAAATGCAGCCTGACAGGTCTGCAACTGGCCAAAATTGTTTATTTGCACTGCAGACAGTTCGGATTCCAATGGAAAAGTTTTGCCTTTAAGACCAGCACATCCTTTTAGGAAGATCTGGGTAAGAACACAAGGGGATGAGGCAGGTTGGCTGGAAAGGATTTGAGGTGGGGAGTTTGTGTTCAGGGAGATTTTCTGCAATGCTGTTTTGCAATCAAATTTCCACCAGCCCCAGCAGTAAAATGCAGGCATATTTTCTCCATGGCTGAGTAAAACAGCCAGAGCATTGTGATGAGCAGCTGTGCAGATGCATCAATCTATGCAAGATCTGCTCAGGGCTGAAGTGAGGATGGGAGAGGTGGAGATGAGTGGTTTTTTGGCTTGCAGGTATAATATCCTTCCCTCTGAAATTGTGAATCAGTGCTCTGCAGTACCTCAGGTACACTCCTGAGCTCATGTGACACAGACAAAGGTCACTGTGGGATGCACAACAGCAGGATGAGGCTCTACACGGCTGATGTATCAAATTTATCCTGGTGTGATTGTTAATTATATCTAATATTTGCTACATCTTTCCAATACAATAAAATGCTAAAAAGTCAGATTGCTGATAGGTGGGTTAAACCAAAAAGTCTTTTTCCTAAGAAGCCTTTTTCCCATGGACATTCCTTCTTCTGAAAGGGTGAGAGGTTGGGAGCTATCGTGGGTTTAGCTCAGGAGCATCACTGAGACTGAAAACAGTAATGAGGAAAAAAGAAAAATGCAGTGTACTCAACACAGCATGTTTAGAGATTTTAAAACTCTGTATTTCCCTTGACCAGACCTAAAGCAAAACAATGTTCTGTTCTGCTAAGCCTTCATCACTGGGAAATCAGAGCAGATTTTTGAAGTGAATTAAGCAATAGGATGGGGTCACATGAGGACTGGTGCTAAATTGAAGAAAATTGAGAAATCTGTTCTTTAACTGTGGTTTTGTGTTGCATTTGAACTTATTCTTCCCATGGTGATTTTGAAAGCCTTGCCTCGCACTAGAAATAATTAACCTAACTCTCACAGTAATGCATTTGAAATCAATGAAGTTAAACAGGTACACAACCGGCGTGACGAGTTTCCCCTATTAGTACAAATTCTGAAATTATTTGGGTTGCTTTATGTCAAGGGGTAGTATCTCATTGACTTCAATGAGCTTTGAATAAAGCTTTAAAATTTTCTGTCTCACTAGATTTTGGATTTGTTTAATGAGAACAAAACAAGATGGTTCCACTTAAATAAATGGAACTGCGCTTGTAGAAAATTAGGGCACAATCAGAACTGGGATTACTGAAATTATGTTTTTGGCAATCACAATATAAGTGTTCAAAATCAATTTCCTATTATGACCTTTCTGGAATAGCATTTTCCTTCTGTTTTTTTTTTTTTGGTAAATATTTTTAATAAAACAAAAGTATTTTACAGGCATCACTCATATTACCAAAACCAACTGGATTTACAGTTTCTTTTTACTATCACTAAAAGCACACTAAGTCAAGTTTTAGATGCAGTGTAAGGCCATGGAACAACAACAATCTTATTTTTATAGACCTAAACATGTAGAATAGCTTAGACTTTCTTCTATTAAATACAGCCAAGGCATTGCACTTGGTAAAGGCAGAAGTTGACTTGCTTTTCCCTTCATGGTTCTAAAAACAAAAGGGATTAGGCCAATGCTTCAGGTTGCACAAACCCTCCACACTTTCAATACATTCCAGCTACAAAGCTGTGCTGTTGTATTCAACCTTCTCAGGCCCAATTACAATGCTCAGAAATGCTGCAAATGTGACAGGTGGAGTCACCCTAAAAGAGGACAATTCAAAAATATTTAGATGTTTGCCCAGTTCACTGCTTGGCTTGGTTTATACTCAATACTCATCTTTCTGTTGACTTAAGGCGCCTTTAAATCATCTCTTTGAAGACTCCACTGACTCCTACCCTATGGGAAAAGCCAGCTAAGTCAGGTCAGCCAAGACCCTTTGCTAAATTAAAGTTTTTTTGGGAAATAATATTCTCAGTATAAATAACCCACCGAACATTATTGGAAGAAAAGAAGACAAACTAACAAATTGGTAAATGCCAGACTGGAGGCTGGATTGCAAGTTGAGCAGGCAGAGCCCTCCATCTTGTCCCATATGATGAGAAACGTGTTTGGGATTGAAAGCTGCTGGAGGAGTTTTCAGCCTGGGAGCCAGAGGGGTGCAGGAAATCAGGATGTGGGTGTGCACAGAGCCTGAGCAGCCTCAGCCTGGCACAGGTGCCCCCTGAGCAGCAGGGCTGGGAATCCATCTGGAGTGCCATCTCCAAAGCACAGAATATTTGGCAGCTTTGGCTGGGTGATTGGCATGAGGGAGAGGACATGAGCAGATCAGAGTGAGCTCCTAAGGTCACCAGCAGGGGAGGTGCCATCAGGGAAATCGCCGCACTGCAGCTGCTGCCGGGCAGTTCAGAGCTTGCTGTCCCTTTGCAGAGGATTGTTAGGCTTGATTGTGCCTTTCCACGTGATTTCACAATCGAGGGATGGCACTGATGAGCAGGGGAGGGATTAAATGCAGGGCAGCTGATGAGAGTGGGACCTGATGAAGATGATATTTCTACCAGTCCCTGTATTTGACACGTTTGTTCAAATAGAATTACGGGAGAGAGTTCTACTCTTTTGTAAGCTCTGTTTGATTGGTACAATTTGTGTTTAACATCTGCCTTTGATTTCCTGGCTTTATAAAATGACTCCCATGGCTCCTATTATCCAGCCCAGGCACACCACTAAGCTAAAACTGGCAAGGTGGGAAGGGTGAGATTGAGGCTAACAGCAGAAAGCCCTGCCAAGCACAAACTACCTGAGCTTTAAACAAAGAAAACAACTGACAATCTTTTATATACATGCTTGCATGTATATTTTGCCATTAAACTTGACAAAAAGTTTGTCACAGAAAGCAAAAGGTGCATGAGCAATGTGCCATTGCTGTATTTTGAAGTGTATGCTTGGGGGCAGTTGCTGGAAGACAGGAGGGGACTGTCACTGTTGAGAAATGGTTGGCTTTGTTCACAGCTGTGTAATTTCCAAGCTGATTGATAGTCTACACACAGACAGAGCAAATATGTGTTGTCCTGAAAACCTGAACTTTCTTTTTGTTTCCTTTTATAATATTTTTTCCAGTGTAGAAACCCCAGAGTGCAAATGTAATTTCCCACTGCTAAAGTAGAGCCCCCATAACGTCCTCGTGTCCATCATTCTTACCCAGGAAATGTTTTCTTTAATGGCACTAATGAAACTGACAACTCAAACATTTCCCCAAGTGGCAAAGGGGGATATTTTTGGATTTAACTTTTATTCATTATATTACTGTGTTACAGTTTAACCCTAAGAATCAAATGAAATTAAGACACCAATCATCTACTCCACTGAAGAAGTTCTATAAATCAGCCTTGGACTCAAAAAGTTCTTGATTCCATGTAAAAGGGAAACGAATACTTGTCATTTTTAGGATGAGCCCCAGCATTCTCAGGGATTTGTTGTATTCCTCTGAATGCTTCACTTGTGCTAGTGAGAGGTGTGAGATGGTGACTGAAACCAGTGTCAGAGGGACAGAATGTGGAAATGTAAAATTCAGAAAATGACATGGTGGGAAAGTACAGCAAAAAGAGCGGTGAAGGCCTGGAGACCATTTCCCGCTGCCCAAGATATTTATGTGTCTAACAATGGCTCCTGATATCAGTAAAATCACAAGCATTGGCCTCAGAAATAAAACTGAGAGCCAGTGACTGGACTGATCTATTGGCCAGATGCCACTCCTGCTCCTGCACAGCTGTGCTCATCACTGTGCTCCTCTAGAGTGACTAAATCCAGAACAACTCCACTGGTGCCATTTTTAATTAAACATTTATTAATAGAAAGTTGTGGATGTTACTGATAAACAATAAAAGCAGGGATGGTCCACTGTACATAATTTCCCACACAGCTGGTTCATTGTGTATCATTTTGATGATCTATAAAATATTCTTTGCAGTTTTTGTTCTGAGGTCATTTATAATACAGAATAAATCATTGCTAAGCCATAATTGTTTATGTCCACTATGTTGGTGACTTCTCCTTCCAGAAATTCTTAAGCAGGCACAACAAACATATAGCTAGTAAAGTTTTAAACTTATAGAAATATAGATTCATGGAATGGCTTGGGTTGGAATGGACCTTAAAGCCCATCCAGTGCCACCCCTGCCATGGCAGGGACACCTTCCACTGTCCCAGGTGCTCCCAGCCCCAATGTCCAGCCTGGCCTTGGGCACTGCCAGGGATCCAGGGGCAGCCCCAGCTGCTCTGGGCACCCTGGGCCTCCCCCACCCTGCCAGGGGAAGAATCTCTTCCTAATATCCAATCCAAACCCACTCTCTCTGTGTTTAAAGCCATGCATGCTGCACATACCTAGTGGGGAAAATGCTGATTTACTTGAGACTTGATGCCAGCCAGTCTGGGATTTTCTAATTAACAGTAAATGGAATATACCCAAAGACAAAGGTTCTAAAAATATTGTCTACTTTCCATCTCCCTTCATTAGTCAGAATCCTGGTCTTGAAAAAGAATAAAAGAAATTCTGTTTCTTTGTGCTTAATTACATTGTCTCTTTCCTTTTAGGAAAAGGTGTTTGTGAAAAATAACTCATGTATAAGGCACTGTACTTTGTTGTTCCAGAAGGATTTCCAGTAAGAATGTGTGGTTTGTGTTTGCTTTTACATTTTCTTTCTCTAAGGAGGACTGGCTTGCTAACACTGTACTAATAAAGCCCATTGTTTAAATACTCAGCTGTGTTTCAGTGTGCCTTTTGATCAAGGAAAGGATTTGGCCAGCCACCACTAGGTTAACAAATTAATATGCACAAAGCAACCAACCTGACAGCAGGCACTCACCCTCAGCTGCAATTGTCCCTGTTGTGACATAGCATTGTTGGAATTCTGGTCCTAATTGCCAACGTGGGGGATGGGGCAGGTCAGGCTCTCCTTGGAGGACAAATTGGTGTCATGGAGCGTGGGGAGCAGTCCTGGAGCAGCTGATGGAGCAGCCCTGTGTGCTGCAGGGTGGTGGCACTGGCAGGGCTGCTCCCTCCTCCAGCCTTGTCCTGGCACTGCCGCCAACCCAGGGCTGGGCTCTGCCTCCAGGGCTGGCTCCAGCCTGAAATGATGCCTCAGGTTTGAGCTTTTATGATTTTCAGATTCTGTGCTGCTTTACTGTGTAGTTCTGAGTTTCATATTGGGGATGGTGAGGTCTGTGCACAGAGCAGGGAGACAAAACAATTCCTGCTCCAGCTGGGCACCAAGGACAAATGATCCAAATCTCAGCCCCAAGAGCACAAACACCGTGGGCTGGAGAGAGAAAAACAAGCAGGGTGGGACTGCAGGGGCTAAAGCTGGAATGGGACAATGAACTGCAAGATGCAAATGGAGCAGAACTTATAAAAGTGAAAGACAAATCATCTATTTTGTGACCATTTTGGTCCATCTTGGGTGCAGCCCTGGATGGGTTCTCGTGCTGTCCAAGGTGGATCCATTGAGGCCTTTTAGTAAATCCCTGCTTTATTCTTTAGCTCTGTCCAGCCTCTGCTCTAGGGCAGCCTGCACAAGGCATCACAGACATGAAGAAGACAAATTCCTGGGCTGTTCACCAGTGCTTCCTCCACAAAAACCTCTCAAGCCCAAGCAGTGAAATGCTTTGTCACAAGCTCCACATCATTTGTATGCTATCAAAGCGAGGTGTGGAGAACTGACTCCTTCCTGCCTTGGGACACTTCTGCTAAAAATAATGTATGTAAGTTTTCTGTCCCCAGTGCAGAAAGGATGGCCAGGTCACAGGACTGAATAATCCTTACTCTGATTGAAAAAACACCTTTTTCAGAGAAAACTCTGGCACCAAGTCTCTCTGTGAAGCCATACATTGCCATCTTGTCCTTACTGTGTAAAGATAAAGGTTTGCAATCTGCTCCTCACTGCCACTCCCCAGGGCTAATTCAGATGAAGGAGAGCTTGGAGCAGTTTGTGGGAGTGAGAGACAATGTCAAATTGAAAGCGGCAGTTCAGATGGGACAAAACACAAAGGAATGAATGAAAGAGATAAGGGTTGATGGGTGATGTGCATGAGGATAATATTTATAGTATATTCCCCTTAAAAGGACTTCATAGTGCTCTGTGCCTCCTAAAAAGTCTCAAGAGGTTTTTGGCAACACCCAGTTGTGCCATAGTTTGGGGAAATAACTTGAGAAAAAAAAGCCATTTTGCTGCCTTCCTTAGGTAGTTAAATTATTCATATTGGCTGTGTAACTAATGAAATGAGAAATGAGAGACAGTGTTGGCTCTAGCACAATTCCAATGCTGATTGATTGGTCAGTCTTAAGAAGGGATTGATTCATTTTATCCCAGAGTGATACTCACCACCATTTCATTCCCCTGAAAATGGAGGTGTGAAGGTCTAAATATCACCTATGAGAAAGAAAGCAATTAGCATCTCCAACACAGAACTCTATTAATCTCATGCCTACAATATTCAAGCCCCAAACAATTTACTAAGATGATGTATCTCTATTTAAATCTAAAAAAAGAATAGTTCTTTATCAATCTGGCAACTTTTAAGGGTGTGGTTAATAAGAAATACACATATTTATGGG
The DNA here is from genome assembly GCF_901933205.1 of Camarhynchus parvulus. Classification (NCBI taxonomy): domain Eukaryota; kingdom Metazoa; phylum Chordata; class Aves; order Passeriformes; family Thraupidae; genus Camarhynchus; species Camarhynchus parvulus. Next base: position 17,506,894 of record NC_044581.1, on the reverse strand, counting down.
GAGCACTTTGCTTTTATATAGCAAAATGCCCAAGGATAATATTGCCTCCTAATAATCACATCCCATGCTGGGTTTTATTGCTTATAATTCTCACTTTCTTATTAGAAAAAACATCTTCCATTAAGTTTTTAAATTATCAACCAGCATAGACAGTAACTGAACCTTATCTCCTTTCTTCAAAGTAATTATTAGGAGAGTTCAATTGCTGGTTTAGAAATCAATTATTTAGAAAACTCTCTCATTTTAGTGCCTCTCTAAAAGGGCTGGGGTTTATGGTGTGCTTGCATTTTGCTTGCACTGCAAAGCAAAGTCCCCAAATCCATCTGTCAAATTTGTGTGCTGTGCAGATACATTTGTGGAAGTAAACAGGAGTGTGTCTGAAAAATGATTATTATATCCAAAACCTAATAGTTGAAAATATGCAAAGAATTTTTAAAATGCTTTCTTGCTGTGGCAAGGTTTAGGTCCTTGCTCTAATTCTGGTTTATGTGGTATGAATTTGTCATGAGGGAAATGAATCAAAATCCATATCCCCAGTCACAGTGGTGAAATGCAGGACTGTGACTGTGACATCTCAGGATCTGGTCCCAAACTTTGCTTTCACTGAGTGATGGAATTGTGCTGTTTTCCTACAGTGCAGAATCCTGCAGGAAGTAGAAGTGAAAATGTTTTCATCCTTTGTTGCTTCTTCTATTTTAATGCATCCTTTACTTTTTAATAATGGTCTGGAAATATTTTTCCTGAACTTGATATAACTGACATGTTCATAAATACTTCTGACCTGATGTAAGAGAGAAAAAAATCATAGCAGGGGTAGTTTAGCACTGCAACAGGAGTCAAATAAAGCCGTCTCCAAAAGGTGGAAGCTCTCAAGTCAGGCCTGGTCTGGTTCCCTCCCAGCCAGACCCTTCCTGTGGTCCTGTGAAATGTTGATGAGGCAACAAATTCACTCCAGAAAGGAACTCCCAGCTCTCAGGGCCATGGGATTTTAGCTGCTGACTCTGCCATCAGCATTTCTCAGGAAAAAAAGGATACAAACCAAATAAGTAATAACTTATCTACCCCTAAAGCAGAAGAAGCTGACAAAGAATAAATAAATGAATAGCAAAAGCTCCAGGGTTACACTCCTGAGAGATGTACTGTTTGAACTGCACTCACTTATCTGGGAGATGAAAACTGAGAGAACTTGATAAAAATGTAGGGTTTTAGTATGTTTAGAGTTTTTTTTCCTATGTAAAGGAACCTGTTCAATGCCTCAGGCAAATCCCAGCTGGTATTTTGCACAACCCCTGCAGAAAACAGGTTTCATGGCAAGGCTTGCTGGCTCAATCTGTCCTTGCCAAGGAGTCATTTCTGAGGCATCTGGGTGAACACTGCAGTACAAACATTCCACTCCAGCTGCAGGGGTAGCAGCCTGTGTCAGACAGATGGGAGCAACACTCAGGGCTGCTCCCTGCTTTGGAAACTTGCTGGGAGAGCTGGTGGTTCTGCCAAAGCAGAAACTGGAGAGGCAGCTCATTATGCAGGCTGCAATATCAAAATCTTGAATTGAAATCAAAGCTGGGGTTTCTTTTTCAGTCGTGCCCTGGTTGTACCACGTCAGCTGCTGCTGGCACAACGTGCTGCTGCTCTTCACCTGGAGTCACAAAGGGACAGAGAAGGAGATCTTCAGCTGGTGGTGTGTTCCAAGAACCCATATCCGAATGCCTGAAACAAACCCAACCCAATACCCAACCTCTTAGATTAGAGTTGTTAAGAAGACTGGAACTGTGACTGTGTTCACAGGGGTTTTCAGGTGAGGCAAGAGACGAGAATGTCGACTCCATGTTCAGAAGGCTTGATTTATTATTTTATTATATATATTACATTAAAAATATACTAAAAAGAATAGAAGGAAAAGGTTCATCTCAGAAGGCTAGCTAAGCTAAGAACAGAAAGGAATGAATACAAAGGTCTGTGGCAGAGAGAGAGCCAGCTCTGCCGTGAGCGGTCACTAATTCCAAACAGCTACACCAATCACAGATCCACCTGTTGCATTCCACAGCAGCAAATAACCATGGTTTACATTTTGTTTCTGAGGCCTCACAGCTTCTCAGAAGGAAAAATCCTAAAGAAAAGGATTTTCACAAAAGATGTCTGCGACATGGAACAATCAGGGTGGGGTGTGTTGTTTTTTGGGTGGGTTTTTTTGCTTATTCATCAGGCTTTTAGTTACTCTAAACCAATGATGCCAGTTCTGACTGCTGATGGTGATGGTGGTGCCCAGATTTATGTGCTGCAGATTAACTCAGCCAGTCCAGATCAAGGTGCAATATTAATTGAAGCAGAACTTCATGAGGAAAGTCTGCTCTGCTTACGTTTAGCACTTACTTGTGGCAAATGTTCTCAACATCCTATTTTTATCACAGGGCAAGTGAACAGGGAACAACTTAAAAAGCACCAGAGCTGTGACAAGAATGGCATTTTCATTTTTCTAAAGAATTTGTAATTTCAAAACCGGTTTCATGCCCATCAGGAAGCAAATCCTATCACTTCAAAATTCACCATGAAAGAAGATTCCAACCGTAACAAACCAAAATACTGTCTCAAGCCAGCTCCTGACAGATTTTATTTTGACAAAAATCAAAATGCTTCATTTGGTTGCAACTGCACTTTGGTGTAGAATACAGAATAGAAAGGAAAGTCTCATTTGAAAGGAAAAATAAAAATATTGTTAGAAAATATAACAGCTGAGCAAATAAAAAAGTGCTTCATCGTCCTATGCCTCTATTTTTCCCAAAATAAAAATTCAGCAAAATTAACAATCTGTCAAACCATTGAGGTATGAGAAAAGTGCACTCCCCAATAAAAATTAAGAAATATATTTTCAGTAAACACAGAAAACCTGAGGTGTTTTTGGATCCATCAGTTCCTGATATGCCATCCCTGAGACACCAGAGCCAAAATATCCTTTTTGGACACAGGTTGCAGCTGCAGGTACTGTGCAGCCACAGGCTGCTCTCTAAGTGCCTTCCAACATTGCCATGGATAAGATTCCAAGAGGTGAAACAGATGATCAGAGCCAGCCTTGACAGCAGCCCAGAGACTCACAAGCTTACCAAGCACTTGCTACTGTGAAAGCCTTCTGAGTAACACCCTGACATGAACACCCTTAGGAAAACCTGTGATTTTGTTATTAAATGTGTAATTACCTGAATTCAGCTTCTGCTTGAATAACCTCCTGAGCATTGCTTTTTAGTGGAGCTGTTGGACCGTAACACAAAATAACCACCAGGCTTCTCCTTTGTCCTTCTGTCCCTTGCAACGGGATCCCTCTGCTCTGAATGCAAGGAAAGGTGTTTGAAAAGGAGCACGTTGCCATTTAGCAGGTCAGGCTTTAACACAGTCTCCAATGTAAATTGGGAAATGCTCCAATGAGCTGCACGAGTTTACACAAGTAATCTGCTCATAGCCTGGCATTCCTAATCAGGGCCCAGGACCACAAAGGGGAGACTCTGAAAGGTTAATAACAGTCATTTATTTGTACAAGGATGCAGCAGGACTGTATCCATATTTCACAGGCTGCTGCTGGCAGATATAAGTCAAGGAAAATATTACAGCCAAAGAAAATACACTCCTGCACAGAAAAAAAAAAAAAAAAGCTGGAATTTTGCAGAAATTTCTGGAGTGCACTCTTAAGGAACATAGCATTCATCAAGCTACTTATTATTCTTTACATTTAACAGCCACACTGGAACTGTTTTTGTCTTATTTAAGAAGTATAATTTTTCTTTGACCTTAGATTTGTGAAAATTAGGTAGAATTAGGTATAGTATGTCAAACTGGAACACCTGTTTAGTGACATAAACATATTTAAATATCAACCTTTCCCTCTGATTGGTTTTTGGGGGAGCAAATACTGATTAGAAACAGAAATTTCAAACCATGACCTTCCATGGCAGGAGCTAACACATCATGCCATTAAGTTCTGATATTGAATTATCTCATTAACTAAAAAGGGCAGTTTTGTTGTTGTTGGTTTTTTTTTTTCATTTTAATTTTGTCAAGCACCACGACTTGCAGTGTTATAAAGAAACCTTGAAAGCAAAGTTTATGGTCTTTCACCAAGCTTGCACAAGGCACCATGGTCAACACATCTCTTTCAAACAGAAATAAACCACACCAAAGGCATCCCCCATAATGAAAATCTTCTTTTTTCTTTTAGAGATGATTTCAATGAGCAGTGTTTTTTTGTGGCGCAGTTCACTACATTGGAAGAGATAGAGTTCAGAATACGGGTGAGATTGTTGGTCTAAATAGCACCTGATAAAAGGAAATCTATTTTTAGTTGAACATTTATTACAACAAACATAAGCACCAACACCAAATGTTCAAATCCTTGTATTTGCTAATGAAGACTTTGTTGGTGTTAAAGTTCAAACTCGGAGCAAATGTAGATGCAAAGAAATGATGTATTTTGGGATTTTTTTTGAACCATAATCTTGTCAGAACAGATTATCAAATGATCAAAGCAGTAACAGAATGAATTGGGGTTTAAACGTTTATGAAAAAGCAGTTATATTGTAGGATGACACTTTTTAATAGACTAAAGGCATTAAACAGACCTTGTATTAGGCTTTGAAATTAATGGGTCACTGTATAACATCCCAGTCTTCATAGATTGATAAGATTAATGCTTGCTTATATAGCAAATTCAATGGCACATTTAATTTCATATGAATGTTTAAAGTTAAATTGCTTTTGGATTAAGTCTAAACTCATTATTAATTTTAACGTCTGAAAGAACTTCCATTTTTCTTCATTTTATTTAATCAAGTGCATCATCATTAAGTAAAGGCTATGAACTTAGATAGTGGAGAAATAAGGAAGTTTATTAATTTAGTTTTTGAAAGATCTATTTGTTAAAGTTTAATTCAGTGGCCATTTTAGGTTCCATAAGAACTCAGGAGAAATAGTGACTGCAGTCTATTCACTTCTCCTGTAATAACTTAGAGGGAGAGGGTGCTTTTGGGCAGGATGTTTGCAGCACATGAATCCCTGAGAATTTCAAAGGTAAATTTTGTATTCACATCTCTTTGGCACTTTCAAAGACTGATTCCCCTTCAGTGTAGCTCAGCAGGAGCTTTGCCCACACCTGGCTCCCAATGCCCTAGGATTATTTCAGAGAATACCCCCCATTTTACATCAGGTGAGACCCTGGCTCTGCATTTCCCACTGATGTTCCAGCTGAGAAGGGATTTTTCCTAAATTCTGCATTAGGACTTCAACAGTCTGAGTGCCAAGTGAAGCCCAGAGCAGATTTTCCAAGGGAGAGCACACAGGGAGTGGCTCCAAGAGCAGCACTCAGGGTTTGTAGGGTTTGTGTGACGCTCTGGGCACTCCCTCCAGTCCCACACACACCTGCACCATCACACGCTGGGCACTAATGACAAGTTCCAGAACAAATATCTCTTTAAAAACACTCCCACATCCTCTTATTATGTAAAACTTCATGCATTTGATGAGGAGCATGGCTGAGGGACCACAAAACCCCTCTCTGGGATTTACCTGGGACTATCAGAGTTTAGGAGTGTTAGCTAATGAATTATTCAACGTGAATTAATAGCTTGGGAGAGTCCTTCACCTGTCTGACACAACTTCATTTTCCCTAGATAAGGTTTCTCAGCAGAGTCAGACACTGGCAAACAACTTTGTTTTCCCTTTCTAATGTGTGTGAAAATGTGCACTGTAGACAAGGAAAAGAAAAATTTCCCTGCATAATAATAATAATAATAATTTAACCTAGCTGCAAGGTAATTTAAGGATGGACCTTTGAAAGCTTTGCAGTGGAGGCAAAATCGCCAGCTGATACCTGACCATGTCCAAAACTCAAGAGACAAACCAAAGCCAGGGCAGGAGCCAGGCTGCTGTGTCCAGCTCTGTTCTCTAGGCAGCATTGCTCATTCTCTCAGAAAGCAACCACAGCTTTCCATAAAGTATGAGATAACAGTTTAAGGCACTTTTTCTTGTCCATTGTATTCAAAATGCATTTTTTAATGAGAGGAGATATTATACTTGCATCCTATTTGTCAGTTCTTTCCCACTGAATGTCTTACTCAGGAGCTGAAGAACAATTTGCCTTTTGTAGCACTGCTGTCTTCTATTTATTTATGGGTTTATTTAATTAAGAAGAGGAACCTACTTTTCTTTATAATTGACTTTGCATGGTGTGTCTACTGCCAGTATTTCATTGTTTGCAAATGGTGAGGACCTGTGTGCACAGACACACACCCCCCTATGAAGAACTGTCCCTTCATGGCTTAGTGTGTGATTTACTGTAAATTGTTAAGCACTTCTAAATCAAAACACTTTACTATCATGCTATTTACAACGTTTGAAATAGTGCTAATCACACAGTAACAGAATAAATTCAAATGAGGTCTCTGTTCTCTTGCTGGATGTTCCTTTATTTAAGAAAACAGAAAACAACCCCCAGAGCCTGTGGTAACCTGTCACCAAAACAGGACATTTCCAACTCGATAATGACTTTGACTCCATGCTGAGTCAGGGACAAAGAAAATTAAGATTCCTCCCCCCTTCACCTCAAGTGTCATCCGTGTGGAACATCAGGATGGAGGTGGGTGAGTTTTATGGCGGCTGCTCCTCCTGAGAACCCCAGGAGTTATTGCTGTGCCTTCTCTCCCGTCTCTCATGACAGGCACAAGAGCTGACCCTCTGTCAGGATGGGGAATTTGTGCTGCCTCTGCTTTACAGCGAATTACTGCTGCCCTGAAGCAAAGGAGAAGCATGGCAGGAACATGTCTCTGAGGCACATCTCCTTTGAGGTTATTCCAGGGGGGGAATGCAGCTTATGCATCCCTTTTTTATTTTTTTTTCTTTTGATCAACAACTATCTTTGAAAATAAACCTGCTCAAGAGTCCCAGGAGGTTTGTTAGAGCCCCTCAATCACTCAGAGCTCTCAGGGGACCCTGCTGCAGCACTGCCAATGCTCTCACTCCTCTCTTTCCTCTGGGGAAGGCCAGCTACTGCTGGGGTTAGAGCAGAAAAGATGGGAAAAGAGTATTGGCTCTGGGCTGGAATAATGAAAATAGTAATGGAACATGGCATCAGCAGTGACATGGAGGCTGAAAGAGCAGAAATGTTGTGGAGATCAAAGCAGTTGGGAGCAGTCCTTTGTACTATTAATGTCTGCCATATTTTGTAAGTGGAGAAGAAATGTAAAAGCAAGCTGTGTGCTGCTGTCCCTGAGGCCAGCTCCATTAGAGGCACTTGATGAGCCCTGCGAGCTCCTGGGGAAGGACAGCACAGCACTGCAGCACAGAACACAACATGCGCTGCCTGAAAAGCTGACATGACAGATACAAGGCCAGGCAAGTGTTCAATTTGGGCTATCATGGGAAGAAAGGGGAACAAGAGGAGAATCTTTAGTGACAGCTGGCTGGGAGCAGAGCCCTGAGCCAGGACAGTGCCGTGCCCTGTGCCCCTTGGAGGTGACACAGCCCTCGCAGGAGCAGCCTGGGCTAACACACACCTCCCCCAGGATTCTTGTCATGTTTCTGCTTCCTTTCCTCCTTATTCTTGATAACTCTTAAAGGCATTTGTCTTTCATTTCTAGCCAGACCAGAAAGAAACTGCATCGTTCTTCCTGCTTTGCTGCCCTTCACTGGGACCCTGAAGGGTGGCACGAGGCAGGACCAGGCTTCACCTGCTTGTTACTGAGCAAGTTTTGTCTTTTCTTCCACAGGCTTGGGCTGTAGATATTTCTAAACCATGCAGAAAGTAGTTTTCTTACAAGCAATTCACAAAAATGGATGAAGAGAGAACATGGATGCCTAGGAATGGCAGAAAGGTGTGTCCTTTGGTTTGTTTTACCCTGACACTCCTCATTTCCCTGACTCTCTGCCCATGCTTCCTGTGCTTCCCTCTCTGGAGCCACAAGTGTCTCTGCCATAACTCATCAGGGCTGCAGGAGAAGGGGGTTTGGTCATGGCTGTATCCACAGTACAAATAATCATTTTAGAAGCAGGATTTCTGAGCAAAACATTTGCCAAAGAAGACAGTAGATATTGCAACAGCAATTCACTGCCTGCTCGACATAGATTGAATATAAATGTATCCCGAGATTATATGTGAAAGAATTGGTTTAATATATTTCCAACAAAATAAGCTTCTCTTGGAAAATATCAGTGAAATGGAGCTTTGCTTATTTTTGCTTCTTATTAAACATTTCTCATTGAAACGTCTTCTAAAAAACCTTGAACTGGTTTTATCAAAATTGTATATTTATTTCAGCATTAAAATTTAATTTAAAATATTCCGTATTTTTATTCACATTATTTCATGATCTGGCAGTAGTAAAAAATGTGAAGCTTTATCCCACATAAGGAGATAGAAAACAGCTCCTTCTCTATTGTACTGATAAAAAAACCAGCAGTCTCTGATGATGCTTTTGTTCTCAGCAAATTCTCCCATACACTGACATTTCTATAACCAAACTCTGACATCGAAATAATAAGAAATAAAAAGACAATTTTAAATCTAAACTTTTGAGTTTGAAACGCACATTACTTTTTGAAGCAGCTATTTAGAATTTTCCTTTTGTAGGAAAGATATTTGTTCCATTTCTGAACAAAATTGAACTTCAAGATGTCCACATTTCCCAAATAGAAATTCTATATTCTGTTCAGCTCTGTTTAAAAATTCAGCATGTTACGTGGTGCTCTCATTGCTCAGAATAGTGCTATTTAGGATTGTGCTATTTGTGGAATATTTGACAATTATTAACAAAATATCATTTCAGCCTAGCTTATAACTTCAGTTCAAATTCCACTTGATAGTGTTTATGTGCAGGCTGAAGTGCTTTTCATGTGTTACAATGACATCTTCAGATGTCTTGCACTATCTCACAGTTTTCAAACGAGGCAGCTCAAACAGGACTCTTTTTAGTGGCAATTTCATGAAAATCATCTAAAGAAAAAGATTATTTAGAAGTAAATGGAAGGGGGGGGGGGAGCACGAAAAGTAAATGAGGCAATGCATTTCCAGCTAGGTTAAATGTCAGATTAAAATTCAAAGAAGCAATAACAGCAGGCAACTGTTGTCAGATGGGAATGACTGAGGAGTGATGGGTCTGATTCTGCAGGTGCTGCAGAAGCTGCTGCACTGGGGCATTTAAAATGCTGAATGGGGCAGATTCTCTGTGGAAAATGATTATCTGTGCTGTGGTGTTACCCATGGATAATCCATGACCAAACCCCCTTCTCCTGCAGCCCTGATGGGTTATGGCAGAGACACTTGTGGCTCCAGAGAGGGAAGCACAGGAATCATGGAGAGAGAGTCAGGGAAATGAGGAGTGTCAGGGTAAAACAAACCAAAGGACACACCTTTCTGCCATTCCTAGGCATCCATGTTCTCTCTTCATCCATTTTTGTGAATTGCTTGTAAGAAAACTACTTTCTGCATGGTTTAGAAATATCTACAGCCCAACCCTGTGGAGGCAAAACTTTAAAAGTCCTCTAAGATGTCAAATGGAAGATGACAATTTGTATCAGCTGAAGATCTGACTGCTGTTGTATTTCTCACATCAGAATGACAGGATCACAGATTTGTTTGGGGTGGGAGGGACTTCAAAGCTCATCTCCTTCCACCCCCTTTCACTATATAACAGATATTTTATATGCAGTATAAAACATACTTCTACAAACACATCAAATATTTCATATTACTTATATGGCCTTCCCTTAGAGTTAAAAGATGGCCCTATCCTAACACCATCAAAACCCATATTTTTTTTTAGACTAAGTGATATGGCTGTGTGAACTCCACTGTGCAAATGAACGGCAGGCTGTGTATTTGTCTGGAGCTGTGCATGTACCTGTGCTTGCCCAGGCATGCTCAGAGGCACTCCCTGCTGCACAAAGGACTTGCTGGAGCTAAGAAATGTTTTCTACTTGCCTTTTTCCTCTCCCAGGCAGAGATTTTGGTAGTGCAGGATCATCCCCTGAGTACCAGCATGTAAAAACATCATATAACAAATTGCCAGATTGGTGGTGGAGCTGCACAGACCTCAGTGTGCCTTCCTCCCCGTGGTGCTTTGGCTTTTAGGAACAAACATGCACATTTCCCTGGTGGTCTCTAGCAAAATACACAAAGAATATATATTTTTTTTCCTTTCCCTTCCCCATCCTTTGTGAACTATGGAGTAGTAAGCACATTTTTAACTACAGCTCTGCAGACAGTGAGATACAGTTCCACTCGGTGCAAGACGAATTGAAGCTCATTTATGAAAGTACATCTAAAAATGCCAAGGGAGTAGACTTATCAAAGAGATGACATCAAGCTGTCACTCATTCTTTGTACATGCACCTGTGATTGAGAAAAGTGTTTTCTTTAATATAACTTGATATTTGAAGAGAACATGACAAAATGAAGTCCCATCCCTTCATCATTTACATTATGCCTTAGGGGTACCAGGCTGATCTAAGGCATTTTGATTTATGCCTATTAGTGAAGCTGTACCTACAGATGATCAAAAGGCTCATTCTGGTTCCTATAAAATAGTCAATATCACAATTAGGGAAACATATTAGATATAATTAAATTACAGCTATAAATGACATCGAACTGAGATATTTTATGATAAATATCATTTGATACACCAGCCTTTTTAAAGAATTCATCCCATCCATCCTCCTAAAGAACATAAAAAATGATGCACATGAAAAAGAGCCTTAGAACTAACCCAGCAACTGCTTGTGCTCTCCCATCTGGCACTGGACAAGCCTTACCATGAAGGGGCATGTATAAAGACCTTTTGAATAAAGGTCTGAAATAAAGACCTTTTGTCTTCATTTCAACCATAATTATCCTTTGCAAGCCAAGATGTGGTGCAGGTGAGCAGAGAGGGAACACAGGGCAGTCCATGCCACAGGAATCCAGCAGAGCTCAGTGTACATTTTACAAGAATCAGGGGGTATTTGTATGCAAAAAAAAAGGCTTAGGATGGCCCAGAGGCAAGGAAATAAAACATACAGCAAGTTCATTCCTCATATTCAACATGCCAAAGACATTGCAATTAGAAATACCCATCTGACCACGTGCCATGGACTCAGGGACACTGAGGTGTGCCCAAGGTTAGCCAGGAGCACAGCAAACCCAGCTGCAAAATCCTGAGTGTGTCTGTCTGCTAGGATTAGGTTACCTGTGGAATACACACATCATTTCAGCTTCTTTCAGGAGCTAAGATGTGGAAGTTATTTCCACATGGAGAAAATCCTACTTAACCAGTGACACCAGGGCACGAGAGCAAGCACGAGAGCTGCAATTATGTTTGACCTGTGCTCTGCCTGGTCTGCTGTGCTCCCTGGGTGCTGCAAGCATCACATCCTTGGGCTAGGTGTGAAAAGCTTCCAGTGAAATAAAAACCTAAAATTGTGCTAAACCCCGTTACTGAAGGAGTTCTTGCTACCCTCACCCTTGATAGGCAGATCACTGTAAATACACACGGTGTAATCCTTGCTCCTCAGGTCCTTTCCCCTTCCCAAAGCCATGGAATGTGACTGGAGGCAGGCTGCAATGCTCTGAGCCAGCTGCCTGCCATGCTGGGAAATATCATTTCCAATCCTGTTCTCTTTCAGCAGTCAGGATCCTTCTGTCAGCTCTCGTGGCATTTTTAGGCTGCAGCTTTCCCAGGCATAAAAATCATCTTTTTGTTCCTGTAGGAGAACACAATGCTGGAAAGCAGCTGAGCACCTGATTTCTCCAGGGCTGCCCACACACACAGCAGCTGGGTGGGTCAGACCAGTCACAGGGAACACCTGAGTGACTGGAAATCAATTCATACACAGCTAGGAGTGTGGAAAAGTGATCCAAGGGAAGCCCAGAGCCAGCTCAGAGTGCCTTGGTGGAAAAGGACAGTCTGCAGTGTGGCCAGGCCGCTCAGAACCTCTGAAACAAGCTCCCTCCCTCAGGCTGAGTCGAGCAAAGGTGAACATTTAATCGTGATTGTTTTGACTTCAGAGAAAGTGCTCATCTGTTCAGCATTAGACATCTGCCTAATTTCCTGACTGGATTGAGTCCTACGGAGCTAAACATCCAGGAGTGACAAATGCAGGTTCAGGTGTGGGATTATCCCACTCCGAGACAGATGTTCCTAAGCCACTGCATGCATCAAAGGCAGCAGCACTGAGAGAGGGTTGAATTTAGCCTTGTTCCTCTGTTTATCCATCCTGCAGCATTATGTGTTTTCCTTGCCTTCATTTTTTGTATTCCACTGTCTCACTTCAGTACAAACTGTATGAGACAGAGGCTCCTGGGGGAGCAGCTGGAGATTTGAAATTCACATCACTGTTCCCCTTAAGCCTGTCAGATGATCAGATAGCCGAGGAAGTGCTAATAGCTTATGCTCTGGTGAAATATGTTTTTCTGTACATGATTACCTTTGTATTTTGTTCCCCTTATCCCTGATTGTCAGCATTTTAATTAAAAGTAGAGGTGTGAGAACATGGGAAAACCTGTCTGCAGAACAAGGCTGACTTTGATTTAAGTTAGTGTACTAAGTTTGTAAATGTGGAACCCAATTTTCTGCTGCTGTCATCTGTCTGGAGAGAGACCATGGAGCTGGATGCCAGGCAATTCACTCTGCTTCCTGAGGCCCCTGGATCTCTCCAGCAGGGCAGAGGGGCTGTACATAGCAAGTAGCCCTTGATGGAATTTAACAAAGGTGCTTTGAGCTGCTGCTGCTGCTCTGACTGAAAGTTTCTGTCCCTATTACAACACTGGGAGATCATTTGATGTCAAACCAGCTCCTCAACACCTCCACAGCCAGAGCTCCAGAGCTCAAAGGCTCTGTCTCATCTTTAAATGAATAAATAAATAAATCCAGCTTTATGGCTGGATTTAGGAGATTCATATGCACAGGTCTTGTCTTTAAGGGAATACTGACCTTGTAGACAACACAATAGGCAGTGTGCCTAATTTCTCAGCTGCTCGAGTTCAGACCTCCCTATTTTGGTGCAGATTAATGCAGAGGTTGGTAGGGAGCACATTGGAGTGGGTTCAGTCACCCCTGCCAGCTGCAGAGGGAAATCAAGGGCAGGGGCAGGCAGGAGCCTCTGTAATGAGCACACCCTGAGTGTCTGCAGGAGCCTGGCTGATGGGGGCACATCCTTCCCTCCCTGGCAGGAAAGGATTGCTGAAGGGCTTGGGAAAGGGAGAACAGGGCAAAAAGTGTCCCCTTTTCATCTGCCACCACAGGGTTTGCTGGTGTGCTGCCAGCTTCATGGTACCTTACATAACACCCCAGTAAGGGGGGGTTAGTGCCAATTTAGTGCCCAATTTGGTGCCAGCAGCTCTGGCTCTGGCAGGCTGGGCTGCTCAAAGCTGTGTCTGAGCACAGGCACGATCCAGAATTAGATCTCCTCCATATGCCCTGGGAAACCCAAGTGGTAGGAGCCACAGATCTCTGCTGGATTCAGCTTTGTGTAACTCACCCACTTCTGGAGATGGAAATTTTCCTCTTGAGTTGCAGTAAGGTTTTTTTAAAGTAGCCAATCTCTAGTGGGGACTATAAAATAGAAATTGTGAAAGAAAGAGAAATCCTTATGGTTTTCCTTGTGGTACAGTACTTGGGATTGTTAATTCATTTTTATCAGGATTTTTATGATCAAAAGATATCTTTTTGATGGTAAAACAAACAAAAAAAAATAGCACTTCATCACAAGAAGCAAATGTACTATTTTATCATAAATCAGTGTGAGTATTACATTGTGGTGGGATTTTTTTAGGTAGAAACATGTTGTGAGCCAATGTGCCAGGGCACACATCTGATTGTTGAGGTGACACAATCATTTGACAGAAAAAAATAGCAAGATGAAAGGAGGTAAAACAATATGATAAAGACAAAAGATGATGCAGCAAAAATACCACGAGGAAGAAGTGAGCATGAAACAATAGCATTAGGACACAAGAAAATACAAGGTGATGGAAAAGAATTAGCCTGATCTGCTTCATGACTCTGCTGCATGGGAAGAACTGTTATGAAGATCTATTGCAGAGACAAAAAGCAACGTTGGATTACTCAGAATAGGACACACAAATGGACAAAGCAGAAAAATGCTGCCATGCACTGCAAAGAAGACAAAATGCTTTGATATTTATATTTTAATGATCTCATTCTGATTCTGTGGAGCTCGCGTCAATAGCAGAGTTCATATGGACCCTTGCTGATTGAAATATAAAAAATAAAAATAAATTTAATATCAATAACGTTAAGGTCTGAGGGAAAGAGGGAGGCAGGAGAAATTCCCAGTGAGTGCTGAAGCCCTGCTCCCAGGGCTGAGGGGTGCAGCATTGGTGCCTGGCTGGGATTTGGGGTCACCAGGAGGGGCCACAGCTGAGCAAAGACAAGATGAGCTTTGTTCACTGCCAGCTGCCACTGCTGGGGCCCTGACCACACACCCCAGCACCTCTGCTGTGCTTACATATTGCCATGCTTAAGCTGAGGGGAAATCACGGAAGTTGGGGCCAAATATCTGTTTCAGATTGTCTCTGTGAGTTTTTAGGGTGCTGTGTTTGTTCCCGTGGCAGGAAAGTAGGTTGCTGATATCCTTGGTTCATCTTTGCTCACAGAGGTAAAATTAGAGGCCTTGAGATTCCTGCTGGTAGAACAAGCTCTCAATTTCTCACTGCTGAAATTCAATCTGATTTCTATCTTTTTCACTAAAAAGCTGTCAACAGAAAATAAGCAATTCCCATCAATGAGCTATATTAGTTTCTGAGGTATATACATTTGGCTGGTGGATGAAGAAAGCCTCAAAGTAATTTAAATTGTTGTTGGTTTTTTTTTTTCATTTGCATTTCCTAGCAAACTAAGCAAAAATATTAATGCAGGACATGAGTGTAACTCATTCAAAAGAAAAGAATCAAAAAGAGAGAGGCTGATTCACTGCTAGATCACTAACAACTTCTTTTCTTACTGTGGCCCTGGGTCTGACTTTCTCCTCCTCTTGCTGGTGTACCTGTGCCATCCTGGTTATCCTTTATCTGCTTGCTGGAAGCAGGAAGGCAGCAGATATTTGCAATGAAGAACATGTAATTAAAATCAAACCCAGAAGCTCTCTTTACAGTAGGCAATAATATGAGAGCTATCAGGAGCCAGTGGGACTGTCTTGATATGCCAACAATATAACCCCACTTTTCATATGTGGGATAGCAGCTTTCAAATGCAGACACTACATAAATTAGATTTCAGGTGCGTTTTTGCCTTTGCAAGTCACATTTTGAAACCTGATTTATGTTTTATTTGTAAAGAAATGTTGACAAATATGTAATATTGTCAACTTTTTAAATCTCAGAAGAATGGTGGGTTTTTCAGTGCAATTTCTGCATTACTCAGTTTATCAAGGGAATCTTAAAATTGGACAATTTTTGGTTTGGAGTAAAATCCACACTGTGAAGTCCCCTTCAGCTTTCTCAGAGGTTTGAGAGTAAACACATGAGGTGCATACTTCTCCCTCTTTTTTGACAGATGTTTAAGAAAAAATGTTCTTCAGATTAGAGTTCTGTGGCCATTTAAGGTTTTTTATTTGTTACACAAGTTTATTTACAGCTTTTTTTTACTGTGGCAGCTGAGCCTTTACTCCAGCTGCCCTTCTGACAGATTTTCCATAGGGTTGAGAACCTCCTTGCAGGGACAGAGAGCTCAGGGAGAGCCCAACCTTTCCCTAAACCCCAAAGGAACCAGGAAACCCAGCCCTGATCTTTAAGAATTGCTTATTTATTGTTTTCTCACAATCTCTTCTCTTGCTCATTTCTTGCTTCTCTTGGATTCTTCATAAGAACTTCAGTGACATTTCTTCCTTCCACAGCTTTCACTGCTCAGAATTACCAAGATATCCTAATTAACTTCAATTCCATTGGTTTTGTTTGCAATATAAAAGATGAATGAAAGACAATGGAAGTGTTCCAGCTAAATATAAAAGTCCAGCTGCAGAAGAGAGCGTGAAATCCTTAAGGAAACCTGCAACAAAAATTCCAATGCTACAGAACATTCCCCTCTGCAAACCCTGGATCCCACCATCTACAAAAAAACCAAAAACAAAACAAAAAAACAAACAAAACAAACAAAAAACAACAATCAAACCCCTAAGAGCAAGTGAGCAAATAAATGAAATAAATGAAAAATAGAAAGTAGAGAGGAAAAACGAAAAACAGAGAGGAAATCAAATGTGATACTTGATGAGAGGTGGGCAAAAAACAAGCACAAACTTGGGGCTTGCTCTCCACATCTTCCTAATGGGAGTTGCTGAGATCCTTTGGAGCAGAACATTGTCTGAGGGGATGCAAGGAAGAGAACAGAGAGCAAATAAAGATCCCAGTATTGAACTCAGTTCCTTTTCCCATGGGCTACACTGGATGCTTGCAGTGCGTGGGGAATATTTGCTGTGCAGCATTTAATGGCACTTAAACTCATGCTTTCTCCCATGGTGTGTTGGGAAGTGCCCACTGTGTAATGGAAAACCTGTAGGAGAAGGAGATTTATCCACAGCTGCTAATGGCTTTCTTTTGCTCTCCCTGAGATCCTTTATTCATCCAAATATATTGCTTTCTACATGAAAAATATTTATCAGAATGGAAAGACACACTAGGAAGCTTCTTCCCAGGAGGGATTAAATGACCACAAATCTCACAACTTGCAGGAAAAAATGTAAAACTCTGTAATTTGTCCTAGCTTCTTTTTTTTAATAAGTAAATCAACAAGAAAAGAAGAGCTGAGAAAGGAAACAGAAATCCTTGACATTTATCACACGTATGTTTAAGGCATTTCCTGATCTAACAGGTTATAACTACAGAGACAAATAAGCTGAAGTGCTACATACAGAAAAGTTTCAGTGAATTGAGATATTTCAGTGAATTCTACTGTTTTTCAAGGTCCTGGGTTAAGATTCAGGACAAGAATGAGTGAGATCTGAGATGAGGTTTGTGCTCTGTCCCAGAGTGTCTGTGTGGCTTCAAGCAGGTGCCTTTGAAGCAGATTTCAAAGCTGCTTACACACCTAAAGAGACAAATCGAGGTGTGAGTCCTCCAGGTAGGAGATGGACATTTTCATGCATTTGAAAATCCCACTTGGCACCACAGCAGCCATTTGACTCTGTAAGTCTTCAGTGGTGTGTAAAAAATTCAGTCCTTAATCCCTCTTCGCCTCAGCAGTAAAACAGGAGCAGCAGCATTTTCTTTCCTATCCAGTCTATTTAATTTGCAGCTTAAATCACCTGAAATCAGCTTAAAGCAGAGGCTCTCTCAGTAACTGCAGCCATGTGCTCCAGCCTTCCCCATGAACAGCAGAGAATAATCCCCTGCATTCTCAGTCACAACATTCCAACATCCCAGGGCTGCAAACCCAAACTGGGGCTCTGGGGAGAAGACAGTGAGTGATGCAGGAGGAGCAGCTCCAGCTGTGCTCTCATGCAAAAAAAGACCTTTGGTTCCTGATGCCACCAGAAAGTTGAAGGGTGGAGAGGGATGAGAGTGTGTAAAGGTGGGAGTGCTGGGTGGGCAGAAAAATCGCTTCTTTTTTAAAGCTTCGGAGGAAAATCTTTTCAGTTTTGCACTGAAATCAAAGCTTACTGTGCAAAAACTTGCAGAAAGTCCAGGCACAAGTGCAAACAGGCAATAACTGCTAACACATGTCTCTCTTTTTGTACCTGAGCCTTGCTGGGGATGGGCTGGGGGAAGGGAGGGAGGGCAGAGCAGGCTGTTGTGACCGTGTTCACAGGGGTCTGAGGATGAGGGAAGAGATCAGGATCTGACTCCATGTTTCAGAAGGCTGATTTATTATTTTATGATATATATTATATCATAATATATATAATAAAATAATATATTATTTTATTATATAAAATAAAAATATAAAAAATATATATATAAAATAAAATAATACCTTATATCATAAGAACAGAAGAAAGGATTTCATCAGAAGGCTAGCTAAGAATAGAAAAAGAAGAATGATAACAAAAGCTTGTGTCTGGGACCGAGAGTCCAAGCCAGCAGACTGTGATTGGCCATTAATTAGAGACAACCACACAGGACCAATCACAGATGCACCTGTTGCATTCCACAGCAGCAGATAATCATTGTTTGCATTTTGTTCCTGAGGCCTCTCAGCTTCTCAGGAGGAAAAAATCCTAAGGAAAGGAATTTTCAGAAGATATCATAGCTACAGGCTGTGACCCTGCGATGGGCTGGGCTGGCTGGTGGCACTGCAGGCAGGGCAGGAAAAGCCTTCCTGGCACCAGGACAGCCCAGCACAGGAATTCACACCCCAGGAACCAGCTGGATCCTGAGGGTGTCTGAGCTGGGGGAAACTGAGCCCAGCAGAGGGAAAAGAGAGCCTGGAAAATGATAGCCCTGAAAATGCACAGAAAAGGCCACAGAAAATGAGATGCTGTGGTAAACAAAATATGAACAAAAACTCAGAAAAGAAAGGGAAAGGAGGCTGTAGACTTACAAAGCATTAGCAGTTGGGAATGCTGAACAGCTGCACTTATCAATATCCTCAGTTCTGGATATCTGAAAAGCGAGATTTTCCTTTGCCCAGGACACAAAGCACCCCACTGATTGTTTTCTGTAATATTTGTGTGCTCGATTGCTGCAGCTGATCTCAACCCTTTCTAGTCTTAGTGATAAGAATCCAATCTCCCAGCTGGATGTCCCACATGCTGGGACTGCCATCTTCCCATTACATTGTCCAGACAGCCAAAGCTCCACAGCAAATTCCTTTACTTTTTGAATATAGGGAGCTGAATGCTTCCTTAAACCCTTCAGAGAAGGGCTGAAAAAGCTTTTTTTTATGGTCCTCTCGTGGGTTTGATGAATATTCCAACAAGCCAGTGCTTTTATTCTCACAGCAGCAAGGTGAGGCTGAGGCACAGCAATATTCCTTCAGAATTTACAGACTAAGAGCCAGAGCACAGACAGACCTGGGGAATTTGTCTGCATGATAGGGGTGAATATTCCTGAGCCCTGAACTGGTATGAGGAGCGACAGTTCTGGTCTCAAAGCCACTGAGTTGTGTTATTCTGGGACTTCCAAATCAAGACAGGCTCGTGGATGGGATCAGGGCACCCCAGGCTCTGAACTGTCTTTTCCTGACTGCACTGGCAGATCTTGATCAGCCTCTCAAGGTCAGCAAGAATCTGTGGCAGGAATTCCTCCTGGAAATCAAGCTCTTCGTTTCCCCCTCGGGGAGCTGCAAAAATACAAACAGATATAAAAGATACTTTCATTTCATGCAGGTATTTTACATTTTCCTCCTTACTCCTGAACTATTTCTAATGTACTACTGCAAGTTACAATTAATGAGAAATTTGTGCCATCATTTCACAGAGTTTCAGCTGCCTGGATCTCTGCACTAAATTCCATTGCCCCAGTCACTGTCATGTCTCTTGTCATCTGACTTTCAGCTGCTTGAAAACAAAGAAACAAACAAAAGCATCCTTATTTTTTTTCAGATTAAAAAAAATGGGTGTTTGTGGAACTGAAATGAAAACTGTATCTGGTTGGTTATTTTGATTATTTTAGAAGGAGCAGAGTTGGCCACAGACAAACAGCAAACAAGGCAGAACTCTGCAGGACAGAAGCCAAATGAAGAAACAGTGGTGTGTTAAATGAAGGGGTGCCACTCAAAGCATGTTAGGCGAACTATTTAAAATAGTTAATAGACTTTCTCAGAAAACTTCAGAACGAATTGATTTGGCATATGAAGAGATGAAATTGATTAAATTTATTTTGATTAATTTACTCAAAGCCCTTTAATTCTTTACTAATTGATGATTATTTTTCAGACTGTCAGGAAATATATGTAGCCTGAAGAAGGGGAAAAAATAATAAAAGCCTCAGCTGCAGTGGTACTAAATAGGCCACAGATGAAACAGAGCTCACTTTAACAGTCCAGAGCACAGATTTACACTCAGTGTTGCAAAGTGAAAAAAATTCCAATCAAGTTGGATTTCAGAAAACAGAAGAGTTCCAAACCTTATTAGGGTCTGGGGTTTAAAAGCTTTTTCAGCAGCACCCACCATCAGAGGCTGCTAGCAGCTTAAAAGGACTGAAAATTGCAATTTTTTTTCCCCTGAAACTAATGCTGGAAGTTTTCGTCTTTCCTGACTTACACAGAATTTATTTGAGACATACAGAACCCTCAGTGAAGTTCCCATATCAGATTTCAGCTGGGCTCTGTGATCAGTGCATTATTAATGCAATATTAGCAATAATCCACTGATGTAGAAAAATTACTGGACCACAGATGGACAATGAATTGCAAAACATTTTAGGAATCATTACTTTTATCACCAGTGTGCATATTTGGGGATTCCAGTTACAAAATAGGAATGATGATGGGAATTTGAGCCAGGACAGAGAAAACATTGTGACTAACAAATGGACATTTTTGGGAAGCAAGGCATGGCTTGGTTTTAATCAGGCTGCCCCATGTGCCCCTTTCTTAAGAAAAACAAGATACTACATTAGGAAACTTAAAAAAAAGAGTGCACAAATGCTGGAAAGCCCACACTCAGTGTGTAGGAATGAGTAAGAAAATGTCCTGCTCTGAGAACACACCACCAGTGATCTACAGGGATTTGCTCCAGGTCTAACACCATTCAGTGTATTTATTGACACATCGGTACAAAATAAAATAAAGAACATTGCATATTGTGTGTGCTGGAAGTACTTTGGACAACAGGCTCAGAATTCATCATGATTTTGACCTTACCAAGTTGGAGAGACAGCCTGGAGTCAGTAAGATGAAATTCAGAAAGGACAAGCACAAAGTATTCCACTAAGGAAGGCAAAATAAACTCGTAATTACAAAACTGGGGATTAAGTGGCTGAGGCTGGAACATGCCACAAACTGTTTGTGGCTGACCAAAGTAACACTCTGGGTTAAAAAAGGAAGGAAAATCTAAATGAGAGATGTAATTAAGAGACACTCCTTCAGAGCACCAGTGAGATAATTATTGCACTTTGTGGGCTGGAGGAATCCTCTTCTAGAAGAGCTGGGCTTCACACCAGGAGACATGGGTCAGACAAAGAGACTCCTGAAGATAATAACAAAACTTGCCAGGATCTTAGAAAATATTGCTTTTCTTAAAAGGTTAAAATAATTGGATTTGTCTGAACCAGAAAAGATGGAGGGAGACATGAGAAATGTCTCCAGAAGTCAGGTTATTCTAAAGGAGATGGTGGTCAGTTGCTCTCTAGCTAAACTGAACTTTACATGGGAAGAAATAGGTTTAATTTCATCACAGCAAATCCAAGTTGGACATTGGGAGAGCTGTGACAACTGTTAAGAGCAGGTAAGTATTACCTGAGAGTCCAGAAAATTCTCTTAATGGAAATATTAAAACAAAAAAAAACAACCCTAAGGAGCATTGTTTAGCAAAGTTCTAGATTTACAAGATTTTAATGAGACTGGAGACAGAATGAGACAAATTAAATGACTTTTGTTTCTGAACCCCCACAGTTTTTTCACAGGTGAGAATTCTGTTGTATTTAAAGAGACTAGAAGCAATCCCACTGATGCTGACAGGATCAAGATCACTGTATTATTTTGCTACAGATCTGGCCCTTTTTCCTAACCTATACACTATTTTAGTAGGTTAAAAAAAAAAAAAAAACAAGAAGTTCCTTTCCTGTACTTTATAATGACAAATCCTTGGCATTAGCACTAATGAAAAACTGGTGTGAGTGAAAGAAAACTGAGATCCACTCCATCTCTAAACAAACACTGCAGATACTCATTCAAAATTCACAAATCTCCCAATCTCGTCTTAAAACATAAATGTGCGAACAGCTCAGAAATAGTGCTGCTGATCACAAATGCATCATCCAATCCTCTCCCAGCAGGACAGAAGGTATTTCTTAGCCAAGACAATTGAAAAGGCCCAACTTGTGAATAAAATCTTAGAAAAGGTTGGCACATGTCTGTCTTCCTTCCTCTTGACCTCCTTGGGGCTGTATCTGCTGCCTCATTAATTCCACTGCTTCTGTTGTACTCAGTGATAAATTCAGTCCATAAGGTCAATAAGGTCAATATCTTTGTGTCACAAAGACACAAACCAGATTTCCATCTCCATTGTAGCTGATGACAATATTTCCAATGACTTCAAAAAGTTTCTCTGACAATCTTCTACATCTGTGGGGCCAGACCTAAAATTTGCATTTTTGACCATGCATTGATTTAATGTATTGCATTGTTTGCCTGGGTAAAGTAAAATCCCCTTTCTAGCAACACTTCTGTCAAGAGTAATCTGTGCAATTTGTTTTAGATTATTTAGAGAGCTTGTGAGTATCCCAAAGGACAAAACACAAATATCTTCCTTTCTGGGGCTGAGGTGCTCCACACTGACCTGTCACACTGATTCTTTTCTTTCCTTTCCTTCTTGTCGAACACTGACTGAAAAGGTTTTTCATCAGTTTATGTTGCATAAGGGAAGGAGATGAAGAGGATGATTCTGAAAATGTTTCTGTATTTGTCCAGCATGGCACAGATTTGCTCTTTGTAGATTGCATATTATTGATAAACACAAGCAAAGGAATAAAATGTTGTGATGCTAATTGTTTGTGAAGCCCATCATAAACAGTACAGCTGAGTAAAAGATGGATGTTACCAGTCATGCTTCCCAATATTGGAAAAGACATTTAATGCAAACTGTACGAAGAGAAGCCAAAATAAATTCACTACAAAGTGGAGTCATTATTTTCCAGTGATCTCGATCCAGGATGCTCTCAGATAGATCTACTGAAGCACCCACTGTTTTAAAAGGAAAATAAACCACACTCTCTCTGAATGTGACAGCCCTTAATATGAACTTGCAGTGTTAATACCTAAAAAAAACCCCCTTGTTTCATAATCTCTGTGACCTTTCCCTACTAACATCAGTATTCTTGATAAAGTCTAAATACTGGCTGCTACACAGAAATACTGTGATATTTCTTCACTGCTATGATAGACAGATTCCCAGTTGAGCATCCAGAGGTGAACAGGCTGGTTCACATGTTTTATGCATAAGATTATACCTAGAAAACTTAACAACTCCATGGGATATTTGAAAGAGAGAATGAAGATTAGATGTTGCATTGTCTTGTCTTTCTTTCCTCCTTTGCAGAAGCTCAGAAGGTGGTGATAAGAATGACTTATTTCCTGCAGGCCCACGAAATATGAAACCATGAATATGTGAAAAACCTAACCAAAACAATAAAAACAAAACCAAAAAAACCCAAGAAAAGCCAAACTGTCACCATTGTGGCAACTAAGGTGCAAGAGCATGGGTGTGGTGATGTTGCACATTCTTTGTGATACTTCAGAAAAAAATTACCCAGTTGGAGTGGATCTGGACCAAAAAAAAAAACAAAACAAAACAAAAAAACCACCCAAACAAACAAAAAAACCCTGCAAAGAACACAAAAAAAAAACCCAAAAAACCAAAAAAAATCCCCCCAAAAATGAAAAAAACCCCAAAAAAAACCCAACAAAAACCCCAAAAAATCCCCCCCAAAAATGAAAAAAAAAAACCCAAAACAACACCCCACCAAAAAACACCAAAAAACCAAACCAAAACAAAAAAAACAAAAATCCCCCCAAAAAATGAAAAAAAAAGAGGCCAACTAAGAGCTGCTGTACCTCTGAGCTGCCCCAGACAAATTTTATCACATCTTTAATGATATCCCTCAGCCAAGCCCCAGCAGCAGCAGGCTGAGGGGTGTCCAGGGCTGGAGAGGCTCCCAAAGGTGGTGTTTGTTGGGGTTTTGGCCGCTCAGGGAGGTTCTCAGCTGTGCCTGGCTGCAGAGCAGGGCTGGGCCAGCCCTCAGCAGACAGAAAACACCCCATGGATTGTGGCGTGTCACTATCAGGGAAGGAAAGTTCAGGTGCTCACATGAGAAGAGCTGTAG
This sequence comes from Camarhynchus parvulus, assembly GCF_901933205.1. Classification (NCBI taxonomy): domain Eukaryota; kingdom Metazoa; phylum Chordata; class Aves; order Passeriformes; family Thraupidae; genus Camarhynchus; species Camarhynchus parvulus. The sequence goes on along the minus strand of NC_044581.1, from coordinate 17,482,944 downwards.
AACCTGTGGTAGCTGTCTTTATAGATTTAAACAGATCCCAGCCCAAACACTGAGCTGAAGCAGCACAGAGAAGGTTCACCAGCAGGGCACAGGGAAAACACAGAAATACAAGGGAAAATATGCCAAAACTCTAAGCGAGAAAGCAAATTCACCGGCAGAATGCAAAAGAAGACCTATTGATACTGCAGAGGGAAAATATGATAATGGAAAATGCCCTGTGTAAGAGGTCATAAGCAATAATTGTAGCAAGAGAAAACAGTGTGTCAAAGGTTGTAGATGAAAAAAACAAAGTACAAAGGCATCATATCAAGGAAGCAGGCAGTGACTCGGGGGGTGAGGTTTTGCATGTCCAACATAAAGGCAGCACAAAAATAAATAAATGGTTTATAAAGCTCAGGCTGGCATAAGATTCAAGGGCAGGCACAGAAACAGCCAGAAAACTGAATGCCAATGAGGAAGGAGAGCATCAGAGACTCTGCTGGCCTGTAAAGTCTCACTTACCCTTAAATAAGGAAAAAAAACCCCAAACAAATAACCAGGGCAAAACTGCACTGACCTGCACCAAATTAAAATTCAACTGCTGCACAGACATAATGCACAGGATAATGTAAATTGTAATCAGAATACAAAAGTATAGTGCATAGACCAAGGTGTGGAGTGTAAAAATGAGACACAGCTACGTGCTGAAAGAAGTGAACTGAGGAACCTAAAGAAATTATTAATAAAGTACAAGAAAGCCCAAAATACAAATAACTCAGAGCAGGCAATTCTCTATGGTATTCCTATGGCAAAGCTGCTAAAAATTACCAAGCTGTGTTTGAAAGACTGGGACACTTTCCAAGGATGTTACACCTGGAAATAAATAAAACAATTCAGTCTGTACAACATCTGTCTTGCAGAACAGGCTCTGCATTAAAACAAACACACAAAATAGTGGGAGCAATAAAGAAAATGAGGGGAAAAAACCCTAACCACTCCATCTATCATTGCTAAACAAATAACAAGGCAGTCACAGAGAGCTCTGGGCAAGCTGGGAATTCACAAAGCTCTGAGGAACTTAAACCAAGTGCTAAGAGGAGATAATTACCAAATACATCTGCAGAACCCAGCTTGGTTTTACAAAGCCCATTGTATTTTGAAGGTAGGTGCTGTCTGGATCAGGAGCACAGTGACCTCTCCACACACCAGCAGAGACAGTTTTCCTGTGGTAGGTGACAAAACGCTTTCCAAACTATGGAAGAAAGACTTGAGGATGGAGCACACAACCCTACACAGGCAACAGGTCCTTAATGCAACCTCCTTGTGTCTCTGTAAGAATGAGGCAAGGATAAGGAGCTAAATAGTACTGAAAGAAAACAACAAGAAATCTCAATATAATTTGTAGTTTTGAAAGGGTTGTTAATGCATTCCTAAACAAAAACAACAACAACGACAAAAAACCAAAATAAACCAAAAACCAAACAAACAAAAAACCCAAAACAAAACAAGAATTGAGGGACCATACTCAAGAATTCAGGTCAGTATGAGGATTAAGAAACTCATCCATCACATGCAAAATACTAATTCCAAACAGTGACAAAACACTGTCTCACCTGTTTGTCATTTTCTAGTCAAAAATTCAAGTATTATTAGTGTTCATTTTGCACTGTAACAACTTCCTGAGATACTGACTGAAGACAGGGAACCAATATATGGAATACCTGAAAAAGAGAGGCTGCAGAGGTGTTTGTAACCAAGATCAGTACTTCCCACAGATTTGCAGGTGAAAACTTCAGTCTGCATGCTAAGATTAGAGAATCTTTGGGGCAGAAGATGCTGTAATTTTCAGTGCCTTGAGCACATTCCTCCACTTTCCTTCCCTGGGGGCTTGGCTGCAAGGGCTGAAGGCCAGGTGGGTTAATGCAGCTGTGTGGCCTGGAGAGGCAAAGCAGCAAGTCTGGCTTCATGTGGGAGCTGCCTGGGAGCTCATTCTGTCCTGCACGGGCTCTCTGCAGCCATGGCTCACTGAGCCTGAGCCCAGGGTGAGCTACCCTGACCTCTGTAGCCTTGTGTGATGGTCTGGGCTCTCAGCTGGGCTGTCCCTGTCTGTCAGAATCCAGGACATCCCTCTGGCTGTCCTGGATTGCCAAGACCCTGCCAGGGCCCTCAGAGACTCTGGCACAGAGGCCAAGACCCCTGTGGTTTTGATTATGACCCATGGAGCAAAATTACCAACCCTAGATGAAGAATTAGAAGCCACAACAGTTTAAGCAGAATGATAGTGTATTTATCACAGGGTGAAAAATAGATTTTTTGGGTTTTTAGAATGGGGTTCAGGGGGCAAGATGGAGGGATCTGGGCATGTCCAGCCTTTCTCCTTCTTCTTCTTCTTGGCCTCCATCTTCTGCTGTGATGTTGGCACTTACAGATTGGTTTAGAGTAGAAGCTCACTGTCTAACACAGGTGATAGGTATTGGGAAGTAATTGTAAATAATGTACATGTAGTTTTTAGTATAGAAAGATAACACTGCCCTGGGAGCAGGCAGAGTGCCTGGAACTGTCCTGCTGAACAGACCTTGGCTGGACAGGAGAATGAATTTTATAGATAAGGAACAATAAACAACCTTGAGACTGAGAAATGAAGAGCCCTGACTCCTTCTTCAACTGCCAGGCTGGGAAAAGAGACTTTCTAACACATCTCAGGGTCACTGTGAGCAGCAGAATCCCAAGACCTGTCCTTGTCCTGCTCTGCCCCCTGCTCAGGCACTCTGGGACTCTCTGTGGCAGTGCCACCCCTGTCCCTGCCTGTCCTGCTGGCACTCACTGGTAACAGCACCACGAGAATGCTTTTGTGACCACACATAAGGATTCCCAAAATCTCCAGTTTAATCTGTTGAAGTCTCATGAATTTAGGTTTGGAAAGATGCATTTCCAGGGAGGATTCAATTTCTGTTTGGCTGCCTGCTGATCCTGAGCAGAACAGCACTGAGAGATCAGCAAACAGACAAATCTCCGGAAGCATTGTCCAGGTCAATTGGACACCAGGCTCAAGACAGGGCTTGGAAAGAATCCAGGAATCCACTTCAGACAGAGATTTAGGTGTGCTGTGATCCATCATCCTGCTCCACCTGCCACCAGACAGCATCAGAATCAGTGGGATTATTTGGACCATAACAATTGCTTCAAACAAATGGGCAGAAAAATCACAATCCTGCTTTCACATAGCCAAGTGCATGGCTGCTCTCAGGAACACAGGGATCTAGAACAAAATGTTGTATTCAGAAGGCCAGACATGTTGGACTGAGATAAATAACAGTGTGTGAGGGCTGGCTGATGGATGTGGTACTCATGGAAAAATGCAAAGAAAAGACTGAAAGAAACAAAATACTTTTGTAGCCCAAGGACCCAGACCTTAACAGGAATATTTTTTTTTTCCTTAGAACTAACCACCTGCAAAACATCTCATTATTATAGACAAATCAGAATTTTTAAAAGTAGGTGAAATGGCAGGCATGACTGTAATGATAGCCACTGGCAAAACAATGCAGCATGCCAGTATTTTGGTGGAAGAACTGGGTTTCCTTGCAGTGACTTCCTGCAATCTTCTCATAAATGAAAATTGAGACTCATCACATTATCACCACTTCCAGAATCACCCCATCAAAAGCAAAGCTGGACCAGTATTACAATTTCATGGCTGCTAATAAGGAGGTGTGCTAAAAACCTTACCTCAGGCAGAACAAATGATTCTGAAGAGGCAGGACAGGCCCAGAGAAGGCCAGTGAATATCCTGATGTTGAGATGCACGTGAATGATAACTCATGTGGTGTCCCTAGAGCTGCTGAGAGCTGGAGGGTTACACACCAAAAGGAGGAAGAGACAGCAAATTCTACACAAGGAATGAAAGACAGGTAAAAACACAGATGTGATACCAGGTTTGGATCAAACTGCTCCTTATTTACACAGTGCTCTCCTGGGGTGACACCAGCTTCCCCCAAAGCAGAGAGATGGACTCAGGGGTGACACAGACAGGGCTGATCCTCCCAGGGAAAAGAGAGAGGAACCTGAGCTCCAGAGGCGTTTTCTGCTTGTGCAGCACACCCATGCCCACAGCCCCAAGGCAGACTGGTGAGTCCTTTGCTCACCCCCAGCTCGTGTCTTTGCTGTGATTTCAGCCCCTGATCGCTGCCTTGGAAGTTTGCCCTGCCTGGGTCACACAGATCACACTCCACTGACAGGTGCCTCCCCCTCCCTGGGGTTGCAGCAAGGAGCCACACTCAGGAATTCAGGATTTCCCAGTGGAGTCAAATGCTTCAAAATTACAACTTTAACTCTGAGTTCTGCACTAGATTTGCTAGGGGTATTTGCAGTCTGCATGCATTTTTAATTTAGAGAGGTAGGAGTAAAGCACCTTAAAATGAAATTATTAAAGGAGGCACTGAAATGCACAAAGATAAAAATAAAGCCAACAGGACTGTGAGAGATAATAGTTATCTGCAGTAATAAACATTAAGTGAGAACAATTCATGATTTGTGATAACATTTAATGTGAGCATATAAATCAGATGAAAAGAGCACAGTTGAAAGATGGAAAACACACGCAGAGCTAGGCAGAAATAAAGAAAATATAAAGAACCTTTTGTTATCTTCACCTTGTAATTGAGATAATGCTTGTCTTTAATGATACACCCTTAGAGCAGCTCCTGCACTCAGCTGCAGGGCTGGAACAAAGGCAGAATAACAGGGAGCTTTGTGGATATCCCTGTGGGCACAGGTCTGTGCTGGGCGCTGCTGAGCCACACTGAGCTCTCTCTGTGTGCCGGCGCTTGGAACACGCAGCTGAGAATCTCAACATCAGCCAGGGCTTCCCAATTTATTCAGCCAGTGATGTGTTTGTTGGCATTGTCAAAGTCTGATGTGCAGAGCAATTCCTGTTTGCCAGGCCTGAGCTGCAGTGCCCAGGGGGAAGGAGAGCAGGCAGGACTGAGGGGTGCCCTGTGCCCAAGGGTCAGAGTCCTTGTGCTGGTCCTGGCTCTTCCAGGGGCTCCTGCAGAAGCACTTGGAAAGCAAAAAATGCTGGTTTCTATTCTACCTCAGAGGAATAATGGTCAAAAGAAAAAAAGAAATTGAAGGAGCCAATATACCAGAACTATAAAGAAGATAACATGTTCATACTGGTTCCCTTGCAGCTGCTGACATTGCTTCACACAACATTTTCTAAACCTGTAGAAGCATCTTACAGATGAAAGGATTACAAGGGGAGGGAAAACAGAATGAAAACTTTAGCTTGAGATCAGTTATGAATATTTCATGGCCTTACTGAAAGGATATTTCAGGTGAGTCTCCATAGCAATCTGCTTTGTATCCAGTAGCATTAAATAATTCCAAATTAATGGCTTGGTTAATGGAGGAGACATTAAATTTGCACAGAAAACTGGGGTGGGAGGGACTGCTAATTTGCTGGAGCAATACAAATGGCAATAACAAGCTGGAGAAATGCTCCAAACAAGGTGCAATTTTTGGGGGGTGAGAACAAAGCTCTGCACACAAACAGGAGGAAGAGTAAGGCAGGAACCTGCCAGCAGAGAGAAAGCCCTGTGAAAACCCAGGTGTGTTAACTGGCTCAGGATCTGCAGAGGGTCAATAACAACCTGCTGCTGGGGAAGGGATGCTGCAGGAGGGTGGGGACAGGCTGCAAGGCACGGGCAGGGCTCCCTGGGCTGTCCAGCAGTGCTGGCTGCAGCTGGAGTGATGCTCTGGGCACTGCAGGGCAGGAACAACAGCACCAGGGATGGCTGGAAATGCAGAGAACCCTTTGCAGGGAAATGGAATTGTGGCAGCAGCTCTCTGGCCACAGAGAGAAACACACACCTTTCCCACAATGATGCCTGGGAGAAGTCTGTGAGAAGCTCAGAGAAAAGAATGAGAAACAATTCTCATCTTAACTTGCTGCACCTGGTGTTGTGAGCATGTGCAATGTGTTATGGAGATTTGTTTACCAAAGGGTGGTTTCTTAACTGGCCAATGGTGATGGTGTTTTAACTAAAGGACCAATCAATTCCAGCTGTAGTGAACTATAAAAAAGAGCAATGGGTTTCTTAATAAAGATTAATTGATCAGCCTTCTGGAAATCCATGGAGTCTATGCCAGTTGTTACCTGTTGGGGGATCTGTGTGACGTGACAGGGAATGAACTCTGGAGACGAGAAGGGTGAGGCAGGACAGAGTGACAGCTTCCCCTGTGGAAGCAGCAGAGAGCCGGGGAAGCACATCTGTGAGAGAGGAAACAAGGAGCAGAGGGCTCTGGCTGCACCGCAGGGCTCAGGCTGGACCCCAGAGAAGGGATTGTGCTGGGGGAACAGAGGAGTGATGATGAAATAAATCCCCTTTGTTCTTCCACCTTTGGGGGTGCATAAAACAGGATGGGCAGGCATTTATCAAGGATGACAAAGAGAGAGACTGACTTCCTGAGTTATTTCCAGCCCTCGTTTTCCATTTCTTGACACCTCTCAGCACCCAAGTTTCCGTGACTCAAAAATCACAGTTCTCTAGTGCTCTGTTCTCCCACTTCAGCCTTTTCTTAATATTCAAAAATGCTGTGACTTTCCATGACACTGACTGTGCACAAAGAACTTGTCATGAATATATATGGACGGGGAATTTTCTTGTGAGTAGCACTGAAACATTAAAACTCGTTCTTAGAAAATGTAAGTGTCCCTACCACTACTGGTTCTTGAGAAATCAAAGGGCAAAATGTAATTTCTCTCCACAGTACTTTTTAAGTGTCATTTTTACAGCAGGGAGTACAAGGCCATCATTTTCTTTTGAAAAAAACCAATAACAAACCCTTAACATGGATTTTTAAATTCAGATTGGTGAAGGAAAAGAGGCAGGAGAGAGGTCTTAATATGGACAGTGCTCTATAGGGCCATGAAAGAAATAAAGTCACATGCAAATCCAAGATTTAAATTATTTGGAAAGAAATAAAGTCACGTGCAAATCCAAGATTTAAATTATTTGGAAATAATTTATTCTGCCTTTAGAATAAATAATTTAACTGTGAATAAGACACGTTGAAACCACTAATCTTTAGATCCTTAAATATATTTTTTAAATGTCATCACATATAATACTAATACTGTCAATATTCTCTGAGGCACACAAAAATTAATGAGGCCTTTTTTTTTCATTTTTATTGGCCAAAGAATACAAATTTTCTGACTATTCATAAACAATATTAACTTCAGTTGTGGGAGTTCTTCCATTACTCACCTTTATAAAATGAAATAGTTATTTCTATTAATTTTTCACATGCCTTCCATGCATGATTTTTAACAATTTGGTTTTGTTTAAGAAATAGCACAGCAGAAGCCAGGATCCTTTTCAATTTCAAGAATATTCCAAAGAGCCCATGGAAGTCAGTGCCTTTGAAAATCCCTGTCTATTTGCATTTTGGATAGCAATTCTGTATTGTGAAAATATCTGTGTAGTTCTTTATTCACTGGTAAAATGTTACTAACACTTCAATTTAGTGTCTCCAGCAAGCATTTAATTCAAATTTAGCAAGCCAGATACTGCTTTTTAATTAAATATAAGATGATTGTTAAAAGAGAACTTACTGAGTATTTAGAAGATAAATCTAATAGTCTTATAATTACCTCAAAATTACATAAGCAAGAAATGCTTAATCTCATTCTTAGTAGCACATGGACTTTGTAAGGAATTTGTAGATACTTAATTAACAGCTATCAAAATGGCCTACAGCTAGACAGGTTTCTATTAATTGTTAAAATAGTGATATTTAATAAGCTTGTTAAATGATAATACACTTGGGACAACAGACTCATTTAGTTTTTCAAGTATTCCATTGTTATTCCCTAATGTCTTTATCAATATTTCACATTGCTGTTCTGTTCTGTGTAACCAGTGATTTTCCATTGTGAGGTTTGTGAGGAGGTGCCACCCCCAGCAGCAGCTGCTCAGTTCCCTTCAGTGCTGCCAGCTCTTGTTCACTTTTGCAGGTTCTGATCACAACAGGCTCAGTTTTAGCTTTTAGGCAGGGGGCAAAGCCTCTCCAGCTCGTTTTGTTTGCAAATCTGGACTGTTCATCATCCACGAGCAAGTTACAGACAGGAGGTAACTGCTGGAAATCCCTTCCCTTCCCTTCCCTTCCCTTCCCTTCCCTTCCCTTCCCTTCCCTTCCCTTCCCTTCCCTTCCCTTCCCTTCCCTTCCCTTCCCCCTTCCCTTCCCTTCCCTTCCCTTCCCTCCCCTTCCCTTCCCTTCCCTTCCCTTCCCTTCCCTTCCCTTCCCTTCCCCTCCCCTTCCCTTCCCTTCCCTTCCCTTCCCTTCCCTTCCCTTCCCCTTTCTCCTATGAACACAGTGGGTTTTTTGGTGAAACTCAGTTTTTTAGGATGGGGAAATCTCTGAGTAGTTTAGAGAGGCTGTACTGACCCTGAGTATTTCAGAAGGCTCTGCTCTCCTGGGCCAAGCCTGTTTACTCTTGCTCCTGGGATAGCATTGCCTAGAACACTTCCTCCTGCTGGAATTTTCTGCAGGATAACAACAAGGGCTAACAATTTTCTAACAGTCTAGATGAAGTAATAAAGGCTGAGCTTATTACCAAGTAAAGAAAAAATATATTGATGATGAATGATATGAGATGCTGATGTGAGATTGCATGACCTGAACCAGTGGAAAACTGTAAATCCCACAGTTCCCAGGCTAAACTGTCCACTAGGAACCCCTAAATGCTGTTTAATAGGGAAAGGTTTGCTCATGCAAGAAAGAGGAGCAATATTTTTATGAAATTAAACCAAAGAAAACAGAACACTATTTTTTCAGAGTTCAAAAGTGTAGAAGTAACAACTCCTCCACAAGTTTCTTAGAAGGACTTAGAAAAGAATATTTATAGGTGTTTTTTTTCATTTACTCAAGAAAGAAGGGATTTCTGCAGCTTCTCTTCAGTCCACAAATGAAAGGAATCATATCCATATAAAAGAGATTTGGAGGAAAACAATTGACCTATATAATCTTTTACAGTGAGGACTGGCTTCCAAATATATTTTCTTCAGAACGTCCTTGAGGATCCAAGCAGTGAGAAATTACTTTAACCCAAGTAACTCAGCGGAAAAGTAATTTTCTGCTTCTTTTTGGTTTGCAGATTCTTTTTGTTTGCTTGTTTATTAAAGAGCTGGCAGCCTCAAGAGCAGGCACTGCCCCATGGCCCCTGGCCACGGGAGGTTAAATTCATTAGAGGAGTTTGAACCCTGAGCATTACACATTGCACACTGTGGGCCATACATTACCCAGAGGGTTTAATTCTGAAGAGCTCAGGCTGCAGTTGTTATTGTCAACTCTGTGGTGATGGCTGCCCATAGGGTCCTTACCTCTGTAGGGGCAGCAGGAGCATTTCCTCCTCTGCAAAAGGAATTTTCAGGACCCCCATGGCCCCTGACACCACTCCAAATGCACAGCAGACTGCAGTCTGACAAACTCCATCACCAGCAGCTGGACACCTTGCAGGTGAAACGAGTGGAGAGACTGACAGGATCATGAGCTGGCATTGTTAGCACCAGCTGGAATTGCAGCATCTGGAGAAGTGTTCCTCCTGCTCCCCAACACAACAAAGCTGGCTGTCCCAGCAATGCCCCGTGGATCACAGAGAACAATGCCTGTTCAGATTGCATATTGTTGTGTACACACTGCTTTAAATGGCATTTATTATCTCACAAGTAGCATGGGAGCCACTGATGTGGTAATTCATTTAATTTGTTTAGCCTGTTTAATATACTGAAGACAGTGCAAGTGCTTGTCAGTCCATTAGCTGCTACAGTTCTAGGGGCTCTTTCACCTACATTTAAGCCTATTACTACCCTAATTTTGGAGTCTAAAATGATGTCCAAAATTATGGAAAGAAATCTTCATTAGGCAATGCTTATAAAGAAAAAAATAGGTATATCCAATAGCATCTGTGATAAATGCAGTTGCAGCAAAGATAAAATGTGTGTTTGGGGCAAGGGCAAGGGGGAGGCAAGGAATAAAGTCTCCCTTAAGTTTCCTGGCTTTGGAAGTTTGACATAAGAAAAATACAGGCAGAAGCTTAAATGTTTAATTTATAAATATTTTGGAGAATTAGTTTTATAGCATTTAATAAATGTTTTAATGTTTACAATATATTGTGTCAATAGGAGCAAGAGCTTTGTGAAATAGCTTCTGAAGTTTTGCCCCAGAGGGGCAACTTCTGATAGAGAAAATTAAATCTGAGTGGAAAGTATAGTTGCTGATGGAGAAGATTTTACCTGCAGAGGAGCACTGATACTGCCAAAGCAGACTTTATCTGCTTGCTAACAAAAGAGATTTTACCTGGTAGTGAAATGCAACTATTGACAAAGAAGATCCCTCTCATCAGCAGCTGAACTACTGTGGCACATAAAACTTTTCCTGTATGACACTGAACATAAATTTTTTGTTTCCATTTCAGGATAAAATCTAAGGGACAAAAAAAGGAAGTTGCTGATAAAGCTTGTGTGAATATGTGATGGGAAAGAGTTCACTGGCTGTGGCATAAATTTTCACCAGGTGAGAACCTGGCCCAGTTATGTATGACACACACAAATAAAGCACTGCCTCTTGGCACAGGAGCCAAACCCCTCCTAAACTCCAGAGAAGTAACTTTCTTATGCAAAATTTAATATCAACACTGTAATGACTTCATTTTTCAGAGCAGTGGTGGAAAGAACGGTGCTCAGCTGTTATTGCTGTAGAATCAGGATGATCTGCACACAAGGAGGGAAACCAAGAGCCCCAAAGCAGCCTTAATTCCAGTGTGTGTGTGTGTGTTTGTTTTTCAGCTTTGGGTTCCTAAACCAGCCACACATTTTGCTTCTCCAGCTTTTTTTTAGAGAGGTGAATGTGTGAGTGAAGCCTCTATTTGTGCTGGCACAAAGTCTCTGTGTGTTGGATTAAACCCTTTTGTGATTCAGAAATGGGCAGCTAAGAGGGGTTTTAAAATCTTTTATTCCATTTTCAGTCTCATGAGAAGGGTGAGACAATACAGATGTTATAATTCACACCATCACAATCAGAAGCCAAGTATTTCCTATACACTATAAGCATTTCTTAGCCTATCAATTTTTACTACACTATGTTATGAATACCTTAAAACCAGTCATCTAAAACTACCCCTCATAAATCCTACTACTATACATCTTTCATAATTCTATTTCTCCAAAATATCTAGTCTTATTTACAAAACCATCCTTTAAAACTTACTTCTAATTCAATTTTACTCTCAACACTGTCTATCCTCTTCCATAGCATTTCTAAGTCAACATTTCTTATCTCAGAGTTTACATACAAATACACAAGGGGAAGGGGGAGGCAAGGAATAAAGTCTCCCTTAAGTTTCCTGGCTTTTCTTTTTGGTTTGAGAATTCATTCACACATTCACTTCTCTATGTAAACTTTCTATCAAATTTTAAGAATTTTCTACAAATCCATTTCCCACACCTGTGTATCCAGGAATCCCCTTGGAAGGCACAACTTCCCCCTTGGCCACACAGGGACGTGCAGGCAGCTGGCAGAGCGGGAAGTGCTGAAGTCTGAAGAAATGCCATGTTATTTAAGGAAAAGCAATTGATTGGTATTAAAGACTTTTGTCTTTCTAAATACAAAAATTGTTGGATTTCGTGGGTCTCAGGCAGATTTCTACTTCCCTACAACTCCTAAGCCACTTCCTCCAGTGCTTTTATTTTTCAGAAAAATGTAGAACTGCAAGATAGCCACATATGTTCCAGAATGCAAAATGTACATCTAAAAGCCATTCCCCACGATTTTGGGTTTCAGATTCTCTCCACGTAGGCTATTGAAAGAGATGAAAATGGATAAATGTGTAGCCACCAATGGCGTCCGCCTCTCACTTTATAGAGAGCTACCATTTCATTAAGTTTGAAGTTTTTGAAATAATATAATCATAATGAAAGAAAGGAAATAAAATCCTCAGAAAGTTCTCAAAGGAGTATTAAAAGATGAGATTTGAATAAGACTGATCAAATGTTGGAATGGAAGATGCAGATAGGTCATAAGCCTTTGCTTTTTTGATTGCCCATATTGTCTCGAAACTGTTCAGCAGAACAAAGAGTTTTGTGGATGAAAGACTGGTGTGAAGAAACATGAATGTCAACTTGAGTTCTGAAAGACAGTCTGCTAATGAAATATTCTAAAAGTCATTTTCAAGGTGGTAGAAAGTTCTCACTGATGTGCATCAATGCTTCTGATAAAAAGCATCAAATAGTTATGCAAGTATTGGCTTTTAGGTCTGAGAAAATAAAGCAATGCTTCTATGATTCCAAGTGTTGCAGCAACGTGTTTGGTTTTTTATACTTTCTGGGGATTAAAAATAATAATTAGGATGTTGTTTAGTTTCTAGCTTAAGCATACAAAACAATTCTGGATCAGTTAATTTTCAATATAACAAAATTAGATAATATATAGTGTAAATGAGCACACTGAAAATAAAGACAGGTCCTAAATGCATTTTTAGTTCAAGGAAAAATAAAACCACACTATTTGTTTGTGCAATAAATAAAATAAGTATAATTTGAGACAAACAGTAAATAATACATTTGGCTGCTCCTAGTAGGATAGACTTCTGAATCTGACACTGTGTGATATTTAATAGCTTCTTCATAATAGGAATTCATAAGACAGAAAGATCTAAAAGCAGTAAACATATTTCCAACAGTTCTAGGTGAGCAGATCTAATTAAATTTTGGAATATGAAAGCCTCTGAAGTAGTGCTGCCAATTCCTATCTTCTACGGGGATTTTCTTGCATGCTTGAACTAGCTTCTAAAAAACTTCCTTTATCTCTGATTTCTTGTAGGGCCAAATTTTAACAGCACTGAAGTTCACAAAGGGGAGGTCTCGTGTGGCCACGAGGCCACCTTGAGTGGCCATTGCTGCCCCCCTGGCAGCCCCCTAGTTAAAGGGCTGGACTGAGATGTGAGTCCATGACCTTGGAGTGAGGACACACCCCAGGCAAGGTGTTAAATACTCAAAGGGAAATTTAAAGCAATTTAAAATTTAAAAAAAAAATTTTTTTTTTTTGCTATGGGAGCAAGAAGCAATGCTGCCTGTAGTTACCTAAAGCCATCAGGGACTGCTCCTCTCTGCACTCTGCTGTGCCCACTCCTCACTGCCTTCCACCAGCAAGGAGCCCCAAACCCTCTGAGGCTCTGGAACCTGGTGGCAGATTGAGAATATGCAGCCCATAAACCAGCAGGGGATGGAATGGTACAGAATTACCTTGTAATAATCATTTATTTGTCAAAGGAGAGGTGGTTCAAACTCAGCCCAGTAATTAACACACTGCAAGAAGTGAGAGAGCCCTGTCAGAGTGGCTGCAATCCAGCCTCTGGTACCTTCCAGAAACCCCAGTGACAAAGGCAAGGCTGCTGAAAAACGGGGGAGGCTCCTCCCAACCCCATCTTGCTTAAGCTGTCTCACAGTATAGGAAAGAAATCCAGCTTAAATAAGTCAGAAAGGAGGTATAAGAAATCTCATTCAATGATCCTTGTGGGTCCCTTCCAACTCAAGAGTGTTCTGTGAATATTGTGCAATTCTCAACAAGTGAAGGTAAACAAGGTGGTGAGATGTCTAACTGCTGTTACCCTCAAAGGCTCGCTCTGAAGAGCTGCCAAGTCAAACCTTTCTTGCCTTACATCTCCAGTGAAGGCCCTTTGCTTTTGCTGTCACAGTCTGGGGACCTGGGCACGTAGCAAAGAGCTCTGAGCTCTCCACACAGGCAGCTTCATTTTAGTGATGCCAGTCTTACAAAAATTTGGCTTTAAATCTTCAGCACACAGGCCTTTCCTTTTGTTTCTATTTTGAGACTGTCATAAATATATATCTTGTGTGAGTTACAGCTGCAGCTTTTATTCCTCGGGTCACCCTTTCCCTTTGGATGGTGGCAGGGCGTGGGTCCTTTGTTCCCAGACAATTCAGCCAGGTTTCAAGGAGATAATACACATTGTATGCTAAGTCTGTGCTGGCTTTTATCAGAATCCCCTTGGAAACAGGAAATGCCTGGCTGTTTTTGGCTGCCCTCCCTCATGATTTAGAAGAGGAGCTGTAGAAAGGCTTTGCTGAATGGCCTTTGATTTTCTGTCAATGCAGTTTTGCCAGAATTTTAACCGAGGTCCCAAAAGTAGAAATAAAACATTAATCTGCTCCATCAGTCAGTCCCTGGACAAGCCCTAGGAACGGAAAATCTGTTTACAACAGAGATATCATAACCCTTTGAATACTTAATAAGAATGAAAACAAAGCAAGTAACTCTTTGTTTAAAACTAGTTAAAGTGCAACACTCCTGCTCTGATTCTAGATGAACAAATAAAAGCCAAAGGTAGGTTGCAGTTTATATTTTAAAGTTACTTGGCCTTTTTCTTAAAACCAGCCCTAAATGAAATGTTTAACTCTCTCTTCAAATGTGTGACACCATCCATCACAATTTTATAGTTAGACACATAATAATGTATAATCTCAGCTGGCTGTCCACTTGTAAAAATGGGAATAGACTTCAAGAAATAAGCAATTTCCCAACAGAAAATTGGAAATTCTGCCAGCCAATTCCAGGTGACCTGCCATCAATCAGTGTTAAATTCTCCCCAGCTATTGCTGAAGGGTATTGCCATTACTGACGGGCTTCACCTGGTGACTAATGGTATATAACAAACACATTCAAGAACTATAGAAATCCTAAGAATCTGTAATTGTCAGTTAACTTCCAGCAAAGACCTTCTCAGGCAATTCAGAAAGAGAGTGAGATTTCTATAACCTCAAAACTACTCATTTTTATTATAATGTTTAAAAAAAAAATCAGAATGACTTGATGCCATGAAACTAAATTAAATCAGACTGCAAAACACTTATTTGTTGCAGAATAATTTCATGTAACTACTTTGCTGTATGCACTGAATATGTGCTAATATGACAATTGCTATAGGCCTGGACTTATATTCAAGTTCCTCAAAATTTTTGTGTGATTAATAATTATGATTAATGTTTGAAGTGTGCTGTTCCAGGGTAATAGTTTCCTTCATTTGCCAGAGTATACATTTAGAATTAAGTATTCAAGTGCTCTGGTTACTCATGTAAAGCCCCTGTAGCTATGATTTACTTTACAGGTGAGAAACATGCTGCAAACAAGAAATCCTGACTCTGTTCAACCAGGGCCAGAGAGGCAGAGGGAAATGATGATGGATTTGTTACATGGAATCTCCAAGACAGGGAAATAGGGTTTTCACAGTTGTCAAAAAGAGAATCTGTCAAGGTTTAAAGCTCTGTGTGAAGCATGGAAGCTTGAATTTTCACTGAACTTTCAGATTAAAAAATAAGATAAAATTGAAAAAGTAGTTGGAAGTACTGCTGGGCTGACCCTGGAATTGGATCAGGTCAGGAAGTCTCCTGTCCCTAACAACCCTTTCAAAGTCACTAGTTCTGAGTTTAAAGGTCCATAGGACTATAGAGAGACCCATTCTGCTCACCTGATTTCCATGGGGCACTCACAGGGGTGGAGAAAAGGACATGATTTTAACAGGACTTATATTTCTACAACCTGAACAAGGTGGGTAATTAATCATGTGTTAGAGGGGCAAGAGATAGCAGTACCAGAATATTTTTTTTTTCCTAACTAAATCTGCTTCATGTTGTGCTATGTTAGGATTATAAGGATGGGGTTCTAAGAGAGAGAGTACAAAATTTTAATTAATGATGAAATGCTTTAAATCTTCAGCACACAGTCGTATTGTTCATAGTTCTATTGTCCATGGGATGCTGGGCCACTCTTCAAAATAATGCAAACCAACAAATAAAAGGGTAATGAATATATTTTATATGCATTGAGCATCAGCTTTGCCCAAAAAGGTGGAAGACAGGGAAAGAGATGTGAGCGGAACAGAAACAGTCTTTAAATCCCTGATAATGTGCAAAGGAAGAGGCTTGCTCATGCCCTTCCCCACAGCTCAGATAAAATGTAGACAGAAGAAGATATCTCTGTGCAAAGAGAGACATCTGGGTTTTCCCTGGGTGTGTGCAGCAGTGATTTCATCCTCTGGGATGCCTGTGGCTCAGGAGCTCTGGTTTTGTTCCTGGCCCATCCTGTGCTGCCCTCTCATGCCTTGCCCAGCCAGCAGCGACAGGAGCTGAGCCCTTGGCTCTCTAGAATCACTGCTGGGAGCAGAAATCTTCCCTCCAGCACAGCCAGAGCCTTTTGCTTTCAGATGACATCACCTGATTCCCTTGGTCAGGGTTTGCTTCTTGGCGAGCAGATTAAATGCAGAAAAGTCAATTTTCAGAAGAGCAGCCAGCTGCTCAGTAAATGCAGAGCTGGCTGTGATGGGCTGCAAAGTCACCATGCACACTCTTTTTTGTTAAAAAGCCACATCCTGGCGTGTGGCACTCCCAGGTCAGTGCCAGTGAGGGCAATACTCAGAGTAGCTGTTGTTATGAATATTGGACTGCAGTAGTGCTGAGTTTTTAATGATAAATCTGGGAGATGCTCAGCGTTTCATAGCATTCTGTGAATAATCAGGTCATCTTTGCAGCTTTCCCACTGCATCCCTCCATCAGAGAGGTGTTACTTGAAGGCATTGTACAGATGAAATATAAAATGGAGATGTGCTGTGAAAGAAGAATTAGTATCAGGAGTGGGTTTCAGTCCCTTTGACATTCTCAGAAATAACATGTCCCATTCTCTCCACAGCTCCTGTGCTCTCTCTGGGTGCTTAACATAATTTATAAAAGAAATCGTCTTAGATTTTCAAAGTAGAGTCTTAAAATAGCCTTAAATACTTAATGGCAGATTGAAAAATCGGGGAATAAAAGCAGAAATATATTGAACAAAATAGCATCTGAGATACTAATTTAATTACCAAGTCTCCTCTAAGGGTTGGGTAACTGATCTGTGGTAGCTTGGACCTAATTTTTCCCCTCAAGTTGAGAACAGAGAGAAAGCAAATGACATGATCTTCTATTATTCTCTTGATATATATCAGTGAACACTGTATTGCTGTATTTCACAGAACAATGGTCCTTCAAGTTTAGTATCTTGTCTCAAGACATGTTTCCTGAGAGTATAGTCACTAATGAAACTTATTGAGAGACTTCAAACTGAACATATAGCAGATTTAAAATTAGATTTGCCTTTGAAATCACAATTTCTGGGATAATTGCTCTTTTTAAAAATTTTAAAGGCAGTTTAAAAACTATTTCAGTTTTCTGAGCTAGACCCTGTCATATTAGATACTGGAAGATGCCCTGTCATGAAGCAGCCTTAAATATTTCCAATCAGTTCAGTAATTAGGCATAAAAGTACTGATATTAAATTCCAAATGACTTCTTGTAAAACATGGACTGTGGTTATGTGGATTACTTTAAAACAAAGGAAATGCAAGCATTTCTCTCATTACTGTGAAACCCTCAGGAGTATTAATGCACTTCAACACACTGAAGTTTTCAAAAGTCCTAAATTCTGACCATGAATGTTCTGTGAAGAAAGGATGAATTCTCAGTCACTGCTCCTGGGTAAGTCCTGCTGATTACACAGGAATAGCAGCAGTGTAAACCAGGTGGTTTAGAAACAGTCCTAAAGAGATTTAAGTTTGTGTATGACAGGATATACCCAAGAGATAACCCTAAAAAAGACCCTTTCTTATGAATACTTGTGCCAAATTCACAGCAACAGCTCAGGCAAATGTATTCTACTGACAGGGAGAAAACGAGGCTTGTGCATGCCTGTTGGAATTCAGGGCATCTCTCTGGCTGTCCTGGATGGCTCCAACCCCTGCCAGGGGGCTCAGAGACCCTGGCACAGAGCCCAAGACCCCTGTGCCTTTGATTATGACCCATGGAAAAATGACCAACCTTATATGAGGATCTGCAAGCCACAAAAGGTCTAAGTAGAATAATAGTTTGTCACGGGGTGGAAAAGTCGATTTTGGAGTTTTTAGAATGGGGGTTCAGGGGGCAAGATGGAAGAATCTGGGCATGTCCAGCCTTTCTCCTTCTTCTTCTTCTTGGCCTCCATCTTCTGCTGTAATGTTGGCACTTTTAGACTGGTATAAGGTAGAAACTCACTGTCTAACATAGGTGATAGGTATTGGGAAGTAATTGTAAATATTGTACATGTAGTTTTCAGTATAAAAAGATAACACTGCCCTGGGAGCAGGCAGAGTGCCTGGAACTGTCCTGCTGGACGGACCTTGGCTGGACAGGAGAAAGAATTTTATAGATAAGAAACAATAAACAACCTTGAGACCGAGAAATGAAGAGCTCTGACTCCTTCCTCAACTGCTGGGCTGGGGAAAGAGACTTTCTAACACATTTTGGGGTCACTCTGACCAACAGAATCCTGAGACAAGCTGACATCTGACAGCAGAAATAAGCAGGTCTCTTCACAGGATATTTTTCCTGCATTAGACAGAGTTGCCTCAGAAATGTACAGACACAGCAATGGTTATGACAAATATTAATTAAAATTACACAAGCCTGGAGTTGTGTGTACACTTCCAGCTTTTCTGAAGCTCTCACAAAGCCCACCAGGCGTTTAAGGCCTGTCCCAAACTGTTCCCACATTGTGCACCAGCACTGCCATCTCTGCTGCTCCTGAGCTGTGGCACACAGGAAAGGCATCCCAAGGAACTATGGACTGTGGATGGCTGACAAAAATCAGCATATACAAAAAAGCTACAGGAAATAGGGCTCCCTGCACCTACAGGTCAGAGCTTTCTATCTAACAAGTCTCACAGTAAATGGTTATGGGAACTGTAGGAACACTTAGCAGTGAAGAATTCTACCAAGCCTGTAATACCAGAAAAATTGCTGATAAACCTTAGGATATGATAAAGAGTTTAACTCAAGTATTTCCCTCAGAGTATCTGGATTTCCTGCAGGGGTAAATTCTGACACCTGTATCCATGCTTAGTAGAACCTCACTTCATGATTTTTCTCACTGACTTAACAGATTTACTCATTGAAGGGTTTCTTAGAGGTGTCTGGAGGCCCATAAACAAGCCCCCACTTTTTAATGCACAAAGACTGCTTTCCAAATCCCTCCTCAGCTGACAATTTCCTCATCAAAGGCAGAACAGCATTAAAAAAACCTGTAGCATTGCCAAGCTGGAAATAAATTATTTTGTTGTTTTAAATACAAATAATGATCTGTCGTTATGCACTTTGCAAGGAAAGCATTACCCTGCCTTGAAAAACACAGAAGAGAAACAACACTGAAGCAGTTTTGATAAATGCTGTCATTCTCTAAGGAAATTTAGGAATTAGAATGCTGTTAAATGAAGCTGCTTTATATCCTCTTTGAGTTTTCATTCCTTCAACAATGGAAACTGCCTTTGGGAAGACAACAGATCCTGTGAGGATTTAAGTGGCTTGGTGGTGTCCTTGTGAGCAGAGTGAGGCAGGGAAAGCCAGAGACACTGCAGTCCCCTGGCCCACTGCTTCTGGTGAACTTCTTCCCAGCCTTTAAAATGAACAGGCAAAAAACCAACTCTAACATTCTTCACACACAGAGAAATTTCTGTCTTCAGTAAAAATTTCAGAATGTGAAAGTGTATGTTCCAACCACAAATATATATTTTTGGGAACTTCTGTGTTTTGGGCATGATAGTAAATTTGGCTCAACCTTCTTCTCATGTCACTTCTATCAGTGTCACTGCAGCTCATTTTCAACCTGCCAGAGCCAGGCAATGTGAACTTGCCTCATTTTTCCAGCTGTCCCGTCCCAGCACGAGGATCCCACCAGGCTGTGTGCTGGGCACAAGACACCTCTGAGATTCTGGAGAAGGAGCTGCAATCACAAGCAAGCAGGAGTAACAAGCTCAGTGTGTGGTTTGAAGTTTAACTAATAATGGCCTTCAATGGGGATGAGCCAAATGGGGAAATTTAACAGCAAAAGGACATGTGGTCATGATGGGAGACAAAACAGAGAAGAAAGCCAGTGCAGTGTGAGCAGCACTGCTTTGAGATTTAAATATCAGAGGTTTTAGGAGCTATTCATTCCAGAAATGAAGACAAGGGAAGGTTAAAGAAGGTAGAGGTGTTCTCTAACCCAGAACAGCGTGGCTCTCCTCATAATGGCCTTAACTGCAGTCTGTCACTGAGCCACTTTCTATTCCCCCTGAGTAGGAGCTGTAGAATATTTTGTAAAGTTGCATCTTTTAAAGTTCAGAAAATAAGCAGTGAAGCAAGATGCATCTCCTTTAGAAGGAGGAATTGAACTCACCCCATGCTCCATGAAGCCATCAAGTTCATGGCTGAGCAACACATTGTTGAGTTGAATATAATGAGGCTGCTGTATAATGTCACATTATAAAAAAACTGTGCAACACTATAGGAAAAAAAACCCTACTGCATTCTGATAGCACAGCTCCCTTTTCCTCTACTGAAAAAAATTCAGAAGAAAATGAGGAAATGTATTCAGGCATAGCAATCTTAATTAGCCAGTTTTCAGTCAAAATATATGCACTGAACACAACTGAGATTCTTTAGAGATTATCAGAAATTAAGTATATGAATTGTACATGTCCTAAACAGCTCTTTCTTTACTATAAATTATCACAGCTAGAGAGAGAAAAATCATGGTAATTTGATTGCTAAAATATTATTTTTATAAAGTTAAATCAATTAACACTTCATTTGCAATTTCACTAGTTGACTGCAACTCTTTAGCCTTGAAAACTCTATTAGAAGAGGAATTCAACCTAAATTCTAAGTGGTTAACCTCTGAAATGGTGTGAGCTTAATTATTAATTCATAATCCTGAATTTGGGGCATCCTTGATTATCACTAACTTAAACAGACATAAGTGTGATGATGCATCAAGCCTTAGACTTTTTCCTGGCTTTATATGTCTGAAATTTGGAGGCTTAACTCAAGAATAACCATTCAAGGACACAACCATTTGCTTGGTACACCACAATGAAAATAAAAGAATAGGAAGACTAAATGAAAAGGAAGGATAAATGAAAAGGAAGAATAAATAAGAGAAATCCTCCATGTCTCTTAAGAGATGTTCCTGATGACTAGTGCAGTTTTCCTGTGCAGAAATCCTTTCCTCATTTACAGTTTGTGTTTGGCCTCTTTTTTATCTCATTTATTTGAAAATTGTAAAGTTGTAGTCTTTTATATCTTGCCTTTTTAGGGGAAGGAAAAAACCAAACACTGGTTGTTGAACAGAATATTCCAGCAGAGCCCTGGAAAGGGCAGCTCAGCCATGCACCCTGCAGGAGGTGCATGCAGTGCTTTTCCAGGGCCATGCCAGGGTTTTGTTCTCTTCCATGGAGCTTCCTGGTGATCCAAACACGGGTCAGTACTGATCTCTGCCCCATTCCATGTCAGACAAGAAGATTTAGTTTGTTCCATGCCTTAATAGGCACCAGGCTGTGGACTGTGAAAGGCAAGTGTTGATATGAAATTTTTAAGAGACTCCTCATAATGAAGCAGTACTAGTGACACAGATCTTCTAATCAGGCATTTAGTAATTTTGCTTTGCAGCTTGGAAAATGTATTTCATTTAAATTCACCTCCTAGGAGCTGTGTGTCAGGCAATTACTCTCTACCAGAAGATTTCAAAGTCCAAGCAAATTAAATGGGCTCTGTTCTTAAAGTAATACTGCCCTCGAAGCATCATTGCTGTTGTTAAGAAATAGCAAACCTGAAGGCACAATTTCTGTTCTCTCCTATGAACACAGGTGCAGCTCCCATTAATGCTATTGGCAATCAGCTGTGCATATTTACAGATTTGATGCAGAGTCTCTCTGAGTGAGGAACACACCTGAACAATCAGTTCTGAAACAACGATGCTGAAAAGGAGAGCTGGCGCACTTTCCAGAACACTGGGACTTCTGAATTAAATTAAAAATGGGATGGTCTGTAAATATATTAATTCAAAATATCAGATAAGTAGAATCACGTTTTTTTTTTCAGGAATAGACTCCTAAAGGAGAAGAACAACCTTGCAAGACATGGTACCAGTGAGCATTTGTGTTCCTTTGACTAACTACTGAGTGAATGTTCTTGTAAAGTGCAGCAAGCCTCCACACATTGCTGAATGTCACTATTAGGTTGTCTCCTCACTGAAATAGAAAGTAAAATCTTGATTTTGGGACTTTTAAAAAACTTGTGGATCAGTTGGAACCACTGTCCCAAATACAGACCAGCTGTGAGCCTGCAGATGGGTTTGGTACCAACCCACCTGCCCAGGGTCACAGCCTGTAGCCATGATATTTTCTGAAAAAGCCTTTCCTTGGGATTTTTTTCTCCTGAGAAGCTGAGAGGCCTCAGGAACAAAATGCAAACAATGGTTATCTGCTGCTGTGGAATGCAACAGGTGCATCTGTGATTGGTCTCATGTGGTTGTTTCTAATTAATGGCCAATCACAGTCAGCTGGCTCAGACTCTCTGTCCCAGACACAAGCTTTTGTTATCATTCTTCTTTTTCTATTCTTAGCTTAGCTAGCCTTCTGATGAAATCCTTTCTTCTATTCTTTTAGTATAGTTTTAATATAATATATATCATAAAATAATCAGATCCTTGTCTCTTCCCTCATCCTAAGACCCCTGTGAACACGGTCACAGTGGTGGAGTCACCATCTCTAGAAGAGATTAAAAAACATGTGGATATGGCCCTTGAGGACATGATTTGATGGTGAACATGGTGCTGGATCAATCATTGCACTTGATGATCACAAAGGTCTTGTCCAGCCTAAATTATTCTGTGATTCTAATCTCTGTTGTGTTACTATTTCTCACTGTTAGTTCCAGAGCTCTAGATTCCCAAAGATCCAGAGGTATGTAGAGCAGAATAATGGAAAGGAGGTCAGTTGGCACTTTAGAAATGTTTCCTTTTAACTTACCCTTATTTACTGCCACTTAAGAGCAGTAAAAAAAACCCCATCTAGAAGTGTCCAGTTCCCTTTTTAAACTCAGACTCTCTGTCAGATAAGTGGCTATTCCAAGTATACACAAAAAGCATCTGATGATGGTCCTTGGGCACTGTCCTGACTATAGGAGAGGTCAAACTGAGCTGAATAGAGCTCTTCATGTTATTGAAGTTAGCAGTAAGAGAAACACTTCCCTAAATGGGAAGCATATTGCCAGAATTGCATACTGATACTCTGTTTTTCTGCCTCCCACGCTCTCACACAAGCAGCACAGGATACACAGAAATACAGACAAACAGATGTAAATAACCTGTCCAAATATTTCTGTAAAGCTCCTCCTTTGTGCAGCATGCCAGAATCACCTCCCAAGCATGGGTTTTGTAAAGGATATTACCCCTCATTAGTTTAAGTTGACTACTCTTAGAGACCAGAGTGGGAATTCTGCAGGGCAGGTTATCTGTCTGTCATCCTTCCAGAGCAGCTACTGGCAGAGACTGGGTACTGGAGCAGCAAAAATTTGGGCCAGATGCCAGTTTTTTTGCTCCTGCAGTACTTTTGCCTCATAAAGATCCTTACATTTGCTCATGATATCCAGTGAAGTTCATCTATTTCAAGCCAACACAATATCAAGTACTCAGTTACTGACTCCAATTAAATCTCTGTTTAAAACCAGCTATTTCCACTCACTTTTCATTCTTCTTGCTCCTTGATTTTTTCACTTGCAAATAGAAAATAAACAGTTCATTGTTATTGAAACAAACTCTCGTAAGCACAGTGACATAGCAGCAGTATGTCAATGATTTAAAAAGATAGTTAATATATTTCATTGTGTGTAATGCAATGGGGCCTTGACATTTAGCCATTAGTGTAATGCAAATAAGAAACAATAATACATAACTGTGATTAAAATTGAAACACTGAGCAAACGTAAAGAGAAAAGAAAAGGTGGTTTACATAGTAAACAAGGACATAGGAAAATCCATCAGGAGTCAAAGATAAGTATACTTGGAGCCATAAAATTACCTCGTGTCAAAACTAATTGAGGGAAGCAGCTCGTCACTAATGCAATTGTGCTTAAATAATGGAGATGGCATCTCCATGGGCCTGGGAGAGAGGCAGCTCTGAGAGCCAGAAACAGAAACTTTGCAGAGATGGGCTCATTCTCTCAGCCCTCTGTGCTGTGCAGCAGCCTGAAATAATTGGGTGCATGGTTTCAAAACACAGAGTTTCTGCCTGAGTGGGCAGCAGGACCTCCTGCAGCTCAGGGTAACAAGGGGCTGCTCTGGGGACCTGCAAAATTCACCAGGTGGTCCCCTGAGAAGCAGCCCATGTCATCCATGTCCTAGCTCCTCTCTGCTCCAGATTCATACAGTCTGTCAAGGTTGTCAATGTGAAAGCCATTTTGATGTTGTCTTGTTTTGCATTTCTCACTCTAAAAATGTTCCAGAAATGAATCTGCTGTCTCTGAATAGAGAATTGGTCTAGGAATTGGCAAGGACTTCATTCTTACTTTTATTAAGGGCTTATCAAGTAAAAAGGACTGGAACAAAGAAGAATAAAATATTTGATTTCCCCACCCTCCACCTAGTCTGAATGACAGTCCTTTTGAGGTCAGTATTGCTTAAGTCTGTAAAATGAAAATGCTACGAATCACAATCAAGTAACTGTCAGGCGCCTTATTAAATTTCATTCAACTCCATACAAAATCTTAAGGGACCATTGCTATCTTCCAATTTAGACAAAGATTAAATAAAAGCTGATCAAAGATTTATAGAATTCTAAAGTGATACTAAACACAATGTGCTGTGCTTGGAAAGCTTTCCCTGGTACAATGGAGCTGGAAGTAGCCTGCTTTAATGGTTTCATTTAAGCACCACTTTCCATTGCAGGAAAAAACCAGCAGTTTACAACCACCTCATCTAATTAAAATCTCATAATACACAGTTGAAATCAAGTTTAAATTGATACTAGGGTTCATATTGTTGGCCAGACAGAATAAAAAAATCAGTAACAATTTAAGGAAAAGAAGCCTTTTCTTTTTAAAATTAAAAAAAGGAGCCAAACCATCACTTTTGGTGGGCTTCCTGACTAGCAATTTTCAGCCTATCTGCCATGAAAGAAATGTACAGGTAAGCTAAGGAGGTCTCCTAAGTGCAGGTAGTAGCAGTAGTTACTAGAATGTCTGTTTTCAGCACTAAAACAAACCTCTGTTCTGTCCATCTGTGGTAAAGTATGGCAAGGAATGAGCACCCTGCTACACTTGAAATATTAACTGGAAATATATGGAAGAAAAAGAAAAGAAGCAACAAGAAGGAAAAGGTGCTTTAACAGAGAGAAGTTGTTTCATATTTTCTTTTCTTGCTCCTGAAGGAGAGAACTAGATAAGAAGAGTCACAAGCAGGGGAGAGTCTGCCTTACACATTTAGAGAAGAAGCTCTTAAAAATGAGTTTGTTTTCAAGGCAAGCATGTTCATTACAAAATGAGTCTTTAATGTTCCAGTGTTCATCTACAACAGAAATCATACTTCTGTAAGAAAAATTTCTGCCTAAGGCTTAGCAAGAAATTTATGATGCTGAACATAAAATCTGAATTCAGCGGTCAAACCTCTTGTGAGAGAATATACAATTACAGCAGACAGACTGATTTCTGAAAAGCTTTAATGATATGTAACCTGGAGAATATTTTCACCACTTTGTGTACCTGATCTACTTTCCTCTACTGAGGCTTCTCTGAACACCCACAGAACCCTTTGTTAGTGAGGTGATGTGAATATTGCGCCACAGTGACTGACTGTGCTCTATATGAATGTGGATCTATACTCATTGAAGAATTAGATATGGGATAAAGATACAAAACTCAGATCCTGCCATCCCTTCTGGACAGTGGTGGAGCCTCAGTGCCCTCAAGTAGGTGTGAAAGCAAAGGCAAATTTGCAGCAGAAAGGCCAAACAACCCTCCTTGTGACTTCTGCAAGCTGTGGTATTTGAAAATCCCTTTCAGATCCCAACAGGAATGTAAAGCAAGGTATCAAGCAGGCCATCATCCTTCTGTTAGCAGTGCATGTAGTTTTCCATATTTTGGCACAAAATCCTAAGGAGCACACCAACGACAGCGTTTATATTTGTAGTTCATATTTAAGGTTATTCTGTTATCTGTGCTCGATAAACCCAAGCCAGGCTCCTGTGAAGGCAATTCATAAATGTCAGCCAGAAGGGAAAAGACAATGAAGTGGTTTACAAAAAGCATGTTTGCTTTTTATTAGCAAGTTCAAACCAGAACCTTTCCCCTCCAGTCAGGAGCATCACAGGTAATTAAGCCAATGCCCTTTTGTCAAGCATTAAAAAAGGAAGATGTAAACTGAAACATAACAAGAATTGTTGCCTGCTCGTCACAACTTCAGTGTGGGGATGACTAATTCCTTTTGATACTGCTTAAAATATATGATTTAGGATGAATTCTGAAGGGGCAGAGTAGCTGTATAAAAAGATAGACTAAATAAAAGAAAACAGACTTTGCTGTATCATTTCAAATAATCACTTTGGTCACTTTTTTAGGATTAGCAGAGATCAAGATTCAGGCTCAGCAGATTAAAAAGTAAGAGCAGCAAAAACGAGCTGAAGAGAAAACACATTGTGTGTCACTCATCTATCTACAAAAGATTTTCTGTCTGCTCTTCCCTCAATGCAGGATCTTCTCCCCAGTGCTAAGCAGGGGAATTGTAAGTACTTCTGAAACATGGTAATTTCCAGCTGTCAGTGCCAGAGAAACCTCGCCGTGAGCCCCTCCGATGGGACTCGTGTCTGAGCAAGGAGCTCCATCTGAATTCACTGCACTAGGATACTTTAATATTTCTTTTTTGGAACATCTCCAAGGAAACAGAGATGAATAGAAATGAGACAAAAATTGGGAAATCCCATCTTCCAACTTCTGTTCTTAGGAGCCATCTTACAAGCCAGAAGAAAAACAAACACAACGACCAAACTGTCCCAAAGCCCAGGACATGTCTATGGTGGGAGTTTGGGTTAAAAATGTACATTTTCCTTATTTTGGGGAATGAGAGATGAAGTTCTGTTATCTAGGCCTGACACAGGCAGTGCTTTGTCTCATCATCCATTCTTGTCAGTGAGAAAAGAATTAGGAGAGCAGACTCCTAAATTTTCCCTTCTACTGTCTCTTGACCTTGGGTGATATGAGGCCTTCTCCCACCCAAACACAGGAAAATACAGACAGAAATTACTATTTATGTTACACAGAAAGAAGTTTTAATCCAGCAGTTGATGGCCACAGGGAATGGCACACAGAGAAAAAAGCAGGTTTTTATCCAACCATCCCGTTTCCCAAGGAAGCTTCCCCTCCTACCCCTCAGTTTCACCCACCACGTTCCTTAAATATTATTTTATAACACCTTTGGATGTGTCAGCTGGCAGAGGAAGGTCCAGCGACACAGCAGCAAAGGCAGGTGAGTTCAATTCTGGCCTAATTCAAAGGCAAAATGTAAATTAATTTGCTTTCAGCTCTATCACTGGTCATGAACCCCCTGCTCTTTCGCTGTTATTGATGCTGCTCCTTGCAGAGAAATGCCATTTAACCCCATGATTTCCCAGTTCCTACCTCAGTTCCAAAAACAGCATTCAGCAAAACCCCACCTTGGGTCCTTTACCCATTTCTGCAGCTTAACCCTGTTACACAGAACAAAATGTGAGTCTGTGGAACATCCAGAGGGCAATGCTGAGAGTCTGCTGGAGGGGCCAAAGCAGTGTGAAAATGGGGTTTGGGCTAATATGTGCACAGGCAGGATTAGCCCAGGTTAAAACACGAGGGGTCAAACTCTGATGGAGCAATCTTTCCTCATTTCACCAACAATGCCCACTGTTAGGTGAGCATATACCTTGAAATTAAGCCAATGGAACCTGGATGGAAAACTTGGTATTTGCCTCTTCAGACAAATTAAAAGGCCAATGAAATTACCTCTGCTCTCACCAGTGCTGTTTTACATCCACTAAATTTCTAGCCCATGTAAAAAACACCAATTTTTCTTCACTTTGGGAATAAAAAAGAAAAATAAAATAAATATTTGGCATTTTAATGCTGAATTTGTATTTAGAACTAAGAACTGACAAAATAAAATATCTAATTAATGTGCAAAAACAACTCTTTCAAGTCTATTAGGAAAATTAATTTAGTCCTGAAAGCTTTAAGAACATTATTTGATAAAAGGCTTATACAAAAAGGAAATATTTTGGAGTTTTTTTCATCCAGAACTATTTGAAGGCTGAAAACACCAGTGTAAATAGTGTATAGTGCATTTCTAAGTAATTTTTGACAAATCAGCTATGAACTGCTTCAAAACAATCAGTATGGAAGTAGAAAACCTGAGTTGGGCTTAAACATGCAGAGATTGCTTTTTTAACTTTCTTTTTGCTTGAATGGAAAGTCAAATAACATCTTTGTTCATTTAATTATTCATAGTCCATAAAACCAGTTGTAGAAACACACTCACTCTGTACAATCCAAGTACCCTCATTTTCAAAGTGCTCTTAAATTTTTAGAAACCAGTCTGAGATCCAATCAGGGACCTGATTTTCAGCAGAGCACTAGACAAGACTGAGCTTTTCTATTTGTTTCCTATTTATAAAACATAACTTCAGATGACAGATAAGCAATTATTTTCAAATTGAACTGACATTCTCAAAATATTTTGCTCTATGCAAACCAGCTTGCACCAACATCTCAACAACCTTTGCCACACTCAAAGCCCTTCTTTCCACATGAAAATGGTACTTTTGAATCCCCTGTTGCAAGCTTATGCACAACATGAAAAATTGCAAAGAAGCAAAGAATGTTTACTGGCAAATGGCATCTCTAAAGGATAGAGGAGCCAAGGCAGTCTCTTGGTGGCTGAGACATGTGACAGAGCCATGGGCAGCTTCAAAGCTGCTCTGATGCTGCAGCTGCCAAGCAGCAGCTGCTCCTGCTAGACAATCCTTGTGACTTGGCACCCAGGCCCCATGCTTGCCATTCAAAAGCAGCAGAAAGTCACAGGATGCAGGATGGCAGCTACCCCTTCATAAATCATAGAATATCTGCAAAAAATCCCTGTGGAGAGAGTGGGTGCCCTGGGAAGTTACAGAATTGCTCTGAAGTGCTGACGCAGTCAGTCACAGGCTGGAAATGCAAACTGAAAAATAAATGTATTGTTAGAGCTCCTCTGTATTCCTGATAAAGTATCTCAGGGCTCAGAAAAGCTCCTGCGGCATAAAGAAGTAATATTTTCATTATTTTGAAGGGAAGGAAGGTACCAAAGATTAGCTGGCTCAGAAAGGTCACAGAGGGGGTTTGAGAGAGGAAGGACTGGAGTTTGTCTCCCCAGAAACAAGGCTGACATGGTCCTGAATACATCTTCCCTTCTTCCCTATGAAGAACAGATAATTTCTACATTCAGCAAGGTGTTTGCCATCTAGCAAGTGTCAAGAACGAAACCAACACAACCAAGTGAAATCACAGTTGCACAGAATCTCCTCTGAGCAGCCTTTCCCAGTGTTAATGATCATGCCTTTGCTAGATATTGTACTTTGTGCCATTCTATACAATGTTAAAGCAAATCCATAAATCATATCACTTTCTGTAATATGATTCTGAGAAGTTAGCCTCTTCTCTCAAACCTTAAAGAATTTTATATTAAGAGCAGGCCTGATTTGATTGCTTCAGGCTTATATAGGAATTCTTATTTTTATGGCTCCCTGGAAATAAATAGATTGCTGTTCAATCCTCTGTAAACTTAAAAGCAGCAACACGAAGGAAAAACTTGGTGTTGGTGCTCCAGCATCAATGGCCAGAATTAGAAGCTCCCAGAGCAGTGATTTGAAAGCCTCAGATTGATTTCCAGCTCATTCCCTGGCGAGAAGGGATGGGGTGAGCAGGACTGCACCCACTCCCTGTGCAGCTGCATTCACTGCACACACATTCACTGAGCCAGTTTCTGTGTCTAGAGGGCAGCCTGGCATCAGCTTCTCTGAAACATTCATATATTAGATCATATCCAGCAACATTTAAACAAGACAGATGATTAAAAGATAGTGGGACCTATGCATTATGGATTAAAGTGTAGAGTGAGAAGTTTTCGGAACATTAGTGTTCCAGAAATATGAACTATAAACCCATGTGAAACATTGAAAATCATCACATTTAGTGATATGCTGTGTTCTTTCAGTGGAAAAGAGAAAATAAAAGTAGTAGAGAAACATATCCCAATCGTATGAACAAATTATATATTTATAATTCTTTATTAGGATTTTCTGAAAAACACAGTTCTCATAATCTCACATTGGCAATGGAAAAGTTATAAAAACTAATATTTGGCTTTAATACAGCCTTATTTTTATTGCACTAGTTTGTGTGAACAACACTCAAGGATCTTCAGCTTATTAAAGCTCCAGAGCTAAAGAAAATGTGAATGGAGAGACATGTCCAAAAATATACTGACATGTTCATTCTCTTTGTTGTGTCACCTGTGGATTCCATCAAAAGAGGAAGGCAAACTGAAAATTACTTGGCTTCTGAAATACACATACAGGAAACATTTCTTCTGATACATAACTGATCAGGTACTTCAGCAGTCTTGGAAATGCTGAGGATTCCACTGGAAAATAGAGACAAGACATCCTCAGGGATGCCAACAGTCCTGGCCAGCTGGCTGTCCAGGGCTCTTGGCCCTCAAGTGGCCAAATGCCATGGAGAAGGTGAATCCTACAGAGCTGTTCCCTCAGGCACTGCAGCCAAGCCAAACCTCAAAGCAGGTCCCAGAGTTCCTGCTGCTGATCCCACCTCAGGGCTGGCAGCGGAAAAGATCCCAGAGATGGGACACATGGTGTGCTCCCAGCTTGTGTCACCTCCTGCCATGAACTGGACCTCTTTGGGACAGCCCAGTGCAGAGGGATGCACAAACCCAGTGCAGATAGATTCACATTTCAGAAGTACACTGTGGTGTTATTTAAAAGGGAGATGCAACAGTTTAAGATACAGCTCTAAAGAAAAATGACACAACTGAAGCCCGACCTGCAATATGAGAAGAGGGAACAAATTAAGTAAAGAGGGGTACCAGACTGGAGTAAGGAGCAAAAGGGATCCCATCCTGTATTTTAACATTTTCCACATTTTGGGAGCTCTACTCTAGGGTGTGAGTGATGACACAGAGCAGTAGCCAAGGCTCTGTGCATTCCAGCCATGGGCAGGATGCTGCAGTAATGAGGATGTCTGAGGGTGTTCTGAGGCCAGAATTTATAGGAAGTTGTTACATTTGTTGAAATAATGAGTGGGAAGCAGTACTAGGAAATGCTACAACTGCAACAAGAAGCTCACAAGAAGACAAATAAACCCCCCTGGATGTTACTTGCTCACATTTGGGGGAGTAGATGCTTGTTATCAAATAAAACATTATTATGTCCGTGCTAGTTTGTTGCTCTGTTTGGCAAATTTCCCAATCCCTCTTGACTTTCAGATCTGAAATACACATTGTCAGGAACTAAAATGATTAAGCTGTATAATCTGTTTATTCAGATCATATGCTGAAAAGTGTCTTATTTCACATGTATCTATTGTACAGTGATTCCAACAAAGACACCAAACAAAAGATGAGCTCTCAAATGAAGGAAGACAGTCTTTACCTTCCCTTGACAGCTGCCTGCAGCCTTAACTCTCCACTGATATACTGCCATATAAAAATTTACCTATTAAATTATTCTTGGCATTTAAATCATATCTATCACAAAGGCAGCTGAATTCCTAAAAGCACTGCATTTTAACATGTGCATGCTTTGGATTAAACTTCAAGAAATGCTGCAGCTGAGCAGGACTGTGATATACTCTGTACAGGTTAATAAAAGAAATTTTACCAGACACTTCTTAGCCTCAGCCTCTGATTTCTCCATAATCTGCTTCCTGAGATCTTCCATCAGTATAATTAAATATGTCTGTGCTAGTTCATGGGGCTCTGTTCACTTATCCCAGCTAAAACCCCTCAATTGTTCAATTTGTCCATGCAGCCACCTCACGTCCTCTCCATCTTTTGGGATACGTGACAAATACTGATGCTTTGCATGGGAAAAAGTTTGTACAGCCCAATCCACCGACATTGTCAATATTGGCTCCAGCTTACTAATTAACTTGAGAAAAGTGAATGAGCTAATTAGCAGGGCAAACTAAATAGAATATCATTAGTTAGTCAATCAGTGCTAGTTTCCACTAAGTGAATGAGTAATTTCCACACATTCTGGGTCACTGTCAACCTCTCAAATTTCCCATTGGACCTCCCTGTCCTGCAGCGAATCTTAAACTGAAAATACTCAACAGGACGACCTGGTTCAACTTACTACTTGTACTCCCACAGATCACCAGTGGTTACACTCTGGAAAACACTGAAAAAACCTCACTTGCTTCAGGCTGGTTTCTGCTTCACTGAGAACAGAAAATGAGGCCAGAATTCTTCCAGATCCCAAGAAACCTTAAAAGATTAAAAAAAAAAAAAATCCTCACTTAGGAAATTATTTGTTGAGGTACAAAACTTGCAGCCATAAAAAGAACCTGCCAGAGGGACCAGTGACCTAAGGAAATGTCTTTAAGTGCTCATAGAATCCCAGAATGGGTTGGATTGGAAAGAACCTTAAAGATCACATAGTTCCAACCCCCTTGCCATGGCAGGGACACCTCCCACTGTCCCAGGTGCTCCCAGCCCCAGTGTCCAACCTGGCCTTGGGCACTGCCAGGGATCCAGGGGCAGCCCCAGCTGCTCTGGGCACCCTGTGCCAGGGCCTGCCCATCCTGCCAGGGAACAATTCCTCATTCCCAAGATCCCACCCAGCCCTGCCATCTACCACTGGGAGCCATTCCCTGGCTCCTGTCCCTCCAGCCCTTGTCCCCAGTCCCTCCCCAGCTCTCTTTGAGCCCCTTTAAGTGTCAGAAGGGTCTCTAAGTTCACCCTGGAGCTTTCTCCTCTCCAGGGGAACCCCCCCAGCTGTCCCAGCCTGGCTCTGGAGCAGAGGGGCTCCAGCCCTGGGAGCAGCTCCGTGCCCTCCTCCAGATCCTCTCCAGCAGATCCTTCCTATGGTGAGCACCCCAGGGCTGGGGCAGCTCTGCAGGTGAGGGGCAGAGGGGCAGAATGTCCCTGCTGCCCATGCTGGGCTCAGCCCCTGTGCTTGCCTTGTGTCTCATGTCAAATATCTTTGGCCTTCAAGTGGGGCCATTGCCTGGCACTATTTGAGTGGAGCATCCGTCAAATCCACGTCTGCCCAGTTTAGAGACCAGGGTGTTACATGGGAGAGAATCAAATGCTTTGCACAGACCCAGGTAGAGGACATGATCTGTTAACTGGCAGCTCCCCAAGACCTTCTGAGTGTGACAAAGTAAATTTAAGATTATTGGCATCAGGTCTGCTTTTCCTGTATCCCCCAAACCAGTCTGGTGACCCCCAGCACACTGCCAGGCCTGCAAACCCTTCTGCAGCCAGGGACCTCTAGAAATAACAGCACAACACACTGTAATACAACAGGCAGCCCCCAAAGAACGTGCTCAAATATGCTCTCACTGCAAGGTCTGCTGCCCAAACTCGAGTTCATTTACTTTAGTGCTTAAAGGCTTACAGGAATGTCTCAGCTCTCTGAAGGCTCTGAGAGCTGCAATTGTAAACATTGAGTTTCAGTCATGGCCCTTATCCTTTCACTGATAGCATGTAATTGTTTATGGCACCCTCTTAATACTAAAATAACAACAAATACTCAGCTGGAGACAAGGGAAAATGATAATGCACCAAATGCTCATGGTGCTTATGAGTCTTGTCGTTCCCTGATTTCAGAGCTTTTCTTATACAAGTTGTTTATTTTGACTAATATCCATCTTTAATGTCTGTGCCATGCAAAATCTCGTGCTACATGTGCATTCAGACATCACAAGCAGTGTTTTGGAAACGGAGCATTCCCATTAGTTTAGATAACATCATCAGATTCAGTGGGAGAGAATGACTGATCCATATAAATACTGGTTGGAACAAGTGTGCATGATGAAGCATCTCTTATTGATTAGCAGATTTGCTCCTGTATATGGTATTTCCCAACATCCTTAATCAAGCCTTCTCTGGATGAGTCAAAGAAATTCTGGATTTTGATAAATGGGCTGTCAGGCAAGGTTATACTTGTGATGTTTTTAACCATTGGTTGGACCTTACATCCTCCTTTCAGACCTAAGTCCTAATATGTAACACAACCCCTTCAAAACCCATATATAATTCCAGATAAATGCCATATTTTGCTATGACAGCTTTTGCATTGTCTTTTGGAAAAAACCTGTTACCACCAGGTGAGGGGATTGCATTCTGAGAGGGTACCTGCTCCCTGTAGGCTGCTCTTCCCAAATCCATGTCTTTGTGTGGTCCAGCAGAGCACTTTGCAGCTCTGCAGTAAACACAGGCCTTGGAAGTTGTCTGCAATGCACTCTCCAACAGGATGCCTTGTTTTGGCTGCCATTTCAGAATTTCCAGTAATGTGAAAATGTGGCAGCAGCTCTCTGGCCACAGAGAGCAACAGGCACAACTTCCCAAGGCGTTATCCTGGGGAAGGTTGTGAAAAGCTCAGAGAAAAGAATGAGGAACAATTCTCACCTTCACTTGCTGCCCCTGTTGTTGTGAACATGTGGAATGTTTTATGGAGATTTGTTTACCAAAGGGGGGTGTCCTAACTGGCAATGGTGATGGTTCTTCGATTGAAGGACCAATTAGGTCCACCTGTGTTGTGACTGTCTGTAAGGGCGATGGGTTTCTTAATAAGTACAGCATAATAAAGTGATGATCAGCCTTCTGAGAATCATGGAGTCAATGCTAATTATTACCTGTCTGGGGGCCTGTGATGATACAAAAATGGAATCACTGGGAAAGCCAAAGAGGAAGCTTGAGATGTGGGAACCTTTCTCCACCAGGCCCAGTGAAGTAAGGGCAATTACAGTGTCAGTCAGTAGGGGTGAGAAGACAGCAGGAGAACAGTAGAACGTCCTTCTGTGCGTTCTGCATAAAACAGAAATGGGGCTTCATTCAAGCATTCCTGTTTCCCTGAACTATTCCATTTGCAGGACATCCACCAAGAGCATTTTCTCCATTATGTTGTCTACTACAGCAAATACCATTTTAGAGACCCAAGAATTCTTGGTTGCATTATACATAGAGACTGAGTTGCTAATGATGATTAGAATTTGTATAAATAATCAATTAGTAATATATAAATGGCAGATGTCTGGCAAGACTTGGAATCAGATCCTTAAAAATGTAATTTGATGCTTTATACTGCAAGTTATCTCTATCACAGAGGAGATAACTGCATATGATGCTGACATATAAATTTCAAAACCTTCAAATATGCATCTTTAATTAATAATTTAATTAAATGCAGATTTTTTTTCAAATGCTTCAGTGAGAAAAAGATTATCTTGAAATAGATTGCTGCTGTTCTTCAAGGACAATTTTTTACTTTTGCAAATAATATTTGGATTCCTTGGAGGCAAGCAAGACTCCAGTGCAGAAGGCAAACATTAAGGCAGTAAAATCCCATCACCTCTTTTGTCCATAAGAGATCTTTCATGTGGAACACCAAAAATGGGCATTATCTCCTAATACTTACTGGAGGATTTGAGCTAGCCCGAGTGAAAAGACTAAGCACTGCATGATTGCTATATTACATTTTTAAAGTATTAATCTCCTTTTGATTTAGGGCTGATACCACTTCATACTGTCTCCACTCTTCCTGGAGGTGTATGCCAGGCACGGAGCAAGTAGGCTCCAAAGAGCTCTGAAATGAAGCAGCGCTCAAAATAATGGGAATGCTTCTCCTAAAGTTACAGACTTGATTTATTAGAAATGGTTCAAACATTTTTCCTAATTAATGTGAGCAAAGTGCCTAACAAAACTAGAATAATGTCTCCAGCTTGGACTCCACTGAGACTAATACTCATCCTTCACACTTCAGGGGGCAAAGTTGGGTAGGAGAAAAGAGGGAGCACTGGTTTCAGTCTCAGTGACAACATTTAAAAGGTCCATTTAATGTTGGTATGTGAGCCATGGCGGGTGAACAAGTTTTATGTTTTTCCACTTAAATTGTAAATAAATCTTGAAATTGAGTTGAAAAATCTCACTATTATCTCATACCCATAATTCCCTTCACCTCCTGAGAGTCAGACACTTTTTAAAATATATGCAAATGTTTTCCACAGCACTGCAAGGAAGTTGTGCTTCTGTTCTCTGACAGATAACATGAGGTGTGGGCTCAAGACTCATCTGGAATTGAATCTTGGTTAACAGTGGGAGTCATGTTACCCACCTTTAGCTTTTACAGTGTTCTTCATGTCTGAAGGAGATATGAGGTCTAGACTGACTTCACTGATAACCATCATAGGATGTGTCTAAGCATGGCACACACCTGACAGTTTTTATTTCTCTTGTTTTAGCCTTTTTTGCCACATTAAGCAACATCCCCATTCAGTGTACTGCCTCTGCCAAAGCCCATTCTGGGCTCACTCACTGTACATTTGTCAGGGTTGTGCATTTTATTCCAGCAGCCAACAAAACACCAAAGTCCCTCCGGAGGTCTGGCTCAGAATGATTTGCCCACAGATGTGACCCATGTCATTGTTAGTGCCAGACTTAGGGTTTCAGGAGGCTTGGCTTCCACTCCAAAAGCCCAAAAATTACTCTTGGGAGAGATATCTAATGATCAGAAAGATGTAGAATCCTTTCCCCAATTTGTATGAGCAGTAATTGTGGAGCCATATGTAAAAATCAGTCAACCACTCACCCAGCAGCTCCAAATGCTGAATGTGGTCCTGCATAAAAAGCAGAGGGGGACAAGACAGTGCCTTCCTCCCCACTGTTTGCCATCTGACTTCCACAGAAAACTTCCCATGTGGAGGGACAACTGCCAAATGCCATGAAGTGAGCCCCTGTAACATGCCTTGTGTGAGACATTAACTCAGCTGCTTATCAATGCCACTCATGCTGTCAGATGTGGATTGATGTACTAAAAGCTGTGCACATCATTGCCTTTTGCCTAGGCTGAAGCCATGTCCCCAAAAGTGGGTTTCTTTCCACATGTCTAAATCAACTTAGGTCAAATTATGAGGAAATGCCAAAGCACTTTTGCTAGTGAAACAAAAGAACATTTACTCTAAAACACTTGGCTTTTGATGGCACAAACAGTATGGTAAATGTTGGAATTTTGGGGATTGCTAGAAAGAATGCCTCAAAACTGTGAGGCTGTTTTTGTCATCCTGCCAGTGGGATGTGAGGAAAACACCTTGTCTGAAAGCAAACAGGGGAGTGTTTGCCAGCGCAGACAGCAAGGCTGGGGTGTGTTTGTTGTGTGTGTCACACTGGTAGGTCCCTGGCAGAGTTTGACACTCCTCTCCCACAAGTTACTTGTGGAAAAGCCCCCAGGTTTTCAAATCTTTACCCAAAGAACAGCAGTACTGCCAGTGCTAATGCAGACACTAAAGATCTTGCTCTCTTTTGACATCCAGTTCAACCTTGCAGTCAACATGATTTGGTCAGGTTGGCACCATTGGCAATAATTTACCAAAGTCTTCTGAATCACCTTTCAATCTCCTTACATGCACAAACCAACTCAATAATAAAAAATATTAAAATCAGTTAAACTGAATGCATTCATATGGTATTTTTCTTTTCCCTTGGCTCTAGTTAAAAAGCAAATATAACTCTTAAAGGTACACATCTGTAACAAAGACACAGGAAGTCAGGTAGAAAATGATTGACTAACAAGGAAGGCTAATGACACCAATAGCAGTAAAATGTATAATAAACTATTATTATATATTATTATATTAGTATAATATATATGATATATTATATATGTATATATATACACACACATATATATACAAATATATATTACATACATATATATACATTATACACACATATATAACATATATATATACACATTATATATATACATATAAACATATATATATATATATAAAATATTATTATTATATTAGTATAATAAACTAAGGAATTACTATTTGATAGAGCCTTGCATGCATGCACTCATACAGACATTCTTCTTCCAGTCACTCTTAGGGATGTAAGCTGTCATTAGGATAAAGTGTTAAACTGCTGTGTAAAATTTCCTTAAACCATGTGACTCTGCACTTTGCAGTACTGAAGGTACTGCAGGAAAGGTTGAAAGTTTTGGCAGGTAAGTACAGTAAATGTAAGTCTGAAGGCTATCTTTACAAAAAACAATTAGATTATTACTTCTAGCTCTGGGGAAGAAAAACCCCAGCTTTAAAATATGATCTTTTCTGCATGAAGATTGAGATTTCATGTAAGATTTTTTTACAGTTCTGTTTAATGTGTAAATAGGACCACAACCCCCACTCCAAAACCTAAAAAGCCAAGCCCTCTTTATTCCAGGTAGACTGAGCTCGCTTACTGAAGAATGTTTGACAAATTCATCCATTTATGGTAGTGAATGAGCAGTGGATAGGTTTAAATTTTTACAGACATCTTCATTTATTACAATGTATGTCTGCCTACAGCTTGTTCCTGGGTTGTTTTTAAAGTGATCAACCTTTCATTATTCCCTCTGTGGTGTGACTGAATCTGGTAATGTTAAAAAAATAATTTCCAATTCTTATTTGCTACCAATTCAGTCAAAACTGTATTTGTACTGACACAAGATAGATTTGCATCCACTCCTCTTTTCAGAAATTTATCTCTGGCTTCAAGCAGTAGATCCTGGCTCTGGAATTATAAAATGGGGTTCTATCACACATTAAATGAACTTCTCAAGGTCTGTGCAAAGAAAGACCAAGGTTAAACTTAAATGTTTATGTGAATTCATGGCTGAAAGCCCTGTTTCCTGCTATTATTATTACAAGCAGAAATTTGTGAGTAGAATGATTCTCAGAAAGTGGATAGGAAGAATTTAAAGGCAGAGTGCTTTAAGTTGTAATGCCCTCCACTGCTGCTCCAGCTGTGATTTATCTTGCCCATCATTAAACCATAAAGTAACAGCTAGTTAGTTTCTGGGTTGACCTAATCCTAGAATTCCCCCTGTGCCAAAGTCATCACAGTTACCAATCTTAGAAATCTATTTTTTTTCTTCCAGAATTAACCAAAGACCCATCCATAACAATGATTAGTCCACAGTTCTTTAATGTAAAACCAAAATTCAGATGTGTATGTATCAAACACACATGTGGTAATCTTTTATGTTATTGACATGGGAATTGACTCAAATGGGTAATTGAAAAAGGTAATTTACAGTCTGGCATCTTGATTTGAAAGCTTTATTTTATTAACATCCACCAAGAAGAGTAATCAATTTAGTGGTGAGGCAGAGCTAATAATTCTACAGAAGTTTTATAATGTCTTCATGCTTCAGCATGGAGTTTTGTCCTTGCTTTGTGTAATGGGGGATATTTATTCCATCCACACATTTTCTTTTCAATGCTTGATTCATTGAATTACAAAAGAAATATGAAGTGGATCAACAAGCAAGTGGGTAATTGTAAACCACTAGGTTACTTTCTGCTGCTTATTGCAGCCTCCTTTTAAACATGCTTCTGAATCAGATGAACAAATTCCTTCCCTATATGTTATTTTCTTCCCTTATGTGCCTTAATGTGTCAAGAGCTTCTTTTTCAGTCATATAATTACAATGATTAGGCTTTTCCCAATCCATTCCCACTCAGGAACACAGTACTGTGTGTACCCTTTCATGAAAACAAAGGCAGCTGATATGTTTTGTGAGGCAAATTACAAACGAAAGAACTTTGTGTACTTCTGGCACCAGCTCAGGTTTTCTTTACAGCCGTGTTCAGAAGGACATTTAGGCACCACATTTGGGATCCAGTGAAAATGGAATGCACTGGGCATGTCAAGGGCTCAGTCTCACACCAAGACACGTTACCATGGGCTGTTTACAAATGTCCACATGCTCTTGATCTTGCCTTGAATTTGCTTTGAAAGCCCAAGACCACCCATGTATATTTTGCTTCTCCCCAATCTGGGCTATATGAACTAATAATATCAGGGAAAATATTTTCAAATTAAGGAGTACAAAAGAAAAAAATCAATTCGCCTGTTCCAGTCAAAGGGGAGGCCCAAGTTTATGGTTCTCTTTACACATTTTCAGAAGGAGATAATGTAAATGCTGGGCAAGAACCAGAGGAGCTTTAAGGGTAGTTCAGAAGGTGCCTAGGCCTGTTCATGCACAGGACTACTGGCAAAAAAAAAAAAAAATTAACTAAGATGGCTGGAACAAGGTTGTGTTCATGACCTGCTTTAAAAATGAGTCACCTAAGCTGTTTGCCACTGTGAGCCGGGCAGAATATTCCAGTGTACAGCTTCTAATTCTTTCTAATTATAATTTTAATTCTTATTTTGATACTACTCTTGCAACTACTAACATAAAAATTAAACATTAATTTGTGAAAGAAGTTTGGTTTGATTTTGAAATTAGTTTTTGTAAAATGGATACATGAAATCTATAGTAATTTCAAAATTGAAGGTTTTACTCTTCCATTTTTGACAAGCAACAAAATAAAACATTCACATCACTTAGTTGGAAAGTGCTGCTTGAAGTAAATTAAACATCATTAAAATACATCTCTCAAAATTTTTGTATTTGACAAACCACATTTTCCTCCAACCAGAGAAGACTTTCCCTGAAATTACTCCCATTCAGGCAATCACAATCAACATCATTATTTTATTACAGCCTAGAATTCAGCAACAAACAACTTTATAACAAAGTCAGAGTTTAAAAGGACTCGGGAGGGATTTCAATCCTCGTTCTCTTGGACCCCTTGGGTCTAAGGAAGCCTCAAATTATTCAGCAGATAAAATCAACCAACTTTTGGGAAGATTTTATACAGATCAAATTATGAGAGACTCTGCTAAGTTTTAGATATGTTTTACTTGTGACTTTGACAGTGAGGTTGAGGTAGAGCTTTTTAAAAAGTAGCGGATAAGTAAAGAAAATGAAACAATTTTAGAAACTTGATTTTCTCAGTGTTTCACAGCATGCCATACTTTGGCTACTGATAGAACATCTTGTGGCAACTGTTTTCTTTTTAAAGGAGAGAAGTAAAGCAAGAGATCACCCTTGACATTTGCATTTTTCATTTATTTACTGGTAAAGAAAACTATTAAATGTTTTATAATCAGGAAATATAGGCTGGACAAGGTTTTAGTGTTGGTGCTTTCCCACCACCATTTGGCACAGCAGTGGCCTTTCCTAAGATGCTTTTATTTCCACTACAGCCAGTGAAAATCTATCACTGCTGCTGATAGATGAGAATAACAAATAACAGCTCAGTGGTTTCTCCATAGTCTAAAAAAGGAAGCTCTTCTGGCTTATGAAGTATTACAGTTCCAGTCAAAGGAGCTGGTCTTTGCCACTGTAATTTGTTACATTAAAATACATCTTACATGCATGAAGAAACAAAAAGTTTCTTTGCTCTTTTCTAAACCATTGTACTCCCGTGAAACTTTGAATCCCAAAAGCTTTGCCTCAAATTACTGCCTGAACAGAAACTTTCAGCTTCTGCTTTTTCTAGGAGCGTTTATTCTTGTTCTCCTGATTACTATTTCAGCAATTTAATCCTTCTTACCAACATCAGCAGTGAATGTAAGGCTTCTGTGTGCCCCTAAAATTATATTACCTTCATCCTCTGTGCTTGTCTCTATATCCAAGTCACCTTTATTAAGTCAGTCCCCAGTGCAAGCTCTCTAATGCATCGGGAAGCAGATGCTTTGAGTGTCTGTACAACAGCTATTGGGGTATTCTGTTTATTTTAATGGCACCCTGGTTCCCTGTAACTGCAAGGAACATTCACACATTTACAAAAGATTTTATAATGCATTCCAATGAGAAACCATAAGCAGATTCAGCTCTTCTGCACTCGTGCAATAAAGAAATGTTTAAGGCCAGAGCCTGGAGACACAATTGAATGATTCAGCCCCATGAGAAGAGAGAAGAGGTTTCACTTCTCAGGAGAGCCTGAGATTTGACGTGGGCTTAAAACAAACTTTAACTATTAAAGAGTTTCTTGTCAGAAAATGCTCACCTTCTTCCCTTCAGAAGGGAAAGATAAAAATAGTTGACCATTCCTATTTTCCTGAAATGGTCCCCATGCTCTCATTTTTGTATTTACTTTTACTCCCTCAGCCTGAGAAGAGCAACACATACATACTGAGTTAACAAGATAAAGGGAAAAAAATTTAGCAGTAGAAGAGATAAATGCAGTGGGTAAAATACTCAAAGGTATGAAGCTAGAAGAAAATATGACTCAGCAGGCACTGCACACAAAGTTCCTACAGCCTGACTGAAACAAACTCTGGTGGAGCTGACTGGGAAGCAGATGTAGACACAGAGAACAGGAACTTCCAAAGCTGTGTGCAAAACCTTCCTCCCATGGTTGTCACAGACTGGGCAGGCACTGACACAGCCTCTCCTCTTGCTGCTGCCAGTGCCCTCTGTCCTCATTCCCCCTGGGCTGACACTTCTTTGTCTTTGTGGGGTGATGCTGGGGAAGATGAAACAGGAAAACCTTATAAATATGATTGTCTGGCAAAAGATTTTGAGAATATGGAAACTATAAGTGAGATTGAAATGAAAGCAAGCTTTGAGATACCTCAGTTACTGAACAACTGGAAAACAATGATGTGGCCGGCTGAAGGTGATCCCCTTTTGATGGAACAACACCCTCTGCTTGCAGGCAGGCCCAAGGGTCAGAGCAGACCCTGCCAGCTTGGCAGAAGGGCTCCAAAAAGGAGTTTTTAGGGTTTAAAATGTAATACAGTGTGGTAATGTAATGATTCTTGTAGGCTGTATGTAAATGCTATAGGATTTGTATCTTGTACTAGATTGGTTAGTGAGAATCAGAATATTCAACACAGAAGAAGATTTATTGTATTGTAATGGGAACCTCGCTCTCTCTTACCTTTTTTACTCCCTTACTCTCTTACCCTCTCATCCTCTCTACCTCTCTCTTCTCTCTTTACTGCTCTGAGCTGTGGCTGGCAGCTCCCAGCAGGGCCCTGCACCCAGGCCCTTTGCAATAACCCACAAGTTCCATGGCTTGGCTTCAGAGATCTCTCATCTCCGTCCGTCCCGATGCTCTCACAGGGCAGGGACCATCAGGAACCCAAACTCCTCATCTCTAATTTGA
Source organism: Camarhynchus parvulus (assembly GCF_901933205.1). Taxonomy (NCBI): domain Eukaryota; kingdom Metazoa; phylum Chordata; class Aves; order Passeriformes; family Thraupidae; genus Camarhynchus; species Camarhynchus parvulus. The sequence goes on along the minus strand of NC_044581.1, from coordinate 17,439,784 downwards.
AGGGTAATTTTCCATCCAAAACACAGTCCTGCTTCCTTCACCTTGCTGCTCCTTCCCCTCAGTCCTGCAATGGAAGTGCTCATGCAGACTTGGAGTGGGCCATTGTAAGGATCTGATCCTTCTGAAAATAAAAGACATCTTTGATTTGAGTGATGAAATGGCTGCTACCTCCAGGGAATGAGCAAGCAGAGAAAGGAGAGATGCTGGGGCTGCCTCTCTCCATAGTGACTTGGATTTTGGCTGGACTGGGCAACTACAGACTGAAGTGTGGGTGAAAAAAGCCATTGGAATGAGTGACTCCCTGGGGAATTATTTGGACCTTCACAGGATGGCTGTAACAAGAGGGGCTCACCTGAATAACAGCTTTCAGCTCCCTTTGGTGAAAGAAAATAATGTAATATCTGAGGGGGAGGCAAATAACAGTTATTTCACCTCCCAATTGTTAATCAGCACCTACATTATTGACCTCCCTCAGTCACATATAAATAATTTCTTTTTTGTCTTCTATCCTCACCTCTTACAGGCAACACAGAGACCCTCCTACCACAATATCACATATTTAACACCTCCTCACTTACTTGAGGAGGTGTTTATGAACAATAAACGTAATCAAATTTATTCTCCTGGGCTGCCCCTCCCTCTTATTTAAGACTAGAGGACATCAGTGTTTCTTGACACCTTTGCCAAACAAGCAGCACTTTGCAAACTTGACAGAGAAAACTTTGAGCTCCTGAACATTATTTTTTGATGGAAAGTGTTAACAACCACAGCAGACCATAGAGAGCAACACCACAGAAAATAAACATGAGCGGCAGGAAAGAGGAGAAAAAAAACCCCTCTTGTGTGATTCCTTCATTGGCTTTGCAAAAACTTGCACTCGATACGTGAAGAGCTCTGTCTGAAACCATTAATAACAAAAACAATCACTAAATGAAAGAGCAGCCTTGCAAGCAGCCATCCATAAAAAGAAAGCCAGTTAATTAAACAAACCACAAGCTATCTATGGACTGTCTCTCTCACTTTAAAGTCCTCAGCGCAGAAAAGAGAAGAAAAAAATCTCATCAAATGATATAATCATAGAAGCCTCAAAATAACTCACACATATTTCCAGATAAATCACTCCTGAAATACTAAGTGCCTAGAAAAGCTTGGAGGGAAATTGCACCTCAGCTGCAATTCCTGCTTCTTGGAGGGGCTTTGGAGAATACTGGATCTTCTATCTGTTCACTAAATGTTTATTCCTATTCCTTAAATTGTCAATTTTTAATATAAAACTTTAATTAATCTCTGGATTCATTTCACTTAATGTTGCAGGGCCATTTCACTGTGTCTCAGAAGGCACTTAATTGGAATTGAAGGCTCGGGGTTAGAAACACAACATTTTTCCCTTGCCAAAACTTTCCACAGCTTTGTGGGAAGGGCCAGGAGCCCCATGTGAATGGGGAATGGGCTGTGTGAGGATGGCTGAAGGCACTGCTGACCCCGAGCACATTATGGCCCTGATGGAACAGATAGCAGTGAGCTAATGGAACTGGATGTGCATTAATTTTCCTGAGATTATACACAGCCATGAGATGCTTTCATCAGCCTCTGTGGGTCACAGCAGCTGGTAGGAGCCTTAGCAGTGTCTTTCCATTATAAGGCTATCATTGATCCAGAATCTAATTTGAAGATCAATTTGGATTGGAATCAGAACCCAATATGACAATGATTTCAGAGAGGATAAGAGATAATTTACTCCTCCGGGTGCCAGAAATCAATTTTTGTTTTTCTGCACAGACCCAGCAGCCAAAAATGAAAGGGGGGAGAAGGAAAAAATAAAAAAAGAAAATACCTGAGGATAATGTGCAAATAAAGGATTACAGTAATCCAATCTGGAGGTGATAAAAGTATAAACCTGGCTGCAAACCCATCTGAGGTAAACAAACATTTAATCCCAGCTAAATATCTCTGATAATGGCAGAAAGGCTTCATGTTATTTTTGATGCATTTGGCTAATACAAAATACAGCTTTGAATTCAAAGCAACTCCTTGCATTTCTCACATATTTCTTTGTGGCAGTGAACACCTGGGAAGTTTCTGGAGAGAGAGCTGTTTGTGTTTGTGTTCCAGCTGTGCTGGGCACACGGGCACATCTGCATTAAAGGGCTGGGATCCAGACTCACCTGGATGTCCTCACTGTGAGGTGCCACAAGGGTTTTGTTCTCATCCCACACATCCAGCCTCCTCCCAGGGAAAGGCAGGATGCCCAGCTGGCTGCCACCCCCCCTTGCTTTGCTGTGTGCATCCCAACCCCTCTGCACCAGGAGCAGGGACCCCCCATGCTATTCACAGGGTGCCCCTGAGGGAGGAGAGAGGATGGTGAGGAGGATTCCATCTTATCAGAAGGCTAATTAATGACTTTATTATACTATATTATTCTATACTATATTACATTATATTACATTACAGCTAAACTGAATCTGCCAAGCACTCAACTGCATAGAATCTCATGACTGTCAGCTGACAGTCTGACACACACACACCTGGCTCTGACAGGCCAAGGAAACAAAACACCATCACTGGGTAAACAGTCTCCATATTGCATTCTACTTTGGCACAAACACAGGCACAGCAAATGAGATAAGAGTTGTCCTTCCCTTCTCTGAGGTTCAGAGAGTGTGAAACCCAGCAATATTCTTGGGAAGTCGTGCCTTGCTTTTCTCTGTGAAGGGAAATGTGGCTGCAGCCCTCCAGGTGTGCCCCCCCAGGAGCCTGGTCCTGAGCTCCCAGGGTGTCAGGGCAGAGCCATCCTGCCCCACACAGGCCCTGGCCAGCCCCTGCTGCTGCCACTCTGCTCCAGCCCTCAGCAGCACTCCTGCGTCTGGGCCTCTCCTCAGGGGCCATGGAAAACTGAAGGGACTTTTGCTCAAAGTTGTTGGCAGAGCTGAGAGTTTTCTGCTCTCTCCAGGGTTGGCCCTTAAACCCTTTTAACTTTTATTAAGTGCAGATGTACTGCAGAGATGCGAGACTTAGTTATCTACAGTGAAACTGGAAAGGGCTTTTTCTTCTTTTTTTTTTTTTCTTTTTTTTTTTATTCCTTTTTCTCCAGACAACCACAATGGAATCAGTTTTATTCAGATTTGGCTGTAATTGGAATGAGGCTCTCACTGAATCTAATTTCAGCTGGAACTAATTATAGGGGGAAAAGGTCATAAATGTAAGATGGCTGCATAACTATGTTGGCAGAATATTGACATCATATGGTATTAACTCTGCTCCTGTTAAGGCCATAAATACTTAGAATAAAAACAGCCATTAAGAGACAGAACAAAATGTACCTATTTCTTCTTATTACAGGGGGAAAATAAGGGAGGGAAAAATCTCTAAAGGGAGATTTAATAGCATACACTCAAGAAGTGCTGCACACACACACAAAATAAATCAAGAAATAGAGACTGACTCTCTCAGATGAAATCCTGAACCATACTAGAAACAACCATCACCGTTACATCTGGAATGAGCCCTGCTCAAAACCTAACAGGAAAAATACAGTAACAGAAACAGCCATATGGAATTGCCAAGGCTGAGAACCAAGCCTGAATGGGCAGCACTGATTCCACAAGATCATAAAATATTTGGATGCTTCCCTTCCCTATGGTCCCCAGCAGAGAGGGGAACCAGCAGGTGGGACAGGGAGGGATGAGCCCAGACCTCATGGAAACTGTCCTGATTCACCTGAGCTTCAGAAGCTTCAGGACATTTCCAGTGAGCAAAGTCCCAGCCAGGGCTCCTCACTGGGAATTTTACAGATCTCATGGACTTTACTGATTTATTAAATGAAATTCAGCATTTTCTCTCTACATACGCTTCCTTGTAATCAACACACCCCCAGTACAAGCAGAATAACTTTCAAATGAGAGTAAATTATGCATGCAGCTTAAATTTTGTCTGCTGTGGTACTTAGATGACAGAAGTTTAATACTAAATGGGTTACATGGTCTGCTTTAGCCCCCAGGCTGAACTGCAGGGATGACCTGAGTCAAATTAATAAACACAGAAACCTGCCAGACATCTCATGATGAGCTGCACTGCAGTGAACCTCTGGAGACTCTGGAAGCAGCTGAAAGGCATTGCTCAAACATCAGCTGAAATAAGTCAGTAATTAATATTTTCTCTTTCTCTCTCAGCAGCCCCACAAGTGGAGTGTGAAGCAGGAGCTTGTGCAGTCAGTGACTCTGCAGGGTCCCACCAAAGCTGTGTGACACAGCGGCAAAGGCTCAGCCTCAGTCACACTGTGCTTTATGTGCCTTTATTCTGACTTTATTCTCCCCTCCCTGCAGCCTGAAGCAAATTCCTACTAAGCTGATGGAGGTGCATGAAGAGATGAAGAAGCCAGTCTGCCCTTGGCACAGCAGTGCCTTCCTAAAGGTGTTTATTGTGCTGGTGAAGGATCCTGCTCCCTCCTGGTCACTTCCCACCACTGAATTCCAGCTGATCTCTGATTTGCTGCCTTTCAAGCAAGGCCTTCTCAGTCACCATCTACTGCCATCAGCTCAGCACACCTTCATTCTGTCTCTCCACAAGGAAGAGAAGAACTCATCCTTCCCCCAGCAAATGTTTAATAAAGAGAAAGGGGAAAATGAACAGTTTTTCAGAAGTACTACACCAGACTCAGAACCAGATCATCATAAAAGACATGCTAGAAAAAATGGAAAGTCAACACCAAACCTTTCATCATGAGAAGGAAGAAAGCATTTTTAGCCATACTTTGCTCTCCAGTCATTATTCTACTTGCTGGAACATTAGTTCTTCAAATTGTTTTTAATTACATGGCCTAGAAATAAATATTCACCCCTATTAGCATGCTCTCAGGGTGAACACAAAGGGTTCTCACTTCCATCCCAGTCAAGGCACCTTTCCAAGGTGATTTATACTCTCATTAGAGGCTGTTGCCTTTCCTATGTAAATTTGTAATCAAATATTCTAAACAGCTGATGATAAATACCTTTGGTAAGTACTGCTCACAAGCCTTCCCACAGCCCCAGGGCTGCAGGAGTTGGGCAGGAGCCCTCACACACACAAACACACACGTGGACATGCACAGAAACAGCCCACACAGCTACTCTGCCATGCTCTTAAACCTTCTAACAACTTTGGGAACAGGAACCCACCCTATGCCAAACAGCTGACAATTTTTATTTTTTTTTTGCCATGCTTAATTTAGCAAGCTCCCCTCTCATTATATAAGCTATTAGGACAAAAGGCGCATCAATTAACTTACTGAATTTTTGATCAGATGTTGCAATGATACTTTATCATTTTACTAATCTGTTCCAGAGTGGCTCTTTTAGAAATGTTTCAGAGAGAACCAACAAGTTACTACAATAATTATAATCCCTTCACATGATTCCAATAGTTTGCATTGCTCTGTGTTGTTTAAACATCCTTTCAGTGCAAAAGTCCAAGGGAGAAGCATTTTTCCTACACATAACAAATCCTTTACTGATACACTTTCAAATACTTCATGAACCATCCCTTAAGACTTTCTTTTAATTTAATTTCTGAGCAAGTCACTTGGTTGAGACTCTAGGCTTGGACATCCACTGTGAAATGTGGCAAATATTGTTATAAACTTTATTTGGATGGGAAAACTGAAGAGAATCAGGTGGGTTAACCTGTTCCCTTGCAGCCAATCTTGTGTTCTGCACTGATCTAGTCTTAGGGCAGGACAGAATTCAGGAATACTAGGATGCCAAACCCTGGAAAACTTACACTGAGCATATCTGGGCATTACAGAGTTCTGCAGAAACAAAAAAGGAAGAGAGATTGCCTTTTTAATGGCACAATACAATTTGTACAGAACTTTGCTGTCCAGGTTTGACACTTTTCACTCTTGACTCTCTGCCTCTGCATGCAATTGCCAGTCTTTTAAAATTCCAGCCTAAATGAAATAGGTAAGCTTTAGAAAAGATTAAGCTGAAAAATACAGCAGGAATACAGAATGAGGACAGGTGATTGATCTTTGAGTGGATATCCAACAGTGCAATGAAATTCTCAGGCTGGTTCTTCTTTATTTCAAAATGGTTTTGATTCAGAGGGATTTTATAGCAGCTAAATCATGCAGTTGGCACAGACTGTGCAAGCTTTTCAGCATGTTCTACTCTGAAAGATGTCACATTTGGCAGAGGCAGCAAAGCTCCATGAATTTATTGTTGTTTTCCATTGAACACCAAAATCCAGGGCATCAGGAGCTGATACAGCACAGGTTACCACGCTATTGTGTGGAGTCATCTGCCATCCTGACCAGCACAAACCTCTGGGGGGATGCTGTGCAATTTTTTTGGCAAAAAAAAAAGCCAAATGGGACAGCTTGAGGCCAAAGCAATGGAGTTGTGTGGATCAGGGGGGACCATGGCATGCTCAGGCCCTGAAAATCAGCAATGCAAACCCAAATTCTACAGGGATGCACCCCAAGGCTGCTCCCAAAATAACAGCCTTCCTTCTGGGAAGAGAGCTTTCAGAGTCTGTAGGGCTTCTCAGAAATGCCAAATTACAGATATGTTTAAGCATTCCCAGAATCAGAACCATGCATTGGGTGTTTAATTACTGCACCTATTTATTATGGACTATTGCCTTGCTCAGGGTGACCAAGGTGCAGTTTTATTGAAATTTCAGCTTGAACACACTCCCAGTTAGCTCTGTACAAAGGTGTCTAAAAGCATATGAAGATCAAAATATTACCTTTAAATTTTCTTCTTCTGTCCTAAACTCTCAATAAACCACACCACAACTGAAATTTCACCACAGTTTTTTAATCTCTACTAAATTCCAAGTGAAACCCAGTCCATTTTCAGTCAACAGTAGAGCAGATTGTGCTCTACAATTGTGACTAGGAAAAAAAATAAATTGTGACAAGAAAAAAATTAGAATGGTGTTAAGAAGCCATTTTTCTTTTCCACTCAACTTGAGCTAATAGAAAATATTGCAGAGAATGCTTGAAAACTATATAATGATATATTCAAAACAACAAAATAACAACCCCACTTTTTCATAGACCAAGATGTTCTATGCAAACAATCAACAGGAAAAACACTTTGAAAATTTATCAGGAAACCTCTGAAATGGATAAGACACAGCTGCCCTCTCATTATTTCTGATGAATCTACAAACTCAGGAAAGAAAAAAAAAGCTGCCTTTTAAGATTCTGGAAGCATCCTCCTTTAATAATTAATGTTGGAAGCTATGAGAGATGTTTAAGAAGCTTTTGCTTCTGTTTTCCAATTCTAAATATCTACTCAGGAATTCAGTACCTCAGCAAGTACATGGCCACCACCTCAGCAGCTGCACTGTGAGAAACTATTGCAAGAAAGTTCAAAAGAGTGCTCTGACCCTCAGTTTAACCTTGCAAAGAGTCTCTTCTCCCTGCTGCTGGATATACAAAAGCAGCATTAATAGAGTTCAGGGTGTGCAATTTCTCTGTGCATCAAGAGCATTAGGAAGGTTTTACTATGTACATCACAAATAGGTAAAGCATATCCCACATCCAAGTTTCTCATTATGGGAGATATTATATTAGATTGTTATTCACCACAGGAGAATGTCACACTTTTCTGTGTACTCTAGTTCAGCACTTTTCTAATTTCACGGACCTCAATTTACATTTGTCAGTGTCTGAAGCTGGATGATATTGGTCTGCTCAGGAAATGAGTTAAAGGGGAGAGAGGTCTTTCACCTTTTGGGCAGTACCATACTTTGATGATGCATAAATAAAGCACAGCACAAATGTGTCAGCAAAAAATGGATGTCCCAAAGCCCTTTGATGCAAAGGATGATGTTTGCTAGAAACAGAAGGTGAAATATGTAGAAACTGGGAGGCTGAAGAGTTGATGTGAAGAAAATCTGGCTGATGTCCTAGCAGAAATCCTCCTTGTCTTTCACTGTGGGCGTGCAGACATGGAGGTTTCAATAGATTACCAATGCTGATTAGTGAATGTATATGGAAATTGTATTTCCAAGATCAGTGATATGAATGCCAAAGACCTGGCATTCCCAGTGGCCTTGATCCAAAGACCTGTCAGTTGTATTTTTACTACTTTAATTGGATTCAGATAAGCCCCCAGGACTTAATCTCCCATAGAGGGGCAGCTGTGTTACCTGCACTGACAGGTTCACACTTCCAGAACAACCACACATTGACACCTGTTAATTCAGATGAGGAGAGTTTACCAAACATTTTTTTCTAAGCATTCAGAAACCTTTTCCTAAATCTGAATAACAGAGTTAAGATGAAAATCCTTGGCTCTTTAATGAAATTTATCCAATGAAAGTGTTTGAGAACTCTTTGCTGATTTCTGATGCAGCTTCATTGACATCTGTGGCTGCAGTTTAGACTCAGCTGAGGTTAAACACCATCTTCCAGGCATCTCTACAAATTTATTTATCCTCAGGGCTTTGCCAGTGGTTTGAACAAGCCCCAAAGTCCAACATCAGAGCTGACATGCCCAAAAAAATCAGTCACATGTCAAGGGTGAGCTGCCCAACAGTACAGGGCACCCCGTCTCACAGTTGTAACCCTCACACTTCAGCTTTTTTTAAATCTAAAAAAAAAAAAGAAAGAAAATATGTTTATTTATCTACCACATTTCCCATCTTTTGCACAGCAATATAGACTTTGCAAAAGGAAGCAAAATTTTAAACCACACTCAATAGTCAGGATAATAGTCAGTGAAACTTTGAGGGAGAACAATTAATTCAATAAACCCAACCCACCAAACAAACCCCTAAAGTGTTAAAACAAGGCATTTGAATAGTAACAACTGTTAAAATGAGCTCTGAAATCTCCATGCAACATGAGATTTTTATTGGCAAACAATTAAATCTCTCTTTAAGTGCACTTTCTCTGTAAAACCTAATTTATAATCTTATCAGGCATGTCTCTCAGAAGAATTTGCTACTAGTCTGTGTCTTTATCTGCACAATGCAGAATGCTAACAATTGTCTTGTATGTTTGTTTCCAATGTCAAAGACTGAAATTCCAATTTAAGGTTCTGACTGCTTTTGGAATTTGATATTATTTTTAAAGTGCTGTCACTTTTGTTCACTTGGTGTGTCAGGCAAACAGAATGCAAGAATAAAAAACCCTGTGTGAATGGTAGGTAAGGAGGAGAAGGGCACTGTTTGCTGTAGCTCTCTTGCTGTTCTGTCATTTTCCTGCTACCCTCCAGGGCCCTATCTTCTTTCAGCCCCACTTGTTAGAATTTGACTTTTGCAATGAGCATTAAGGAGCAGCAAATGGGAGCAGGGTGGGATCAGCAGTGTGGAATCAGTGGAATCACCTCTGGGTGTTGCACCAGGCAGGAATTCTGCAGCCTGGGTTGATCTGCCCTGTTCTGCTCTCTCTGCCCTGGAAATCAGCAGCAGCTGAGCCTTTCCTGCCCCCAGACCTACACCAGGCTGTGCATTTCCAGCTGGAATAATAAATAACAATTTCAATCAAACCCTTTTAATTCCAAGAACTGCTAACCTAGCTCTTTTTTCACTTTAGCAGAATTCAAAGGAGAACAAAGAGGGTTGGGTTTTTGGCTTTTTTCAGCAGGCAAATCATACCACTCTACATTATTATTTCCTCCACTCCCCCCAGTTTAAGTTCTTTAAGAAATGGAACCACAGTAGTCACACACAGTACTGGCCTAGAGAGTATTTGTTTCATTTAACTTTTTTTTTTCTAATCCCACATAAAATTCTGCTAATTCTTTCAACATAAATAGGACACATTGCTATTCCAAGTTTTCCCTCCCCTTTTATTTAGCTCAGAACACCTGATGGTTAATTCCCAGTTGAGATAATTAGTCCTTGGTTATCACCAGTTATTGTCACCTGTTCAACTTGCAAATGTCTACAAATTTGAGTTTTCCAATTAGCAGCATAAGATCCCTATAGCATACAGCTAGAATGTACTTTTTTTTTCCACAAGGTAAATCAGTTTTCACTTACACATTTTGTCTATTGAGTCTCATTTGGTAATAGTGTTTTAAAAATTATAGTGTTTTTCACAGAATAGACTTGCCATTGCCCTACCTCCTATCAAGCCCAGATGGCTGCTTCTATAAAGGAGAGAAAAACAGAAAAGGGAATTAAATGAAACCCTCTCCCTAATAAGTATCCAAGTCAATTTAAATAGTTTCATTTCATTTTTACATCAGAGTCCTGCCCTAGTATTAAGGCATGAAGAACATTCTCAGTGTGCTAATAAGCCCCATGACATGTTGAACTGACTTTTCAGTAAGTGGAATAAGCTGTAGTTTATTTTTAACTTTTATGGTAGGTAAACTGCATTAGAGGCAGCAGCCCAGGCCATTAGATCTGGGTTGATTTCCAGCTGAACATAACAAGGTGGCCCTCCGATTAAACCAACACAGAATAATGCTTGGAATGTGGAGGAGGTACCTCGGGAAGGACCATTTTCAATCCCACAGCACACGGTACCAGATCACTCAGCATCTCTGCAATTCCTGCGCTTTGTTTTCTGCAGCGCCTGCAGGGGATTTATGGAGCTTCCAGGGAGCTGCTCAGGCCACCTCCCAGGAGAAGTTCTGTGGCAAAAAACGAGCTCCAACACCTTTTGTGGGAGTAAATCATAGAAACTCTGATCACATCTCTCACCTTTGCACATTCCTCTGTAAGTCTGAGAGGGTTTCCCGGTGCAGAGCGTGCAGAATGCTGGCCTGGAGAGGTGAAAAGGGTTCTGCCATCGGGGAAACAAATTCCTCCACTTCACAGCGAGCCTTGGGGTCAAAGGGACTCTTAAAGGCCACTCAGACCAACCCCCCTGCAATGAAAAGAGACATCTGCAGCCAGATCAGCCTGCTCAGAGCCCCTTCCTACCTGGCCTTGAATGTTTCCAGGGATGGAGCAGCCACAGCTTCCCTGGGCAGCTTGTGCCAGGGCCCCACCACCCTCACAATAAAAGAAAATCTTCCTTATTTCTTGGTCTGGATGTGCTGAGACTAGCCAATGCAATCCATGAGTCCCAAGCAGAAATGGCAAGAAAGAATCTCCCTTCAGAGACCTGTGCAGTTTGTTATTAAGAATGAAACCTTTTCTGTAACTCCCCTGTTCTGATTGACTCATTACTCCATGTTTGCACATGTTCCCCCTCCACGGGGATGTCTGTGAGGATATTTTCGTGCTGCTGGCTGTAGCTTTGAGACGGGTTTGGTGACAATGACAGTCCTCTCTAAAAACACTGTGCCTCTAAACAGAATCATTTTCAAGACAGCCACATAAGTATATCTATCTGTATAAGGTTTGGGGTGCATGGAACAGCATCTGCAACATTACAGATAGACAGGTACTGAAAGGTAAAAATACTCTATCCTGAGCCTAAAACTGAACAACCCAATGAAAGATTTTCTGAAGACTGTTAGAAAACAAGTTGTGGAGAAGTTAGGAAAAAAAAATTATTTTCTTCCAAGCCTATACTAATGACAAATCACAATGCTGCTGGCTGGAACAGGTGTTAAACTCACCTGCACTCTTCTCTTGTCCCTGGTTCTCTGTCTTGGGGCAGGGACCAGAAATCAGACTCTCAGACACATTTGGGCATCAAATTTCTTTGAAATTGAGTTGTTAGATTCCTAACTGGTTTTGAGAACCTGGGTTTAAATGAGGATACAGTGTCTGCTTATTGCTTTGTGTCTGGAGCCCATGAATCAGCCAGACTCACACACAGTGGAATAGGATTATTGCTTCATGGCATGGGCAGGCAGGAGCAGTCACAACCCAGCCCTTGGAGATCCAGGCAGCAAGAAACTCATGAAGATTTAAAGTAGTTAAAGGAGTTTATTTTCCAGGTGGGAAATCCAGGTGTCAGAAGGAAAGCAACTATAAATTTTCAACCCAGCTTTGCACATAAAATGTAAAGCCATTTGGAGCACACAGAAAGCTCAGTATGAACTATGGCTGATAGCTGGTGCAAGGTATGGTCAGTGGTTTTAAATGATTGATAGAGCTATCTCTGCACTAAAGTACTAAGGTTGGAATAGAAGAAAAAAAAATGAGAGCTGCTATAATGGTGCTTTATACCTCTTTTCTTCCTCTGATGGTCAAATAGAGTTCAGCTGTACCAAATGACTGTTACCTTTGCCAGTGATACCTATGGTAGCTCTCCATACATCTACCAGAACGTTACATTCCAAGAAATGCAACAATTTGACATGTGGAGATGGTTTTAAAAACATCTGATTTATTATTGTCTCTCTAGAAAGTAAAAGAGGTAGAGCACATGCAAAGCAGCTTAGTTATTTCAAGAGGAAATGTATATGTGAATAAATATTTAATGCTGTGCTTTATTCCTATTTAAACACTCCAAAGGGCTTTCTGGTATGTCAGTGAGTCATCTTAGCTCCATGGATTGATTCCCTTTCACTTGTAACACCTCGGGCTTTCTCCCCAGAACACCCTGTAAAACATTTTGGCGCAGGGAGGGAGCTCCAAGCCCTTGCTCAAACAGCAGCACCCTGCAGGTACTCAGAGAACTCGGGCAGTCCCTCCTTCCCTCTCCTCTCCAAACACCACAACCACGGGAGCTTTCACCCAACACCACATCATTTTAATATCCTTTCCCTGAAAGCTTCTCAAGGACTATTCTGCATGACAAAGATGTGGACAAGTGCAGAGGGAGCAGAGTCCAAAGAGCCTCTGAGGAGCCCTCCCAGGTGCTGAGTGCATTTGTACTCAGCTCTGAGATCAGTGCATTAGCTGACTGGCATTTCTCTTGCTGAGAAAAGATCAATGAAGAAAAGATCAGCTGAAGAAAGATCGATGGTGACCAGACAAACCATTAATTCATAAGAAAAGAGATTTTGCTTGGAGAAATAGGACATTACCCTGAGGCTCAAGCTCAGACTTGATTGTTCCCGTGTCTTACACGATGACCCGAATTCTCCCTGCAATAAACTGCCAGCCCTGCAAGGACAGGGTGAGAATGAGCCCCTTGCTGCACAGAGCTGCACACAGGCAGAGCAGCTGGGAGGAAAACAGGGGACAGAAATCACAGACGGTCATGCCACATGTGCAATGGAGCCCTGCATTTCACAGGTGGGGATTCCTCACATGCTCCTGTAACAAAATGTAGCTGTTCCTCATAACCTAGAATTTGGTGTTCCTTCTGTTCTGAGGTCGGCAGGCTCTTCTGCAGCTGTTAGATCTGAAGGATGTCTGGTTTCTCTTTGAGTGCTGTCATGAGCATCTCACTCCTGTTTGTGGGGAGTGAATGGAGCTGCACTGCTGGATCAGTGCATTGCTGGAAAAAGTTGTGTGTGGGCACTGTTCTGTTTAGCACTGGCACTCCTCAGACTCTAGATGGTCATGATTCTCAGATTGCCTGGAAAAAAACCCCAAACCCAGCTCTTTCAGTGATAAACATTTTCAACCCCCAAAAGATAAGGAATAACTCAGGTAAATAAGAATATATGCCACAGTTTGTGTGTATATATTCACAACAGCATTCTGTGGTAACAGAGACATCAGGTGCTCAAAGAACAGTCCCAGGTGCTGAGAAAAGAGCTTTGATGTTGTTGAGACATTAAAGGAGTTGTTAAAGAGCAGCTCACCTGTGGATATTGCCAAGGAGAGGTAGCACTGCTGTACTGATCATGTTTTAAAGTGCTGCTCCGTGTGAAGCATGAACAGCACAGCAGCTGCAACCAGCGTCCTGCTTCTGCCACAGGAGAAAACAGCTGGAGATGAGAGCAAAACCTCAGATGGAGCAAAGTTCCAGCTTTTCCAGAGTAAAGGAGTTCTGCTATGTTTGTTTGCACCTACAGTTACACCATCCTCTCTTGGAAGTTGCCCAGGTTCACACAGTGCCACTGTCACTGTCACTGTACTGCTAGCACAAGGGGAGAGTAGCAGCAGGTCACTTGGGAGGAGCCTCAAAAAGGTATTTGAAGCTGTATTTTGGTTTAATAAAAAGGATTTTGACAGAAAAGTAAGCAACCCCTCCTCTCCCCCAAAGAAGCAAATAACCCCCACTGCAGTGGTAGTAAGTTAATACGTACACTTGGCAATTACAATTTTCCAGAGCAAAAGGGTAATTTAAAAATAATGCCTATTTCCAGGATGACAAACATCAGGGCAAGTCCTGGAACACTGTGAGTTCTACCTGATGGATTTAATGAAAAAAAACCCCAAAATAGAACATATGGTACAAGGCATGATCCCATGTTAAGCCACTATCCTTTGCTGATTGTGCTGGAAACCAGATCCAAAATCCTAACCTAGTATTTATTTAGGATGGCAGGCTGCTGATCATTATAAAGTAATCTTTGGATATATCTTAATATCTACCTGGAGCCAATAGTTACTGTCTTAATGGACTGCCACATGTACCCAATGAAACTATTAATTAAATGAAGCCTCAGTGACTCCTGTGGTTAAAAGGAAAGTAACCTGGTTTATAAATCTAACCTCAAATCACTAGGTAATGGCTTTCCCTTGCTTATTCGATTTTTGCTACTGTCATCAAAAGGATAAAAAAAAATCAGATTAAATCTGAAGTATTGCTTTAACAATATGTTTCAAAAATGCTTTTAGAATATCTAAACCTTCCCCATTGTTTCCTTTCATTTTGAAGTTTCACGAGAAGAATGGAGAGAAATAATTCATAATTCAGTATTATATGAATACAGTTCAGAAAGCATATAAATGTGTCTTCCCAAATTCTCTTCCTATTGCTTCCTTTTTCCTTAGAAATGTGGGGTAAAAAATCTTGATATATGAAGAACTTCCTAAACAAAAGATAATTTAAAAATATTTTTATGTGATACATATTTGAATATATGTGATGTATATTTGAACATATAATGCAAGTACCTTCCCCATGAAACAATGAAGAATTAGGCAGAGTTAAGTGAGACCCATATTTGCTAAAAAGCCAAGCTCCCTGTTTTTCCTCCCATAGCCCTGCTGCCTCTCTGCAGGTGTGTTCTGCTGTCTGCAGTGACCCTGGTGCCAGCTGTGTGCCCCAGCTGGGCACTGGAGCCCAGTGGGAGTTCTTGTCCCTTGGGGAGAGCAGCAGTGTCCCAGGCACCCCAGGGAGGCACTGGGATCATTTTCATAGTGATGGCAGTGGGATTGCTTCAGCTACTGTGCACTACTGACAGCTTCTGATTGCTTTAATAAATGACTTTTGCATCTTGGGGGAACCATTCCCATTACGAGAATGGGTCTTGCTGGTGAATTTGAAGGAGGAGAATACACAGCTTTACTGCCTGTGAACTGTCAGAATATGTTTTGCTTTTGTTCAGGTTTCAGCAGAACTTTGTGGGTGAAATCCAAACCTCTTTCAAGGCAGTGGGGGTTTTCTCATGGATTCAAAGAGGCAGCCCTGCTTTGTGAGGATAAGCTGGAGCTCCATTTTGCCAAACTCCACATGACCAAAATACATTGTTCATTTACACCTGCCTTTATCATAAATATGCCTCATTTTACTTTATTCTGAATCACTCCCCTGAGGTTTTAACTTACATATTTATTACTGATTCAGAAATACATGGCTAAGAATGACAGCCAACACAATGGCCAACACAATTTAGACATCTGTCATTTTTAAGCAGAACTCTAGAGAGAAAAGCACTTAATAAAGTTCCTATTGTTATAGATGGGTAATGAGATGGTTGGCTCTCACAATTAAGGGGTGAACATTCTGTGTATGCTAAGAGAAGTTTTGTAGATGTGTAGTCATGTTGCTGTAGTATGTCCTCCCCCTTGCATTGTTATCATGGGATGGCCTTGGTAGCTGGGGCATTTGGGAGGGTTTGCTGGTTACTGTGGTAATATCTGACCTCAAATCAATGTGTAAGAAAGTGATTTCCCCCCCTGGACAGAAAGGATTCTAGGAGAGGCTAGAGGTATAAAAGGTGGAGCATCCATTTTGAAGGAGTTGATAGTCACAGGGGCTCCCAGCGCTGTAATTTTTCCTTATTTAGTCCTTTTGTTGTAGTTTTTGTTAAAGTTTCATAAAGTTTTAACAAGTGAGCAGTTGTTTCTCACACTGTGCTTCCTGGGTAAAACTCCAGGCTATCTAATCTACATGACTGTGGCTTTGCCTTTCTTGCAATGAGTTATTTCCATGCTCTGGCCCACGAGGATGGGGAAAGGTCTTGCAAGAAACAACTGCTCACTTTGAAAATTTTAAAAGGTTTATTAAACCTTGACAAAAATACAACAAAAGGACTACATAAGGAAAAATTCACAGTGCTGGGAACTGCCCTCATGGATACCACATGGCTGGTTCATCTTCTAGATGGATGCTCAGTCTTTTATACCCCTGGGGGCTGCACCAGCCAGCCCTGGCCCCTCCAAAGTCTGTCAGTCAGCTCTTCTTTGCCATTTATCAGTGGAGATTGCTTTCTAACTGGATTGGAGCTCAGGTGTTGCCCTGCCCCAGTAACAAGTTCTTCCATCCCCAGCTGCCCCATGCAAGGGACACATGTGCAGCTTCTTCTACCTGTCCCAGACAGCCCTGGCAACAACACGGAGAGGGGGGAAAGGGAACCATGGGGAGAACAGAGGACATCTAAACTGCAATAAAATCACTGTACATCACTAAAGCTTCTCTTAATATTCACACAATATTCATCCCTTAATTGTGAGAGCCAATCCTCTCATTATCCATCTGTAACAGGATGGGGACAGCACCCAGGGAATGCTGGAGAGCAGGGACATGGGGAGGGTCAGGCTGGAGATCAGGGAAAGGTTCTGCTTCCCCAGAGGTGCTGGCACTGCCCAGGCTCCAGGGAATGGGCACAGCCCTGAGGCTGCCGGAGCTCCGGGAGGGTTTGGACACCAGGGATGCACAGAGGGGATTGCTGGGGGTCTGCGTAGGGACAGGAGCTGTGTCAATGGTCCCTGTGGGTCCCTTGCAGCCCAGGCCAGTCTGTGCACCCTGACTCTCTCAGAGGTTCCCAGGCCAGTCTGTGTTCCCTGGCTCTCTCAGAGGTTCCAGGCCAGTCTGTGCAGCCTCTCAGAGGTTCCCAGGCCAGTCTGTGTTCCCTGGCTCTCTCAGAGGTTCCCAGGCCAGTCTGTGTTCCCTGGCTCTCTCAGTCCAGGTCCCGCCAGTCTGTGCTTTCTTCTCTCAGAGGTCCCAGCCCAGGCCAGTCTGTGTTCCCTGGCTCTCTCAGAGGTTCCCAGGCCAGTCTGTGCTCCCTGGCTCTCTCAGAGGTCCCAGCCCAGGCCAGTCTGTGCTCCCTGGCTCTCTCAGAGGTTCCCAGGCCAGTCTGTGCTCCCTGGCTCTCTCAGAGGTTCCCAGGCCAGTCTGTGCTCCCTGGCTCTCTCAGAGGTTCCCAGGCCAGTCTGTGCTCCCTGGCTCTCTCAGAGGTTCCAGGCCAGTCTGTGCTCCCTGGCTCTCTCAGAGGTTCCAGGCCAGTCTGTGCTCCCTGGCTCTCTCAGAGGTTCCCAGGCCAGTCTGTGCTCCCTGGCTCTCTCAGAGGTTCCAGGCCAGTCTGTGCTCCCTGGCTCTCTCAGAGGTCCCAGCCCAGGCCAGTCTGTGCTCCCTGGCTCTCTCAGAGGTTTCCAGGCCAGTCTGTGCTCCCTGGCTCTCTCAGAGGTTCCCAGGCCAGTCTGTGCTCCCTGGCTCTCTCAGAGGTTCCCAGGCCAGTCTGTGCTCCCTGGCTCTCTCAGAGGTTCCCAGGCCAGTCTGTGCTCCCTGGCTCTCTGAGGTTCCCAGGCCAGTCTGTGCTCCCTGGCTCTCTCAGAGGTTCCCAGGCCAGTCTGTGCTCCCTGGCTCTCTCAGAGGTTCCAGCCCAGGCCAGTCTGTGCTCCCTGGCTCTCTCAGAGGTTCCAGCCCAGGCCAGTCTGTGCTCCCTGGCTCTCTCAGAGGTTCCCAGGCCAGTCTGTGTTCCCTGGCTCTCTCAGAGGTTCCCAGGCCAGTCTGTGTTCCCTGGCTCTCTCAGAGGTTCCCAGGCCAGTCTGTGCTCCCTGGCTCTCTCAGAGGTTTCCAGGCCAGTCTGTGTTCCCTGGCTCTCTCAGAGGTTCCCAGGCCAGTCTGTGTTCCGTGGCTCTCTCAGAGGTCCCAGCCCAGCTCCGGGCAGGGTTCCCAGGCAGGACCCACAGCCCATCCCTGCTCCGGGCAGCTCTGGCCGTGCAGCCCAAGAGCTGAATTTGTGGCAGACACTTCGAAGAGCACCTCACTACAGCAGCCAGTTTAATTAGCACTCGGGCGAGTCCTTTTGTTGTCGGTAAACAACAGGAAGGTTTGACAAGGCAGAGAAGAGAGTGCATTTGCTGCTTTCATATGTCACTCAAACTAGACCATCACCATTCCCAGACTAATACTTCTTTACACGAACTTGTGCTAAATAGTGTTAGATTTCTATGCCTAAACCTGGCAGGTTTTCCCAGGGTTGCATCTGATATCAAAATCAAGGTTTATTAACATTACAAAGAGCACGGCTGTCCTGTAGTGCCCCTTTTATCATTCTAAGCAGCTGCCTTGAGGCAATGCGTTTAACCTTGGGAAATGGGAGAGGAATGCTGGGAAGACAGAAATCTTTGACAGCTCAAGCCTTTACCTCCGCCAAAATCTGCCCTCCTTTAGCTCCCACGCTGAAAAGAAAAGGGAGACCCTTATTTGATGTTTATCTATTCCTTTCACTGCGCTTAGAATCGAAAGAGAGGGTGGCATTTCCTTACAGTGATCTCCCATTTGTGCTTCGGGCACACTGGGGATGAAGATTTTCCTTTTTTCTACCAAGACTCATATTAGAAAGACAGAGCTGCTGAATGGGGGGACACCAAAAGAAACCCCAAATCATTTAGCACAGTGCAAATTTTTAAAAAACACAGTTGTGCAGGTTAGCTTATTCCTACATGTTTTATGTCTTATAAATTTCGCATTCCATTCACTATTTCATCACCTGTTGCAATAGCAAAGGAGCTGTCAGTGGCTCAGTTATAAGCCTTTATTTGTCAGGGTTTAGGGCTTAGCTGTAAAAATAGAATTCATTTTGATGTTTCACATATCAATTCTCACTTTATACACATCTTTTTCTTTCAGAAGCTCCCAAAGTATTTCCTAAGCTCTATGTGAATATAACCTTTGAAATGCAGCTAATTCCAGCTTCTGGTTGGCCCTTGGCATATTGCAAAACAAGCAGCGAGGATACAAATTAACTATCAGATATTAAACAAACATTTCCAGGTTTAAATGTTGGTATCACACCTCTCAAACAAACAAACAAACAAACACAAACAAAGCAAAGAAACAAACAAAAAACCCCCAAAAACCACAAACAAAAACCCCTCCGAACAACAACCACAAAAAACCCAAAAAACCCTAAAATACTAAAAAACACCAAAGCCAGAAGTCCTCTTTTCACCCTCAAGCTTCTGACAATAAAGTATATAATAAGTTTTACTCTTCAGGGCCAAATTCAGGAGGGATCATGTGCACATCATCCAAGGGATTTAACGACACCTCTGCTTTCCTGGGGTGTATTGACATGGCACTGTACACTGCTTTTCCTCCTCAGCAGGCAGCCCCAGCCCAGGCAGGAGGCAGTGCTGGCTCAGCTGCAGCAGTCAGGTGTCTCAGAGCAGAGCAAGGCTGATCAAACCTGGCATTTGAGCCCTCTCAGCTCAGGGGACACAGGCCGTGCTCCCTCTCTTCAGAGCCGTCTCCATCTAATGAGATTTTGCTCTTATTCAGGTGAATTGCTCAGCTGCTCTGGCCATAAGCAGCTTAATGTTTTACTTCAGCTGTATGAAAATGTTTCACGCAGCCAATTGCACTGTGACATGTGTTAGTGGCCGTGCAGGTGTCTGGATTGTGGCAGAGCACAGCCTCGTTCCAGCTCTGTCAGGATCCTGCTCGCTCAGGGCTCTGCAGAGCTTCAAGTTCCTTTGGGAATCGCAGCACTGAGACATTGGCTTCACAGGGGGGCAAGTGTGGGCCTGTTTGTGTTTGCACCTGGAGCTGTACTTCTACCCTGCACACAGTTGGTGCCTTCTCTGATGAAGAGGAGGCAGACTGTCAAACCAGAACTGCCCTGTGCAAGCAGTGCTCGCCTTCTCCTGCCAGGAGATGGTCCAGCTGCTAAGGAAACTTCCCATTCTGACCATCCAGATGTGAGAAATTATGCTCTCTTCCAGAAATTTAAAAGGTTTATTAAAACCTTATCAAAAATACAACAGAAGACTGAATAGAGAAAATATTACAGTGCCAGGAGCAGAGGATTTTTCCCACCATGTGCTCACCCACACAATGGGGGTTTTGCCTTTTAACCCTTTAGCCCCTCCCCAAGTTCTGTCTGTGGACTCCTTCTTCACTGTCCAGTGGTGGAATTTACTTAAATCTCAATTGGAGGTCAGGTGTTGCCATAGTAATCAGCCAACCCTCCCAAATGTCCCAAACCCAGGCCACCCCCGATAACAATGCAAGGGAGTGACACATAACTAAAAATCTATAAAACCTCTCTTAACATATATGCATGATATTTGCCTTTTAATTGTGAGAGTCATCACCCATCCATCACACAGGGGTCCCTCTGGCAGTCCCCTGAGCTGTACCCAGCCCTTGACAGCTGCTGCCCCCACACTCACACCAGCCTTCATCACCAGCTCTGCCCCAGGTTTCCCATGGCACGGTCTCAGACATCCTGGTCCTTAAAATGATTTAATCCTGGTACAATAACCAAATAAAATCTCAGCTCAAGCTGGTGCCTGAGAGGAGAAACCCCTTTAACCCCCTCACACTTCTAACATGTCTGGTCTCTCTGACCAGTTTACATGTCTATGCACTATTAACAAGCCCCAGCTCACTAGCAGGGGAATGTTTCTGCTAAATCTGAAGTCCCAACAGCTGCAGTGTATTAAATACAAGTTCAATATTTTTGCAAGTAGCAGATTACTTTCCAGCATCCTGCTAAATCATTCCATACTCCTGGTGTCTGTAGTTCCAACCAGCTAAGTTATGGCTTTTTCATTACCCCTCTTAAAATCAGGTCTGCTCTGAGTTTGTACATCAAAAGTGATGTGTGTGTGCATAAACACTCAATGTCTATAAGGATAACTTGTTGTCACTGTTGTAAAAGTGTATCACTGATTTATATACCAGCAGTGCATTATAATAAATATTTACTATTTTATATACATACTCATAGAGCATATAAACAAAATATATTTAAGGAAAGCTGAGGCTATGAAATTAAACATTTGAAAGTTGTTATTCTTCTTTCCTTTCACTTGTCTTTTTAACCTTACCCCAGCCCTTTTCTTGTATAATATGTCTTTTACTTGCATCATTTCACAGTGCTGATGTCTCATTCACAGAGCCCAGGTTTGCTCTCCACAGCCACCTCAGGCACAGGCACAGCTGCAGCCTCAGACCTAGGGCCAGTTTTGCACCAATTACCTTGATAAACACAAGGATCACATTGTTTCTTGCCATATGGACCTCAGGAGCCCCAGACTTGCTTTTGGCCCCCCATGGAACCTGCTGCTTTCTCTCAGCTCCAGGCACTTTGCTCTGAGCAGCCACTGCTGGGACAGAGATCAGGAACGTGGTTGCTGCGCCAGCAACTTTCACTTCAGCATTTTCTGGAAAAGAAAACGACTGTGGGAGCCTCAATTAGGGATGTCCTTTAAGTTTCCCAGGTTTAATTTTGGTAAGGCTGCCTGCTCAGGAATGCTGCTCACATTGGCACCTCCATTGGTGGCACTTGTCTGCCTGGTCAGACACGGAGCTGTGCTGCTCAGTGAGGAGCAGGGCTTTGAGCCTGACATTTGACACATTATCAGGATATCTTATTACCACTTCAGGGATGTGACCAGACTAAAATGTGTGCTCTCACATGCATATGTCAGGATTCCTGTTCGTGCTGTCATTATGTCCAGAGTGGAGTGGTGCAATTCACGTTTCTCTTTTGTAGGGAACAACGTGTTCTGTGTCTGTGTCACATCCTTCCTAACTTGATTTTTACAGAGATTTATGGCTGGACCCTGCTTCATACCCCACACATTCCAGAAATATCAGTTACAGCAGACTGGAATATTGTGAAAGAATTGAATGTGTAACAGAGTAGAACATGCAAACTTATTTTCCCTTTTCCTATGTTTTGTGATTTTATGTCTGTCTTACACACACAGTTGGCCAAACTTAATTTGAAACCAGTTGCCCCAATGGCCTTTTACTCAGACCAGGAATGAAATTGTTGCATTTATTACATAGGCATTTCACATATACTTTAAGTGCTTTAGTGATAGAAACAGTCTCTTAGGATTGAGCACTTCATTATCGTAGCCTCTTATTAAGAAAAGACATTGAAAATTTTAAAAATAAATTAAATTTTCCCATTCCTCCCTAAATTCTAGGCCCAACTTGCATACGTGGTTTTTGAATTTAGAGAAAAGTTTCAATTTTGGGAAAAGTAATTAATTCTGTTGCCTCTAACCTTGCCCTCTTTTGATGGAAGAGTTAAGATACCACTGTTTTAATTCTTTGGCAAAGCATTCCTTTGACTAATCTCTGATTTGGAAGATATTGAGCTTACATTTTCCTTTGTTAAATCTCACCTCATTAATCCTAGTTCTATACCTTGTGACAGTGTGAAACAATGGCTTTCCTTCTTTGAAGTTTGCAGCTCTGTAATACTGGGAGATAATTAGTATATCCCCCTTAGTCATTCTTTGACCAAGAAGTGCATATTTAGTACTCATAATCTCCCCTTATTAATCCCCTTACAGCTCCTGTTACTCATCCTCCAAACCTCTCTGGTGTGAGCAGCCTCCCAGCACTGGAAATTAAAGCCAGTGTTCCAAAGGCAGGATTTACAAATCCTGGACACAGGGGCTGTTTCTCTTCAGCTGGACACACCAAACTGGGCCTGGATGTCTCTGCTCCCAGAGCTGGCACCCAACATTACACATCTTGGTGAAATGCTTTTGGTCCAGTTAAAACTTCCTCTCTGCTGCCAATCAGGAAAAAGTTATTCCCTCCAGGAGAGCCTTTTCTTTGGGAAGTTCAGTCAAGAGCACTGTGACGAAGAAATACCACTTTCCTGAATAAGGGCAGAATAAGGAGAAACCCTGGATAGAAAAGCAAAGTTAGAATTGGTGTTTTGGTGGGGAAGAGAGAAAATGACACTAATTTGGTTTTATTAAGTAACTTTAGCAAATAGGAGTCATACATGTACTAATTATGAAGCACTAGCTTGGATGCAAGGAAGGTACACTTAAAAGCTGGGATTCACTGCAAACAGAATATTGGACCCTGCTGCCATGTGCTATTATTCCAAAGGATTAATTTAGTGTTGTTTGTGTTCTGGTATGGACTGGACTAATCAACATCAGGTTGATTGGGAACTGCTGGGCTCAAAGGTTAATTAGCAACCAGTTACAGGTGATGCTAAATTGGAGGAGCTGGGTGGCCTTCAAACCCCAACCTGCCACTTCTCAGTGACCCAGAGAAAGCTGACAGCGAAGCCAGCAGGAGCCTCAGTGGAACTGCAGGAGTGCAGAATCCTGCACCTGTGGAACCACCTGATGTTGCACCTGCTGGTTCAGAGGCTGGGGAAGAGCCCAGGGTGGCAGTGCCAGGTGCCACCCAGCAGAGGGGACACCCTGTGCTCAGGGTGTGGGAGCAGCAGCAGGGCCAGCAGAACGAGCCAGGCCATTATTCCCTGCTGCTGGGCACTGGCAGGGCCTCACCTGGAACAGGGCGCACCTGGGGAAGGACACACCTTGGAAGGCTGCCCAGGGCAAGAAGGGTGTGAGAAACTGGGGAGAAACAACTGACAAATGACCAGAATTATGTGGCCTCTAAGAAGAGACTCAGGCTTGCTGAATTTGGTGAAGAGGATGCTGCTAATAGCAGCCTAAAACTGTTTTGAAGGAACCTGCAAGACAATGGAAACAAACCTCTGGTGCCAGATGGTAAAACAAGAGTTAACAGCTACAAACTGCAGCTCATGGGGCTCCTGCTGGGGATTAGGAGAAATTTCTTATCTTTGAAGGTTCTGCAGCACTGGAACAAGTAATCCAGAGATAATGGAGACATCATTGTGGAGGTTTCAAGGCTTGGCCAGGAAAACCTGCAGCTCTCCTGACCTGTATTAGCAGTAGCTTTGCTCCAAGCAGGTTGGAACACATAACCTCCAGAGATCTCTACCAATACATGTTTTTCTGATTCTCTGTGTCTACATTAGACTTACTGGGAAGGGTTTTTAAAATTACCTTTCATGGGTTTCTACAAAAGGAAGATCAAAATCACAACAAAAGAATTCTGCCCCAGGAAACTGAGCACTGTGGCAGTTCAGGCCATGGCCAGATGTGTGTGTCTCAGCTAGAGCTTACCCCAGTCGTCATCTCCTGCTGCTGATCATCCTCATCTAGCACTTAAATCCTTCACTCTCTCTTGGAAAATGACACCACTCCTAGTGGATAATTTAAATACAAAAGCAGCTTCCCTAACTCGCTTGTGTGGGAATGAGCCAGGTTAAGACACCCCTGTTATTAAGCATGGTTAATTAGCCTAGATCATTTTAACAAAACCGGGCAAGTGAGCAAGAACAGATGCAGTGATGTCATCAGTGCCAAGGGATTGCAGCCTCTGGAGGAAAGGGGAGAGTAGCAGTGAGCTGGATGGGAAAACTTGCTTTATCACACTGAGCTGCAGTGAGAGCAACACACAGACATCCTACCAAGGAGCCCATGGGCAGGACAGAAGGCTTATGGTAAAAACATGAGGGATTGTGAAGTCATTGTATCATGTGAAGCAGCACAAACAGCTTTTTGTACCTCCCATAACCTCTCTTATACGTGGAGAATTTCAAATGCATAAGGTACAAACGAAATAAAAGAGGTAATATGTATAATACATGAGACATGTAAATTATTTCTACTCATTTCCCAATCAAAAAGTGTGGGGCTGTGTTGTGTGTGTCAGGAGGGAAAATCTTGACCATCCTGAAGATGGGTAAGAATGGAGTGTAAACCAAAGAAGAGGTTATAAGGAAGGGATGGGGATCATTGGTACAATAAACTGAGCTGGTCCTGTTCAGACATCCTTCCATCTGCATAGAACAGGAACCCTGAGCCTTACTGGGAAGATGAGCTCTCTGTTGGGTCTTAAAGTTTATGCTCTGAATTGCTGCTTCAAGAAAAATTCATGAAACAAGGCACGAGTCCAAAAGGAAGATCTGCCTGAAAGGTTTTATTGCCCATGTGCAGTTAGGGGCTACCTAGAGGTCCTTGTTGTGGTTTGTACAGAAAAGCTGTGGCATGAGCACAGCATGAACAAACAGGTGACACACCACTGGTGTACATTTGCCCATTTATTGATGATGACACCACATTTTCATGGTTTGTCAGGAAACAGGATGGCAAGTCCATGTGAATCCTCTTTGGGGTGACAATGAAGGGAGAGGTGAGCATAACAACTTGCCCTGCAGATACAGCATCTCCCCTGAGATGAGGCCAAGCTTCCCAAAGACACCCAGCACGAGGCAGAGGACTGGGAACATGGCACTTGTGCTGGGAATGTTATTCATAAATCAAAGGCATAATCTGAAGTGAGTCCCAGCCAGCAAAGCAGCACGATAAAGGAAGGAGCCATGGCTCCCCAGGCAAGGAGATGTCTGTTTTGGCAATAAAATACCTGGGAGGGAGGAACATTCTAGATCTGCTCCCAGCTGGCTTCTGTTGGAACAGAAAAGCTGACATGCTTCCTGGAGCTGTTTCCCCCTACCAGCTGCAGTACAGACTCTTTGAGGATGATGAAAACCAGCATCACAGGAGAAGCCAGGCTGGATTATTTGGGGATTTTCTGGCATATGTGCAAGGTGGCTAAGAGAAGCATATTCTGATGGATTACTGGGAGCAGAAAGAAATCCATGGCATTTATAAGCCTCTTTCCAGTTCAAAAAATCCCAGTGATGATGGATGAGTGCTCCCTTCATGAGAATTTCCCACTGCAATGAGTAGCATTACCAAGGCTTCTGGGCCACTGCCAATGAGGATATAGCCAGGGTGTCTCTTTTTTTCCTTTCTCTCTGCTAGAAGGAGCTGTAGCACAGCCAATTCAGGCTCTTATACCACAGGGGTTACAACACGGGTAGTACATGTTCAATTCTTGCAGATCTCTCAGGAGATGGTAAAGTTTCAGAGCTAAATTTTTGGAACTAGGAAGAAATTCAGGCTTTGAGGAGACAGTAAGGAATTAGAAGACTCCAGAGAAGAGTATTGCTGGAGAGTGTTACCAGTAAAGACCCAAGATGCACAGATATTAAATTAAGCATGCTGTCTCAGAATTGTGTTGTTTAGACATGTGCCATGAAAAGGCATTTCAGGATGAGACAGAGAGGTTCTGACTGTGTTAAAGCAAGGGTAGCAGCAGATAAAAAGACCCCTGTTCACTTTTGGCCCCAGGTCAGGTTTCTAAATGCTGTTGGGCCAATATAGATTAAATATAAAGAGAGAAAATTGTGGTTTTTTTAAGAAGACATCACACTTTCAAATGTATTTTCGCTTTCCAAGCATTTTCTCACACTCCCCTTCTTATCATCTGTCAGGATTTCAATACATTCTTTATTAACTTAGATAAAGACTAACATCTTCCAGAACATGTGTGGCATTTGCAAGATTTTAATTCTTCCTAATTGGCCCAACTGATTTAGTTCCACTTTTTCAGTGGCACTGATTCTTTAAGTTAGATGTCTGCATCTATCCTAGTGCAGCAATTGCTGTTTCCCCTTCTTTCTTTAACCTCCAAGTCTGAGCCTATGCTTCTGCTGCTTTACCACTGCTCTGTACCTATCCCTCTGTTCTCTCCACACCTTTTCTCTTCCACTGGCAGTTTTCCCTATTCCAAACCCACAGCCAGGTGCCACTCCAGCATGATCACTCTGGCATAACTCATCACTCCCCTCGTTACACCTGGGGTGCCACATTTCCTCATTTTCCCCTTTCAGGTTCAGAAACAGAGCTCTGACACAGCCTCAGCCTTCCTGTGCCACTCCATCCTGTGTTTAGGAGCAGAAGGCCATGCCTGTGCTCTGCCAGCTCTCCTTAGAACCCATGATACATGCTATTTCCTTTAGTATCTCATTACATGTGTCATCGATGCCTTGTTTGGCCTGCAGCCACATGGCAGCCTGACAGCCTGGGCTGCAGTTTGGCAGCTCCCGTGCAGGGCACAGCTGTCAGCAGCTCTTATCCTCCATTTCAGACAATCAGCTGGTGCTGGCAACGGGTCATAAGCTGAGACTAAGCAGTAACTGTGCATCCTTTTGAGCAAAGCAGAAGTGGGAAAATCATTCAGGGGTTCATTCTCTGTCCTAGTCTTTTTGGCAGCCCTTTCTTACTGATGGCAAATCTGATAAGCTCTTTTTTTTTTTTTTTTTTTTTTTTGTGCCCAGCACTTCATATAGAATGGTCTTTCCTCCTTCTCCCACTTGTTGGAGATACACAGCACAGTGCTGAGGAGCACGTGAGAGGCAGGCTGCTCATTCCATGTGTGAGCATATGCTCTGCCTGCTCAGAGCACACACTGCAGGCCACTGGCAGGGACACGGGGAATTAGCCCACTGCAGGAGGAGGGGAAGGCTGTCTGTCATGCTGGCTGTCTGTCACACTGGCTAATGCCCCACTTTACTGCTCCATGCCAGAAACTGTGAGGATCAACTGATGTGAATATGATATCAAAGGACAGAGGACATGAAGCAAGAAGGGGAGAAAGGAACAGCAGAGAAAGCAAACATAAAACCCCAGCAGCAAAGCAAAACAAAAGGAATGAAAATCATGAAGAATTTATTTGCAGAGAGTGCTGAACAGCACCACACTTAGTTCCTTCCAGAGCACCATGATGATTTTAGGGATGATTTCTTTACCTCTGGTTTTTTATATGCTGGTACTTGGACAACCAAGCAGGCAACACAGGGAAAGAGGAAATATAACTGTCATGCAAAAGGAGGAGATAATTAATAATGAGGATGAATTCAAGCAAAGGTAAATGAAGAAAAGTGGGAGTTCTGGGTGCCTATAGCTGAGACTACCTCTGCACTTTACCTAGAGAAGTAGGAACATTGAAAAGGCTCCTCAAAGACAAGTCAGGCCAGGCTTGTCTGTGTGAAAGTGGTGTTAGAGTGAAGGTAAGGGGGGTGCTGAGGAAGCCAGGGGCAGGGTGACATTGCAGAAAGGCCTTGGATCCCTGAAGGCACAGAGCAAGCCCACAGGTAGTGGGTGCCAGACTTAGAGACGTGATGTGGGTACAATTAGTGCCCTTAGACAAATAATATTCATCAGTGCCAGCAGGGGAATTGTAATCTGGCCCATCACCGAGAGGCACAGGGAGCACATCTGAGTGATCTGAGTGCCTCTCCCTCTACTGGCGAGCACAGACCTTCTCCAGGGAATCCTGCACAGGGAAATGCCCCTGGAACATCCATTGCTGTACTTACAGTGGATTCTGAGACCCATCCCCAAAGGCAGGGATACGTTTATATACCTGATAAACAGCTGTATAAGCATACACTTATCTTCACTGACATCACTTTCACACAGAAATCAGATGAGAGTGTGGCCTTTAAAAGAGAAAACCAGTGCTCCTCCACCAGGACAGAGAGGAGCAGTATAGCCAGCCCCAATGTGTCCAGCTGCTCTCCTTGCAGCCCACTCAAAGCACAGGGTTATCTACTCCTGCATGGGGAGGAGCAGGGAACAGTCCCACAGAGTCTGCAAATGGAAGGCCACCTCTGCTGGGCTTTCAAGGCAAATTGCCAGTTTTGGAAGGAGCTTGTTAAATATTTATCCCTTAAAGAAAAGTTCTGATATGGGATATGTTTCTCACCTTGATTATTTCTTACTGCAATTGAACCACATTTGCTCTGTGCCTTGCTAGAGGGATGCACCTGAATCCCTGCAGTGTCACCCTGCAGTGACAGCAGTGGTCAAAGGAAGACTTTAATAGGTATCTTTTTCATCCTATAAGTTTTAGACACATGACACTGCTGCTAAGGCTTGTTTTCTCCAGTATAGATTTGTCTCGTGTCCTTGCCTTCCTTTCTCGTCCTTTTCACACCGTGTTTTGGACAGGGTCACCTGTGTAAGGAAAGAAGCACAAGGAGTGGATCAAGGGCAGAGGAACAAATCCCCGTGGTGCAAGTTCTGCTCTGATGCCTAGCAGGAGCACTGCAGATCATCAGTGTGAGGACTGAGCTGGAAGAGGTGATGCTGAAGCCATGAAAAATCCGTGTTTCAGCACGGATTCATGACCAGATTCCCCATGTGCTCAGACACCTGGGAATTGATTGCTTCACAATGTTATACCTCACAGAAATCAAGGTGTTGCTTCTTGAGAGTTGCTGTTAAAACCTCCTGGTAAGTTTTTTCCATGAGGCAAATTAAAGCAGAAGTCATATCTGGGTAATGCTCAGGAGTTCTGTTGGTTAAATCATTATGACAAAGAGTCACAAAATAAGGGAGTTAAGAACTTAGCTATAAAGTGTTTGACTTGGCCAGGTATTCAGCCTGACCCCTGAAATCCACTGCCACTTTTACACTAACTTTTATTATTAACTTAGTATTACCAGCCTGGTGTAGATGCACACACACACAGAGTGCTGTCAAGCCACGTTCTCCAAAGATGTGCAAATGCCCAGGGCCTCTCAGCCTTTCTTTTGTGAAAATCAGTGCCAAAAGGTGACAACTACAAAGATGTTAAAACAAAACAGCCCCTGTAAGCACAGCATTCGTTTTAATCTCAGAAGGACAAGATGACAAGACCTGAAATCTTTCTCTGCCTCAGTGCAAACCAAGTACCACAGGGAAAACCCAAAGCAGAGCTGGTACGAACCTGCAATACCTTGTGGGAGCCAGGGGTATCAAGTGGAAGAAGCAAGATCATACATTCAATCTACATCTCCAAAAGCCTGTGTATACCTAGATCTCTTTCAAAAAGATATATTTTTATCACTTTGATATTTCACTTACAATGAGGGGAAAAAAACATCTTCAAAATTATTATAGATCTAATGTTCTTTCCCAAATCCAACGAAAGTATGAGATCATAAGTGAGCTTTTCTAACTCAACAGAACTCTCTTGAAACCTTAATTTTGCAAGATACTTAAGCATGTCCTTAATGGTAATCACCAGCTGAAAGCAGTGGGACTACTTACATGCTTACAATTAGTGGGAATGCTTAAGCACCTTGCATAAATTGAGACCTATTATTCTCAATAGGTATTGGGAGCCCGTTGGGAGATGAGTTTCTCGTGGCATTCTGCAATTCCTCCTTCCCAGCTGTTATAATATACACTTGCAAGCTCGCAGATTCTGAAATACATTACTATTATGTCTGTAGCTGCAATGAAAATTGAGCTGGAGCTTTAGAGTCTGTTATTTGTCACTCTGATTTTTGTCTGCCCTAGCAGAGAATTGTCTCTGAATTTTTTAAGTATTTCCACATCTCATAATGAAAGTAGGGCTTATCACATTATCCCACAAGAATTAAATATTTACTTGTGTTTTGGATGGTAGATGCAGTCAACAATATAGGAATTAAATTCTTCAATTATTGGCAAAACCTAGGGATTGTTCAGTGCTTCTATGAAGACCTCAGCAGTGTGATCAGGACATTGTCTATCATTTCCATCACTCCAAAGCACACTATCTGCCCTGACAAGCAGAACTGCCATGGCTCAATCCTGCCACTACTCTTCCTTGACATTTCCAGGGAATCATCAAGGGATACTCTGAGAGCAGCTGCCAACACGTCTTTGACAGGCCACCCATGTTTTTTGGATTTCTTTCTCATTCAGCTCTGCCTGTGCCACTTCAATGAACTCCAGACATCAGTCTGAGTTGTAAATAAGTAAACTGAAAAACATCAGGAAAATCTAAATGGATCAGAGCCTGACAGAAAGAATGTGTTTTGAAGAACCTGTGCATGGTGTCACAATTCACCCATTTGGGGTGCTGCAGGTAGAGCAGCAATTGGAATGGTTCATGGGCATCACCCTGCCTCTGTGCTGTCAAAACCATCAGGAGAAAATTCTTCATCTCCAGCCAGCAGAAAGGCTCTTCTTAATCTTCTCAGATGATGGCCTGGCTTGTCTTTGTTCCAGGCTGATACACTCTAATTCACTCTGCTTGGGTCTAATCCAAAGTTCTGGGGAAAGCTGCAGCTAAATCTGAGTTCAGTGGGCTATTTCTGATGAGGCAAGAGTGAAAGACAGTGCAACACTCCAGATCTTCCCATCTGCCACTGTCTGCCTTTCTCTCTTCAGAGTTCTGTCCTTTTACTGAAGTAGGCAGCACCTGAGAAGATTGGCAATTTTTGGAAGTTTGGGTTTTTTTGTCATGGACTGTGATTGTGCAGAGCTGAGGGAGCAGGCTCTGGGTCTCACAAACCCCAGGGAAGCAGGCAATGTGCTGCTGGACACAGGGCAGACAGAGGTGAGGGTTTTTCTGCACCTCACAGCTGCTCTTTAGGAAGTGATGACATGACTGCAGATCACTCAAAGGCTTCTTTTTCTCATCCATCCTGCATAACAAATAGTGATGAATTCTGAGCTGAAAGTTCACATTCACATTTATTTATATTACCTAGACCAGCACACCTGGAGATATCACTCCACCCCAGCCAGCTCATGGCACTGAGCATTCCATTTTAGCCCTGATCCTTGGAGTAGGTAGGGCTGGTTTGGGTTTCACAGGAGAAGGCAGCATGGAGGTTGCTGTAATTCCTTCAGGCAATGAAGCATTCCATCACCAGTGCCTGGTGAGCAGCAAGAACCTTGCAGGGCTCCTTGGTGGGCGTCCTGTGTCTCCTGGGCTGGGCCAGGATGTGACCAGCAGCAGGAAAGTGTACTGCACAGGTAACTTGGATTACTGCCTCATCTGTGCAGGGGGAATTCTTACAGGTGCTGAACAGCAGCAAAGGGAGCAGAGCAGGACTGAAAATCTTCCCTTGTTTTAAAGTTAACAAAGCCTAGGCAAGGAAAAAGCTGTGCCTCATACTGTGCTGGCTTATGTTACAGCAGAGCATTCCAATCCATTGTGAATTTAAATGATAGGTGTACCCTCTGTCTCCAAGGATCTCCAGCACATTTTAGAATGGGGAAGAATATCCAACTGTTTGTGCTCTGCCAAAGTTAACTATTATTGCAGCATGGAGATATAATATTAATTTTGTTCCAGTGAAATTGGCTGGCATATGTGTTCCTGTGAGCCAGGCAACAGGTCATTACTGAAACAGCAAAATAAACCTATTCACTATTCCTGGTCCAGCACATTGCATTTAGATTTTAAGATCATAACTGTTGGATACTTCTCCTGCAATGATGTACAAGATCCACTCTGCCAGAAGCTATATTCTTTCAGAAAATGACTTTGCTGTATCTTCCTTTTCCAGACCCATCTCAATATAACAAAATTTAACAGTCCTGCAGACAATGCCAAATATCTTTCATTCATAATTAAGGTGAAGGCAAGTGGTAAAAATCTCTAATTATCTTTTATGTCCTATTTATTCTCTAGTGAATTATTAAGTAATGATTTATAGCCCAAATTCCACATGTGTACCTGCTACCTCAGGGGGAAAAATATCAGCCCTTCATGCTCATTCAGCTAATGGGCATCACTAATTGAAAAAATGTTCTTTGCACATATCACTAACTTTCCAATCATTTACTTGAAGAGAAGTTTGAAAACTAAAAAATTAAAAAAAAATCAGAGAGAGAGAGATTCAGTGGAACTTTGGAAGCTGGGTATGGTGCTAAACTAAGTTCTCCCTCTCCTGTGCAGGCAGCAGGCAGAAATCAGTGACTGAAATATCCTGTCACCTCATATTAGCTTCTGCCAAAGTAGGAGTTGTCAGGAACAACAACTGAAGTTTGAAAGCAGAGGTTCTATCCCATGTATTCCAGTGCTTGCTTTATCTTTCTTTCTTTCTTTCTTTCTTTCTTTCTTTCTTTCTTTCTTTCTTTCTTTCTTTCTTTCTTTCTTTCTTTCTTTCTTTCTTTCTTTCTTTCTTTCTTTCTTTCTTTCTCTCTTTCTCTCTTTCTCTCTTTCTCTCTTTCTCTCTTTCTCTCTTTCTCTCTTTCTCTCTTTCTCTCTTTCTCTCTTTCTCTCTTTCTCTCTTTCTCTCTCTCTTTCTCTCTTTCTCTCTTTCTCTCTCTCTCTCTCTCTCTCTCTCTCTCTCTCTCTCTCTTTCTCTCTTTCTTCTCTCTTTCTCTCTTTCTCTCTTTTCTCTCTTTCCCCCATTCTTTCTCTCTTTCTCTCTTTCTCTCTTTTCCCCCCTTTCTTTCTCTCCCCCTTTTCCTTTCCCCTTTTTATTTTCCCCCACATATTTTTTTCTCTCTCTCACATAATTGCAGTTTTTCTGCAAAAGAGGTTTCCCTCTCAGAACTAAGGCTGCCTCCTGTGCTGGATAAAAGTCCTTGCAAGAGTCCCTGCTCCATCCTGAGCCACTGCTTTTGTATAAGGAAAGATCCTTTGATAGTAGCAAAGAAAATACCTGAGCACCATGAAGCCAGAAGAAGCAGAATCAGAGACAACCTGCTGCAAGAGCTGCAGTACCAAACTCTTTCTTCCCTGCTTTTATTTTTAAAAGTTCTGTTGTTTTCCTCCTAGGTTGTTGTGGTTATACCCCATCCACCTCCAGCCCCTCAAAGCCTCTCACTCACTCCCTGCCAGTGGGATCAGGGAGGAAGTCCTGAGGGTAAAAGCTGGAAAAGCCCTGGGTTCAGATAAAGACAGTTTAATAGTAAAGCAAAAGCCATGCACACAAGCACAGCAAGGCATGGGATGAATTCCCTGCTTCCCTCAGGAGAGCAGGGCCACATCCCATGGAAAGGGTACCTGGGATGACAAACTGCTTCTCTCCAAACATCTCCCCTTTCTCCTTCTTCCCCTCACTGCATATCCTGAGCATGATCCCACATGGTCTGGAGCATCCCTTGGGTCACCTGGGGTCCCCTGTTCTGGCTGTGTCCCTTCCAAGCCTCGCAGGCAGCCCCAGCCCCCTCCCCAGCATGGCCCCACAAAAAGCAGGAAAGGCCTGGGCTCTGTGTGAGCCCTGCTCAGCAATGACAGAAACAGCTCCATGTTATCAACCCTGTGCTCAGCACAGACCCAAACACAGCCCCTGCAAAGGGAATCCCAGCCCAAATCAGCACACAGGTTGAACTTTTCCTTCCAGTGCAGGTTCTGCTCTGTGGGCTGTGAGGTCAGAAAGCTTGGCTCTCTCTGAGATGCATTTTTGTATCCTCTTTTTGTATCCTGCTCCCAGGGCAGTGTTATCTTTTTATACTAAAAACTACATGTACAATATTTACAATTACTTTCCAATACCTATCACCTGTGTTAGACAGCGAGCTTCTACCTTATACCAATCTGTAAGTGCCAACATCACAGCAGAAGATGGAGGCCAAGAAGAAGAAGAAGGAGAAAGGCTGGACACACCCAGTTCCCTCCATCTTGCCCCCTGAACCCCCATTCTAAAAACCCCAAAAAATCTATTTTTCACCCTGTGATAAATTCACTATCATTCTAATTAAACTTTTGTGGCTTGTAACTCTTCATATAAGGTTGGTAATTGTTTTTTCCAAGGGCTAAATCAACGGCACAGGTGTCTTGGGCTCTGTGCCAAGGTCTCTGAGCCCCCTGGGCAGGGGTTCGAGCCCTCCAGGGCAGCCAGAGGGATTTCCTGGGTTCTGACACTCAGGCAGCCCCTGCAGCTGATATAATGCCAATCCATGCTCCTCTAGAGGAGAAGCACAGCAGAAGTTTAGAAGTTTGTCCCATATTGCTTTGTACAGCATGACTCCAGAGTTGTTAACCAGCTGTTGCTCGCACTTAGATCTTGTTTTTCCTGGTGTATTTGGCTGCCATATTCATATGCCCAATACTGGCCTCACAGCCACCATGGATTTTGTGCTGGAGGAAATTTTGTGATTATGATCTAAATGAAGCCTGAGAAACTGCTCTAGACTGAGAAGAAAAAATAGAGGAGCAAGATTGCTTTGTCAACCCCTTTGTTTAGAGTGTAAAAACAGGCTATTAAATACACAATATTTTTCTGACTCTAAACTTAATAGTAATTTAACTTCTCATTGCTGACACTTTACAAGCGACTTGGCATAATTTTCAGAGAGGAATAAAAAAGAACTAAAGTTTTAAATTTAATTTAAAGGAGAGGATTGCTCAGTTCATAAAGTAGCATACATTAACCTCATTGTCTGCTTCAGGAGTGTAACTTCTAAAGTTGATTCAAAGGTAACCTGAATCCCCCCTGTGAGGACTATTCATATCCATTAATTGTTGCAATACAAGACACTGGAGGCTCGAGCTGGTTGCCAGTTCTTCAGCATCTGAAACGTTCTCTCAGCAGACGGCAGGACAGCACTGGGACTCATTTAACTCTGACTTTCACATTCATTTTGCTGTGCTGTGAAGAGCAAAGACAAAATCAATGTCCATCAGTGATTATGCAAGGCAAAATATCTAGTGATATTGAATACCAATGGCAGTGGTGAGCATTAAACTTACTTAAGGATTGTGCAGTTGACAAAGCCATTTATTCCAGTTTCACTTAATTTTCAGTGACACAAGGAAGTCTAGAAAAATATAACAATTACAATGAAAATACTGGATTGCAGTTCCTGGCAAGCTAGACTTTAAATCAACAAAATGTATGTTATATATATGTAATTTTGCAGTGCACAGGTCAGGGGAGGTTTGAATCATGCAAGGACTGAATCTCAGCAAAGAACATTTTGTGACCAAGAAACTGGCCTCTGTCACAGCTGCATTATTTCTGGCATTGGATCACTTCTTTGTGGCTTCAGTGCTCAGAGGATGGGCAAAAAAATGCAGCTAATGGGACAGCTCTCCCACATGAGCACTCTTCTCTCATTTTCCCCAATTAACCATGTCTGAAATCCTTATTGTGGAAATCAGACTTTATCAGATTGCATCATGTAACTTAAAACTTTGGAATTATAGCAACAGCAAACTGAGTCAGCACAGGAGTTTCTACTGAGAGTTGTTATGAACATTGTTGAGGTTTTCCCTTGAGATTCTCATTAAATCATTTTTCTTTCTTCCCTGGAATTTCCCTGTTATTGTTCCAATACTATTGCTTATGTGCCACCTTCATCAGAGCTCTTAAATCACAGTATTTACCCTGGTCAAAAGATAACTGATATCCCAGTCCAGCTCTCATGTAAATCACTGCCATCTAATTCATTAGTATTGAATTTCAATGGAAATTATTTTCTTTTATCCCACCCAATGAAATTTTAAGATAACAAATACAAACACAATGGAAACAATATTTTGAAAAGCAAATCTTGCTGACTATTTAGTATTATTTTACCCATGGAACATAAAGGAAGGTGGGCAGCTTTCAGACGTTATTTGGTGTGAAAATCAAACATTTTGTTTTTAGGAAAATGTTGAAGCAACCCTCCTTATTAAAGCACAGGGTTTGGAACAACCTCAAGGCAGGACAACCATAACCAGTTTTGGTTGTCTCCAGGCACACACCAGCAGAAATGTTGAGAACCATTGAGTGTGGCCAAGAGGTGCTTTTCTGGTTTTTTTGTTTTGTTTTGTTTTGGTTTGGTTTTTTTTTTTTCTGTAAAGAAATCTAGCTCAATCAAAAGGCCCAAAGAAACCCTGAGGAAGCGAGTCCTTCCCAAAGCAAAGACTAAGCTCTCAACAGTGGTGAATGCATGAAGAACAAACAGCCAAATGAGAAATGCCACTAAAAGACCCTAAGAAATGATTATGTCTTTGATTTTCTTGTTTCTCAAGCTGTAAGCAATATTCACTGGCTTTGACCTATAATAGAATCTTTTTCATAAGACACAGAGGAAAATGAAATGAGACTCACACAAACAAAATCTTCTTAAAGACATAAACCACAGTGGGGACAGAATTTCTCTCCTATATTCAGTTTACACTTTGTCCTTTTATTCGGGCACAAAAATTTTTAACTAATTGCATTCTTTCCTCTATGAAAAATCCCCACTGAATATTTATTTCTGTTCTAATGATGCTCTTTTAAAAAAATTTTGCATCTAGCTATTAAAGACCAGCAGATTTGATGACATTAATCTCTGCAGTTAAGCAGACAATAAACACCACAGAGCCTTTTTTGTCCCACAACTGTCCCATTGTTTGAGGGAGCATTGTTTTCCAGTGCACTGTGTGTGCTGCACCAAGGCTGCCCCTAATCCTGGGCTGTGATCAGCCCTGGCAGAAAATGCATCTGGCCCAGCTGTCCGAGCCCAGAATGCCTTCAAAGTGTTACAAGGTTTACTGTACAGATCCACTTAAAAATTGAGTTTAACAGGAGCTGAGTCAGAACATCCAAGTACAGCTAGAAAATGACAAAACCAATGAAAGTAAAGAGGGGAAGAGGCAATGGCTGACACTGGGATAATAATTAGCTACATTCAGGGAATGATACATCTACATTGAAATTGCTGGCCACAGTTATTTGATGTTAATACTTTTTAATTGCTCATTTATTGTTAAAGCACACTGAGATGAATGCCTCTAGTTCAGACACTCAGACACAAAGTGCCTTTCCTGAAGTGACAGTCAGTCCCAGAATCAGAGCTAGGACCAGCTCTCCTGCCTCCAAATGCCATGGCCAATTAACTGCACCACAGCTCCCCACAGGAGCAGAATCTGTGCTCACACAGGATAATCTGTGTGCATGCTACTCAAGGAAATTAAAGTGCAGCTATAAATCTCAGCTAGTAGCTGCTGGCTGGCCAGCTGCCCAAATTAAGGCCAGAGGTGTCCTCACTATGAAAGAAAATATTTGCTGCTTGTAAATTGATTTTTGTTTCTTCTTCCAGAGGGGAAAAAAAAAAGGCAGCCACACATATCCAGCCTTCTCAATTTAGAATGTCACACAATACAGCCTCACAATCATTCAGGTGACACTCTGAGTTTATCTCATGTGATGCATTGTGAGTCCAAGGGACACACCAAGGACAGTTCAGTGACATGTTAATTATATCTCCAGCAAGAAAATACAGGTTAAAAAAATGCTGTGTGGGGATGTGTATCCCTTTAGAAGGACAAGAGACCAAGGAGATTGTTCTTTTGTTCTTCTCTGAGAAGAACCATTACACACCTCTCACTAACCAAAGAGGTAACAACCTTGACAATACACACTTAGCTCAAATCCACTTGCTGAAAAAAGCCTGGAGAGTGTCAATAGAAATATATGTACAATAATTACACTGATGGTCCTGCTCTGCTCAGCTCGGGCTTTTGAAATGGAGATTAGTGGCTGAAGACGATAATGTTCAGGTTCAGGATGTGGCTTTTCAAAAAGTAGTTTTGAAAATGAATGCAATGTGAAACAGGTTCATTGGTTCAGATAATTTTGAATTATATCTCTTCTGTGAAGGGAGCAATTGGACTCAACTTCTGTTATTATTAGTCAGAGCACTTATGCCCCTGCTGCTGAAGAAAAGTTCATAAACTCAGGTTTCTCAAGATGGATGAGCCATAATGTGCTTATCAGAAGTTACCTACTGTTTTATCTTTCATTACACATTTGCAGTGTTTCATTTTTCTGTTGCCATTCTCGGCTGTTAATGAAGATGGCCAAATGGATCATGTCAAATTGTATCCCCATTCATATAAAAAATGCAATATGTCACCACAGGAGAAAAACAAGACTTGTATCAGCTTATCATCACTGTTACTATAATCTGTATGGGTTTCTGCAAGTGTCTTTATCAAAAAAGTTTAAAATGGTTCTTCTGGCATCATCTGGAGGACTATATTCTCTCAGAAGCATATTTCTGTCCCTTCCAAACTGATGACAGATTTTTAACTACAAGCAGCAATGAAACAAATTTATTTCCAGCACACTATTTCCACTGAAAAAACCTTCCAAGCATGTAGTTTCCCTAATGTTTGACTGTCATTCCTGCATCATAATGCAGAGGGAAATGTACTGTATCATAATATATACATACCTGAGAGGATGGCTTTAAGCTGCTGGGTCTGGGGGTCAATCACACTTTAGCAGTGGCAGCAGTGAATTTGGGTTGCACTGGGAGACCTCTGGGAGGATTTAGGCTCAGACTTGAGTGGTTTTCCTGTCCTGAGCTCTGAGTTGCTCTTTAGGTGAGCTGCTGGGATCTCAGCTCTAAGAGAAACCAGCTCAGTACCTCCAGCAACATCTGCTGTACACCAAATGTGAGATAAGAGAGAGTGCTGCCCTGAGCCCCATGGCTAAATCTTGTATCACATTAGGAAGGTATTCAAGAGACAGCAGCTGATGCAATTATTGGTATTATTAATTTAATAACCTGTCCTCCATTTCAGGCTTCCCCACCAATATTACTGGGTTCTTTGTAATGTACATCTTTAAAAATCCATTTGTTTCATTAGGAGTCCCCCCAGTGAACAGAGCAATAATGCTAAAAGGGTTTGTGTATTGGTACTTACCTTAAACTACTGCAGCTTTTGCTGAATGAATGGGGAGAGATTTGGATGTGACTTAGGAAATTAGCTTTAATAAATTGTCAGTCCCTCATTTCAGTGAAATGTTTGCCAGAGATGAATATTTGCTATCATCAGTACTTGCTCCACATCTCAAGGGCAGAACTAACACACACTTCTAACTCAAACTGACGTAAATTGCAAGAAGAATCCTTTCAAAAATAAAGGGCTGAAGGCCATGCCATAAAATGCCTCTCCTACTTCCTGCTCTCTGTTTTTCATCTTCCTGGCAAGGTGAGCTTTCTGACAAAACCTCCTGTGAGTGCAGCCAGGAATGCAGAAGAGCAAGGTGAAGTGGGAGTCACTGACATTCCTGTTCTGAGCTGGTTTTGCTGGGTAGGTGCCCAGCCACCCACTGGGTTTGAAAATAGCACAGAGCCCAGGTTTCTTGGGCCTTTTCTTAGTACAAGGATGGAATAGGCAAAATGTTCCAGCCAAATGCTCTGAAAGCCAAATGCTCAGAGCAAGTTACCAAATTACGCCAAATTCCTGGCTTTTCTCTGGGGCCTGAGAGCTCAGGGTGAGTCAGGTGTCAGAGAATTACGGAGGCAGCCAGGACACACAGACACCTCTCTGTCTCTGCAGGACACAACTGGATGCCCATCACTTGTGAGGCTCCACAAACTACAGACAGCTAACATGAATTTACTCTATCCACTGGTTATTTGCACATGGATGTTGCAGCTCAGATTGTTCACTTTGATAAGAGTTGGCTCCTGAAGGGTTTTGGTTTTGGAGCCCCTTAAATATTCCCAGTATCCATTATCTGATGGAACACTTCCCTCTCACTTCCTGCTTATTATCCCAGTAATTTTAACCCTGCCAGACAGTGTTCCAGCACAGCTGATCCCATTTAACACTTCACACTGACAGTTTTCTTCACTCAGCTGGACCTGACCAAAAAAATATATGGATTTATTTTTCCGTATGCTTGAATGCCTGGAAAACTTTTGTTCAGTGAAGATCTTGGATATACCCTTGCAGCCCAGTTGTGGAAGCTTTCTCTCCCCTGGCTGTCAGGTGAAGTCTCCTCAGGACAGGGCTCCCAGCACGTGTACAGCCCCTCAAGTAATTTATTATCTCGTGTATAACATGTGTTGAGGCATAAATAAAAACCAACTTGGTCCCTCAGAAGATATAGTTAGTTTTTAACTCTGCAGCTGTAATGGTGGCTGTATTAATATGCATAACCAAGGATGTAACCAGCTATTCACAGAAAGGAGTGCTATTTGCATAGAATATCCAGAGTTGGAAGGGATCCACCAGGATCATCCAACTCCTGGCCCTCCACAGACACCCCAAGAACCCCACCCTGTGCCTTGGAGCATTGTCCAAATGCTTCTGGAGCTCTGGCAAGCTCTTAAAAATTGAAACAAAGCCTAAAATCATTAAAATTATTATTAAAGATATTATTAAAATAAGTAAAATTCAAATTAAATAAATGTGGAAGTCTTTTTCTGCTAATCTGGTCTGCTGTGACCTTAGCACCAGGGAGCAGCTGTGGAAAGGAAGAAGTGGAAGTAGGTCTTCAAAGCAGGACAGAGCAATGCCTCTTCTTCACAGGAATATAAATAAATATATTCAATTACTCAAGCATTTGTGCATTATTTGGCCAATACTTTCCCTTCTTTGTAGCAGGAGTGCAATCCTGGGCTGGAGGAAGGCCCCAGCAGGTCTGTGGTGCTGTGGCTGCAGCAGCCCCAGGGCAGGGATGTAACCCCTGCCCTGGCAGGGAAATGTCCCTGGAGGTCCTGCTCAGTGCTCACCTGGGGCTGGGCTCTCCTCACAGGCAGGGACAGGCTCAGCCTCTTGGTCTCTTTTCCTCTGAGGAGCTCTTGGGTTGTTAGGTTTACATTTTGCCCTCTGTGGTCTCAGTTTGTGCTGTGCTCAAACTTCACATTCCCCCATGATGTGCTATGTTTGTAAGCCTTTCTTTAGGCATGGATCAGAGATTGGGTTTATCTTTATATCTGCCACGAGTTCCAGGTTGCACAAACATCTGCAGGGGCTTTTTCTCTCAGGGGACTCTCCTCTTTCCATTTTGGGAAGGATCTCTGTCTATCACCCTTTGTGGAGAGGCAGCACAAACTCTGGATCATTTGTAAGCACGCTTAATATCTCACAAGGTGTACTGACCTTCAGCTAGGCTTTTACACAAATACAAAGCCAACAAAGGTGTCATTCAGGCAGTTACAGGGGGCCAGAAGTGACAGAAGAAGTAACTCCTTGTCTTATTTTACATAAAAATAAGATATGCACAAATATTTATTTCTTGAATCAGCTGTAAAATGTACAATTCTTGTTTGTGCTTTGCATTATGCACCACCAATTTATTTTCATTACTGACAGAGTATTTACTTCTGCAGAAAAGTACTTGGTACAAAAAGAAATAGGCAAATGGCTTCTGGTGCTGTATTATTGTTTGTGAAGCTCCAAAACACAAAGCAACAAGAAGGAACTGTTTTAATTTGCAAAGAATTTCTTGAGTGATTACTTTGTTTTCCTGCAATTTGGATCTGCCAGCTTGGAAATGGCTATTTA
This sequence comes from Camarhynchus parvulus, assembly GCF_901933205.1. Taxonomy (NCBI): domain Eukaryota; kingdom Metazoa; phylum Chordata; class Aves; order Passeriformes; family Thraupidae; genus Camarhynchus; species Camarhynchus parvulus. The sequence continues at coordinate 17,397,726 of NC_044581.1, read as the reverse complement.
AAGGTTTGTGAGGGTTGTCAGCATCATTTAAGAACTGCATAGCTTTACATTAGTGGTAGGTGCTTTCACAGTCAGCTTGTATCTCGACTGTTTAAATCTCCTACTTTTACTAGGCAACACAGATACCTTGGGATAGATTTTCCACTTGGCTGAGGCTTGAAATCCTTTTCTGGTGGTGTAAGTTGCCCAGTAAAATGTGTGCCTATTAAATAAATTGCACCCACAGTTCAATGAATGGTGCAAAAATGTATATCCCGCAAGGTTTTAATAATTAAAAACCCCTTTAAACTCCAAGGCAGCTTATTGCTTTTGAAATTCGTTCACTTTCCCTCATGGATCACATTTTGATAAAATGGACTTTTTCATGCGTAATTTTAATTTTATTTTGTTGAAGTCACATTTTCAGCTGAAAAGGTTGAAAGGGAAAAGGTTCAAAGCAGTTCCAGCCAGAAGTTTGCAATCTCAGTGATAAGGCCATCAGTCTGTTAGCATCACCTTCAAGGACTGAATTGTTTTGTGCTGCTAGGGAGGGTGAATCCAACACTCAAAACAACATAAGTCAGCCTGATTTATATCTGTGGAGAAAGGACATTTCTCCCAAAGGCAGGAGGCCACACCTTGTTTGGGTGGGTCCCAGGGAGTTTTGTGAGTTGGAGGAGTTTTTAAAATGGTCCTTGTGAATATTCATGGTTCATCTGGTTTCAATGTATGGTGAGATACCTCAGAAATATCTCCATGCAATTTCACCCTGTGAAGGGAACGACACCTTTTGGATACTTACAGAGCATCTGAGGGTATCTGAAGTTGCCCACAATGCAGATTTCTCTGCATTTAAAGATCCACCTGCAGGGTTCTTTAAAACTAGAAATTCTTGGGCACTGTCACCACAGGCTTTGATACTGCCTGTCACTAATGCTTCTCCTGCCTTCTTCAAACACTTCAACCATCACTTTATTTTTATTTTACATAATATTTTTCCAACAGGATGTAGCTCACATGAACTTACCATCTTCATTGAAAAAAAAAAATCCGTATTACCTGATAGTTTTTTTCACAGACTTCAGCAGAAGGAGCAGAACCCAAAACAGATGTGGAAGCTGGTAGCAGCTGAGCTTCCTGGGCTATTCTGATACCAGGTATTGCCCAAATGGACATTAAAAATTCCTTTTTCATCCTCGGGGTTTTCTGATTTAATTATTGTGCCAGCCATCCTCCAGTGCATAAACAAGGGTATCTTGTTATTTGCTATTTGTTTGTTTTCTTATGAAGTCACAGTTCCCCTTTTTTCATAAATAATGCTATGGAGCCATTTGATGGGGGTGAGAATTTGTACACAATACCATACTTATCTGGAATACAATAAATTGAATATCTTTGTACAGAAAAACACTGAGCTTCTCTTCAACTCTAAGCTCAGTAAAGAAGATTTGCCAGATCAGGTCCTATTTTGGCCAAATTGAGTGACAGGGGCAGTACTTTGTGACGTGTGTGTGAGGCTGAGGTTTGACAGCGCTGGCGGCACAGGGACACACCTGGTGTGTTTGAGATGCCTTCAGAGATGATCTCCTGCCTCAGCATGCAGCTGAGAACAGATTTTTAGGTGCCTTGTATTAGCTGTAAGCAGCAGAAAAGTCAACAAAATTGGAGGGACCTTGTTGTAAGAGGTTGCAGGAAATTTATGGGAGCGTGTAATGAAAAAGGATGGAATGGACAGGGAGGTTTTTTCCAAGAGTCCCATGCAGCAGCAGGAGGCTGGAGAAGGGGCAGCACCAGCTCTGTGCAAGGCAGAGCAGGCACCTGCTTAGGTTCAGCCTGTTTGATGGAGAGGACATTTTGGCCAGCACTGTTTCCCAGCACTTCACTCTTTGACCTTTTCCTTGGCATTTTTATGTGCTGCCTAATGCTCTACAACACACAAGAACAGGGATCTCATTCCCTGCCCGTGCTGTAACAACAAGTTTGTTGTTTCTATTAGATCAATTCATAATGTAAAATATAACTTATCTGTAAAAGGTTGGCTTGCACTGTTTTGGGGACTGAATTTGTGTGCAGATACAAGCTCAACATGCAATACAAAGGTTTCAGTGCCTGGAAGATCTGTACCATGTCTTACTGTAGCTTCTGTACATATCTTGTCTAAAGTGAAAATCAAAATATTTTATTCCACTAAATAGTGGAGTAAAAATAGATTAGTAAAAGTGGAGTATTCTAAAGAAGAGACAGATTAATAATAATAATAAAATAATAATAATAATAATAATAATAATAATAATAATAATAATAATAATAATAATAATGATAGCTGATCAATGGACCTCAATAGTCTAAAAGGCTGGACACTGGTCACAGTTGATGTGTGGGATACAATGAGTCAGAATATTGAATGTCAGCTTGCTCAGCAATGCCCAGCACTGGTCTGGTCATAATAACAAAGTACCAGAAATGCCAAAATAAATCCAGGCCAGTCTGGCTTTGAAACAAAAGAGACCAGGTATTTTTCTTTGTTTCTTGGCAGCAGATTATTGCAATGCTTTCCATGTCACTGTCCAGCCCAGGATGCCTCTGCAGTGGCCACAGCAGCAGAGCAAGGCAAACAGGGCATGGCAGGGCCTCCCATGTCCCTGAAAGGATCAATTTTGGGCTTCCTACACCACCAGCCTCAAAGAAAGGGTGAGCACCTTCAGTTCCTGGGGAATAACCTATGGAATAAAAAGGAAATGGACAGACCATGTCCATTAACTCCAATGAATGCAGCAAACCTCCCCTGGATCTTTTCCATTTTCAAGTCCAGGTGTGCAGCACTTTCCCTTATCAGTCTTTCCTTCAAGCCATTAGAAGGAGTCTGTATCTTTCTTTCCCCACAAATGGAGATTCTACACAAATGTGGCCCACAGCAGGAAACCATACAGTATGGTATAAAGGAACCTTTTATCAAACTTAAAAGGATTAATGCATTTCTTTCAGCAAAAGCTCTGCATGTCTCCCAACTCAAGCAGTTTATAAAAGGAGAAGGATTTTTGTTTAAAATACAGGTAAAGCCCAATTATCCAACGTGAAACCTCAAGCTGTTTGTTTGGGATCAAAATTGAATGAAGCAACTCCCTCAGTACCATGTCCTAAAATGTCAGTGCATGCATTTTGTGGACAAGGAAGCCACTGGAAAAAGAGAAAGATTTTGGTGTTTAACATCTCAAGCCAGCACTGTTTGCAACTTTTTAGGCCAGGGTAACTGAAGTGCAACAAAGGACCATGCCCAGCAGAACCTGTCATGATTTCAATTTTCATAACGAAGGATGTGAACAGCCCTTTTCAGAAAATCTTTTACCAGCTGTTTGTCACCGGGCTTTTTAGAGCAGTACAATTAAAATTAGAATTGATTTCTTGTCATTGTTACAGGACCACAGCCCATGGAAGCTCTGGGTGTGACACTGCTGGCTCTGCAGAGCTGATGGTTGAGCTGGGGGTGCTCAGCCTGGAGAAAAGGAGACTCAGGGGTGACCTTATCACTTTCCAGAACTATCTGAAAGGTGCCTGTGCTCAGGCGGGGTTGGTCTTTTCTCCCAGGCAGCACTGACAGAACCAGAGCACACAGTCTCAAGCTGCACCAAGGGAAATACAGGTTGGATATTGGGAAAAAGTTTTTTACAGAAAGAGTGATAAAGTTCTGGAATGTTCTGCTCGGGGAGGTGGTTGGAGGCCCCATCCCTGGGTGTGTTTAACAAAGCCTGGATGTGGCACTGGGTGCCAGGGTTTAGTTGAGCTGTTGGGGCTGGGTTGGACTCGATGACCTTGAAGGTCTCTTCCAACCCAGCAATTCTGTGATTTGTGATCCTGTGATTTGTGATTCTGTGATTTGTGATCCTGTGATTGTGATGGTAGATGTGCAGCTCTGTCACACCCTGCTGTCACAGCTTCAGGAGTTACTCCCCCAGCTGCCCTCTCTGCCCCATCTGCATTTGCCCAGTCCCACAGCAGAAGGAAAAGCTCAGCTTTCAGCCACTGCAGTTCAGAGCCTGATGTTTAACACAAACCTCCCATTTTGGCTGAGCAGATCAGATGTTCTGACTCAGGAGTCTTGGTGATGGTCTAACATTTGTGTTTGCTTCACCTTTCCATCCTGAAGGTGCTCTCCACAGCAGAGGCAGATACACTTTCTCCTCAGGAAAGCAGCTCCCAGGCCATGATGTTTGCTCAAATTACCAGTGAAGGTAATATTCTTAATAACACACTGCTACCTTTTAACTTCACTCCTAATAAAATTGAGGATTAAATCACAATTACATTAGAGAATTATATGCATAAAGAGCCGTAACCAGAGAGTTAAAAATCCTGCATTGACATTGAATCTAAAATTAAAAACAAACAAGACAAATTGTAGCCTGAACGGACTCCTACATGATTTGGAATTTCAATGCATTACTTTGCTGTTAATCAAAGTCCCCTTTCTTTTAACCTCAAGTGTTTGAATGTCTCTCCTGTCTGAATGTCACCACGAGGCAGCTCTGAAGGTCGAGCTGCACCCAGCCCTGCACAGTGTGTCCTTTATCAACCTGTGCCACTTGTTCTTTCCAGGCAAAGGCAGCACTCAGCACAACTCACCTCCTTGAAAGAGATTTTGCTTTTAATACATTCCAATTAAATCTGGAGGGGGTTGGTAGGCTCTGTGAACTCCCCTTGGGGAGTGCAGTGGAACTGGGAGCTGGGAAATGCCACTGTGTGTACCTGGGCTGGGTGGCTGTGACATGTGTAAAACAGAACCCCATTTTGGGGTTGGAATGAAGGAAATTTGCCCTCAAGAGGCATTTTGTTGATAAGCAGATACACAATAACGTCAATACTTTAAATTAAATGTCAAATTGGCCCAGAAGATTATGTTGCCAGGGCTCAGTATTGCATTTCCCCTGGTGTCTCTAGGACTGATGGTGCTCAGCAGGAGTGAATATCAGCTTTCCTCTGAATCCCAGCCATGGTGCTGCTCACAAGGAAGAGAGCAAGAGACGGCTCAGTACTGCTTCCCTGGCCCTGCCATGGTATGTGAGAATAACAGAGGTGCTCCCAGAACCAGGTGTTAAACTGCTGGAGTTATTTCAAATATTCCACCAACTCTGTCTGGTTTTCAGACAAGGAAAGCAACCCTCATGCCAGGAAATTTGAAATGCGTGACAGAGTGGGCTACACCATCACAGGAGGGAAACTGGGAGCTATAGATAAGAATGGAAAATGTAAATAGTTTGTGCATATCCTGCTCCAAACATATTTCAAGCTCCTCTCTTCTGTCCCCCAAGTAGCTTGTTAATCAACCAATGACCCTTTTGTTCTATTGCTCTGCAGACATTATTTGAGTGTCACCTCAGTTATTGTGATTATTCACTACCCCCAAATCTCCTACAACCTTGTGTGCCTCATCATGGGCTGCTCCTCTCAGTGTTCAGTCAGCAACCTCATCACTCACCACTGAAATGTTTTATGGCAGATTCCTGATTCCAGAGATGAGGGATGGGGAGGGCAAACCAAGGAAAGGCTCTCACTCAGATCCCATGTTACCTTGCTTTGCCTTGGCCTCTTGGGGCAGGAAATGCACAAGCAACTTTTTTTTCCTTTTCTTTCTTTCATTATTTAATTAATTAAATTAATTTAATATTGTTTTTTAACATTTACAATACTGTATAATGCAACATGTATAGGTAAAAAGTGACTAAAGTTTTACACATTTATCTTAAAAATCTTTCTAGATCTAAAACGAAAAATCTGTGACTGATCTTTCAGTTTCCTTGTCATTTTTTTGTCATTTCCTGGTCATCTGTCATGACCATAAAAGGGAAAAGTAGATACAAAAAACTGTGAAAAATACTAATTATGGTCCCTACTGTAAAGTAGCTTTTGAGCTTTTCATGGTGTCCCTTAGACATCCCTGTTTAAAATGGGCTCACAACTGCATTAAACATGGCAGGGAGATATGGGGAGCTCAGTTGTCAGGGGTTCCCTCTGGGTGGTGACTGTGGCACACCAAAGCAAGCTGAAGACATTGGGTATTTTTCTGAGAAGCATTCAGAGCCTAGCATTACTGTGCCCAAATCCAATTTTGGATGTTCTCCTAGGAATTCAGAAGAGGTTAAAGAGAGTGAGTCACTCCCCACCTCCCTGTGCCTTTTAAAAAGCCTGGATTTTGTAAGTAACAGAACCATGAAACCAATTTCAAAAATCCTGCTAGACAATCCAGCAGAACGAGGCAGAATGGGAAAATATTTGTTTGTCAGTGTTTTATGCATTTATCTTAAAAATCTTTCTAGATCTAAAGTGAAAACCTGCGACTGATCTTCCAGTTTCCTTGTCATTTTTTGTCATTCCCTTGTCGTCTGTCATGACCATAAAAGGGAAAAATAGCTACTAAAAACTATGAAAAATCTTAATTATGGTACCTGGATTTGTTCCATGTGTAAACCATATGAACAGAGCAAGCTCACTCAGGTCTGAAACCCTTGTCTGCAGTGAAGGCTTTTATGCAGTGAGGTGCCATTATAATTAAAGCAACCACCTTTGGTTCTGCACAGTCTGCATTCAGGGCCTCCTGGAAGGAGCATTTAGTCAATTAACTATTTTATTAACCAATTGATTTTTCCTGTTAGTCCTTAACCTCTTTGTACCTCTTAGGAATGGTTATGAAGGCTGAATAAATTGGCTTCTTTCACCTCTAAAAGGCAAGAATAAATAATAAAACAGGTTGAACAAGGTTTCAGTGGGGAACCCAAATACGAAGAAAAACACCTGCCGTGTATCATATAATATAAAATACTAACTGCTAGGAGCAGCACAGCATTTCAATAAATCACATTGTCACACTGACCTTTATTGATATACTGTTTCTCAACTTAAAGGATTGGTCCTGGTGCTTTAGGAGATCTTTTGTTGTGAAGGACCTGCAGATTCATCACGTAACAAAAAGATTATTTGCTCACCATGGGGTTGACTAAGTCTATATTCTTAGCAGAAGCAACCTCCTCAAATATTTTAGGGACAGTTAATGTTGGAGATTTATTTAGCATCACAGGAGAACAAAAACATGCATTCCTGAAATAAGTACAAAATGTGATTTATATTATCACTTAGTACAAAGTGGAGAAAAAAAGGCAGACTAAAGAAAAGCAAAGCTCTTTCATTTCTGCTAGATAATAAACAGCTTGATTTTATGGAATGTTACACTACCTTGAAACTCTGCAATGACAGTCCAGTGTTGGAAAATTAAATTCACCACACTGGCTGAAACCCAGCAGAGTTATTGGTTCCTCTGTCCCAATAGCTGGAATGAAAGTCTAAGAGGGTGTGCAAAGAACACATTTCTGCAGTGACAGAAAATTCCTCACAGTCAAAAAACATATGTGCTCCTCTAAAGAGCATTCCCTGCTCCAACAAACCCAGCAGAAAAATCCTGATTCACATCCAGAGCATAACAACTGAACTTACACTGCCTGTCTAAAGAAAAGTCCAAGTTACAGTCTAGAGATTCTTCCAACACAGAGCCAAGAGTTGTAGAATATTCTGTCATATATACAAGATTTTGTGCAAATTATGAAACCTAATGTTCTTCCTGAGGTTCCTTCTGCCTTAAAATATAAGGATATCCTGGGAACATGTGTTCCTGCTACTTTTAACATTGACTTATGCTGGTTTGAATAAAATTCAGACTCTGGGTGCTGTTGTCCAATGGGGTGAGAAGTTGTATGGTTTTGTAAAACATGAACAACAACAACAAAAAGATTTGTGTGTCTCTTACTGAAGAAGTAGCTTTTAATTTCTCTATTTTTATGTGGCTGTGTAAAGAAAAAGAGAAGAAAAGAATACATGTAAAGAGCAGCCCACTAGTGTAATTCAGTCACTGAGCAGAGGTCTGTGAAGAGAGGTGAGGAACCTGCCCCCTGTTTGAGCCCCTGTGCTCTGACCCCCTTCCTCCCCTGGTCCTGGTGCTCCTGCCCAGAGCAGGAGCAGGACAGGCACTGATTGCTGCTCCTGGATCAGGAGCCAGCAGAATGTCCCCACTCCTTGCTGTAATGTCTCTTTACAAATAAATCCATGGATGGCTCTTCAAACAGCTACCCAGCTTTGAGGAGCCCCTTTAATGGCACTGTTCCCCACCTCTTCTTTCAAAGGGAACTTTGTTAAATTCCAGAGCAGTGTCCAAGGCTGAGCTGACCTTCAGGCAATGCCTGGCTGCCTTTTCTGTCCTGTTTTTCCCCCTGACAGCCTCTGCACTGCAGGCTTTTGGCACAAAGGAGTGCTCCCACTGCCCCTTCTTCAGTCACTTCTGATGTTCCAGGAGCCCAGCCTTCCACCTTTCCCCACTCTGCTCATCTCCACCTGTTTCTCTAGGAAAAATTCTACCTCTTGCTGCTTTCTTTGCATCTCTGCACCTGAGCCTTCCTATTGCTGCTCCTCATCCCACCAAACTGCCAAGGCACCTCATCCACTGCACTGAAGCCACTGCTGGTCACCCCCACTTTCTTTCTTCCGTCCAACCTCCTCCTCACCAACCATAAATCTCACAAGGGGGTCTGGATGATGGGGACAGAGACAACAAACGTTGCATTTAAATACAGAATTGAAATGCCACCACCATATGGCACAGTGAGATGAAAGTGAAGTGAGATGTGCCAGGGCAGTGCCTTTGCTTTCCCAGAATATGCCACCAATGATGCAGACAGGCTATTCCTGTGCTGGCACTGCTCCTGTGGGGTGGGAACACACACAGGAGCTGAAGGCAGTAGATTTGTTGACACTTTTGGATATACCTGTCATGCACCCTGCCTCCCTGGCCCCAGGATTCCACAGGAGAAACAGGCCATAATAAACCTGATTGATTTGTGTTTGTCACTCATCCAAGTGGCTTTCACTTTGGTGTCCCTCAATCTTGCTTTTTCATTTTCCTTTGGAGCCACTGAAATCTCACCTTCCAGAGAATCCAAGCTGTTGGACTTGTCATCTGGTTCAAAATGTCTGCACAGCATGAACAAAATTTACTGTCCTCTGTGCAACCTGCCTTGGTGGCTCTAATAGAAAACACAGCAATCCCTCTTTTATGCTCTGCTAGGAAACAATCTGCCTTTTTTTCTTTTTTTTTCTAGGAAGGGAAAAGTTTTTGATAGAATTTTTGCTATCTTTATATAAACCAGAAAATCCTCAAAATCCAGCATGCAGCCAACAGCACTCACTGTGAATTTAAATCTTTGAATGTCTTTTCTGTAGTTTCTCCTCAGATTCAGCATCTTACTTAAAGCAAAACTTTAGTCTTTTAAATTGCCAGGGCTAAAATGTGGCAGAGCAATTACATGACTGGTGGAGCACTGCGTTCAGCTGAAGTGTTAATGTCATTAGCACTAATTTGTTTTTGTCTTTTCTCACCCTAAAATTCATTGCTGTTGTAATGTATCACTAGTTTATCATCTTATGTCCCTTAATCTGCAAAACAATCTCATTCCTTGATACAATTTTTCAAATGTGACATGTTTTTCAGAAATTTTAAGGTCCCTGGGTTTTAAAGGAAGAAAGACTTCTTCCATCCTCTGTTTTTTATTGTTTGGGTTGTTTTTTGATTTTTGTTGTTGTTGTTGTTGTTGTTGTTGTTTTGGGTTGTTTTTTTAGGTTTCTTTTTGAGTTTCTTTTTAGTAGATTTTGTTCTATAAACTCTGTGTCTTGCTGCTGCCAGCCAGAAAGGCCCCACTGAGAGACCCAAGGTCACTGGTAGCTGAAGACAGGCACTGCACAAGTAGTTAGGATGAAAGAATATCCCACTGGGCTTTGGACTTACAGTTTCTTGGCTCTTGTGACTTGAAATAAATGTCTCCTCTCTGTCTGGAGCCACTAGCCATATTCCCTCCCTTGTGAAGCTCATTGCAGCCAGATTTACACAGGTGAAGAGGATGAAAACCTTCCTCATTTGCTTTATCTATAATGATATATTGACTTCTCTCTATTAGGAACACTGTGAATATTTTTACTGGCTTCTGCAGAGCCTGGAATTTCACACAAATATTTTAGGAAATTTCACCTCAACAATTTGTTGTAGAGATTTAGGGATATGCAAAATGTTATTCAGAATGCATTTTTCTTTTACTTTAAAATACTTCAGATAGGATTTGGATTCGTTCTGGGATTTCCCACCTCATAATTACAGCGGAGAGAGACTGAAGTGAAGAGATCTTGTGCTTGGAGTCTTTAGACTGAAGTCTAGGTTACCTTTCAGGCTTTAGTTCTGATTTCCCTTGTGATCTTCTGCATGTTGATTAAACCTTTCAGTCCCTATCCTTACAAATGGGATTAAAACACATCTGTGCTTTATTTGGATGTTACAAAAACCTCACTGATGAGTGGCTACTGTGCCAGCTTGTAAAAATCAGAACAAAAATACAAACTTATCAGCAAAAAGAAACATCTTGAATGTTTGCCACATGGGACACTTGCAACCATCTGGGAACAGACCACAAAACTTTATTCTTTCAGAATAATTTTCTGAACTGCCTAGTCAGCTCAGTCCCCTATGGTTGGAAAGAAATAAGGAAAAACTCTTCATAAAAGTCTTCACAAAAATACATCATGCTTTTAGCTAAAAGCCATCTCTGACCTCCTACACTGTCCATCTGTGAAACAAGCTTGGCTTATGCATTTTAAAGTCTAAAGATATAGAAAAAGAAAGGAAGAGGGACTGCAGATAACCTGCTTAATTCTCTCACTTACAAAATGAAAATGTCCTCTGCACCCTGCTTTAACCTCCTGTCTTTAACAGACGTTCAGCAGGGAATACACTGGAGTCAGTTTGACTTTAGCTGTTATTAATGGTACCTTGGATAAAATCACTCACCAAGCAACCAAAGAGTAACTGGATTTTGGCTCTCCAAAGCAATAAAGTAGAAACTCATCATGGAGATCTGCTGCAGAAACAGGAATGGACAGAATGCCTGATGTTCCTCTGAGCTGACAGGGCTTGAGCAGGGATACAATCCTGGGTGATGGATCCAGCTGGATAAGAGACATCACAAACCACAGCCATCAAGTGCAATATCAATATGAACTTTTTTCCATGGCATGAGCAAGGGTGCTCAGAAGCCAGCTGTCAAAGCAGAAAACTGCAAAAGCTTTCTCAACATGAATACTTAATATTTAGGAATCAACAGCCACACAAGAAATTCATTTCTGCTCATTCATGGGATCTGAAAGAAGAAATAAGTAAAAAAAAACCTCTCTCTGTCCTTTGGGTACTGATGAAAAGTGTGCTTTCTTAACAAAAACCTCAAAACTGTGTCTGCTTCAAACAGAAATCTCAGGTTGTCTGAAACATCAGGGCAGCAGTCAAAGTGAGATCCCTGGGAGAGAAAATGCACAAGGTCAGAATGCTGCAGCCTCCCAATTTCAGCAGTGGAAATAAACAAAGCATCAGGTATGCCCTACACCAAAAAGGGCAGAATTAAGGGATTATTAATCCCTGGCTGTATCAGTCCCTGGCCTTCAGAATCATTCACAATTTACCTGAAGTTAAACTGCTTGCATATAAAGAGGGAGAGGATAGAGACACATGGCTTGAGGATCTGAATGAAGTGACAAAAAGCAGGAATTAGCATCTTGCTAGATCACCAAGTGCATCTACTTTTAAAATGTGCAGGGACCCCTCAGCCCTTAAAATCATGCTGCAATTTCCCCCCACTGGTTTCCTAAAGATCTCGGAGGACTCTTGACTTTTGTCAGTTTTGTTTTTCCTTTAAACAACAAAGGACTGAAGCAGTAAATTCAGACTTTTGTGAATTTGTTACTGATTTTGTTTTAGTTACAGCGCTCCTCTCTCTCCTTGGCAGTTGCTGTCCTTGCCTTGCTACCCATCCACCTCACTAACTAGACAAAAACTGTAGATACACAGACCTTTGATCTTCCCTCTGTTCCAAGCAGCAGCAACACACTCCACTTTTTAGATCATTATAGGGAGATCACTGGAAAGAAGAGGAGATTAAAATGAGCTGTTGCAAAGCAAGCATTTTCCTTTTACAAACTCCACTCTGCCTGCAGGCTGGGAATGCCCCAGGAGGGATGCAGCCCCAGGAGAGCAGCAGCAAAAGTAAACGGTCCCCTCTCTGGAGAGTAACTCCTTCTGTCGAGTTCTCTGGACTGAAGAGCGTGGCTGTGGTGATAAATCACCCTCTGAGACAGACACTGGCAGTCTGGGGGGATGCTGTGGCCTCAGGGCACACACTGGCAGCTCCCACTGGGCTGGAGGTCCTACCATGCCCCTGTGTCCTGGAGAGGGCTGAGAGCATCCTCTGAGAGGGGCAGCTGGTGTGTGCTGCGCCTGGAATCGTGCCATTGCCACACTGGGAATGCTCCTCAGAGGGGGATGTGGGACAGGAGGGGAGCCTGCACACACCTTTGGACATGTGTTACATAAATACATCCACAGATATCTGAGATGCTCCTCAGAGGGGGATGTGGGACAGCAGGGCAGCCTGCACACACCTTTTGTTTAAAATAGGTTAGAAACTTCTGTAAAACAGTTGATAGATCATTAAGCATGTACTGTTAGTTTGGTTGTTATATTGTAGAAGGGGTTAAAAGAGTAGTTATAAGAAATACAGCACTCAAGGTGCCATAACACACCTCAGTCAAGTGCACCATGAGCCAGCCTGGACAGAACTGTAATGGGCCAATCAAGCGCCTTAAACCTTCATGCAAATGAAGGATCCAAACAGAAACCAATCCAAAGGGACTAAAAACAGGATAAAAAGGGGGATCTGACCCAGGGAAGCTGTGCTGCTCCATCAGGGACATCGGGGCCATCACAGCAGGCCTCGGGGCCGGCGCTGCAGCATCCTGGGCAGGAACGCTCCTGCTCGGCCCAGGCCCCCTTGCTTTAGGCCTTTCTTTTTCTTATAATAAATGCTGAAATCGCTTTAGTTCCAGGAGTCTTGTCTCGTTTTAAACACCTTTGAAAGTGTGTTATCTAAATATACCCACAGATATGTGCAGCTGAGTGTAAGTTCTCTGCTGCTGCTGCAGGAGTTCCTGCGGTCCTGCAGGCAGCCCCTGGTAGGACCCAGTGTTTCCAGCTCCAGGATACAGCACTGAGAGGTGCTGCTCTGCGCCTCTGAGTACATCACCCCTTAAAACTGATCCTCACAGTGAAAAACCTGAGCTCCAGGTGTAGGAGTGATGGGGGTTGGACGGTCAGGATGGACAGAGATGAGAGATCTCTGAAGCCAAGCCATGGAACTTGTGGGGTTTATTGCAAAGGGCCTGGGTGCAGGGCCCTGCTGGGAGCTGCCAGCCACAGCTCAGAGCAGTAAAGAGAGAAGAGAGGGGTAGAGAGGATGAGAGGGAAAGAGAGTAAGGGAGTAAAAAAGGTAAGAAAGCGAGGTTCCTGTTACAATACAATAAATCTTCTTCTGTGTTGAATATTCTAATTCTCACTAACCAATCTAGTACAAGATACAAATCCTATAGCATTTACATACAGCCTACAAGAATCATTACATCACCATACTGTGTTACATTTTAAACCCTAAAAACTCCTCTTTGGGCCCCTTCTGCCAAGCTGGCAGGGTCTGCTCTGACCTTTGGGCCTGCCTGCAAGCAGAGGGAATTGTTTCATCAAAAGGGGATCACCTTCAGCCAGCCACACCATTGTTCCAGTTGTTCAGTAACTGAGGGATCTCAAAGCTTGCTTTCATTTCAATCTCACTTATAGTTTCCATATTCTCAAAATCTTTTGCCAGACAATCATATTTATAAGGCTTTCCTGTTTCATCTTCCCCAACACCAGGAAAGAATTTTGTATAAATTACAGATTCACACCAATCAGAGGTGAGTGGAACTTGGGACCTTCTAAAGCTGAGTGGCAGAAATGGCAACTGGTGGCTCTTCTAAAGTGCCAACAAGGCTAAAGTTGGATCTGAGAGGAATGGCAGATTTGTCTTATACAGAAGCTGTGGGTCTGCTGGTAGATAAAACCAGCACTGGGAGATAAACAACGGGAAGGATTCCACTGATTGATGAATGGAAAAAGATATTTGCTTTTACAAATAAACTTTAAGTTTGCTGATAAATAGACATTAGACATTAGACATTGAAATTAGACATTGAAAGATGAAAGAAAGAATGGGGAAGAAAAACTCCTAAATTCCATAAGAATTAAAAATTAAAAGGGAGGGTTATACATTAGAGGGAAATCTTTGGGATGAGGTGTATTGGGAAGTATGAACCTCTCTAGCACCTCAGCCAATGGGGAAAGAGAGAAGGGAAATGTGGCTGGGAAATTGGGATAAAAAGGGAGGCTGCGTCCTCCAAAAATTGGAGAGATCCCAGGGGAATGCTCCATGGCCTCTCCCTTTATTCAAATAAAGAGAAAGGACTCCTCTGCCTCCTCTTTGGACATAAACCTCTGATGTTTGTGGATTAATTTTCCTAACAGATCCCTGGCAATCTTAGCTCAGACACAGATACTGCGTTCCATAAAATCATAAAGAAGGAGAGGCTGGCAGGGACTTCCAGCAGCTTCATGGCCCAGCCCTCCTTGCTCAGAGCAGCACCAGCTGAGCCCTGCTGTTCAGGGCAGTGCCCAGCCACACTCTGGGCACCTCCAAGGATGGAGATCCCCCAGCCTCTCTGGGCAGCCTGCTCCAGTGCTCAATAACAATTTAATCACAGCCTGCAAAGTTCAGAACAACTACCCTCCTCACTTCATTTTCTGTCCTTGCCTTTGATTTCATGTTCTGCCAGATCAATATAAACCTCATTTGGGTCCTCTGCATTCATCTTCTGTTCCTGGAAGTCAAGGAACTGTTTTCCTGTGATTTCCTTTTGTTTATAAGAGAAAACCCTTTGGCAAACATTGGTTGGGCCAATACATAGAGGCAATATAATGTAACCTTCACCCTAAAACACAAATGTCTGAGGAATATGCTCTGAAATAAAATACTTAGAGTCTGTGGTGAATTAATTCCAATTTAAAATACACAAATACACATACATGCAGGTAAACTATATGGGGAATAGAAAGAATAAGAATAACATAAGAAAAATGCTTAATACACACATTAATCTTACATATATTAAACTTCACTTGCAAAAGTGGTCCCTAGAATCCCAGTGGATTATTTTGATTTGTAAAGTTTTACATCAAAGTATTTCCAAGACTGAATTCATAACTTTGCCATTATAAAGTCAGACCATCACTCCAAGTTATTTTATGCTTTATTGTGGGAAAAGTTTCTCTTTCTTTTTTGCCACAATAGCCAAAAGTGTAAAGAATTTTTCTGTCCCTCTAAGCCAGCCTTTATCCACATCTGGCTTTTATTGTTCTTTTCCAAGTTTGCTAAACTGTTGCAAATCTTTTGAAAAATGCATACAAATTCACTGCAGACAATTGCATCTGACAAATCAAAAAACATCTTTATCATCTCTGGACTGCTCTGTATCTCTCTGTATGTGTCTGTCCAAATTCCTCTAATGAGATTTTGGGGCTGTGGGTATTCTGTGGCCAGTGATTCAGTTCACTTCAATAGCCATCAGATGGCTGTGAGTATCCTCTGTTCTGTGCTGAACCTGGCTAAAATTCGAGATGATGAATAAGGGCTATAAATCCCTGCGCTTTCCTTGAACATTATATTCATTAAAAAGACAAAAAATCAGTTGAGCAATGATGTATGTTGCCAATGTACCCAATCTATCAGGCATTTGACTCTGCTCTCGACTGTAAAGATAGACTGAGATCAATTTTCTTCCTGTCAGCAGCTCAAGTAGATGATTCTCATGCCTTCAGTTCCATTCAGAGAACTCTGCACTGGGTTTGTTAATTCTGATAAAATCTGCTCTAATTTTGTGAATTCGGATATGCTTAATCTTTGTGAAACATCCCTGAAGGATTGCAGAGAGCCACAATTGGACTGAGATCAAAGCTGTGGCAGACATCCAAGTTCAGTTTGATTTGAAGTGACAAACTGTAGACCCTAAGACTTGATTGTGGCTCCAGCCCTTTGGGATGCTGCACGGGCTTCAGATACAAATCCTCTTCATGCTTTGATCACACTGCATGAAAATAAACAAACTGCTTCCAAAAAAAGTCATATTAAACTTAAATTTTGGAAAATTATGAACAATAGTACTTTTCTGCCAGAGCCACCACAGGAAGCTGCTTTCTAGTAGCAGCTCTATGAGCACTCACCATGGACACAAAACCTGCTTGTGAGGTGTACTGTAGCCTTTGGTAAAGTCCTGGACACTCCAAAATATGTCAGCAAGGAAAACCATGAAATCTGTTTGCCTTCTCTGGAGGATGAACAGATCCCAAGCTGCTGGAGCCATGACCACTGTCTCTAATTCAAGTGAGCAATACCAGTTTACTCCTGCTAAGGCTGTGACCTTGTGAAAACTGTTCCAGGGCACAAATCAAACCCCTCAGAGCATGGATGTGTTCTTCCAGGCAATCCAGATCATCTCAGGCTGCACAATTAAATAGGTCAACCTCAGCAGCTTGATAAAAGACTTCAAAAAGATTGTGTCATTATGGCTTTGATGTTTTGCAGACCTGAACTGCATTTGTAAGTGAATGCACTGGAAGCATTAGCTGAAGAGTGCCTATAATAGCAAGTAGGAAAAACAGTAAGAGAGTCCATAATAATACCCCCTTGCCTTCAAATGGAAATGCTTTCTCATTTAGATAGGAAATTGCACTCATAAACCTTAGCTAAGTATGACCTTATTCTTCTTAGTGTCTACCACTGTGGATAGCTGTTTTGTAGAAAAGGATTTTAGATCTGCAGGTCTTTAGAGTCAGAAGTGAAGCTTATTATTGTATCCACTGCTCATAAACAAGCATATAGATTTTGTGCTGTAAAAAAAGCTAAGTCAGTGCTCCTTGGGTGGCAAAAATATATGTTAGAAGAAAATAATCTTTTACATGCTGACATATAATGTAATAATTCTATCATAATCAGAGAAAATATGCAGACTCCTCGTGGAACTAGTTTAAGTTCAGGTTAAGTTAAGCTTTAAATATGGAAGGTGGAAAAGGGCTTTTTACAAGGGGATGGAATGCCAGGACAAGGGGGAATGGCTCCAGTGCCAGAGGGCAGGGCTGGGTGGGATATTAGGAAGGAATTTTTCCCTGGCAGGGTGGGCAGGCCCTGGCACAGGGTGCTGCCCCTGGATCCCTGGCAGTGCCCAAGGCCAGGCTGGACACTGGGGCTGGAGCAGCCTGGGACTTGTCCCAGCCTTGGACATGTCCAGCAGCCAGGGAGGTGTCCCTGCCATGGCAGGGGTGGAAATGTGATTTTTAGGGTCCCATCCAGCTCAAACCACTCTGTGAATGTATGATTCTGTGATTTAAACATTTCTGAAAGGGGCCCTTGGTTCCTGCAATTTACAATTTCAGCAAACTATGCAAATAATTTACTGTCTCTCATTTCACTGTGATTGGCAATTAAAGTGATATAGGACATCTTCATGGTGAAAATTATGTTATGGAAAGATGTATCACTCCTACAGTCATGAGCAGTCACAAATCAGTCTTTGGTATTCCCTTTGTAAGTTAAAAAGATAATTGTCCACCACCTTCCTCGAAATACATTTGAGACTTTATTTCTGGTTCCAAAATGAGATTGAAGTAAAAACCACAAATTCCTTTAGCCAGTACTCACAGGATCTTTGCAGCCTAGCACCATTCCCCCATTTCCAGGACAAGGGGACACTTTTGGCACCCTGGGACATTTGGAGTGGGTTGGGTCTCTCCCTCACTCTGCCTTGACCCAGCATTTTTATCTGCATGGAGGAGCAAGAAGTTGGCCTTAATTAGTGAGTTTAACAAAAGCATGCAGGAAAGCTTGGGAAATGTGAATACTCACACTTTATTTTGTCTATCTGTCCTGTTCCTGTGGCTTGCCACAGTAAAATTGTTGCTTGAGATTGCCTTGAAATCCTTTTGCCCTTTTGTACTTACACATGTCTGGGCAAAGGCAGGTTAAGTTCAATGACTGCTAGATTCACCCTGGCAATTCATCCTGGACCCTTCCATTTGGGAGCATTTCTTTCCTGGAATCCAGCTCATCACACAATAAAAACCAAACAACTTTTTTTTTTTTTTTTTTTTGCTTAGCCATAAACCAGATCCCAGTTCTTCAGTGCAATGGGCCCTGCAGGGATATTTCCACCCTAAAAGCAACATGAGCAACTGCAGAATTCTAAATTAGAAATGATTAGCCACTAGGGGAGGTTTAGAATCCTACTTCAGTGACACAAGCTTGCTTTGTAAGACTCACATGCTTATTTATATAATTATAGATAACATCCTCCACTAGGACATGACATTCTACCACGAAAGTATGATATTTCTTTCCCAATTTTACTACATATATATATATATATACACATCTAAGCAGCTACCCCCTTATTGTCAGCAATTTATAAAAGCATAAAGTAAAATAGCTGAGTTTTTAGCTTGTACATAACTTACAAAGAAATTTTGATCAATACAGAAATATAGAAAGCACTTGAATATTCAGATTATGAATTGTATTGGAAATGTGGTTAGCCAACTGCAAGACTCCAGAGTTATCAATTTCAATATGAAACAGTTTATGCTCTTTTCCAAGCAATTTTAGACAAATAACAAAACTGGCAGTAATTGGTCTTAAGTAGCAGAAAACTTTATTTGAAAGGCAATTACAGCCATCAGCATGGTGTCTCCAAAAATCATCTGTGACCTCCCTGAAACTTGGTTGTTGTTAAAATGATTCCTCCCACTGCAAACAGCTACACTGATTTCTGTCTGTCCTTTGTGGCCTTGTTTACTTCAGGAATATTTGCTGAATTTATAATGGTGCTGGCTTACTCCCACCATATTGATGGCATCAATTTTTGCAAAATCAATAGCAAGTTATTTAAAATGTGTAGCTCTCATCCACTACTACCTAGTTCTTTATATTATTTTAATGGTGACTTAGAGCTTCCTTAATTGGTCCTCATCTTCCAGCCCAACAGACAGGGATAAATCACGGGAATCACTGCCCCAGACTTGTTCACCACCAATTATAAATGTCTGTGGTGGCTGCCCCATGCTCCATCACTGATGAACTTCCAGGGGCTGACCCTTCACAGAGCCCATTCCTCTGCCCACTGGCCATGTTTTACTGAGCAGTTTCCACGTGGATGTGCTTCAGCTCTCCCTGGAGAGATCTGCACTTCCCAGGCTCCAGCCTGCTGGGGGACAGTGGCAGGAAATGGAGCAGATTTGCACTGTGAAAGGACATGCCCAGTGCAAACAGGTCTGGGAGACACAAAACCATCACAGTTTCTACTCAAGCCTTTTGATAAAACAAATAAACCTTCTGGAGCTCTTTATTTAGCTGAAGTTCATGAAGTACACAGGAGTAAAAGCTTCTGTCTTGAGATTCAGAATGGCTCACCTGGAGACAGATCTGTGTAGGACAGACCTCCCCTGTATGATCCTGCCAAAGAGCATTGAGAAGCTTCACAGCCAAAAAAGATCAGAATTTATTAAGATACAGATATTAAGAAGAAGGAGCAGAAATTAATGTTTGTAAGTAGCTCTTCCTTAGTTAATTATGTCCCTACAGGTGCATCCTTGCCTCCCAGTTTTCAGATTAACCAATGGCTTAAAAATTGTGGGAACTCCAACCCATCCCCTTTAACCCTCTGTAAGTTTCTCTCTGTCCTTTCTCTCACCTGGTACCTGCTGTCTGCTCTTTTCACTCTCTCTGCTTGATCTAGAAGCTCACAAGTCCTTGTTGTGACCCTCCCCGTATCTCCTCCTGCCTTCCTCCCACTGGGGTCTCTGAAATTCTAGAATTATCTGGAATTGGAACTGGAAATCTCTCTGCTTTGGATATTGAGCTGCCAACAGCGAACAAAACATCTCCTTGTTCTTCCAGAGGGCCCACTTGTCCCATCCCAGTCACTGAGGAGCAGAACACAAAGGAAGAACAAATAAATCTAACATGTTCTATCCCTAAATGCACAATCAGTTCAAATGTGAGCCCTTACTCAGAGCAGCACCACCAAAATCCTCCTTGGTTTGGAAGGGAAGGTGAAGCAGCAGCAATAGCACCTCTGTGCATCTCAGAGCACCTCACAGCAGCAGAGGGATGATATCTCCATTTTGTTCTGACATTGACTAGCAAAGTTTACTGAGATACTGGTAAAATAACCCCTTGTGTTAGAGGTATACACAGGCTGAGTGTTCCAAAGGGAAAGCAGAAGGGATCTCCACAGAAAAGTCTCAAAAGGATGGTTCAAGAGCAAGTCCTTAACATGATGTGGTGCAGACACCAAGATATGTCAAATAATTTCAATTCACATGGCCAAGGAAGCACATACATAACATTTTGGTGCTAATTATAATAGACAAAATTCTTATTACTACATCACACTGCTTCTGGCTTTCCATGCTCATGATGAACTTAGTTAATTATGTTACAAATAGCATTGAGAAATATTCAGAATAGCATGTAAAAAATGCAGTAATTTGGAATTCTAGTCATTAAGGAATCTCTACCCTTAGTGATTGCTGTCATCATGGATGATCTAACAGCCATTTGAGCTCTGTATTTGCTGAGAATAATCATAACTCTTCAGGGAGAATTTATCCACTGTCTAGCAACTCTGGACCTTTTGACTGCCCAGAGGCAATTAGGCTCTTTATAATGGCATCAGGAGAATCCCAGGAAGATTTTTTCCCTGTGTCTCTCTATGCCATCTCTTCATGCATCTCCTTTTTATTTAAGTATATGCTAAAGAGAGAAAATATAATCACATTATGACTGTGAAAATAGAAATAATTCTCCTAAATGGCAGACCACCCATCTATTGCAATAACATGACAGGAGCAGAGGGGCATGGACAGTCTGTGGCTATCCTGGAAGCCAGGATTAAGCTACTTTTGCTCATTAGACATCTGCATAAACTACCAATGTTCTACAGGGCTTCTGAATTCATACACACACACACAATAAACAGAGTACAAATGCATTTGCTTCTCTTCCCTAATGGTACATCATTACCATAAAAAATCCAACATGTTATTTTATATAAAGCCATAAAGATGATTAACTGGAGCACTAATTCTCCTGCAGACAATGAGCAAGCTTTCAGCTTCACAATCAGTTCCATAACACAGAGATCATGGAAGGGAATGAGATTTCCATAGGCAGACTGAGAGTTTTATTCCTGTGTTACTTTGTGGTTGTACCTGCCCCCAGATCCAGTCCTGGTTCATGCAGCACTAACCCAGGATGAAATCCTGCTGCATTTTAGAGTCATTTTGCTGGTGCTCAGGAATATTGGTCAGGGTAACTAAATGTACACTGACATGTTAAATGAAAGACTTCTGAGGCTGTTACAAATGCATTTTCCCATCAGAGTAAGAAGGAAATGTCAGGAGCACTTTATTAGATGCCACACACTCAAGCAATTTGGGGTTGGTTTCCAGAATCTCTGCATTTGCTGCTTTCAGGAGCAGGGCAAGGAGCTTCCCTGGAACTCTGCACTGCCCCTGCTTCCCTCCCACTGCTGCTGCAATTTCTCTCTCCTGAGACAAAACTTTCTGTCAAAGCACAGATGTCTTATAACATCTCCTGTTTCTTATTGCAGAACAAGAGCTGAAGTTCTGGAGGCATTCTAAGAACACAATAATGCTCACTTTATTCACTGGGACATGGTGCTTTATACACGCTTTAAAGGAAGTTCATTTTTAATACTAACACTAATTTATCTTGCTTGGTCATCTTTCAATTTCAAACAATTTTTTCCACTTTTTTTCATGATGTATTCTATATATAAATGATCTGTAGAGTACAAATGAACATTAACATCATGAGCCAGCATTATTTTAAAATCAATATTGGAAAATATAGCATCAAGCAGACACTTTTAAAGACTGAATCCTCTGGTATAATTAGCACAGCCCTGCATTAGCCCTGGGCAAGTAAAATGAGATAGATGACCTAGACAGAGGGGGATTTTTTTAAAGTGTGCACTGGAATATATTAATGACAGATTAGTCTTGCCTAGCACCTCTCCTGCATCTTTGAGGGAAAGATACAACAGAGAGAAAAACTCTTTAGAAATAATTACAATATCATATAGAACAGGCATTAAAGAAAAAACCCACAGATTTGTATTAAAGCCCTGCAGGATTATTGTGATGTTTTGGACACCTGAATAGCAATTGCTTCAATCACTGCACCATTGTCATGGCTCACTCATCCCTGGCTTCAGAGACCACAGGGGACAAAAGCAGTAGCCGCAATCTCTTCAGCCTCGCATGTTTCTAGTATTGAGCAGTCTAAGAACAAGTGGAAGGACTGGGATAGACAAACATAGAGGTGTATTCTGTCCCTGTCTTCTAGCAGCTATATTCTTATTTGGTGGAAGGTTTTAAAACTATTTTGCCACATTTAAATTGTCATTAAAACTCACAGGGACAGAGCTCACCTGAGACGCTGCTTAGTTTAACTGAGCCTTATTTACGGTTACAGGATAAAGCAATTGCATGGCTGATGCCAGAATTAACAGTTGAAAATCTGCTCTATCCAGTTTAAATGCCTGCTCTATAGTGTTGTTAGATACATTTATTTATTTTTTTTTACCTGTGGTTTGACCTACAGACTCACAAATTGTTTTGTTTCGAGACATCTGTGGAGAGGTCTCTTTTTAAGGTGAATAGAGTTTAATGTGAGGAACTGACAAAAATATCTAAATATATAAAGTCCTTCTGGTAGCTTGGCACTGACCCCAATGAAATTTTTTGGATAAAGCATGCTGGAAGTGACAAGTACATGAGCAGGACTTTTTGTTTACCTCCAGGGCAGCACAGCCATTCACAGCCTGGAGAAGTTCCTCTGGTGATAACGTTACAACTTTGTGTTGTATTTAATCCCCACATTAATAAGGCTCTGAAAAAAATCCTGAATAAAGACCTTGCTGGGGAAGACAGGCAATAACACATCATTCAAAGGGCAGCCGAGAAGGAAAGTGGGCAGTGATGGTGAAGAGACAGTAATTGGATTCCCCTGTACCTGTCAGAAAGCTGCTCAGTTGCTATATATTTAAAACCCTCTTCAGGTATAAACCAGATCACAGGGGACATCCACACCTGAATGTTATCCACAACTTTGTGCAGAACAGAGAATACAAGTATTAATTTCACAAATCTGGCAGGGAATGGAATTACCAAGGAAGTCCCATCCAATCTAGGTTATTAAATTAGCATATCTGGAAACTTCAGGAAGGAAAATGTATTTTACAAAGTGATACAGAGGCTGGGGAGGTGACTCCCTCTGTCCTTCCCTGTCTCTCCTATCTCCACTTGCAGTAGCACTAACAGAGAGGCTTTACCCTGCTCTCAGTGTTCATACTTAGGGCCAGGAGAGCAATACTGCTGCACTATGGCAGCACCAGTGCAGCACTGCTAAGCTGCCTTGCCAAGGGCTGAGCTCTTACAGGCACTGGCAGTGTCACCCACACATGTGAACATTCCAGAATTCATCTCCCTTTGAACTAAGGGGAGCTGGACCAAATATTATAGTTTGGTTTTGATTCCTCTCTCAACAACAAACGGATAAAACCCACCAGGACTCACAAAGCCTAAGGAGTTACATTCCCTGTACTGTTTCTTTTTCAGCATAATAATTTTACGTTTATCTTTTCCTCTGGATCCCTGCAGAAACAAAATTAACAAAATTTTAACTGCATGTTTTACCTTTGCCATAATAAAAGAGAAGAGATATGGTGAAGCTTTTGAGCATCAAAATCAAATGCAGTATTGGTAAAGCAATTTCTGTGAAATTTGTAAACCATATATTGCCTGGAAGAGTCTGCAGTTGATAGTCATTTTGGACCAAGTCCTTTATAGCTGCTTATTCTAACGTGGTGTTTCAGCCTGTTAAAATGTCATATGGATAAAGAAGTAAATTTTGACAGCTGTGACAGGATTATCATTGCCAAGGAAATCCTGGTACTCATATGTTTCAGTTCATCTATTTTGCTTTGTCTCTGGCCTTGCCTGAACTAAAAATTAACTTCTGAGACAAGAAGAGAACAAAAGAAAGGACCAAAATATTGTTATGCTTTTGATGCTTGAAATTATAGGAATAAGAAGAAATCTTTTAAGGTCATTATTTAATGCATTGCTCAGATTTGGAGGGAACACTGGCTCCTCTCTTCAAGGCTGTGGCCAACATGGATTTTATGTGGGAGTACCGAGTTCCAGGCGGGTTTGCTCATATCTGTGTGAGAGGAGAAAGCCTGGAAGGTTCCTGTGGCATCAGCCCCTCAATCTGTCCAGCCATGTGCAAAAGGGACATGGAAAACCCCAAATGGTTCTTGCAGCATCCTGAACTTATGGACCAGAGGAATTGCCATGATGGATCCACCCAATTTCAATATCCCATCTCTGATGAACACCAGTATCCAAACCCACAGAAACTGCAAGGAGACAAAGGTAACTCAATGCACTGATTCTCCTCCTCTTCCAACAATACAGAACTGAAATAGCAGGAAAGACAAAGAGTGACAATAACTGTTATTTGTGCTGCCATTCATATTCTGCCTCCCAGGGTTCGCTCCTGAAGATTTCCTGATATAAGGAGCATGTAAGTTACAGCAATTGAAATGCTGATTTATGGGACTGAAATACCTTTCCCAGAAACACAATCGCCCAGTAAGTGTCAGTTCAGTAGCTGTGGTAGTACTGATGTAATTCCTCTGAGCAACTGGGAAAGGGGATATAGAGGCAGTAAAGTGGTAATAAATATTTGATTCAAGGTTACCAAATGCTTAGCTTTAGTCTTAATTCATGACAAGGCTGAGTTTAGAAATATGCAACATCTTAGGAATGTTCTTTCCTACCCAGCTATTCCATTGCAAGCAGCCATATATTTTTGGAACTAGTAAGATGGCTGTGGATTTGTCATGACAACTTTCTGTGCTGTGTTTATACTGACACAACTAAATGGACTCTTCTTTTGACTCTCTCACTTCCAAAACTGCCACATACAGGTATCTGCAAGATCTCCAAATATTGATTCACGTCTCAGATTTTGTGTTCAGAATTTTACTCATTCACCTGTTCTTAAGCTGCTATAATTTATACAGTAACAGTGTGGGGTACAGCTCAGCACCCATCAGGTCTTATCTGTATACAGAATGGTAAAAAGACCTTCCTTTCCAAAACCATCACTCTGAGCCCATCCACTGCTGGTATCTGTTTATTCACATAGCAGCAGCAATTTTGTGAGCCATGCACATGTCTAACAGTGTTATAATGGCACAAAAATAGGCATTGACCACTGTGTTCTCTCTGGCCAATCACATAAAACACCACAGAGGATATTCTGCTGCCTTATGGCTCTTTGAAAATCTCCTGTAGGTGAGCCTTGTGTTTCAATGTATAATTTACAAGCGCTGAAATGCTAATGTTAACACCACTTTGCAGCACACTCCCTTGAGCCATGTGCTGTTTCATCAGAGATGCCTTTCCTGACACTTTACTGAGCCACTTCATAGCCTGTTCTTGCCTTCAGCCTTTCCCTCTTCCCCCTCTTCCCTGCAGAAGATCAGAACAAACACGATGCTCACACCTTGCCATTTCTCCAGCACAGCCTGAAGAGCAGCCAGCAGCAACAAAAAAGCCACCAGCACTTGGCCACTTGTGAGATCCATGCCCCTCTCAAGCAGAAGCAGCATTTGCCCATTCTTTTGTTAGAACAGCCCATTTGTTGCCTAGTTAATGAAAATGTTACAGCTGACAGTCAGAACTTAAAATAAAATAAATAACAAACAAAACAGAGAAATGCCTTAAGGCAAGGCTAGCTCCAGAAGTTCCTTTATTTGAGCTGACTGAGGGTCAAAGCTGCCAAGGCATTTAGGTACCCAAAGCTGGATGGTGTTAGACGTTAAAAATACTTGAGTGCTTCTCTAAAACTCACCAACAATCCTGGTGTGCCAAATTCTTAAAGCATGAAAAATCTGGTCCCCAGCAGGCACACAGCCTCATCGTGTGAGCCTGGTTG
The DNA here is from genome assembly GCF_901933205.1 of Camarhynchus parvulus. NCBI lineage: Eukaryota > Metazoa > Chordata > Aves > Passeriformes > Thraupidae > Camarhynchus > Camarhynchus parvulus. The sequence continues at coordinate 17,371,672 of NC_044581.1, read as the reverse complement.
TACAGACAGTGGAACAAAAGTTGCTGTATTGTGACATTCATTATCTGTCCCCCTTTAATTGCACCCAGGAAGCCTTGCAGCTTCTTTCAGCATCCATTCCACACCTGCAGGCTTTCCTTCCCACCTTTCCTTCCCACCTGTGCTGCTAGTGGGGATGGCACAGCTCTGCCAATTTGCATTTGGGAATGCATGGGCAAACAGGTGCACTCAACACTAATTATGTTTTGCAAGGGTGATGCCAAATGCTAATGGGTTTAGCTTTGAAAAAACTCAACCAAGCTCCTTCCTACACTTTGCCTTTTCACCTGTCCTGTGTAGAAATGCAGAGTAGCAACACTTCAGAGTGAGCCAACTCTCACAAGTACCAGGGGGCTTGTACCACCTCCACAGGATGGCAGCTCTGTTCAAGACTCTTTTCCCTCTCTCTTCAATATTTTGATTTTTGACATTGTTTGCATCATGTAAAAATTATATTCACTGAATAGTGAAACTAGTATGTGCTACACAAAAAGCCTCAGGCTGTTTGAAAGATTTTGTAGCTGAAACATTGACAATATTCTGCCAATGGTCCTTTTAAATACTTGAGTAAAATACAAACACAGATTAAAATCCTTGAGAAAGCCACAATTATACATTTATAGACAATTTGTCTCTTTGAAGATTTTATTACCCACACACTTCCACTTAATCCTGGTGTTTTTACAACAGCCAAGTTCATGATACTGCAGCTAAGGTTTTGTCAGCACTTTAATTATTAACTTGTTTGTACCATGACTACAAAGCATCTTACTTGTCTGAACTTGCTGCTGAGGCTTCAGCTCTTTTAGTGGTTCCTCAGATAAACCCCATGTCAGTACCTTGTGATCTCCCAGCTCTGCCAGGAATAAGCTCAACACCCAAAGCCCATTCTGAAACCCCTCTAAACCTGGTCTTGGAGAGAACTCATCAAGAATCAACAGTAAAACCTTTTAGAATGCTCATTACAGCCAAAAATAACCAACCACTGACTTCATTTCCATAGACACAAGAAAAGGTTTTGCTTTGATGCCATATATTTTTAATGGTAACATCTGCACAAGTTTTGCACCTAATTTTTTGTGTATTTTGTACTCTTTTAGCCATGCTTTTCTGTCGTGTGCTTATAAAACATTATTTTAGGAATATATAATTACTGGAAAGACTGGAGGGATTCAGAAGTTCTCCTAGTTGATCAGATTAATTACTGTAAAGTTTTAAGTCAAGTGTAATTAATTAGTAGCTGTTCTGATGAAATTCTAAGAGATTTAAGGGTCAAGCTACTTCTGCTGTTAGTCAAAATGCTCCCTGTATTGCAGCTGGAAGAGGTTTCTAAACCTCAGAAAGGATGTTTGACATCTGGCAGGAGCAGCATCACAGCAGCCAGGACTCTGAAGTGGGAGAGGAAAGGTGGAAGGAGCAAGAACTCCTCAAGAACCCTCAGTGAGTGCCACTGCAGTGACACAGAGCCATGCTGGCACAGCTTCCAGATAAACAAGTTATCTCCTATTTGCACCAACACGCCTGAGCTAGTGGGAACTCATTCCAGTGAGGTGTTTTCATTGGTTCTGCTAGAATTATCAGTCAGACGTAGCTTAGACAATGGATTTTGCAGCTTTTGGGTTTCTGTTTGGTTGGTGGTTGTCTCTTGCAGTGGGATGCAGTTTTACATGGTTTGGGCAGCTAACGGGGGGTCAGATTTACAAATGTGAATCAGCTCCAAAACACAGGGAAAGTTCTCTGAGAACTGAAAAATGTCTGAATGAATGTGTTGTCCTTCAGGTGGAACTGAGCAGCTTTTCTACTTCTGTTTGTGCCTTAATCCCTTATTTTGCAAAAAACCTCAGCAAGTCAGCATCACCCAGCCCTCCTTTCCACATGGTGACAGTTTTGTTAGAACACAGGGAAAATATACTGCTGTGGCATTTTAACTTCTTTTTCTTGTCCTCTCTTGTTGGCTAATTATTTCTTTGAGGTTAAATGAGCTAATTATGCCTATATCAGAGCTCTTTGAGAAGCAAGAATCACTTTCAGTTGCTGATAATTAAATGAATTGAGCTTGATTCTTGGTTTGGGATACAGTTCTAGGCATTTTTCTTCCTTGTACAGAGTATAAAGTAGTAAAAATAATTGCAAGTTATGTTTTGTTGATGACAGAATCAACAAAACATAACTTTTCAACTGTGGTGCAAAAGATTCTGTAAATTGATTTAAATTAATAAGGGTGAGAGGAAAGAGAAAAGAAGGGGAATTGTACCCCTTCTACTCATACTTGAACAGCTTTAACAATCTTACAAGAGTTAGAGAATCCACCAACATTTCACATGATATTTAGGAGGAGGATATTATGTGAATTCCTTTCACAATTGTCATGTGACTGTGCTGTAATTATTTTTTTTCCTTTAATTTCACTCCTCAAGTCCCGTGCATGTTTTTTCCCTGTGATACTTGGCAGTGGAACTCCAAGGAGCTGCAAGCTCCTGTGCAGGGGTCAGGTATGCTGCAGGCAGCACCAATTCCTCTTCTCACTCTGGAAATAGTGCCCTCTTTGATCTGAGAGATATTGTCTGCCAGCACAAAAAGTGCTTCACTCTTCATGTGAGTTGTGCTCTGACTGCCTCCTGATCAGAGGATCTCACCTGCATCCAGCTGCACAAATTATATATAGCACAGGCAGGGAGAGGGGGCTACAGCAGGGCTTAAGATCAAACCTCTGCATTCAGAAAGAGCTGAGAGCTGCAACAAAACATGCAGTTTTCATTCCAAGGGCTTCCCTGAGCTGGGATCCAGCAGCCAAATGCTGAAAGCTTAATTAAATGTGTGTGTATAACTCCTCTCTCCTAGGCCACTTTGAAACATTATTTCTCCCAGCCTGGTTGGCATTGCCAAAGCTGTGGACACAGGGGGGTGAATGCCAACGTGGGCATAATCTCACTGTGCACTGGGGACATCTGGAGAATTCCCTGTCTGGGGGTGAGGGGGAAGCAAAGTCTGCAGTGGGGAGTGGGGGGGGTGGGATGGGCTGTGCACCCACCCAGGAGGGAAAACAAACCTGGAGCACAGCAGGGATAGGTCTGACTGAATGAAGATGTTTGGGGCAATAGGAGCTTTGGAGGGAGAAGCAGAACCTTGGGATAACCTTTTTGGCTGGTGACAGTAAGAAATAAATGCTGGCTGGGATGGAAGGCTCTGGCCTGGCTCTGTGGGTAACCCATGCACAGCTTTGCTCACTGCTGGTTTGCCACATCCCAACACCCCCACACCTGCAGCAGCCCAGTGCAGAGACCCTGATTCACTGGCTGTGTCTGACATAATATTTATGTCCTCCTGCAAGAGGTATTTAACTATTTCCAAGCCTAGTTTAAACTATTAAATCTCTCCTCTCCTCATTTCAACCCCAAATCTGAATATTCAGAACCAAGGTGTGTACCTGACATAATGATTGATGTCACCTGACTGGGAGAGCTTATGCTGTGAGGATAACAATGGAACTTTCCAGCAATAAACCTCTGGCACTTTGGGAAGCCAACTTTTATATGAACTTTCCTTTCCTTTCCTTTCCTTTCCTTTCCTTTCCTTTCCTTTCCTTTCCTTTCCTTTCCTTTCCTTTCCTTTCCTTTCCTTTCCTTTCCTTTCCTTTCCTTTCCTTTCCTTTCCTTTCCTTTCCTTTCCTTTCCTTTCCTTTCCTTTCCTTTTCCTTTCCTTTCCTTTCCTTTCCTTTCCTTTCCTTTCTTTTTTCCTTTCCTTTCTTTCCTCTCTTCCTCTCCTCCTCTCCTCTCCTCTCCTCTCCTCTCCTCCTCTCCCTCTCCTCTCCTCTCCTCTCCTCTCCTCCTCTCCTCCTCTCCTCTCCTCTCCTCTCCTCTCCTCCTCTCCTCTCCTCTCCTCTCTCCTCTCCTCTCCTCTCCTCTCCTCTCCTCTCTCCTCTCTCCCCTCTCTCCTCTCTCCTCTCTCCTCTCTCCTCTCTCCTCTTCCTTTCTTTCTCCCTCTCTTTCTCTCTTCCTTTCTTTCTCTCTTTTTTAACTTCTCATGTCAAAAAAAACAGAGAGCAAAGAAATTTTTCTTTCTTGTGCTGCCAAGGAATGATTTAACATCCAGCTTGAATATTCCAGGTGCCACATCAATGCAATCTGTCCATGAACTGGCAATGATCACTTCAATCCAGGCTGGGTTTTGGTGTCAGTATTTGACTATCTCGAGCTGCTGTACAATTAGATCCTTGCTGTGTATTCTTAGTCTGGGTGGGAACATGTTCTTTTTTGACTTCTAAAATCCCTAAGATTCTCTTTAACATCTGACACCAACTTTAAGGCAATTAATGCTTCATTTGCAGTTTCTTCTCCTGCATTTACATTTATCAACTGTAGAACTAGAGAAAAATGTTCTTCTCTAGATTACAGCTCTGCCAGGACAGTTTCAAACAACAAAAAAAGCCTGTGACCCTTTCACTGGGGTGTGCTGTCATGTTGGTGTTTGCTTCTCTTCAGGAAACAACCCATGTGGAATACAGAAATGTTTATATTGGCAAAGGGCATTAGGAAAATAATGATTTTAAAAATACCAACAGCAAAAGGGTGGTTTTTGTGGAAGGGTTCTTCAAAATCCTAATAGCAAAAGCTGATGGAATATAATAGAAAATAAATATTTCTTTTGTATGCTCAAATCTAGGTTTGCAGATAGACTCTTTATATAGTTACATTTCCACCCTTATTAAAAATATCAAACTTATTTGCATGACAAAGATATTTTCCTTCTGCTAAATTATTCTAATGGGACTTGGTAGAGATAAAAGTAAACTGTTAAAATATTCTGCATGGCTAAGTCTGCTATCTGCAGGTAATATTCATTCACTAAGATAACATTTTTAGGGTTTGGAACCTAGCTTCTTGAGGGTAAAAATAAGCCTTTATCTGTCCTTCAGGATTATTAACAGTAAGTGATTTCCACATTAACATCAATAGCAATAATGAAGATGTCCTTTTCAATTCATCCTGGGGAACTTTGAGTGAGAACTGTTATTTGGCTGGGCTTCACTCTTTAATAGAGTCCAAAGATAATTGGGTATTGAAAATTCCATCTAAATCAACCAAATAAATCTTTCGGTTACCAAATTAATAATTTTATTGATGCCATCAGCCTTCAATTTTCACTCCATTAAATTCCTAAATTCATCTGAGAATGGCACAGCAAACAAATTAAAATGAGTTTCTTATAAAAATGAGAATGATAAGATTATGCCTTCTAAAAAAGCAATTTAACTCCAATAAATTATTTTTAAATTATTAAATGAGGCATTGCATTAACTATAAAAGAGGAGCATAAAAGGGCACCAGCCTATGGAAAATAAGACATCTATAGACCTCCATAACCTTGGACAATTATATCTGTAATAATTGGCTCATAAAACTTTATGGCAACTTGTACAATGTTCCTTTTTCCTTAAGATAGCATTGTGATCAGCAGGATGATTAGGCAGAGAGGAACAGAGCCTGTTTTTATCTCAGGAGCACATGGCTAAATGTTTCCAAATAGCCTCTTGTTGCTCTGCTCAACACAGAGCTCTGGAGCAGAGTGTTACCTGCTCTGGGTGCAATATTAAATCACATTTAAACTACATCGTGCTGCAGTAAGGCAGCTTAGTGTCAAGGAGGAATTCAGGATACAAGACAAGCAAATTCCATGCCTGTTTTCTTTAGAATATGTGCTCAGTGCACTGAAGGTTTGAACCTCTAAATGTCAGGTTCAATATGTTGTCTCCCTTTTCAGTTCTTCTTCCATCAACTTCACAGAAGGCCGAAATTCTGAGGAATGAGCAAAAACAAAACAGCAAGAGACTGCAGTAACATCTTGATAGCAAAGCAGAGTGAATAACAGATGGATTTTATCTTTATTCCAAAAAATTAAAGGAATAAACACTGCCTCCTGCTCAGGGGGGGAATACCATCAATAATGCACAAAACCCAAAACATGTGTGGGAATCTATAAAACCAGAGGAGTTTGGGAAAGCTGCAAAAGGCAGGCCTCAGAGACAGCAGAACTGTGATTGGAGCTAAGCAGCAGCCATGAGATTGGTCAGCAGAAAAATTATGTAAAAAGTAGAAAAGTAAGGACAAATAGAACAATGGTCTGTGCATTAACACTTGTCTGGAATGACTCCCTAAGCTACAGAAAAGTTTATCTAGTGAGATATTGGGAAGTTCTAAGCTTAATAATGGAGCTCTGTGCATTGTGTTTTAAGGCTTACAAGCAGGTATTGTATTTGAAATAAGCAAGTATTGTTTAACCAAAGGTATGTGTGCTTAGAGTGGTTGGATAGAACCACTGTCAATGTGCTTTTGCTTTGTGTGATTGGTCAAAAAACTTTTAAAGTGAGTTGTAACATTGAGTTCTTTCTCTGCTGCCTGAGATGTGAGCTGGTGGCATCTTCCCATTGTTATAACCATGGAATGAGAGTGATGCTGGAAAATAAAACAGCTCAAGGCACGTTCCTGGCAGTCCTGTCCCATTTGTGATCTGTACACAGACCCTGGCTGGTGATACACTGGAGCTGAGCAAGAATTCACCCCTGTCCTGGGCCTGGGGTGTGTCCAGGTGGAGCTGAGGAGGAGTGTGACAGTGGTCACTGGGGTTTTCAGGTGAGGGAAGAGATGAGAATGTTGAGTCTATGTTCAGAAGGCTTGATTTATTATTTTATGATATATATATTACATTATAACTATACTAAAAAGAAAAGAAGGAAAGGTTTCTTCAGAAGGCTAAGCTAATAGAAAAGAATGAATGATAACAAAAGCAGCTCTCTCGGACTCTGTCCGAGATAGCTCGGCTCTTGATTGGCCATTAATTATAAACATCTAAGATGAGCCAATCACAGACAGACCTGTTGCATTCCACAGCAGCAGATAACCATTGTTTACATCTTGTTGCTGAAACTTCTCAGCTTCAGCAGGAAAAATCCTAAGAAAGGATTTTCACAAAGAGATGTCTGCGACAGAGGGGTTCATCCCTGTCCTGGGTCTGTCCAGCTGGAGCTGAGGAGGAGTTCACCCCTGTCCTGGGTCTGTCCAGGTGGATCTGAGGCTGTCCAGGCACAGCTCAGCCCTGGCTGCCCTGCACAGACAGCTCCTCTGGCAGGCAGGTGCAGCTCACTCCCAGATCCTGGCTGTCCATCCCAGGAGTGCAGTGAGCACCAGGGGCAGATAAAGCTGCACACTGCACTGGAGCACCCAGAGCTGCCAAAGGCAGGCAGGCTTTCCTGTGATCCCAGGGAAGCACTGTGCCTTAGAGAGGGAGCTGTGATGAAGCCAGATCAACTCCTTGTTTTCAGGAGATAACAGGCACAGAGAGCCACTCTAAACCACAACTCCTAATGAAAGCCTTGTGGGCACACGTTAAACCCTTCCCAAAGATCCTCTGCTTGCTTCCTCTCACTACAATGAGCCAGCCTTCCCTCAATCCAGAGATGAACCCCTGCTGATTCCAGTAATTCTTGCTTCTATAAGCTAAATCCTTTTGTGGTTTTCCTTCATTCTCCATTCTGCACATTCCAGCTAAATTTAAAATGAAACAGGTACCAAACCAGGCAACATTAAAGAACGAGAGGCATGAACTCTATCCAACAATGTGAGTTCTGTTTGAATTAATGCACTACAGGGTTTAGATATCCCCGATTTCTTCACCTTTGATTTCCCAGTGATGTCCAGAATAAATAATTGCCTTATTAAAGGACTTCTGAAGCCAATAGAGCAAGGTAAAAAACACTGAAGTCACCAATTCAGCCTTTGATTCTGTCTGACAGAAAATTAAAAATGAATGAGAAAAAAATTAATAATAAATGTATTCATGGCCTTATTGGGATTCATGACTCTCTTGCCAACATTAAATAAGTTCAACCAATTGTTCCCCTTAAAGTGAAATAGCATCAGAATACCAACTGTTCAAGCAGTAGCAGTATTTTCCTTTGGTGTAGTAAATTTGTAAAAAACCCCCAAATAACATAACACTACCTCAATTATAAAATTCCTGAAGTTAAGACCCACCCCATCTGCCAAAGGACAGGGGGCATTTTATATCCAAAGCTGTGCAATTAATACAATTAATAAACCCTTCTCAAGTGCCAGCTCAAACACATGGGATTTGAAAAAGTTATAAAACTGTGGCAGAACAAAACAAAGTCTGGTCATGGAAGATGGCAGGAAGGAAATAAAGGGAACTTTTACTGGGATGCTGCCTTCATAAGGCACAACAATGCAGATTTCTGGTGCAGTGTGGGGATCCTTGGGAGCCACAGGAACACCTGGGACAGAAGGGCTCCTCTCCCCCTTAGGTTTTTCCCCCTTTCAGGAGGGCCAGCTGAGATCCCAGCAGTTTGCTCTGGCTTTTATTCACTCAGCTCCTGAAAAGCCCCAAGGGCAAAGACAAGGCCGTGTGTTGTGACCTTTAATTGTCCATCAGGTGGGAAGACACCTCTGTGTGCCAGTTCTGAGCTCCTGGTTCCATTTCTGTGCACTGAGAACAGCCTGCTCTCATCACAGCTGAGCACCAGCGATCTGAAATTCCTCTGAGCCCAGCAGCCTCCTCCTGACTGTGCCCAGCATCAGATCCTCAAACAAGAGTCAGCACAACTTCAGCTTGTCCCACCCTGCAGGCAGCTGAAGCTGCCCAGTTCTACTGGCAGTGGTTTTTTCACCCCTTCTCTGATCAGTCTCATACACCACAATTACATACAATGATCCCCAAACAATGACAGTCTGACAGTGAAAAAAAATATCCCTTAAATTACCAAAATTTGAGAGGAGAAACTTTACCATTTTCAATGCGTATCTGGGAAAATGAAGGAAAATGAGACTGAGGAACTTGCAAAGGATAGCAGACAATGAAAGGTCAGTGGCACTGGGTTCAGTTGTCAATGATATCAGTGTGACATTCATCAGGAAAGCACAAATTCCGTTTAGCTCAGGGACTGAAGGAAGAGCTTGTTCACTAAAAGTCATCCTGCTGTGGGTCAGTGCAGGGTGAGAGACAGCACTAGAGCAGCCCTTGCCCTGCAAGGGTGCACAAAAGGCTCTCAGCAGAGCGGCCTGGGATGCTGTGTCTGCCCTGCTCTGTGCTGACAGCTCTGCAGAGAGGCAGCAGCTGAAATAAGGGTCTCCTCGAGCTAGGTCTCATAAACTCTGAGATCTATTTCACACCCAAGATAGCCCAGCTACCTCAGAAGGCATAAAATCAGCAGGATGGCTTCTGTGGTAGTGTTGGAAACAAAAAGTTTTAATTAAAGGCAAAATAACAAAACTCTTTACAGAGAAAAACTGAGCCAGGTGCAAGAGGTTCTTGCTCCTGGTAAAACACCTCACAAAAGTGATTTCTTTCTTCTCTTCTTTTTCTAGTAAATTTTCCAGGTGGGACTTTTTGCCTTCTGTCCCATTGGCTATCCTTAAGTTTGAGATGAAGTCCCCCAGGTCCTATGAGATGCCTTTTCACCAAATTGAAGAGAGAAACTTCTGGGCTTATTTCCTTTTTCAGGGGACAGAGGATAGTTTTGTCATTCTGTCAACAGGAGCACATTACTATAAGCAGAATCCATGCACCCACCAGCTCTCCTGCAGCTGAGCTTTGCAGAACCATCAGCCATTCCTTCAGCTGGAATAGGGCTGGTTTTTCTCCCAGTGCTGAGGTTTGGGTTCAGCACAAGGGTACTGTGGCTGACAGGTGAATGTTTGAGGTCAAGGGTGCCTCAGTTTCCCCCTGTCTGTCAGTGAGGAGGGGCTCAGGCTCCAGGAGGGAGCTCAGCCAGCACAGCTGACCCAGCCTGGCCACAGGGACATGGCAGAGCACAGAACAGCATGGCCAGTGTAAACTGGGGAGATTGGGGGCACAGGCTGGGACAGAGGATGTGAGCAATTCCATCGTGTGTCACTTGCTCTCAGTTGGGTTTTACTCCTCTCTCTCTGCTAATGCCTTTTAGCATTATTATAATCATATTTAACTTTATTCATTCATTAAATTGTGATCTCAGCCCATGGGTCTGGTTGTCCCTGTGCCACCAGGACTGTGTGTGAGGGTGGTTGTCGCAGACATCTTTTATGAAAAACCCTTTCCTTAGGATTTTTCCTCCTGAGAAGCTGAGAGGCCTCAGAAAGAAAATGTAAACAATGATTATCTGCTGCTGTGGAATGCAACAGGTGGATCTGTGATTGGCCCATGTTCAATGTTTCTAATTAATGGTCAATCACAGCACAGCTGGCTCAGGCAGAGAGCCGAGCCACAAGCTTTTGTTATCATTCCTTCCTATTCTATTCTTAGCCAGCCTTCTGATGAAATCCTTTCTTCTATTCTTTTAGTATAGTTTTAATGTAATATATACCATAAAATAATAAATCAAGCCTTCTGAAACATGGAGTCAGATCCTTGTCTCTTCCCTCATCCTCAGACCCCTGTGAACACGGTCACAGGTGGTGGCTGTGGGTGCTGGGCTGGGCTTGGACCATGACAGAATTCCCAGCTTCATCCATCCCTGCATGAGGAGAGATTATCCAGCAGTGCTTCCCACAGTGCCCAAGAGCAAAGCCATCTTGCTGCCTTAAGGATGGGACGACAAGCTGCATACCAGAAAAAATACTGATTTATGGGGCTGAAATAAGTACATTTAAATTAGGATCTGTAAATGATGGGCAGGAATGTCTAATAGAAGAAGCCTTTTAATGTCATGCGTGTTCCCATGTTTTAATTAATAAATACCATTATCTACTATTATGCTTTCAATGCACTTGTTTGGTTAGGGTTGACATTTTATATCACTGTATTTACTGATTAGATCCAGAGTCAAAGGAAAAGGAATATAAATTAGTTTTTCTAATTACTGCAAGGCTATATCCACTGCCAGTCTATTTTCAAAGTAATTTCTGTGGCTCATTCCCTGGAAACCGTCTTGCAAAAGACAAGACTAAAACAACTCTAAATCTTTGATTGGGGAAGAAAAAGAAAAAAAAGGCAAAAAATCCTGGCAAAGTCTGCAGCTGCACAGCTGGTGAGAAAACTGATTGTCCAGACTCCAGCACCAAAGCCTCAACTCCACATCACAGGGTACCCAGATCAAGTGTTCTATTAATTCACAAGAGGCTGTTATGGCCCTGCTCATTCAGGAAAATCAAGGAATATCTGCCCTGGTGTCAAAGTAAATTATAGTGCCAGAAATACACGCAATGCTAAATTAGCAGCAAAGAAATAAGGTAAAAAAAGTATCTCTTTGTAAGAAAAAAAAAAAAAAGCTTTCTGCAGATCAGAGTAACAATAAAGAAATATTTGTATACAAAAAAATTAAAGGAAATAATCTTTGCTGAGAGAAGAAGATTCCTTATCTTTATATAAGTGGGTTTTCTGTATTTTTATTTTGAAAATTGATTTAGTGTTTGGCTGTTGGGTCAAATTGATTAACAAGATAATTCCAATAGCTTCAGTGGCTTATTCACAGGGATACATTTAAAGCTCATGTAAATATATCTGTAGATTTCAATTGGTTTTGGATCAGAACTGGTATGTAAATTTGCAGAGTGATACAGAATGTGTCTCATTGGGGCACATTAGCTTAAATATTCTTGTCAAAACCATACCCCATCTCCAATCCATAAAATTAAATAAGAGCTCATAAACTTATAAATATGTTTATTAGTCTTTCAGAGACAGGCACAGACTAGTAAACATTTCAAAGTCTGCATCCCTCTAGCCCCAAGGGTGTCTTCTTTAAAGAAGTCATTGATTTTTGTCATCAAAAAACAAGTATTCAAGTAACAGTCTCAAACACAAGCTGATGGTAAAGTACCCAGGATTCCCAAAGGTGCCATCTGTAAAAGGATCATTGATTTTGACCTTTTGGGTGGATTTGTCTTTTTTCCAAGTGTTTTATTATGTGCATCAATAACAGGCAAGGCAAAGACAAAATGAGAGAGAGAAAATATAACTTTTTAGAGATGTGTGCTTGGACTTCTGCCAAGAAAATATTTTTGTATTCAAGCATTCCACTGTTACCAGCTCCTAATCAAGAACAAAAAACAAAACAAAACCTAAACCCAAAATACTCCTGAAAAATGTGATTGTTTAGACCAATAGCTAGCTATAAAAATATTCTAATTATTTGTTTTTGTCAAATTCCTGAGGACTTAGCATCGCTCATGTGTGGCTTTAGTAAACATATCCATATCCATTACCCTTTCCCCATATGAAAGTACAGATCTTGATTTAGGAGGGGGAAGCTGGGATCAGATCCAATTGTCAGCTATTATTAAAGAGAATCTCTGGAAGCAACAGTAAAATCAGCCCAAAACCCCACACTAAGGGGACACTGAATTTGCCCTATGCATATTGTGTAAATATTTATTTTTCCGTTAATCCCAATTAGTGTGGATTTAAAATATGGATTTGCCTGGCTCCCCTACATCTCAAAGAGGGTTAGGAAAAGCTGATATTCTGTCTGTGCACCAGTGGAAATGCTGTGTGCTGTCTAGGATGCTGGAAGAAGGGCAGCAATGTTAAAAAAATAAATCTGCTTTATCTCTAGCACTGCAGATGAACAAAGCAAAGGAGGCACATCATTTCAGTGAAAGTGGGCTCAGGCCAGAATATTTGGAGAGTATTTCATATGTAAAATGTTGAAAATAGCAGGTCACATCCAGCAGAGCTGCTTATTTCAGCTCCAGACTGGTAAAATTCTGCACAGAATGTGACAGGGCTGCCTTTATCTTCCCCCAGCAAGGCAGCCAGAGACAGAGGAGGAAGAAGCAGAGAAAAGTCCTTCTGCTGGTGCCAGAGAGGGTTTGGCAGGGCTCAGGGCAGCAGGTGAAGCCATGGCCCCCAGCCCTGGTGGATAAGGACAGGGAGCACCTTCAGATGCCAAGCTCTCCCTCTGCATCAGCAGCCTGAGCCCAGCAGAGACTCCAGGCTGCATTTCTGCTGCCTCCTGTACTGCACATTCTGCCTGCTTTAATGAGCTGCTCACAGGAAGGCCGTGCAACCTGCATTTCCCAACTGTGAAATACAAAGCTGTGTTTGGTGTCAGGTACATCCAGGCAGTGTGTGTATTTGTGATTGCCATATGTGTGGAGACCAACAATGGGACAGTTGCGAATTCTAATAATAGCTGAGGAAAGGAAAGCATGGAAGAAGGCCTTTGAACCTATCTTTTGTTTGCAATTAAGCTTAGCTGATTTAGGAGCATTGGAATTAAAGTGTTAAGGAGGTTGCTTTTTGCTTGTAGCTAAGCCTTAGAGAGTTCTGCAATAATAACCTTTTGGAGTATAATTTTAGAATATTGCTTGAATCCTTGAAACTATAGCTTTGGAAAGTATATAAAGGAAATATGCATGTCTCACGCCTTAATAAAGCAGAGAAAAACAGCTTGAGAAAGGAAGATGGACATCACCTCAAGGATTTATAGTTTCGACCAAGGGAAGCTGGACATCACTGTTATGAGATTTACAGTCCTTGTAATTAAAAGGTGGGCCCACATCTGGGGAGCTGGACTTCACCAGATGAAATACACCTTCCTTCTTTTGGAAACCAGACCAGCACCACCTGGGATACTCCTTTTGGGATACATCCTGGGAAAAACTAAATCACAATACTGTATAGAATTGTGATGTAAAAATTAGGAATAGAAACTGCTGATGAATAAAAATTGGAATAGAAACTGCTGAGAAAGCTGATGAGTACCCCTATAAATACCTGTAAGCCTCAATTATCAGTGTGCAGTTGGAGGGAAAACTTCCCCCACTGTACCCAGAGCTGTATTGCTCATACTTTACCACATTAATTAATAAATTGATTGCTGCTTGAATATTGGCCTAGTCAAGCTTCTTATTTATAACAAAGCTCAGTCCCAGCCACGGCAGTATTCTGCCACAGCTATTCTCAAGTATCCAGAGCCACAGTGAGCAAAGGGAAAGAGGGAGTGCATCCCCAAACGTGGAGTCGTGAGAATAAAATGTGAGATTTGTCCCATTAAAGGAGCTGCATCTGTTCCTCACTCTCCCAGCATATGCTGCATGTGAAAAATGAGAAGTGTGAGCTGCAGCCACAGAGCTCTGTGCTCCAGCTGTGAAGGTTTATACTTGTATCCCTTTTCAGCTCCTACAATGCATTTAACTAAGGGCAATTTTGCACATTAGCAGGAATTCTTTGAAACAAAACAATCCTTTCAGCGAAAATGAAGAGGCTTTGAAAATGATTGCAAAGTGGATTAGGATCACTTATGGTAGATGGCTGTTGACAAGATATTGCTTGTGATTACCATGAGCATACATTAAAAGGTGCCAGAAAGGAAGCTCATCACCGAAATGGTAGAGACGTTTCAACATATGTTCTAAGAAAACATTTAATGTCAAAGAATTTCTGTCATTTCAACAAGAAACTTCTCCTTGGCTACCTCCCAGAGGATGTTCAAAAAAACCTGAGAGTCAGTCACCCACAGGATTGTAATCCACCCTGAGAAAGAAGCAATTGTACCCTCGTGCTCTGTATTTGCACGCAGTCCTTTCCCCGTGCCACAAATATTCAGTGATAAAACAGTTGTGGTGAATATGCTGAATATTAAACACCTATTGCTTTTACTGTTTCATTCTTTGTAAATGGGTTTTGTATTACCAGGTTCTCACCCTCCCCTGTGAATATTTAGCTAACGCTCATGGGATCTGCAACAAAGGCTGAAGAAAGTTTAATGCAACATTTGTTCCCACACCATTTACAAATTTTGAAAATTGTTCCTCTAGGAATACAATTGTTCCACTGTCCTTCCTCACTGCTGTCTGCCCTCCAGTTTAAATGAACATAAAAAAAATCAACTGTTTCACAAGTCTCTTAGTCCCTCTATACATTCAATTGGATATGTATTCTATATAATCAGGTGAGCAGAAAACAGAACCTGCTTGGATTTACCTGTTTCTACCTCTGCAGGAAAGTGTCCCTGCCACCACTGCACAGATAAAGGAATATAATAAAGTGTCTTCTTTGGGGATGGGCTTGGTTTGATATTGGCATTTTCAATTCCTTTATCTCATTTATTTTTAGCACTAGATGATCTGTCTTTGTCAGATAATTCCCACAGCTGCCTTCCAGTGAAGAAGCCAACAGCCGGAAGTCAGAAAAGGAAGAAAACAGTCTCAGAGGAGAAGTCTTTATGCAAACCACTGTCCCTCAACATCCTTCTGCAGTCCCACTCCAGCTCTGGTGCTGGGCTGGTTCTCTCCAAACCACAGGAATGGGCTAAGCCAGGAGTCTCTGCAATCACCCAGATGCCAAAGTTCACAGGGGAGAATTATTCCTGCAGCTGAACCCATCCCTTGTGCTAGCTTAGGCTCTGGGTTAAATTATCCAGCTGCACTTTGCTCTCTTTGACTTTGGGTCTCTGTTTCTCTTCCTGACCTGCCCCAGGCTCCTTCCCATTGAGGTTCCATCAGTCTGGCAGCTTTGGGCACTGGGCACTGCCACCCCCTGTGCTCACTCTCTCATAAAGCACTCTTATCTTCATTTCTCTCTCTGCCTACTTGACCCTCACGATTTTTCTACTTGTTTGGTGGTATTTTTGTTGTTTTATTTTTTTCCCCTTTTGTTCCCCAGAGTGCCCTAGCTGTTTAAGGGGATGAGGAGGGCAGGACAGCAGGTTTTGCTGTCACTCAGCTGTGGAGCACTCGCTGAACTTCAATCAGTTCTGCTGAAGGACACCAAGAGATGAGCCAGGCCTGGACAATAAAAGAATTCTGAGGCTTTGTAGAGACAAACATCCTATACATTGTCCTTACACATTTCTGTTGTACACCAGCACAGCCTGCCAGGCTCTGATAACAAAACAACTGCTCCCAGGCTGTGCCAGAGCCCAAAACACAGCGGTGCTTTCTGAAAGGAACAACATGGGGACACAGAGCCTGGGCCCAGGACAGAATCAGCAGAGTAACTGTAATTAGAACTGTAATTAGAACTGTAATTAGAACAGCCCCAGGCCCACAAGCCATGGTTATTTTGGACACACCTGAGCCACAAAGCCAGCCAGGGTAAGCCAGGGCAGTGGATTTCATGGTGGCACGGGCACTGCTCCGTTTGGGATGCTGCTGTGAAAAACGCCAATCACTTGTTTTTAAAATTTTAAAAAGTTTAATGATAATAAAATGGTTATAAAAATAGCAATATAATTAGACTAACAATGATTTGGACAATTTGGATTAGGACAATATGAGACAATAGAAACACAGAGTTATGGACGTCTGTGTGCCTTTTTCTGGGCAAAATAAGCCCAAAAATCCTCACACGTTAACAGAGGATTAGCCCTTAAAAACAATAGCCTGTTGCATGTTCATACACCTCATCCATGATGCATAAATTGCATTCAAACACAGGATTCTGTCTGGTCAGTGTCAACTTCTTCCTCCTAATCCTGACAGTGTCTTCAGGGCTGAGAGAGGCAGGAAGAAATTCATTTCTCCTGATAATGGAGCAATAAATTCTCTTTCTCTGAAAGATTTGGGTGTCCTGCGGCTGCTATCTGGTGTGAGTCCTTTCTTTAAAAAAAGTATCTTACATAGCATAGTTTCTCTTTTAACATTTTATTATAACCTAAAACTCTATTTAACACAGTACTAAGAAAATTAACACAGCATAACTTTCTAACACAACGCATATAATATTCATTTTAATATTTGCGAAAAGCCAATCCTAAAATACACATTTTTCACAGCCAGGGGACAGTGCCCAGTGAGAGGCTGCCCCCAGCGTGGCACAGCTGAGCCCAGCCCTGCTGCAGGTGACACAGTGGCACTGCCAGGAGGGAGCAGCAGGTGCTAAGTGCATGCTGAGCTGGGCTCAGCTGGAAGCCACTCCTGCAATGTTTGAGGATTGGCTTGCATATCCAGCACCGTTTAACTAGGAACGCAGAAGCAATGAAATGATGCTTCTTTCATCTGTTTCAGCCAATCATTAATAATAACATTTGTTTGTCTCCCTTTTAGGGCAGGTTCAATAATATTGCAAATTTAGAGCAAGTGTCTATAAGCTATAACTGGAGCAATTAACGAAAATCAACTTCCTGGGGATGATAATAATGATAGTACAGATCTGATATGCAGAAAGTGACTTCAACACACAGTTTGGTCTGATGAAAGACTCTGATAACAGAGTGGTGGTGT
This sequence comes from Camarhynchus parvulus, assembly GCF_901933205.1. Taxonomy (NCBI): domain Eukaryota; kingdom Metazoa; phylum Chordata; class Aves; order Passeriformes; family Thraupidae; genus Camarhynchus; species Camarhynchus parvulus. The sequence continues at coordinate 17,354,498 of NC_044581.1, read as the reverse complement.
TAATAACAAGCTTAATTGTGAAAGGTGTGTGTTTTGAGATCTCAGGGGACAGCCTGTTATCTCCCTTATTGATACCCCAGAGATTCAATAATACACTTGCTATCAATACATGTTTACAACAGCCTACATTTCAGAGTTATAGATGAAGGTATTCCACACATAAAAATATCACACATAACACCACAGTTTGGTTTTGACTTATCATTACTTAGCAAAGAAGTTAAAAGCAATGGGGTTTTTAAATACCCATCAATGTATATCTCCATATATATATATATATATATATATATATATATATGAATATATATGCAGTGTTCAATTTAATCAACTCCCATGGACAGGCAATTTTATGTTGCTTTTTTCCATCTTAAGGAAAGCAAGCTAGAGATGGAAATACTCTCTAAAAAAGCTTTTGGACAACTGACAGGTTGCTTAATAATAGGGACCAGTGATTGCAATAATGCTTGAAAATAAATGTCCTCTAATGCATTTTTTTCTGTTTCAGTAGTGACCAGGGATGTATGATGTAGGTAGACCCTGCCCTTTCCAGGATAATCAGAGTAGGAGGGAGGAAACTGAGAGCGCAGGCGGCTCCAGCAGCAGCACTCCTGTTGACATGGTCCTGGAAAATCAATAGGATGCACAAAGCCTGTGTCTCTTTAGGAAGTCAAGGGCTGCCATCACCACCCATCCATGTAGTGTTCAGCTTGCTGCACTTGGAACACAAAGATCCCACTTTAATCTTCTTCCCCTGAAGTTTAAACTAATAATGTGCTCTGACTCTTGGCTGGGAGAGGATAAAAACAAGCATGTACACACTCTGTGGATAATGAAATACTCTCAGACACTCTGGGGGGTCACGTTATTGATGTCATAGATTAAGAATTCATTCTCTCGAAATATTTCCACTTTTCATGGCCATAAGACAATAATATCTTGTTGAATACGTACCTGTAGTGAGTTTAAAATTAAAGAGTCAAGCCTTTGTTCTTTCTTCGGGCACAGCCTGAACTGCAGTGCCTGGTCTGAGCGCCTTCCTAATGAAAAAGCTCAGTCTGCCGTCATTTTAAAAGACGACAATGGAAATGGGGGGCTGGAAAACAAAGGCAGACAAAATGCATTAGCAAGAATGCCAGCAAAACAGTTGTTAAAATGAAAAGCTTTTTTCCATAATTGAAGAGTCCTGGCTGGTATTTCCATGGAGGGAATAAAAGAGAGGGCAAGTGCAGAGACAAAGGAAGAAGATCTTCATTAGGAGTATTGTCTAGCACATGGTTCCTCTAAACAAGAACTTTCTAAAGGATTGACATTTCCATTAAAAGGGCAGGCAGTTTGCTATGCAGTGACATTCAGTTTTAAAGGCTCAGCTTAGAAGCAATTTAGAGCATGAACAACAGTTTCCAATGCCACCTTCTCAGCGCTTGCCTGGCTCTTTACGTGGTGCCACCCTGTCCACATGAACAATAAGGAAATGCCACTAACACCAATAGAACCCCGGGGAGAAGCTGGGTTTGTTGTTAAATCCCCATCCATTTCTGCTGCTCAGCAAGTCAGGATGGGTGTGGGTGGCATTCAGAACCACCTGAGGCTTCCACACACTGACACAGAGGTTCTGATGGCAGGACTCTGGCCCACTGTGCAGTGAAAAATCCTATTGTAAGCAGCAGACAGTAAAATATCCCTCATGTGCCCCTTGCCCCCTAGGAAAACTGCCCAGGCAGGGAGCTAAAGGCACCCAGCCCTCCTAACCTTGTGTTTCCCTGCTCCCACTCCACGCCTACACTCAATGCCACTCTGAATCTGTTAGCACCACTGAGAGTCTTTTAAGGGTTTTCATCATACTTAAGAGGCAGGACAGGGGAGCTCTAAATTAGCTCCCCAATCAACTTTTTAAGTAAGACTTAATAAGCCTACTGACTTTTCAGGAGTCATTTAGTGCCACTTCCCTTCCCTGTCTTGCTGTGACACTCAGCAGCACTTGAGAAGTGACTGTTCTTGCTTAAATGCTGAACTGGAAGCTGATTTAGGTCTCTTCTCCTTCCCACTCTAGCAATTTACAAGGCTAAAGACAGTGGGGAAAAAAAATCCAATGCAAAAATAAATAAAATGAAGAATTACCTGAAGAGGGAGGAAAAACTCATTTTGCTAAATTTAGGAAAAACTCCAGCTTTTTACCAACTGCACATAGTTCCTCTTTGTCTCACCTAACCTTTGAAACAATGGAATTTCTCAATATTGTTAAGGAAATAGTAATATAGAACTGTCATCTCCCTTTTATATTTACTTTTATCTTAAGCCTAATGGGAAAATGGCTGGAGTTCTACAATCCTTTATAAGTTTCTTGAATTATCTTGTGAGCAGCTTGCTGCAGTTCTTTTTATTAACCTCCAGACCTTACTATTTAACCACAAATAGATTTAGGTCATGCATATTGAATTGTTTTGATAACAGTCTAGTGTTTAATAATAAACTCTTCTCCAGAAAATTAAACAGTTCCAAGGCTGTGCTCTACAAATGTGGTTTTGGAAAGAGCACCATATGACAACTCAGATGGGCAAAGAAACCACAGGACATTAGCAATGCTCTGTGCAGACTCTCTCTGAGCTGAATAATTACTTAGGGTGGATTATGACAGAGATAACAGAAAAGAAAGAAATAATCAAGTATCAAACAGCCAGTGCCAAGCAGCTGGCTATTAAAAAGCCACCAGCAAGTAAAATGAATACTTGACTTACAAGTAGTTTAGGACCCTGAGAGCCTTTTCTATCTCTAGCAAGCCTTTCTCACAACTTTGATCATCTGGTGTCCTTTATGGAACTTTATTGTGTAAAGTCGATGTAATATTTATTATTTACAAATCAGCCCATCTCAGATTTGCTTTTTTTCCCTTCCTTTCTATTTACCACAACACCTTTTTTTTTTTTTTTCTAATTTATGTATCTATCCACTGAAATATTTATGTAAGTTGAGTCCAGAGGGAAGCAATCTTGTTTTTGCAGATTGTAGCTGGTGCTTTGAGACGACTTGGCAGAGTGAGTAAACACAGAATAAGAGAATTGGTTTTGTGCGTGCTTTCCTCAGGCACACGCTCCCCTCTCCCTGGAATATTTGGAATTTGGAATTGCAGGAGGGCTCTGAAGCAGCGCTGCTGAAACCAACAGGAGCGAAGCACTTGAAACGTGCTGGAGATTTTTCCAGATATTTCTCTTTTTGTTCTTGATCAAAGTTGATAGAAACACGATTTTTCTCAAATGTAATAAATGGATGAGGTTATCTGCTGCACTGATCTGAAGGTCAACCACTTCCTTTGATATGCTGTTCACAGCACTTGATTAAAAATGTGCCGTGTTGGGATGTAAGAAAGAAGAAGGACTTGCAAAGATTAAAGCCTAAAGATGGGCTCCTGCACAGTAAACACAGGCAGAAACCCAAGAATCTTGGTAGGGAGTGAATGATATTGAGCTGTAACACTCAGCTGGCCTTTTTGCCACAACTTTGTCAGTGGGATCCTCTCTTGTTCATGTGAACCAACAGTGCAGCTCTCACCTCATGGAGTTTTCTGCAGCTCTGGACCATCAGCAGCCCACTTCTCACCCTCCAGGTTCCTCTCTGTCCTTCCTAAGGACAGCAGTGGCATCACAAACCCAGAGCTGGGTGCTGGTGGAGGGTTCCAGTGTGATCTGCAGCTCCTGAGGGCAGGCAGAGGGAGGGACACAGCTGCTCTGTCACGGAGGAACTGTCTGACAGCTCCTGTGGCTGGAGCACCAAACCTCAGAGCACCACTGGCGGCCTGGGATGGTGACATGGATGGAACAAGTGTCTTACACAGGAAGGCATTGTGAAACACAATGAGGTTGTTTTCTTCTTGCACAGACTTTCCATAACTAAAATTTGGGCTCTAAATTGGTGAGTGTCAAATACAGTTCATGTGTTAACATAAATATCCTTGCTAATATGGACAGTCTTGATTGAAAGCCTCACTAAACTGCATCTGTGGATTTTTCTTGACCTTGCAGAAACTGTAAGCTGTAAATAATAACATCCTCTCTAACTATTTTAAGCAGCAATATTAGTGCTTTTCTTGCTTTGTTTTGTTTTTCAATCTCTTCCTCATCCCTTCTCAAGTATTTTCCTCTTGTTTCTTTCTCAAAATTGGCTTCACCCATTGACCATCTCTGCTGGTTGACTGCTTCTGGTTGACTGCCTCCCACACCTGATTCCACTTCTCTGCTTGTGATCCACCAACAGCTCCTTTACCTTCCCATCTTTAGTTAAATGTCAGATTAATTCCTTTCCAACAAAACCAAAACCATTCCTTTGCTTTCTTTCTCCACTGCCCTGGGGGTTATTCACTCTCCTCCCCAACAATCAGATTACTGCCCATTCACCTTTCTTCTAACATATGCAAAGTGCTATGCTATGAAGTTTTGTCATTTGTTCACCTACAGATTTATAAATTATCCAGTACTTCTTTTTCATTCTGACAGCAGAACTACCAGAAAATGCTTCACTTGTTTTCCATCTCAATTCAGTAGCCTCCATCTCTTCTCTCATTTTTATGATGTCCACACAATACCCTTTTAATTCACACAAATGGATGGATATGGCAGGCATTCAAGCAGCCTCCCTGAGAGAATTCTAACTCTCTCCTATGGCCAGAAGAACAAAAGTAGGCAGCTGTTGAAAAGGTCATCAGGAAATAGAAGCTGCAAAAATAGCCCCATCATTTAACCCATGCCAGGCCTGCCTTCCAGCCCCCTCTCTACACCTGTGGTACCTCCAGCCACAAGTTTGATTACTTTCATGATATGGACAAGTATTCCTGACTGCAACACTTCTTGTGAGAAGTTGCCTGACATTTACACCCTTACTCTCTAATTATTGGAAGAATTCCCACTGTATGACTTTTTCCATTTACTTTTAGCCTTAATTGTGCCAACTGTGAAACCACTGACTCACAAATGCTTTTGTCCCTGTACTCAGATATGTTCCTTTTGCCCATGCTTGGCAGAATTTGGTAGGAAAAAACCCAACAGATTCAGGTCTTTAGAGCACAATCATCTTTTTTTATATCTGAAGATTTCATCTACAGCTTGGCCCAGCTCCTCAGCTGGTATGAACTTGCTTCACACTTCAATCCACAACCTGGGGCTTTTCCCCCAGTTTAGAACTATCATTAATAATAAAACCTTCCTCCAAACAAACAAAGAAAAAAAAAAAAAAACCTAGAGAAAAAAATAAAGTCAACAGTACAGAGAAGCAGTAATGAATGTCAGTTTACATGCTACAATATTATACCTTGCCATATGTTCAAGTAGCTCTCCTTGGAGAACTCCATCTCTCTCACATGGCCAGAAGAATGAGAACAACAAACTGTTGAAAAGGTCATCAAGAAATACAAACATCACAGATGGCATAGGTGAAAGCACTGCAAAAAAGCAGAGTACAGAAAGGATGTGTAGGAGGATCTTCCTCTAATTGGCAGGACTGAGCTAGAAAGTGCACTTGTACACTGCCTTTATTAATATTAAAATGGCTATTGCACGGGTGCCTTACAATGTTCTTGCCAACTGGTCCTTTTTCTAACAGAGAGATGAAACAACTTCCCCTGTCGCTGGCATTCCATGCTGAATGCTCCTCCTTTTCAGCAGGATTTAAGGAAAACAGAGTAACAGTGATTGCAGAGGGGCACCATGGTTTCCTGCAAGGGAGTTCTCTCTTCACTGAGAACTCACTCTCCTCACTTCACTCTTTGAAATTTGCCTTAGAATTCCAGGTTTTACAGGAATTTACAGTACAGGTCCTGTCCCAAGCAGGAGCAAACACATTTCTTGTCTCCCTGTGTCCAGAGACCCTGCACTGCCTGCTGTCTCAGAGAAACTTGTGAACAGTACCAGGAGCTTCACCAGTTTGCTCAGAGACTCTCTGGGATCAGGTGACATTTCTTGCATATTGCAAGGTCATGGAATCGCATTTCATCGCAGCCAAAAAGTGTGTGGAGGACAATATTCATGTGCCATGACTAAAGCAAAAGGTGAATAAGACAAAGAGTAGCTGCCTGGAATTCCAACTTGGTAAAACCAACCCACAGAATGTTTTATGTAAATCTCTCTCAACTATGTAAATCATTTTTGGTTTTTTTTCAGAGAGAGCATTTAGCCTCAGAAAAATAAAAAATAAAATCAAAATACCAAACCCTCCAAAACAGCTCCAGATAAAACCCAACCAAAGCCCCTCTAAGAACATATTGGTACAACAGAGCAGGTGCAGAGTACTATCAAAAATTCAGCAGTTCTCTGTATTCCAATTGTCTTGTTTTCTTGTACATAGAAAGGATTGTGATAAGTAAAACAGACTCATAAAAAATTAGATGTAGAGACTCAGCACTAAGCAATTAAAGAGCAAATTTCCCATTTCCCACCATAGTTAAATGGTAGAGCATGGAATAGTATGGACACAGCAGCTACACAAGAGCAATTCTCCACAGTTTTTTTCCACAATTTAGACTTGACAGAACCATTCATTTTAGGTGCTACCAGCATTAATATAATAACCCAGAACTGGAGGGATACCAGCACAGGTCTGGCACGCTTATCTTCAAATCCAATGACTTATCTTCAAGATAGGTCATGCTTATCTTCAAGGGCAAGGCTGGATGGAATATTCCAGAAAAACAGGTGAGCCAGGAAACACTGGGAAGCACTGTTCCCAGCAAAGAGCTCAGAGAGATGTGTTATAACAAACACAGAGGGATGTGTTATAACCCTGCACACAACTCTCCTCCACTGGAAACTCATAGTGGAGGTTTCAGCCCTTCACTGTGCAAAGAGAGGGAAACAATATCCTTGGAAGAAAGGAAAGAATCACAGCATCACCTAAGGACAGAGCAAGATCATTCAGGCTGCATCTTCAGAAGTGAATGGCAATGGCTCCTCATACTGGGAAAGAGAATTGCTTAGCCCAGAGACATTCTCTATTTGCAGGAACTAATCACAACAGAATTGTGATAATTTAACAACCATTCTTTTAGGAAAGCTGTTTAATGCTAATGGGCTGCTCATCAGGATTGTTTTCTTTAAACTGAAAGCCTAAGAAAGGCATAGGCCAAAAGGAGAGCCATAAATAAGCTTAAAAATCAGCCAGATTATGCAGCAAACTAGGAACCTTAAGATAAACCTTTCAAGAAAGCATATGTAGTCTAAACTTAAGAGCTTGGCTGCACAAGGGAATTACTGAGCATAACTTATGCCATGACTTTAACACTGACTGGCATTCCCTCTCTGAATTCCTAGGTGGGAATACAAAGGGTTGTGACTTCACACAGCCTGAGCAGTATGTCAGCCCTGCTGCCAGAGTTATCCTGCCCTGCTCTGTGCCACAGTCCCCTCTGCAGGAGTGGGGGGGATTCCCTGGCTGCAGGGTGGGACTCCCCAGCACCTGTGGCAGCAAGTTTGGGCAGCTCTTCAAGGGACAAGGGACACTCAGGGGCTGTGCTGTGGCATGGGCACAGCTGGGCACAGCCACTACGGCAGCCCCTGCACTTTTGGCTGTGGTTAATGTGAGAAACGACTGCTCACTTTTTAAAATTGAAAGGTTCATTAAACTTTAACCAAAAAAAAAAAACCACCAAAAAACCAACAAAACAAAATAAAAACAAAACCAAAACAAAACAAAAACAAAAACCAAACCAAACCAAACAAACAAACAAACAAAAAAAAAAACCAAAAAAGAAAAAACCACCAAAAACCCCAAAAGGAATAAATAAGGAAGAATTACACCAAGCCCCTATGAGTACCAGCCATGTGCTCCTCTTCAAAATGGATGCTCCAACTTTTATATCTCTAGTCCCTCCTAGAGTCCTGTCAGTCGACTCCTTCTTCACTGTCCAGGGGTGGAAATCACTTTCTCACACCTTGATTGGAGGTCAGGTATTACCACAGTACCAGGCCAACCCTCCCAAATGCCCTGAGTGCCAAGGCCATCCCCTGATAACAATATTACAGTAACAGAACTACACAGCTACAAAACTTCTCTTAAGATATACATAATATTTACTCCTTAATTGTGAGAGCCAACCATCTAATTTCCCATCTATAACAGCTATCAATACTTGCTAAGTGGATTAAGTAAAGAGTTTCTAACTGTGAAATCCAAACACCCCTTTAAGAGTTAAATAAGAGCATCCAGAAGCAAAGGTATTGCAGAAGAGTATTATAGGATATGAATTCTTTTTAGCTTAAAATATGCAGAATACCAGAGAGAAAAAGAGAGTTTAAAATGCCCATGTCAAAAGAGAAAGAGAAACCAATTGGAAATAACTTTTCCTAATGAGTAAATCAAGTTTGCCATAACATTCATGTGACCTTTCTGGACAGTTACTGTAGGTGAGGCTTGGTCACTGCTCTAGAAGGCCAAAGCTTGCAGAAATAATAAGAAAATGTTTTTAATCTAAAAATGTGGGGTCTCTCTAACTTCAGGCTCCCTGCCTGAACTTGTGGAACTTGAAAGAGAAAGAACATTTTCTCACATTCCCTTTCATTTCTTTCTCCCCTTTTATTATTAATGAGTGGTTTCAGAAATGTGATCACACTTTATGTTCTTTCTCTGTCTTCACCTTTGCACGCTTCCACAGAAGCCTTCTATCAGAGCATGGCAATTCATTTAGCACCATCATTAATTGTTTACTGCATCCCCTGGATCTGGCAGAGAGATTTCCAAGGGACCACTGCCTTTCCTCAGCTGCACCAGAAGTGCACAGCAGCTCTGGGTTATCAACAGGACTGACCATGATTCAGAAGTGAATAAGGAGCTGACAACTAGTTTTGTTTCTTTGATCTACCCAAAGACTACTTTTTGATAGTTATTATTTTGATATTGGTGTCTAGATAGAAAATCAAGGCAAATTTCTGGAAAATATGAAGTAAAGATGCATTAAATTGGAGAAGGGAAGGCACAGAAGATTGCCTTACAAGCCTCAAATCTGGTACAGGCCATTGCAGATTTTTAACAATTTCCAGATCTCTAACCCAACCCCACACTCTCTGCCATAACTGAAGATATCAAACCCAAATTTTTTCAATGACTTTTGATTAACATGCACTTGCACTTTTACTTAATTCCCCTTAATCAAAAGTGTGAACAAGCTTAAAGCCCAGACAGTGCAAGGCCCCATTCCCAATGGGAACAGAAAAGGGTCCCAGAGAGGTTAAACAGCCTAATAGTGATGGGGTGCTAACAAGATACAAACATCAAAGTGCTTGGGGTAAATTTGTGTCCTTTGCTCTTTCTTAAAGTGTTGAAAATGTCATGTACCTTCCATGGCTTCTTTAGCATCACTCCAGTGACCTTGGAAAGGTTTTAAGCAAAGCAGGCACTTCTATCCAAACTGCTGGCTGGTTTGTAGTGCTGAAAAGATCTCCACTCTTTATCAGAAGAAAAAGAAAACAAAAAAGATAGTAGAACAGACAGTCCCCTGGTCTGAAAATGTGGGGAAAGGATGGTTGAGAACATTAGGAATAGCAAACAGTGAGACAGAGTGGGAAATCTACCCACCCTGAGAAACACAAATCAAATACAAAATAAATCAGAAGGATATCAAGAAATGAAATATTAGCACGGGAAAACCAAACTGTAAATACACCATCATCAAACTGTAAAATACACCAAAAAAATTCCCAAGCCATGGAGAAGGCTGTGTTCATCCTCCTGCTCAGTGTGCCCCTGTGGAAAACAGATGAAAACACCAGAGGTAAACACCAGAGCTTTTCTGTGGAAAACAGAGGCACAAGAGCAGAGCGGGGAGCCCTGCAGCTCCTGGGCACTGAGGGGTCTTGCCTTCAGCCCAGCCACACCAGGGCCAGCAGATGGCAAACCAGGGGCAGGGGGCTCCTCTTGCTCTGCTCCCTCTGGGCTTTTGGTGAGGTGAACATGGCATACTGAGCCAGTGCTGCTGATCTGGGCAAGGGCAGAGCCTGACGCAGATGGGCAGTGGCACACACCTGACTTTTCCCACTCTAAACCAGCATGGGGACAAGGGTCAGGCTGGGTTTGGCCCCCAAATCCCAGCACCCTCCCCCCAGGGTGCTGCTCCATCCTCATTCCAACAGAGCTTTGGAAGAGATCCCTTTGTCCAGTGGATTTTAGAAATACTTAAAAATACTTTCCAGTTTAGGCATCAGACAACAATGGGACTTAATCAGAGTCCTAAAAATAAGTGTGCTCGTTTCAGTTTCCGCTGGTTGGAAGCATGTCCACAGACATCTTTTATGAAAAAGCCTTTCCTTAGGATTTTTCCCCTAAGAAGCTGAGAGGCCTCAGGAACAAAATGTAGACAATGAATATCTGCTGCTGTGGAATGCAACAGGTGCATCTGTGATTGGCCCATGTTGGATGTTTCTAATTAATGGCCAATCACAGTCAGCAGGCTCGGACAGAGAGTGCGAGACAGAAGCTTTTGTTATCATTCCTTCTTTTTCTATTCTTAGCTAGCCTTCTGATGAAATCCTTTCTTCTTATAGTATAGTTTTAATGTAATATACACCATAAAATAATAAATCAAGCCTTTTGCAACATGGAGTCAGATCCTCATCTCTTCCCTCAACCTGAGACCCCTGTGAACACAGTCACAGAAGCAGCAGGCTGAAGTGGGGACTTGTGTGCACAGAAAGTCTTACACAGACGTGGCAGGAAGGGTTTAACCAGCTGTGCTGCCCACAATGGTCAAAAACCCCCAAAACATGAAGGTTCTGCTTGCCTGCCCTCTACTCACATGGAGACAGGGGAAAGGCTGAGAATGGACAGATTATTGTAATAAAATGCTCCTTTTTTCACTCAAAAGAGAGCCACAGGGGAAGGTTCAGAGCAGCATGGCAGGATGAGGGGGAAGGAGGGGAAAGTCTCTTTGACATAGAAAAATGTTGCTGCATTTCTCCAATAAAAAAAATATTAATGCTTCATTTCTAGCCATGTGGAATACAGACACAGCAAAATGTATCCCCAGCAGTAAAAGGCACTGCCCTATTACCCTCCCACTGTACATATTTAAACCAAAGGGCAAATAAATGTTGGCAAACAGAAATGTGATGGCTTACAGTACTTTCTTTGCTACAGTAGCTGGGAGGAGAAAAAAATCCCCCAGAAAGATTATGAAGCAAACATAAAACTGATCTTGAAATTCCTCTTTGTTGATGCCCCAGGGCAGGTACTTTTTCAACATTATACCTATTTTTGAAAAGTACCTGCCTGTTGGGGCACCTGTGCTCCTGAAAGCTCGTCTGTTTACAGACACAGAAACACTGACTCACTTGGCAAAAAAGTATAAATTAACCAACACTCCCCTGATTAAAACAAATATTAGACATACAGAAAGTCTTCAGGAAATCATCTGCTTAAAAATACTCTTTAATTTGCAGGCACCCAGATTTTAACCCCAGGAATGATTCTTCATTTTTTGAGCTGACTAAACCTCAGGATGGAAAGCAGGAGGAGAAGGATTAAACTCTATCCATCTGCAAACTAGATTATACTTTGCCTTATAGGTTTCTTTTTGCTTTCCCCTCAATAATTTTGGCATTCACCTGCTAAATCTTTTTTTTTTTTTTGCCAAATATGCCTGCTTGAATAATATTATTTTTAATGGAGATAAGATGTTCTCACTGGCATAATTGTTAATTCTTAGGGAAACTTTCCCAAGATTACCTTCCTTCCTACCTATTACCATTCTAGTCCCTAGCAGGAGGGTATATTTTATTTGAAGTTTACTAATTGTGTTTATTTCAAACACATTTGATTCTTACCAAAGCCACTGAGGTCCTGCTTGCACTTTAAATTTGCAGGTTTACTGTAAAATGCCAGGCACATTGAGATGAATCAAAGTCATCTAAGCATGAATGAAATGTACTGAGAAAGTCCCTTCTGGCATCATTTCTGGGATTAGTAATTTGTGAAATTGTGGTGATGCAAGGGAACAGCATGAGAAAGCCATTTCCTTCCCCTTTGTCCAGTCTAAATGCAAATCTGAACTTTCTTGGCAGTTCATTTGCATATTAATGCATATAGTATTCCACTCCAGAGATCACTTCAGATTTTCTAAATTAAGTTGGGTGGGTGGGCTGAAGGAAAGAGGTCATTTTTGTCACGCTAGCGCAAATATTCTTAGATACTTTACCAAAAAGGCAGAAAGCAGGCAATTATTTCACTTGCCTTATCTCTATTTCAATTTTCCAACTGGACCACTGAGGAGATGCAGAGGATAAAAAGCAATGGTTGACCAGAAGGAAGGAAATGCTTCATGTCACTGAAGAACAAACATGATGAAATTAAGAAAGGGTAAGAGTGCACACCAGTCTAATTAGCATTTCTTCCTAGTAGCTTGGGAAATGTCAGCCACCAGTTGGTGGCAAAATAAAGATGTAATGTGAGTAATAATGAATTAAATTGTGGCTATTTGCATTGAAATGTTAAGATAATGATCTGAAATTACTATTGTAAATATTCCCCTTGACAGTTGAAAATTGGACTTAAAGCTAATAGTACTTGGGATGAACTTTAAGCCATGAAATCACTTTTAATGCTTTACACTCCTTTTGGCTATGACAGCGAGCTTCAGAAAGTTAATTTACCTCTGTTTTGTTCAAGCTGTTTGGTAATTGATGCATACATCATGGAGGTTTTAATGAACAACTACAGGGACTATTTACCCCCCTCACTAAGTATAACTGAAACACTTGATTACAGCTCCTGAACCAAATAAACCAACAGACTCAAGCACTGCAAACACTTTTGGCTGGGGGACTGGAGCAGCAGAGACCAGTAAGGATCTGTTTAAATGCAAGGGAAAAGGCAACATTTTCAGAAACTGCTGGAACATTTCAGGCTCATCCTGCATTAGCTGCAATTTATGGTTTTGCTGGTAGCATTAGGGAGGATTTACAACCTGGGTGTCTACAACCAGCACTGCCAGGGTGAGGTTAGCTGGCAAAATGGAAATGCAGCAGATATCCTCAAACATCTGCTGTGCAAATAGCTTTCCAGTAATAGTGCCTTTAAAATGAGGGCTTATTTCCAGACTATAGAGTCTAATTACATTGTAACGTTATTTTTTGCCATAAGGCGTGCTTTTATTTAAAGACAGATGATGTAAAAGCTTTAAGATCACACAGAACTACGTCATGCCCAGTAAAAGTGCTGTTTCACAAGCAAAAGAATGTCTTTAGCATGACTTTTAAACAGCAATGAGGCCTCTGTGTATCTGAAGTGAGATCTGCCTGGATCTCTTGGATGGCTCTTGCTTTCTTGCGCTATCACTGGAGGTGTGACCGTGTTCACAGGGGCCTCAGGATGAGGGAAGAGACGAGGATCTGACTCCATGCTTCAGAAGGCTTGATTTATTATTTCATGATATATATTACATTAAAACTATACTAAATAATAGAAGAAAGGATTTCATCAGAAGGCTAGCTAAGAATAGAATAGCAAAGAATGTTAGCAAAGGCTTGTGGCTCAGGGGTCTCTATGTCTGAGGCAGCTGGGCTGTGATTGCCATTAATTGGAAACAACCACATGAGACCAATCACAGATGCACCTGTTGCATTCCACAGCAGCAGATAATCATTGTTTACATTTTGTTCCTGAGGCCTCTCAGCTTCTCAGGAGGAAAAATCCTAAGGAAAGGATTTTTCATAAAAGATGTCTGTGACATGGCGGGACCCAGCAGTGGGTGCCCTTCAGTCCTGTGCTTGCAGACATGGCTTACGGAGATTCAGACCACTGTTTTCAGTATATCAATCCCCCAAACGTGGAATGAACACTCAAAACTGCCTTTTTGACCTCCCCCAGGAGTCCCCTCCAGCCCAAGCCCTGGCCCTTCCCAGCTGCCACTGTCACAGCACATCCCGAACCCTCAGGAGGTGGCTCTGTGGGTCCCTGTCCCCACCCTCCCAAAACCAAACACCTGCAGGTTTCCTGCACTGACTTTGCAGCTAAACTTCCTCCCTTTCTTTATATGCAGCAGCCACTTGGTTGATCACCCTCCCTTAAGATACAAGAAATACATCTTTTATAAATATATGAAAAAAGAAAAAAAAGAAAAAAAAGTAAAAAGGAAAAAAGGAAAAAAGGAAAAAAGAAAAAGAAAAAAGATAAAAAAGATAAAAGTAAAAAGAAAAAAAGAAAAGAAAAAAGGAAAAAGAAAAAAGAAAAAAAAAAATAAAAAAAAAAAAAAAAAAAAAAAAAAAAAAAAAAAAAAAAAAAAGAAAAAAGAAAAATAAAAAAGAAAAAGAAAAAAGAAAAAAAAAAAAAAAAAAAAAAAAAAAAAAAAAAAAAAAAAAAGAAAAAAAGAAAAAAGAAAAAGAAAAAAAAAAAAAAAAAAAAGAAAAAAAAAAAAAAAAAAAGAAAAAAAAAAAAAAAAAAAAAGAAAAAAAAAAAAGAAAAAGAAAAAAAAAAAAAGGAAAAAAAAAAAAAAAAAAAAGAAAAATAAAAAAGAAAAAGAAAAAAGAGAATTAGGGAGCTGGACACTGTTAATACTTTAATGGATTGGTAGGGAAGGCCCTGCAGTCTGGCCATATGCTGCTCCAGGTGCTAAGCTCTTTTTCTGGATCTGTGCAGCTCCTGCACAGTGTTCTTAACTGGGTTACCAGAGACCAGATGAAAAATAAACTCTGTTCATTTCATATGTGCTCTGTTATATTTAGAGATGTAAGTAAGGAGGAATACTGTCATTGTGTTTGTTATGAATTATCCTACTGCAGGAACAGTTAAGAAACATTTTCTTTTCCAGGCCACATTCAGAGTGAAGTGAGTCACTACATTTCTGGTCTTTCTAATATTTCATGTTTTATTTTCATATTTTAGTCCTTCCATATTATTTTTTTCTGGATAGATAAAACATATTCTCAACCTCTAAGGAAAAGTCATAATTTAGGCAGAACAAAGGCTTTCTCAAAGGACAAATATCCCCTATTTGCTGTCCAGTGCTGTGCATCCAGTGCTGGATAAATCTGCACAGGCTCCCCCAGCTTCGGGGAGTTAAGAAGAAATTCAAGGTATGCTGGAAAAGTACTGGACAAATACAATGATATTCCCACTGGTGGGAAACCAGTAATCACCCTGGACACTGCTCTCAAAACTGTGAAAGCCTAAAAATGACATACAGGAGACAAGAACTATGGTATTGAGAGTGTAAAAACTTGCAGTCCACTGTAACACGTTTGGGGGTTGGTTTCTCCTCAGTCTCAAGGTCCTGCATGGGGGGTACATTTCATTTCCTGTAATGCAAATCTGTGCCAAAAACGGATGGATTGGAGACTCCTCTGAGTGACCTGTCTTGGAGTGGGGTTATTCAGTGATGGAGGCCAAGGCAGATCTGTCTGGGGGTTTGGTGACATGAAATGCAGGGAGCTGAGCAAGGAGCTGGGATCAGGAAGGTTCTGCCTGGGACACATCAGCCCTGCTGGTCTCCTTCACTTCTGGATCTTTCCATCACTGGTCTCCTTCACTTCTGGATCTTCCCATCACCACTTGCTGCTTCTGGACTCATCTCCATCTCATTCTTGTCCAAAAGAGAAGCCAGGAGGCTGCATATCTGCCCACAGCCCTGATGTGGGGGTGAAATTCTTCTGTGACAGACTTGCTGAGGATCTGACTCGTGTCAGCCCTGTGCTTACAGTTACATATTTGATCAGGAAAGCAGAGATGGGAAACGCTGTAAATGTGAACACAAGTTTGACCATACACTCCCTAAAGCTCCTGGCTTCCCTGTTTTGCCTCCTAACATTAACAGCTTTGGACATGAGATTGCTTTGATTTTTAAGGGAAGGGAAGGAGGGGAGGCACAGGGGGAAAGAAGGTTTCTTCTTGTTTACAGTGTTGCTATTTAAACAGTTCCAGTTAAGCTTTGAAAAGCACCTTCCTTTCAGGTCAATAAAGTGGCTGCAGGCCAAGTTCCCATCTGTGCTGAACTTGTGTTTGCTGGCTGGAGACAATTTTCTACTAGGCCTGTTTAAAAAGAAAGCAGTGCAGTGTGATAACTGTCTGCTAACATGGGCCTGCGTGGAGGCTTGGAAACTCTGACAGCACAAAAGTTTCAGTCACACAATGTTTTATATCCTGTTTTTTAAGTGTGCTCACAGACATGGGGTAAGGGCATAAAAATTGGGACACTCAAGTTGCATTGTATTTACTAAATAAATCCCAAAGCATTCCAGATAATGGTGTTCTGAGGTGCCTTAGATGAGACAAAGAAAAACAATTTTCATGAAACTGAACACACTTTCTTCCCTCTTTGCTGCTTCACTCACACTTCCATGCTCCAGCTAAATGAATTGATGACTTCTGTGGGATTCACATTCTCTGAACCTGAGAGAAGCAGTGAGAGAAGCAGAGAAAGGAATGATCAAAACAATTCTTATCTCATTTGCTGTGCCTGTGTTGTGCCAAAGTAGAATGCAATATGGAGATTGTTTACCCAGTGATGGGGTTTTGTTTCCTTGGCCTGTCAGGGCCAGGTGTGTGTCTGTGTGTGTTGGGACTTTTGGGGGACAGTCACGAGATTCTGTGCAACTTGAGTGCTTGGCAGACTCAGTTTAGATGTAATGTAATATAGTGTAATATAATATGGAATAATATAGTATAATAAAGCAATTAATTAGCCTTCTGATATCAATGGAGTCAGATGCACGATTCCTCCTGGACATGGAACAAAACATCACCAAAAGACTTCCCCTCTCTATCTGTCTTCTCTTTGGGAAGGAATGCCAGGAATTTCCCCAAAACATTCTGAAAAGTCTGACATTACTATGCCAGCAGACTGGGGCAAGTTCTTGCTGTACAAACAGACACTATTCCAGCAGAGAGACCTCCTGAGCCAGGAAGTATTTTAATTTCCAGACAAAGCCTCAGCTCTCAGACCTCTTGGCCCCAAGGCATAAAATCCAGAGACTTGAGCAATGTAGCTGAGCAAACCTGGGAGCTTCCCTGCCCTGTCCATGAGGAGCCAGGTGAGAGGTGCCAGGGGGAGCTTGCCAGCTCCACCCTCCTTCCATCAGGCTCCCCCAGCTGACACTGTCCTCCAGCCACACATGAGCACAGGAATTTCACCAAATCTCTGCTTGGTAAAGTAAGAGCATCATCAAGGCAGATTTAAATTTCGAAGAAAACCCCAAAGGTTTCAGTCTGACACTGAAAAATGCCTCCTCTCTCCTCTTCCCTTCCTCATCCCCCCATAGTGCCCCAAACAAGGCAGCCAAGTGAATGTTTGATCCTTGCCTGACCCAGAGGTGCTGTCCTTGCCCCAGAATGGCATCAGAGATCTCACAGCAGTGACCCAGCATCTCCGAGGACAGGGAAGAACATCTTCCCTAACTGGTGGTGAAGGTGACACCAGCAAAAGGAGAGAATTTGGGGTGACAACACTCACCCAAACAAAGCAGCCAGGTGAATGTTTGATCTTGGCCTAATCCAGAGGTGCTGTCCTCGCCCCAGAATGGACATGCAGGGTTCCCACAGCAGTGGCCCAGGATCTCTGGGAACAGGGAAGAGCATCTTCCCTATTTGGTGGTGAAGGTGAAACCAGCAAAGGAAGAGAATCTGGGGTGACCAGACTCACCCCAAAAAAGCAGTGCCCCAAACAAAGCAGCCAGGTTAATGTTTGATCTTGGCCTGATGCAGAGGTGCTCTCTTTGCCCCCAGAAGAGACCTGCAGCATCAGGGTTCCCACAGCAGTGGCCCAGCATCTCCAAGGACAGGGAAGAGCATCTTCCCCAACTGGTGGTGAAGGTGAAACCAGCAAAGGGAGAGAATTTGGGGTGACCACACTGCCCAGCAGCCCTAAAAGGCAGAGAAGGGTGTCACAAGAGAGCACCTCAGCACGTCTACAGCAAACCACAGAGCTACAGCAGCAGGAACACAGCAGAACAAGAGGTGACACGGAGAGCTGATGGGACGTTTTGGAGGGCTGGAGACAAGCTGCCTGAAACCCTGACCTATGGGATCTGTAGGTCAGCCTGCCATATGGAATGAGCTGCTGCAGAGTGTGCTAAAACTGCTGCAAGAAACCACTGCTGCAGCTCCATCTCTTTGCTATTAGGAGAAAAGGTCAGGCACAAGCTCCTTCTGCTGCTCTTGGCTGTTCTGAGCAAAGGCCATGGAAGGAACCCATTACAGGCTGAAAGTGAATTGCTCCAGGCTCCTGAGCTGGAGTGCCAGTGGGGAGGCACACTGCTAATAAAAATGGTCTGGGAGGAAATCACTTAATTTCTTGGCTGCTCCTACCCTCATTTTCAGATGGAAGTTGACGCTTTAAGAGCTTTAGAATTCAGCTCTGATCAGGAAATGAATTTAGTTGTTTGAAAAGCAGCTGTTTGAAATAGCTTTGTTCCTTCTTTAGTCTCAGTGGAGCTTGAAATCAGCTGCTGATAGAGACACACAAGTGTACAATCCTCTGATTTTTGGCTGTTTTTTTTTTTTTTTCTCTTTTATATAAATTCCAATCCAATGTCCTGTCTCATTAGGAAGCCATTTCATCAGCCTTGCCTGGGCTTGCTGCAGCAGCAGTGCCCGTGGCTCTGTCAGCCAGGTGAGTGCCAGGGAGGCTGGGCTCACCTGCCCTGCTCTGCTGGCTGCTTTGGGAAACCACTCCATCCCTCTCCTCCTCCCTTTTAGGCCACCAGCTCTTTGGGGAAGAGAGTGAGTTTATCTGCAACTTTACCTTTTTAATGTAAAATTATGTTAAAAAACACCTCTAACATCAGTATTGTTACATCAGGAAAATTAATATAATGAAATAAAAAAGAATTCTTGCATTTTGATTCCCAAATATTATGTCAGTTGAGGAGCAGGGCAGGGCTTGGATGCTCATACTTCATTAGGATCATTATAACTCCTGGGGATATTCAAACTATGGGAATCAGAAAAATAAAAACTTCCACAGCCTCCATCCCTCCCTTTTAGGCCACCAGCTCTTTGGGGAAAAGAGTGAGTTTATCTGCAATTTTACCTTTTTAATGTAAAATTATGTAAAAATAAACACCTCTAACATCAGTATTGTTACATCAGGAAAATTAATATAATGAAATAAAAAAGAATTCTTACATTTTGGTTCCCAAATATGATGTTAGCTGAGGAGCAGGACAGGGCATGGATACTAATGATTCATTAGGATCATTATAACTCCCAGGGATATTCAAACTATGGGAATCAGAAAAATAAAAACTTCCACAGACACTGAAGAATTTTACTTACAGCCTTGGAAGAAGCTTAGATTGATGTAAAAATACAATATACAGACTTTAGCAGAAAAATAATAAACTTATGTTTCTGTAGTTATAAGTAAGAATAGACCCTAAGTAAGGCATAAGACAGTGAAAAGTTTATAATATAAGAGTGTGGTTATATAGAATAAATGAAAAGTTTGGAAGTTATAAGAAAAACATATGTGTAGATGTGAGACAGAAACCCATTAAATGAAAGTTTCCACAGTGCAGCAAAATTAAGTAAAAATAATAGGTCAGAAAAGCAAAATAAACCTTGTATCAACTGTCTGTCAGGTTAGAAAATTATATATTACCTATAACAAGGAAACTTGTGACTAGTCTTGAGCTATAACCAAGCCTGGAAAATCTCACAGCATCTGAGATTGATGTTTATCTGAGCAATAAATTGTTCTTAACCCAAAAATAATGCCATCCCTTCATTACTAGCAATGATAATGGTACAAACTTCAACTTTTCTTTCACCTTCCCTTAAAATTCCTGGCTTCCTTCTACCACATCCTGCCCCCCCTGCTCACACAAGCTCCTCTGTGATCTCCCTACCACTGCACCTTCCAGCTGGTCACTGCTTCCCTGGATCAGGAGTCTGAAGGTGAAACACCCTTGTTAGCTGCTCTTGCTGGGTCTTTCTGAGGGCTGGGACTGCCAGTGCAAAGGAATTCCACTGCAATCACCATGCTGCTTTCAAATCCTCATGGAACTGCATTATTTTTTTGTCTCATCCCATAGCTGAGATGGATGGATTTTAATGGGCCCCCTTATTGATCTTGTACTTTACACCAGGCTATTTTACTGATCAATTTAATTTTAAAGGGGTTCTATAAGATTAAGGTAAATTAGTACATTCCTTGCACTTCATAAAAGCTTCAGAGGCCAAACATTGCCATGAAAAGTGCTTGCATTCTTCTGAGATTATTACTTTGAATATGAGAGGGTTTAGGGGATGTGTAAAAGTTTAAATGAGCTGCATATAATAGGACCCTTTGCATCATAAAATAAGACTCTGAAAATCAGACTGTATTAAGAAAAAGAAAGCTTAAGTGAACGTATAAAAAAATAGTTTATTATATTTTCTTCATGGCACAGTTTAAGTTATTTGCTCTCAATTTTAGTACAAATAGATTCGTGGGACTAAAGCAGATCACTTATGCACTTCAGTGTAGGCATCCCACAGCTAACCTATTTCCCCAAAGTGACATAAAAAATCAGCAAAAGGAAATCAAGCAGTTTTGTGATATCATGCAGAGGAAGAAGTATTTCTGATATATTTAACAAAATTAATTAGAAAGGGACTGGAAAAAATCTGCTGCTTAAGCAGGGATTCTTAGATGTTCAAAGTAAATTGTGTTTTTCTTACTTTTCATGCTTAGCATAAGTATTTCCTGTCTTCTTGCTTCCAAAAACATTAATGCCTGCATCAACAGTGGGTGGTAGGAAGAGGAAGAATTTCATCTAAGTCATTTCAGACACATATTTTACTTCATGTCTAACACTCCATTAAGTGTCAGAGCTAATACCTTAAATATAATAGCAAGAAGGTAGTTATTAATCCTGGAAAGTAGTGAATTGGGTCATTCTTTACTTTTGTTAAAAACAGAATGTGATTTAAAAAGCTTGTAGGCTTCTCTTTAAAATTGTTACATTTTTTCAGAAAGGTCCAAGTAGATAAAGCAAAAAGGAACAAGAGAAAAAAGATTAAGAAAAAAATTTTAAAGATATTTAAACTGCAATTTATGAGACCAATGGAAAGCCATTTCATTTCCAACTTTGTCTTAGGCTTTGTTTTTTTATGAAAGGATGTTTAAGTCCTTTCAGTACCTGACTTTGAATCAGAACTCTGAGATTCTGTCTCCAGCCCTGCTATTCCTTTGCTCTGCATTCTCAGAGTTCCATTTCTGGGCTTGCCTTTCCTTCCTGCTCCCCCAGTAATCCAAACTCTGCCAGAGCAGAGCGCCTCAGAGCAGGCAGGAGGAGCAGAGCCTGGTGGTGCTGCTGGGGGTGGCAGGGCTGCCCCAGGGATGCTGCAGGAGCAGTGACTCGGGGGTTTGGCCAAGGGTGCACAAGTGTCCCCTTGTGTGTGACGAGTGGTGGAGGATGAGGAGTGGCAGATGCAGGATTTCAGCCTCAGATAATGACAGACTGTGCAGCCAGGCTGCTGATGGGTCTGCACAGCCTCCCAGTTCAGAGCTGTGCCTCTGGGCTCTGTAATAACTGTTTTGGCTGATGTCATTCACATTTTACTTTAGAACACATTATTACACAAGAACAAATAAAAGACTAAATATTTCAGCAGCTCTTTCCCGGCACGTTAAACAATAAACATTTTTTTCCATTTTGCAGGTGTACGTTGGCTTTTTGGGATATATAATGTAAGTACACATGAACTTTGCTATTTACCACATCCTCATGATTACAGCTTCCAAGCAAATGGTGAAGTACAAATAGTGCTACAAATAATACTAAGCATCTTTTGATTTCAAACAGCTGCTCAACAATACAAGCCAGGTGCTTACTAAGTCGCAGAATCTTATTTTCTTTTCAGGTGATAAGCTCTCAGCAGAGGAATTTTTGAGACCTCTGGAAATAAAAAAGTTGTAATTTTGAAAATTAAACGTTGACTACCATTTATAAAATAAGCCTTTCCACACTTCTTTTCTAGTACTCTTTCAATAAAAAGTCATAATGACAAGACAACTCCCACCAACTCTAATACTGTATTTTTACTGTGCTCTTTCATTTACAATTTCAGATCCTTTGAATTTCCCCATCTCCATTATTTTCATGTCTTGTTGCCCTTCCCTGCTTTCAGTTTCTGTATCCCAATGTTCTTCTTAAAGGCTGATAATTTTCCTTTCACTGCAACTGAAACTTGAAGGTATTCAGTGAGGACTGGAGAGTGGATTTCCAAAAGAGGACAAAAACAAAATAACTCTGTCTAGACATATCCTTCTAAAGCCTGATTCGGTGGCTTTACAGCCCTGATGGACTGTCCCTCTCTGAAATTAACCCTAATTTATCCTCCCTGCCTCCACAACCACCTGTGCCAATGAGCTCCACAATTTCAGTGCTGCTGAGCAAATGTGCAGCTGATAAACACAGACTTATTACTCATGTTAGTGCCATCTCTGTGCTTGTCAGTTTGGGAATGTGTCCTTAAATGCTTATGGGATATGCACATTAGTCTGACTTATACAATCTAAGACATGCAAATTGCTCTTTAGAACAGTGTAAAACCCATTAAGCCAATGGAGTTTCACATGGACGTATGGTCTGCCCACACAGATTGAATTACAGGTTGAGGGCTATAATTGCAGCAAACAGCACATAATTACTGGAATGACACTCTCTTTGTTACCTCTGAGCACTGAGAATATTTCCTATACTAAAAAGGTTATTCATAAAGATGGTACAGTTCCCTTGCAAAAAAAAAAAAAAAAAAAAGGAAATAAAGTGAGGAGCTCCATGCAAGCCATAGCCTATTTTTAATGCTTCCATTTGTCAGGAAGTGACAGAGGAGTCAAAACTTCAAATTAGTAAAATAAGGTTAAAATGTATATGAAACTTCAGTAGTGTCTGGTAGTTGCATTGTGCAATTGTACTCATCAAAAGCCACCCTGACAGCTTTTTCATTCCAAGTTAAAGGAAAGTATAATGATTTGTTTATATTTGGAAGTTCTAAGAATTCTGTGTACATATTTCATTTGACTGTATCACAAAAGAATAATTTATTGCAACTACCTAACAAAAAGCTCCCAAACCTGGCTGTTTTAATACCTCACTCATTTCCTTCAGAACGCCTTTTTTATATTGTCGTAAGATTTCCTGTCTGCAGCCCTGCTGCTGTAAACCTCTCGAGTGTGACAGACCTCAGCCTCCCAAACGTCAAACACAATGGCAAAGGGAGAAGGGCACGGAGTGAGCTGGTCCTGGGGCTCCTCTGCTCCTCCTCTCTGGGTCACTGCCCCAGCTGAACATCCCCCCAGAGCCCCAGTGCTGGGGATGCTCTGTGCTATCACACTGAATTTCACTGGGAACAGCAGCATCCACCCAGTTCTCCCCTTGGACTCCTCCTTTCCTCCTCTTCCTTAACAGGAGGAAAGCACAGG
Organism: Camarhynchus parvulus; assembly: GCF_901933205.1. Taxonomy (NCBI): domain Eukaryota; kingdom Metazoa; phylum Chordata; class Aves; order Passeriformes; family Thraupidae; genus Camarhynchus; species Camarhynchus parvulus. The sequence continues at coordinate 17,331,127 of NC_044581.1, read as the reverse complement.
AGCTGTAAATGCAGAAAAAGAGTTGCCTTTTGAAAGCTCATTTTTCTTAACCTCCACCATAAGACGTGCTTGGTAAGGACTTCTGGGAAAAATGAGTTTTAAAGAACGTACCTGTATGTCAGAAAAAGTCTACAGGGCTGATCTAGGAATATATTACTTTATTTCTTTCTTTTAATGTAAGGATTACAGTGACTGTAAGCCAGGGAAGGAGAGGTTTGGTGTCTTTACACTTGCTATGTTATGACATAAATACAGAATATGATGCATGCCTAATATTAGCTTTGATGGCAAAGGAAAATTCTGAGAACTCTGAAGAGGAAGATTTGGTTTGTGGCAGGTGAGCAGAGCTTTCCCTGCAGCCTCCTCAAAACCTGGCTGGGGCACACAGCTCATGGCAGGAAAATATCTTCCTTTCTGACTAAGCTTCTTGTAGAAGAGGGAAGACAAGAGTGTTAAACAAGAGTGTAAAGGCAGCTTTCTGAAAGAGCCCCACTGCTCTTTCCAGATGTGTGTGGCCTCAGTGCCTGGCCCTGCCCTGGCAGGGACATTGTGTGCCAGATAAGGACAGGAGGGAGCTGATGCGCTGCAGAAATGAACTCAGATACAGACAAGGTGATTGTACAAGCTCCTTGGGGCTTCTGCTGCTCACAGTGACCCCCAGATGGGTTGGAAAGTCTCTTTTCCCAGCCTGGCAGTCAAAGAAGGAGTCAGAGCTCTTCATTTCTTGTTCTCAGGGTTGTTTATTGTTCCTTATCTATAAAATTCTTTCTCCTGGCCTGCCAAGGTCTGTTCAGCAGGACAGTCAGAGGTGCACTGCCTGCTCCCTGGGTGGTGTTATCTTTTCTACTAAAAACTACATGTACCATATTTACAATTACTTCCCAATACCTATCACCTGTGTTAGACAGTGAGCTTCTACTCTAAACCAATCTGTAAGTGCCAACATCACCCAGAAGACGGAGGCCAAGAAGAAGAAGGAGAAAGGACAAGGCACGCCCAAATTCCTCCATCTTGGGACCCCGAGCCCCCATTCTAAAAACCTCAAAAATCTATTTTTCACCCTGTGACAAACTAATTATTATTCTACTTAAACTCTTTTGACTTGTAACTCTTCATATAAGGTTGGTAACTGTTTTTTCCAAGGGCTAAATCAAAGGCACAGGGGTCTGGGGCTCTGTGCCAAGGTCTCTGAGCCCCCTGGGCAGGGACTTGAGCCTCCAGGGCAGCCAGAGGGATTTCCTGGGTTCCAACATCTCCCCCTTCTATCTGAACCAAAACCACCTCTTTTGAGGTCCTGTTCATGGCTCATCACGTGCATTGAAAATTGCGTGGCAAAATGAGCAGAAGAATTACAATCCCCATTGTGCTGAAAGGTCCCTTCCCCATACTGTGATGGTTTTTGCACAACGAAAGGATGAATGATGGCTGCATTCTCACTTTGCAGACACAGGGAGCTCCCCCCTATGCCTGGGAGAGAGCCCAAAGGTGCAACCAGCTGCTGTGTTTGTGCTGGAGTTGTCCAGCAAGAAGCTCTGTAACTCCCAGTGACTGGCACAGCAACAATTAATTCTGACATGCGAGGTTTTCTCACAGTGTGTGGGCTCTTTTAAAGCATTGGTAGTGATTTGGAGAACACAGAGCCATGAAAGACAGTGCAGCTGTTTCAGTTGCTTTTTAATGGTTAAAAAAGACAAACAAATTATAAGTCTTAAGTGACAGTCTGTGGAGATTAAAGGTAATTTACCTTCCTCAAACCTTAGGTTTTAAAAAATATTAAACAGCAGCTTTGATACCATTCTCTGAAATCAAAGAACAATGGAAGCACCTGGAACCCTGCTGATTAAGAATACTGATTTCCCAGAACAAAAATTAGAGGCTGTAATTTGAGTCGGGCTGTGGGTTTAATAATGCTCACGTGTGAGTGTTGTTATCACAGGCCAGGCTCTGCAGCTCAGGCCAGCTGAGGGCTTTGGTGGGGCAGGGCATGGGAACACCAGGATTGTGGCAGGAGGGGAGTGCAGTGCCAACATGCGATACCCAACTGATAGCACGCCTGTGATTAAAAACATTATAATGTAAAACAATCAGGGAGAGTTTACTTTTAATTTACTTTTTAATCAGCTTTGTTTTAATCAGAAAATTGTATCTAGCAAAGCTCATTAAATGACATCTATAAGGAGAAGGAAGAAAAAACTCAACCCAAACCTTGCCACTGCGTGGGTAGTTTTTTTTTTTTTGTAAAGTTTAGGGTGGGTTTATAGCCAATGAGAAAGTTATCAGCAGAGAAGGCCCATGAAAAATGCCAGCTGTGACACAGGGCTGGGTGCAGCTCTGCTCTTGGATTAAGCCGTGCCATGGTCAGTGTGCCTGAGCTATCAGCAATACCTTGCCCAGCTACAGAACAGATCACTTCCCATCCTGGGGCAATACCCTCAGGAGCCAAGGGAAGGATGCTGCCATGGAAATTGGTTTTCACCACCTGTTTACTGAGTAAATATTTTTACTCCCTCCATTAGTTACCATCTGCAGGATGAGACCAGTCAGTTTCTAATATGTCAAAAAGCAATGAGTGCAGAAGAGCCAGTTCATCATCACTAACTTTGCAATGTTCTCAATAAAAGTCGTGATCGTCCTTCCATTATAAACATACAAATCTAGCAGTTCCCAAATCAAATCAATTAATTGTAAATAGAATTAGAATTCCTCATTTAGTAATTGAGATGCCCAAATTATAAAAATCAGATATACATTTAAGCACAATTTCGTTTCACACTAGGTTACCATTATATGCTATTGTAAGAAATTAGCAATGTTATTTACATATCTAAATGATAACTTCGACAATTCAAAAGAAAAAACCAATGTGTTACACCATGGAACTGCCAAAAAATATTTGCTTTCCATTAACATGGCTAAAAAAAAATCCATCAATCAATCAATCAATCAATCAATCCATCCATCAATCCCTGAGTTACATGTAACCATATATATTTTAGCAGGTTGATTCAGAAACTGCTCTTGAGAAGGCTAATTAGCTGGATTATTGCCTGTACTTTCAGTGTGGGGTATTTTCAGGATTTCTAAGCTAATCAGGGTTTTTTCACTGATATCAGTTAAAGGCATGCTTACTTATACCTGAAAATTTTATAATTAAAACATTCAAATAGTAATATTTTGGTCATAAGAAAATTTACCATTTTATTCAACCCAAACATATTCTATGTCCTGTTTGGTAGGAAATCCTGAGCCAGGAACACAAATTTAGCAATAATACAGCAGCACCAAAAGGAATATCAGAGGACATGGCATATGATGTCACACTGACGCACTCTGTGAGTGCTAAAGCAGCACACACCAGGTCGTGCTGCCCACTCTGGAAAGCAGCACTTGAGGGCTGCTTAGCACTGGCAGCAATAAAAGAGATTTAATTGAGACACAGAACATGGTTTTTTGCAGCATTCAGGTGAAGAGTCTCAATGATCAGCACTTGCGATGCTTCAGACAAAGACCTACGACCCCTCCTTGCATTTCATGCCCACAAATTAGATTACTGATCCTCGTTCATAAATATTTAGGGAATCTTGTCCTTCTTGTGGCTGCACATCTATTTATCTGGTGATGTTTCTGAGGCACACAGGCAGCAGCAAGGCTGTAATCTCATAAAAATACCATCAACATTTCTGTTTGCCCATGTCATTTCCCAAGAACTTTTCCCTTCTTTGCTCCCACCTGCTTCTCTGGCAGAGCAGAAAATGGGGCAATACTGAGTGTACACGAAATCCTTCTACAAAGTGCACATGCAAACTGGGTAAGTGCAACTAACACAGAGCTGTGGCCCACAAGCAGAAATTCACCACTCCAACACTTGGCTCTGGATATTTAACCTCACCTGTTTGTGTATGTATATCTATATATCTATAATGTATCTATAGATCTGTATATAGATATGTATATTTGTATTTTAAAACATTTATATTATGCCTACTTTTAAAGAAAGCATTAACAGATCCAAATAGACAACTGATCAATATTGGTAGATAAAATATAGGAATTTTATTTACATTTTGGCCAAAGAATGAAGTGTATAAGACATATATTAAATGACTCCAAAGATCATCATAGCCAGCTGTGTGCAAAAAACTAAAATTAAATAAAAGCTTATGGTAAAAAATCCTTTAAAAGACTGTAATGCTGGAATATTTACCAGAATACTCTCTGGAAGAGTTGCACCCATTTTAAAAGCCAAGAGCAAGCAGATTTACATTTTTAAAGGTCTAAAGGGGTCAGACTACTTCAGTGCTTCTTGGAATCCACAGGCTGCTGTTTGCCGCTGCTGGATCCTGCTCTTACAAAACTGCATGAGAAAGGTGACTGTTTTCTGCTCTTGACATCTGGATTTATTCTTCTCCAAGTGCATTTTAAATGGGAAAAACCAAGCTTTGCAAGATGTGTCAATGTACAGCAAATATACATTGGAGAACAAAATATTTCAATTCAGCTGACCAAAGGGAAGAAGCACTGAGGTGATAAAGCAATCTGCCCATCTCCTGGAGCTTCATTCACCAGTGCTGGAAAGTTCTCACATTCTCTGTAGGTCATGGATTGAAAGCTGATTGAATAATGAGGGAAGATGCAAAACAGAGTTAAAAGAAATAGAGGGAAATTAGGCTTCAGAGTGACTGAGAATTAAATGTTCTGCAGTGGAAGGGAAAAAAGTGGCAGTTTAATCTCCAGCAGCAATTAGTTTTGCTCATAATGAAGAAATACATCAAATCTGAAAAAATCTGGATCAAAAGATCACTTCGCCACCTCTGTAAGTTCAAATCTAAGTAAGGCTCACAATTTCATTGGGACTTTTTAACAAAAAATAAAACCCATAAAAGCCCAGCCCCAAAAGAACCTGAGTAAGCACATGAACAGATTTTTGGGGTTTTTTGCTCCTTTTTTGCCTAGCCTTCTTTTTCTTCCATATATTGCTGGAATACATGGCTCTAACTTACTGCATTGAAGTCACCAACACTCAAGATCTCTTGGAGCAGTATCACATATCTTGAATATCATGTTTTTAAAGATGTCAAAACATATTTTCTTTTCTTATGAACAATTTTAGAGACAAAAATTAATCATAAACTGCTATGTAAGAAAGGGGAAAAAAAAGTCTTCTATTCATGGCCACAGATGCACAGAATGTTTCTTCAGGTAAATTAATTTTGATTACTAAATGGTTACTAAATGGCCAAACCCCTTCTTGCTGTTTCCTTCCAAATGCAGGCTCTGGCCACTGCTGGCACTCTAATTAACATGGTCCATGAACAGAACAAGGCCAGAAGCAAAACAGCCTGTGGTTTAAAAAAAGTATCTAAATATATACTTCCCCCACCCCAGTTAGATGTGTTAACTAGTTTCTCTTTAAGATATTCAAATACCCTTTTTATGACCAGCTTTTTTTTTCTAAAAAATGCTCATTAGTTAAGGTTTTTGACAATATCATACATATAGAGTTCCCCTCTTTGCAATTTCCTCTACAAGTTCTTCATTTAGTAGAGAAACCAATTTTTAACAGCTTGTATTTTGCCATTACAGAATTCCTAAATTTCAGCTTGCCTCATTGGAACACCCTGTCTGAAAATAATAGTTTAACTCACAAATAAACAACTCCTCAAATGAGTTTGCATTGGGGTGGAGGAGTGTTTTATTTTAACTGATTTCTGCTTGTAATTGAAACCCTTTCTCCGTGGTAAATCTACTTTTGAGATAATCGTATTGAGCAGGAATAGAGGAGTGCAATAATGTTATTCTTCTGGCCTTGAAAGACTATTTAAATCTTTTCTACGACATGATATAGGCCAAATTGGATTGGGTGGTGTGTAGGGGGATTACCACGTGGCAGCGCACGCCATCCCATTAATCACACTCTAACCTTTCAAGCTGTTCAGCACACTCTCCCCACCGCCAGATTTCTCAGCAGAGTGTGAGGAGCCAGATGGAACCTGGTGGTTTCTGCTTTTCTCCCTACCCAGGCATTTTATCTCCTCCACTGTTCTTTAAGGTTTCCAAGATGGCAATTGTGCCTCTTCAGAGCTGTACTCAGGAAGTTTTTGGAAGGTTCAGTTTCTTAGGCTTAGAGCCATGCAACTCTTTGCCCTGAGAGCTGAATGCAGAACCTGGAATTAGGCAGCCTCCAGACTTCTTTCTGTCTGGCACAGGGAGAATTTACAATTTGCTGTTTTATTAAAAATGGCTCTGATGAGGAGAGGAGGGTGAGTGAAGCATCAAAAAGTGGCAAGGCAGCAGGGAGGGTGAGCAGAGGGTTATGGGCTCATACCTGTGCAGCTTGGGCAATTGCTCAGCAGCTCTTTTGTGTCAATGGCTGTGAAAAGGCTCCTGTTTGGAGTGCCCACCCCGGTCTGTGGGGGCTCCCCACGCTGCTGAGAGCTCACCTGGGGCAGGGGCTGGGGACAGCTCCGGGCTCAGGCCAGGTCAGGCTGCACCTTCAAGTTCCAGCTAAAGAAAGAGGAATTTTGGTGTATTCTTCTCCAGCACCAGCTAAGCAAGTTTCCAAGTTCATGATTTTGTGCTCATGGAGAATTTGGCTGTTTAAATCCCATCTAGAAGTCTACATTTACTATTCTTTATTTGGATCTGCCCCCAAAGCCATTTAGTACAACAGAAGATTTACAATCCCTTGTGTGGATTGTTATTTTGGATCATAACCTCTGCTTGGAGAGGCCAGAGAGTTAACTGAGAAAAATTTTCCTGGTGGAAGAGAAATGGGAGTGGTGAAACAAAATGGGCAGCCAGCTCTTTTTAATTTACACATAACTAAAATGCTACATAGTGTCTGATTAGTAAGAAACAAATTCCACCAATTATAAGACATGGTGTAAATGTTCTTTCCCTGATTCCCTCGAGCGACTTGCTCCTGGTGATTAATTGCAACAGCATTCCACATGTAGACAGACTTAAACCCGTGCATAATCTTATGAAAAATTGGGTTCTGAATTGTGCAGAGGTCAAATTACTGTTCAGACTAATGATTCGTTACATATTTGCTCAACTCCAGTTTATTGTGCCATGGCACCTAATGGCAAGGACCTGAATTTATATGTTAACAGCAAAAGCAAAGATTTTGAACAGAAACCTGTAGGAAGTAGCATTTCCAGAGCTGCTGTGCAGAGTCCTTTTTTTATTTAAATAGATGGGTCAGTGACCTCCATCATCACCGTGCCTGGGCTCAGTGTTCCACTGTGCAGCACAATCCCTTGATTGAGAAGAGCTATTAGAAAATTCAGCTGGCTGAGAAATCTGACCTGCTGAACACTCTTAGGTACTTTATAATCAAATAAATGATCACATATATTCTCTGCTGACAGCTTATGGCTGTGATTACAGAACTGCTGGATTTTGTTAATGTGCCTACAGCTCTTTAATGAATTGTTTCTTCACTTTCTGATTTGACTTTAACAAATTTATCTTACTTTAATATTTTTCAGGACTGTAAGCAAAGTCAGTACTCCAAATTTCAGTACTGCAAATTTCTCCCACAATGTGTTCCCAGAATTCCCCTCACAAGGTTTTTTTTTTTAGCATTTGTAACTCATATATTGCATTTGGAACTTTTCTGGTTTGGTTTTGGTTATGAATGTTTCTTTGGGATTTGTTTCTCTTTTTTAAATTCTGGATTGTCACAGATGAGTTCAGACTTCACCTTTCAATTCACACAGGGTTTCTCAAATATATATGAATGTAAATGAGGCAATATTAAAATATCTTCTTCTGATCCTTACATATTGATTGCTTTTCTATCCCTTTATTTGCAGCAATATTTCAAAAAGCATATAATTATCAAAACTATGAACCATGAATTTATTTCAAGTTTCTGCTCCCTGTTTATAATTAGGCAGACTCTATTTAGCCTGACACATAGATTTGCTGTTTGTGCTCTTACCCTCGCAGCACCAGAGCGCACAAAAAAAGTCAAAAGCTTTGAGATTAAATGGCAGCATTGCCTTCTTCCCCAAAAGTGCTGGAATTGTGAATGAAGCTGAGCTGTACCTCTGGGCTGCATTTACCTTTGTCTTTGATGCAAGCAGGACAAGCAGAAAGTCTTGCTTTCAAAGGACACATTTGGCTGCTATAGAGCAAACTGATCAAAGATCTATTAAAAGCTCTATTCTATTCTTGTTAAACATTATGATTTACCACTGGAAGGAGCTAGAGTAATGATGTTGAATCACTGAAGAAACAAGCACAGGGCCAGCAAAATGGTTAAATAATCTGTGAGAAAAGGAAAAAGAGAATCAGTATCTTACCTGAGAGAAAGAAGGAGTCAGTTATTTTCTGAGATGCAGAGAGCTGTGGTTCTGATTTAGAAACTTTTATGTATGAAAAATGGGTCGTGTGAAAAGCAAGTCTGATAACTTTAAAATGGAAATTATTTTCTTCTGTTAAAAAATAAATTATGTGGGTGGAAACAGAGAAAGGGAGAGCCACTCTGATAGAACAGATTGTCTGTCTCACTCAGTGAGGCTACCAGGTCACACACAGGGACTGTTACCTTGGTGAGACGGTGACTCACTTTATTAAGCACATTTCCAGGTTGTTTGTTTAAAACTCAGAATTTTCATTGGTAGGATGGAAATTGGCCATTAACTTGACAGGAATAGAAAGTTTTTTCCCTTCCCTTCCCCTTCCCTTCCCCTTCCCCTTCCCCATTCCCCTTCCCCATTCCCCTTCCCCTTCCCCATTCCCCTTCCCCATTCCCCTTCCCCTTCCCCATTCCCCTTCCCCTTCCCTTCCCTTCCCTTCCCTTCCCTTCCCTTCCCTTCCCTTCCCTTCCCTTCCCTTCCCTTCCCTTCCCTTCCCTTCCCTTCCCTTCCCTTCCCTTCCCTTCCCTTCCCTTCCCCTCCCCACAGGATAAAGCAGTGATTTCCACTTCTAGTCAGAGGAGGGTCAAGCAGCAGGAGAAGCTGAATGCCCAGCAGGGTGTTTAATTTCTATTTTATTGTAAAATGCAGCAGACAACAGTTTGGTTTAGGCAGACTAGTTTTGATATATACAATTTTAGCTAGAGGATAGTCTTACTAATGGCTTCAGCACAGAGCATGGATTTATTTTTACAAAACCTTCTTGGGTTCAGGCATTTTCCAAACAACAAGTGCTCAACAAGTGACAGCAGAAGGCAGAGCTGTCCTGGTCAAACGTGGGCTTCAGAGGAAGCCAAGAGTGGAACAGGTGACGTTCCTGGGACACTGGGGGCTTCTCCCAACAACTCCTAAAACTGCTATCAGAACTCACATTAGCTGTGCAATTAATAATTTTATATATGTTTAAGATTGTGTGTTTTGTGCTGTTTTTTGTTTTGTTTTGTTTCCCCCAAAGGCTGGTGTTGCTATAACCTGGTTGCAGCTGTGGTTCCCAGAACTGTGTCATGTCAGGAGAGCCAGGACCTGCCCGTGCTTAATGAGCTCCTTCAAACTCGCTTGTGTCTGGTGTTAGGATAGCACAGCTCCTGTCTGACAGCATCCTTAGGCAAAAAGGCTCTGAGAAAGCATCAATCACCCAGACTGCTTAAAATCCTGCTGGTCTCATCCAAGAGCCAGTGATGAGCTACACACCTTTATCCCATCTTAATGTTCATTATTGATGTTGCTGTAAAAGCTGCTTCTCACTGAATGATGTGTAGGTGGTGAAAAGAGTTTTATGCTTTGGTGAGGCAAACAGTTATTAAAAGAAGAGAAAAGCCTAGGTGATGCCTTATGATTTAATGAAAACATCTTTCTTTTCTGAGGAATGGTGCAAGGGGTCTAACCCGCACACCGCAGCAACAAATCATCTTTGGCTTGGCAGGTCTGATGCAGCCCCTGCACAAAGAACCTGCAAGTCATTCCCTGTTTCCTGCTCTCTGTTGCTGCTTGTGCAGCCTCCCTGTGCACACACAGCTCTCTGTGTCCCACAGGGCCAGCACTCTTTTGCATTTCTGGCCTCACCTGCTCACCACAGCACAGTGGGAAGGCAGCCCTGCTGCTCCTCAAGGCTCTGTCCCCACACCAGCCTGCCCTGATCCACTCCAGTCCCTCTCTCCTGACAGTTACTCAAGCACAACATTTTGTTGAAGCTGCTCTTTTAAATCAGAGTTTTTGGGGAGCTGTGACTGCCACCCTGCCTTTTGGGAAGATATTCTTGCAATGGTTGGGATTGCAGGGCTATGGCTCAGGAAATAAAACCCTCTCACATGTCTTTTGGTGTTTATTTATTTATTTTGTGTTGAACCCTTTTCTGTCTCTTTAATTTTCAAAAACCTTGCCCTGGAAAGCTGTACCCAGGTTATTTCTGACTAGTCTGGGCATTGGGGTGCATGGGGTGTTAAACTGGCTGTTTGTTGAGGTGGGGAGGCCAGGGAGGTTACTGTAAGCTTCTCTTCTGGTAATCCTCTGTAACATTAGCCTTTGTTTAATGGAACAGAAACCTGCAAGCTTTTACTTGTAATAGTACAATAAAGAATGGCTGGAAACTGTTGATTCAAAAATGTATCCAGTTTGGATTGTGGGATTCATCAAATGATCTGTAAACAGCCCTGGGCTGACAACAACACTGCCCTCATTGCCTCTTCACAATTTACTCTCTCCTGAGTAGCAGAAGTCAGGTGAAAGCCCTGCTAGCTCTCCTGGAACCAAATCCTGCTCACCACATCACAGATAAATCCTACAGAAATACAAAATCCTCTAGGAAGCTTCTCTGGGATACTGAGCTTCCTGAAGGACCATTAATAAGGCTGTAGGAAAAGCACATTATTCCTTGCCTGAAATTAAAAACAAACAAAAAGCCGTTTTAGCTAGCCCCAAGCTCAAGATTTTAAATATTTTGAAAAATAAAAAGACAATCAGGTTGAAATTATTTGCAAATTCATGTTTGACTTAGAAGTAGTTGCTGGTCAGGATGACATTTCCCACAAAGAGTCCAGAAGCTTAAAATTTATGCAGCCCCATCTACTAATGAATAAAAAATGCACCAGAGTTTTATTTATATGATAATACCATTTGATGCAGAAGCAGCAATAATTCACCACTGCCTTTTTTAGGCATTCATTGGAAGCAAAACAAGCAGTCCTTGGTAGGCTGCAGCATTTGAGTTAGTCCTGAAGCACAGTTTCCATTCTAAGTGAGAAGGTAAGTACTGAATGCTGCTACTGAAAGTGGCATTTTTTACATGGACTTTTCCTGCTGCAGCGCTGCTTCACAGCCTGGTTTAACCAGCAGAGAGCTCCTGGTGGGAAATCTGGCTGTGGTACCATCCTCATCCAGCCCTGGCTGCCCTGGGCAGGGCCAGCTGCTGGATTTGGGGGATCCCCGTGGGTCCCCTCCAGCTCAGGAGATTCTGCAATTCCCTGGCTCCTTGAACACCAACTAAACTTCCTTCACTCCTACAACTACAGCTCAAGAGTCATGACTGGCTGCCAGTTCTGTAGATTTAATCTGAAAAATTCATCTGCAGAGAAACCGAGTGCGTGGGAGGAATTTTGGAAATCTCTCATTTCTATTCAAGTACCCAGAAAAAAGGGGGGAACCCCCCCAGAGTTAAAGGAAATGAGTTTGCCACCAAGCCAAGGTGCCATGTGATTGGCTGGCTGTACACTTATAGGAGACTTAGGAACAGAGCATGCCATTGCAACAATTCTCAAGGCAAAGAGAACCATTCCACTTCCAGGTACATGTGGGAGAAAAAATACATGAATAATTAATTTTCTATAATATATTTCCCATGTATTATTGAAAATATTACAAATACCCACATGCTTTTCCCATTACAGCTTTGTGATGCACTTAACAAATTCTCATTAGTGTAAAGAAGTCATGTTGGATGTGTTTTACCACTTAGAATTATTTTTTTTGAAACTTGAGATGACACACAAATATTTTAGGAGATGATTCATTGCAATATAAATCTTTGTATGAGCATTCCAGTATTGGGAGGGAGGCTGTTTCTCTGAAGGAATGAAATAAAAATAAAGAGCATTTGCTAAATCGTATTTTCACAAATGCCTAAGTTTATTAGCACAGCTCATTAGTTTTGTGACTCAGCTTTTATGGTGCCCTGGAAAGCTCTATTGTTGCTCAGTAATACAAATTATCGTGCTAAAGCTCCTCCTTACTACACAGCTACAACGTGGTGTAAATTCACAAGGAAGTTTCACAAATAAGTCATAGATTTTACCTCATGTCAATGAGTGACCCATTTCTCACAAACTCAACCCACTGCTGCCCTTAAGAGCCAAATCCCAGTGCTGGTGACATCTGATAGGATTGACGCCACTGTGTCAGTGACAACACAAATCTTGCTGTGTACTTGAGCAGATTTAGGATTTTTTCTCTTCTTAAAAAAAAAAAAAATAGACAAACAACCTGCTAAAGAAGTATTCCACAGTGTAAGAAAGAACTAGCAAATGGATTTTTTATTTATTTACAAATAAAATTGAAAATTTGAATCAGCATATCAAATATTGGATTCATGCCTGATATAGGGATATTTAAAATCAGGCTAAATCTAGAGATATGCAAATTCAGCAACTACTTGCAGATGAGGTGAGCAGTGTCCTAGAATTGTAAAAGGTTTGGGTGCAGGCACCATTCACAAAACTCATAAGAGTGGAGAAATATTTGTGATAAATTCCCCACTGCTGAGTTTTTAAGTAAGGAGCAGCACATTTATTCCATTATAACTTGCCTTCATGCTGCAGAAGACATTTGAAAGCTGACAATAATGTGAACCCACTGTTGGAAAATAAGCATGGATGAGGTTTCACATGACCTGGGATCCCACTGATCCTGGCTTATTGAAGACACTTGATAATTTCTATTGAATCAGTAGGTTCATAAGGGTGGTTTGTGTGGAACAATAAATGAGGAAAGCAACTGAATTTCGTTATTGGACCCCATTAGATACAACACATTGATTAGTATTATCTTCTTGTCACAAGGCTTATTGCTTGAGAAACCCTTCTTTTATGAAAACAATCATTCTTGCCTGTAATATGTCTAAAAATTATTTTTGACCTTGTGCCTCAGTGACCTCTTTTTATGGTTTTATTGAAAATTGAAGCCCCCCACGATCCATCAATTCCTCAGTCTGGATTCTGTGTCCAGGGAGGTCAGTGATGGAACCTCCATGCAAAATTAAGACTTAGATTCATAGGTTTCTTTTCCACTCAGATAAGTATTTCAAAACTAAATAAACTTACCATGGTAAGCAGTTTGGAAAATGAAATTTTAGTTTGCTGGAAAGAACTGAGAACTTCCTAGACCTGTTTATTACCGCTAATATTTACCTTCTTGAACAAAGAAAGACAGTTAATGTTGCTTTCATTATGTCCTCTGCATTCAGCCTCCACTGCTCCCTCTCTGCTTCATTTTAAAATGGAGCAAAATAATTGTTTAAATCCAGGAATTCCTGAAATCAGAGAAGTGACAATTGCAGGTCAGACCCCTTGGTCATGTAACCTAAAACCTAACTCAGAGCTGAGCATCAACAAAATATTCTGATTTATGACCTAAATTGGGAAAGTTGATCTCTTTTTTAACAAACAAATACATTTTTTCTTTACTAGAGAATTATTATTGATGATTTGTTTATAATAAGAAGTATATTATGGATATCTGTTATTATCAGGCTTCAGCTGTTCAATAAGTTTTTATTCAAATCAACATTTCATCACTTTCAATCCTATTCTCTTAATAAAACTCACAAACAAACAAAACCCCCAAACCACCCCACAGTTGTAGTCTGTAAAAGATATTTGGAAAAAAGAAATTGAATACATCTTCTGTTCTTAAACCTTTTCTGACCGAGTTTTAAGTGACTCTGGAGTGCTTCACAGGTGCAAAGAAGAGCAGTTGCTGTTATAGAAGCTTGACAAGAGGGTGAAAAGATTTCAAGCAAAATTTTACACCTTATTCTTCCTATTAAAAGCAATCAAGAGTTGTAGGGGTAGAAAATGCAGCAATAGCCTGTGGGAAATATTGAGTTTGTCTCTAGGCAAGAAAAATGCCCTTTACTGGTGGCAACCATCTTCATGTTCTTGAAACCTTAGAGTCAAACCTGCTCATTTGAGTCAGCCATATGTGCTGGCTGTCAGAATTAATTCTGCTCCAGCAGGATGCAGTAGATTATTTAGGGATCCACCAGATTATTGAGGGATCAGCCAGGTGGTGCCACAATTAACACCAGGCAGGGGCAGAGAGCACTGCAGCCCTGCCATGTGTGCAGTCCCACTGCTGCTCCTCCCCACATCAGGATGGCTTGTTGGAAATCTTACTGAGAGAATGGATGTCTCCTTCAATCGTTTTTCCTAATTGTAAGAATTTTTTCCTCATTTGGAAGAAAGGGAAGGCCATTGGCTGCCTCTGGACTGCTCTAAGGAGCTGTTTCAGGAGCATTTTCACCACAGTTCTACTTGAATGACAACATCACTTCATGTAGAGGAAAAAAATTGCTGTTGTTACCAGGCTTATTTAGTCATGGGAAATTTCTCTGGGAATATTTTTTTCTCATTACTGTACACACAATTGGCAAAGTCTGTCTGTGCAAGACTTCCAGCTCAATTTTGAAAACCCAAGAGGTTTGAATAATTCAGATAATCTGCAAATAAACATGCTGGCTTTGTGGCACTTATCTGAGTTGCCAAGCCTTTGGAGGCTTTGTCATCAAATTCTCATTTACCAAAGAGTTAGAAGATTTGTTAATGTTATATAATTTATCACTCCACTGTGCTGGATGGTGCTCTAAGAGCTCGGTTTGCTTTTCACAAAATTGCACTGGTTTTAAGGCACAGCAATTTCTAACCTGAATGGCTCTGAGTGGAGAATCAGGCCCTTGGTGTTTCATGTGAATAAAATATCAGTGCTGTGAGCCAGCAAACCGCAGAGCAGGTCACATCCAAACCTGCAGCTCTGCTGGGCTGCTGCTCCTCCTACTCTTTGTTTCAAGACCCCTTTCCACTGCTGGAGCTCAGTGGTCAGAGCCTGCAGGCGAGTTCAAGTGAAGATTTTCATTGCTTTTGCTCATTTGAAAAGAAAGGCAGGAGACTGACACAGGTAGAGTCACTTTTTCTTTTTTTCTTTTTTATTTGGATCACATTTGGATAGTCAGTCCCAGCCAAATTGTAGGACTCTTTAGACATGTGATTGTGGGACTAATTTGTGGCTACAATTGCTTCCCTTCTGTGTGCCAGATGGGTAAGTAAACATTAAAATGCCAGTATAGGACACACAACTCTCTCTATAATCACAGTTTCTGCACTTCTAAAATATGTAAAAGTATCTTCAACAAGAGCAAGAAGAACCAAACACAACAAATTTTACATTAAATTCTGAAAAATACTGAAGTTTTTCATATGTCACAATACCTATTTTTGAACCAGTGCTCAGTTTCTTACATCCCTAAAATTCTGAAAGCTGGTATTTTGATTTGTTTAAAATAACATTTTTGACATAGCCAATTAACCAGCATAAATCCATTTCCTAATACTTTACAGAAAGCACATTATTTTGTGAGGCAGAGTCATTCAGAGCAGAGTCGTGGTATTTTTAAAAACTGCTTTAGTTGCAACCCCAGTTATCTCACCCAGATCAACTGGATCTGCTCAGTTTTGCTGAGCGGCTTCCAGGCAGTTTTAAAGATTTTAATTAAAGTTTCAGTAGCACAGAACCCCAGTCAGGGCTGTTCTGGTGACCAGAGTCCAGCCCTGCTCAGGTCCTCTGTTTGAGGAGAGAAAAGGGAAATGCAGAAGCTTTTGAAGGTAGGAATCCTTAGGAAATGGAATTTCGTTTCAAGAATCTGCAGTAACATTGAGTATCTGACCAGTTGTTTTTACTCAGATCTGCTAATGAAATTACCATCCCATACTGAGGATTGGAGCGAGCTTTATTAAAAATACTCTGTCTCCATTCATAAGGATCTTTAAAAAAACTTTTGCTTTTCCTGAATTAAACTTGTTTGATGGTGCTCACAGGGGTGCCAGGCCCAGGGAAGAGATGAGAATGTTGACTCCATGTTTTCGAAGGCTGATTTAGTATTTTATGAGATATATTATATTAAAACTATACTAAGAGAATAGAAGAAAGGATTTCATCAGAAGGCTAGCAAGCAAAGCAAAAGAATGGAATGATAACAAAATCCTGTGACTGGCCAGTGAGTCTGAAACAGCCAGAGTGTGATTGGCCATTAATTAGAAACAACCACATGAGACCAATCACAGATGCACCTGTTGCATTCCACAGCAGCAGATAACCATTGTTTACATTTTGTTCCTGAGGCCTCTCAGCTTCTCAGGAGAAAAAATCCTAAGGAAAGGATTTTTCATAAAACATGTCTGTGACACAGGGCTACCATAAGTTGCTTCCCTTCCATTAGAAATCTTTCTTTTTTGTGATTTGAAGTTGTGTATTTGGAATTCCCTAACAAGTGGGTTTTATTGCCAGAATCATGGCAGCAGGTGAAAGTGGGAAGAGGATTTTCGGACTTTCAGGGGTTTAGATTCTCATCTCCTGTTTACCAGGGTGCACTGAAAAACAAGGGAGGTTTGGTGCTGTCAGGTGGGGCTGGGCACTGACTGCAGAGCCCCAGCCTCTGTAGGCTCAGAGTTTGCTCTGTCTCACCAGGTGTGGCTGAGGTTTGGGATTTTCTGCGCTCAGTCTGTTCAATACCCTCCATGGAAAGGTTTGGGGTACAATTTTTAGGGTACAATTACTGCTGTGGTGGCAGGGGTGCTGAAATGGAATCTGAAGCAGCTCGGTGCAGGTTGGGCAGGTCCCAGCCAGGCACAAACAGAATTTTCCTGTGCCTAAACAAACCAGCATTTTCTCAGACAGATGAATATGGGTAGGACCAATAGCTGTCTGAAACCTAAGCATGAATCAAGGTTGGGGTGTCATTATTAAGCAGAATGTTATGAACAGAGGAACAAATCCTGTCCTGAAACTGTAACGCAGATTGATAGATTCTCTTCTTTTTAATTAGCTGCACGTTATTTATATTTCACAGGGAAAATTTAGCAGGTGCCAAAAGCTGATCACAGCTCCTTAATCTAGTCCATTCCTACATGTGCCTTCCTTGAAGCCTCTGGTTTTTGTATCCTTGCAGTGATCATTCAAAACTCTCCTCTCTTAAACTCTCTGTCCTGTTTGACTTGTGCCAGGATTATCTTCCTGTCCCCCCCTCTCCCCCACCACAATTGTATCTTGGTTATAAAAAAGAGAAGTAAGTTTTAAATATCTGCCAGTTCATTTGTATTTTGTGGTGCTGAGTTTTTTGTTTGTCCCATGTTCACTTTCCTTCACTGACTCACAGAAAACCATGAGAGGAGTTTCCAGGTAAATGACTGGAATTTATTGTGTTTGGTGGATAGATATCATCCTTGGAATTTCTGTTGACAACAGACTGGAGCTGTTAAAAACAGTTAAATATAAGTGCATGTTATATGCTTAAATATATAAATATATAAACATTCTGCTGCTAAAAGTTAAATATATGTACATGTTATCTTAGTGAATGAGGGCTTGTCCTGCAAAAAAGCAAACATAGGTTTTGTAAATAAATGTAACTGAGGAATAGGTAGTTTTTTTCCTTCTGCTTTTGCAAGCAGAAGAAATGAACTTATATAAAGCGAATTCAGGGTTTTTTTTGCTCATCCAAACAGACCAGGCAGAGCAGAGGAACAATTCACCTGGCAGGAGGATCCATGTAGCTCTCTCATTTTTTAGTGGCAGAACCAGGATTATTCCTGTGTACCTATTGAGCTGTAGTAGAATGACTCTTTGACACTATTTACACAGGTTATTTACTTTCCCTTCCTACAGGGGCAAATTTTTTGTCTGGTCCAGAGCATAATTTGAAATCCCATCCTATATTCCTTAAACTGCACCAAAGCTTCCACTGGGTGGCATTTCCAGCCATCTCAGCTTACAAAGGCTTTCTGATCTATCTGAGCGGTTTTCCTGTCTTTTCTGGAGCAGCCACTCACAAACCAGAAAAGCCCACAATTACAGCACAGAGCCCTGCACACACAGCTCTCCCCAGAGAGGGCATAAAACAATAAATGATGCATCAAGAGATATCAGTCACACTGCTGAATGTGCTGCACACAACAGGCACTGACAGTTTGCAAATGTACGTGGGACAGAATGTAAGAGATGGATTTGGGGAAATGGCACTGGGGGCACCTCTTCTCAATCTGACACAATTGTCCTGTGCAGCAACATGGTTATAGATTACAGTGTTACAGGAGAAATTAAGAGAAAGCAGTTCCTATTTTTTTCTCTAGTTAAATTCTGGGAATTTCTCCCATTATAGAAGGTGCATGGAATAACTAGATTGTTTCCCAGCAGCTCCTGAAAAACACTTTGTTGAGGTTTTTTTACTTTAATCAGTTCTTTTTGAACTTTTTCCAAATGCTTATTTATATTAAGCTACTGCTTTTCAAGAAAAAGCAGTTTAAAAAAAACTTTTTTCAAAAAAACCACTAGGTTTTAAAATTATGCATTCCTATACTGTGAATATTTTTAGCATTGAAAAATATTAGGAGGCATAAATACAACAATAATATACTGAAATTCTTTCACTAAAGATGGGAATTTCAGCAGTGTTTTTTAGCATCAGATCCTTATTTAAACACCCAAGTAGAAGCAAATCCTTTCTGTCAGGCTGCTGCAATTACAGATGCAGTGCAATTGAAGAGCTCCTCTTGTGGAACTCATTTGGAAAGGTGTTGATAGCCCGTGTGACAGGCAGTGCTCCCTCTGAGGAGGCTCCAGAGCTCTGCTCCCCCTGGCACAGGGGACACTGCACATGGCCATCAGCTCCCTGCCACTGGGGGACACAAGTGACACCCCAGGCATGGCCTTGGACACCAAATGGAGCTGCCAAGCAGAGCTCTGGAGTCAGGAGGTGGCTCTGGGCTGGCCCCTCTCTGCTGCTGCTCTGCTCCTGTGACTGAAGCAGATTCATGGCCATGATGGGAAATTAATGCTGACTGATGAGAGCCAGCCCACAAACCTCTGCCTCCCTCCCCTCTCTCCTCCTGTGAAAAATGCCACTGTGCTCCCATCACTGCAGCCTCCTGCTCATTGACTCCTGAATGCTTCAGTGCAATCTTCAAAAAGTTAATCTCCTATAAGTGAGGAGATATCTTTATTTGCAAACTTGGTCCTGTAGAAATTTTAGTTGTGCAGCTCCAGAGCCTATTTTTCAGACATGAGTTTAATGTACCTACCCAAAATCAATTCTGTCTCAGAAAAATACTCTAATTACATTTTACTGCCATGACTGAATTTATTGCTTTTACAGATAACATCATTCACACATGGCATGTACTTAAATGGAAGAATAATGTCTCCTGGAATAATTTGTATGATATTTGTGGTAAAATACAGGTGACCAGTCTGTCACTGAAGGAGATTTTAAAAGCTCATTCTGCATCTTGATCCACCCCAGTCTTTTCTGTCTGAGGTAGTAATGGCAAAAATGCAATAGTGATGCATCTATTTATCCATCAGTCATGTTCCTTTTCCTTGTATCACAGTGTGTTTTCTGACAGCAGGATAGATGAATTCCAGTGTTTTGTCAGCTTCAAACAATAACACAGAAATGCATTTCAAATATAAAAGCCATAAGACTTTTTAAACATGACCAAGCTTTGGAATAGGTTTGAAGAGAGTTCTTCACAATCAGTGTAGGTTTCACAATCCAGATATTTCTATTCTGGGCATTAACTATTTTTCCTGTGCCTTTAAAGTGATTCTTTACAATAAAAAACAGAGTTCAAGTGTGCCTAAGAAGCCAGGTTAGCTTGAAGGACAATGGCTCTCCCCAGAAGAGTGGATCAGTGCTGGCCAATAAAGCCAGCCACAAAAATCTACAGTATTTGTCTAATTTTCAGACTGGCTCAGTCCTTTGTGTCCTTTCTGTTTCTCCACAGCAAGCACATGTCAGGGCCTGATGTGCATAAATAGGGCTGGAGGTGTCTGCAAAGTCCATTGGTGCCATTGCTGACATCCCTCAGGAAGCCAAGGGGACACATTGCCACAGCTGCCTGCCACAGCTTCACCCTGCCCAAAGCAGCCCAAGGAGCATCCCAGCCAGCTCCAGGGCATCCCAGCAGCCTGGCTGCTCAGCTTCCAGGGGTTTGCAAGAGATCTGCAGGCTTTGCACTCTGGATCCAAAATATCTGTATCAATACAATGGCACGAGGGACAATGACAAGGGCCACCTAAGCCACTTCCCCTTAGTGGGAACTCTCTGGAACTTTGCAGGCTGTCACAATACAACACAAAATGAATGGCACTCACGCTCTGAGATGTTTAAGGCAAAAAAAAGGGGGTAATTTATTTCTAAACCTCGGTATTTATAGAATTCCAAAAGCGCCCATGGATTGGAGGATGAAATTGCCACCTCTCCAACCGCACTGGTCAAACCAATAGTCTATCAGTTCTCTCCTCCTCCAGAAAGAAATACAAAACAATCATTGTTTATATGGAAAGTGTGTAAAAAACCATTACAAAAAATGTAAACATCATCATTAAAAAACCAGGGCGACAGCAGGCTGCTTCTGAACTTTCAGAATAATTGCTACACTCAGACCATGTCCTTTCCTCACAGCTTCATTGTTCCTGCTCTGGGAACCCTCATGTGCATCCCAAGCAGGCAGCTCCTGCCTAAGCTGTGTTGTGGGTGCAGGCAGAGGCAGGGGATCCTTGACTTTGTTCAATATTCCACCACTGAAATCATGGCAGATGGCAGAACTGAGCAGCCTGGACAAAGACAGGCTCTCACAAACTCTGCAGGGAGGGTTCAAGCATTGATGCCTGTGAGCAAAATCATCCTTTCTATAGTGCAGCCTCCCTTCTCATTCTCTGGGATGTGGCAAATGACCCTGTTGACACTTCCAGTCTCTTTCTATACAAATTAGAACATGTTAGCCTAAACTGAAAGCATCTCTTTGAGGCACTTCAGCACAATCTGTAAGAATGTGTATGTCTGTGCCCTTTCTTGCTGTTCATGAAGCTTCAACTGTAAATATTACTGATACTGACACATATGTTCTGCAGCTTGTAGGCATCTCCATCCCCCCTCCCCTTTAGGGTTACTGCACTCGAATTCCTTCCATAACTGGTCCTTGCACCTCATTTGTGTGTTTAATGAGGGATATTGATTCCCAGTGTTACCTTCCCTTCTTTGCTATCACTGAAACAGAGGGAAATACCTAACTTTTTCCTCCTTGGCTTCTCCCAAAGAGAAAATCCTTGTGGAAAATGAAGAGTGCTAATGTGTTACTGCTTTCACATTAGCCATGGCTAATGAACTAATAAGTAGGCAATATAAGCCCTCTTATTGAAAATACACTTATGAATGTAGAGCAGAAATATTTGGATATTTTTCACATTGAGTAAGTACCAACAGAAACAAAGGGGGCTTAGATCTACTTCAGCACAGAGTCACAGATAGAATCACTGAGCTTGGAAAAGACCCTCGAGACCCTTGAGTCCAGCTGCAGACCTGCCCCTGAGCACCACAGCCACAGTACCAGGGATGTGCCAGGAGAGTGGGCAGGCCTGCAGGGAAAGGGGAGGCAAGGCCACAGCACTGCCCCCCAACACCCTGGGAAAGGCTCCTGGGGTGAGACAGTGCCACTGACGTATTTTATGAAAATCCCTTTGCCGCGATTTTTTCTCCTAAGAAGCTGAGAGGCCTCAGAAACTAAATGTAAACAATAACTATCTGATGGCTTTGGAATGTGGTCTGGAGGTGGTTTTACCAACAGCTGGATCTTTGATTGGTTCCATGTGAATTGTTTTTAATCAATGACCAATCATGGTCCGGCTGTGTCGGACTCTCTGGTCAGTCACTAGATTTTATTATTCATTCCTTTCTATCTTTTCTTTTCCTTTCTCACTATTTCTTTTAGTATAGTTTTAGTATATAATTTTCTTTTAATATAATATATATATAATGAAATAATAAATCAGCCTTCTGAAACATGGAGCCAAGATTCTCATCTCTTCCCTCAAACACCACCACAAGACAGTGTCCCTCCACCACTGAATTCCTGCCTCTCTAGACAGGGTAGCTGTTTTAGAAACCCCAAACTAATAGATTTTGTGAAAGGCAGAGAGTGCCCTCCAGGCTCCTGCCAGTGCAATATCAAGTGACTCATCACCCAATAAAAGGAGACAAAAAATATGAAAGATGCATTTTAAACAGCTAATATTTCCTTTACCCACTTTCTTTGATGTTTTCTTAAGGGAGGAAGAGGCACTGGAATCCCATCAGAGCTCTTTTTATTCCCACTGAAAGGCCTCATAACTTGTAATAAGTTGGCTCATGCGTCCCAGGCAGTTTATGGAAAAGGAATTCAGAATTTTCCTTTTCCTGTGGGAATATACAGCCTCCCCTGCTCAAGAGCTCAGAGTGTGACCTTGAGGTGTGATTCTGACCCCTGTGAAGTCCAGTGTCTCTGTTTCGCTTCTCTCCTTGCTGGCCTCTCCCACCCAGGATCAGGATGAGGATCTGGATAATTCCTGCAGGATTTAATGGACTCCTTACAGAAATGGAATGGCTCCTGTAGCACTCATGTAAAGAACAGTAAGAAGAATAAACATCACAGCAGATGTTGCTTCTCTTCCAAGCAATATTCAGCTCCAAACAATCTTCTTTGCCATTAATGAAGAAAAATACAAAAGCAGAATCTGGCAGTTGAGAGGAAGAAACAAAGGAGTGCTGAGAGTGAATTGGTTTGTTCTGAAGGGGCATTTCTGTGGTTAGTGCCAGGGGGATTTACACTTCTCAGTTTTTGTGTCACAGCTGACTTTCTTTGCTAAAATGTATTCACATTTGGTAGGTGTGGCTGTGAGCTACCTGGCTCTGAGCACAAATTTTTTCTCATCTGCCACACAGAAAGTCACACTTTGATTTTCTGAATGAATCATATAAGAGCTTCTTGACTAGGAAGGAGATTCAATAGAAAAAAGCCACAGCTGTTTGGGCTAAAAAAAATCTCAATGTCTTCTCAATGTTTGTCTCTGCTCTTCTTGTGGTTTTGTTCCATTTTTAACATTCTTTATGACAAGGCAGCATTATTGAATACAGATGAGACAAAACTCGGTTCACTGCTGGGCAATACATTTTCCAGTCATTTTATGGGAGCCCTCCCTGTGTGCCCTGCAATGTTCTGGGTGCTGTTCCAGGCAGCTTAGGCTGATGGATTACACTCTGCTGCTCTTTGGGGTGCAGGGGGACAAGGTAAGAGAAGAGTGGGAGCTGACAATACCTGCCATGATCAGGCTTTCAAACTTTTGCTGTCAAAGTTTTCCTCTGGCTGTAGATCTTCTTTTTCCATATGGAAATAACTTCTGTAAAACAGCAGGGAAATGTCCTCCCCCTGAGGAGCTCTCAGTGCTGGAGCTGCTGTGGTTTCCACAGTGGCTGGGTCACTGCAGGGCTGCCCCAGACCCCTCCAGGGAAATCTGGGCCATGATTTCACCTGCAGTGTGGAGAGCACAGAAACCCTGTGTGCGCAAGCAGCTCCCTTTGATTGCAACAGCATCCGTAAGCAGGGCAGCAGCCTGAAAATTAGGGCGCTTGGATAGGTCCCTGAATGGATTTAGGTGAGCACAGTAGCCTTAATAGTTAATAAAATTACTGAAGGGTGAATTGAGCTGTTTGGAATATCTGCACAAACTGTTCCTCCTGAGATGGGTGCCTGAAATAGAACCAAAGCCACAAGCCCAATAAAATAACTCTCCTGTTTCCACATGGCCCTGCCCTAAGTCTGCATGTTTCAAAGGAGGAATTAAAGTGACTGTGGTGCACAAAGCTTTCCTCAGCAAGGTTGCTCATCCCACATGCAATTATTTATTTATGGATGTATGGCTTCCCCAGAATACCTCCCTGAGAACATTTGAGTTATCAGTTCTGCAAATCAATAAAACACATCTGGTAAGTAAAATTTGGATGGTCTCATGCTGTGATAGCTTTTGTAATACTTCCTGCATTCATTATTAATGGTTCATTATGGAATTAATAATTTAAAGCTATCTCTGATAATTTTAACTGTTCCCCAGTCTGATATTTTTATATATATATATATAATTATTATTATCTTATTTGGGTATAACTTTGTGTTCTGAGACCAATATCCTTCATATATTTTCAAAGCTTCAGGGACTAATCAAAATACAGTAAAGCTCAGGGAAAATGGATATATAAGTATTACTTAATATAAAGACAATCTAAGTTGTGTGCAAATCTCATTTAATATTTTTTCTTTCTTTGAAGCTTCTACATTTTTCTGTATCAGTGACTCACTTCTCATATTCACTTTACAGATATAAGGAGTCTATCACTTTTGGGGACCTGAATAAAGATGAGCTTGAGAATTTTACTGTTTGAATCAAATAAAGAATATCCAGCAGTTCCTGGAGCTGAGGGTGGTGGCAGTCCAAGCAGGAAGGGGTTGGATTTTCACTACCACTATCAGCCTATCACTGGAGAGACAGAAAGTTCATTCCCAGGTGAGTTCAACAACCAAACCTGTGCTGTCGGTGGCTTTAAAAGAAAATATTTTGTCTAACATACAGGAAATCCTTTGGACCTTGAGGTAAAAAAGGCAGTTTTTGTGCACAAATGTCTGTTAGAGCCATCTCAGAACACTTGTTCCAGAACAATATTCTGTTCTCAAATCTCAAGGTGGCAGAGGCCGCAAGAAAGGAAGGTTATCAGTGTGCAATAAACATAGAAGTTAACATAATTTGAGTCAGAAATAGTTTTGCTAATAACCTCAGTAATAGCAGGTTTTCATTGCTATGAGTTTTTATATTTCTCTTATCTCCACATTTTGTTCCTCAGTAAAAACTTGCAGAGCAAACATTCTGCATGTTATAATGACATGTAGAGCTGCATCTGTATTCCCTAGTGAGAGAAATGTTTTTATCAGGAATAAATTATTTTATTTCACATGATTTTTATACTTCTTATTTTTCAGTCATGTTGCTTTTTGTACCATTTTTATATATTTATCTACCTAAAATTGCATTGTACCAAACAGCAGAAAATATTTATATTTAAGAATAAGAAAATCTTTGATTGTTACATGTGCTAATATTTTAAATATATTCTTTATATAAAGACTGGATAAAGAACAGAACTGAGTTCCAAAGTTGGTGCCAGCTGGAGCCAGTAATGGGGGAGAAGAACTGCTGAGAGTAAAGGTATGCAGGATTGGAGGAAAGACAGATCTGGATAATCCCAAAGTTTACAGTTAGGAAAGCAGATTTTCTGTCTGCAAAAGGAAGAATGCTAATTTTGTTAAAGTCTGTGTATCAAACAGCATCCCTGAGAACACTGGAAACAAACTTCATTTCACTTTTGAAGCTCACACTGAGAATCTTACTTTTTCTTTAGGTATTTTTTAGTCACTAACATTCTTACTAAAGTTACTGAAGCCTCCTGAGGAAAAGTCCTCCATCTTTCTGAGCAGGAACTTTTTGTAGGTAATTGTACATTGCTCTATAAAACTCAGCTGGGCTGAGGATTCTTGTCAGAGGAATGCTGCTAGAAAACCTCCAGTGAATTTGGAGTAGGAAACATCAGTCAATAGGAAAGATTTTTTTTGAAAATGTCTCAAGTTTAGAAGATACTTCACATTAGAAGTGTCTTCTTTTGGACAATAAAATTCTCCATCATTTTGCACACCTGCTCCTAAAAAAAAAAAACAACTGGCAAACATTGCAAGGGAAGGCACTGAGAAGGAAGCAATAATTTAGTGTAAAAGCAGCTTTTATTAAATTCCAAGTATAAGAGAAACTACTGCAATCCTTTAGTCTTGACTCCACTGTTGTACAGGGTATAGGTTTCCCCAGAATTAATTGTTGCTTTGAGCCCAATAACTGCTGAGTAATTAGAGCTTTTCTCTTAGATAGTGTTTAAATTATTTGTGCTGTCCTTCTTTGAAATGTGTCCAACCCTTCGATGTCGTTCTGCAGATACAAGAAGCAGGCACAACATTCACAAGTGGGTTTTTTAATTTGTCAGGACTGAAAAAATATGATCTTTTTCTTCCAGTCTGCTGCTGTCCTGGTTGTTATGTCCAAGGATCTACTCAGTGTTCCCTATTTTGCTACAAACTGATGTTTTCACAGCCATGAGGATTTCCATGTTCTTAACAGGACCCTTGTTTCCTAGGACAGATAAATGTCCTCTCCTGTAAGCAAGACCTATTTTCTTTGCCACAGACCTGCAATTTGAAATGCTTAATTCTAATAATCATTACCAAAAGATCCAATGTTTCATTTTGGGGATCTCTCTTCATTGCTAGTATTTTTATCAGTTATTGTGTCTCCAGACATGCAGGTTACCCTCAACAGGCACCATCTGCAGCTGGGTGAGAAGTGCCTGGTTAGATCCACACTGTCTCTCTTTCATGGAAATATTTGTGACATTTTGTGTTTTCCAGTTTGTGCCCAGATACTGTAAGACACAAGTTTGGCCTTTTATTTGATTTCAAAACATAAAACCAGGTGTCAGACTGAACGTGGCTGATAACAAACCTGTTACTACTCTCCAGCACTGGGCAGGAGCCCCAAAGTGAGACATTTTTCATACCATCTTTAATGAATCACCTGGCTCCGTGAAAAACCCCTCATCTCTCACTCTGGTGTTCTTCAAGTGCTGGAGAGCTGCTATAACAACACAAGCAGTTTGCTCAGTCTGCCATCATGTATGAGGGATTAATCCTCTCAAACTGTGTTGTTTGATGCATTTTGACAGACAATACCCAGCTAATTTAAACCCAATGTTTGAGTAAATAAGTACAAAACATTTCCCTGCTCTCCTGTTAGCTGAATTTCAAGCTGAGAGAGGCTACTTTTTATCTCACCATTGGATCTGTCAAGCTACCAGATATCTGCATTTTACAATGATAAATGTATGAGCAGGAGGTTGTTTTGACCCTTACCATCTTTTCAGAGACATCAGTTTAACACCAACATGCATAAGGAGTTTTATAGGTCCTACACTGTATCTGTAGCAATGGGCTTTCTATGAGTTTGGTATAAATCATGTTTCTTCTGTCCATTTATGCTGTTTGTAATTAAGGGCCTCATTAATGTTGTAGCATATGTTGTTTAGGATGCATAAGCAGGAATACTGAAACGTGTTAGAATCCAATTTAAGGCTCAGGGCTTCAAGCCTGAGGAATTTTCACCAACTTTAATGGGAGTCACACATATGAAAGCATTCACTGAGTTACAAAATTCATTTTCCTTCCTCAATGCTGCCAGTAATTCTTAAGAACTGTCTCTAATTTCTATCAAACCTGGCCACAATGCACTAAACACAATCCCTTAGCACAATGCAATAATTGGAGATAAAGTCTTTCTGAAAGCAACATGCTAATAAATCTTTTAAAGATTGAAAACCTTGCAAATATGTAACTTACTTATGTATTATAACCCAGCTGGTCCAAAGCTTTCCCTTGAAAGTGCTTTTAGTCAGTTTGGGGTTGGTTTACATTTCTAGAGGAATGAAATTAGTCACAAAAATTGGTTGTTCCTTTGGAAAGTGTCAATACCTTATGAAAAAGGAAACCATATATTTCAGTCAGAGAGCAAAATCTACAGTGCTTTGACATGGCAGTAAAGATATCATGGTAATACTCTGTATTTTCTGACTCTCTGCCCTAGGCTGGACTGCGCTAGCACAGCTGGAGAAGGCAGTGGGTGCAGCATTGCTAGCAATGTTCATGAAATCTCTTTTTTTAAACAAAATGGGATGGTTTGAATTGATAGTTGGTGCTAAAACTTTACATGGAGAGCCACAACTCTCTACAGGGTAAACCCCAGACTTATCTATGAATGGCTGTGTAAGAGGAGGCAGTTTCCTCCACGAGCCCTTCCTGCTCTGCACCAGCGGCTCAGCTGTGGCTCAGAGGATGCTCCTGCATCCTTGGTGACTGCCACTGCTGCCAGGGGAGTGCAGCTGGCAGCTGGAACACTCAGAGAGAGCTAAAAACCAGCATTGGTGGAAGGGAGTCCTCTTTCAGACACAGCTGGATGTGAGGGCGATCACACTTCTCTCTCTTAAAGAGTTAATTTAATTTGTTTTGTAAGAAATGTGAGAGGCACAGCCTGGGAAGGCAATTCCATACAGCTCAGGAAGCTTTGTGGGTGTGATTTATACAAACATTTAAATTAAGAACAGTGAAGGTCATAAGCATTATATTTGCTTTATACATAAATGTCATATTTGGTGTCTCAGACTCTGACATGAGATCCTGACCTTGGAGTAAATCAAAGTCTGAGTCTGGCCAAAGCTGGTGTAAACTGGAGAAGCCTCAAGGTCTGTTGTGTTATTTGGGGATTTATCACCAAAGGGGTCACCAATTGTCACTATCAGGGACAGACAAAGGTGATACAGAGACTCCATCATCAGAAGGCATGAAAAAGGCACTTTATTATTAGAAATCCACAGTTCTTGTAGAAACATTGGTGGACCTAAGGCCTGATTGGCCTTTAGGAATCTTCTCTCACCTCTTGGTCAAGAAGGGACAGCTCCTCCTTGTAAACATCTCTGACAAACAGAGATTGCCTGCCAGGTGCACAGATTGAGATATTAATTGTTTTAATTCTTTCTCTGAGCTTTCTCACAGCTTCTCAGGAGAATCCTGTGTCTCTCTGTTCAGAGGATATGTGCTTATCACAGGGATTGCCAAAATTTAGAGGCCCTGTGCTTCCTAGGAGTCACTGATCCCCCAGGGTGCATCTCTGGAGCCCAGGTGGCTGGACAGGAGATGCAGAGCAGCCTATTACATCTCTATCACACTCTTAGGTGTATCAGATCATGTTATTTAAAATTATTTGCCTTTGACAATACTGCATTCTGAAAGGATATTTATAGAAATGTTATTAAAGAAGTGGATCTTTCACTGCTCCAAGTATTCTGTGATGCTATTTCCCCCTAACAATATCAGAGTGGAGTGTTGGAACAGACAGCTTTATAATAAGATAGAATGTAATTGATATTGCAGACTTGCTTGATAGTGAAAAATGAGACTGTCACCAGCCTCATGGAAAATCATTTTGGTAGAACAACCTTGCAACTGAAAGCAAAGAAATAACCCAAACCAGACAACTGGTGTCTATTAAAATTAGTTCACACACTGCTTTCACATTCCATGCTGGTTTAACACTTAGCTCTTGATTAGACCATCTTTGATCTCATTTGTCATTATCAAATCACTGGACATACTAATGTTTCTCTGAAAGACCAATAGTCTGAAATAATAAATAAACCAGACACTTCTCAGGACAGAATTCAGCCCATCTTCTTTGTTTCTAGTAAATACTTTTTTCTGTACTTGCTCCTATTATTCTTTTTTTTTGGCATCTCTGCTCACTTGCACTCTGAAGGGTTTTGCATAAATATTTTATTCTATTTTTATTAATTAATAAAGAATTAATTCAGTGAGAAAAATGTTGTAACTACCTTCAAACGTGGGGGTTACTAAAAATCTAGAGGAGAGACATTACTTGCAGTAATATCTATTGGCTTTATTCTCTGAGTAATGGCATAAATTAAAAGGAATTACCTTGAAGGTGAAGAGATACAACACATGTAACAAAATTACGTAAACCAGGAAATATATTCCAAAATGGCCAAAGCAAGTCCCCTGACATGAATGTTTCTGCAGCATCAAAGTTAATGCTTCAGTCATCCACATCCATTTTCAGATGGGCTTGAAAAGCAAATGAGGACTAAGTGTGCTCCAGAGGAACTTCTGCATTAGTGGGACCCTTCCATTTGAAAATGGACCTGAGAAACAGAAGAAGAATAAATATGCTCTAGAGAAATTCCTGCATTAGCAGACCTAAGTGGTGAACTAAGCCTCTTCCACCTCTAATTCCTGTGATTCCTTGATAGATCTGTAATTAAGCTGGGGATGCTTAAAGTGCTTTCTGATGAAATAAGATACAGCCTGGCCATTAATAAGCCAGCCTCTCACTGGCTGGAGATTATTCTATGAGGACAAAAAGAAGGTCCAAGTCCTGAAAGAATTTTCCTCTTTCTCTTTGAAGTAAACTTTGTAATTTTTAAGTGATATGCAAGACATCTGTTTAAAAGATGGAAGACTGGAACTTAGTAAAACTTAGGACCCCATTTTTTGTCAGCACTTAAACTTCAACTTTCCCCCAAGGCAAGCAGCAGGAGCCAGAATTGCAGTCCAAGGTGTCGTAGACATCCTTTATGAAAAATCCTTTCCTTTGGATTTTTCCTCCTAAAAAGCTGAGAGGCCTCAGGAACAAAATGTAAACAATGATTATCTGCTGCTGTGGAATGCAACAGGTGCATCTGTGATTGGTCTCATGTTGGATGTTTCTAATTAATGGCCAATCACAGTCAGCTGGCTTGGACAGAGAGTGCAAGACAGAAGCTTTTGTTATCATTCCTTCTTTTTCTATTCTTAGCTAGCCTTCTGATGAAATCCTTTCTTCTTATAGTATAGTTTTAATGTAATATATACCATAAAATAATAAATCAAGCCTTTTGAAACACGGAGTCAGATCCTCATCTCTTCCCTCAACCTGGGACCCCCGTGAACACGGTCACACCAAGGTAATATTTTCCTGTGGGCAATGTTTTCAAATATCAGCATCTTGGATTAAACACCTTCCTGTGGAGTTGCCTGACCAGATTTTCTTCCATGGCAGCTGGTCTTGCAAAATCATCTGCCCACTTTTCAAATTCCTGTGAGTTGAGGGGAGCTCAAATTTGTTCCCATTGTGAATCCCGAACGCAGCACTGTGCCAGCTCCTGAGAGGAAATGAGCTCTACCTGTGCTGGAACCAGGAAGGGGATTGCAGCCAGTGAAAAAACACCACCAAAATCAAAATAAATACGTATGTGTAACACTTTCCTTTATTGCTTTTCCATGCATTCCATTCTGGCCTGGCATTCTGGCTGTGATGACATCCTGAGTTGAGCAAATGTCACCCAACCTGTCAGGTTCACCCTGATAAACCTACATGCTGCATGTTTAATAATTCCTCACTAAGAACTCTTGCTGACATTCAGTGTGATTGAAAACTCATTTAACTTTAAAATGGAGCTAAATACCCAAATATTGACTGCAAAAAAAGACAAAGGAGAAGCACTGTCTTACTGATTTTTACACCAGCTTCATCTGATTTAAAAGGAGTAAATTTTGTAGGATTTAGTCAGTCATGCAGACAAGTACTATTTGCTGCATAAGGAGCTTTGACAGAAAGAAGACATGAACTTTATAAAGCTGCTAAGCACAGAGTGGCAACTTTTCATAGTGTTTTTATTAACAATGAATGGTTTTGAAGCACTCATGACCTGGAATAGCATTGTAATCCTACTACAGTCTTTGCTGTGCCACTGAAAATAGGCAAATAAAGCCCTGTCTGCCTTTCTGTTCAAATGTGTGATTATTCTTGAACAAGTTTTTGGCTGGCTTGGCAAAGAATGGGGTGGTGGTGAGACAGAGGGGCTGAGCTGATTTTATTTAAGTGCATCTGCTGGGGACTTGGTGCCAATGAGAATAAGAATGTGAAATAGCAAAGCTGGGCTTGCAGCTCAGATCAGGCTCTCTTGCTCTGCTGCTGGCCCTTGGAGCAGCTTCCTGGGACAGATTTTTCAAGGGTTTTTAAGAGAGAGGAGTGGTGTTTGGAAAGATGTGTTGGTCACACAAAATTCACCTCTTCTCTACACGAGTGGTTTTACACAAGAGACACCTTCTCATATCCCAAGAATTCTCAAACCACTACAAAGGAAAAGTGGGAGCAGGACAGGGAACTCATCACCTGTTTATTGAAGGCGTTCCACTCTATGAAAAAGCACATCAAGGAATAAAACAGAAGAGGGTGGGGGAAAGGCAGAGAATGCCTTTTAGCTCAACAGAATAGGTTTTATCCACTAAAAAATCCCATTTTCCTGGACACTGCCACAGAAGCCAATTCTGTGTACTTTGTGTTGAATGGCTGTTGAAAAACATTTCAAAAATACTGTTATTCCCAAGACAGAAAAGTTGATTTTTGAATGCTTTTGCTGTTTAATAATCTCTATTCAAATTGTATATTTGGTTCCTCCTCTGAGAAATTTTTCATTCCAGTCAGATTAAGATAAACTAGGCTACAGGGAGTTATGGTCATGGGAGGAGGCAATGCTTTGTCTAAATATTGAAAAATATAGAATGTTTCTCTCTTCCCAAGCCTCCTTATGGCAAGATGTAAAATTCAAAATTAACAACAAAACATTCATTTGGAATGAGTGGTCCTCCAGGGGCAAAATGTTTATAAATTATATTATAACACAGGGATATTTTGGTTTATTTGCTGTAGTTGTGAAAAAATGCTGTTTACCTGATGGTTATTTAAAAAAATACCTTGCATTGAACTGATGAATTAGAGAATTTTTCTCAGATTTAATCACCCTAGATGAGGACTCTCAATTGCCCTCTATTCACAAAATCAATAGTTTATGCCATCCAACACATTTGGAGCTGATGTTTTGCTACTCAGTCTTTGTACCATCAAAGACTGGAACTCTTTTATTAGTATTTTTAGGCCTCTCCTCCAATCATTTATAGAAAAAGCCATCTTTTTTGCCTGCACATACTCCTCAAGTGCTCTGAGTCTTGTTGCAGTTGAAAAAAAGCCCACTTAGCAACTCTTGAAACATTTGTTTTCTTCACTTCTCTCAACTATTCCTTTTAATTTTGCGTCTTAAGTGTTTAATTATCTCTGGTAGAATTACCACTTCTGTCACAAGTTTCACATACTGACAACTCACATATCTTGGATACTGCCTGAATGTGTTCCTTGCTTTTACATATGCATATTTTTCAGGATTTTTGGATTTGAAAGACACAAAGCATTCTTTTGAAATGACTTCATTTCATTTTAACATTCAAATAAATAAATTTGCTCCCACTAAGGAAATTCTGTCAAGATCTAGGCAGTTTAGACTTCCCCTGAAATATAACAATGTTTCAGGTAGATTAAACCTTGACAAAAAGTTAAATCAAATTATATTCTCTATGCTCAATTTTCTTTGGGGAACCAAAACTCACTGAAGTGTAAAAGTCTAATTAATTATGTAGTATGCTAATATTTTTTAAATTAAGAACACCTGTGATTTAACTCTAACATGCCGTGAATGTGTCTGCAATTGACTATGACAAGAAGATTAGGAGAGCTAAAAATAACTTCAAAACATTCATGCAAAAGGGTGGACAGAAAATCCCAAGCCTGATTCAGGCAAGAGGGACATCATTTAGGGAGAGACAAGGAGCAAATACAGTTATTTATATGATTGTTTCCCCAATTACAAGCTCCCAGTTTCTGGACAAATACTCTTTGAAGACATCCTGAGGCAAAAATTGCATCCTGTTCATCATATCCATGGCCAACTTTAAGCACATTATTACAGGTCACTTGTACATCTGTTCTTTGAACCTGTTTAAGTTCTTGCTCTTCCTGGCACAGCTTGAATTCTGCATTGTAGAAAAAAGGTATTATTTCCTTCTTCAAACCTCTTGCCTTATCAGTTTATTGCTGTAAGACCTGGTCCTCACTGGCCTTATTTTTTGCACTTTGAGAACCCTGGTTTGCTCAGCCTTCCTCACCAGAGTAGCTGTTCCAAGTGCTTCAACACTTTTAATCTTCCCTAGGTCTATTTTATGCTATTTTGAGATATGACCATTGCATGCAATGAGGGAGATCTCAATACACCCATGTACAGTGGTGCAAGGCTGTTCACCACCCAGTTTCCAGTTCCTTTATGAGTTATTCCACCAGCCTACACGGCTTTCCATGGCTCCTCCATCCAGAGCTGCTCTTCGATCAATCTGTCACAAACCATTCTTAAAGTGGCATCAAGTGGCTTCCTTGAGCACACACATGTCTCATGGAGGTGTTATCTTTTCTTATTCCCTGAGAAATCACTCTGCAGTGTGAACTTCCTCTTGGTTAAGTGTTGCAGTAAGGTGGAGAAATTACAAAAGGAAGGCCTCATGAAATCAGGCCTGCTCTGTTAGATCAGTGCTGGTCATTTCTGCTAAGTGCAGCTGGCACTTTGCAAGCTCCCATGTGAAAACAATCCTGGTGTGAGCAGTTGGTTAACATAACAATCTATTCCTGGGTGGAAAACAATTATACCTGCATAAACCTTAAATCTATCCCACGAGAATCAGTGAAGAAAATATGTAACCAATTGAAGAATGGAGAGATTTGATGGACAAGTAAAATACCTTTTTCTAACCAATAGAGTTGTGGTGGTGTTCACAGGGGTCTTAGGATGAGGGAAGAGATGAGGATCTGACTCCATGTTTCAGAAGGCTTGATTGATTATTTTATCATATATATTATATTAAAACTGTACTAAAAGTATAGAAGAAAAGATTTCATCAGAAGGCTAGCTAAGAATTGAATAAGAAGGAATGATAACAAAAGCTTGTGACTCGGACTCTCTGTCCGAGCCAGCTGACTGTGATTGGCCATTAATTAGGAACAACCACATGAGACCAATCACAGATGCACCTGTTGCATTCCACAGCAGCAGATAATCAGTGTTAACATTTTGTACCTGAGGCCTCTCAGCTTTTTAGGAGGAAAAATCCAAAGGAAAGGATTTTTCATAAAATATGTCTGTGACATAGAGTAATTGGCAAGAAAGCTACTGACCAATTGGAGTCACGCACGAGGTCTGTAAAGCTTTATAAAAATGAGTTATGTGAATAAAAAAGGGGCTTTTTCCTGCATGAAGGAAATGGAGTCTTGTGTGTTTTATTCCAATAGGTTCAGTCTTTCATTTAGGTGGGATCTGGTCCATAGCTGTGAAGGACCCAGGGAATGGCTGCCAGTGCCAGAGGGCAGGGCTGGGTGGGATCTTGGCAATGAGGAATTGTTCCCTGGCAGGGTGGGCAGGCCCTGGCACAGGGTGCCCAGAGCAGCTGGGGCTGCCCCTGGATCCCTGGCAGTGCCCAAGGCCAGGCTGGACACTGGGGCTGGAGCAGCCTGGGACAGTGGGAGGTGTCCCTGCCATGGCACGGGTGGCACTGGGTGGGCTTTGAGGTCCCTTTCAATTAAGTCATTCTGGGATTCCATTATTCTCTCTGTGATTTCCCTTCAAGCTCCATCCCTGCTGGTTTGCTCCTCAATTGCAGCGGTGAAATGTTGGGTGCTTTCACTCAAAACCTTCCTGGAGTCAGGAACCCAACCTGAACAGATGCTGAGAGGCATTTCTGTGGCCATGGAAGGGCTAGGAACAATCTGTGCTGTGTACAAACACAACAAGGCAAAAATAAAACAAGCTTTTCTGTTACCCTTACAGATTTTGAGATGCTGATCCAAGTAATGATGTGTAAAGCTCCCTGTAACTGTGCATTACTGAATCTGTCTGGAAAGTGCTATCACAGGTCTCCATCTCACAAAAAGACATCCAGAGTAAAAGTTTCATCCATAATAGCATGTGATAAAATAGTCACTTCTCCTCACCCAAAGTAATGCATTAGGCATTTCCACAAGATGAAGACTTTTCCTAGGATCTTATCTGGTAACTTTTGTTTGAGAGGGAATATATTGCTGTGTATCAAATTGAACTCTCACATTTACCAGAGATACATAAAAAATAGAAACGTAGGGCATTCTGTACAATCTGAAATGAATGTGCTGCAAGGGTAGC
Organism: Camarhynchus parvulus; assembly: GCF_901933205.1. Lineage (NCBI taxonomy): Eukaryota > Metazoa > Chordata > Aves > Passeriformes > Thraupidae > Camarhynchus > Camarhynchus parvulus. The sequence continues at coordinate 17,295,379 of NC_044581.1, read as the reverse complement.
AAGAGAAAGCCCATAATAAGCTGGAACTCTATTTTTCAATATACTTGTGTCATATCATATAATATTTAACCAGAATCTCAAGAGTGAAGGAGGCTTTAATGTGGACTCATAAATCAGTTTCTTGCACCTCATAAGGAAGCCTTGTAAAAATTGAATTGAGCCACACAGTGGATGGTAACACATTACACAGTAAAAAAAATAAAAATCAGTTTTGCCTTTTGTTTCCAGCAGTGACATTTTGAGAAGGTTCACAATTTCATATCTGATGGGACAGAGAGGATGAAAATCTGCAATTGTGTCCCAGATCTCTCAATGGCACAAACTATAAAAGGAGGCAATATAGAGTCTTATCTGCATTGCTGATATTCCAACATGGAAAATCAGGCTCTCAGACACAAATGTTGTACTCTACAGTACAGCTGTGGGCAGGGGAACTTGTTCCTGGCAGTGAGGGTGAATTCACTGTGTCTTTATGTACTGGGAACTGCTCATGCCAAGTATGATTTGGTATTTTGTAAATTTAAAGGAGTTAAAAATATGTTTCAGCAGTTTGAAGTGAAATGATATTGTGCTAATAACACCACCCACACTGTGTTGTGTTGTGCAAATGCTTAGCGACAAAGCTGCCACTGCCATGCCCACATTAGAGAAAAAGAAACCCTGAGATGGGCAGGAACTTCCCCAGAGCCAGCCAGGAGCAGAACTCCCACCCCAGCAGCTCCCAGAGAGAGGCAGAGGTGCTGCAGGGATGATGGACCCTGTCCCACAGAGCCCTGCAGGAGCTGAGCCATGCTTTCATCCTCTTCCCACTGAATTAAGCATCATCTCCACTGAGCGGAGCCCCAATTAAAAATGTTTTTTAAAAATACCAAAAGTTTATTGTACCTTATCTGTAAAATTAAAAAAAAAAAAAAGAATCCATATGCTTAGTAAAGAGGAAGGGGGTACTGCTATATATTTTAAATATTGGTATTTATGAGAATCATATTCCTATAAAAGTTATTTTACTATGTTTGGTTTTCCATAGGGTTTTTTGTTTGTTTGTTTTTTGTTTTGTTTGTTTTTTTTGTTTTGTTTGTTTGTTTGTTTTCTTTTGTTTTGGTATTTTTGTTTGTTTTTTTGACTTTTTGTTTGGTTGGTTGGTTTTCATTTGTTTTTGTTTGTTTTTTGGGAGTTTTTTTGTGGTTTTTTTGTTTTGTTTTGGGTTTTTGGTTTTGTTTGTTCGTTTGTTTTTTGGTTTTTGGTTTGGTTTGGTTTTTTCTTTTGTTGTTTGGTTTGGTTTGGGCTTTTTTCTTGTTTATTTAGTGGGGTTTTTGTGCCTTTTTTGTTGGGTATTTTTTGTTTGTTTGGGTTTTTTGGGTTTTTTTGTTTTTTTTTTTTTTGTTTGTTTGTTTGTTTTTTATTTTTATTTCAGCTTGCATCTGGTGAGAACATCCAGCTTCTACATCTTTGTATGAAGAAGAGCCCGCTATAAATTCTGCTGCAAGAAAAGACATGGAGATGGACAGAAAGGCAATGAAAACTCATTCTGAGCTACTGGAGAGCTAAATTTTAATGTAATACAGATCAAAAACTAACTGCAGGAGCCTGCTTTTGATTTATGGACCACTATGACTTGTTGCACAGCAAGCAATTAGGAATGATAACTGAGAGAAATTAGTTCAGTGTAACAGAATTTACAATGGAGATTTGGGGAATTTTTCCTGCAGGTTTTGAAAGTGGGCACCTCTCTCACAAAATGGAGTTAAAGCCACCATGCAGTCAATTTCTTTAACAGTGCAATTTACAAATGTATCTTTTCTTAAAGCTAATATTAAAAATAGCTCAGGAGAAACTATAAATAGTTCAGGAATATCCACCCCTATTAAAAAATAAAAATCAAACAACCAAAACAGAGAGGAAAAGCTTCTACGCTTCTAAAAACTAGATAAACTCTGCTTCCTTCTTCAGAAAAGTAAGGAAACAGGGAGAAAGCTGTCTGAAAAACAAGTAAACTCAATGTGAACTTAGAAGGGAAGCTTTCTGAAAATTTAAGAATTTACCAAACATCTTCCACAAAAAAAACCAAACCAAAACAAAAAACCCCCTATATATATATATATATATAACTCATATCCTATGAGTTGGAATGCACTAAAAAACTCTGAATTCCTTGAAGTTTCCTCAGTGGAAAATGGTGTCCATGTGGCAAAGAAATCCTGCTTGCTAATCCTACACAGCTAATGTGTGGCAAAGTCTTTTCCAGGCAGAAAGATGGGACCAGAGCTCCAGGATTATTTAATCAAGAGCTGACTATCAGCACCTTTCACACAGGATGGAAAATGTGTCTCAGACACGTTTGGTACCTCCTTGGTACCAAATTAAAGCTCGTTAAGGTCAATGGAGTAGTTTCAGAGCAATTCAGCACTTCATAGCAGCTACCAGAGATGTGCTCTGGGAAGTCACAAATTTAAAACCTAATGGGACAAGATTCTAATTTACCAAAGTTGTCATTCCTAACTACTATACCTGGAGCTATTTTATACTTCATTAGCTTTTTCCTAATTTATGAGTAATCTAATCTATCAGAATATTCTGGTTCAGGTTTCTTGTGGGCTCCATAGAAAATCCTGGTCTGCCCCTTCATGCCCAAGCATTTACTTTGACTGTCTTATTCAGCATTATCCACATCTAAACTCTCTCAGAATGAAGTGATTTGCTGCCCTGAATGTTAATGTTGTATATTCTTGAAGCAGAAAAATCTGCATTTGGTTGAGCAGTATCAATATGTAGGTACTGGAGCAGAAGGTAGAAGCAGCATGTGCACCCATGGAGAATAGAGAGCTTTTGCAAACAGTGTCACAGTTTTTTGAAAAATACATCTGTTTTGCTCAATTGACACTCCATGATACTGCAATTATGAGCCATATGTGAGTGTGGTAATTTGGGAAGATAAATTAACATTTTAAAATCAAGTCTTGGTGATGTTTATATCATTGTGCAGCAGCTTCCACAGAGCTGGAAGGGGTTCCCTCACTTTCGGGAGAGGATCTGTCCCAGCTGCTGTTGGATACATGGAAGGATGTGTCCAGGGGCTGTGCTGGGGAGCAAATCCAGAGCCTGAGCCCATGGCATGGCCCCTGCTGCTGCTGGAGCTGTGGATCAGGCACTCACAGGTGATTTTATAGACTTTAAGGCACAGTCTTGGCCCCAGGGATTTTCATATCAAGATTATCCTATTTGGTCACCTATAGTGAACCCATGTTGGACCTCACAGGTATTAAACATTTCAAGTAAATGGCATTATATTAGGTGGATATTAGTTATTTCATAATTGTTAAATATGGGATTGGGAACTAGGGAGTTCTGGCTTCTCTATTACAGGGGTGGAGTAATCCAAAAGTAGTCTATCATAAAAGTTGTAATTTGAAAGTAAAATGGAAGGAAGGAAGGAAGGAAGGAAGGAAGGAAGGAAGGAAGGAAGGAAGGAAGGAAGGAAGGAAGGAAGGAAGGAAGGAAGGAAGGAAATATATTAATTATTTGTTGTAGGCAAAAAAAAATTAGCTCAAATTTGGAACACTAACATTTAGCAGGTAATTGGGAGTATGTGCACACATAGATAAATTAAACTTCTAAATCTAAATTAAACTTCTGAGCTTTCAAGAAGTCTCCTCCTTGCTAACTGCACCCAGCATGGACTGCCTGTTAATTTTAATGACAATGGGACTAAACAAAAATGACATGTCCCAGATCTTCCAGAGACATGACACAGAACTGTCAAAAAGGAGGCTGAGCACACATTGTGCTTCTGCACAGGCACTGTGGAGGTTGGGGAGGTCAGATCTGGAAGGAGGAGTTTGTGCAGAAAGAAGATTTGTGAAGAGAAGTGGCCTTGGGAATAAGCCTGGGATCTCAGCTGAGGGAGGATCTGGGAGATCAGGGATGGGTGTGAGAGAAATTCTGGGGGACCTTGGCATTAAAACCTGAGACATTCCAGCCCTGGGGAGCCGCCACAGCTCAGGAGGACAGGACTTTCTGCCCAGCCTCCCTGGCCTGAAATCATCACCTGGCTTTTATTAGACGATACAGACATCCATCCTTAAAGGATGGAATTGGTTTGAAGAGGGAGATGCAAAGAACAAGAGTTCTTTCTAATTGCCTTTTAAATTGTGTCTAAATTTATATCATAGGTGGAAAAGATCTGCCAGTGTGTCCCAGCAGAGGCAGAAAGGCTCCCTACAATCCATGGAAGCTGAGCTATCTGAGTAGAGGCAAGTACTTCACTACCCATCCTCTGTTGCAGTTTTATGACTGAATATTTGCTTCAGATTTTGGAGTTGGAACCATGGTAACAACGTGTCCATTTCAAGATAAATGGAAAACATAGCATTTATCATGGGCAGGGGATTTAAATGCAAATTTGTTAGGAAGACTGGTTCCTTTTCAGCCATGAAATGTGATGTGTAGAGCACTGTGTATTTTATTTTTACTAGGTAACTGTATTCCACCTTCAGTTTGATCTATGGGAGTGAAGGGAGGATCTTTGTCTCAATGAAGGACAACTGGAAGGGGTCAGAGAGAAATAGGACCTTGTACAGAATCACATGTTGCACTGTGGGAAAGCTTTAAGGATTCAGCTAAGAAAGTTTTGTCTGTTACTTTCCAAATAAGCCTCCTTTTGAACTCCAAATAAAGAATAAATCAGGTATTCCAATCCTGTTGCCATACATGAGAAAGAGAAATAATATACTCTGCAATATAGGTCATCAGCATAGATATTTTTATCCTAGGTTGCATTTTATTTTAAATACTTGGAAGGGGGGGTTGTGTGTGGATCTTTTTCACAATAATGAGACGGTAAAATAAGTCTGCATTATAGAGCAGGCAGGTAGAATATTTAAATTATCATAAATAAATGGAGAGGATAAAACCATCATTAGAGAAAAATGAGAATAAACCTGGAGTTTATCATCAGTCATTTATTCAGCTGTCATTTATTTTCAAATAATTGATTGGAACTGATGCCCAAATATGGGAGCCATGCAAGCAGTGGCATCATGGGTTCAATCTCTTTGCTCAAACTTCGAAAAACATCTGAACCCAGGGCTGTATTTTCTGCCTTTTCCAACACATTTTTTTTCCAAAAGGCAGCTATCTTCCTGTGTTTCTGGAATTCTTCCCCACTCTAGTTTTCTGCCAGCTGTAAAGGCAGCAAGTTCTTGATTCTGGACGTGACCAGAACCCAGCTTGTGCTGTGCCCATTCCCTCGGTGAGGCACCATCCTCAAGTGCTGCATCAACAGCAGAATTTAAACTGAGAACATTGACAGGTGAGATCAGGACTCCACAGCTGTGGCTCCAGTGCCTAACCTGGATCAAGCTCAAGGCCAGAGGGGTGGTTTTCCCTGACAGCCATGTATTTTCAAGTTTGTAATTAAAATTTACTGCCCAGATGTGGGAACCCAGCACATCCCTCTGCTGTCCAGGATGGCCAGGACCCCTGCCAGGGGGCTCAGAGACCCTGGCACAGAGCCCAGAACACCTGTGGGTTTGATTATGGCCCGTGGAGCAAATTACCAACCCTAGATGAAGACCAGCAAGCCACGACAGTTTAGGTAGAATATTAGTGAAGTTATCACGGGGTGGAAAAGTCGATTTTGGGGTTTCTGGTATGGGGGTTCAGGGGGCAAGATGGAGAGATCTGGGTGTGTCCAGCCTTTCTCCTTCTTCTTCTTCTTGGCCTCCATCTTCTGCTGTGATGTTGGCACTTACAGATTGGTTTAGAGTAGAAGCTCACTGTCTAACATAGGTGATAGGTATTGGGAAGTAATTGTAAACATTGCACAGGTAGTTTTTAGTATAAAGACATAACACTGCCCTGGGGGCAGGCAGAGTGCCTGGAACTGTCCTGCTGGATGGACCTCGGCAGGGCAGGAGAAAGAATTTTATAGATAAGAAACAATAAACAACCTTGAGACCAAGAAATTAAGTGCCCTGACTCCTTCTTCAAGTGCTGGGCTGGGAAAAGAGACTTTGTGACACATCTCGGGGTCACTGTGAGCATCAGGAGATCCCAACACCCGGACTCCCCAGCCATCCCCTCTCTGCATCCCTGGCAGCCTCGGGGCTGTGCCCATTCCCTGGAGCCTGGGCAGTGCCAGCACCTCGGGGGGATCAGAACCTTTCCCTGATCCCCAGCCTGAGCCTGCCCATGTCCCTGCTCTCCAGCATTCCCTGGCTGCTGGCCCTGGCCCAGAGCAGAGATCAATTCCTGCCCCTCATGGGGTCCTGCTCTGCTGTGGGGTCGCCCCTCGATCTCCTCCACTAAAAGCTCATTTGAGGGAGGATAATCTCACTTCTCCTGTGCAGCTTGTTTGTGGAAGACATGTGGAAAACAAAGTGGGAAAATGATGCCTTTAAATCAGACGTGGGTTTATTGGGACAGTATCTAGCTCACAATAGGCTTTTGTCTATATAATAAAGCAAAAATTCAGCAAATGCAGCAGAACACCAACACCAGAGTCTGAAAAATGGTTCATTATTCCATTTGCTGTCTTTCACATCTTACTGGCCAGCACACACCTGCCTGCCAAGTGTCTATTCACAGTCCAACAAGAGATTTTTCTTTCTGCTGCTCCCCAGTCAAAGAAATTCTTTCATGCAATAATAACCTAATAGTTGTTTTTACCTTCTGCACACCTTCCTTAACCCTTCAAGGCTCAAATGGGAACTGTCTTCCAGCTGGATATTTGATTTTGGATGGACTTGAGCCAAATGGCTGCTCCTGTAGTGATAGGCAGAGAATAGAGGGTTTTTTGTTTATTTTGCTGCGGACAGCCAGCTGGCAGTGCTTCTCACATTGGAATTTCTGTGGACTCCTGGCAGCAGGTTCCCACTCATCCCTCAAAGGAGAGGCACACTGCCTTACCATGTCATCCTGTTAGAGTTTATTTCTTGCATAATGAGCAACATTGACAGGGATATTTGCAAATTCTTAAGTATTCTGGCATCCCACTGGTGAAATCAGTGGTTTACCATTTCAGTTAGAAAGAGCTTCAAACAAGGTATTAATTTTATACCTTCCAGTTTCAGTATGTAGAAAACCAAAAGAACCTGGTTATCTTTGTGATCTCCTTTTAGCAATAAATATTTACCAGTAACAAGTGGCCAGTGCAATCCCTTAGGCTGCAGTGAGGGATTCTAGTTCTCCTGAAGAGGATATTTTCACCCAAATAATCAATAATTGCTTCTCAGGTATCCTAATCCATGGTCCAGGATAAGGATTCGGAGTGCATGTGCACATCACAGCACACATGCAGTAAATATATATTTGGTCATATGCTTCTTATGGAAAAAATCAGCAATTCACCAATAGACTTGTTAAAAATTCCAGATATTTGCAGGATCTTTTGACAACTTCAATATAATCACCTTTTTTTTTCATATCTGATTGTGTCATTTCCTCAGTTATGATTAAAACTATGAGAACAAAAGAAAGAAGGGAACATTCATATTTATCAGGATGGGGTATACATGATTTCCAGGCTTTAGACAGAACAAATAGGAGGTTTTCCATTGTCTTGTTATGCACATAACCTACTAATTGTGGTCTGTGGCATGAGCTGGACTCTGAAATTGTGGGTTGTTCTTCATGGATGTGTGTGTGTGTGTGTGTCTGTGTGTGTGTGTTCCTGACCCCACAGGTCAATACCAATTCATGCAGGCATGGTCCTGTGGGAGGATGAAGAAAGCAAGTGATGCATTTGTCTAATTCCTCACCTAGCAAGGCTTCCTACACAAGTTTATTAATATTTCATTGTTTCTTTAGCAGAGTTCTTTTCACACTTCTCTGTTCTCTCTTATTTACAACTGAGGAACATGGGCTCTTTTATGTTATTCATTAACAGACATTTATTTGACAAATGCTGGTGGTGTGGTTTTTTTTCATGCAGAACTTCTGTGCTGCAAAGACTCTGCTGGCTACTGTGCTGAAGGGTGTTACTGCAACAGGAGGAATTCTTGAAAGAGCAAATTCCCCATCTGCACCCAGGGCCAGTTGGTTCCATTCATTTTTGAGTACAGGCAAGCAAACCCTTTCATTGTAGGAAGAAAAGGACCTGGTTTAGCACAGAACCTACTGGATGTGTGTGGACACGAGTTGCATTTTTGGACTTACTTGTCTGTTATTTGTGTTGCACTGTTATTTTAGTTAAATGAGAGCTGTACTGGTAATCACAGAATCATGTCCTGAGCTGGATGGGATGCACAATGACCAAAGCCAGCTCCTGTCCCTGCAGACCCCCCAGCAATCCCCCTGTGCATCCCTGGCAGCCTCGGGGCTGTGCCCGTTCCCTGGCAGTGCCAGCACCTCTGGGGAAGCAGAACCTTTCCAAAATCTACCCTAAATATTCTCTGACACAGCTTCCTGCCCTTCCCTGGGGTCCTAAATGCTTCCAATGGATTTTAACTCCTTCACAAGGCAAAAGTGTGAGTTGTCAGAATTCTAATTCAGGTGATATTACTGGGCCTGGAACTGAAATTTCAGATTTACCTGACTTTTCTTTATCAGTTCACATCAGTTTTACATATGCATTTTGTAATCTGTTGGTATTAGACTTGTTTTATTTCAGCATTAGTGAAAGACACTGTAATTTTTTAAGAATATGACCTTCCCCATGATACTGAGGGCTGCTCTTGGCTCACTCTCAGCTCATCCAGAGTGACCAGAATGGACACAAGGCAGTGTCCTGAGCACTCAGAGGGACACACAGCCAGCAGTGTGCATGCAGCAGCAGGAAGCAAACACCTCCCAGCTGTGGGGGTGTTCTCAGGGGTCCCAGGACGAGGGAAGAGATGAGAATCCTGACTCCATGTTTCAGAAGGCTGATGTATTATTCTATGATATTATTCTATTAAAAGAAAATGATATATTAAAACTATACTAAAAGAATAGAAGAAAGGATTTCATCAGAAGGCTAGCAAGGAAAGGAAAGGAATGGAATGATAATAAAATCTTGCGACTGACCAGATAGTCCGAGCCAGCTGACTGTGATTGGCCATTAATTAAAAACAACCACATGAGACCAATCACAGATGCACCTGTTGCATTCCACAGCAGCAGATAATCATTGTTCACATTTTGTTTCTGAGGCCCCTCAGCTTCTCAGGAGAAAAAATCCTAGCAAAAGCATTTTTCATAAAATATGTCCATGACACCTAGCAAATAGTTTTTCTAATTCTAATATTTTTATTCTAATATTTTTCTAATTTTTTTCTATTCTAATTTTTCCAAACCCAGTGCTATTACAACGACTGTTTCATTTGTATGTTAATCTATACATTAAGCCATTTTCTTCATCATTCATCTCATTTTATAGTGTTAATTCCATACACATATCATTCATCTGATTTTGTAGTGTTAATTCCATACACATATGATTGATCTGATTTCACAGTGTTAATTCCATACCCATTTCATGAGCCTCACTTAATCAGAACAAAAGCTCCAGCAGCCCTGAACTGTGCATTTCCTAATCGAGCAGCAGAACTCTGCTCTCCGTGTTCATCTTGTCTAAATGCTGAACCAAACGCAAAACTTCTGTTCTCTGACTTCCAGGAGCTGGGCTGAGCAGTGGGGGTTTCAATTAAAAACCACAGGAAAGGAAAGGAATATGTCAATAAAACCACACACTTGTAAGTACTGCATACTAGTTTGCAAACAAACACAGCAAGCATCCTCTGAGTATGAGTCTATTACTGTAAATTTAGACTGAATGCACAATGTTGAAGGTGACTGTCCCAGCAGGATCTTCCTTCATTTCATGTATACTGAAATGCTCTCTGCCTCCACATTCAATAGCTTGATCTACTCACTCTGCAATGAGACTAAAGGAGGAAAATGCCACGAGGAGGAGAATGGCCCGAGCCAAATTAGCAATGTTTTGTTCCATTTCAAAAGCAAATGAGAACTGCAAAGGAGAGAGTAGAAGGTGAAAAAGAAAAAGAGAAAGTAGTGAATTGATTCTAAGGCAATATCCTGTGTGAGGCTTTAAATGCAGACATCCCTTGAATAGAAATGTAAATGCCATGATTTGCATTATAAAGCTTTGTTAAAAAATAGCTGTCACTAGAGCAGATTATGTTCATAATTAATTAGTTACAGGCTGGGTGCAGTCACTTTTTAAAGAGGTTGCGTTAGGGATCACATATTTTACTGTGAACTGCAAGAATTGTGAAGGTGAAAAAAATTCTAAACAACTTACAATTCATAGAAAAATACATACTCAACTAAAATGCAGTGTACCCTATGGTGCTTTTAATGCTCTCATACCAAAGAGAGGAACCAGTAAGAGAAAAACAATATAGTTTATCTAATTAAGTGAGCAAAATACAGCTTAAAATTGCAGAAGGTTAATAACTAATATTAAATATATTGGCTTCACATTATGTTTGAACTGTTAATAAAGTGAATTCACTGGCTGCTCAAGTATTACAGTTGTTTCTCAACTAATAAAGAAATGAAAAGAGAAAACCCAGTAAAGTATACAAATATTAAAATGATTTCTTTCCCTCTTGAGCAGTAATTTCTTTATGCAACTCTTTCCTAAACAGGGAAAAAATGCCACAAAGGACAGAAAGAGCATCAGCTTTGAAATCTGATACCCTGGTTCCTTGACAGAGCCTGAGCTGCTCATTTAGAGATCTGCAAAGGTGCTCAGCACTGACCTAATTGTGCTGCTTTAAAAAACTCTTGGTATTTATCAATGTTTCCAACAGGACTAGATTGAGACAAAAGCTGAATGCTTTTGGATGGTCTTGGTCTCATTTTAGTCACAAAATTGTAGAAGTCTAGGGTAATCTAGAATTATGTTTGCCTCCCATCTGAAAACTGCAGTGGGGACATACTGCAATGATTTTTCACATCCTTAGTTTTTTAAATTGTGAGCTGTCCTGTCCAAATCAATGTGAAAGTCTTTGCAGGACATCTGAAATGTCAACACAGCACATAAATATCAACAGGTGCCTGACAGCCACTGGAAATTAGAGCCCTGCAATGTATGTTTTAAGATTACCTGGGCTCGGCAATGTGCTGCCATAATCCAGGGAGGAGTTGCTATTTTATGACTGTGAAGCCTAACTATTTGAAGAAGTGATGTTGGTGATTCTGGGCTAAATCCTATTTAATCTGGCTCCTAGGGATTTTGGTGCCAGGAGTGCAGAGCCAGGCTGGGGGGATGCCAGGAGGGAGCAGAGCCCACACCAGGGCTGTGCAGCAGAGAAAAAGTGCCCAGGGCACCTGGGGCAGAGCTGACCCTGTGCCAGTGAGGAGATCACAGGGGGTGTTCTGACCCCATGGCCAATGTGGAAAACACCTTCACCCTCCTGTGGAAATGTAGAAAGTTTAATAAAGGGCAATAGGAGACAAGGACCATGGAGCAAAAGTTGTTCTGGCCAGGTGCATCCTGGCACTCAGCCAAGAGCACCCTGTTATCTTCAGTATAATTAAGGGGATACCTCTTAAATTCCTTTTGCCTTCCATCACCCTGTTGCATATTCATAGACCCTTATCCATAGCAAACTTTTCCCCTAAAATAGTTTACATATTCTAAGAATTGTTTAGCCTGGCTCCTCCTTGGATCCGCCTTTTCAGAGCATGCCGATTCCTTGGTTGTGGTTTTAGTCCTTTTTTATCACCTCCAGTTTGGGCCTTGGTGTACCCTGCCTTCAGAGGGTAAGTGCTGATGGCTGGCAGATGTGTCCAGGTGTGCTCATCCTGTGTTCACTGGGTGTTATCCCATCCCAGCAGGCATTTTAACTCAAGCACACTGATATCAGCTATTTCACTACGCTTAATTAACAACAGAAATAAAAACGATATCTTGATAACAAAGTAACTTTAACACCACACTTATAGAATCCATTTTAACATTCACAAAAAGCCAATGTTATATAATATGTCTCTATAACAGCCAAGTCACCCTGAGCTGAGATCAGCCAGACCACTCAGTCTGAGGAGTCAGGGATAAGCAAAAGTGATGGGGCTGCAGCATCTCCTGTGTCCTCCTCATTAGAGGAAATTAATTTCCCCTGAAGGTGTAAATGCAAGCAGTCATCTTGCTTCAGAGGGAGCCTGGAAGCAGGAAAGGAACTGCAGAATCTCAATTAATGCCCTCAGTGGCCCTCTACAGCACTCTGCCCTGAGAGCTCCTTCTGCACACACCCTCCCAAAAAACTTTATAGCAACTGCCACTTTATTAATTTATTAATTCTCTCTCTCATTTTTCTTTTTTTTTTCTTCCCTTATTTTTTTCCACTGGATAAATATAAAAAGAAGGGCATGGGGAAGGTGTGGGAGAGGAGATCAAGAAAGGAAGGTCTGGGAAAGGAGATGGAAAGGTGTTTTTATGGGAAGACAGCAGAGATGAAGGAAAATGGAAGAGGGAGTGAAATGTTCAGCATAAATGGGTGGTGTTCTGAAGACTACATTAGTTTGATACTTAGAGGCATGGAGAGTTTCTAAAGCCTGTTTAAAACAGGGAATGGTGATCCAGCCACAGTTTAATGAGTATTTTATAGAGTTTGGAGGTATAAATTCATTGTATCTTTGGTTTCTGTACATGCAGAAGGTTTCTGATATCAAGTAGTAATGGGAAAGCTTCTCATTTTATATAGATATGCAGTTTATACTTCCAGTTTTGGATCACCTCATTTGTTTCTGACTCTGCTGTTGATACTCCCTGGTGGAGATGGGTGCTAAAAGATGGCTTAACTACAGGGTAGTTATTGAAATCCTCATTTGGCTGAATTTGGTAACTGTGCCTGGATATATGTTTATATACATAATCCCTAAGGGTATAAAACTTCCATTAAACTCAGTGGAAAACCTCCCATTGACTTAAAAGAGAGTTGAATTAGGCCTTTTGAAATAATTAAGACTTTGAAATAATATGCAAAAATAGCTGTTTCCACTTTCCTTCCCTCCTGACCACTGATCCTGGAAGGAACTGGGTGTTCTGTGTCATTTTTGAGTGTAATCAGCTGCCACTGACTGCTAAGCTCCTCCAAAAATTTCCCATCTCCTTGCAGGTTTCCACCCCTGCCTTACCTGTTTGTCACTCTGAAAAGAACAGGCTAAGTGTTAATAGTGGACAAAAAGAATAGGCTAAATGTTCATAATAGACAAAAAGAACAATAAGCAACAAGAAAGGAAATATAAACTGAAGGATTTTCACCCAATGAAAGCTGAATGAATTGACAGCACACAGGAAGAAAAATGGGAGATTAAAATAAACCCCATGTCATATTCTGAATTTTGCATACCCAGGATAACATCCCTCATTTCCTTTGCAAAGGCAAAAAAAAAACCTATTTGAAAAACACAAACATAACCCTGCAGAAGACAACTGTAAAAGATCACACTAAACAAAGAACACAATGTCAACTAATTAAGTTTCATTTGATCAACTCATTTTTACGAGTGCTCTTTGCTGTGATTATTCAGCTGATTTCAGGATGGCAGCTATGATGAGTGGATGACAATTAATGTGTACCTCTTCTGAATCCAAAGCACAAAGCATTTTAACATTCACTGTGCTTTAACCATGGGGAAAATACCTTGAGCATCCAAGGATTTAGATACAGAGTGCCTTAGAGTTCAAAGAACTTGCCTTGTGCTGAGTTATCTAATTGCACATATATTCTATACCTTATTCTAGTTGGTAAGTGCTCTTCTTTCCTTTTCCACATTGGAAATTCAGAGCAAAACAGACTTTGAGCTCTTCTTTTTATTCTTTAAAACAGAATCTCCTAATGCTGTTTTTTTTTAAGATGAATCTCTTAAAACTAATATCTATTCCCCTTGAATTCAGGATGGGTAAATTACTCAAATATTTTTTTTCTTCTCTGTGAAATTTCCATTCCCTTTTTCCTGTGTGTAATTACAGCAATGATTAGCAGTATTAGGATAAGCAAATGTTTAATTCATATAAGTATACCTGGTCAGAGCCAGGGATTTCTCTTTCTCTCATTCTTCATAAATGAAACAGAGATTCTATCTTAAGCCTTCTTGCTCTTCCTTATTTTACAAATGAAACAATTTAAATAATATCAAAATGACACAAAAAATTTTGAAAACTTTCATTTTATCCTTTTGGCTGAAACAATTTGAATAGTTTCTCATTTTTCTCTAAACATCCTTTGCCACCACTCGGTAAAATTTCCCTGGCTGTATAACTCAGTGGTTTTTTGCCTTTGTAAAAGATGTAAAATGCTCTGAAGCTATAAAATGTACCATGAGGCCTCACTTTTATTCCTTTGGTTTGATTTCTGATCGTTTCCCATTGGCTTCCACTGACTCTGATAAGATTTCAGCTTTTTCTGGCTGTGGTGCAAAATAAGAAGTAACAGGAATTGGCAGTGTTTGATGCCCAGGCCTACAGACAAATAAATAATAATAATCAGTCCCTTTTTAGGCTGTGCATAAGACCCAAATCGCCCTCTCTCTTCTCTGCCTGAGAAGCAGAGCTCTTCAGATTAATCCTGGATTGGAGAGTGTATTAATTATGCTGGTTAGTAGCAAGAAACCTTTTTTCCAGGCACTACATCTGGCATGTACTTTAGCAAAAGTTAAGGATACTTGTTTTAATTACATAACCTCGTTTTGAAATCGCTCCAAAGTGTTCTGGGTTCCAAGGTTAAAGCATGTAGGAGTTCCTAATAACTCTAAAAGTAAAAAACTGGGGGAAGATACTGCCTTGAGCTGTTCATCTTCTGTGTTTAACTGTTGAGGTGGTTTCTTTGATGAGAGGTTTGCTGTGCAAATATTGCCTTAACCCTTCACCAGAAACAGACATATCAATTTTTCTTATTTACAGAAAGGTCCAGACTCTTTCTGCAAGGAACAGAGTACAGTGTCTGCTATGAAAAACTTTCAATATTCATCCCTCTCCCTGGGTTGGGGCAGTTTAGCAGGAGCTCTGTGTTAACACAAGACAATTTTCCTGTATTTTGGAATCCCTCTGGTCCATGTTCTGTAGCTGGGAGAGCCAGAATTGCAGCTCTCCTCCCCAAGAACAGCCTGAGTGTTGGGGCCAAAGACAGCCCTGAAAATGAGCTGAAAGGAAAACTGAAAATACAGATATTGGCCAAACCCCAGCCCAAAGAACTCAAAACTGCAATGTACAAATAGTCCTATATTTCACTCTGAATTCTGAAGTAAAATAAGAAAACAAAAGTATTGTATGCATTTACATTTTAAATTATGTAATCATGTTATTATCTGAAACTAATACCACGCTGTTAAAATTTAGATAAAGTGTCCTGCAATGCATACAAAATGTTCATTTGTTGAAGGCCATTAAGTTAATTTCCTGGGAACAAGATTAAATGCAAGGCATTTACATAATCATTAGTTGTGAGGTGTAGAATAGATAATTAAATATTCCACCACATTAATTTGTATTTAATTAACTGTGCTTCCATGATCCTTCTGCCTGAATATTAATATTGTGTAAATAAACAATTAGGATGCATGCTTTGCAAAAGCTTTATTGTAAAAAATGTGATCAAAGAAATTCTATGAAATCCACTTAAGTTAATAAACACTTAAAGGTTCTGGAAAGCGGAGTTGTCGATCTTGAAAGTTCTGCCAAATAGTTCCAAGTGCTATGGTTTTTAACACCTTAATTCTTCAAGTTTTCAGTGTGTCAGAGTTGTCATAACAAATATTTAATTATAATATTTCATATTCTACATTTCCCAACTTCTCATTTGAACTGGTTAATGTGCACAAAAGCTAGTAAAGCATGCAGAGGGAACTTTGCATCATGTTTGGGAGAGACAGTAAAGCTGTAGGAAATTAATTAATATTAAATCTTCTAGCAAATAAACATGGGTTCAGAACTCCTGTTTTCATACTAATGGGGTACAATTTGAAGACATTCAGACCATATGAGACAACAACAGTAAAACCTTCTTTTTTTCCCCTTTGAAATAATTTGTCCTCACCAGAAGCATTTCCAGCTGTCAACATTGATGAACAGCACACAGAAGGTTGAACTGAAATTCTGAGCATGTTTTGTTTCCTGCAAATGTAACTTTTTCATTGCTTTTGGTTTATAAAGATGCTTCTGCTACTGAGTTCTGTTTCTAGCAGGAATAGCTGCAGGAATCACCTGGACTGTAATGTACCATTGATAGAGCACACCGTGGAATTTGAACAAATGGAAAAGTGCTGCACAAAACCAGGGAGGAGATACCTATGGAAGCCAATTCTGTCTGAAAGGCAAAAAAAGACAAAGAAGGAAACTTCCCAGAAAACTTGAATTTTTGGGGACAATGAGCATGACAGAAATTCTCTGCAGATTTAGGATTTTTTGGGCACTGTTCTATGAAGGATAGAGAAAAGACTTGTTGGAAAGTTTACTTTAGTAACTAGAAAATCTAAGTTTCCATTAGCTTTGATTTGCAGGGTGTGTCTGGGATATCTGAAATCCAGTTGCAGTCAGTGCAAGCTGAGATGGCTGGGTACTCCTCACCTTCAGGCTTCTTTAGAGCAAGTGCTTTGGGGCAGGTCCTCTCCTTTCTGAGATTATTAAAAGCTTCACCTCATTAGAAATAAAAATATTTACTCATGTGTGTCTTAAATAGGGACTTTTGACCCAGACACTTCCTGCTGGCACAAAAATCCATTCCAAGTGACTTTGGATGGGAATGTTAAGATTATCGATAAATTGTGGATGGGTGAAAGGAAGTCTGACTAATGACAGCTAATCCTGCACAGAAACAGTCAGTTGGTAATGCAAAATCACCAGCAGTGATATGCAGACTAAGTGAACTCATATTAAAAACTCTGCAGGATAGTAATATAATTATGTTACTGCTATTGCATTTAATTAGACGCTGAATTTTTTTTAGTGGAAGGTCTTACTGCTTCATGAAAAGCAAAACCTGCTCCCTGCAAACACAGATCTCAACTGAGACAGAATGAGCAGTAAGGATAGCTTAATTCTCAAACTGGTCTTATGGAGATCTTTCCTTCCACAGCCAATCACACCTTCCTGCCTCCCCTGGCAAACAGATCTCAGCATTGCATGGCTCTGGGACACACAGGATCACAGAAATATCACGAGTCAGAGCAAGCCCCTCAGTTCTGGAAGTGAATCCAGGGTCAGACAGGCTGGGAGTGCAATAGGATGACCCCTCTGCAGGCAGCTGCTGCACCAGAACATCCAACCCACTGGGAAACTGCATCCCAATCTCATTTTCCTGTCCCTGTGAGATGGGAATCCCATGTTTCCCTCTTCAAGGCTTATTTCTAAAACCAGAATGCAATCCTATTTTTCCAATATTTAAAACATGTTGACCCTACTTTGAAGGCAGTGGTTTTCCAAGGTTTTCCAGTAAGTACAAAAATATTTAAATACCCTTTCGTTAATGCCTTTGAGATTAGTGATTATGATTGTATCAAATGCAGATGGCACTACATTTCTTCCCAGATTAATTTTAAAAGCAGTTTGGGGTGGACTGCTATTCAGAATAAAAAATAAAAATTTTGATAAAAATGTATAACATTATAAGGTAGTGTACTGCATAATATAAGCCAATAAATGAAAACTGGTGATGTAGTGAAATAGTGTTTTCTCCATGGCAGGAGACACGCACAAAACACGTAGTCAGTAGTGAAGGCTGAGGTTTTAAACAGTCTGAAAATATCAAGTTGAGGTGATTCATGGATGCCAGACAATCATCCTTCTTTCTGCAGTAGCACAAATAGGGTCATGGAGGTCAGGGGGAAAAAGAATAAAGAATATCTCCACACAAATTGAAAGTAGGCAGCTGGCGTGGGACAGGCTCAGGCTGTGTGGAAGAGGAGAACATCAATTAGTGAAGGAACACCATGACAATCATGCTGCCATGAAATAAAAGTTAGGGAACAGTAGAAACTGGTTAAAAATAAAAAAAGGACAGGGGTGTTGTTCTCCCCACACATAAAAATCAATGTAAAGGAAGTGCAGCTGATATAAAGTGTTGCTAAATAAAACTGGAAGTGGAAAGCCAACTGAAAGCTGGGCTGGGGGTGAAGGTGCAGGGGCAGAGCAGCACATTCCAGCCAGCAGTCTGACACTCCTGCCAGGACAGGGAGGGGACACAGCCCTGCCAGAGCAGCAGCAGCCCATCCCACACCTGTGGGATCACCTGGGTGCTTCAGGATCCCAATTCCTTCGGGTTGGTTCTTGCAACACTCGCACTGAGGATGCAGCTTTTGAGCAGGATCATTTTGTTTAAATATAAATGAATAGATATGACATTTCTAACTTTGCTGTACTTGTTGCAGGCATTACCTGCTGCTGACAGGGACATGGTGTCAGACCAGGAGGAACAAGCTGTCCTCAAAGCTTCTGGAAGCAATCTTTGATACCTGAAGGGACACAAACCTGTGGGATGTGCAGTGAAACAGCCATGGACAGGAAAGAGTGCTGAAGCAGTGAGCCTTTGTTAGCTCTGTGCTTTGGAATGTGTGAGGGTGGGCAGGGCTTTAGGATCAGGGTCCCTAAATCCTAATTCCATCACTATTACTATTTCATTAATTGTGACAGTTTGACAGGCTGATGCAGGCATTGAAAATTAGCAGAGCTTTGTTGACACCTGCCGTGGCTGGGCTGTTTGTGGGAATCCTTTTACTGTGAGTGATGAACAATGCAGTTTTGGCTGAGTTCTTGTCCACCCCCAAAAATGAAGGAGTCTCCAGTCTAACCTAAGAACATTGCTGTGAGGCTTGTGCTTTGAGTTCTGTGCAATATTAACTCAGAAAATGCTGAGTAAATGTAATGCAGGTGCAGCCTCACCTAGGAGAAGATTTTATTACAAAATATTAAAGCCTGCAATGAGACTATTTTTCTGTAATATACTGTACTATCAAAATTGCTGTTCATTAGAGTCCTCTTCCATAAACATTTCTGTGCAGGATGTTTTGCAGAGACAAAGGAGGGCTCTGCATTGATCTCTCCATTGGTTCCACTGCTATGCTGACTCATATAGTTTAATATGTCTTTCAAACTTAAGACTATATATTAGTGCTTCTGAAAATTTACCATATTCTTGGGAGGAACTGAAGCTCTTGAGTCTTGTAATGCAATTATTGTGAGACAAGATGATTCTGTGGTAAGATTATCCCCTAAAAAGATTATCTTCTGACACAGTCATCCTCTGACAAGATTATCTGCAGAGATGATGTTGATAATTAGCTGGGGATGTGGAAGACTGATCTAGGAAATACAACACGAGGGAAAACTAGTCTGAGCACTTAGCTGAGCCTCAGCTCTGTGTGAAACTTGTTCATGGGCTGAGCTGCTGGTCTGAGCCTTCAGAACTTTCAGTTAATGGGGAAAAAATCATGTGCAGGGTTTTTGCAAACCTTAGAACTGGACATTTCCTCTTTAACCAGTCAGTCCAACATTCATTGCAGGATCTAGCTGGAAAAATGCCTGTACCTTCCCTGAAAAGGTTTAGGAACTGTAGTGTTCATTTCATGGCAAGTGTGGATACTGCACAGCTTAAAATACAGAATTTACACATGGAACTGGAAAAAAATGGATTACTTCTGTCTGGCAATTGCTATTCATCAAAAACATTTTCTAGCTGCACAAACAATGTCATGCTTGGTGTTTTCTCTTAGAGGAGGGCAAAGATCAATGATGTTAACTTCCCTCTGTATGTTTGCTTTCCAAGTGCATTGATTCTTGATATTCCTAAAGTACACTGACATCAGGATCCTAAGACAGGATCCCCATAAAGTGAGAAAAGAGCAAAGGATTTTAATCTTTCCAAGAAAAGAAAATAAGAAAACATAACTGGTACCCCTGCAGTCCTCTGCCCCCAGTACCCAAAACCTTGCCACACAAACCCCAAACAGTTTATCTGCAGTTCCTGGAGTCTCTGCAAGGTTGAAGTAAATAGTGTTATTGCTGCCAAGAAGCTGTAAGCTTTAGATGAAAGTTATTATGTTGGAGAGTGTCCAAATCTGAAATGATCAAAGCAACAGAGGTCTGGAGGTTTTAGCTACGCTGATGAGTTGAAGAATAAGAAGTTACAATGGAAAACTTTGAACTGACCTTAAAAATTCAGAGGCAACACTTGTGTAAACAGATACCTTATATTTTTTCTAATGAGAATTAAATGCATTTTCTGGTTTTGGTTTTCTTTTCTTTCAATTAATCTAACTGTGGATATTGCACTTGGAGCTAATAAAATCAGCAGTTATCCCCCCAGGTTTGTGATCTCTTGCTTGTACCATGCACACAGAAAATCCCTTCCTTCTTGAGGGAAGGATCTCCCTCTCTGTCTCCACATCCTGTCAGCCTGCAGAGTGCCAAACCATCAGGAATCAGGGAATCTTTAGGAGTTAGGAAGGATACTGGGTGTGTGGGGAATGGAGGGTTTGTTTTTGCCTTTCTTTCTCCATCAAAGCATAAACACCGATCATTTTGGTCAGCTTTGGAAGAGCTGAGGGAAGGGCTGGGAGCTCCCCCTGGGCAATGGCACATCAAATCTCTGCTAAATCACAGCCATCAGCTCTGTGACAAATTGGCTCTGCTCCTCAGTCTTCTCGAAAGAACTCTGTGGTTAAAAGAACAAAGAGCATGGAATAGTCCTGAAACCACTCTGGTGGGCAAGCCTGGCAGCCAGGACTGACTTCAATAATTCTGTTTACACTATTCTTGGGCTGCTGTTCTCCATTGTTTTAAAGCATTCTTAATTTAATTATTTTTTTAAATGGTGAAAAATTAACTATTTTAAGTTCTCTTTAGACACTAAATATTTCTCGATCACTCATCCTTCTCTGAGAAAAGACTCAGTAAAATCATCACAATAAGAATGTGTTCTCCTTTTGTTCCAAGATGGGCTTATGTTTCTGCATTAATTTCTTTTCTTCTATTCCACAGATAATTAATAGAAGATACTGGGAAGTGCTTAACTTTACTTCAACCTATTTGAAGTTTATTACCCCAGTGACTCATACATCACAACCACCAAAAATGGATAAATTGTAAAATCTACAATACTAAATCTTCACTTCAAGGACTACTACTCCCAAATCTCCTAGCAGTACATTTTTAGACTGCCCTTTCTAATAACTTAGTTTCCCACTGAGTAAAAAGCTTTTAGTATGTTGAAAATGGAGCAGTGTTATTCTTAGCTACTTGATTCTCAAACTTCCAGTTCTGCTATGGTTCAAGTGGCAGCTCCTCCATACCCTCATTCAGCAAACCATTTTTATGACATTAATATAAAACATTCCTTTGTGATATGCAGTAATTTCATCACATTTTCATTTGATTGATGTGATTAAAATATATTTGACTTCATCTGAATTCCTATACACCTTAAACATTGATCAAGACATTTTGAAAATGGCAAGGAATTCATAAGGCTCAAACACTTTGTTACTTCTTAACATTTAATAAGGAGTGCTAATATTTTCCTGCATTGCAGGAATACTTGAAATATCCACATGCAATTTACTTGTTTGAGTTTGAAGATGAAATGACATGGCATTTTCCATGAGTTCTGAAGACCTAACTGTCAGAAAGTACTGGCTAGGTAGAAATAAAACTGAATTTCAAAATTAAAAACCCCAAAGTTTGCAGATAATTTTGAGTAAAGAAAAATTAGTTTATAGCACAAGATGAAGAAAACTTTGAATGTGAGAGGCCAAAGAGAACTTTAGCAATGGCTGAATGAGATTTAAATTCCAAAGTAGACAGAAGATTAGCTCGTATAGAGCAGCCCTTTCATCTGTTTATGGATTTTAAGGCCTGAAGAGATGACAGTGATCATTGGTTCAATCTCAAATCAGTGCTTGCTACCTGACTTCTACATGTGCACATTCCCCAGCTGGCTGAGAAAATGTATCTGTTAGAATGGATTTTCAAATGAGCCAAATGCTTGGACATTTTAAGCAGATAATCATCAGAATATAGAGAGTGTACATGAGATCTACGATAATAAAAATCCAAGTTTATAATCCAATTTTTTAATGCTAATTTTAATGTTGGTACTTCACATAGGCACACAGTCAGTCCCTGCAAATATACAAGATGTGAGTAAATGACCCAAATATATTGTGTGTACTGAAATGTGGTGCTATTTCTTACCCCATAATGCATTCACTCCAAAACACATCCATATACTCAAATTATTGCTGGAAGTCTGCTGTAAGTAGTTACAAAAAGCTCTTCAGCAACACCTCCCCTTGCATGAGTTTCATTTAAATGAAATTTGTGATAAGGAAATCAAATGATGAGGAAATGAAGAATCAGGAGCTCACTAATTTGATAGCATTCAAAGGCTTTTCTGTGTTTAGAGTGCAAAGGACAGTAACTCCTGGTCATCTTCAAGCTACACAATTTGTTTAACAAGAACAATTTTTGAGCAAATATGAGAAAATCTATGTCCAGCATCCTATATAAAGTGAAGCAAACGCTCAGAGTTAATGACTCTTGGTGCTAACTCACTATAAACAAAATAACTTGTGAACAAATGTGGCCTCACTGTGAAATAAATTTAAAAACAAACAAACAAAAAACAGGACAAAAGCCCCTATTTAACAGTGCTTTCCCACTAACATTTGGCATTTCCTCGATAACATTTACATTTATATCACTTCGAAGCAAAATTATTTCTTCCTTTGAGGAAGAGTTTAAGATTCAGAAGACACTGTTGTACAAGGTGATGATATGCACTTAGAATCCTACACAGCCTTATGTCTTTAAAATAAAAAAAACAGGAAATGGCTTTAGAAAATGCATTCAGAAGTTTTAAAACATCTCCTTTTCCTTGTGTGAGTATTGCCAAGGGAATTCAAAAGAAAAGGATTGTGGCACTAGTGTTCTGAACCTCATTATATTATTTTAGACCATGTTTAACACTATATGGGGAGTTCAGGTTGAGTGGTTCTACTTAACCTATTCTCAATAATGCACAATTTATTAGAAATTATTTGCAGAATATGATCGTTTTTGGATTAAACTGGCCCAAAGCCAAGAGTTTTTAAAGCAAATGGCAAGATAAACAAACAAAAGGGGAAGGATTCTCCACAAAATTAGTTCATCACTTGTCTGTGATACTTTTACTGGGAAAATGAACTGTGTTGTTCTTCCCCTCCTTTTGTTTCATTGCAATTACCATTCCAGCTCTGTTCTAACTCCAAACAGCTTGCCAGGAAAACAGCAAACAAGGCATGACTGCTGTCCCAAAGGAATGCAAGTTTGTGGAAACAGTTTATGTCAAGATTTTACTTTTATAAATGTTGAGCCCTACCTTGCTGTACTAGTACTTTGGAGTGATTTTATTCCTGGATCAAAGAACTGCTCAGCATGAACAAATGTCCAGAGACTGTTTATAAGAAGATCAAAGCTATAAATAAGCAGGGCAAACGTCTCAGGTTTAATTGCAGCAGGGAGCAGAGCTTGGAGAGGCCTGGGAGGAGCAGGAGGCTGAGGGGAGGCTCAGCACGAGGGCTGCATCCCCTGCAGCAGCACCCATGCCAGCTGTGCCCTTCCATGGCATCTGGGCACCAGGGAAAGCAGAATCCCAGCAGAATGTCCCTCCTTTGGTGCCACTCCTTTATGTGCTTCCACATAATCCAGTGTTTCCCATATGCTGATATTCTGTACTGAAAAGGGTCTACATGCCGTGGAATTTACTTTGCATTTCTGCTTTCCCAAGTTATTGCCAGCCTTCCTCTGCTGGGTTTTATTTTTGACATGGAATAATCTCCCTTTGACTTGGAAATGTGGTGTGCACTAAGAGTTCTGGTTACAGCTCCAGGGAGAGGAGAACTCCTGTGGGACCTGCTCTGAAAGGTGTGGTCCAAGCAGAGAGCAGTGCTGGGAGCAGTGAGAGCTGCAAGTTGCACTGGACACTGGTGAAATCTCAGTCCTGGGCTGGTATGAACATATCCTGGATGCAAAGGATACTTTCAAATGTCATGGAATTGTTTAGGTTGGGAAAGACCTTTGAGATCACTGCTGCTCCCCCAGCAGTGCTAAGCCCAGCACTGACCCCTGTCCCCAAGTGCCACATCCACAGGGATTTGAAATCCCTCCAGAAATGGGGACTCCAGCAGTGCCCTAGGCAGCTGTGCCAATGCTTGACAACCCTTTCAGTAAAGACATTTTCCTGATATTCAAAGTAAAGCTCTTCTGGCACAACCTGAGGCCATTTCCTGCTGTCCAATCACTGCTTGCCTGGGAGCAGAGCCTGACCCCCACCTGGCTCCAGCCTGCTTTCTCAAAGAAGATATCAGAATTTGAAACCAATTATTGCCAACATTCTGCTTGCTGGGATAGCAAAGGCAATGTCACAGAGCCTGAAGGTGACCTTGGTTAATCCCTGTAGAGCTCACATTGTTCAGCATGATAAAACCATGATGTTGATATGAAGGAGACTTTGCACCCTGCAAAATTTATTTGAAATTTCAAGCATGTTCTTATTCTCCTTGAAGACAAACCCCAGGTCTGTTTAAAGAATTAATTACAGCTATGATAAAAAGCACTCAGATAGTCTGGAGTTAGGACTGCTCTTAGGGAAGACCCAGCTTCCAGACTTAGCTATTCCCTATTTGGAACAGTAATTCACACCCATGTCCATACCCTGATTCACTGTCCTAATTCCCAGGCTGTTAGGAAGGTGATTTTTCTCTAACATCTTAATGTGTATTGGCATCTTTTGGCACAAGTAAGTTGATTTGTAGGGGAAAAATCAAGGCAGATCCCATCTCCTGGTTTTACCTGAGAATCTTCCAAGCCAGCTCTACCATGACAGTTCAATTGTTCCTTTACCTGTCCCCTTGACTGTTTCCATGCAGGGACACCACAGCATGGGTTTCAAGTCTTTTTAAATGCTCTGTAGCTGTGGACTTCATTTGTAAAAAGAAAAAAGAATTCAGCAGAAACCAGAGCAGGATTTGTGAAGCATTTCGTTTCCTTACCCAGCTGTGTTGGTGAAACTAAAACCAGGTGTTGTAAAAGGTCCTGGCCAAGTCAGGAGAGCAAAGATGGGAAGTTGTGGCTTGTAACTTTGTAGGAGTGAACCTGTGATAAAAGAATGTCAAGCAGATAAAGTCATACAGAGACATTGCAATTGAAATGAGGAGAGCAGAGGAGGAGGGACAGGGACAGGGACAGGGACAGGGACAGGGACAGGATGCAATGCCAGGCTGGAGCTCCCTCTCTCTGTGGCTGAAGGATGTGGGTATGAGCTTCCTGGCTTTCTCTCTTCAGTGTAATATGAAGTGATGCTCCTGGAGGCAAAAAAAAATAAGAACTAATGAACTCCAGACTAGGCAGAAGCCTAAAGCTGGGTATGAGCTTTTAGGGAGTGAGTTGGAGTTTTCTGTTAGCCTGAGAGCAGTGAGTCTGTCTGTCAGACAGGAGAGGTCATGTGTGAGAAATTCTCACTGGATCAGACCTGACTTTAAGAGCTATGATAGAAACTGAAATTCTTCTGACACACACGACATCCACTCTTAAGGAGAAACCAGACTCACAAACCCACAGCCAACAAAATCTCATTTGTGAGGGCTTTTATTACTATCTCTATACTTTTAATCCTCCCTGAGTACAAAGGGAAAGCAGCAGCTCCTTGAAGCATGGTGGTTATATTTTCCTAGATGTGATTTCTTTTAATGTTACTTTTCTAAACTGCAGACCTAAGTGATGAATTATTGGAATGTGTAGGTATTCTGTGTGGCTGTTCCTTCACCAGTCTCCCTGCAGGTGAAATTTGCTCCTGTGCTTTCACCATGAAGCAGAACAACATTCTGGGCTCTGCTCTGGCTGGGGTTAGGAGCAAACATGATGTGTTTGTAATCACACACGTTCCAGAGGCTGAGAGGTGAATCAGCCCTTCAATTTTCAGCAATGTTTGAAGTTTGTATTTGTGTGTTACTGATATAAAAGTTAGGAAAAAAGAAACTACAAAATTAAGTCTAGTCCTTCCTACCACAAATAATCATGTACTTTACATGTGCAATTAGCAAACCAGTTGCATACCCTGTATCTCTTTGTTACCTCTTCTGCTCCAGATTGGCACCCAGGACTGTGTTTGATCTCCAAGATCCTTTGCCTGTGCTGGCTGTGCTAAGATTTGAATCAGTAATCAAGCCCATTAAAGCAGTCCATTAAGCTTGATGATCTTTAGAAACAACTTTAGTTTGTAGCTGGCCATATTCCTTGATTTCTTAGTAGTGGTACAGGATGAAATGGTGCTGAGGATTTCTCTTTGTAGATCATGGGAAATATCATGTTTTTACAGGCTTAGTGTTTAATAACTGAAATTCTGATGGAAGTTGGCTTTATATTGAAACTAAAATAGTGTGTGGTAAGTTAGAAATTCAAGCATTCACATTGGAACTCTGACCTACATCTGCTGGGGAAAGGAGAAGTTCCCTAAATGATGCAGCTGGACAATTGCAGGTGAATGGGGCCTCCCTCTCTCCAGGCTTCACATCTCACACTGTAAATTGGAAATGGAGGAGCTGGATTTAGAAACTTGGGAGAAATTTGCGGTGGGAAAAAAAGGCTATGGAAGGAGAAAACTTTCATTTAAAAGAAAGATTATTGGTTTTGAGGAGAATAATATATCAATTTGGTGTATAATTAGAAAAAGTATTTTATTGGTTGATTATAAAACACATAGTAGAATCTATCTAGGTGTAATTCTAGCATTAAAAAAATTACTGATAGGTAAAAAATTCCATTTTATGAGGATGAAGGGAAAAAGAAGAAAATTGCAAGAATTGCAGACTTTCTTTTGAAGATATGTCCCAGATAATACAAAATAAAGTGATATTGCCAGAGTCGGGAACCTAAAGTTTGAGTTTGGATTCAAATCTGAATTTTTCAAAGTATAGGGAGAATCATCTGAACAGGGAGGGAGGGGGGGAAGGAAGGAAGGAAGGAAGGAAGGAAGGAAGGAAGGAAGGAAGGAAGGAAGGAAGGAAGGAAGGAAGGAAGGAAGGAAGGAAGGAAGGAAGGAAGGAAGGAAGGAAGGAAGGAAGGAAGGAAGGAAGGAAGGAAGGAAGGAAGGAAGGAAGGAAGGAAGGAAGGAAGGAAGGAAGGAAAGCTTTTTGCATTACTTACTCCAGCCCAAAATTATTGAGGTAGTGACTTTTTTTTTTAATATGTTATGCCATATATATGTATGCTATGTTTTACCAGCCTTAATTTCCAAGGTGCTACAATGGACTTAATAAAAACAACAACCCCAAATAAGTGTAATTCAACTTTAGAAATAAGCATGTTATAAGGAAAAAAACATGAAAGATATGTGATAGGGGATGGCATTTCTGAGGGCAATAAGATTATGACCCTAATATTAATGGAATGTATTTTTTTCAGTTTTTACTTAGCTGTTAAATTAATATTTAGATTTAAAATTAACTTAATGAAATGGGGTGACTTTAAAACTCTGGTTCAACTGTTAAATTCAGGAAATTTTGGTAGACACATGGAATTTTTTTAAACATATTTTTATAAACATAAAAAATTATTTAGGAGAAAACACATTATAGTTTCCCTTGGCAGAATTCAAAGTGTCTACCTCAGGGTGAAGTTTCATGGTCTGCTTAAGCTGATGGAGCTGCAGGGCTCCTGCTGGAAGGAGCAATCTTGGATCTCCTGGCCTCCTTCTCTGCTGTTTGCCATAGCCTGGCTAAAAACCAGCCATGGAGAGGGCTGGGAGGACTTCCCAAGCAGCTCTGATTAGGGCTGACATGCTTGCTGACAGCAGAAGTGAGGAGAAAGCCTTCAGTCTCAACATTCCACAGACAAAAAACTTCCATTTGGACAAAAATAACTTCCACAAATATATTGGGAAAGAAGCTGTTTGTAAAATATTGAAGGCCAGATTCCTAGTGTCCTCTCTGCAGTATGAGACTTTGACTCAGCTGATATTTCCTTCCAGTAAATGAGTCAAAGGGTTCCATGTGTGGATGTCTGTTGGTAATAAAGGGCAGCAGGAGATGCTTCCACCCTGCTTTGGTGGTAATCTCCTCAGTTGGACCTGAATGTCCAGGCTCTGCCTTTGCTCATCACTCAAACTGAGTTTGAGCCCTCAGGCAATGTCTGTGCCAGGGCTCTGTGCTGCTCTGGGGAGCCCCAGCAGGGGCTGAGGGAGCTGGGAAGGGGCTCAGCCTGGAGAAAAGGAGGCTCAGGGGGCCCCTTGTGGCTCTGCACAAGTCCCTGCCAGGCGGGGACAGCCGGGGGGTCGGGCTCTGCTCCCAGGAACAGGGACAGGAGCAGAGGGAACTGTCACTGACATATTTCATGAAAAATCCTTTTCCAGGATCTTTTTCTCCTGAGAAGCTGAGAGGCCTCAGAAATGGAATGTCAGCAATAACTATCTGATGGCTGTGGAATGTGGTCTGGAGATGCTTTACCAACAGGTGCATCTTTGCTTGGTTGCATGTAAAGTGTTTCTACTTGATGACCAATGACAGCCACCCGTGTCGAGGCTGTGAGCAGTCACAAAACTTTATTATTATTCCATTCCTTTCCTTGCTAGCCTTCTGATGGAAATATTTTTCTTCTATTATTTTAGTATAGTTTTAGTATATAATTTTCTTTAATATAATATATATCATAGAATAATAAATCAGCCTTCTGAAACATGGAGTCAAGATTCTCATCTCTTCCCTTGTCCTGGGACCCTCAAACACCACCACAGGGAATGGCCTCAGGCTGGGCCAGGGCAGGCTCAGGGCGGATATTAGGGAAAATTTTTTCATGGAAAGGTTTTCCAGCACTGGAATGGGCTGCCCAAGGAAGTGATGGGCCACCTCTGTGCAGCCCTGGCAGTGCTGGAGTCCTTGTTCCTGGAAGGATTTAAAAACCCTGCACTTGTGGCACCTGGGGACAGGGTCAGTGCTGGGCTTGGCACTGCTGGGGGAATGGTTGGACTCATGATCTCAAAGGGTTTTTCCAACCTAAACAATTAACCAGTAAATGGCTACAGAAGTGAGCCAGAGCACCAAATCTTTTATAGGCTGAATGCCAGGGCAAAGTTCCACCCCTTTAATGAAAACAAATGGACAAAAGGCATTATTGCTCTTCTGGGAGCGACTCAGAATCACAGACACCTTCCCTCCGGAATCAGTCTGGCTTTTGCATATTGAAGTATATTCAAAGTATTTGTATTTTAATCAGCATAATTGTTATTTTAATACACTGGTCTTGATTTCAGAATATTCTTTTCAGTATCTACTTAGCCATATTTAATTATTCCCTGTAATACTGAATGGTCTTCCCTTGCTTTACCCCATGTCAGGCAAGGATAATTCTGTTTAGTGTACAAAGCTCACTCCTGTTTTATGTCCATGAAGCTGTGGGGTTTCTTGGTGCCCTTCCATTTGACCAGTGCTTTTCTCAGTGATGTCTGGCCAGAGTACAAACTCTGATGCTCTTTGGACAAAATGCTGAGGGCATTAAAGAGGGTTCCTTGTGTCTGAGACTCTGCAGTTAATAAGTGACGTTGTTCCCACAGAGCAGAGGATGTAAATTGCAACAGAAGGCGAAGGATTTCACTGTTGTGTTTGAAAAGGGGAATACCTAAATATTGATGATTTAGTTTGGGTCACATCAGAGGCCCTTGAGACTCTCTGAAGAGGAGAAGCTGATTCTTGCTGAAGGAGTGTTACAGTAGCATATTAAAATTTTAAATTCAGCATTGTGGGGGGGCTTTTAATTCCTATTAGAAGACAGAGGGTCTGTACTGTATTTATGCAGCATTTTCCTTGAAGTATTTAACTCATCAAAGTATCAGGACCAAGAATTCAGAGGTAAAGTCTCCAAAGTAAATGTCTCTCTGCCTTTTGATTGCAGTCACAAATCTTGTGTCTTCCCACAGTATCTGCTAATTATGGCAAAGTTTTTTACCTGTTATCTGCTTATGAAATTTTGCTATGGAAATTCACATGGAATCACAGTTCTGTGATGGCAAATATGCACACATTAATAGATGGCAAGGGTAGTAAATAACAGGGAGAGCTTTTGCTGTTGGAACTCACATATTCAGAATCATTTTTTGATGACATCCCACTTTTATATTACCTTTAGGTATGACCAAAGTCCATATGAGCAGAATGCATGCACCATGGAACAGAAAATATTTTGCTGCATCCTAACAGTCTTATTTTGCTTTTGAGCCCTCTTTTCTTTTCCTGAAGTTGAAGCCCAGATACCCTTTCCAATTAAGCTTCATGTGCACTCTAGTAATGCAAACTCTTGTTTTGTATTTCATAAAAGTAGATCAGGGAATGTGATACTGTTCCTCTGGCAACCATTAAGAGAAAATGAAAAAACAGAGTTTCATCCAGTGAAGCTCCCTGCATGGAAGCCACAGCCTGGGTGCAGTGCAGGTCTCCAGCTCAGGAACAAGGAGAGAGGTCTCTGCTTTTGGTTGGGATAGAGTTAATTTTCTTCCTAGTATCTGCCACAGTGCTGTGCTGCTGGTTTAGGAAGAGAATAATGTTGATAACACACTGATGGCTTGGGTGATGCTGAGTGGTCAAGGACTGCTCAGTGTCCCCAAGCCTGCTAGCCAGGAGGGACACAAGGAGCCAGGAGGGATCAAAGCCAAGACAGCTGATCTGAACTGGCCCCAGGGATATTCCAGACCATCAGTCAGGGGGTGGTGAGCAACTCTGCTGTCAATAATTTGTCTTTCTTGGGTTTTATTCCTCTTTTTATATTCTTTTTTTTCCCTGTTGTCTCTCTTTCCATTAAAATTATTATTCTTATATTTTACAGTAAAGATGATTCTGTTTTATTTTATTTCAATTATTAAACTGTTCTTTTCTCAGCCCACAATCCTTACCTTGGTTTCCCTGCTCTGCTGCCATCCCAGGGCAGGGGATATGTGACTGTGGTATTTAGCTGCCTGCTGGGGTTAAACCACCGCAGCAGGTGAGACATTTAACATATGTGAGTACTCCCTTTGAACTAAATCAGATTATTCACTTGTGTAAAATTGCTCAACTGCCTAAATGTCTGCAGGATCAGGGCCCCAGACTGCAGACAGGAGCACCAAAGCAATATCCCTCTCGCTGTGCTGCTCAGCCCTGCTCTCCCATTCCCGGCAATTGAAGGAGGGGATGGACCATTTTCAACGCCTCTGTTCCATTACTAGAGCCTTAGTGGGAGGACTGGGGTACATAAACACATTTTTTAATTATAAAACATAGTAGTTGAAAACAGTTCTATAGCAAGTAGGATCATAATGTTAAAAAAAAAAAAAAAAAAGGAAAATTACCATCCAAAGCTGCAGGGCAGACTCTGGGTATCAGAGAAATCCTGGTCATTCAGTTCCTGCACAATTTCAAATGATAGGGTTTTTAAAGAGGTAACATCATGCAGACCAGGATCTTATTTAAGTTTGTATGCAAAAATTTCTTTGAACATAAAGTCGTGTCCTAAATTAATAAAAGAGAAGGAAATAGCTCTGCAAGCCAAATGAAATCCGTATTTTCATTAGCTCCTCCTGCATAACCTTCTGATATCAGCTGGGCTTACAGCTGTTAGCAGGTGATTGATAGTGCTTGTTAAGTTCTCCTTATCTTTCTGAGTGCATCTTTTGGCATTCTAAATATCATCTCGATAAGATTTGCAGGGCAATTGAATTCAGTATCTTTGAGACATCCATGGCAGTAACTTAGAAACAGAAATGACCATGCTTTAGTTTGGAATTTTTAACCTTTGGGGCTTTTCCACGCTAGGATCCTGAAGGCTGCTCAGATTTATCTTCTAGCACATACTAAACATTCTCCCATGATTAGCTTAAAACAAGTTCTTTGTTACAATGAAGATCTCATCTCAGAAATGACATAAAGTTTATCACTGTTATTCCATTCTGCATTTTCCTCATGTTCCAGCCAGTAACTAATCTAATATTTGCCTCAGAAAAGATATTATAAGTAGAGAACATCTCCTTAGGAGCATGCATGCTATAATCCTTTCAGGCTTAATTATTTTTGAAGTTCATGCCTATATATCTTTGATTTCTATTTAGAGGGTCTGTGACACTTTTATTATTAGAGTGAAATATGCAAAAAAAAAAAATTATCATTTCCTATTCTCCGAAGTATGGACTTTT
The DNA here is from genome assembly GCF_901933205.1 of Camarhynchus parvulus. NCBI lineage: Eukaryota > Metazoa > Chordata > Aves > Passeriformes > Thraupidae > Camarhynchus > Camarhynchus parvulus. The sequence continues at coordinate 17,263,250 of NC_044581.1, read as the reverse complement.
TAAAAAATGTTTTCTAGGTGTATAAATTAATTTCAGTCAGATCGCCACTCTGCCTAGAGTGACTCTCAATGAATGCACGCATCTCCTAAACACACAAATCAACTTTTAACACCGAAGTGTAAAAAAGTCTTGTCTCTATGTAGGCAAGCTATTGGGGCTGCTGAGGAAATCTGTCAATAAGATCATGTTCAGGGAGGGCACTCCTGAAACGAGTGGTACAGGAGGCTGCCACTCCTTGCTGTTAAATCAGCTCTGCCACCCCAGTGACAAACCCACTGAAATGTGACCTCCAGCAGGAGCCCGAGGTGTTCCTGAAGGCTGGCACAGAGCTGGTCAGTGCTGGCCATCTGCAGGCCCCAGAGTGTGTGCGTGACCCTGTGGGTGCTGAGCAGGCTCTGTCCCCAGCCGGTTACCATGGCACCTCCTGTTTGTGACAAGCCACCCCTGGGCTCCCTCTGAAAGAGCCCAGACTTCAGCTGCCACAACAACAGATGGGAGCACAGATATGGGGGCTGAGCAGCTCTGAGCAGCGAGGCCACCTGTGGTATTTTCTGGGGTCCCCCGTGGCAGGAAGGAATGAATCTGACTCCATGTTCTTAGAAGGCTAATTTAATATATATATAATAACTCAGCCTTCTATATAATAAAGTATATATAATATAAATTATAAAATATAATAATTATATAAATATGTATAATAAATTATAGTAATAAACTATAAAATTATTATTTATATAATATAAATGAATATTGTATTAATTATACAATATACAATATTGTATATTATATAATATTATATAATATATTTATATAATATTATATAATATTATATCATAGTATATTACACTACAATAAAACTATACTAAAGAATAGAGAAAGGATACTTTCAGAAGGCTACAAAGAATGATAATGAATCTCATTACTCTCTCCAGAGTTTGACACAGCCTGACTGTGATTGGTCATTAAGTTAAAACAATTCACATGAAACCAATCAAACAATGACCTGTTGGATAAACAATCTCCAAACACATTCCAAAGCAGCAAAACACAGGAGAAGCAAATGAGATTGTATTGTTTTCCTTTTTCTCTGAGGCCTCTCAGCTTCCCAGGAGAAGAATCCCGGGCAAAGAGGATTTTTCTGAAAAGATGATGGTGACAGCCAGCACCAGCAGCTCTGCTCCAGCCTGCTGGGGGGCTGGGGACAAGGCACACCAGGCATGGAGCTGCTCCCAGCCCTGCGACGCCAGGGTTCCCAGAGTGATGGGGTGATGAGGGGGGATGCTCAAGGACAGGCAGCACGGGAAATGGGCGCTGAAATGGAAGTGGAGCTGATGGCCTTAAAGGGGACAAACTTCATAGAATTACAGAGTCCCAGAATATTCTGAGTTGGAAGTGTGAGAAACAACTGCTTACTTTAAAAATTCAAAGGGTTTATTAAATGTTAACAAAAATACAACAAAAGGACTAAATAAGGAAAAGCAGGCCTGGAAGCTGCCCTTGTGGCTGTCCACCACATGGCTGGCTCACCTTCAAATGGATACTTTGCCTTTTAGACCTCTAGCCCCTCCTAGAGCCTTGCCAGTCTCCTTCCCTGCTGTCCAGTGGTAGAAATCCCTTTTCTTACATTCTGATTGGAGGTCAGGTGCTGCCATAGTAACAAGCCAACCTTCCCAAATCTCTGGATTACCGAGACTATCCCATGATAACACATACTGGGGGAGCACATTGCAGTATCATAACTATACATTCATAAAACTTATTTTTCCATACATATAATGCTTACCCCTTAATTGTGAGAGCCAACCATTTACTCATCTATAACAGAAGGGACTCACAAGGATCATCGAGTCCCAGTCTTGAGTGAATGGCCCACACAGGGATTGAGCCCACAGCTTTGGTGTTGTCAGCACCATGCTCTGAGAGCAAATCTGAGTTAAAATCTTATCAGCTGTGTGGTTTCAAGAGGTGCAGTGACCATGGGGAGAGCAAAGCACTGCACAGCGCCGTGCCTCAGTCCCCTCTCAGAAGGGGTGTGCGCATGGCATCACTCAGTGCCTGAAACTCATGCATATCACAATCACTTATGGATTCCAAATCAAAAAATTCAAGAGATTTGGTTCAATTTTCATATCACAACAGGAAAGAAGGGATATGCAGAGGTAGTCTGAATTGCATACCAGAGTGCCAGAGCTCAGAGATTCTTTCCTGTTGTTGAATCTGCTCACTTCTCAAAACGATTCACCTTAGACAAGGGTAGAGGAAAAGGGCAGAGGACACCCCACTTTCAAAGACAGAGCACACTAAATCTGTAAATCAAGATAATAACCTGCAATGCATCCTCTAGTTCCTTTTTTCTTTTTCTTTTTTTTTTTAATGCATCCAGCATGATTAATTGTCTCTTCAATTGTTTTGAACCTTGGAAGTATGTGTGAACAATAAGATTGGCATTTGTGCTTTTGCAGGCACTGAAGCACTTCTGAAACGCAAATCATTGATAAACTTAAATTATTTTATCGGATTTATGGAAAAAAGGCAGAGGTTGATTAAACGTTGAGTCTTGGGTGATATTTAATTGGTAACCATTACATTAGGAAATAGATTTGCCATAGTTTGTACCATACAAATGGGATTCAGGCTGCAAACAAGGAATGTTAATAACCTCAGTGAGCATCAACGTGTGGGCAACAGCAGCTTAGAGGGAAGGGGAAATATTGTTTCACTGGCATGGAGCTAAAAGTGAAAAGGAATCTTTCTCTGTAGGAAATGTTTCCTTGTCTGTCCCTTTGCTGTGAGCTGTGCAGTGTTCTCATGTATAACTTCTGTTATATTTGTGCTAAATATAAAAGGGGTCACATTAGCCTCCTTAAAACAGAGGTGAGGGAAGGTGTTCCCTGCAGTGAAAGCAGCTGGGACAATGCTGTGCCCTCAGGTCATGGTTAAAAGTGCCTGATTTAAGAGTTCACAACCTGCTCCCACGGTGCTGTGAGTAACTTTAGTTTGCCCTTAATTGTCTTCATTTAAATCTTTGTATCATTCTTCTCACAAATGAATCTTGAGAAAAAAAAATCAAAACCACCAAAAAATCACATTGAAAAAAGAAAAATATGAAGAAAGAAAAGACTGAACTAAAGAAGAAAGTAAAAAAAATCCTATAGAAGGCAGGTTTCTCTGAGATGAGTGGCTTTTAACCCGTGTGTGTGTTTGCTTTGATTTGGTTTGGTTTGGTTTGGTTTGGTTTTGACCACTCCAGTGACAAATTCTAGAAGGATTTGAGGCACAATCAGCATGGTCCTGTGGAGTCCTTGTCCCAAGTGGCTCAGAACACCAAGAGAGCTCTGTGGTGCCACCCTGTCCCACACCAGAGTGTGCCACTCGTTTGTCACAGCTTGGCCAGAGGGCAAAGCAGTGCTTGGAGCTCCTCACATCTGGAAGCTGTCCCAGTCCTTGTGCTGAAGTCCAGCACAATTAGTTCCAGGAAAGACTCACACTCTGGTTGTGCTTATTAAGCACAACTTCAGCCTGGTGGAAGCTGACAGGAGTGCTGGCCTAGCTATTAATGGAATTGAATTTTCATCCATTGTGCTGGGAGAAGAGGGAGGGTGAGTTAGAAACAGCACTGTGGGTAACTGTGGGGATGTCAACTGTCCAGGTGAGCACAGGAGAAACTGCCTGGCAGTTTGAGTGGTGAAGGACAGAGATTTTGACAGAAAAAAGTGGGACTTTTCAAGCTGCTGTCTCTTCATGTTGGAGAATTAACTGCTCTTTTGGATTCCTTCTTTTCTGAAACCATACATGTTAATGCAGAGCCAGCAGTTACCTCACAAAGAGTCAAAACTCTGCCTGTTGGGCTACTCTTGGTGGTATCAGCTCTTGGGGTTCTCATGGCTCAGGGTTAGAGTGAAAACAAGGAGAGATCCAGCCACTGAAACAGGGCTTAATAATGAGAATGGCAAAGGGCAGGAGAGAGAAGAGGCAGGGGGAAGGAACACATAGTATTTATCCAGAACAGTGACATTTCCAGGCTTTCCCTAGATAATTCATTTTTCCATTACTGCAAATGGTTATTCTGACTGGAAGAATAACTACAGATGGCTTTTTTAAGAAGCTCAAAAATGTGAAATGAGCAAGTTACACTTTAATGGAATTGAGTCACTTCAAAGTATACATTCAAAGCCTGCTGGCAAATTTCTCGGGTGGCTGACTACAAACAGCAAAAATCCCCCATTTTTGGAGGTGTGATTTAGCAGGCCACTTCTCTGTACTGACTGATATTTGTATATTTATCACTTCAAAGGTGATGAATTAGAAATATCAAGCATCATTAAAATCAATGGGAGTTGGCTTTTGACCTTACTGAGGCCAGGATTTTATCTAGTACCACTGACCTCTTTGTTCTTCTATTTTGTCACTTTGCTCTGCAGCTGTGAAACTTTTTCTAACTTATGTTTTAGCTCCCCTATAGAATTGTAATCAGTACAGGATTGGCTTCCAGGGGAGCTAAGCTGTACTTACCATGTTATTATAAGGCTAAATTACCCTTAATATGCTGACTTTACACTACTTTGAGAAGTCCTGTCACTGAGCATTTCTCAGGGTATAGCAGGTGTAGATGAAGAGATCATGTTGATATACCTCTTACCTCTCCTAAAATATAATTTTGATCTGTTGTCATGTGCAAATTCCACAGGGCCTCTACAAGATGGCATCAGGATAAGCATTGTTCAGGGATGTCTGAATGCACCCTGTGTTTTAGAGCAGCAGGAATCCTGGAGACAAGTAGATATTTTTCACAGAGCTGATGACAAACAAGCCTACGGCACCCAAAAGATAAATGGCTGTTGGTTTTATTTTAAAAAACTCTACCATTGCTGTGAATTAATTCAAGCTTCTTCTGGAAAGGTGTTGGCTCTTCAGAAAAAGAACCAAACAAAACCCAAAATCAAATGACAAGCAAGCTTTAGTTTAATCTCAGCACCGCAACTTAAGAGCTAAAAGAGAAAAAAGCAAAATTCTTGTCTCTTTTAGGACACAAATTACCTTTCTTAGACAGATCTAACCCCAAAAAGCTTTTTCTTTTAGCTGCTGTTTCTTCTGGTCTCTCCAAAACCACATCCACTTGTAGTTTGGCTTTTTTCTGCAAGGGAATCCATCAATGTGGCATATTGGACGTGGAAAACATGATGCAGCAATTTGTTAATGGAGAGTATGTTTTCATTTTGTGAGAAAAATCACTGATTATGTGCAGTGGTAAAAGTTCAGGGTCTTTTAAACCCTCTTTCTGTGTAGAGCTAAGTTCTTATTTCAGTAGGAACTGTAGCAGCTCAAAGTCTCTCCTTTTAGCTCCATACTGAACCAATGCAATCAAATGTGAAATGGAAAATGAGAAAAGTAATTATTATTACCAATGGCATTTCTTTAAATGTTGCTTTTCAAAAGCACATTAATTACAATATGCTTTTCATGTTGGTTGAGTTTATCTATATAGGGAATACAATCATTAATTATCATAATTAAGACACCTGAATTCAGCCTGACTGGCATTTCTTCCACCCCGAGTTGTATCGTTGTTTTATCTCTGACAGTTAGGTTTTCAATCAGATGTTATCTACTTTTTCCTAATCATTAAGAAATGCTTTACTAATTAGCACATGAAATTCATCCTACATCAGACTGAATTGAATCAAGGTCTATTATCTTGAACAGTAAGACACTTCAGAATTCACAGTAATAGGGCATGAATATGTGATACAGTTCATACACATTTCATGAACCTCCACGTTGCCGTTATTTTTTCAAGACTCTGCAATTAGTTATGCCATTTTCAGGTCACTTAATTCCCTCTCACTGTTTAACAGTCTGGTAGATTACAATGCTCTAAAAGCCTGAGTTAACTCATCCCATGCCACGAGCTTTTTCCATTCCCCAATAAAGATGATTTTCTGAAACTTTCCCTCATGTCCTGAGAAACCATCTGCCATGTACAAAACTTTCCCTGAATATTGTTTATTAAGAAAGGAGGACATATTTTCAACTATTATGTCAGCTCTAATTTGAATTCCATGCACGTGAATCACTTCTTGCCTGATCCACAGCTATTGTGCCAAACTTTAGCCATGTTCCTCACCTCATCTTCCACTGGATATTGCCCTCATGGAAGGAACCAACCAGCTTGGGACCAATCTTAACCTGATTAAAAGGTTTTAATCCTGTTTCTAGTAAACTGTTCTAAATGCAGAGGAGGGTATGCTTTTGCCCTTCTCTGTTCTCCAAGGCACAGTCCCCTAGTTGTGATCAGTTTTAATTTGCTTTAAGTAAGGAAAAGGATGTTGGGTTTTAGATTTACTTACAGGAAGTTATGAAGGCCAGGCTATAGAACTGCACAGAGAGATTAAAATGATTAAAATTTCTCATTTATGTAATAAACCTTACAGTGTTACAGTCTTTATATTCAGATACTTGGCATGAATTTCAGACCAAATCTCCTGTATGTGGGTTTATTTTAAATATGCGAATTTGTATCAGCCTTCAAATATCTACTCTTTCGTGGTTCTGAAAGGTGCAAGTTTCTCATTTAGGCAAGATAAAAACATTGAAACTTTTTATTCATTAAAAGGTGGAGTATAAAGGTGGTTGTATAAATCCTGGATACTTAGACATTGTCACAGGGCCTCATTTAGGTACACAAAGCTAAGTGGACACCCTGGCCTTGGCTGGAATTCCTGTGCAACCACACACAAAGCACAATGGATTTAGGAGCTCATTTCTGTCCCAGCAGATCATGCCTGCGTTTTTATTCTAATCCATATCTAAATAAATATTCCCCAATCTTGTATATGCTGGGAATGGGACACATTTTTGGATGGTGACAACTTTTTGGGGAGGAATGGCCAAGTGGCTTTTAAATAGATATTTCTGTATCCATCTAATCCAGTCCTGTGGATTTTACCATAGAAGGTCTAAGAACCTCCTACCAATGCTGTTACTCCTAGGAGGCAAACCTGGTTGTGCAACACTGGAATAGGGCCTTTGGGGGTGTACAGCCCCTATTTTAGGAGACAGAGGTAGGAAAACATCTCCAGATTAAGGCTTTGCAGTACAGAGCTGTAAATGCCTCTCAAGCCATGTGCCAAGATCAAACTGGAGCTTCTGAGACACAAGTGCACTTTTGTGGTGTGTGCCTTAAAATTGTTCATCCCTGCTTTGCATCAGATCAGTTATTTGGTGATATTTTTTTTCAAAGCACACTGTTTCTTACTCACAGGGGTTGCTGGAGAAAAATTCTCTCATTTTCTATGTAATTGTACCACAGCTTCATGAATGAAAGGGCTTGAAGTGGAAATCTCTCAGTTAAATGGAAAGTAGCTGGTAGCAGAACACTTCCCCAAGGGGACTCATGGATTTAGGAGCCATTTCCTAGCCTGCTGCCTTAGACTCTGACTTTCTTGACTTTAAGGATAGGCTGTAACAGGCTTCTGGTTCCCAGGAAAGAACTGTCAAGTTTTAGTGCTTTGAGAATTTAGTTAACAATTTCTTGTTTAAAAGTTGAATTAGTGGCTGGAGTTTTACAGGTGTTGACTCTTTACAACCCCGTTTTCTTCAAAGTAATTTTTGAATGAAATGCTCAGAACATCATAGAGCTTCTGAGCTTGCCAAAATACAGTTTGTACCAGCCCTAGTTGCATCTCTGAATATTAGAATATTTTGGGTTCAGTGAAAGTGCACTTATTAAGTCTTGGTAGCACATGTAGGATTGGGCCCATGAAGATGAGTTTGCAGTATCATTTCCATAATTTTTGTCCTTTAATTTCAGATAAAGATGGTTTCTAAGAGTTTATTCTCTTTGGGTTTCCTTCTGTAAGAAATGATAGCTGATGCTGTGTTTCCACACCAAATATTCTCTTAGAAGTGTGTCAGCTGTCCAGGTAAGGAATTAGCTCTTCCCTGTTTTCCCTTTTTAACAGAGGGTTAGTGCACCAGTTTATAGAAAGCACATTCAGTGAGGAGCAGGAAAAAAATACCTCAATCAAAAGAGCTGTACTGCTGAAAATGAATGATTACTCCTAGGGGAAGGAAGTGGGGTGGGAGAAGAGCTGCATCATACAATTCAATGGGAAATAAGGTTTGTGTGCAAGCTGGAGAGCAGCATAAGATTTCCCTGCACATCCACACCGTGCAAGTATATTTTTGTAGCGCATCATTTCTCTTTAGCTGGTGTGTTCAGTTACTGCTCATCTCCCTGAGGGATTTTTATTAGTATTGAAGGAGACTTCACCTGGAAATGGAGTAGCCTGAAATTTGACATGTTGGAAAAATACTTACATTTTTATCTGAATGAAAAAATGTAGTATTAAAAAAAATTAAAAAAAGTGGAGAGGGGGAAGTAAACATGCATTTCAACAGTCTCAAATGGTTACTGCGCCGTTTATGGAAAACAACATAATTATGACACGTAATTAATTAGTTAATTACAGAGGTATTTATTATTTTCATATGGGGAATTGTACTGTAAATGGTCCATTAATCTATTTGTACCCATAGAATCCGAGAGCAAGTAAATAATATTCTTTCAGTTTGTGATCGTTTATACTGTGAGAGAAAGCATTGCCAAGGTGCTGCCCTGCCCTAGAAATGGCTTTCCAGCAAGGCAGGGATGCACCTTTGGGCCTGGAGAATCAGGGTTTGAGGAGGAGGAGATGAAGTTTAGAGTGGGATCTATATGAAGTTGAGGCACAAAAATGGGTTCCAGCCAACTATGCCTCACTGGTGCTTTCACAAAAAGGCTGCCTCTAATCTGGATTTCAGCAATTTAGTGAGCATAAAGTCACTTCCAGAAGCATCACTGACTTGTGTTGACCTGGCAATGAGAACATTACTGGAGTTTATATTATTTATGGAAAACAATGAATAAATTCTTTCTGTGGTAGTGTGTGCTATTCCTTCCCCACAAGTTTGTTTCATCCTCTGAGTGTCTGGTTTTTGTACTTAGCCTTTTGCTTTCCATGACTCACCTGCCTCCTATCTCTGACCAAAATTCTTGTTTTGCAGAAAACTACTTTATAAGCTTGTGCATTTTGCCTTTAAAGCTAAATCTTGGAAACAGACATGTTCTAAATGCCAGTGAAGCAGAAAAATGTCTTGCAAAATGCTATGAACTCCCTCAGTGGAAGGAGATGGAAGCGTGCAACACAGCACAAAGAGTAAGAAACATCATCCAGCTTCTGAACTGTGGCACTGTGATCCAATCTGGCACTGTCTCCAACTCAAAACTCTATTTGTGAGGCCAAGGTCTCCTTCTTTGTGCAACCTTTCCTGCAGAAGAGCAGCTCCCCCCTGGCAGCATCGGGAGTTGGACACGCATGACAAATGGTTCAGTGGGGACTCGCTAGGCTGGGAAGCGAGAAGGAGGGCAGAATAAGCCCAATATCATTTTCCTTTAATATTCCTTTGTTTCACTCCTTCCCAAGGGGCACAGGCTGCCCCAGTTTGGATTCAGGGGATGAACTCACCCCACTGTCACATCCTGCTGCCATGTCTTGTGGCTGTAAGCAGAGCTGTGCCCTGTCTGGGGACCTGTGTCTGCCACCGAGTCAGGAGGACAGGGGACTTGTACCACTGGGCTGCTTACATGGGAAATTCTCATCACAGCAAAGGCACTGGGAATTGAAAGCAAGCTGCTGGGCTGCCACTCTCTCCTGAACCTGCACTGTGACTCCAGCCTGTCCACAGGGAGCAGCTGGGACAGGAGCTGAGCTGGAATAGCAATCACAGCCTGCCCTTTCTGCAGGAGCTTGTCTGCGGTCACTCGTGGCTTGTGCTGCTTCCCATTCCTCACCATTCCCTCAGGACAGATGTCTCAATGTGTGCCCAGAGCTCCTGTCCTACAGCACAGCTCTATCTCCAGCATCCCCACTGGGATCCTGCCCACAGGAGATGCAGAATCCAGCAGAAAAGTGGTGTCTTCCCCCCTGCAAGGACAGCGTGGCTGTGGTGCCACATTAGTGCCACATTTTATAATGTTGTTCTCCTCCCTGTTGCTCCCTAAATGCATGACTTCAGTTTTCTGCCTTAGAGGCTTCACAAGCTAAAATCCATTCTGAGGGAAGGAGAATGCTGGAAAGCAGCAAAAGTGCTGCCTGGAATGGCCTTGGCTATGAACACGTAGATGCTGGATGGAAGACAAAAAGTTGGAGGATAGAAGATTGAAACCTCAGATATAACAGAGCTTAAATTAAAATGGTTTTATTCTACAACTGCAAGATGCTATGTGTAAAAACAGATGCAAGATGAAAAGTTTGCAGAAGGAAATTGCTTATGCCCCAATATTTCCCTGGTTCCTTTCTCAGCTCTCTGGTTTCCACCCTTTCCTTACACACATACCAAGTTCATTTTCTTACAAGTAGTTATTTTGTTTTGGTTTTGAAATGAGAAAATAGAAGGCTGTAGTAAGAGTAATTTTCATATATTCCCCATGTCATATTTTTCTGGTTTCCTTTTCCCCCAGCAGTCTGTCTCTCTCTCAAAATCTCTGTTATTTGTGCTTATAAAGCAGCCCACACATTTTCCAGTAGTATTTCCACTCTCCAGGATAATGTTTTTTGGACCAATATATTGTAATATTTAGGAGGAAGAAAACATCTTCTAAGAATTCTTCTTATTTTCACCTTTTGATGTTCTCAACTGCCATTTTTTTCCTGAAATCTGATGGGTTGCAAGACAAGATTTTAAGTATTTACAACGATCTCTAATAAACCGCTTCATGGATATTTATGAGGTGCTGTTTTAGCAGGCTGTATTATAATATTAATCAAAATCAAGGCTGCCTCTTGGAAACACTCCAAGAGTTAGATCTTTGCTGAAATCTTTCCAGGTATCTTTATTTTTTCCATTCCTTTTGTTTTTTTGTTGTTGATAATTTCCAGTTAAGTTATTTATCAGATGATGTTTGAATACATATGAATACAGTTTTGACAGGAACTCAGAGAATCCTGAAATTAATCTTTGTTTTAATGTTTATTCAACACTTTTATATTTGTTTTCTGTTTATTTTTAAAGGAAAGGAGCAATACTAGCACCCTGCTGTGCCACTAAAATTACATTGTATGAGTTTATTGCTTACAAGCAGAGAATGTCCTGGCGTGTTCTGAAGATTTGTGTATGAATCCTTGGTGCAATTCTCACATCCCTCACTTAGAGGTCTGATGAACCCAGGAGGTCAACAGGTACAATTTCAAATACCTGTTTCTAGTTAAGGATTGTTTTTTTCTGAAAGCTTAACTTGATACCCTTAACTCTTAATTTTCAGGGGCATTAAGTCTGGCTGTCAGTGTGTGTTGAATGTTTTACACCTCCAAGAGAGCAAATAAAGTTTAATGGGAGTTTTTTACATGGGGTCCTCAACGATTTTCTGAAGTTCACAACGGTAAGGCCAGGCCAGCTGGGCACAAACCCCCTCCATTTCCTTGTTTATGTGTGCATGTATTTCTCAGATGGATATATTACATCCTTCCTTTTTAGCCTGTTAACTTGAAAGCCACTCTGGTATGGTCAAACAGGATCAAGATCAGAAATTGCTTCTATTATGTGTTGCTTTGGGTTCAGTATCTGCCTGATAGTTCTTAAAGAATTGTTGCAGAATTGCTGGGGATAGGCCTAAACCAGTTCTTAGGTTTCTGCTTTAATGTTATCATTTCCCACAAAATAATTGCTGGAGTATAGAACCACACAGGAAAACTCCACAATAAACCAAAAAAATCTACAGATGTGATTTGGGAAAGACCAATGACATATAAAATACTTATACAATACAGAATCACAGCAAAGCCATGTCAAAAATAAAAGGTCAATCATGAAATATATTTCATTTCAAAATGTTTTTTCAGCTGTAATGGCCTGAGATATTACCTGCAGCACAAGTCATTTGAAACCTGCAATATTGTTTTTAGTGCCTTTCCCTTTGCCCTTGTACCCCAAGCACTGCAGAACATGAAGCTGCAGTTAGAGATGACTGAGGGCCACTGCTGATCAGTCCTAATTAAAACACCTCTTGTGTGCTTTATTGGTACACACTCAGCTTTGGTCCATGGTTTTAGGGAATATTATGATAAATGTATCTGAGGGGAGATGACAAAGTCTGAGAAATAATAAATGTTGCTGTTCAAACGGTCTTACAGGTGTGGCAGGAGTTGTCATGGCCACTCTCCTGCACTTTGTCCGTGTGGAATTCAACTCTAAGGGCCCAATTCACCACTCTGCTGCACTGGTTTGATGCTGGTGCAGTTCCCCTCACTTCCACAGAAATGCAGCAGCCAAAGGCTCATGAAACAAAATGGCCTTCAGGCTTCAAATCATACAAACAGTGCTCAATCCAGTGGTACATTTACATTTTGGAGAGCTGAAGGACTTGGAAATGTTACTATTTTTAGCAGGCTGATAACAGGCCATCAGTCCCTGCTGCAGCACCATCTGGAAGTCCAGAGCCATACCAGAGCAAGTGGTTAAAAATCAGCCATGAGGAAAGAGGAGGTCTCCAAAAGATTGGTGGAATCCTCAGGAGAAGAAACATTTCTGTCCTTATCTAAATCCCAAAGGCTTTTTACTGTTGAAATCAGGATACCGTCATTAATGTTGTGAAATCGAGTCTGACTGAAGTTTGGGGGTGAGGGAGAGGTTATGGAAGTTGCACTGAGAGAATGTGGAAACAAGCAGAATGTGCTTGAGGGCAGGAAGGAGAAGTATGCAGGGACAGATATTTTCTGTCAGCAGCCTGAATTCCCAGCAGTGAGAAGTTTTGACCATTAGAGTGACATGGAGGCTTGTGGCAGAGACCTTGTTCAGTGATGCCTCCCTTTGTGCACTGGATCATCTGCAGTTGATAAATAGTCTTTAGCCATTGGAAATGCAGGCAGAGAAGTTGTGCTTTCTGTTGTGCAGAAATCTCTGGACAGGGTAATTTTATCTGGCCAAATCCACTTCTACTTCTGCAGCCTCCCTTGTGATGTGCTGAAATGGCACAGGCAGCCTTGTGCACTAACCTGAATTCCATCCTAATAGATGGAGTGAATAATTAAACTTTAATTAGCCCGTGCTTACATTCCCAACACTGCAAGTTTGCAGAGAGGGCAAACAAGGCATTGTCAGGGAAGTTATGTGTAGAAATCTGCTCTGATTGACTGAGAGTGCATCAGCCTTGACATATTCTTGCAATATTTTTCAGCAACAGAAGGAAAGAGAAGGATGCATTGCATCAATCAAATTAACAGGGCAAAAAGGCAAATGCAAGGCAAATGTCAGTTCACTCTGCAGACACTGCTCTTGCCCAAGTTAAAAGGAGGGAGTAAGGTGGGCCATTGTCCCCATTATTGGTGTGCCATACAAAACAGATGATTACTTGTGTTGTTTGAGACAGTTTTGCTGTTCTCCTGTGCTGAGCTGCTGCACTCAGTTCCAGTGTTATACAGTTGTAGCCAGTGTGCTGGAGAGAGCAAGCAGAGGAAAGGCTGCATGCCTGAATTAAAGCAATACCCAGTGAAATCCATTGTGTTTTGATTTATAATTATGGAAATTCTTCTATCCAGTGTGTCAGAGTGATTTGAAAACACCGAAGCAACTCCACAGCATAGGTTTTGCTCGCTGTAATGTGATATCAGCTCCTGGAAATGTACCTCAGGCACACTTCAGCTGCCAGCCTGGAGGTCCGTGCCAAGAGGCACATTGCTGGGATTTGCATTTTCCAGGGAGATGAGGCAATGCTGAGGGCACTGAGCCCTGCTGTGTAAGAAAGCCTGAGCCCAAGCTACATATTCAAGCTGCTTCCTCTGCTCCTGGTAGAAAGGGCAGACAGCGCTTGATTCCTGTCCTGGGGAACTCATCTCCTTGGGGTAGGATGAGTGCTTTTGTCTTTCCATCCCCCGGGGACCTGCCTGCAGGCTGCAGCCCGGACATCACCAAAAATGGGGAGGTTTTTAAGAAGTCTGCCTTGTCAGACTTCCTCTCAATAATCACAGCACGAAAATCTAAAAGCAGACTCCCAGCAAAGTACAGCTCAGGCCACGGGGGGCTGCTTCCTAACGGGCTCCTCACTCTTCTGACCCAGAAGGGTTTAATGGGAGAGGCTTTGGAGTGGCTCTCCCGCTGAAGGCGAGCCTGCTCAGGCACTTCTCCAGCTAATTTCCCTTTCACTGCAGAGCACATTTCCCCTCCATTCAGGAGGTGCCTGTCTTGGTCAATTCTGCTGAAAAGCCACTTGGAAATTCGTCCTTTTTTGTTTAAACACCCTGCCACAATATCAGCCTCTTGCACAGTTCATATATGAGCCTGCTGATGCTACAGGGGTGTTACTTCATCCTTGATGAGCTGTAAAAAACAGGTGCTCACCCTGAGGGTTTGACTTAAATCCAACAGAATTAAGAAATGTTAAAGGAGGATCTGCATCTTTCAAGCAGACCCATTGTGTCTTGGTGCTGTAGATAAGCTCCAGCCAGTGTAAGGAGAGGGAAGTTTCACTCGAATAAGAGCAGTGCAATTTGAAATGCTGGCAGCTGATAAGTGCAGGTGAGGATAAAGGCATGTCTGCATCAGTCACTTGCATTTCACTTGGAATATATTTTTCTTTGTGGGAAAATCCTGCAGATATATGCACCCATCTGCTCCTCAATCCTCATTATCTTACTGCTAGTGTGCTTAATTATATCCTTCCCATAAAATCCCCAATTTTAATATGCCTTGGAAGTATATTCTACACCTTCTTTCTAAAATAAAATATCTTAAGTATCTCTTCAGTCCTCCAGCTTGACAGACCTGAAAATGCAAATGAAAATATTTTCACTTCTCACTGAAGATACCTCCAGACTCCAAGACTATGCAGAGTCTTGTCCTTATATCATTGTATCTGTATCTTCTGCTTCTGAAAATATTGATCCAAAGGATCTTTGCACACCTTAAAAAAAAAACCACAGGCTGAATGAAAGCTGTAGAAGAAAATATGCAATCTGGAAGCATGTTATCTATTCATTCTGAGAAATTCTCACACTTTCCCATATATATTTTGTTTATTTTTCTGTCATGCAGGGATAAAATAAAGCAGAAAGGTTTCTTTTGCACTAAACTAAGGTCCTGTCCCTTCCCACTTGCATTATTCTGGGATTAGGTGACACTATGTATTTTTAATTTCACTTATTGACATTGAATTGTATTTAACTCCTTGATAACGAGATCCTATTCAAATATATTTGGTTTATCTCTTTTGACTCTGAAAGTACAAATAATACCAAAATTTCAGTTGAACTTTCATAAAGCTGGTGCTGTCCTATAGTAAAGTCAAATAATTACATTGATTTTCACTTGGCATCTAGACTAACTCTTAAGGAATATATGTGGTAATTGATTTGTATGCTAGAGTTGCTGCAGGGTTTATTTTCAAAATGAGATTTTGGGCTAGGGTATTTTTTTGTTAATTAGATATATTTTAAAGGATTTATGTTCTCTTCTTGTTCAAATAGACTCAATTTTCAATGACTTCTACCAAAATGTTAGATGATCCTTTGCCATAAATAACCCTTTTTGTGAGATAATGCAGGAGCCTGAGAAATCCTTATTTCTGTATTATTTCTACCAGACAAACCCAAACATTACAGTTATCACTTGGGATCCTATTTTAAAGACACCACAGTTTAATGAATACAGGTTTTAATGAGTAGGGCTCCAAATTTTTTAGTTTAGGTCTTAAATTTTCCCCTTGTTCAGCAGTTCTACTTTTACTAGAATCTTTTGAGTAAAAGTGACACAGATTTCATTGGGAAGTAGCCTTAATATCATCACCCCTTGTATCACTGTGTCTGTCCTGTGGGCTCCAGAGCCCCCAAAGGCTGCAGCTGGAGGAGACTGTGACTTTACACAGCTCCATCCCAACTTTTGGCCCTTGTCCTGGGGAGAGGAAAGGGACAGAGCCCTCCTGGGGCCAGCAGGAGCTGCAGACATGGAGCCAAATGCCTGCTCATTCACACAGAGCTGGGCTGGGCATCGCTGGCATGAATGCTAAAAAAAAAAACCTAAGCACGTGGGATGGGATTTTCAGATAAATTTAAGAGCCTATTTAGTGACCTGTCAGGTGATTTGGATTTATTTTTAAGTGATCATAAAAGCTCACAGTGCAGAAATCAGGTTTTTTAGAGACATGTTTAAGAAGCCAAATTTATGAGTTCTGATGATGTTGCAAAGCAGCTGAGAAACTTAAATGCATCTTCCAGCTTTTATTGCTCTGGTCCTCAGCTCCAGTGGGTATCAGTTGGATATAAAGATGCTTATTAAAACTGCAGTCTCATCCCTCCTGTGATAGCCCTCCTATATTTATCAAATATTTCTCTGATGGTTTCAGGGGATGACAGCCCAGGAAGGGGATGACATCTAACAATTGATTGATAAATTGAACTAATTTTTGAAATATCTGAGTTCCTGCCCCTGATTTGCCAGACTTCATAATGGCGTCGCAGGTAATTTGGCCTTTTTGATCTTCTGCCATTCACTTTTGATGGAAGGAGGCGAGAGCATTCTTCTGTCTTAGGGAGAGGAAGGAGGATATATCTGAAGCACATCGAAGGATTAAACCAGGCAATATAATAATAATAATAATAATAATAACAATAACATGACTAAAATAACAGAAAACCAGTGGCCAGATTTTCAGCTGGGCATGCAGTGGGCCAACAGCCATTGATATATTCAGATGTCTCTTCAGGGAGTGCATTAAAGCTTGTCATCTTCAGCTGATACACACCAAGTAGGGATGTGTTCTAAGGACACTTGACATTTATTGAGACAATTATTTAGCCAACCAAACCCTTACCTACTTGTGCAACGTAATCGACCCTTCTCTCACTCAGGGGGCTGCAAAGACACACACATCACTTTGCCTCTGTCTTCAGAGAGAATTAGTGACAAATCCAGGTTTACAGGGCACAGGAGGCTTCCTGGCCCCCAGTGCTGTGTTTGGGATATTGATGATATCAATCATAGTGAAGGCACAGTGCAGTTGCCAGCCCCACTAGGTATTGCTGTTTTTTAAAGATATCCAACACCAAATCACAAGCACTTGAGCTTTTTTGCAGGAAGCAAGAGGCCTGGCCTGCATTCTGCCACTGCTGAAGAGAAATGCAATGCATTTATCACAGGAAAAAGGTGTAGACTTGAGATTTAGTCATCTTACCATGTATAAAGATTTGATGTATGTTATTAGAAGCTACCTACCTGGGCTGTATTTCATTTAAGCTTTTAGAGCCATCTAAATCAACTTCTTTAGCTTTGGGAAGATAAAGATTGTAAAACAAGTTATCTGAGCATCAGGAGGACTACTGCATTGATTTATACCTGCTACATACAGTAGATGTGTAATTCACTTATAAATCACCAAGCTAGTGCACATTTTCAGAATTATCTGGGTATTTGGTTGGTACAAGTTTAAATGAAGTAATATGAGCATGCTCTTGCTTTTTGTAAGGCAAGGAAGAGCCACAGGCAAACAGAAGTGTTAAAAATGATTAAAGGTACCAGGAACACAAAGCTATTATTCTTAGGTTGTCAATTCCTAGAAAAGAGCCTGCTGAAGCATTGTTCATAATAATGATATTACCTGTGTAGATCAGCATGTCTTACCAAGAACAGGGTGCATTTGCTGTGCCTTTGTAAGGGGGTGTTGAAGAGTCAGGTGGCTCCCCAGCTGACTGGAGCGGGATGTCTGGAATGACTTTTTCACAATTCAGTTGCATTTGCGTGCGTGAGAATTATTTCTTCAGAAATACTCGCCTGGAAATAAGCAGGAGCTGTGGAAAAAGGTAAAATGACTATGCCATTTTTGGTCATTTAAATTGAAAAGTTGTCTGAATTGTGGGATTTATTTAGCTGCTGTACAGAATGCCTTGCCATGCTGACTTGAGCCCAAATATCTGCCTTGGCTGTAGGACCAGCTGGAGCAGAGCTGCACAACCTGCAGGATGGCAGGAGGAGATGAGGCTGGAATCACACCCTGGTTGTCTTTCATTTCCCCAACTTCAAGACAGCCATTTACAGCTGCTCTTGTTTCAATGCTTTGAAGACCAAAAACTTCTTAAAAAACCCCCTCAACCCAACCCAACACAACCCAACCCAAAAAATACACAAACGTCTTCCAAAACAAAAGAAAAAAATACCTACTAAAATCCCAGAGAGAGAAAATATGAACATGGTTTTAAAGTGGTTGTTTCCTTATGACTTTGATTTTTGTTTCTAAAAGAAATTGTGGATCTGGGAAGCGGGGGAAGGAGAAAATGTAATCATTCTTCTACCCCTAGGAATAAGGTGCTAGACAAAGCTGTAGCAGTATTTAGTCATACCTCAGTTTCTTCTCCCCCTTAATGAACTTGGCTGATTAAATACTCCTGCCATTGTCTGTGGAGCTGTTTGTCACTTTTCTCATAATTCCCTATTCATAGGGAAATGATGTGGGGGGATATTTCTGAATGGCTGTGCTCTCCTACAACACCTCTGAAACAAGCCCTTGCCATTGTCTTCTTAACACAGCCATTGTGCTAGACAGCTGGAAAATAACTGAATTCTGCGTTGCCAAGAGCTCTCTTTTTAAAGAAAAATTGGTATTAAAGGAGTGTAAAGCTGTGCCTTAAGAGTTAACATCTGAGTATAGTAGGGTCTTCGTATTTCCATGGCAACAGCTTAACATGATCAGTAAGTAGAGTGGACTATTTTGCTATGAGGTGTCATTAATAGAAAAATCATACTGGGAAACACACATGTATCACAGAATAAAATCTCTTCTCCTCGGTTTGGAAAATAGACAATTTCTTTGTTGCTCTGTATTGACACATTGTTTTGAAATTGCTGTTGCATTAGAAATGCAAACAGTAATTTACTTGGCTTTTAATTACAGTTTTTGTGATTGCAGTGATGTAAATTTAAAGGAGCAACTTTACAACAGAGGTAATCTGACAGCTGCCACTAAACCTCTTATTTACAATATGAATCAGCACATTTTTTACAGCAGGTTTTGTGGGTGAAGTGCTGCACAGTTCTCTGTGGTAGCAGGGGTGGGCTCAGCTGCCGGTGGAGCCATTTCTATTAAGAATATATTGATAGCTGGTGCACCAGCAGTGGCCAGCCTTTCCTGCCAAATCCATTCTGTTTGAAGGGTCAGAGGTGGCAGTGGCTGTGCTGGGACAGATTTGCTGCTCTTGTCTGCTCCACGTGATGCTCACAGGGTGTCCCGGGAACATGAGGCCAGCCATTTTGTTCTGGGGCTTCTCGTTAGTGATTGCTGCCCTGCTCTCCTGCGCACTGTGACAGCAAGCAGAGCTCTCAGAGTGCCAGACTGTGGTTACTCCTCTTCAACCTGTCACTCTTTAGGACAGGGTCTGGATGAAGAGAGCAGTTGGAAGTTCGGGCTGATTCTCCACTGTCAACTTCCACCCCAGTGAGGGAGCCCTTCCTCACTTGAGAGTGTGCACCAGCCCAAGATGCCAAGTGTTATTTTAACACCTGAAATGAGCTAACACTAACAGACTGCACCATCTCTACAGGCTCTGCAGGGGCATCAGGACAGGCTGGATCCATGGGCTGAGGGACAGCAGGGCCGAGTGCCAGGTCCTGCCCTGGGCTCACCCCAACCCCATGGAGCTGGGCTGGCAAAGAGGGGCTGGAAAGCTGCTGGTGGCAAAGGCCCTGGGGGTGCTGGTGACAGGGCCGGGCACAAAGCCAGCAGTGCCAGAGGCCAGTGGCACCTGGGCTCTGCCAGCCCTGGGGTGGCAGCAGGCCCAGGGCAGGGCCCGGCCCCTGGGCTGGCCCTGCTGAGGGACCTCGAGGGCTGCGGCCTCTGCTGGGCCTGTCATGGCCACCAGAGCCCTGCAGGGGCTGGAGCGTGTCCAGGGCAGGGAACGGAGCTGGGCAAGGGGCTGGAGCCCCAGCAGGGGCTGAGGGAGCTGGGAAGGGGCTCAGCCTGGAGAAAAGGAGGCTCAGGGGGGCCCTTGTGGCTCTGCACAAGTCCCTGCCAGGAGGGGACAGCCGGGGGGTCGGGCTCTGCTCCCAGGGACAGGGACAGGAGCTGAGGGAACGGCCTCAGGCTGGGCTCAGGGTGGGCACAGCAGGAATTTCCCCATGGAAAGGCTGCTCAGGCCTTGGCAGGGGCTGCCCAGGGAGCTCTGGAGGGCCCATCCCTGGAATATGGCCCTACTTTGACAAGGAGCTGGATTTGACACCTCCAAAATCCTCACCTTGTGAAATTCTTCTAGAGCTGTGTTCAAGATCCTGTTCAGTACTAATTATTTCTTTACCACATATAAACATAAAATACATTATAACACAGCTTGGTCTCATTAAAAATTGTTTAGTGGAACAGAATCTGAGAGCAGGTTTATTTGGTGATAAGAAAACATGCCCCGTTGTGTTTTTCCCAGGCTGGGGCATCATTAGTGCCAGGCTGTGACACACTGTGTGAAGGAAACATCAGGAGGCTGCAGCAGAGAGAAATCAGTGCCGATACAAACAGTGCCAAAATAAAGGGAGCACGACCAGTTACAGATTGAACCTTGCATGTCACTCATGATGAAAAACTCTTCCAGAGTTACTTGAGCAGATGAAGAAATCATGCATGAAGATGTCAGTGTGTCTTTGACTGTAGAACATGAAAATCCATTTGTTTTAACCTCCCTTTGCCTCACTTGAGTACTTCAGCAACGAACGATTCTTGGCAGTAGTACTTTACTATGCATGCCCCAGAGAAGACCTAACTGGGCCTTCCAGGTACTGATGTAATATAAATAATATTATAATGGAGCCCATTTAATACAAGAGTCAGAATGTGGTAAATGGGGAAAGTTATATTCAGCAGAAATAAATAATATTATTCCCACAGCCAGGGAAGAAATAGCATGTCAATGGAATCCATAAATCAGGCTGTGTCACTCTCACTTAATCAAATTTACCTTGACATAATTTTACTAAGTATCACCCATGTGTTACCCAATGTCACCAACTATTTGCATCCTTATACATAACAGTAATGCAGGTGACATACAGAACAGTCTTGTCTCTCAGGCTCAAAATATATTTGTCACATCTTATTGCTGTCACTCGGCACTTAATATCAGACCTATTAAAGTGTAACTCTTATTAAACATGATGTTAAGCTGAGGAGCCTACACTATTTTCAGTTGTATCATGAAGGAGTAAATATGCAAGTTGCAGTCTCCTTGTGTGTTACAGCTGTGTGGGAAGCAGAGGTAAATCCAGAGGGGCTGGAAAAAGTTTGAGGATAGGATTATCCACTAAAGAGAGCACTAAACCAGGTGGGATCCAGCTAAGCTCATTTTTTCCCTTGATTTTGCATGATGCTGTATAAGCCATCTCACCATCCCAATGCTGTTGCCCATTTCTGTGATTTATTTGTTGTATCCAGCTAGATTGTGCCTTCAGAGGCTTGTACCATGACAAGGACAAGAGCTGGGACTCCTGGGATGTGCCATTGTGTGTGTAAGGACAAGAAACAGTATAAACGTATCCTACAGACTTTGATAGTCTCCAATTCGTGCAGGCCCTGTCAACTTCTATGAGAGATCTTTGCTCAGTTCTTCAAAAGTAAAGAAGCAAGATGAGATTTTTTTTTTATTTTTACTGCCACAAAGCTCTCTGAACATCCAAGCCTGGGCCTGTTGATTTCAGCCAATTTTCTCTTAAAAATGAGGACTGATGCTTTTCCCCTTTTTTAAAAATGAAGCATACAAGTATTTCAGTTTCCAAGCCAAATTTGAATGCCTTCTAAAAAGCTGTATGCTGACCCCAGGGCTATAAAAAACTGTTTTATGTAGGCCATCATGTAAGGGACACGTTGCTTTTTGTAAGAAAATAAAAAAGGAGCCAATAAGTTACAAATCCCAAAGCAGCTAAGTGAGAGTGGAGGAAAGTACCTTCAGTTTTCAGAAACTGTAAATTGTGGTTTAGTGATCCTGCTGGAACCTAAGGGAAATGGAAAGAAAAATTGGTGTAAGAAATATTCAATAGGGAAAATAATACAGAGTTGAGAGGAATGGGTTAAGGGTGAAAAGAAATTTCTGGAATGTGTGCATATAAAAATAAATGTCCATCACTGTGGGCATTCTCAGCACCTCTGCAAACATCAGAGCCTCCCTGGAAAGGTCCTGGAGTAGGGGGACCTGTGACAGGAGAACAAGAAAACAAGATGTGACAGAATGAGAAGGTGGCAGCAGGCAAGGCATGAGAGGGCCCACGTTTGGACGTGGAGTGAGGCAAACACAGATGTGACCATGCAGGAAAAGTGTCCTGGTTCTGCCAGCTCAGCACAGGGACAGTGCAGGTCCAGCCAGGGCTGGGAGCAAGGGCTGGCTCAGCTGGCCACAGCAGAGACTCCTCCAAGAGAGCCAGAGTTAAACATGTTCCCCAAGGCTCCAGGAGTGCATCCAAAGCAGGGCAGCTCCAGACAAGTGCCCACAGAGGCCCCTGATGTACAACTTGCCGTGGCCTGACGCAGGATGTGACCTCCAAACCTCTTCTGGTTCTCAATTTGCATTTCGTGCCATTTGTTGAATTTTATTTCTGCTCACTGCTTCTGCAGTGCTGCCTTTGAAAGTGGTGTCTGCTTGTAACAGCAATTATGGAATATTCAATTTCTGCGTTCTACAATTCTGCAGAATTTTGTTCAAGAATATATTTCATGCAGTGTTGTTTTTCTCTCTTGATTGGGAGATCTGGCCTATAAATCATATTTCCAGAACATCTAATCATCTAATGAGCTTCAGATTATAATTTGTGGAAACAGGTGCCCTTTCAGAAGGAAAAAAAATGACATTTATGCAAATATTTCTTCTAAAAATTAATTTGCTGTCTATTCATAAAAATGCAAGGAAACTTTATCTCTCTGGTTTCCTTGTTCTAATTCATTTCACAAATAAATTTAAGACAGCTAGCAAACTGAGAAAAAATTATCCTTGTTGAGGTGTTATTTCATTCGGTTTTAAATATTAATGTATGATGTTGCATCGTTATGTAGCACTCTTCACAAAGATGATATAAACCATTTGTTAAAGAAAATATGAAGCTTCTGAAATGTCTGCTCATAAATGTTTACAAGAGAGATCATAGGTAGAATTATAGGAAAGGCAAATGAAGAATAGATGAGCCTAGGGAACCCTGGGATAAGACATGGCTGGCAAGCAGCCCAAGGTGGATTTCTAAATAATGACCTTTTCTTCCTTGAAATCATATTTTTGCATTGCTAAGCCACACCATCCCATGATCAAAGTGCCTGTACCTTGAGTCTGTACATGAAGTGGGTGTAGAAGTGAAGCACATCAAATCAGCAATCCCAGTCATTGAATGGCCTGGGTAGGAGGGGACCTTAAAGATCACCTGCTTCCACCCCTGCCAATGCAAGGACACCTCCCACTGTCCCAGGCTGCTCCCAGCCCCAGTGTCCAGCCTGGCCTTGGGCACTGCCAGGGATCCAGGGGCAGCCCCAGCTGCTCTGGGCACCCTGTGCCAGGGCCTGCCCACCCTGCTAGGGAACAATTCCTCATTGCCAAGATCCCACCCAGCCCTGCCCTCTGGCACTGGCAGCAATTCCCTGGGTCCTGTCCCTCCAGCCCTTGGCAATTGTCTCTCTCCATCTTTCCTGCAGCTCCTTCAGGCCCTGCAAGGCCACCCTGAGCTCAGCCAAAGCTTCTCCTGTGCAGGTGAACAATGCCAGCTCTGCCAGCCTTTCCTCCCAGCAGAGCTGCTCCATCCCTCTGCTCCTCCTGGTGCCTCCTCTGGGCTCTCTCCAGCAGAGGATGGAATTTTTCAGTGTCTCTACTGCAATTTGGAAGAACTGCAAATGTGTGAAGTCCTGATAGCCCAGTCCTTGCTGTGGTTTGGCCGGGGGAGGTGGCACACGTGGGGTGCGGAGAAGAGCAGAGAAGGGAGAGGAACATTTAGGCTCCCACCCCACAGTTATGTTTCACGGTGCAGTCTTTGCACCCAGTGTGACTTTTTCCAGGTGCCCTTCAGCTCCCAGAGCAGCCAGGCTTGCCCAGGTAAATCCTGACTCAGTCTCTTGCTCTCCAGGGCTGCACAGACCCCTCTGGTGTGGCGTGCAAAGCCAAGGCCAAGTTCCATCATAACCTTAATAAAGAGGTAGTGAATTGAAGTCTGCTGGGAAATTCACCGTGAAAGAAACAAGCGAGTGGATTTTCTTACCTGTTCTCTTTGGGGAATGAGAAGAAAACCTCCATACACTTTCTGGGGCTTTCTGCTTGTTTGTACCCAGCTCACTGAGTTCCCCCTGGCCATGCAAACAGCATCTCACTTGCCCAGTTCATTGTTACCATATAAAGACTTTATTGAGTTTTCTCAACTAGATTTGGGCTTTATTATCTGTTTGCCAAATGACAGGCAATATTAATGCTACTGCTTTCTCCCAACATACAAATTATAGAAATCTGTTTAAGTTCATTACAGCAGTTGAATTAATTGTGTATAATATGATATTGAGGGTTTTGCTACACAGGAAGAAAAGCAAATTAAGGTGGCAATAAGCATAATTAAAATCCTTTACTTGTGTAACAATTATTTTTTTGCCTTCTCTTTATGATTGTTCTTCACAGTTTTGGTTGTCCTATTGTTAATTCCAGCAAAAACAAGTCTTCAAGATTTGTAGCTGTTTTGACATGCCACTGTTAGCTCACTGAAATGTGACAGAAGAGAACTTCTGATTGGATTCTATTGCAGTATTATGCTATGCCTACCAGTAAAAAATGCAGAGAAAATTGAATCCTAAAATTATCTGCCTCTCTTCCATTTACTCTCCAAGCCATTTCTTCTATTTTTCAATTATCATCTGGTAATAAATGTGTCATAGTGCAAGATGAGACCTCTGTGGAATATGGCAACCCTGAAGACAGAATGGAAAATTCAAGAATATGCAAACTTGTTTGGATGCAAATTTGGTCATTATATTGAACCGAATGATAGGAGCTGGAGAGAAGGGTACTAGTAAAGCTCTAGAATTTTCCTGTGCTAACAAAAGAGTCCTCTGCCACATCTGCCACTGTGCACCAGAACATGCTTCTTCCAGAGGATTTTCCTGTTCTGATACAGGTTAGGAGGTTTATGAAGCACTTGATTCCCTCTGTAGGTTAATCTGGGAAATAGTTGAGACACAGACATTGGATAAAAGCCATGGCCTTTGGAATCAATGATTAAATTTGTACTGGATTCTGTACACAGCCAAGATTTCTGTCTTTATACCAATCCCCTAGATGTCTGAATCCCACTCTCCATTGTTTTCCTTACCTATCTCTGAATTTGTCCCCAGGAATGTCACACACAAGTACAGCTCCCATCCTGCTGTTAGCCTCACCCTCTCCTAAGACATTTGAATTTCTGAGAAGAAAAAGAGTTCTCAGATTTTCAATTTATCTGTAGCCTGGAAGGAAAATGACTGTAAATTCTGGAGCTTCTGCAGCCAATTCTAGGGGGAACAGTTTGCCAGCATTGGAATCACGAGGAACCAGCTTGTGGGGGCTCCAGACGTCATTTAGCCTCGCTGAGCAGAACTCTCAAAGCTCTCTAGAGAACTCTCATATGTTTTCAATATGCTACTCAAGGCTCCATGGCAGATACTCCTTCCAAATGTACTTCTGCCTAAAAATGCAGCAGTATTCCTGGATAATGTCATGGAACTCCAGGGTGCTGCAGCCTCTCCACTGTTTTACTGCAGGAGAAGGCACCTATTTTGTGAAGGCACCTATTTTGTGGGGACACTGTTGTGCCCGGGACACCTCTGCTCATCTCCTGGCCTCACTGTGCCTTCCCTCTTGTTCTTTGTTGACTCTTTGTTGCTCACTCAGGGAAAGAGAAGCAGGCTTCACTTCCAAAGGTCACTTCGCAAAATTTGAATCTTTTTGCTAAATTTAAGCGGTTGCCAATTTCAAGCCAACTTCAATAATACATGGAGACCTTTGCTTATTTTTGTAAATGCAAATATGATGTTCTGTAACATGGTGTGTAAGTTCATTATCTGGTTGCAAGAGGGATGAGCAGCACTGAAGGAGCTGCCTAAGGCACAGACACAGCTTTGTGTACACTGGCCATGAATAAATCTAAGCTGGAATTCCAAAGGAAGCTCCTCTCTCAGAAACGGCGGGGCCAGAGATAACCTACAAGTGGAGGTTTTCAAACTAATTTGAAGATGTACTTGATAATGATGAGATATGTGGAGTGATAATGTGAGAGCAATAAGCTGAAAATTAGGTGTTATGGGAAGTTCTTTGGTGTTTCTGCACTCCAAATATGCTGTTTCTGGAGACTATTCCCAGGTCCAAAAAATTATGGGAATTGTCTAGGCACTGCAAACAGAAATTTGAGATTCTGTAGGACAGCATGACCTACGCAATGCACTGGGATGTGGAAATGCAGATTTCCTGGCTAAAACCAGAATGTGAGAATCTTCACCTGCCCTTAGATTTTGGTCTGCTTACAACTTTCCTGCAGGGAGCTGGCCAACACTTTTTGGGTGGCTACACATGAGGAAAGTGCAGTAGAGGAACAAAACTAATCTTTGAGTCAAATTTTCTATCACACACATTCAAGATAAACCAAATGAAGAGAATAATGTGGAAATGGGATGGCAGTATGAGGATACTGGCCCACTGATTTCAGCATCAGTCTTTCTGACTGATCCCATGTCAGCAAGAGGAGAATTAATCTGACACATTTTACAGAATACACTTGTAAGTTTTGAGAAGCTTCAGGGCAAACCAATTGAAGTCTAGTATTTCCAAGAGCAGAGACTTATTTACTTTATTTCTTTCAACACTAGAGAGAGTGAACATACAATGAGCCTCTAAAAAATCCATTATTTCCTATGAATTACCTTCTTACTGATCTGAAAAAAAAAAGCAAACAAAACCTCAAAACCAAAGCAACCCCAAATTAAGTTCAATAACATTTTTTACTTTACTTCCAGGGGAGAACTATTGTTAGACTGACATTCCTAGATGTGTAAATACTAGACCCTGCATGTGATCAGTTATTTCTTCTTCCTTCAGCAAGTCTAACTTTTGATCATAGCTTCATTGCTGATATTGAGAATCTTCAGCTAAACCCTGAGGAGCCTTGGAGGGCAGGAAGCAGTGATGACAATAAGTAAGTTTCCAAGTGACCCAGGCTTCTTTCCCCTGGGAATCATCTGGGTTACTCTGGGGTGAGAGAAAGGGACGTGTTCACATGGAGAGCTGGAGAAATAATTCCGGCTCTGTGCCACTGCCTTCTTCTGCTGATTGTCAGATGTGGTTCTCTGCTTGTAACCTGGATAAAGTTAGTTCTCCCTCAACCAGGCTATTTCTTCATTTAGCCTGGTAAGAGACAAGTTGAAAAGAGGCAACCCAACAAAGTCCTTGCCCAACGCTATTATCTGTAAAGGCTCATTGTAAAGGCTGATTTTTATTTCATTTAAAACTTCCAGCAGGAAAACTTCACACAGCAAGGTTGGGAAGACAGCCCCCTCACTATTGTTCTCCACTTTTGATTTGCTGTGAAAGGATGCTCTATTTTAAGAATCATGATTGTCTTCTTTTAAGGGCAATTTTAGGACTGTTCTCTTCAGGCAGAAGTAGATGGAGGTGGAGATAATAAATCCAGCAAAGTACATTATAAAGGCCTAATAAATGTTAGGGAATGTACTTTAGCCCAAGGGGATCAAGACCATTCTCCCTGTGTCTCTTACACACAAATTCCCTGATCATAACAAGATGAAGTGCAGATTTTATTGTATTTGTGTGGCAATTCTAGCCTAGATCAAAACCAGGGCAGTGGAATAAATACACATCTAAATTCAAAGAAGATTTTCAAATGCTTTAGCAAAGCATTTTCTAATCTGACACCTTTAAGCGACTGCCTTGGCAAAATGGATCTTGAGAGGAGATTAATTTTTGGAATTTGCTCCCACACACATATAATATTGTTTAAATTAGATTTGATTAAATACTTTTCAGGCTTAAAAACAACAGGATTGATTGTAGAATTATAATTCTATACTTACCTGCTGCACCTTGTTAAGGGGATGGGAATAAAAATGTCTTGAATGTAGTACTTTTGTGGTGACCTTACAAGGAGTGGGCTTCTTCCATTGTGTTTTTTGGGAATTTCCTGTCAATCCTAGGTAGTTCCTCAGCTTTGTTTACTCTAATTTTTAAGTCAGTAATTTACTAGATAATTTTAAAATGCCATAAATGAAAAAATAAACTTAGTAAGTGAAATACTGTATCAGTAAAACACATTGCTTACCATGCAGTCATAGCCAATGTCAGCTTATGCTTGGACTTGTGGAGCATGGAAAGTATCAGAATTTAACAAAAAACGCACCAAAACCAAAACCAAAAAGAAAAAACCAAACAACCAAAAAAAAAAAAAAAAAAAAAAACCACCCAAAAAAAACCAAACAAAAAAAACAAAACCAAAACCCAGAAAACCTAACTAAACCAGAACAAAAAAACCAACCCAAATTCAAAACAGAAAAAAAACCTCCACATTTTTGTGGGTTTTCCAGATCACAGCAAAAATAAAAAGTTTGAGTTCAGAAATATTTGTTTTGTAAATAGATTACAGTCAAATGCATCTTGCTTCCTAAAATCTTCTTGTGTGGAGGGTGTTTGTCCTCCAGGCATAAACACCTTAAGGCTCTTAACAGTGGTGGTACCTTTGGCTTCAGCAAATGGAAAAGTCTCTATTTTTTCACACATTTAATGGTGTTCATAAAAAGTAACTCCTTTTCATCAGTTCAGCAAACTTCTGAATAGAAAGGGCTTAAATTTATACATTTACATGAGAGCCTCAGTGATGCACTTAGAGAGGGAAAGTGTTTTTAGGAAGTCAATATCTAAGTGTCCTTTCCCTCGCATTTATTGCAAGCTCAAGTAAAGTAACCAGGAACATTTTAGGGTACTTGAAGATAACCTTAAAGGCATGAAAGGAATTAGGCTCAGTGACAAAGTATTTGTAAAGCTGCCATGTTTGGACATCCAGTAGTTTGAAAGGCTCCCAGGATGCTGTGATTTAGTAAGATTTCTGGAGTCTCTCTGTAAACATAAAATGCACCAAACCTTTCACTTTCTTTTTTTCTAAAGTGAAGTTATGACATTCCCTTCTAAAGTGAAGTTGGAGAGGCAATTGCCAAGGGCTGGAGGGACAGGAGCCAGGGAATGGCTGCCAGTGCCAGAGGGCAGGGCTGGGTGGGATCTTGGCAATGAGGAATTGTTCCCTGGCAGGGTGGGCAGGCCCTGGCACAGGGTGCCCAGAGCAGCTGGGGCTGCCCCTGGATCCCTGGCAGTGCCCAAGGCCAGGTTGGACACTGGGGCTGGGAGCACCTGGGACAGTGGGAGGTGTCCCTGCCCATGGCAGGGGTGGCACTGGGTGGGCTTTAAGGTCCCTCCCAATGCAGGCCATTTGGTCATTCTGTGAAATTGAATTATTCTGTGTGCACATCTCAGTATTCCCATCCTATGAGCCCTGTTTTAGTCATTCCTTCTATAGGACAGCCTTGCTTTGATACGTTTTGCAGAAAGGGATGACAGAAAGGGTACAAATGTCTCACTTGTGTACAGGAGCAGGAATACAAAGGGCTCTTCCTTTGAAGAGCAC
This sequence comes from Camarhynchus parvulus, assembly GCF_901933205.1. Classification (NCBI taxonomy): domain Eukaryota; kingdom Metazoa; phylum Chordata; class Aves; order Passeriformes; family Thraupidae; genus Camarhynchus; species Camarhynchus parvulus. The sequence continues at coordinate 17,233,583 of NC_044581.1, read as the reverse complement.
ATTAAGTTGTGAATTAGAGTCCAGAGTACTCTGCTGCCTTCTTCACCATCCTGCCCAGCAGCTTAAAAATGAGGATATAAAAGTGCAAGGAAGATAGATATCGATGTCTGGGAAGATCTGTGCCAGGCACAATGTTTCCATGTTTGTTCTGTGCTGGGAAATGGCAAGAGAGTGTTTTATCTATGACATTTAACAGGGCCATTTCTGTATCACAGTGGAAATCTCACTGAGGAAGCCCACATTTTGTCAGCAGAACTCAGGAAATGAGCACAGTGCAAGTGATGAGGAAACCTTAAGGCCATAGCAGGTGTCCCTCCCAAAGGGAGGACAAGGAACAGATGAAATGAGGTGTCAAAATCTGCACAGGATGCATAATATTGCAATCTGGGTACCTTTTCTTGGTGCCCAGCTGATGCCCTATTAGCAAGGCTTCCCTCAAATTTTTCAGCATTTTTCCTCACTTTGGTATATCAAAGCTGTATTATATTGGCAGTGTAAAACACACCTGTTAACAGCATTCAGCTTAGCTTTTGCTTTTGTGGGGTGGGAGCATCATGGATTTTTCATTTTGGGGTTTTTTGAGTGATTTTTCTGCCCAGTCAGGCCACAGCTGAGGTATAAAGCAGGCCTGCCTCCAGAGAATGATCATTTTTAGATCAAATTTTGATTTCCACACAGAACTTGATCTTGTAAATCAAGAAAACATAACTTCTTTTTCTTTCAGGAATCTACAATTCAGCAGTAATGGCTGGGGGCCTGCCATTAATCATTCATGAGTATCAGAAAGAATATTCAATTAGAGATGTACTCTGGGACACTTTAATATTTCTAAGCATGACAAGTTTCTGGTGACTGTAAATAGTACACAAGCGACACATTCAACTTTAGGCAATAAAAGAACAAATAATATGAACCTATATAAAGTGATTAGAAGGGATACAAATTTCAAATACTTCTGACTTTATATTCCTGATGTGTTGGGATGAGGTTTGCAAATACCATTAGTAGATTTAAAAGCTTTTTGTTTTCCATTTCCCTTTGCATCAAAAAGCTCAGGTGAACTGATTAATACCAGAGTGGATGGATGCTATTGAGATACCCAGATATTACTCTTTGTGTACATACAGGTATTTCAGCTTGATTTGGAAGTATCATTTTATTTCACATCCCATTTTACCGCTACATTTGGCAGATTCCTCTTTTCTGGCTATGCCAGCTTCATGGCTTGGGTGTTCACCTTACAGCACAAACACTACCAGTCTTGGCTGCTTTGGAGGGAAAAAAGGAAAGCTGAAATAGTCACAATGGATTCTTCTACTTCTGAGGATAATTCTATTGCAAGGGGTAAAATAGTTACCTAATTCCCACACCTATGCTATAATAGGTCTTAAACATCAGTACCACAAAAGTTGTTTGTTTTCCAAGAGAATAATAATTTTTGGAAAATTGTATCCTTATTAGGATCCTTATTCAGGAAGCTTGTGATATTGTGGCCCAAGTATTACAAACAGTGGCTTAGTGGTAGATAAATCAATGATGCTTCTTGATTCAGTGGGCATAAGAAAGAAATAAAATTCTATATCTGTATAATTCGGATGGGGAAATTCCCTTTTACCTGCATTTGTGCTTTGCTGAAGGCAGTCAGATGTGTTACATTAAGGTTTGTTCTGTTACCATATCTGCTTATTTATGTTGTGACATTGCTTTTTATTTATATTATCAAAGACATTTTTCTTTACGCTCTGTTTACATTTTTAAAAGGATGGCAACGACATTAAGATGCCCTATACAATCTTCTGGAGAATCCAACCTTGAATTCAGAGAAACAAATTGATCACCTGCTCTTAATAATTGGAAAAAAATTGACAACTGCAAGCCATCCCCAACTGTTTTTTCCTTGAGCCTGCTCACTCGATAAATCCATCTCCATCTCCTTAATGCTCTGAGAAGTGTAATTAGTATAAGGCTCCCCTGCAAGTGAAGGATGAGAGGTGCATGGAGAATTCAGGGAAGGAGCAGAGCAAGGAGGTATTAATATAGAGCTGGAGCAACCCACAGCAGCCACAGTCAATCTTCTGAGCTAAACAGCTGAGCATTAAAAGTGTCAGGGGCACTCAAATCATATTTGCTGTTGTAAACTCTTCCCACCCACTGAAATTAAAGGCACTTCTCACAACTGTAACATTTCTGCAGTTCTTTAAGGGCCAGAGAATGAGAATGGTGCAAACCCCCCTCTACTTTTACTCAGTATTGATAACTTGGTTTATTTTGAATGGCTTCTGAACATAAATAATATTGTTTGCAAGAGAAACATTTTTGAGAATTTTATTCCAGGCCATTGGAATACTACAATCCCTTCAGGCAAAGACTTCAGTTTTGGTTATGTTGAACAGAAATGTGGCAACAATTAACTGTAAAAATGTAAAAGGGTTTGTTGCTTTGTTTTGTTTTGTTTTGTTTTGTTTTTTCTTATTATAACAAGCCATTTCAGTTATTTTCTTTTAGAATGTCATCTCAGTTTCCTGAACCATTTTCTTTAGCATTCTGTTTTGCTAAAAGGAGCTCCAAGCTGGTGGTGGCCTCATCCATATAGACATGGGCATGCAATGTGTATCAGCACATTTTAGAAGGAAATAGTCACTGTTGGCTTCCTTGGTTCTAGAGGTGCCTCTGAATTTTCAATCTCCTATGGGACTTTGCCAAATCTAAAAGACTGGGCTTGTATTTTGATGGGGCTTCATGTGAAGTTTAGGGGCAGAAATCAAATCACAGCAGTTCTGGGCTTTCAATGAAAGAAATGAAAGTTTAGAAGGAGATTCATCTGGAGAAATGAGGCATTTCCAGGGTTAGTGGCAGCTGAATGAAAAAATCCTGCTTTAGAATTTTACATTTAGATGCATCAGTTCTGCCCACATCCAACTTAAATCTGACTCTGAGAATCCAGCCTCCAGTGAGCTTTCCCCTTGAAAGGAAGCCAGTGGGATGATGTTGTCCAGAGGAGCTCTCATTTTGAAGGATGCAAAATACTGCATCCACTGACCATTCTAATACTCATTCATTCTTACCAGAACCCTGTCTGGAACAGCAGAAACTGATCATGGAACTTGCACCCAGACACCTTCTGAATGTGCAGATAAAGAAAATTCACTTGTGCCATGAGCATTATGACTGTGTTTTTACCAGGTAGAATGACAGACTGATTTTGTCATGTCAGTGATGGCCTGTTCAGTATTGATGGCAAAATGTTTGTGCTTAATGATGCCCATAAATGCCATTTTTTAACTTGTCTTCTAGGGTCCTTGGAAGTATAAATATTCCCTTGTTTTCTTTCATTTTCAGAGGTGCAGATAATATTTTGATTCCTGACAAGTACTCTACCTGTGATTGAAAGTGGAGAGGGTGACAAGGTACTGGTTGCTAGATATAACAAGTGATATATTGCTTAAATAAGAATATCAACTGATGTTTTTATAAATGGCCTAAATTCCCACAAATATGGTTTCAATCCTCCATTTGAAATTTGGTTCAAGCAGTCCCATCATTCTTGAATCTCACTCTAATTTGAGAGTTATATTTTCTATCTGTCCTACTGCAATAACAGTTCTTCCACTTCAAAATTTAATCCATCTTAATTCAAGAAAATGTCAGTTTAGTGGTAATCTCTGGCTCCATATTATGCCCTTTAGCTTCTCTTTCTCTCTGGCAGGATGACAATGTCAGAATTAAATCATGTCTTTGGCGAGCAGTTTGCCCAACTGCAGCTCTCTGAATGAAAGCCCAGACCTTGTTTTATTTCTCCATGGTGCAGGTGTTTCCAGCTCTCATGGCTTTCTGTACACAGGGAATTCAACCCCCAAAAGCAGTGGATTGGCAAGGGGCAGTCACATTAAGTCTGCAGCATGACTTAAAAGGTAGTTCTTGGTAAAAAAGCAATGGAGACTGATTTTTTTTTCTAATCTTTTATTTCCAGTTTGGGATGTTTCCTTTCTTTCTTTTTTTTTTTAGTTTGGCAGATTCTGAATAACATCAGGTCAGAACAGCCTGAGGGATCAGCTGCTTTATTTGAATGAAGCAGAGGTCTGGCCCTGGCTGGCTCACTCCCCTTCCTGGTGCTCTAGTGATGTTTGCAGACCCTGCCTGGTGTCTTCACACATTTCCACTCCTCACAAGGGAAAATCTAGGTAAAGGCTGATGCAGAATACGTGGTGAGGTTTTCCTGGAGCCCACATGCTGTTGCAGACAGGTCACTGCCCCCTCTGGACCCCGGAGCTGCGTGCAAACGGGGAGAACAGGTCAGACCAGCTGCAGCATCCACAAAAAAAGGTTAATTGCTTCTAAATAGCTGAGAGTGCCGTGTCTCACCTTGCAATCGGAGAGTGTCCTCATTACAGAGCGCCTCTCACTTTCCTGGGCTCCACTGTGCTGGAATTCCTGCTGGGAGAGCTGCAGGGTTAGCAATTTTTAAGTCAGAACATTCTTCCTTGTATTTATTTGGTGGCTGAATTTAGCTATTAATAAAAAGTGGTTGTTGATTTCCAACAGAGCTTTAAAAATTCTGATACTCCAAACACAGTAATTAATACTCCTTTTTCCTCTTGTCAGTGAAATTAGGGATGCAACCAGAGCTTGGGTGTTGGAAGAAAAGGGAAAGCAGTGAGCAGCCCAAAAGACAGGAGTTTGGACCAGCAGTGGTTTTCAAGTTATTGGTCAACATCCTCTGGGAGTCTCACAAACACTTGTAAAGGGATGAGAGGAGGAGAATTAAATAAAATTAAATATAAAATTAAATACTTTTTTTTTTAGCAGAATTGCATTTACCATAGGTGTGAAGGTGTGAATTACCATCAGAGGTTTGCTGTTAAAATATGTTTCCTCTGGAACCAGTAGTTATCCATGAATGTTCTTTCTTCTTCTTTTGTTCCATGCAATACTCTGTGAAAGAGAAAAAGCTGTCCCTTCCTCAATAGTGGTATTTAACCAGAATTCAGAACCTGAAACATGGAAAGCAAGAGGGCTAACAGAGGACTAAATCATCTGAGAATAGTGCTAAAATGAACTTAATTACGTGGGGAATTTATAATTATTTTATATTGCTTTTAAAAATCCAGTGTTGAAGACTCTGCAGGGAATGAATAGTCTCAAAATCAAACCACTAGTAACATTTAATACATGCACCCAAAGAACAATTATCCCCTTAAGCTTTTGTAAAAAACTGAGGAAAGAGAAAAACAGGGAAATAATACACTGTATATCATAATATAGTTGTGTGCTTAATTATAATTATTAAAGAAGGAATTGAAAATCATCTGCTATCCCTCTCTGCAGTTTTATGCACATGCTGAATACTTTTTAGCTGCATTATCTTGTACATAAATGCACAAAGGCATTTATCAGCCTTTCTGTGTGAACAAAGGTGGGAATTAATAGCTCTTGTCTTCAGCTAAAGCTCATTTACTGTCTAAATCCAGCAGGTACTAAACAGTGAGGGGCCAGAGTCTGATCTGTGATGCCACTGTAGCTACAGAGTGACTCAAAGGAGCCAAAAGTGGTGAATCCTCATTTCAAAAGTGTAACTCAGGTTTGGGTTTGGGTTCTGTAAGCTGCAGCAAGAGTATTGAGCTGGGGAAGAGAAGTGTCCCCTGAGTGACCCCTCAGGTAGCTGGTTACACAAATCTGGAGCATTAACCTGTCTCATTTTTAAGGTTTCCTGGTTTGTCCCTGCCCATGGATTAGGCAGCTGCTCCTCTGCTTTATGGCAGTCCTGGGGAGGAAGAGCTGTGCATTTGCTTGCTGCGAGTTAATCGTGAGCTTAAAAACCCTACTCCCCATGCCCTTCCTCTTAAAAACACATATTGCCAATTTGTATTCACTCTTTTCCTTCTTGAGTTCTGCACAGGCCTTGTGAGCTCCCCAATGACATCCTTGGGGTTTTTGCATCCATCCTAACATATGGCATGTGTGTGAATCTCTCCTCAAATTGATGGGAGTTTATGTGTGATTGGGAGCAGTTAGTGGGGTGAATTGCTGAATCATGGAACAATTGTGGCAGGAATTCTCTGCTTTTTGTTTTTCTACAAATGATATTGTACTGTGTTGCATTCATTTCAGCTCTTGGCAGGACTGCTGAAAAGTTAAGTTACAGCTGGTGCCATCTGTAACTTTTGAGGCATGTTTTTGGTGCTTCATAATTCTGTGTTTATTCTTTACCTGTGACCCCATCTGCAGCCTCATAGAAAATACAGTCACCTTTTCACTGTTTTCTTCCTTTGTCTCTCTGTTAAAGGTTATTTTCTTCAAATGTAGCAGAGGCTGACTTGGGGACAAGGTGCAGCTGCTTGCCCATGCAGAAAAAGCTGCAGGAGTTCCCCTCAGATTCTCTGCTCCCACAAAACAGGTGAGGTTGAGGCCATGCTCCTGCTTTATCCTTGCCAGACAATTGTCCCAGTCACTGCCCTGGGTGGGAAATTACAGCATCCAGAGGAAAGCTAAACATCTGAATGGATATTAAAGGCAGCAGGCAAAAAAAAGTGGGATAAAAAATGATGCCAGTTTACTGAAAGCAGTAGACCCCTGTCGTGGGGCACTGCTGAGCTAAAATCATTTGAGGCTGAAAAATCTCAGGGAAAGCACTGCTGTGAGCCTGCTCTGTGTCAGCTGCTTGCAGGGATGGGACACTGGCCTAGGGAGACCTTTGCTTTGTCCCCATGTAGCTCCCATTATGTTCATACATTGAAAATCAGCTTCTGAAATTGAACTAGGAAAAAAAAGCAGAGATTAAAGAAGAGTCATCTGCCCATCTCTGTATTTAAACAGGCAAGGTTAATTGACAATTGACATGCATTTACAGTGCTTGGGCTGAGCAGGAACAATACTTGAGAACTGCATTTCTATCCTACATCCTTTTAACTTTCTTCTTTTTCCATTCATCTAATGTCAAATGAGTTTTTGGGTTCTTTATACAACTGGTATGAAAAAGTTTCTGCCTCTCTCTCTTCCTTTAACTCTGAATTTAACCTCAACATTCTTACCTGTCCAGTAACATCTTCCTGAATAATGTGCCAGAAGAACATCTCCCTGGTGCAGCTAACACAGAGCTGCAATCATGAAAAATGGGCTGCTATTCTGTGGAGCTAAGGCTGGAGTGCAGCAGATGATCTTTCTCAGTGTGACAGTTTGCACAGCCACTGGAAATTCTGTCCTCCAGAATTCAGTTAAAGCACAGCAAAGCCTGCAGAAAAAAAAAATATCCCTCAATTAAGATCTGGCAGATTTACCTCCTAATTTGTCACATGTCCCACAAGTTTTCTGTGCCTTAAGTGACTTTAGACATGGGAGTTTTAGCAGTAATTAGCAAGGACTTGTGCCATTAGTCTCTGACACTTTCTTTGCAAAGCCACACAGACTTGGAAAACGGGAACAAACAAATGGACAGCCCAGGAGTGAAAAATGTACAGCACACAGAGTTCACCTGTATAAAAGACTATTTCAAAAACTGTCTGGAAGATGGTTACAGCAAATTACTCCCCTTCCAAGCCCCTCAGGTAGGCAGACTTATCAATCCAAAGGGTGAACTCTGAGGTTAAAATAATGTGATCTGAACTGCATGGAAGATAGATGGCTGCTTGGGAAGGAAACTGGGGTTGGAATAACTTGGATGGCTGAGCTGTTCTCCCTCATCTGATCCCACACACAGCAGGATCAGCCTTGCATACATATCCTTGTTTGTCTGCCCACCTGAGTCTGTAAGAGCTGCTTCCTAACTTCCATCATGTCCATTTGATGAAATTTTATAATGCTAATTTCGTTTTTCAACACTATAGGATAATATCTGATTAGTGACTTTGCTGTTTCATGAACCTGGATAAATGCTGCCATAGTAACAGGTGTTGTGCATGCTGCAGTCCAATTTACACAAGAAATTTCCAACCTAACATGAGGACAGCATGGCTACCCCAATGCTAACTCTTGGAAACAGGATCTGTGCTCAGTGTATTTCTTCAGGGCCTTTTACTGGTTCCAGAAAGGATGGAGGGTTAGCACCTGGTTCAAGGGCTGCTGCTGTTGTAAGAACCATCAACAATTCTAAGACTAAATTTTATACTGCAAATAGAGTATAAACACAGGGGTTTTGTGGTTGTGGGAAACAAGGTAGTCATTATTCCTTGTTAGGGAAAAATCAATTTTTGCAGTGGAGAGAGGAAGAAACAAGAAGGACATTTTGAGTATGGAGCAGTGAGTAAGCAGCCTCAGAAAAGAGAAGGGTGTGTGAGTCACTGTGCCTCTCTAAACTCCCAAAGGTGTTATTTTTCCTTCAGATTTAAACAGGCAGGGTTAATTTGGCTGTAGTGTGTGGTAAATGCACGTGTATTTCTGTCCTTCATTTTTCTCCTCACCCACTTCTCCATCCTGAAAGGATTTAGTTGTACAATGTGTCTTACCCCTGCACATCTTGAACGTGCACAGGTCTGTGGCAAAGTGCCCTCCTCCCTCCTGTGCCATGCACTGCTGCAGAAAAGGCAAGTGCCACTGAAGGGATAAGAGTGGATTACAGTGAAAATGATGGAAATTAAGGCACATTTTTCTAACAAATTTTCCTAATGAATAATTCATTTCCTAATAAACAAAAGGGCTGCCAAGGACATGACAGATTGGGGATATAGCACTTGAGTTATTGGAAGTGGCAGACAGGTCACAACTTTTATTCATGTTAATAGCTAACCACCTGTCAGATAAATTGGGAAGCAGATACCTCCAGAGCAGAGCCAGCAGGCCCCTCTCAGAGCTACAGTGAGCAGGACCAGGAGAGGAGCCAGCCTCACCAGCCTCACTGGCCATCGTGCTGGCAGCTGAAGGATGTCTGCTCCTCTCCCTTCTCACTGTGTCTCTGTGGGGATACCCACTGATGAAGAAAGCACTGGATATGCTGCTACTGGTTATGGCAAAGACATCTCCAACCAGTCTCTACCTGCTTGAGGCAAACACAAAACTGCCTCTTGGAAGGGAGATCATCACCTGCAGAGCCCAGCAGTGGCATGCACAGCCCTGCAGCCCAGCCTGGAAATGCATTGGTGCTTATCAAGCATTTGGCAGCCTCAGAGCTGCCCTGAGAGATAACAAAATCTGTTACAGATCTGAGCTAGCTGGACACCGTATGGCGCTTCTTATTTTGTGTTTGCAAACTCAGATGGGTCACAAAAGATATTCCAACACATTTTCCCCATAGTTGGAAGGAAAGGCAGAACCTAGTTGGATTCCCAAAGAAAAGAGATGTCCCCTTCTTTGAAGTGATCCCATAGGTGCTTTCAGAGGAGGAGGAGAGCTCTCCATAGCTCTCCACTTAAATGAGCTGATCAGATAACTGATCCATTCCTAGCAGCTCTAATTTCAGCTTCTCCCTCTGCCTGACAACATTTGAACCTACCCTACCATTAAGGACTTACAGGATTGATTTTCATCTTGCTCTCCATTCTGTTGAAGCCATTTCACTTTACACAGAATAATTAAATACTCAGTATGTCCCAGAGAAAGAGAACAAGAATGCAGATTACCCTGCAGCCCCGTGATTAGTGCATTAGAAGCTGTCATCAGCTGCTTGTGCCTCCTGCTCCTTTAAAGGAAAGCCTTTTAATCCAACATTTTCACTTGCAGGTGGTGCTTTACCCCCAGACTGGTGTGATGCCAGCTGTCATATCCATTCACTGCCTGGGATTTTGGTGAGACATTGTTCATGATGCCATTTCAAGAACAAAGTTCTAGATTAAGCCCAGCCTTCTATAAGTACCATGAGTGTTTCAGCAAGGACTCTTGGGCACAAAGGAAGGAGCCAGACATCTTCAAAGCAGGCAGAGGTGGTTCCACTGCTTTCTGAAGGCGTCTCCTTCTCTCACCATATGAGAGGTTTGGGTATCTGCTGTCCTTTGCAGTTTATTATAGTAAGAAAGCAGCTGAAGCTTTATAAAACATTTTCTCAAATTCTTTCAAACTACACAAAGCACAGTTGCATCCACAGCACCTTCTTGACCAGAGAAAGCTACTTGGAGAATAAAATCTGGTGGTGCTAGTAGCTGGATTTTGCACTAACAATGATCTTGCAATTTCATTCATGGATTAGTGTCCCCAGTGGCAACAGGTACCCCAGCACACATATTTAAACAGGTTCAAAGGAAAATCTGCCCCATTGTGTTCTTGTGGCTGTTTCTCAGCTGGGATGCTGATATTTTATGAATGTTACAACACTGCCAGATGATCAACATATTCCCAATGACACCATTTGCCAGTAAAATAACTACTGCTGCCTACAGAAGTGGTAAAACCCTCAGACTGAAGCACTGTACATAAAATCTCAGCATTTTTGTTTGCTGTTTCTGTGATTGATAGTAATAAACTTCACTTTCGTGGATGAGAGGCTTCTGTGTAAACACTGGCAGTGTATAATAAAAATGAACATGAAATTGTGCCTTCTTCACAGAGGCTTCTTCCAGTTTTTGATACGTGTCCTTATGCCAGCCTGGCTCTGGCATATTCACAAATTCAGATACCATATGTCGTTGAGATCATCTTCAAAACTCCAAACCCAGGCTCATTCTCTTCCACAGGCTCCTTTCATTGGGAAGGGCTGCTGCTGGGGCTGCAGCTGCCAAAGCCAGCGTGCTCTCACTGATCTCATTCAGGGAAATGGGATCTGCAAGGTCACTTGGGATGGAGATAAAGACACTTTTATCCACCTGGATGCTGCTCCACAGGTGGACATGAGGCAGGTGTTGGAGAGTGTTGGAGAGAGAGCTGTCATGATACTCACAGATTTAGATTCTCTGATTGCTCAGTAGAGCTGAACTGATGATTTAAAAATCTTTTCTCAGAACTGAGGATTTAAAAATAAGTAAAATGTGTTTGTACAATTTGATTCTCTGAGTTCAGTATTTTGTGAAAAACGTGTCTAGCTGATGAATATATTTAAGCTGCAGAGAAAAGACTCATAAGAGCTCCCTTCACACACCTCTACTTGTGTTTATAGAGGAAGAGGGTGGGAGGGGAAGGCTCTCTCTGTAGCTCTGTGTCTCTCCACCACCACTGTCACTACAGGACATGAAATAACACAATGTGGTCACGCAGCTCTATCAAGGTAAAAAGAGAGTTTTTAATTTCTGACTCCAACATTTATAGATTTCCAAAAGTGCCAGTGGATTGGAGGGTGACAGTGCCACCTCTCCAATGACACTGGACAAACCAACAGTCCATCAAATTTCTCCTCCTCCACAAAAGAATGCAAACCAATAAGTTATTTGCAGAAAGTGTGTGAGAAAGTTCATTACAAGAACGTCAACATCAGAAGGCTGAGAAAAACTTAAAAAATCAGGGTGACATGCCACCCCTCAGCACTTCCTTTCCCTGTGTCCCACAATGAAAAGTGGAACCTGGGCAGTGTTTGTACATCAGGCCAGCACAAGAGGAACACCTGAATCTGCTGATGGCCTTGATGCAAAGCAGTGCTCCTTCCTATCCCATCTGGGATAACAGGCAATCCAAAGTGCCTCCCTTGAGTCCTCTCTGCAACTCCTCCTGGGGAGGTAACACTTTGCTTAGGGCTGCATATTCTCATATACTCAATGATTTCTAATTATTTAGCAGACAGGATTTGGGGGTTTGGATTTCTTTGATAAAAAATGCTTTAAAATAAATAGAAACTATATTTTAACTGAAGAACGTTAGCAAGTTAATGCCTTGCTGAGTGACTATCATTTGCTGTGAATTGCAAAATACAGATGGAAACAGCACAATCTCCATTTTTGTTAATTGCTATTGTTAATGCTTTTTAGTCAGTACATGAATTTCAGTGTAAATAGCATTTTCTTTTGCTGCTAGCTTCACAGAATATTTGCATACAGGCGTAAATTCCTTACTCATAAAAAACCTTATTAAAAACAATGGCAGATAATATGATGATAATACATCAGAGGCTTTTGCTAACAGTAGAGGAGAGCACAAAGGAGAGATGGCAAATATCCTTCTGCCTGCTCATCTCTCTTGCTGCACTCACTCTTTCACTTCAGCCTGAGTTTTTAAAAATATTATCTTTTTTTTTCTTTGGGAAAAGTCAATAATTGGAAATACAATTTATCTGATAAACTTTATGGCTTCTTTCAACACTGACTTAGTGTGCTATCAGAAATGGATTTTGGCCATGTTTTTTCTGTACTTGCCCCTACTTTCCCTACAAGAAGTTCCATAACCTTCAGAACAGTTCCTCAAGGTGCTGGAGCAGCACAGGCAGGTCTTCACTGGCATTCAGGGCCCTGGAATCTTTTCTGACAACATCATTTTCAAGCCCCCCTTTCCTTGCATCTTCATCCCAAATGGGTGCTCTGTGCTTGCTCAGAGTTCGCCAGAGTGGCACCAAATCGTTTTTGCCCTGGTCCTGATCCCTTGTTAGCAATTCTGCAAATGGAAATGCTGCTCTAAAGCAGGGTCAAATCACTGAGACATTACTATAATTCAGCTAATGGGATGATTATTTAATTACTCTTGTTTGTTCTGACTGCCCTAGTCTCTGCTTTCTGGGTATTATGTGCAGACTGTTTGCTCTTGTAGAATCAAGGTGGAGGAGCAGAGTCCTTTTGCTGGTAGAGAAGCAGCCCCAGCACGAGGTATTTTTGTGTTTATTGTCTTACTTGTGATTTTCATTGAAACAGACTTCACAACTTGTGCCTCTGCTGTTCTGTCTTTAACATATATAGCACTTTATACCATTTAAATATGAGATATCTGAGCTCAAAGGAGAAAAATTAGGTGAAGTGATCCCACAAAGACTCAGAAAGTCACAATTCAGAGGCAGATAATCTCAGCATTTCAAGTTTTTAAGCAAACTGCCTGTGAATACTTACATTTGGAAAGGCAAAAAGATGGATGAGGAGACATAGTGACAGTCTAGTATTTGAGAGATCACACCACAGCCTGCAAACACTGCGCCTAACCACACTTAAACTACTCTGTTGTATTTCCCTCCAGGTTCTTTTATTCCTGCTGGGACAGGGGAAGCTGCACTTCAGCCTGAAGCTGTTTGGTGTCATTGCATTTATTCAGGGTTTGCCATCTCACTTTGGCCATTATTAGAAGCCCCTGTGCTCCCAGGATCACACACCTTGCCCTGAGTGCTCTGACTTCCCAACTTCTTATCCTTTCTTGACCTAAGTGGTTGTGGCTCCTGCTCAGCTTCACCAGGCCCAAAATACAGACCCTATTCCAAATAAAATAAAAAATCATGCTCCCCTTGAGTTCTGTGGCAACCTGTTCTTGCCAGAAAGAAAGAAATTAAAAACCCCAAAACACTGTAGTGTTCACAAAGGCCATTGTCAAAATGATGGAATTTATGATGGATGATGGACCTTTATGTTCTAAATAAAAAATATAAATCTGGAATTGAAATAAACTAAAATGCCTGATTGCTTGAAAACCCAAATCTAGAACAAGTGTCTCCAGTTTTATGAACTATTCTTCAGTTAGAAGTGCAGGCACTTTTCATAGCTAATATATTCCTTTCTTATAAATATTTTTCCATACTATGCAGCTAGATAATATGTTTTTAATGGGAAACTAAACAGGAATGAGTGGAATCTTTGCGCTGAGAAATGACCAGCTTAGTATGCAAGGGACAGCACTGTGTCCCATTCCTCTGAACACTTGCCATCTGGAACAGATGCATTAGTTGTGGCTTCAGTAATGACATGGTGGAGGAGAAGACCTTCCTCACCTCAAGATTTCACTATTACCTAATGGGGCTCCTCATGTGAGCAGAGTAATTGTGGATTCAGCCCAGTGTTTTACTCAGCTGTCATTCCCCTTTGTCCCTCAAGCTGCCCATGCTGCTGCACAGCCTCACGACACTGCAGCATGCAGTGCCTGAAAGATTCTATTCCAAATAAAGTCATATTGTGTGCATGACTCGCTGCTGTATTGATATTGAGTGCACTCCTGGAATGGTAATCTCCTATGTACAATATGTGTCTGAGGAGATCATGTCTTATTTTGCACACTGGGATATCTTTAGGATTGTTTATTATTCATGTTATATTTGAAACTGCTGCTGGTCTATGCAGATTTTAAATGTGTTTGTCATATACCATTAGTCACCGTGTGAAATCTCTCAGTGATAGTTAGTTCTTGAGTTTTCTGCAGCTAAGGAGAATTTAACACTGATTGATGGTAGATCACATAGCTGCTTGGCAGACTTTCCAATTTACAGCAGGAAAATTGCTCTTTTCTTTCTGCTCCTTCCTCCTTCTGCAGGGGGACACTGAGATATATGTGCCAGGGTGCTCAGCACAGCAGTGTCTGATTGGCAATACTGCAGGTCTTTTTTACAATTATGATTTTATCATTTTCAAAAAACGTGCTGAATGTCAAGTATTTCAGATGCAATTTTTAAAACCCTCTCTATTTACCAAATGTTGATGATATATCCCTATCATATTTCACATGCAAGAAATGACCTAACATATTTTTGCCTGAGGAAATGAGTGAGCTGTCAGTGCTTCATCCTTACCTTCTAATAGTCTCAAATTCTCAGTCCTCCAAAGGCTGATTATCTGTAGAGTGAAGATTAGCAGGAGAAACAAAGATATTGATTTGCTGGGTGCTGTCTGCAAATATTTCTCATTAACTACTGATTCAATCAAAAATAATAATAATATATGGGTTAGTCTTCAATGAAAGAAAGATATGGGATAAATCTCTTTCCCTTAGCACTCACTAGTGATATTTTCAAAGGCTATATTTTAAGATTTCACATGGAATGCATATGAAGTGCTGCTATATGTAATTTTTAGTATCCACTTCCTTTAAATTAAAAAAAAAAAACAAGATAAAAATTGTCACGTTTAAAACCAGCAAAATCTACTGAACTGCCAACCATAATTTCTAATAAATTTAGTGATGATTTTGTGTAAAAATGACTTCTCTGTGGAAACATGTGCTTATTATTTTCAGCTGCCTGCAAAGTCTGAAAGGAGGGCTCATTTCTGCCACTTCATAAAGGTTTACAGGTACCAGAGGTTTTAAACACTGTAGGAAGGTGCTGACTCTGAGTTCTGTTCTGTAATGTGGCCGAGATACTCCCTAAAAACACACACAGGGGGAAAAATAATTGCTAAATGATTGTTTCAAGGAGGAATATGAATGATGGCCGTGGCACTGCATTAGTGACACTCCCCAAACAGAGACTGCAAACATGGCAATGGAACCAAACATGCTCAGCTGGGCACCAGGGCCCAATTATGCTCCTGCTCAAGGGCTGCTCTGGGATTTCTGCACAGAGTGAGGCTGCAGGATGGCTCCCACAAGGAATGAGGCAAGGCAGCTGTTCCAGCTCCTGTCCCAGCAAAGCCATCCTTGTTTTCAGCAGCTTCCCCCATGTCCCACACTAATGGCAGGCCAGTGCTGTTACAGCTTGAAATATATGCAAGCTCAGCCATGTAATGAGAATTACACCAGTTCATAATCGTTATCTTTTATTACTGCAGACCCTCTGTGGGGTTCATAGAATTGCAAATCGAACAGAAGAAACACTTGGCATCCTCTTTTTAAGATCAAAATTCTCTGGGTTTGTAATGCTGAAATGAAGAAAATGGGAACCAGGACAATGGAATCCAGCATTAAAAATAGAGAGGTATTATCTTGATTGAATTTTTCTATTCTGTCTCAGCCAGCTTCTGCCCATTTCTTACATTTGTGCCTGTCACTATCTTTTCTGTAACTGCTCCTGGAATAATATTCATTAGATAAATACCTATTTCATCAAAAACACGTTCTTGGCATGAAGTTCATGAGTTTTCTAAAGTACATTTATGGCATTTCATCTTTTAACATAAAATTATCTTGATCTCTACAGCATGTAATGTCTCCTACACTTCCTACCAAGGCTTAGGAACTGTCAGCTTGCAGTGGAGCAGGTCAGGAGTAAGAACTGATCTCTGGTCACTCCAAGTGCACTGGATCTAATTACAGGCATGACAGACAGGGGTTAAAATCACCTACAGCTTCTCAGATCTCTGGAACTGAGTCTATGGTGGCAAAGGCAAAAATCAGTGCTAATTAAACCAGGCCAGTCTTGCAAAGAAAGCCATACTGGTTTCTGCAAGGGTAGGAGGTGAAGGATGCTTTGTTCAGCAGAAATAAACTCCTTAAATCCTCATCTGGAGGAAATAGGCAGGGGGATAGCTATCCAAACACATCATCATCATCATCATCACCATCACTACTATATAATATATTTTATATATATTATACATATAATATATTATATATAATATATAATATATAATATATAATATATTATATATTATATATTATATATTATATATCATATATCATATATTATATACTATATATTATATATTATATATTATATATTATATATTATATATTATATATTATATATTATATATTATATATTATATATTATATATTATTTCTGTGTGTATTAGAGGATCAAAATATATCAGTGACTGGTCTGCTTGTCCAGACCACCCACTCCTGCAGCCAGGATCACACAGATTCCACTACCAGGTGTCAGCATCTTTACTGCTCATGTCAAACCTCAGAAAAAAGCCAGAACTGAAGATAACTGTGCCCTTCCTAAAAACCTCACCAAACCCAAAATCACAACATTTACAAAAATATCTTGCCCAGTAACATCAGTAGTGCTGTGTTTTGCTTGGTAAGGTTAATATAAAATGATGTGCCTGATTCAGCCAGATGTGGCAGCTCACAAGTTGGCATAACAGGTTCAGACATGTTAGTGTAAGAAAGAAAAACCAAATTGGAATCATCAAAAAGTATTCTATTTATTTGATGTTTGCACAGTTCTGAAAAAGGCCAGCTATGTCATATTCATATTTGCTAAGAATCTAGTTCCACATTGAATATAAGCTTTCAGTTCATATTTTGGAGAAGCCTACTTGGCATGAGAGTACAAATAGAGAGACAGACAGACAGATCCTCAGCTGGCAGTCAGATGCAGCTACAGTGATGCTGACTCTAACACAAATTAGAAGAGCCAGCCCTCAATTTTCAATACCCATTGACTTAAGGATCCAAATATTTCATATATATTATAGCCATGATGATCTGAATAGGGAGAAAAAACAAACAAGAAGTAGGAATGTATTGCACATGCCATTATATAGAATTATCCCAACAAAACACTGAATCAGCCCAATATCCTCAGGTTTTCTGCTGTTTAATACTTTAATTCTTGATTTTACTGCATTTGTAAGCAAGTAAACAATTACATAAAAAATAGCAATTCGCTGAACAAAGACAAATTGTTTTCTGGCAGCATCAGAAACCTTGCAAGGCAGGCTTTGGGACAGAGGTAGGACAAGCTCTGGTAAACTTCAGGATCCTAGGCCAGCTGGAAACTCAGTTTAAATATTATAGTTTTAGTCCTCTGAATAAGTGACCTGGTAATTACCAGGTAATTTCACGTGTGGAAATTTGGGTTAATTACATGCATTAGCAAAATGGAGGTTTGATCATGTCCATCAAATAAAAACACACATCCTGAGGTGGCTGAGTTACTGGTATTTCTGGTCTTGAGTGGTTCTGTTTCTTCTATGATCCCCTCCCAGCCTTAGTCCAAACCCTGAAAGCTAGCTGTGAAAAAGAGAGAATGCCTTAGGGAACACTCTCAGGAGAACTAAGTTAAATAAGTCTATAATGAAAATTGTGAGGGTTGGAGATGAAGCTTTCTTAAATGAGTAGCAACACATTATGGAGCGAGCTGTCAGAGAAATTTGTATTTGTCGCTGTGATTTTAGATCCTACTACAAATAATTTATGCATCTATTCACAGAAGAAATCTACCATCATCACACAGATAAGGAAAAACAAACAAAACGGAAGGAGGTTTTATTAATACCAGTTTGAGGTAGAATTCTCAGCAAGTTTTTCTTTGGCAGCAATCTGATATATTGATTTAACACTCAGACAGCAAAAGTATCAAAATCTGGATACTTATCCAAACAATAATCCAAACCCTTTGATGCCAGTGCTGCTCCCATATTTGAGAGCCTCAAAATCAAAAATATCAAGGCTGTTTCCTCCATAAATTAACTTCAG
Source organism: Camarhynchus parvulus (assembly GCF_901933205.1). Classification (NCBI taxonomy): domain Eukaryota; kingdom Metazoa; phylum Chordata; class Aves; order Passeriformes; family Thraupidae; genus Camarhynchus; species Camarhynchus parvulus. The sequence goes on along the minus strand of NC_044581.1, from coordinate 17,215,469 downwards.
CAAAATGAATTCATGAGTTGTCTTATTTTTTTTCTACTAAATTAGGAAAAGTATTTTATTTGTAATGACTTTCCTCTGACAGTCTATTAACTGTAATGAGTACCTGTGTTTATCACATCTGCAAACATGAAACTTTGATACTTGTTGAACTTCTAATGGGTCTCTGAAGCAAAAGTGGCACTCCATGGAGGAATTACACAATATTAAGATAAACATAATGAAATCGTTCTTCAAAAGTATATTAAGTTGCACAAGGCTGAGTTTGCAATATTCTAAAATGAGAAGAAAGATCTCTTCAAATATGAATAAGTGAGAGATTATGTGCAAGAGAGGGAGAAGTTTAGCTACAAGCACAGGTGCTTTAAAGCAAAATTCCACTCTATTAAGCTCTGGCACATGTTTTGTAATACATAAAAAAGAGAAGCAAGAGAAGAACCCATTAAAGTTTCATATGAACCAACCTATGAAGAAAAAAAGGCATTTGTTTGTAAACTACTATCACATTAACAATGGAGGCCAATTGAGAAAACCTCCAGGTCTGACATGATGATTTGAAACTAAGAGTGTGGAATTGTTTATTAAGACTTTGAGTGACAGTCTAATATATTAAATCAGTTCAGAAGATTGTAAAATGCATTAGCATTAGCAATTTAATACCTCCAACAAATTTAACTGTCACTCATGGCATATCTGTCCTTGTTAAAGGGAAAAAAAACTGAAGCGCCATCTTTGTCTTGATGGCCGATAACGTTGGGAGAGGCAAAAGCCTTTTTCTGTGCACTGGTGATGAGAGAACTGTGTTGCATTTATCATAATTAACTTTCACAGTTGGCAGCATTTTTTGGCAAGTGTGTTATTTGCTCAAGCTTGTGAAAGAAGTTTTAAGAACTAATCATTGGAGCCAAGCCTTCGCTCGCAATCGTTTCAGGGCTGGATTTTAATCAATTTAGAAACGTAATTACATGCCAAATGTGTACACAGTTACTTTGATTACACACAGAAATTGGGCAGTTTCATAGTCAACTAACTGGTTGTAAGCAGTTGGGTGCAAAACATCTCGTGTGAATGAGCACTTTTTAATAACCTTGTCTTACAGCCATGTGGGGAACAATATGGCAAACTTCTTCCAAAATCCAGGATCTTTAAAAGAAGTATTTCCAATTTCCAGTTTTGTTCAGGTGGATAAACTTTCTGTGTCTTGTTCTATTTTCTTAATTTTAATTGTCACTATTAATAGAGCAAAAACTAAGCCAAAAAATAATTAAAAGCAAAAGGAGATCCCTCAAACACACTGTGTGATGACTTTGCAGTTCAGTAGCAGAAAGGATCCCAGATGTATTGTCCAGCAGACTCCAATACAGGGTTTCAGCACAAAGAACTGAGCAGAACTGTTCTGAGATGTGAAGGAGCAGACAACAAAGAGCCAGAGGATCGACATGAATTCCCTGGATGAGCAAAGCACAGAGTTCAAGCTGCTGCAAATAACACTCCTGTGCTCTTCAGGAGTGCTCAGACAACAGCTGTGTGTCTATGAAAATGCTCCTGAATCCTAATATTTGTGTGATATCCATATCATTATTTCACTATTAGGGTCAATTTTTGGATGGCCCCATATTTGAGAATTTTCCACTCAGGGAGCAGCAGCAGCAGAATCCCAGTTCCTTTGGGGAGCAGGGATGGAGAACATGAGCAGCAACAAACACACAAAATGAATAGTTTGCTTAATAATAATCAGGATTGACAGGTTAATCAAGTCACTGCCAAAAAAGACGTCACATTTGTGACTATAATTTGAAACAAATGCTTTAATTGCCTCTTAGGATAAATGGTAACAACATAAACAGAGCTAGAAGAAACAGGAGTAATATTAAATAGTTTAGTCTGTGTTTTTTCTACCATGATTTCCAAACTACACTTGCAAAATTATATCTTGGGGCATTTTGTAGGTAAAACACAGAAAACCAGGATGTGACAAACTGAGTGGTGTGAACAGACAGAGTAACAAGCAGTTCTAACTCTTCCTGTGCAGTGGGAAATCAGGAGAAGCAGTGCTTGCCTGGTGCTGCTTGGGACATGCCCCATCATGAGCTTTGCAGACAAAGAATCGCTCCATCCATTTCTTTTCAGTAAGAGAGTGAATCAGAACTTCCCTAAAACCATATTTTACAACTGAAAATGTTGATTAAATATTTATGTTTTTCTTCTTTCTTTTTTCCTACCAGCAGCTAAACACCGAGCAGCAAGTGAAATTGTGAACTGGCAGGTTGTTGCTCAGCTGTCAGTTACGGGAGCCTTCCAAATGAAGCTGTTTCAAACGCCTGCTGAAGCCCCCAGCCAGCTGATTGCTGCAGGAAAACTGGGGATTGAAACCCTCCTTGGGAGCAAAACAAAGGCCACGACACACAGTTGGATGTGGTGCTATTTCTGAGATGCAAGGAGCCCTCCCAGATGGTGACAGAGCAGAAAATACTTAAATTTGTCCCTGAAAGATGTGCCCAGATAGATAGTCTTCCTGGTGATGCTGGAGTGGGCAACAGCAGGCAGCTTCCTTCCTCTCCTTCCCTCCTTCCCCTCCTTCCCTCCTTCCCTTCCTTCCTTCCTTCCTTCCTTCCTTCCTTCCTTCCTTCCTTCCTTCCTTCCTTCCTTCCTCCTTTCCTTTTCTCTCCTTTCCTCTGGGAGGGCTCCCCAGGCAAGCCCAGCCACCCAGCTGGGTGTCTTTTGTCCCTTTGCTGATTAAGCCCTGCTTGTGAGTGCACACAAGGAGTCTGAGCAGTGAAGGGAAATGGGGAACTGGTTCCAGTTCTTGTTCTTCTTGTTCTTCTCATTGTTCTTGATCTTCTTGTTCTTGTTCTCGTTGTTGTTGTTGTTGTTGTTCTTCTTCTTCTCCTCCTCCTCCTCCTCCTTTTCCCTCCTGGCTTTGTCCCCTCCCTGATCCAGCTGTCCCTGCAGCCCCACTGCAGCTGTCCTGGCCCAGCTGAGGGCACAGCACACAGAAATCCACGTGTAACACCAGGCACAGCCAAAGCCAGCCCTTCCCCTGAGGAAAGCACCCATCAATCTTCACCCTGAAAAGGGTAAAACAGCAACCACTGTTCATATTGAAGAGTTTACATTCCCAGCTGATTTGTTTTTCAACTTCTCTGTCATTTTAGAACCTGGTTTTTTGTTTCCTCCACTGAAAGTGCTTTTACTCTGGAGACCAAAAAAAAAAAATTAATCTGTTTTCATTCCAGTGCCTTTTGGAAGAATTGCTGTCTCTAAACAGTCTCATCTTGGATATAATAATTAATTCTTCATACTTTTTCCCTTTTCATCTAGCACAATGAAAAGGTAAACTGTAAACAATGGTTTATTTGGAAAGCAAAACAATGACAAGTAAATATTATTGACTGGAATTTAACTCTTTAATCAGTTGTCTTTTCTCCTCTGCTCTTCTTTCTTTTCTTACCTAAAATATTGGATTCTTTTCGAGTTTACAGCTCCTGTGTGTAATGTGTGTTCAGCCTCTGGATGAAATAAATCCATAAGAGAGGTATGAAAACCTGGGAACAGGAAATCCTTCCTGCAATTTCCATTTTGCTATCAGATGTACAAGTTTGGCCTCTCCTTTCAATTATAATTACACACTGTCCTTTGACCTGGTGATGGTTTTTCCCCTAAAGAACAGAAGAAAACCAGCTTTACTCATTGTAAAACCACCATGTATTTAAAAAGGTGCGTACTTCCTACATGACTTTTTAATCAAAACCACCATTAAGAGGCAGTTTAGAGAATCGATGATTTTTTATAACTTGATCTTCAAGCTGAGCAAAATCTTCTGCAAAATGCAGATTTAAAGACCTGAATAATTCATTTAATCTACGAAGCATGATTGAAACCATGTTTAGAAAGAGCTGCCTTGGGCCTCCAAGGCCAAAGGGAAACTATTACATTTGAATCAGTTTGATTTTGTACTTCCTTGAAACATAAAGTGTCAGCATGAGCACAGAGATAACAGCAACCCCTCACAGGGGGGTTGTGGAGATAAAGCCCAAAGATTGGGATGTGCTTTGATAATGCAGAAATAGGGGTCAAAGGAGTGCCTAAGGAGGGGAGGTACATCCAGAACAGAACACCTTTAATATATCTTTTAACTACACAGCTTTTCTGGCCAGGTGGAGAGATTTCAGGTGGCTGAACAGCTGTATTCCAATCACAGGAGCTAAAATTCAGTATGGAAACTCATCCCATGCCCTTCACTCAAAGGTGTCAGGACTCCCAGAAATCATTCTATCAGCAATGAATTAGGAAATTAAACAAATTACTTTCCATCCTCCAAAATACAAATGCTTAGTGTTGGGGGATTTTTCAATTACGTATATATGATTAATATAATATAAAATAACAATATATAATATAATTAATATAATTAATATAATATAATATAATATAATATAATATAATATAATATAATATAATATAATATAATATAATATAATATAATATATATTAAAAACTGATTGTGAACTATGTTGTTCCCCTCCAGCTCCTTTTTTCCTGCTGCTGTTTTAATTCCAGGTCATGTACAAGTAGCTGAGTTTCTCTACACTGCTCCAGTCCCTATGATTCTCATTCCCATCATTCTCTAATTAACAACTTGGTGGTTTGGTAACAGAAAAATATTGAAGTTTATAGAAGTGCTGAGCTTATTCCTCTCACAACACATCACATTTAATTTTCTTGTTCTGGAAGGTAGAAGAAATTGAATGTGCAATGTAATTTGGTCAAGCTTTGGAAAGTGAATATTTGAGTTGCACTCAACTGCTGGTTATTTTTCAAGACAAGTTAAAATGAAAAAAAAAAAAAAAAACCCAGCACAACAATACATTGAGATCAGCTAGCAAGTCTTAAAAGAAAAACAAAAGTGCAAAAAAAGATACACACCAGTAAAAAGTGAAGTGTCCTGAGTGTGCAAGGTAACATGTATTTTCCAGGCCTGCTGATCAGTATAAATCTCACATTAATCTAAGGAAAGTTGGTGAGCTACAAAGGCTTTCCAAGGTGAGAGGTGATGAATGTTTTTTTCCTTATTCTAAAAAATGCAATCAGAGCAAGTGTGGTTCCAAATGATCTCTGCTTGAATGATCTTGTTTTCTTTTTGAGTAAGTTTGTTCTCCTCATATGGACCAGCTGCCTTAGAGGAGAAGTGGCATCCAAATAATACCAAAATTCCTCATTACCACATTATGCTCTTAAACCAGTGCTAATTGCTTCTGCAGACATACAAGAGCAGTCAATAAGGTCTGGGGACACTCAGAAATTAGAGAAAAGAAAACTTCAGATTTTCAGTGTCGTGCAATATATGGAAACACTGAAAAAAATTAGTTTAATGGCAATTCTGTTAGTGTATGAAGATAACTTTGGCTCTTGTAAAGCAAAGCAGTATTTACAACCATAAAATATCACCATACTATCTACAAACTGTATTTGAAATACAGAACTTAAGCCCACATGATGGAATTCAGCAGCTCCCAGAGTTTGTTATTTCTCTCCACTGGGCTCAGCATTGTGTTCTCGGGGGGAAAATGAACATTGTTCTCAATACCCCAAAGAGGAGAGGTACACTCATTCCTGCTGTGTGGCTCTGTGTTTTCCCTCTAAGTGTTGGAAAAGCCACCGAGTGCATAGGATGTGCACCTGGGGAATATTTTAGCAATTGGAATAAATGAGACAAAACAAACACCCCTCTCCACCTGTGAGTGCTTGATGCTCACCAGTGAATATTTTCCATCAATTTGCTGTGGAGTTAAATCCCCCTGCTAGTCAAATGCTCCTGTGGAATTTTTTTTTTTTTTTTTTTAGATGAAAAGATATTTTGTCGTAGTTGAAGTAATTTCAAGGAAAAGCTGCCTGCTCAGAGAGTTGGTGCTCCACAACCCACCCTGCAGAGATCCACAGCAGCAGCAGGGACACACAGACCCCAGCTGTTATCAGAGACCCCTCACAGCCTCAGCCAGGCTCCTCAGCAGCTCTTCCAACACCTCCCAACTCCATTCTGAGCTGCTGAAGAAATCTGTGAATTTTCCCAGGTCTGTTCCTCCCTCCCCATGTGCAAACCCCAAAGTGCAGCAGCTCTGTTCCACCCACACTGCAGGATTTTTAACCAAAATTGTTGTTCTGGAAGTGTTCTTCCTGCCTGATGTGTGTGGCTGCACAAAATGGTTCCAGTTAGATTCTGGTGGCAGTAAATAGCACTTTTTTAGTCTTACTGACAAATATGTATCTTTCTGGGGGTGTTGTTTCCTAGAAGATGACTTTCAGGCAACCACAGATATTAAAATATAGCAACACAACAGATATTATGGATTTAATTCAGTGGTTTGAAATATATCAGCCAATGTTAATTCCCACATCCCTTTCCAGTCCATTAAATACTCTATTTTTTAATTGAAGTTATAATATTTATTTGCTCATTCTCACCTGTTTTGGTATGCTACATTTCTTCAGTAATTTCTCTAGTGATTTGTGCTTGGATTATTTTATTCCTTCCATTATCTCTGATTTAATTGTCCCCTATCATATAGAAAAGACTGTGTGCCAATTTCAAGTTGGTGTTACATTATTTAGATTCAACTTTGTTTGGAAAGTTTCCCAAGCAATGAGATTCTCATTATTTTATAGAAAATATTAATAACCATACCATCTTATCAAAAAAACTGCCATCAATAAAGAGATGCCAGTACTCAAAGTTTTATTTCAGCAGTTTGGAATTTAAAACTTCTGTCAAAAAAGGAATTTATTCTTTTCCAATGAAATATATATTACCAGCATATTAGAGCAATCTTTCCATAGGTTGTAAAGTATATCATTTAATGGCTGAAATATTTGTTAGCTGAAAAGTGCATCCAGCCTCAACACGATGGGGCTTTGGCTGTAAATCTCTGCTTAATAACAGCCACTCAGGGTCTGGATATTTTCATTTCACTGATTCTAATTTTTGCATGAACCATGCGAGGCTATTTGAGCTCATGAGCTTTAAGTTGGTGCTTTAAATTCATTGTTGGTTGCAGCAGTAATTCAGCCAGGCAGGGCATCTGATCAGAGATCCAGCAAATGCCACAAATTGCCAGGTTCTCAGTGAGCCAGTGGGGCACAGAAGCCACGCCATGCTCCAGCAGCACAAAGCAGTGTGTGAATTACCCAGGACAAAGCTCACCTCCTGCCGGGAGCAGGGAAGAGTTCAGCCTGTGGTGGCGTCTCAAGGCAGCAGAGGAATGCCAATGAGATGGGGATGGATCTGCAATCTGCCCACACCTGGTTGCAGCACCAGCCCCTGGCCCTGCCAGCAGCTGGGAAATGATTTTCAAACCCAGCCAGGCACCCCTGAGCCTTTTCTTCATCAGGGGAGGGCAGGGGAAGCTATTCTATGTGAGCATTCAGGGGTTAAGGTCTTCTGACATCAGTGCTCCTAGAAAGGTCATCTTTGTTTTATGACAGTCCTAAAAATCAAATCAAAGTGCTCCTTCCTAGTAAAATGATGCTGAATTCTTTTCAGTTGTTGGGAAACAAACAGGAGCATCCTGTCCCCCTCGATGCAGTTACAAACAGTCTCTCAGGACATGGCCTGTGGGCTGACTAGGTCAAACACAGCTGCTCTTTGCAATCTCAGTTACTCACAAGAACTTGAAGTGCTAATTCTGCCATTTGAAATTTATTGCAGAATTTAAATCTGCTGCATGTCGTTCAAATCAAGGGGCATTTATACAGATTTTGGTAAAGCCTGGGATGAGAGTGTAATATTCACATAAGGGCAGGATGGTACAATGAATAGATTTACAAAGAGAAGGTGATTTAAGAAGAAGACGTCATGTATATATCCACATCTAGCAGGGAAAGTTAGTTTCCTGTGTTTTGACACCCTTTCTAACACAGCTCTCAATAAATCACCATATTTCAGTAACATCTGCAAATCCAGGAACATTGTAATTCCAAACTGACAGATCAGTAGGAGGCTAAAAGAAAATAAGAACAATAAATTAAAAAGGGAGATATTATGGAATTGCACCAGATCCAGACTGTAGGCACAGTGTTAAAGTGAAATCTCTGGTCCAGATTCAGCAAAGAAGCAGCAAGAAGAGTTTCTATCAGTTTTAAATTTCAATGGAAGAACAGTGCCTTATTTGTCATAACATCAGCACTTGGTCTTGTTAAACCTCAGGAGGTTCCCAAGGGCTGATTCTGGAGCTTGTCTACGTGCCTCTGGATGGCCCCATGCTTCAGGAGGGTCCCTGTACCTCAGCTCTGTGTCACCTGCAGATGTGCTGAGGGTGTTCTCCATCCCTTCATTTCTGTCATTGATGAGGAGATCAAATAAACACCACTGGAGCCACTGCAGGCTCCTCAGGGACACCCCCTGTCCCTGATGTCCACGGAAAGGAGCCACTGACACCTCTGGATGTGACTGTCCAACAGCTCCTTATCCAGCTGAAGCCACCCATCCATCCATCCCCTCCAGTTTAGAGGGGAGGATGCTGTGTGGAATCACATCAAAGGCTTTACAGGAGTTCAGATAATGAATCTGTAGCCTTTCCCTTGTGCCCTGGTGGGGTCAGCCCACCAGAGAAGGCCACTGGGTGGGTGGGAAATTGCCCTTGGTGCAGATCCCTGAGCTGTGACAGTGTTCACAGGGGTTTTCGAATGAGGGAAGAGATGAGAATGTTGACTTTATATTTCAGAAGGCTTGATTTATTATTTTATGATATATACTACATTAAAACTATACTAAAAAGAATAGAAGGAAAAGTTTCATTTCAGAAGGCTAGCTAAGAATAGAAAGGAATGAATAATAAAGGTTTGTGTCTCGGACAGAGAGTCTAAGCTAACTGGGCCGTGGTTGGCCATTACTTCTAAACACCTAAGATGGGCCAATCACAGATGCACCTGTTGCATTCCACAGCAGCAGAAAATCGATGTTTACATTTTGTTCTTAAAGCCTCTCAGCTTCTCAGGAAGAAAAATCCTAAGAAAGGATTTTTAATGAAAAGATGTCTGCAACGCTGAGCCTGCCATGAAATGACAAATCCCTGCACAAGATCTACATCTTTCATTGCTCTTGGTCCTGGAAAAGCCAAGAAAGGAACCCTGAACCAGCCATGAAATGGAAAATCCCTGCACAAGAGCCACACCCTTTATTGCCTTTGGTGCTGGAAAAGCCAAGAAAGGATCCTGAGCCCAGCCATGAAATGGCAAAATCCTGAAGAAAATCCACACCTTTAATTGCTCTTGAGAAGCCAAGAGGCCAAAGCCCTGAGCCCAGCCATGAAATGGCAAATCCCTGAAGAGAATCCACAGCTTTAATTGCCCTTGGTCCTAGAGAAGCCAAGAAAGGCTCCTTAGCCAGCCATGAAATGGCAAATCCCTGCACAAGATCTGCACCTTTAATTGCCCTTGAAAAGCCAAGAGGCCAAAGCCCTGAGCCCAGCCATGAAATGGCAAATCCCTGAAGAAAATCCACACCTTTAATTGCCCTTGGTGCTGGAAAGGCCAAGAAAGGATCCTGAGCCAGCCATGAAATGGCAAAATCCTGAAAAAATCCACACCTTTAATTGCCCTTGGTCCTAGAGAAGCCAAGGAAGGAGCCCAGCCATGAAATGGGAAATCCCTGCACAGGATCCACACCTTTCTGTGGCTGCCCTTGCCAAAAGAGGCTCCCCCTTTTCTGTCAGGATGACCCCAGAGTCTCTCGATTACTGAGGCAGAACTGCCAAGGAGAAAAGTGATCTGGGAAAGGCTCTATAGCCTGCAGTCAGAATATTTGTCTTGAGATTTCCATCAGTTTCATGAGCTCCAAAACACGTCATTTTCCTGTGGAATACAAACAACCCCAGTAAGGTATTCTGACAATGAATGGAGACAAATATCAGGATTTTCTAGACAAGAAAGTTTCAAAGTTTCTTCATAGAGAGAATGACTTGCCAGCTGCTGTTTCATCTCGTGAAAGTGGGATTGCAGCTCAGGTATTTTACTGTAGTTATCATGGATATAGGTCAGTAACAAAACACTATCACAGACAAAAAAAAAAAAAAATCACATAGGGCTTTAAAGATCAAATTGCAACCCATCAGAATTCTGCCTTCAAATCTTCTGATGACCAGGATTCCTCAGGTTCTTATAGCTAATAACTATTTATTTAATGCTTTAAAATTTTGTCAGATAAATCAAGCCAAGAAAAGAAAATAAAACCCAGCAGTATTGTGGAGAACAATGTTACCAGAAATTTATGTAAAGATATGATGATTCTCTTTCACTAAGACTGGATGTTTCTGAAAACTTTATTTTTTCAGCCACAGGGGTTGAGAAAGAAGGTCAGACTGATCTCCTGGTGGTTTTTTTTGGGTAATAAAAATTATGAAACTGAGAAAATATTTGTAGAATTGGTGTCAGATATGTCTGATGCCAGCACCTCCTTTGGTGACACAGGCAGTCCCACAGAAGAAACTTGTACATAAGCAAGGCTGTAATGATGGAGGTGAAAAGCAAGGGAGAATTGGTTTGACGAATTAGGGAGGCCACAGGAAAAGGCAAGAAAGTCACATTAACATTGAATGGGTGTATCGGTGGAGGCTGTGCAGCAGAGGAGCAGGGAAGACCAGAATTCAGCTGCTCAGGCTGCTAGCACAATATTCCCCAGAGCAGAGTGTTGGATACCACAGTTATTAGTGAACAGCATTAGAACAGCAGACCTTCCAAAGAGAGACAGGGAAAATAAAGGACTTTTGATGAGTCCTGTAGTGGGTATCTGTTTTCAGTTTAAAGCTCAGCTTAATCTGCATTAATGTATGCTGCTTTGTAATGATACAACAACTTTTGGTTAATGCAACACCTTTTCCTCAGCACAGAGACAACTGCAGGTGTTGGAATTGTCCTGCTGGCCAGGGCTTTCGTGAGATGGATTTTGTGTGGCACTGTGGAGAGATTTATGTGTGTAAGCAAAGTCAGGAGAAAGTCATAGATTTTAGTATCCTCTAGTACTTTCTTTAAGGTGAGCAATACTTTCTGTCCTGTTTCTTTGATGTGCTGGATGCTCGATATCGCTGGCAATATAAATTCTTGCTTCAATCTTATTTACATAGACAGAAGTTATGTAGTGACAAGGTCCCTTCAAGGCTTGAATGGTTTGTTAATAACATGTACTAAATAGCATCTGGTATCAATCTTGTCCTACAGACATGCCTGTAGTGATTTAAAGCTTCCATTCTTTGAATTCAAAATCTAATTTTTAATGCACTTTCTGTCAGCTGTCTTCACAGCTTTTAAATGAGATTCTGTCATCTTGACATATTCACAGATACACTGAAATTTAACCAGAAAAAAATTGAAATAAAAACTTCTCACCTCTAAATAAAATGCCTATTCATTTTCATAGAAATATTTTGGATTGTTATTGGCTTTCAGTTATTTACTGATATAGAAACCAATACCATTTATATACCCAATGGTAAAAAGAATCTAACTGCTTGTGTTATTTGGATATGACTACTTAATTGTTGTTATTATTAGTTAAATGAAGAATTAGTCAAATGCTTTCATTTCTAGATTAACTTATTTGTAGAACCCTCAATTAGCAATTCCACCTGCAAAGCCATGCAGCAAACTGCTCCATGGATCCTATGCCTCCTTTGTTTCCAACTCAACTGCAAATTCCACATATTTAAAAGCAGAAAGAGGGTAACATTAGAGTATCTGTCACTGAAGGGTGCCCATGGGAAGTTCTGTTTCAAACTGATACCTTTCTCTTCGCTGACACTTCCATCTGAGCAGCCATTCTAAAATCGATTTGATATTCAATGAAAATTAGACAGAGTCAGTTTGGGAAAATCCTGAGCTGGAGCTATTGCCAATTTTGAACCCATGCAGCAAGTTGGGTACTGGAGAGAATGCCTTTAGGTGTAATTAAACTGCTATGAAGACATCCTTGGCAACGCTGGGGATGGCTTTTTTGAGTTCTTCGTTTAGTAGACAGACTGAACTGCTACTTTGTCTACACTTAAAGCCAGTTTCAAGGAAAAACAAGCACAACATTTACTAAAGGACCCAGCCTTTAGGAAGGTAAGGAAAAAAAGAACTCCTAATAAACTAAATGAAATAGCAGTGGTGAGACCCAGTGGAAGGAAAGACAGGGCTGCTTTTACTGCCTTTACTCACCCCCAGCTACAACCTGACATTAAACTGGAAGGAGAAATTGGGAGGATTCTCTTCCCTTAGAAATTTCTCTTCCCTTAGAAATTTCCCTTAGAAATTCTTCTCAGTGAATTTCTAAGTCTTATATTCAGCAAAGACTGGCAGCCCAGAAATGGCACTGAGCCAGCTGAGCTCTCTGGGATGGAAATTTGGGATGTCCAGTGTGTGTGGTTCCCCCAGCAGCAAAGGCAGGGCTGGGCCAAGGAGGCGCAGCCTGGCCAGTCCAGGGGCTCTGACAAAGGGCTTGAACACAGTGACAGGGCCAAGAAGACTTTCCCTGGGGTTAACAAAGAAATGGACACATCCAAACCCCATTGCTGAATCTGGTGGATATGGATTGGGAGCTGCTGGAGTGTTGGACTTGGTGGTGATATTTAACCGTCGTTTGTTACCTCAAAATGTCATCCTTCATTGAAGGGTATTTGCTTTACAAACTTTTATTATGTCTCGAAATAGGCTAAGGAACATTATTTTCCTTTTTACAGGTGACTGTATCTAGCAGCCACACAGCCACAGTCACGGTGACACACAAGTCCCAGTGACAGACTCAGACTCTGAACACAACCTGACTCTCATTCATCTCTGATTACTGAAATTCACATTCTCACTGTGTTGAAAAAATGGTAGAATAAATAAGTTTTTGTTCCTACATGTTACTGCTGGGCTTAACTTTCCCTTAGTTCACATTACTTATTGTATTTGCTTGCTTGTTTTGTAGAACATTAAAACCCAGGCAGAATAAAAGCATAAAGCAGCTGGATACAAGGCTGCTAAAGCAGATTATCAAAACTGACAGAGAATGTAAGAGCAAGATACAAATAAGGCCATTGAGAAATAAGAATAAAGAGCAATATCTTTATTTTTAAATGGATTGCTACAGGAGAAGCCAGAGGGACCATGGGGCTGCTGTAAGGGATAACACAGGTCAAGGGATGTGTGATTGTTTGCCAGGATTACCCTCTGCATGCCATCCACACTGGTAGCCTTTTGGGGATGTCATACCTCATCTGGTGCAGACCTTTTTCTGAGATGATAGATACACCTTTTGGGGATAAATTAAATTATATTATCAGGGAACACTTCCTTTTTCTGCCTCATCTCTCTCTCTCTCTGTATCCTGTTGAATTTCTCTCAACACTTCAGACACTGTTCTGAAGTTTGTCCTGCTTAACTTAGCACCTTTAATTCCTACTTCTTTAGTTCTACATTTTGACCCTTCTTGTGTGTGTGATATCTAGAAAGTGTTGGGAAATAATTGCCTTTTTTGCCATTTACATGGACTTCTGTCATGCCCAGGTCTCCTCTGTGAGGCTCAGAACTCAACCTGAAGACATCCAAGAGATTCTGGGAGCTCTGAAGAGCCCAATCCAGCAAAACATCCAAATGTCTGAGCCTGGATGAGTTCCCCATTACTAAATTAATTCCCCAGAGTTACCAGTTTTAACTTTTGCTATAATTTTCTAACACACAGTAATTTTATAGCAATTTTTTCCCTCAAGTGTAATTATTCTATCTCAGCTGGATTTCCTCTGAAGTCTCTTTGATAACTGCCCTCAAAAGTTCACTCTGTGAACTATTCTCTGTGTTTATGGCAGACAAATATGAAAACATTAATATAAATTTCACTAAAGGATAAAACTTTAGTTAGGGTTATGATAAGGGTGGATCAGCAGCATTGATGAGGTAAAACCTGCATTACTGCAGACTTTTAGGCTGAGTTTGATGCCTTCAGTCTCACTTTACCTTGGCAGGAGGGTAAGATGTCCCCTCTTATATTGTGCTACTCTAAAAAGGATTGACAAATCATCCTTCCCTCATTGAAGCCTCATGCAGATTTCTCTGTAGCACTCCATTGTACAGATCTTCCAGGAATCCCTGCCCTGAAATCATTCCATGCACATAACTTTAACTGCACAAGGCTTTGCCTCCCCTACACTGTCCTATCTTCTTCCTTTCATCTGACAAGAAAGCTTCTACAATAACAATGTCTTTTATTCTGTTGTGAATTTAAATTCCTTCTTTTCCAGCTTTGATTTCACACAGAAATGTTGCCTTTTAGCCAGGACTGGTCCATGCAGAAGGCAGCTATGAACAGTCTCTGTCTTATTTAAACATTGAAGTGTTAGTGGAAAATGTGCTTTGTTTTTGGGAAAGCCATAAAGAAGCTATAATTTAGAGATTAGCTGCTCACTAAGGAGGGTGTTGAATATTTCTCATCTCCCATCAACTCAGTATCAATTGTTATCTCTTCAATATCAATTGTTATCTCTTTTCCTGCACTTTCCATTTTATGTGTAATTATTATTCATCATGGATATGAAGTGTGAATTATGAATTATTCATGAATTAATGAATAGCTTAAAATGTGAAATTTAACATCCAAAATGCATTAATTCTGTGTTGCTCATTTGCAGCCAGACCTCTGGATCCTGTACTGTTCTTTGTCTCCTGCTTGTCACACCAATGTCTTGCTGCTCTGGTCTTTGTCATTTGTGTGGTTCAACACAAATAGTCCTGAGAAAGGAGCCTGAAGTCTGCTTAGGGAATTCTGCATGGCTTTGTTGATGATGGTCAGATCCATTCCAAATAAACTTTAAAAATAAATCGCGAGAAAGAATTCATAAAACTTGACTCAACAGAAAATGGGAAGTTTTGACTAGATGTTCTTTTCTGTGCTAATTTCAATTCAGAATTTGCTCTTGGAAGAGAAAAACAATCAGATTTTCACTGGGTTTTACCTGGTGGAAAAAATGGAGGATTCCAAGGTGATGGAATATTCATATTTTATTCAAGCACAGGTGAAAGATTCAAGTCCTGCAGCCTGTACTTAAGATTTCCTTATCATGCATACTAAAGCCATTTCCCTAGTTTATTTTGCTTAGACAGAATTTAGTGATGAAGATTAATTTATCCAAGTACATAAATGTGTTTCAAGGTAATTCTCCCAGCAAACCAAGCATCATTAAGATCTCCAGAGCCTCATCATTAACTGCTCTTCTCATGGTGCTGAGTTTGCCATTACAAAGTGGCAAAATTTGGGTGGGCTGAATAAAACAAACACATTTGTCCCATTTTGGATCAATACCTCTTATTTTGTTCTTTAGCACAATAGGTATTAATACTTAATCATCTTTGGACAGGAAATGCTTTTATGGCTCTCATTTGGTGTTAAGCAACAGAACATTAATTATTGGATATAAAGCCTGTTAGATTTTCGTTCCACAGTGTATTCCTGTGGGAAGGATTGCAGCAAGAGACATTATTTCAGCAGTTTTAGTGTTGTGCATCCTTCGTTTTAATTGCCACAATCCACCATTTACAAACTTACATGGATCATGCTTACAGCTGGAACTGTGCTTCTGCCTTCTGCACATTTACATTTATAAACTTCCCTCTCCAACAGTCTCTTGTGCAATAAGTAAATTTATTAACTCTGATGGATTTTCACTAACTTTTCTGTAAGACAGCACTAACTTTTTACAGAGAATTTTCATAGTGGCAATTATCACAATTTCTGATTACTGTGAACTTGTATTAGCCTTTTTTTCAGTATAAAAGTGAAATGAAAGCCCTAAGGGATGCACATCTAATATTCAAGATTTTATCACTTTAAGGACTTGCTACAAATTGTGTAAAAGGAAACTCTGCACCTTCTCAAGGCACAGAGTTTTAATCATTTTTACATTTCTTTTATGAAGAGATTTTCTTTGCATCTAAAATAACCTTAAAGGGTCTCCAGGATCAAAATGACTTACTTTTTGCTTCCCTTTCATAACTATTTTAAATATTGTGCTCTTTTTTTTAACTCCATTAACTTTGGCTTTACAGGAACCAGGGCTCTGGAGCTCCTTAAGCAGTTCCTGTGTGTTTGGCACGGACAGATCCCATCCAACATTTTGTTCTACCTCCCATTTTAAGGGCTGCACAGGGGCTGTTTTGACACAGCTGCCACAAAAGCCATTTCCTTTCTCTAAGGAAGAAATGCCACAGAATAATGCCTGGCTCTACCTTGTTTGGTGGGGTTTTTTTTTGGTTTTTTGGGTTTTTTTTGTCCTTATTGGGAGAATTGCCAAAACCAGAGAGGAATTGAAGCCACACTCTCATCCCTTTTGATCAACCCACTCAGCTTGCAGAGTGGTTGAGACCTGGCTCTTTCCTTATCTCTGATCATAATTTAAAACTAATCTTAATTTTGCATATTATGAACATCTCCCAAGGAAACTGCTAGAGCTCTAATACAGGTCAACTCACTGGCACATCCTACAACAGTCTTTGTTGTGAAAAAAACATTCTCTATTAGTATATAGTAAGAAGTAATTTTAAGTATAAATGGCCTTTTTAAAGATGTAGCATCATCTTCTTTTCGTTGCCTGCCATACTAATAGGAGAACAGCAGATGCTCAGGCAAGATTCAATTCACCTTAATTTGTTCAAGCTTAATTAGCAGCTGGGATGCATCTGGCAAATAAACATGAAAATAGTGACAGCCTGAGTTAAAGGGAAAAAGTAAAAGGCTTTTGTTCATTAACCACATGTTCTTCGTTGTGAGCATTATGTGCTGAAGGCAAAATCATTTTTAAACTCTTTTTTTTTTTTTTCTGGTGAAGGATAGAAGCCCTCACACCCATGGCTTCATTCCCTGTGCTCCTGTGCAGGTGAGCCATGTGAAAACAGGAGCAGTCCCCCTATGAGATGTTCCTGCACAGGTAAATGCTTGTACCATCACAGCTTAAATATATGGCCTGAGCTTGTATAAACAGAAGAGAGTAGTTTCTTCAAGAATTAGGTAGGCAAAATGGACCCCTTGAGATGTAATTAGGAATTATTTACAACCCTGAATAATGATCGTGCAGTATCTCGCACAAAGCAAAATAAGCAAAGGCAATTCTGAAGAGATCCCTGCTGCCATTAAATATGTGACTAACTAGCAAAATGAGGGGCATAAGGATAAGAAATGTGCAATGTCTTTGCAGCAGCCTTGGTTCCAAAGCTCCTGCCTGTATAAATTCCAAAGTTGGGTATTAGTGGTTGCTGAGTAAGTAAATGAAGGTAGCAGAGATTTTTTTGAAAGTGGAACTGTTGGAAAGAGAAAATTCCCTGTGTTCACTTCAAAGTAGGATTTTTGGGCAATAGTGAAGAGAAGGGCCAAGATTAAACAGTGTTTAGGAGAATGCTAATCAAGCTAAGTGAGAGTTCCTAATGTAACCTAGAACGAGCTCTTGGGGGGTGACAAAGGCAGAGAGAAAGGGTCTCTGTGCTACCTGTGCCTTTAATTCCCCAAACTTGGCTGGATTATATAAGGAATTAAGAAATATTTTTTCCCTTCTTATTTGTGTAAAACCAACCATGCCATCTTCAGTGTTAAAAAAAAACTCCACTCAAAATCCTAGATTCCCACTTCCATCTTCTATACTGAAGAATCCCAGGAATTTAAGAATTTAAGTATTGAAGAATCCTGTGGGTTTTGACTCACAGGATGCAGTAAATCTTATAATCAGGTCAATGCAATGCTAGTATTTTCCTGAAAGAAAATTACACAAACTCTGCAAAAACAGGCAAAAAGATTTCCCTAAGTGTGATGGCAGTGTGGTAGGTGGGGCTGGGCAGAACACTGAAAGGGGGGAAAAATCTAAGTAAAGTAATCTGCTTAACTGTGGGGAAATGGCAACAAGGCAAGTGCTGGCTTCTATTCTTATTATAATAATAAAATAATATTAACTCTCATATTCTTCATGTGTTGTTATCTCTGTAGTAAAGCTTTCAGGAGTGGTTTAGGCTCCACGTTTCACTGTTAACAATGTCACATGGCTCTCTTGTGGCCTTTCCATGTCCAGGATAGCTGGGTTGGACAAAGGCTGTGCTGTTTTCTACTCCCTCAACCAATCAACTGCAGTCAGCATTTTTGCTGGCTTTTCTTTGTTTTTCTTTTTGCTTTTTTCTCCCACAACAGACTGTAAAAACCATCTGTGTTTTAGAGGATGTTTAACTTCAATTGGAGTGTAAAGACAGAATGTCTAAATGAATGGCTCAAAAGACATCAAAGACACTGGAAAGAGGCGAGATTTGGTACAGGACATTTTATTAATGTTTATTGGCTGATGCCTTGTGCAGGCTGACCTAGAACAGAGGCTGGGCAGAGTTACAGAATAAAGCAGGGATTTACTATAAGGCCTCAATGGATCCACCTTGGGCAGCACAAGAGCCCAGCCAGGGCTGCACCCAAGATGAACCAAAATGGTCACAAAATGGGTGACAGGTCATGAGGTCTCTCACTTTTATAAGTTCTGCTCCATTTGCATCTTGCAGTTCATTGTCCCATTCCAGCTTTAGCCCCTGCAGTCCCACCCTGCTTGTTTTTCTCTCTCCAGCCCACGGTGTTTGTGCTCTTGGGCTGAGATTTGGATCATTTGTCCTTGGTGCCCAGCTGGAGCAGGAATTGTTCTGTCTCCCTGCTCTGTGCACAGAGCTCACCATGCCCTGATATGAAGCTCAGAACTACACAGTAAAGCAGCACCGAATCTGGAAAATAGAAAAGCTCAAACCTGAGGCATCAGCTCCTGGATATTTGGTAGTTGTGCTTTGCTGCAGCTCCATCAATGGCAAAGGAGCCAGCTGTGTGATCAGTGCTCCTCCAGGCATGGTGGATGCACTCTCAAGGAAGAGCTGAGGGCAGGGATGGCACCCCTGGGCAGCACAGGACCTGCAGTGCCACTGGGGTGACACTGTTCTGCCTCAGGTGTGCCCCAGCCAGCACGCCACAGGAGGTGTCAGGCTGAGGCTGATCTGAAATGCTCCTCAGCCCATTTCCCTGATGTTGGTATTTATCCATTTCCAAGCAGCACACACGGTTCAGAAGCACACCTTTCAAACTGTGTGTGCCTGCACACGCGGGCCCAAAGCTGGGCTGGGGCTGATGCTGAGTGTTCATCCTCCTCTGACAGAAGCCACAAGCAAAGTTCTCAGCCTGTTCAGAGGTGCAGAATCAGGCCAACAGTCAGTTTTGAGACATAAGTGTTTTGTGAGCAGAGCAGATGCTGATTGATTAATTATTTATAATGGCACATTCTGGAGGATGAAATACAGATAAAAACTCAGCAAACGCCATTGAAAATGGAGTCTAGCTTTTTTATAAAGTACCTGGGGATATTGCATTTCAAAAGAATTCTAGAAGTAAATCTCAGTATTAAAGCCATTTCCATAAGTTTTTAATGTTAAGCTTCTTTAGCTCAACAATGAAAACATTTAACTTCACAGTTTGACAGAGAAGAGTATTAGCAAATATCATGGAAGGACTGTGTCATGCCAGTAGTTCATTCTCCTTAGAGAAATTATCCAGCAAAGTCCTTATGATTTATGAGAGGAATTGAACCAAAATTAGCTATCCTATAAGTCATTGACATAACCACTTTCACCCTTGTTTGGTTTGAAATATCCATGAGCACCCCATAGACATGCCAGCCTCTTGTTCCTGATCCTTTGTGTTTTGCTATCTATAAATAGCTTGTTGTGGGTGTCTGAAACTGGGTCTATGAAGCACTGATTAATTACACCCTTCTAACTTGATTTTAGCCTCAAGGATCCACATTGGAAGTAACTCACACAAAATCCCTGAAATTAGAGCAGTGACCAAAGGTGTTATAGGGGCAAGCAGGTTTTTATGCTCCACTAGAATTCACAGTCCTGGTGTTTAAGGGCAGAGTTAAACATCAGTACCATTGGACAATGGGGATGAT
Source organism: Camarhynchus parvulus (assembly GCF_901933205.1). Lineage (NCBI taxonomy): Eukaryota > Metazoa > Chordata > Aves > Passeriformes > Thraupidae > Camarhynchus > Camarhynchus parvulus. Next base: position 17,195,517 of record NC_044581.1, on the reverse strand, counting down.
CACATCAAGAACAAAGTCAAGTTCTGTTTCTAGACTGGTGATTTAACAAACCACCTGGTATTGTGATCAGGTGTGCAGCCCAGCTTTTGCTTTTGGGGGAATATGAATATTTTAACTGAATATCACATTTTATTAGTACTAATATTAAGTAAAGCTCATGCACTTGGGGCATTCATTGAAAGTGAGTCCTAAAAAAACCAATAAATTGACTTGAAACAAAAATGACCTCTGAAAGTCAGTCTCAACACACCTTTTCCTGTCACAAGTATTTTAGCAGATGAATTCTTTCCCTGGTTACTAAAATGTCTAAAAGATAGGTCTCTAAATGGTTTTTCCCCCAAGCCTTATCCGTCCAAACTCCCCTTGACAGCAGGGAAGCACAGACATTTTTCCAGTGCATGGACTCGCCTTTGTGCAGGCTAAAATCAGCTAAAAATCTGATAGTTAGGGCTGCACAAAAGGAGAAGGATTAGGTTTTACCTGGGTAACAGGACTATGCAACCTCCTGGGCTAGTGAGGAGAGCCAGCCTTATCAGAAAAAGTCAATGCTCAGAAGAAAAAAATAGAAGAGGCCGCCTCCATCAATTTCTGGTCTGAGAAAAGCAAGAGGCTGAAAGGCAAAGCAGTGAATGTCCTTAACAGCTATAGATTAGAGAGGGAAAGTGGATCTGAAAATCTGACTTTTTCACAGAGATGTTCAATACCTATCCAGGGAGGAGATTGCAGACTCTTAAAGGGATTAAACCAATGATTACACAAAAATGGCACTTGCACTGAGGAACAGACTTCTCAGCCATGGAGGTTGCAGGAAGGGCAAGAGGAGCGAGCATTAAGAGGGCTGATGCTAAAGGGCAGCAGCTCCTGGGAAGCTGGGGAGGGATTGGGGTTTCACAGCAGCAGGAGAGGCTGCTAAACATGAGGAGCTTGGAATGAGGAGTTTCTACTGTACCTGGCAGCTGGCAAGGCAGAGAAAACACTTAGGAGGATGTTGGCAGAAGGGTTAAAACATGGAAGAGCTATTTGTTCCTTGGTCATAGAGCTAAAGTCAAAGTGTCCTGAGCCCCCCTGAATATTGTAGCAGGGAAATTTAAGCCTCTCTTCCTGAGCTTATTCACCAGAGAAGACAATGTGATGTATAGGCAGTGTTTGGAGCAAACAGAACAATTAGAGTAACGTACAGCCCACAGGATGGATAAATATGTGCATGACAAATGAGGACACCAGTAGTTTTTAAGCACGACATCAAAAGCACATAGGCTTGCATGTAATTAAATCGCTCTCTCACTCTCCGTGTTTCGTTTGGTTCCTGCAGAATGAAATGCTCCTTTTTGGATCTACATCACTGCATTATCTCATGGATTCTATTGAATGGTAAAGTTTGTAGAATGGTAAGGAAGAAATAGGAAGGAAGGGTTTTATCTTTATTTTTATTTTTCATACTGAGGGACTTTAAATGCCAGAGTGGAGGTGGGCTATGAATTTAATTGCCAAAGCCACTATCAAAGTAAGAAAGGAATTAAGATGGGATTTGTTCAGATGCCAGGTACAGTAGAAGGCAAATGGAGTCTAATCAATTTTGGTGATTCTGGTAGGAAATAAAACCACATAGGTCCATAGGATTACTCTGTATTGAGGGAGAAAATTGCATCTAAATCCATTCATTTTGTAAATTAATTCCCTTGAAATGACAACGTCCTTTGAAAAGGCATAACCCTCAGGGTTTAATCCAGATCCCACCAATGTCAATGGGAAGCTCTTTAGTGATTTTACAGATTTGGTGGCAAGGAAGTTGTGGGAATGGTCTAAAAGATCCTTTTTTTAAAAAAAATACAAACAACCCAAACACTTGGAATCAGAGAAGTTCCTGGGCCCCTGCTATGCTGCATTTTTTTCCAGCATGTGGGCACAGAAACTGGACCTACTGTAATTTACATGAATTCAAGTCCTTTTTGGGTCTGGAGCACTTTCCTTGGATAATATTTTCCAGTTGTCTCAAATTTGCAGAAGGAACTCAGCAGCGCTAAACCCGAGTAGAAGCTTGTTCCAGGTTTGTAAAATCCCATTTTGGCTCTTCCTGACAGGTCACCAAGAGCTCATTCCTGGTTCCCTCCAAAGCAGGGTATTCCTTTGGGAAGCACGTGCAGGGAGTGGAAAAGCATGCTGGAAATGGGATGTGCTCAAGCACACAGCTGTTATTATAAATAACTGAATACTCTGTTAGAAAAGTACCCTGCCCTGGTATAGCTGGTCATGAAATCACCCTCTGTCTCACACGGAATGTACCAGTGCAGCATTTGTTACCTCACACTTGTCTGAGATTTTTCAAGTGGAAAGCTTTCCAAGTGAAAGATACAGTGCTGCCAAAATGCATTTTTAATGAAAAATGCCAGTTCCAATAGGAAAAAAAAAATCGATCATTTAAAAACACTGTAAGATTTTTTTTTTCTTTTGGATAGGTTTTTAAGAAAAATGAAAATGAAGCCTTGCACAGTTCTCCCTGCCCTTGGCTCTGGGGAGAACACGCTGCCTGCTAGGTAGACCTGCCCTTTTCCTTGGAAAGGGAAGATATTTTTCTCAGGGATACCACCGACACTGATGGCTTTCCCCAGTCAGTCAGAGCTGTGACTTGCATCCCTTTGGGGTGTAAGCAGAGACAGCTACTTGCCAAAGCCAAACAAATAAATAGCATTGGTGTAGGAAATGTGCCCAGTCAGGTCCTCTGTCAATGCGCTCCGAGGCAGGGTGGTACCTAAAGAGCTTTCACAGATGTGTTGCCCAGGGAATTAATGTTCATGAATGATTATGTTTGGTATTTGGAATATGTTTTTCCCCTGAAAGCAGACACCGACCAGCAGCTGGATAAGCACAGTGTCCCGGGTGGGAAAGGGAAGGCTTTCAACTCCATTACACCGGGGAGCAAAAAGATCTTCCTGCTTTTTTTCAGGTCCTCAGTGTGAACAAAAAAACAATCTCTGCAAGGTATTTTTGCTCCCCATTCTAAACGAAAATGAGGAGATAATGCTGCTTCTTTATGCCCCAAATGCTCAATAAGAAGACATGAATTGAGAATGCAGAGACTTGCATTTTAAAGCTACTAACTTAAATAAGGAAGCTTAAAAAGCAATTCTAAACTAAACGGAGGGCAATAACTAATATAAAGATCTGATGGACTAGAAATTACCTCCATTAGCTGGTCCCTCAGTTAAGGATCTCTGTATTAGTTATGTCAACTTTTGGTTTGCAGGAATTAGAAGGGCTGCATTGTGCTTTACAGCCTCAGCATTGTTCAATATAGAGGAAGGTTTGACACTGAGGTCTTCAGACTTCCTGTAGCTTTTCACTGGTCTAAGAGAGCAGAAACTGTGCCCAAAAAGCTTTTTACACTGCCTGTGGACTGCTGCCAGCTTAATGCTTGGTTTAATCTCCATGCCAGTATCTGCAAAGCATCCCGATTTCAAATGGCAGGAGAGGTGCTGAGAGAGGTGACTAATTAGAGATTATGAAAGAGAGATTAGAATCCTGTGGGCCTTTCTGGAGGGTTGGATGGCCAAATGACACATCCCCTCCTGCGAGAGGGCAGGGAGCTGAGACTCACACCCTGCAGCTTTTGTACTAAGCCTAAGGGGAAGCAGTTTTAAGCTGCTCCTGGTCACTTGTCTGCAGGGACCTCTATATCCCTTGATTAGTGCCACAATTTAAAAGGGATCAGGAATTTGCCCTCTTCCCCTGGCCTTGGTGCCCCAACACAAACTGTCCTTGAGATGATCACAGCAATTCACAGCCTTTTTCCCCCCCAATTTCTTTTTTTTTTTCCCCTCTGTAAGTCTAATGCCAAATACATTATCTTAACCACTTTCAATTTGAAGTAATGAAAAGAGGAGAAATAGCAACTCTGTGGGAATATTTTAAGGGGATTCTCATCCAATAAAAAGACAATAGCAGAAGACGCTGATGTGTAAATTGTGGCCAAGAGGTAAAAGAGAGAGAAAGAAAAGACAGATAAATTACAAAAAGGTTTTACTACAGCAGAAGACAAAGAACCTCTTGCTAATCTCGCGCTGCTCTTACTCTGGTGTAATGAAAGGAGGGCTCCTGTGCAAAAGTTAAACACCACAGGAATAATGTTTGCTACTATGCAAAACAAATACTGGTCTTCTGAGAAGAAAGAGCAAAACCAAAAGAGGGCAAATAATAGCATTTCATGTTTCCAAGCTGTCAAGAATTGTCCTTTGATCAGTTTTATCAAAAGCTGCACTGATTGTCTTCAACTGGGGCTGGTTTTGAAAATATTAACTCTCCAGAGTTCTGTTTTGTTTTCTTCTAAGTCTGAAGGCAGTGTAATAAAAGGGTCATTGTAAGTGGATGTAGATAACGTTTTGCAGCCTGATCCTGTGAGATGCTGGCTTTTCTCAAGGTAATGCAGTTCAAGGGTTCTTAGCAGATTTCTCAAAGCTTAGGGAACACATTTTCAGAGTGTTGGTGAAATCCATCCCTTTGATGGCATTGAAATGAAATGGCCAGATTGACTTGTATCCTTCCTTTGCAAGTGTTCAGTAGAGGAAAAAGCCCCCTCTGGCTGATGAAGAAGAAAGGCCTATTTCCATCCTCAGTGCACTTTGTTCACCCATCCCAGGAAGGCTAAAATAGAACTACAGGTACAGACAGGGGGGACAAAGAACTCCATGCCTCGTGTCCAAGGAGAGATGAGATAGATTAATAATTTCAGCCCAGAAAAAACACACTGACACCAGAATACAATGAAGGCGATGATGAAACTCTGAGTGCTTTTTGAGAGGGAACCAAAAACTGGTATTTACTTTATCATTATATAAGAATTCAGAATCAATTGGAATTATCCAATGGTAGGAGATAAAAAAAACCCAAAACAATGAAAAATGCAACAATAATAACCCTTTGTCACAAAAGCAGATGGATTAAACTCTGGAACTCATTGCTGCAAAATAGAATTGTAACAGGGTTTAAAGAATATCTAGACAAACTCCTTTATGTTAGGACTCTTAATACAAGTTGTAATTTCCTGCAGCTGGGGAAGTGTATTGGAGGAACATCACCCTGTGCTTTCTTATATATCCATCAAAGCTGGAATTGTGAGTTAGATGCACTTCTAACCCAGTACAGCCACTGGGGTGTTCCTAGGAAGCCAAGGAAAGTGTAATGTTGCTTGGAGCTTGCCTGGAATGCTTTTACTAAAAGGAGCAGAGACAAGGATGCTAAAACCCCTGATGGACACTGTAAGGTGGGACCATCAGCACTCCTTCCTCCCCACCCAAAAATGTGCCAGTTTTGTACCAACAGATTTTATGTCTTTTCACCCTTCCCATTATAGTATTTGCTGGAACAATTGGGTTCAGAAATTCTTCCCTGTGAGGGTGCCCAGAGCAGCTGGGGCTGCCCCTGGATCCCTGGCAGTGCCCAAGGCCAGGCTGGACACTGGGGCTGGAGCAGCCTGGGACAGTGGAAGGTGTCCCTGCCATGGCAGGGGTAGGATTGAATAATCTTTAAAGTCTCTTCCAACCTAAACCATTCTATGGTTCTGTGTCTTGAGTATTTATGCTGAACGCTGCCAATATTCTTGTAGTTTTCCTTGAATGTCCCATTCAAGGAAAAACAAACCATGAAATAGGTAAGGGACAATAATGAGAGATTCATCAGTCTCTTGGATTTTAATTATGAGGCTCTGTGAATCAGTGCTGAACTCATCAGTATTTGCAGTTAACTCTGCCTTCAAGGCAGTCCTGTAGCCACTGCAATTTGAGCAGAGGCTGAAGTTTGGCTTTGCTGTTGGACTGGCAGGTTCTGCAGCTGAACCATTGTATGGGCTTTGGCAAACCAGCCAGCTCAAGGTTTTGCTCCTGAATGGCAGAGAAGTTTAAACCCCTGTTTGTGCTTAAATCCAATTATAACACTTTTTGCCCTCTGCCACATCACGTGCATAGAAATATGTAAGGCATTGGACAAAAGTGCTGCCAGGTACAGACTTGCCAAGGATTGTAGGCACTAACCTTTCCTTGCCTCCTTGGTATGGAACAAGGACCAAATCACTCAAGTTAACCACAAAGGCTCTGCCTCTGCCCTCATGAAGCAACTGCCTGAAAAAAATCCATCTTCTCTGGTAATAGGACTTGTCTCATGGTCAAAGCCATAGCAGAACAAGCTCTTCCTAAGGCAGGGAGATCATGTTGTAAATTCAAGGCCTCTTACCCATAAAGTGGAAATTTTCAGATATACTGTGAAATCAAAGGTGTCTCTGGCTTGTGTTTCATAGCTGAAGCAGTTGAGTGAAGGTTATTCATCCTATGTGGAGAGACCAGACAAAAACAGCCTCAAAGCAAAAGAACTGGGATTTGACAGCCTCTGTCCAGACTGGAAAACAGATGTTCAACAGGATGTCAGGAGAGCAGGGACTGCTGATTTTATAGTTAGAAAGTGTTGGGTATGAATTCAGCATGGAGACCATGTCAAGGTGCTGTCAGATGGCTCCCACCCCATCTCCATGATTTACAGAGGGGGTTCAGATCATCCTGTGCCACCAGAGGCAAAGGCTGTCTCATGATCAGAGCTGCAGCATCCTTCAGGAGGGGGAAACCACTCACTGCAAGGAGAAGCTCTTTAAAGGCACGTGGGGCTCTTAGTGAAGCTGATCAGTTGAGGTTTTTTAACTCATTACTCCACCTCATCTACAAAGCAACGTGCTCGCTGCTTGAATCAGAACAGCTCTGCTGTGTGCAGAGTGTTGAAAGTGTGGGGGAGTGCTTGGGAGCTCTCTCTGCCAGCTGTGGTTGACTTTAGCTGCACTGAAGTCATTCTCATAGAGCTTTCAGTTAACCCACACAGCACCGCATGGAAATGCCTGAGAACGCTCTTCACAGGAGTGTGTCCTTGGAGAAAACCTGCATGTGCTCAGGAATAGGTTGTTTGCCATAAAATCTCACATTTGTCTGGTCTCCTTTGCCAACAGGGAGCTCATGGAAGATCCCAGTTCCTGCAGGGCCCTTGCAGTGCCAGTGTGAGCTGCTCCGGGAAGGCAAGGGTGGAGTTCCTGTGTGAAATAAATAACAGGTGCAGGGGGTTTGCATTGGGAGGTCATTTCTGGGAAATCAGTGTCATGACACCTGTTCTGGGGATTGCTGCAGCCACACATCTGAAATCCCTTGTTTTCTCCAGGGATCTCCAAACCTCCTCAGCACAAGGTAAATAAGATGTGTGTGAGGTGCTGGGTGTGGGATCTTTAATCTGCTTCCTGTGCCTGATGTTGCACTTTCTGTAGGGTCCCTCACCAAAACAGCTTTCAGATGTAAATTTTCCATGGCGAGTTGCTCTGAGATTTCCTCCAGGTTCTAATCTGACGCACTCTGCTCCTCATTCCCTGAATTCCTGGGACACTGTCACACATTTCTAAATGCTGGTTTTCCCCCTGCATGGCCAGTTAGGAATCCTTACTCCATCCAATGCTGGGTAAGAGCCACCTCAGAGCTGTCACACAGTCACCACCTGACCAAAATGCATTTTTCTGCCATCTTACCTTGCAGGCTGATGCTCTTCAATGTTGAGATTAATACCTGCAGATTACCAGTTCTATCTGAGATAAAAAACAATGGTTAAAAAATACTTTCTAGGCTTTAACAGGTGTGGTGACAAATGCCACCAGCTCTCTCTCTCTGAAGGACACCACAGAAAATAGCTGTTTATTTTAATAATGGTAATTGTGACTCTAATAAGCATCTTGTTTGGTAATTTGTAGAGGTTGTGTACATGCATTTCCATAAACAGGGATATTTGTTCAAGCTAAGCCTGATTAAAAAAGAAATGATGCAAGAGTTATTTGGAGGGCTGTAGGATAACAGTCTATCCTGATTCAGTATTTCCACTTGGTGGAATGAGACTTGCAATTACTCCTGAGGAAAAAGTCCTTAGAGAATGAGATGAGATGAGGTGAGAATGATTAGGATGATGCTAATGACATATCACCAATAGGAAATGGCTCATTTAAGTCTCATATAGAACTAGAATTTTTATAAAACCCAACTCAACAAAAAAAATATTCTAATCCCCATTATTTACTGCTCCTTTACTTATTTTAAAAGCCTAAATATTTTTCTTCACCTAAAACCCAACAGATTTTAGGAAATTTGATCCTCATTTGAAGACCAGTTAGTGCTAGAAACAGGATGGAATAAAAATAATACTTTGGTTCACAAATATTTTGTTCTAATGAATTTTTTGTATTTTTTTCCTTGGTTTGGTTTGGTTTTTTTTTTTTTTTTTTGGTTTTTTTTTTTTGGTTTTTTTTTTTTTTTTTTTTTTTTTTTTTTTTGTTTTTGTTTTTTTTTTTTTTTTTTTTTGTTTTTTTTTTTTTTGTTTTTTGTTTTTGTTTTTTGGTGTTTTGGGTTTTTTTTTTGTATCTCAGCTCATGTAATGTTGTGTTCTTTAACTGCACCTCTCTTTTCTTTTCCCCAGGCCAGGGCTCATGCTCCCTTTGAAATCTGTGTCCTTTTGGCTTCCCTTGGTGTGGCTCCTTCAATGAGAGAACTTTTCGTTGGGCACCAGGAGCCAGAAAAAGTTGGGAAAAATTACTTCAAAGGCCCGAGATGATTTTATAATTTTTCTGTTTGTGTACTTCCCTCTGGTGATGTCACTCCCACCTAAGTCACAGCATCAATGCTCCTCACAGAATTGTTAGAGATGATTTTTATTATCCATCAATTAGCTTGTCACAACTCTGAGAAGCCCCACAATGCAGGATTGGTTCAAACACCTCTAATGCTCTGAAAGATTTCTCCCAGCTGAGTGTTTGTCTTCCTCTCTGCTTTCCTCACATAAAATGTTGTGGGTTTGAAACCATAAAGAAACCATAAAGAAACACTTGTCTGTAATTGCTCAGTTCCAAAACTCATCACAGCAATTTGGTGAATATTTGATCATCTCTTTATTTCTACATAGTCTTCAGCTGAATTGCTAATTTCTAATTAGATTTCAGGGATAAATATTTCCACGCTCGCTGTTAATGCTTGTGGAACAAACTTTGCAGGAATTGTCAGGTTTCCTGTTTGTCTGATCTCCCAGTTATGATTGCTGGGTTAGCTCTCCCCAGTGCACTGTGCCTGGCAATTTCTGAGCAATGAGAATTCAGCTGACACCCTCTGGTTCTACAGCTTGCTGAGGGTGTCTCTAAAGCAGGGTAACTGCCACCACCTCCATCAGGATTTGATGGTACTCCTTGTTTTCCAGAGATTCTCAAGGGGCACCTTTTATTTGTGCTGATACCATATTAAAATAAGTGTTGTGAGAATTATAATTCAAAATGGTATGAAGTCACTAATAAATAGTCCTAATTAGTAGACAGAAATAAATTACTTTAATCTAAACTCCATGAGCATAAGAAACAGATGGGCTGAAGTGCAAATAATTCTCTTTTTTATAACAAGATATTTCCCCTTTTTAGCATCTATCACTGCAATTCAATTTTTTTATTTGCCAAACATGTTTTTACTGAATCACAAGCTACTTGGGAATGCTGCTCAAATTCTCCTAAGGAAGATGTGGCTCTTGTTAATTAAATTAATCTATTTTAATTAATATCTCTGCACCCAGGAAGGGAAAACCTGAGTTTGTTTCCTTCCTTTATTCTTGTGGGGAACATGAATTCTGTGTATGTGAGGGGGGTTGTGCCCTTTTTGAACAAAACAAAACTGTTTTGAACCAGATCTCCCCACAGCACTGTATTCCTGGCAGGCACTTGGTGCAGCATTTCTACATCTCATTCATAAATCAAATCTCTGCTCTGATTCACTTGGTCCAAGGTGTGTTGGGCTACCAAGAATTGGCTGTGCAGCACAAAGTACTTGTGAAGCAGGTCAGACACTCCTGCAGAGCGCCAGAGCGACCCAGTGCATAATCGAAATGTGCAGTGTGGCTGCAGAAAGGCTCATTTTTATCTGGGAGCTGTGCCTGTGCACCCAGGCTGCCCCAAGCTCTTCGTGTGCACCCCCTAAATCTGCTGCATCTCCCAAAGCCAGCACTCAGCCTGGCTGGGCTGTGCAAGGCACCCAGCTGCTGTTGGGCACTGAGCTCCGTCCCTGGGTTTGTCTGCTTGTCCTGACTTATGTGTGGAGCTCAACAATGCTCAACAATGCTCAACAATGCTCAGCAATGATCAATAATGATCAATAATGCTCCCTGAGCCTGGCTGGGGAGTCCTGGAACAGCCAGGCCAGACCTGAGCAAAGCTGGGACTTCTCCAGCAGTGTCCCACCTCCCTGGGCTCTGCCCTCTGCCCAGGGGTGCACGATTGATGCCTGGAGGAGGCTGCCCTAGAACAGAGACTGGACAAGGTTAAAGAATAAAGTAAGGGTTTATTAGGAGGCCTCAATGATCCACCTTGGGCAGCACAAGAGCCCAGCCAGGGCTGCACCCAAGATGAACCAAAATGGCCCCAAAATGCACAACTGCTTACGGGGGCTCTCCCTTGGATCAGTTCTGCTCCATTTGCATCTTGCAGTTCATTGTCCCATTCCAGCTTTAGCCCATGCAGTCCCACCCTGCTTGTTTTTCTCTCCTCAGTCCATGTTGTTTGTGCTCTTGGGCTGAGATTTGGATCATTTGTCCTTGGTGCCCAGCTGGAGCAGGAATTGTTTTGTCTCCCTGCTCTGTGCAGAGCTCACCATCCCCTGATATGGAGCTCAGACCCACACACTAAAGCAGCACAGAATCTGAAAAATGTAAAAGCTCAAACCTGAGGCATCACAATCACCCAGTCCAGCCATTGAGTCAAATCCAAATGGAATCCTGCCATCAGTTTTTCATCCTTCAAGGCAATGAGTCTTGCTCCTCTCCCTCTCTGTGGGAGCTGGACAGCATGGGGCTCTTTTATATTCTGTCACAAATTGCACTTAGTATTCACTAAAGAGCTATTGATCCTTCTCCCTCAAGTCCCAAACCTCCTTGTAAATCAGTACATCTCATTGAGTGAAGCACAGGAAAATAATAAGGAATCCTGGATCTGGAAGTTTCTCTGAACGCTTCCCAGGGCTGTTACCACTGTCCCATTGGTGACACAGCCACACACAAGGCTCCTGGTGTGATTGAAAGAGTTGCCACGTGAAAGATTCAATTTCACCTCGTGTTTCATCCAAAATGAGATGATATCACTCAATGCTTGACTCCGTTTAACTTCCATCTGCTGGTGAACTCCAGAGAGCACAGCAAGCTTTCCTGGTTTGATCCCAAAGCAGATGCCTTTGTGCCCTTGTTCGGGGACACAGGGAGACAGGAGGCAGATTTACACAGCCCAGTTTGGATTTGCAGGTGCCCTGGTTGGCTTCTGGGATTTCTTGCTAAGTGTACCTGAGCTTCCAGCACGGCTGCTTCTGAAGTTTTTGCTGGCTGCAAAAGAAGCCTGAGGTCCTGCCTCACAGATCCCTGAAGTTACAGGGTGTAGAATGTCCTTCCTCCTCATCTCACTCTCATCTGGGAAGATTTTTCTTTTCAGACAGACTCAGATATGCTTTAGATGCTGCAGAAACCAAATCCTTCAAACTGGGGATTGTTGTAGTTGAGATGGTCACAGTCCAAAACAACACTCCATTTTCAGAAGGCTTCAAACACATTCTTACAAACTCATAAGTTTACACTTTATTCACTGGTCGGGAGAGACAAACAAAGTGCTCATTGGAATAGGCAGTTGCAGGTTTCTCTTATTTTTCCTTCTTTCTGTCTTGGTTTCTGTGTCAATGACCTTGGTAGGAAATTCTTCCAGGGGTAAACATGGATCCTTTCCTCAGACTTCTCTCTGGCTCACAGAAGTGCCTGTAAAACCTCTTCCACAGGGGATACCTCAGCTGCCTAATCAAACAATCCTATATCCAGACTATATCCTGGTGACAGCACCTTGGGACCTTGCTGACTGGGTTATCTGCTCTGGGAAATGGATCCAAACACTGCTTAGCCAAGGTGGAAGCACCAGCTCTTACTTTTTGCCCTGCTTGTAGGTGAGCATGCTAAACCCAGAGCAGATGAGTGCACTGGGAAAGGGCTGGTTTGATAAATGCATGTTTGGTGCTGCCTGAAATCTGCCATTGTGGCCACTGCCATGCAAGAAGAGGCCACAATCATTCTTTATCACAGAATCACAGAATAATGAGGTTGGAAGAGATCTCGAAGATCATTGAGCCCAACCTATGCCCTAACACCTCAACTGGACTATAGCACCAAGTGCCATGTCCAGTCTTTCTTTAAACACATCCAGTGATTCTATCACCTCCCTGGGAAGAGCATTCCAGCACTTTACTATTATTTCAGTGAAATTTTTTTTCCTAATATCCAACCTATACCTTCCCTGACGTAGCTGGAGACTGTGTCCTCTGGTTCTGTCAGTGCTGCCTGGAGGGAGAAACCAACCCCACCTGTCTGCAGCCTCCCTTCAGGAAGGTGTAGAGAGTGACAAGGTCACCTCTGAGCCTCCTCTTCTTCAGGCTGAGCACCCCCAGCTCCCTCAGTGGTTCCTCACAGGGTTTGTGTTCCAGGCCCCTCTCCAGCCTCACTGTCCCCTCTGGAGGCACTCAGACATCTCAACTGAGGGGCCAGACTGGACACAGCACTCATGGTTTGCCCTCACCAGTGCTGAGTACAGGGGAAGGATGATCTCCCTGCTCCTGCTGGCCACACCATTCCTGATCCAGGCCAGGAGCCAGTGGCCTTTTTGGCCACCAGGGCACTCAGCTGGCTCATATTCAGTTGCTATTGACCAGTGTCCCCAGGTCTCTTTGTGCCTGGGCACTGTCCAGCCACACTGTCCCCAGCCTGTAACATTATAGGGTATTTTTGTGGCCAAAATGTAGAACTTGGCACTTGGACTTATTAAACTTCATCCTGTTGGACTCTGCCCATCCATCCAACGAATCTAAGTCTCTCTGCAGAGCCCTCCTTCCTTCCTTTATGCCTGAGGAGATCCCCCATGAGAAAAAAAAGGCACATTTAAGCCATCTGACCCACTGTCTTTTCCTCCATCTATCTTCACAGCGTTGAGATAGTGAAGCTGCTTCAGCTGGGTGGTTTATATTAACACTCACCTGCTGATCAACAGGGCTGGCAGGAAAAAATCAAAGGGAATGTCAGAAAACAGTAGCATGATTCTGTTCCCTGCTGGAGAGCTCATCTCCTGTCTTGTCAGAGACACAGAGACACGATGTGGGGCACAGAAACCTCCCTCTCCTGACAGTTGTTACCTCTGGGATTAGATCAATATTTGTCTGCAGCAGGAATTAGCAGAACAACTGCCTGCAGGAATATATTTTAGAGGTGATTTCCTATCAGTGCAGGATGCTTCTGAATTTAATTCTGCTATTCAAGACGCCATTTACTTTTTTAATACTTAAAGCCATATGCACTGCTCACGAGAAATCCTGCAGGTATAGAGAAAACAGAAGAATACACGTTAGAGGATTAGAAATAATATGGATTGTGAAGTCTTATGTAAAACAGCAAATGGTATTTTTGAGGTGTCTCGCAAAGAAATTTTGCACTTGGCAGGGTATTTAAGTTACCTGTCATTTACACCTTGAAGATCAGCAGAGAAAACCTAATAATGCTCCCACTCTTAGGAGTGATTGTCTTTGTAAAGCAGCTATCTTTGCAGCTTTATACAAGGCAAAAATGTCAGCTATGTCATCTCCAATAGCTTCTTTATGAATTGCAAGTGGCTTAATTTCAAAGGACCAAGGTGAATAGCTTATTTTCTTTCTATTTCTAAAGTCTTTTCTGCTGCACTCTTAAAGAGAAAAACCAATGGCCAAGTATTTCATGCTGCTCCACAGCGAATGTTAGTTAAAAAAAAAAAAAAAACAACACAAAAAAACCCCAATAAACTTGAAAATGCTGGAATTAAAAAAGACCAGAGCAAATGCATATCACCATTATGTCTCAGGATAAAGTGACTCCTTGGAAAGGTAGGCTTCCACAGGAACCACTGCCTCAGGATGCAGAACTAGAAGCAAAGTTAGGCTCAGATCTTTGTTTTTCCTGGATCCTAGAGTCTTTTCTAGTCTCTAATATGACTTTCCATTTTTAAAGATATTTTCTAGTCTGTCCTTGAAATTTTTTATTAATGGCCTAGTTAAGAAGGAAGAGGATTACTACTTATCTGTATTATATTTATTCCAATTTCTGCTTTAAACATTATTTAATGTAAATTTACCATGACATTTAATTCCCTTCATTTATACACTTGAATTATTACATTTCTACAAATACTTATTACAGTTATTTTGAACTACCAGTCTTGCACGTTCTTGAGCTACACAGTCTTATTTATTATTTCTTTTTTTTCATTCTGATTCATTATAGAAGCTCAAAAAACCCTGTGGAGGCAAGGACAGGTAGATTTGAGCATGGAGTGAGATGCTGTGGTTTAATTGCCACAGAGCAGGATCTGGAATATTGGAGGAATAATCAACCCAGGAAGAAAAACGTGCTGAAATTTCAGTTTTCTCCTTTGAATACGCCCTGTGAGTGTGTGTTAGCCTTAGCAGGTTGTTGGGAAGTCTGGCTGGAACAACATGTTGTGGGCTAATTTAGCTCACTGCTGAGCCCTGCTGCCTGGCAGAGCTGAATAGATATATCTGCTGTCAGTCTGCACCTCTGAAAACTGCACTGGCAAGGCACTCTCCAGCAAATGGTGATTTTCACAGTCAGTGCAGCTGTGTAGAGCAACCAGGAGCCCAGAAAGATGAAAACTCAGAGGCTGAGATCTTCCCAAGTCGTTAGGCAATGACATCCCGTAACTGGGGGATGGCCTAGCAGGATGGTCCTGGCTCTCTTTGTGTGCTTGCAACACAAAAATGCTGTTCCCCTGTCCTGGCAGGGGCTGTGGCACACCATGGTTAAATCTTTGGAGGAAAGGAGAAGCTGCAGTCACTCAACAGAGTCCTCCCAGCCAAAAAATGGATTCAATCAGCACATCCAAGAGGCTGAGGCTGGGCTCACAGAGGGATCAGAATCCCAGAGCAGGGAGGCCAAGTGGAAATACATGTAGAAATATTTGAGCATTGAAAAGATGCTGAGAAACCCTTGAGAATAAATTATCTGTTCCACTTCAGTGGTGGAAACTGATTTCAGGCATACCTAGAGAGAGAAATACGAATGAGAGAATTTCAGTTCCAAATCTATGAGGAATCAAACTTGCAGACTGACAGCACCTGTTTTATTGTCTTCAACAGTTTTTTTTGCCATCTGAATAATGCCATTTTTTAAGCAATTTAAATTTTCGTTGCTGAAAGGAAACCCAGAGGACACAGATTCTCCATCACAGAAGCAAATACCTTGGCTGAAGATAAGTTGATCTGTTAGAAAAGAGCCATATCCAAAGGTAGCACAACAGCTGTACTGAGGTTTTTTTCCAGCCTAATAAGGAATTGATATTTCAGCTCAGGGACAAAATACTGCATCACTTGTGTTTGAAGAAATGACTGCAGAACATTTGCTACAATTGATCATTTACTGCTCCCTTTTCTGGCTTTAACACTCAAAAGTCCTAATTCCTGAATGCTGGGTTGTGTGAACAGAATGCACCCACGTGAGTGGCTGTCTCCAGAATTGGCCTTTGCCAGTGCCTTTTGCACAATGCCCCTTCAGAGTGCACTTGGCATTATAAATATAAAGAGCAGAAAAAGGGAAAATGCTTCTTGGCGCCAGTTCTATGGTCTAATCAGAGTTTAAATGTAAAGTTTATTCACCAGGAGAACAACAAATGCAGAAATCTTGTGGCCAGGAATTCAAGCACCGCAGGTTGAAATTATAATCTCTGCCTCTAATGCTCCTCTTAGAGGCAGTGGGGAAGGAATGGTACATTTTCCTGCCACTACTCAGCCACTTCATCTCTGAATAGGAAGAAATTTTTTCTCTTGCCAGCAATCAAGTATTCAGATTGCTCGTGTGTGTTTCCCCCGTTGATAGCAGCTGATCACAGAGGGCAAAGGTGAGGCAATGGATTTAAAACAATACTGCACAACAAATGGGGCATGCACTGATATTATGTGCTCTGTTGCACATTTGGTTACTCATTCTTTGCACCAGTCCTCTGGGACAAAATCAATGAGACATTCCATGTTATGCTTCAAAGTCATCATAATTGTTTGTTTTGAAGCAACAATTTTTTTCCCTTTTGTCAACTGAGCAATTTGCTGAAGTACCCAATTTTTCAACAGGAGTCAGAAATAGAGCCAGAAGCTTTTTAAAAGTAATTTAAGCAGAGAAGGAGGGAACCCACCTGCAAAAAACCCCTCTGCTGATGTGCTGTGTTGTTTATTACGTGGTATTCTCCCCAAAGGGGAATCATAATGAAATATACCCCCACATAATCCCCACAGCACATCAAAGGAACACGAGCCTTAAACATTATTTATATCTCTGTGACAACAAGGTGTGTTTGCATAATTAAAGTACCTCAGAAGATGTGTACAGCAAGACATCCCACTGGCAATTAGCTGCTTGAGTGGTCAAGTTTCCCCATACAAATCCTGTGTATTACTTCTTCAGCAAAGAGCAGCACTGTACTTGACCTTTTCTGCCTTCCCAAAGGATGTTGCTGTATTATTTTTTGCACTGTATTACCTTTATCTGAGCACATGCTTTTAGTAAATGCCTGAGTCATAGGTTTAAAGATGACTAATTAGTCTGATGTTTTTATCTGTATGAACACCCTGAAGTCCTGGCAGGGCCTGCAAAGGCAGTGGCTCCAGCCATTGTACAAAGCTGGAAATGAGCTCTGCTGCTTCCCATCAGGTGTCAGAACCCTCCACAGCTCCATCCTGGATGGATGGGAGCAGAGGCACACAGCAGTGATGGGATTCCCTGTGCTCAGCCAGGGAAGAAATGAGGCTTGAAAATCAGGCAAGGCTTTGGCCAGGCTGGCCCTAAAATCCTACACCGTGCAGCTTGGAAATGGCACCTCAGGTCTCCATCTCTGCAGTCTGTGCTAAACTCAAGGCCTCCTCACTAATTAGCAGATTATTCAGGGATGGCTATAGTTGAAGCATATTTGAAAGGGAAAAAAAAAAGGCAGAAAAAAGGCAGAAGTATATTGTTAACATCCCTCTGTCGCAGTAAGACCCTCTGGGGATGCTAACTTGGCTGCTTGTAAGTGTATTTAACATAAAGCAGAGATGATTGAAAAATGTAGCTTGTAGCTCCCTGGGGCAGTTTGCCACTGACAGGATGTAGGGCAGTGAGCAGCTCGGGGAGGAGCTGCTGCAGCCCTGCCCAGGCTGGCCCTGCAGGCAAGGGGAGCCTCCTGTGCTCTCACAATTCTTGGGATTCTGCTGCTCACAGTGACCCCCAGGTGTGTTGGAAAGTCTCTTTCCCCAGCCTGGCAGTTGAAGAAGCAGTCAGGGCTCTTCATTTCTCAGTCTCAAGGTTGTTTATTGTTTCTTATCTATAAAATTCTTTCTCCTGCCCTGCCGAGGTCCATCCAGCAGGACAGTTCCAGGCACTCTGCCTGCCCCCAGGGCAGTGTTATGTCTTTATACTAAAAACTACCTGTACAATGTTTACAATTACTTCCCAATACCTATCACCTGTGTTAGACAGTGAGCTTCTACTCTAAACCAATCTGTAAGTGCCAACATCACAGTAGAAGATGGAGGCCAAGAAGAAGAAGAAGGAGAAAGGCTGGACATGCCCAGATTCCTCCATCTTGCCCCCTGAATCCCCATTCTAAAAACTCCAAAAATCTATTTTTCACCCTGGGACAAATTCACTAATATTCTACTTAAACTGTTGTGGCTTGCAGATCTTCATATAAGGTTGGTAATTTGCTCCATGGGTCATAATCAAAACCCACAGGCATCTTGGGCTCTGTGCCAGGGTCTCTGAGCCCTCTGGAAGGGATCCTGGCCATCCTGGAGAGCCAGAGGGATGTCCTGAATTCTGACACACAATGTCACTCCATGGCTGGGTCCCTCAGCACTTGTTTACAGCCCTCATGAAGTTACTTGGTGTGCTCTGGTGTAAAATAATTGTTTCTTAAGCTCCCATAAGGTGCATGAAGCTGTGAGCCCTGCATAAATGCAGAGACAGGAGCTGCGAGGCCAAATTCATTCACGGCTTCTGTCAGGGCTCCGTGGGCTCAGCCCGTGCAGGAGTTTTGCACGGCTTTAGTAAAATAGGTGAGTGTTTGACTAAAATTAGCCAAATCCTCCAGAGCCTAATGGAGCTCTTATGGGTTCTGGCAACTTAACCCAATGTTTAATTTGCACTAATCTAGCCAAGACTGCAGAAGCATGAAATACACTCTACAGAGAGAGCACTGCTCTTTGAAGTTAGTGGCTTAATTCCCATTGTCTCTGATGGGAGCAGGACTGGGGTTTATGTGGCATTTACTCCTGGTATTGTAGACAGAAATCTTTTAAAATATGAATTAATTTGGCTTGTGTTTGGGGACATTCCAGTCGTCTGAATTTACTGAAATCTTGTTAACTGGCAGGCAAACCTGCACTTGTGAGAGCCATGGAGTCTCCATGCAGATACCAGGGGCTGTGAGAAGTGCACATTTCACTCCTGAGGTGAGTGCAGATCTGTAACTAGAGCAGGGGGAAAGAAAAGAAGAAGGCAACTAAATGATCTTTAAGGTCCCTTCCAAGCCTACCTATTCCACCCATGAACACAGCCCTTCCTGCACAGCATGAAGTCAAGCACCACAGAACCCAACCTTTTCTGTCTTAGGGGGATTCTCTGAGTACCAACAATCCCAAATGGATTTTTTGATTATTTGTGTTCACCTGGTTGTTCTGGGACGTCACAGCTGGGGGGTCAGCCAGCTCTGCAGGGTCCACAGCTGGCAGAGGGGCTGTGGCAACTGGGAGGTGCTGGTGGAGCACCCCAGTGTGCAATCCCTCACCAGAGATAAGTGACTGTTTCAGTTTATCCTTTTGACAAGAGCAGAGGCTTCTCTATTTCAGACAGTCACAAAAGGTGAGCACGCAGTGTTTAGGGGGAAGGCAGCTCAAGCAGTGATCTGGGCACAGAGAAATAGGGAAAAAGGAAGAAAAAATGTCTTTGAAATGATCCCACTTAGCCGGCAAGTAAGTGTTACATGGCACGAACCCAAATTGATATGCTGCCTTCACAACACTTTGATTCACTCCTGCAGCCAGGTGCTGAGAGTGACTGTAATAACACAGGGTGTTTCAGCAGAGCAGCACGTAGGGGAGCAGACAGGCAAGACAGCAGGCAGAAAGCAGCTGTCTGCTGTGCAGGCAAGGCAGGCACTTCAAAGGGAGGAAATCCTTCTAAGGAACTCATTGTCAGAAGCTACACAAGAGCTCCCAGTGATATTAATGCCCACTGTTACTGCTCCTACCAAAAAGAGTTTTTGTCCTGTGAGATGACTTTCCCCATGATGGGGTGACAAGCAGTCCCTGAGCCTTTTGTTTCATTCCAGTTCCTTGCACATTCCCTGCTTTTCTGGCCGGTGCTCGCTGCTGCTCTGACAAGTTCAAAGTGGCAGAGCCACTACCCTCATTTTACAGGAGCAGAGACACACAAAGAGTTTATTTCAGTCCTAGGAAGCAGCACAGATTCCCACACTTTTATTCTCCCCCTGAATCCATCAGAAAGCTCAGACATCCTGCAGGACTGTGTTTAAAGAAGAGGGACTGCTGCTTCCCTTCTGCATCCTCTCTCACTCTCTGCCAGCAGCCTGCTGCTGAAGGGATCACCACTGGCTTTAGAGGCAATTTCCACAGCCTGTTTCCTCCAGGCTACGCTGTGCCACACAGGTGTCATCCCTTCCTGCAGCAGTCTCCAGCATTTACCACAACAGCTCTCATGTCACAGCTGCCTCTCTTGCACTTCAGGTACAGCTCGAGGCAGGTGGAGCACAATCCACACAGAAAAATCCTAAAGCTCCTCTTTTCCTTGGCTCTCAGTGCTCACCTGGCATCAGGAGGGTGCTGTGGAAAGGGGGAGAGGCAAAATCCCGCTGAGGAAAATGCTGGAGAGAGGTGATAGGGGAGAATGTTGATATGTCAGGCCTGCTCTCTGGTACAACCACCCTTGCACCGAGAAAATTGGTTTGTGTTTGATTCTGCTGAGGTAGCAAAGCAAAACAGCAAGTCAGTTTGGGATAGAAGATGGAAAAAAGAGAAGTGACCTCATTTATTAACCCCAGAAGAGACAGGACTCCATTAACCAAACCTGTAACCAAACCTATAGGTGAATCAATTTATTTCTGACACCCTTATCTTGATTTGCTGCTCCCACCATCTGGATTTGCACACACTGTTAACTGCCATGGTGCTCAGATTCCCTTGTAGCACTTCATGTGGAAATCAAGGATTTGGGACAGGATCCCAGGCTGTTCCCTTAAATCCTCCCAGGTGATCCATGCTGGATACAAACTGCATGGCAGGCAGTGATCATTTAGTTGTGTTTGCCTGTTCTGAGGCAGTTATTGTATCTCAAAGCGTTTTAAGAAATTAAGTCATTTATCAAAGTATATTTGGGGTGATTATAACTACAGGAGAAACCCTTTAAGGGGCAGACTGCATAAGAGGATGTCGTAGTCTAAATTCAACGGCACAAAAAGAACAGAAATAAAAGGAATAACCTGCAAAATGAAAATGTCATGAATAAAAAAGGTTATTCACTAGATCGTTGTTGTATTTCATCTTTAAAACATTTAATCTTTATATCACATTTTCCACATTAAAATAGTAAGGCTTGGGATCTCTCTGACTTCTCCTCATACACATTTTAATTAGTTTGGTGTAGAGTTCTATAGAAAATTAGAGCAGTTTAGGGTTTCTGGTTTCAGCCTCAAAGAAATGGGGTTGCTCCAGCATCAGATTAACCCCATGGAAGACATTAGGGTCAACCAGCCCTTTTCTCTTCCATTTTTATCAAAACAACAAGTTTCTTTTGAGATTTAGGAATAAACTTCAGAGGGAGAAAACACAACTGGGACCCCAGCCTGATCCAATTTTAGTGTCAGTGTCTTGGTACCCTGTGCTTCCCAGTTTGGCAGCAAACACCTCCTCTCTGCACAGTGAGACCTCCAGGTAACAAACCTGTCCCAAAATGCTTTCCAAAAATGCATTTGAAGTACCCCAACACCTGAATTCTACCTGTAAGGGACAGTCTGGGGTCTAGAAAAACCAAAGTCTATTGACTGCAGAAAATACATCATCACCTCCATCATCCTAATTAATGGCCAGACACAGACACTCCAAATCTCCCTTTTCTCAGCACCATGATCTCTCCTGTGTGACTGTACAGGCTGCTTGCCTATGCAATCCCTCTGCATTAAATGAGCAGTGCTTGTGGGCAGTAGGACCAACTTTGTTTTGGTACAAAATGAGCCCAGGGATGCCTTGGATGTTGTTATAAAGCACGAGGAGGGTGGCTGTGCTGTGGCACACCGCAGGCACAGGGCTGGGCACCTGGGGCAAGCTGCAGGCTCACAGCAAGGACCAGGGACAACATCTGAGGATTTGCTCAGGGCAATATTTATTGCGGCAAAGAGGCTCAGTCACGGTGGTGGACTCTCCCAACTGAGATCATTTAGTGCTGCCGGTGAAAGAGACAGTGCTGGGAGGGGTTTATTGGTTTAAAACTTTAATAGCAAGGAAGAACCAATTTTCCTTCAGGAGTGGGATCTTGTGCCTCCCTTTGTGTGGGAAGGACATTCCACCCGAGAAAAGGAGCAGTGGGGGCTGTGACAGGGGCAGGGAGGAGTCACAGCCTGGGAAGGGAAAGAGCTGCAGAGGAGCTGATTCAGGGCCAGGAAGGAGCATCCCATCCCATCCCATCCCATCCCATCCCATCCCATCCCATCCCATCCCATCCCATCCCATCCCATCCCATCCCATCCCATCCCATCCCATCCCATCCCATCCCATCCCATCCCACCCCATCCCATCCCATCCCATCCCATCCCATCCCATCCCATCCCATCCCATCCCATCCCATCCCATCCCATCCCATCCCATCCCATCCCATCCCATCCCATCCCATCCCATCCCATCCCCATCCCCATCCCATCCCATCCCCATCCCCATCCCATCCCATCCCCATCCCCATCCCATCCCATCCCCATCCCATCCCACCCCATCCCCATCCCATCCCACCCCTGCCAGGTGTCCTGGATGGGTGGATGGAACATGCACATCACAGGGAAATCCAGTGCTCCATTTCAAGATGCACTCCAAAACAAAATGAAACATATTCCTCCCATATTTCTTTATTTTCTTTATATATAATCCTCTGGTTGCACAGGGCTGCCTGACCACTTTAGGGACCTGATTTGGAGTACCATAAAGACAGAGTGGGACACCAAAAACATATTGGTGATTAATTTTTTTTTAATATTTCCGTTGCTTTCACATGTACAAATTCAATAATCTCTGTATTTATTGCACTGACTGTGTCAAATATTCTGACTGCTTCCCTCAACAACCCCTCCCAGAACCTAGGTATTCCTTAAATAACCCTACAGGTTTTGTCTGTCACTTAAGAGCAGGAAAGGAACATTCTTTAGGAGATTAGCGTTTAATCCTTCCCCAATTTACAACTATTGAAATGGTAAAGATCTCGTAGAGGTTTGCTTACCTGTCCCTGAAGAGAGACACACACCTCTGCCCTTGATCTGCCCTGGTTGTGTGACCCCAAGAAGTTCAGAAATATTCCTGCAAGCCCATCTGTTTACAAGGAAGTCAAGTTTTCTAAATGCCTTTTAGCTCTGATTTGGTTTTATTGCCTTCATCACTCCTGACAGGTACTCTGTGGCACAGCAGAGGATGAATTCCCAAATCCATAGGTTGTGTGCAGTCTCCATGGACCTCCAGCCCTACAAATGGACCTGCAAAGCACATTTTAACCAGCACATGAGAGCTTCCATTGGCTTTGTATTAAACCAAAGTTCCCAAATGCAGCCATCTGGGTGGTGTTATCAGCCCCAACCCAATCCCAACTCCAAATGGTCACAGGGACTTGTTCATAACCAGTCAGGTGGATGAAAAAAATCCCCTTGACGAGGTATCTGGTGTCAAGATGACCCTGAGGTGTTAGAAAATCTCTTTTTCCCAGCCCTGAGACTGAAGAAGAAGTCGGGATTCCTCAGCTCTCGTTCTCAAGGTTGTTTATTTTCTCTTATCCATTACATTCTTTCTCTGACCTGCTGAGGTCTGTCCAGCAGGTCAGTTCATGGCACACTGATACCCTCAGGGCAGTGTTATCTTTTTATACTAAAAACTACGTGTACTTTATTTACAATAATTTTCCAATACCTATCACCTATGTTAGACAGTCTGTCTCTACTCTAAACCAATCCAAAAATGTCAGTATCACAGCAGAAGATGGAGGCCAAGAAGAAGAAGGAGAAAGGCTGGACACGCCCAGATCCCTCCATCTTGCCTCCTGAACCCCCATTCTAAAAACCCCCAAATTCTACTTTTCCACCCTGTGGTAAATTCACTATCATTCTACTCAAACCCTTGTGGCTTGTAACTCCTCACACAAAGCTGGTAATTGTTTCCATGGGCTAAAATCAAAGGCACAGGTGTGTTTGACTCCGTGCCAAAGTCTCTGAGCCCCTGCCAGGGTCTGGAGTCCTCCAGGGCAGCCAGAGGAATGTCCTGGGTTCTGACATCCTCTTGTAAATTTTCTTTAAGTTAATGCAAATAATCAATTTGGAAATCACAATACACGTAATACTTAACCAAGTAACAGATTATATAATTCACAAG
This sequence comes from Camarhynchus parvulus, assembly GCF_901933205.1. Classification (NCBI taxonomy): domain Eukaryota; kingdom Metazoa; phylum Chordata; class Aves; order Passeriformes; family Thraupidae; genus Camarhynchus; species Camarhynchus parvulus. The sequence goes on along the minus strand of NC_044581.1, from coordinate 17,171,761 downwards.
AATTAACATCTCATGAATATGATCAGCATGCCTGGCAGCAGTTATGTTCAGAAACACGTGCTGTAGAAAATTTAGGTCTGAAATACCCTTGGCTGTCTCAGGCCCTCTTAAAAGGATGCCACAGTACCCTGGAATGTGTGATGATGTTGTAGAAGTTTCCCTTAATTGGATTATCTGGGGATGTCAGTGATTGTCACCAATATTGTCCCTGCTCGGTGTCACTGAGAGCCACAAGGAACAGAAATATAGAGAGATTCAGCCACCTCTCCTCTGCCAGCCTGGCTGCATTACTGTGTTCCCACCTGGAAAATCAGTGACTCATCAATTAGGCCTTTTCAAGGTTTGGGAAACACTCTCCACCCCTGTTGTTTTCCTTCCTGCTTAGGAAGGGGGACAGTGATTTGTTTGCTGGGAGGTTTTAGGCAGAGAAAAAATATCTTGCTGTGTATTTTTCTAGAGAAATTACAGGGTTTGCAATCAATGAATGTTCAAGGGCTGGAAAGAAAAAGATGTTTTGACCTATTGAAACTACTGATGGAATTATATACATTATTTAGAGTTGTGTGCAGAAATGGCACTTGGCTATTTCATGTCTTTCTGAAAAAATAAGTGAGGTACTGGACTCCTAGTTCTAGATTTATTTAGTTATCCTATTTATCCTACTGGACCTATTAAAAGAGGATGTCATAAGAATATTTCTTTCATTCCTCAATTTCTACAGGAAAATGATTACATGCTCTAAACATCATGCCAAACACATTGACATTTAATGTGAAATTTTTCCCAAAACTTTTAATTAAATCCTTTTTTTAATCTGAAATTTTATACCAAACTGTTTCAGCATGTTGCTTAAATGAGTAACAGAATTCAAGATATATCACCAGTAGGCTGAGAGTGTTGCTTAAGAGCCTCTTGGAGGACTTTAATTCAAATAAAGCTTTTCTGAATTTTGTATTGCATAGAAATTCTCAGAAGGCATCTACTGGAGCTGCAGTAAAAGATAAATTCAGTGCTCTTCAAACTGAACCAGGGTACTTGAGTTGGTCAATACAGAAAACAAAAAAAAAGATGGAAAAGTTGGAGGAGCACATGACATTTCTGAAATTATTCTCTCAAATGTAGCTGTCCTGGAAAGGTAAACATTTCTTTGTTGGAATACAGAGATGCTGGGATTGAGTCTGCTGCCTGCCATCTGTTTTCTTAAAAACACAAAAATCTTAATAAAGCTTTTCCATTATTAATTATAGCCTTGAATTTGCAAACAAAAATGTTCTGATTAGTGAACTTTCTCACAAAACTTCTGGGAAATCCCCATGTCCTCCCCCAGATATTCTTCCCAATGCCCAGCACTTTGCAGATTTAGTATTAAGTGATCAAACAGCAGCCCAGAGTCATTCAAGGTAATTGAAATCCAGGATTTGGGGCCAGGTGTACGAAGATGTTCAAACTAATTATTTAATAATTGGAAACAATAACCAGTGTAGTTAAGTCTCTTGCTGATTTTCTAATGTTTATTAATTTAGGCACCTGTGTCTTCTGCACCACTTTCTTTCAAAATGCTTACGAGGATATGCATAGCATATAAATTGAAAATGGATGTGATTAACTCCATAGCTACTCTAGGCTCTTAAGTGATTAGAAGATTATTTTAATAGTTATATAGATTTCCTTCTTGTGAGTCTGCTTATTGAATAGTTGTTTAAATTCCTGGATAGATGTCAAGGTGAAGAATTTTCATTAAACACTCACTCCACCATTTTCCCTGACATTTTTTAATGATCTGATAGAGGAAGAACCACAGCAAATATTTCCTTAAAAATTAGGCAAATGCAACACTCAGAAATAGTTAAATAAATGAAAAGCAACATCAACACCGGCCCTTATCAGCAGGAAAATCACTGCTCTTTCACTGGAGTGATTTTACTTCAGTCCACGGTTTATGCAAACTGCACTGAAGGACCATCTGAAAGAAAGAAGGGTTATAATCATTAAGAAAAATCAGCAACATAATGTATTCTAAATCAGTCTGTGTCTTCTTTCCAAGGGCTTTGTGTGCTAGAGCAGATGTTGCACCCTACCCTTGCTTCACTTAGCTATGTGTATTATTTTAATTACCTTCTATACCTTCAAGGCAATTCCCACTATATTATTTTATTTTGCTAATGCACCTGCTTAAAGAAAGAAGACTGGAGGCAGGGCACTCAGGAAAGGGTAAGCTGGCAGTAAGACTGGGCTTCTTGGTGTCTTTTCCTGTTTCATTTTTTCCCCCTTGCCTTCACTGTGACTAAATAATAACAACTGGAAGGAATAATTTTACAAGAGGGAGTTATCTGTTATTTTTATTTGGCCCCAATACTGCTAATTAACAGCAGATATGAAAGGTCCTGTAAAGGTTTTGAAAATATAACAAAATCTGGTAAAACCTTCTATTCTTCTTTTGCAAACAGCATTCTTGTAGCATTATCAAATGGGCTGCTTTAGCCTTAAAGTCAGAGAAAAAAAGTATGAATACAGCAGAATAGCAACACGATTTATCAGCATGAAGGAAATAAATGGACAGTATTAACTGTATCATTCCAGCAGTCTGCCCAGCAGTCCTAATGCCTTAACAGAATGTGTGCAGGGAAATGAAATGGCAGCATGATTACACTGATTACAGTTGTTGCAAAGATGGGAGGCTACAGTCATGCTTCGGTGGGGCTGTAATTATACTTCAAGGAAATGCTGTGTGCAGCCTGCTCCACTCTTGGAGTATCCCTGCTGTTTGTCTCCTCTTGTTTGGTTCTCAGGTCCTGTAGACACTTGCTCATAGGTGTAACCCTTTGTTTTGGCACTGGGGAAAAATCCCTTTTCATGCTTATTGGTGTATTTGGATATAAACTCTCCCAGCTCTTCTATTCTGCTACAGAAGTGCCAACAAATAATAGGATTCACTGTGATTTAATACTATTTCTAATTTCTTACAAAATAAACCTCTGAGCTCTCATGAAATGAGGTGGTAAAGAGTGAAGGGAGTATGGCTGCTCAGTATCAAACAGTTCTCTTCTCCTCCTCGCCCCTAGGTATTAGTCCTGAACAGAAGAAACCCAAAGCTTTGTGATTTGTCTTTGATTAGTGCTGCCTCATGCTGCAAGCAGTACTTCAGGAAGAAAGATGGATTTGTTGCTGTTGTTTCTCACTTCCCATTGGCAAAGCGTGGCAGCACCTAGCCTAGAGCTGGCCATTATATTTCATTTAAGAAAAGTTATTGAAAAGGAAAATACATTTTGATGTGTCTGCATTTTGTCTATAATTCAAAGGCACTGACATTTTACAGCAGCTTTTTTTCTTCTTCTCCCTTCAGATAATGATGTGACACCAAGGCAGAATGCAGAGTCAGGATGGGGTGGTGTCTGGGAGTGCTGTCAAATCTGCTTTCCTACAGAGAGCTGTTCCCCTCCCTGGACTCTTGTGTGTGGTTTCTCACTTTGCCAGCCTGTGATTTACAGGACTTGCTCTGTATCCCACAGCTGAGCACAGCTCTGAGCACTCTGGGTGTGGACAGACCTCCTCTAAGCGTGGCTCAGCCCCAGGCTCAAAGTGCTCTGTAGAGCAAACAGCAAAGGCTGAATCATTCCCAAAATCTATTTATTTGTTCCTTACCAAGCAAAACAAAACCTTAAGCTCTGCTCTCCATGAGGCTGAAGTGCTACTAGGAAAAAGAACTAGGGTCTATTGTTGTCATAGAGAAAAGGATGTTGGGAATGCTGAAAGCAGAAAAGGGATGAAGAATTGAAAAACCAAGGAAGATCCAGGATTTTGTTGTGGCTTTGAATCTTTGAAGACACTCAGGAGCCAGCAACAGAAGTTGAGAAGCAATCAAGTTCTTTCAAGGGGGAGATGGAACAACCACAACACTGGAGTCTCTTTGGCCTCTTGTGTGAGAAACAGCTACTCACTGTTCATAGTTTAGGAAGGTTTATTAAACCTTACCAAAAATACAACAGAAGACTGAATAGAGAAAAAAGGTTATGGTATTGGGAGCAAAAGATTTTCCCCACCATGTGCTCAGCCCCCTCACAATGGAGGTTTCCCCTTTTTAATCCTTTAACCCCTCCCGAAGTTCTGTCCATCAACCCCTTCTTTGCTGTCCAGTGGTGGAGATCTCTTCCTCAAATCCTGACTGGAGCTCAGGTGTTCCACAGTGACAAGCCAGCCCTGCCAGATGTCCCAACTCCAGCTGTCCCTTAATAACCATATGAGGGGACTATAAATCTATAAAAAACATAACTATAAATCTATAAAATTTAACCTATATACATGATATTTGTCTATTAATTGTGAAAGTCAATCATCACATTACTCATCTATCACACTTGGATCCATCCAGTGTGGTAACTTCCCTGGGGCTGCAGCTCCTGGAGCCTTGGGCCCCTTTCTGTGCATGGCTGTGTGCTCACTTTCCACTGCCCTGCAGGTCACACAGCATTCTGGATTTCCAGAGTCCTCAGTCAAACCAGGCTGAGCCAAAGTCAACTCTGCACCTTTCTGAGAGGGGAGCTGAGCGTGGCACAACTGGAACTTGCTGTGTGCTTGTCAGACACGGTGATATATGGAGGTAATTGCTGCTGTGTGCGTTTAATTACAGTATTGTAATTAGCAGGTTGCAAGAGCAGATGCAGAGGGTCTTTTCACAGAGCAGACTCTGATAGGCCAGGAAAACAGTCTCAAGAAGAAAAGGGCAGAGCAATGTCACATTGTAATGCAGCTCTTTGTGCCTGGAGAAGAGGGTTAATTAGTTGATTGCTCCACTCTTCATCTTCATTTCTTAAGGTGGAGGAAACTTGGTAGGAAGGAGATTAATTTATCTTCATGAATTTTTAGAATTGGCAAATAGCACTAAACCTTTGTTCAGCTCAGCATCGTGGCTTGGGCTCGGTGCTGGGCAGGGACCACAGCAAAAGGAACAAAAACTCTGAAATCCTCATCCTCCCAGGGAAAAGGGGAGCAGGAGCTCCAATCTTTGAGTGGAGTTCACCATGGCAACTGGAGCTCCTCTGGGGGAGCAGGGCTGGCTCTGGGTTAATGCTGCTTGCAGGGACTGCAGCTCACCTGTGCTTCCCCAGCACCTGTTCAAGGCTTCATCCCACGCTGTGTCCCTGGGCAGCAAAGGCCACCAGGGGACAGTGAGGTTTGGAGGTCACTCAGATTCAGAGCTGTGTGACAGGGAAACCGTGGGGCTGCCTGCTGACAGGCGAGGGGGGATTGCACACTGGATGGGATGTGCTTCAAATCCTTTAAGGGATCTGTGGAAAAGGGAACACAGCGCTGCTTGTGCTGCAAAGCACATCAGACTTACCCCCTGTAGTTCAGGGGGTGTTTCTTTTGCTTTCATACACAAAAAGCACCAAAATGACGTGGTTTTGGTTTTGGTTTTTTTTTTTTTCTATTAAGAAGCTTCACATTTTCACAGAATTCACAGAATTGTTGGTTTGGAAGAGACCTTCAAGACCATCGAGTCCAACCCAGCCCCAACAGCTCAACTGAACCCTGGCACCCAGTGCCACATCCAGGCTTTGTTAAACACACCCAGGCATGGGGACTCCACCACCTCCCCGGGCAGCCATTCCAGAACTTTATCACTCTTTCTGTAAAAAACTTTTTCCTGATATCCAACCTGTATTTCCCTTGGCACAGCTCGAGGCTGTGTGCTCTGGTTGTGTCAGTGCTGCTGGAGAAAGAGCCCAGCCCCAGCTGGGCACAGGCACCTTTCAGGTAGAGAGTGATAAGGTCACCCCTGAGTCTCCTTTTCCCCATTTTGTTGTGGTTTTTAACTTATCCCACTGAAATATAAGGTTCTGGCATTCATATTTATTAAAGTTATCTGCTGGGGGGATAGAAGGGCATAGTCTCTCTAAATGTGCTTGCAGTAGTCAGTACAAATTGCACATTTAATTATTGTGTACTTAAAATCTGATAATCACAGAAAATCAAATACACAGCCTGGTTGATTTAGAAAGTATTTTTAATAGGGCACTATTAAATTATAGAGTTAAACATTATTAGATATATTTATTCATGAGAGATAATTTGATATGTAACAAAATAAGCCAATACATGGTGTAACCTCTTGCAGTCTAATTTTCATGGATGAGCTCTTGCATATTTAATATCCTTTGAGGATATATTTTAACCTAGACTAATTACTACTTTCCTCTTATTTCTGTTCAGTTTGACATCGACATTTGGCTAAAATAATGTAATATTGTTATTATGGAGCAAATTAAGTAAATCTGGCTTATTTAATTTAGAGCCATTGTTGATACTGTAAATGGCCTGATGTAGGTTATGACAACAAACATTGTAGGCAAACAAAACCAGCTAAATTCTCTACACTGAGCCCACATTGCAAGATGAACACCATCAGGAATATTTTCTGATCTATAGAGCTGTTCTATATCTGTTTCTAATCTCATTGTGGCAATTTTATAAAGAGGAGTAAAGTAAAGTACGAGATTAATGGTGATATAAGTTATTCTTACTCTATTAAGACAATTTAGCTTAAAAGCCTATCAGGCTAGCTGGGGACCTGGTCAGAAACTTTCCATAGACAGAACACCTGAGCACAGAGATTTTGTACTTGAAAGTAGGTTAATTAATTAATTGAGAACCCATGTCATGGCTTTGATATATACATTAATTTAATGTCTGAGAAAAATTTTAATTAGATGTTTTAATTTTGTTCTCAGTGACATCTGAATAAAATGCACTGGTAGGTCAGGTTATGTGTTTGTACATTTTGGGATAATGCCAGCAGTGTCAGCTGGCTTTAGCAGATCAGTTTTGCTTTGCTTGGCTCATCAGCCAAACATCTTGCTACGTTTTGCTTTCTTTGATCCATCCATTTTTAACGTGCTAAAGTTTTAATAAGTCTGTCTTGTATGGAAATATTTTTTAAAACTATATATTTTGAAACATAGAGGTGGGTTACATCGATGTAACTTTTAATTGCATTTGATTTTTAAAGTTACAATAAATGCTATGGGCTGAAGGTTTTGTAGGTGAGTAGTACAATACAATAGCTCATCTTTGTCCTGAGCCAGTATTGATTTGTAAAACCTGAAATTCTCAGTGTCTTTTGGGAGGCTAAAGTCCCTTTTTACATGCTGCACCAACTAAAGGCACTAATGATTTTGACTACTCACAGATCCTTTATGTTTTTCACCCTTTTAATTTTTCCACCCGTAAATAAATCAACTAAACTTCAAAATACGAAAACCTTTGTTCACTGAAAAAGAAAAAAATCTTTTTTAAAAACCTCAGGTATTGGATGCATAATTTCTCCTCATTAACATCAGCAGCTGCATAAATCAGCTTCATATGTTAAAGTGAAGAACCCTTTTCCCAAAACCTAGAAAGTATTTGCTAAAACATCCCAGAACCTCTCTGCAGAGGAGGGGGCTGAGCCTTTGGTGCCTCTCAGGCAGGAACAGCTCCATGTGAACCCAGCTGGCTCAGAGCTATGCACTGATACCAACACCAAATCCTTTTTCCCCTCTATCAGCTACGGAGAAAGCAAAATTGCTTCTAATCAAAAGCACGGCCCTCCCTTTGCCATTGTTTGCTCAAGTATTTTTCTGACTGGTCTGCTTGTTGGGCAAATGTGCAAGGAAATGGAAAACGTAATCTTTCAACATGAAAGCATGCCAATGCACTGTGAAGAACTGTTTCTAGCTCACTTCTCCTCTCATGTGGATTTACACTGCTGCTAATTGCCTAAAATTGGCTACCAGGTTGGCTTCAATTTGTTTGATGATGCATGTCCTGGTGTCTGGGAACGCCCAGCAACATGCCAGGGGCAGCATTTACTAAACCAAAGGCTTCTCTGTGACTAAATTGAATAATGTATTAGCAGCACATCAAAGTTTTAGAACCTTTGCATGGCTCTGCTTTTGTTCCCTGCAGCCTTGTCCAAAGTGCACCCACTCCTGGTTCCCAAAACATCTCAGTTGGTGAGGCTGGGTGGAATTTGGAGCAGCCTGGGATGGTGGAAGGCGTCCCTGTAAGGTTTCCTCCAACCCAAACCATCCTGTGGTTCCATGGTTCTGCACACACTTCATTCAGGGAGCATCTTTGGGACCATATAATCAGCCACTAAAGACAAACACCCAAAGAATATTGCACCTCATTTTGCTGACATCTTACACAAAGCATCATCAAACTATGGGGTTGTTTGGTAACTTTTTCTTGTGGGTACTTGGCACCTGGGTTTATGAATTAGTGCACTTATCAAGTAGTTTTTTTCTCTTATTTACTAAAAATAACAACATGAACTCTAAGAGGTTGTCAAGGTATCACTTCCCAAGGGAGAATTTTGCTCTTCTCTCTCATTTATCTAGGCATGTGTAGAGGCTTTTGACCCATTTAGCATAGATAAATGACCCATGATGTGAAATTTCCCAACAGTTTAATAATGCATTTAACTCAAAGTGACACTTGCTTGCAGCTGCCTTAAAGCAGTTTCCAGGCTATATATGTCTCTTTGAAATGATGTATGACAAGTAGGAAAGCTTCCTTGATAGAACCCCAAATCCCATGGGCAAGTAACAAGAAAATCCTTTTTAGATTGCCAGCAGCAAATTTATACTTCGCGAGTCTTTATTTAATTTTATCTGTTTTTCAATATAATTTATGGTTATGACCATTAGTCTAAAGCTCACAGTAACTTCTACACAAATTATTTTTTTCTTCCCTGTAATGCATTGTAAAGGCTTTTATTGATCACAATTTTTTCCCAGCGTACCAGAAGTAAATCCCTTGTCTTACCACGGAAAATGTTTTTGTAATCCTTGCACTAACTTAGCTGTATCAAAATTCTTTTACTTCTGAGGCCTGGGTAGTGAAACAGAGAACTACAGCCTGTGTATGTTTAAAATCAGAAACTTTCCTAAGAAAGCTCCCTTATGTGTTTGAAAACACAAGTCTGAATGATAGCTCTTAATTTTTGCTTGCATAGATTCAAAGCAGTCGGTGTTGAGTGTGTGGAAAGGCTTTTATTAAATCTGCTTCTGGTTTAGTGAGCAATTTCCCATGATACATGTCATATTAAAAGCAAGAAAGATTTAAGAAAGCAAGAAATTAGCATTAGACTTGAGGAGACAAACACTTCTAAGTAGACAATCAAATTTATTATTTAATCACATTTATTTCCAGTATTAAAATAGAAGTCAAGTAAGTGAAACCAGACTCTGTTGGGTCCTGAATCATTTAGCACAGATAAATGGGGTGGGTTACCAAAGTCTGCAAACAAAAAACATGGACCCAAATAAGAAAAAAACCACAAAATCAAACCCAAACAAACCCAGAAAAATAAACTCGAAAGAGCCCTGTCCACAAGGAAAGGTTAATGTGGGCAGAGGAAGAAGAGAAAAAACCCAAGCAGATGATTAGAAGAGAAACAGAGAGTTCACAGGATGTTTGTACCCCGGACTCTGATCATTTTCCAGCTCTGTATGTCCCTTTGGCCTCCAGCCTTCACCCCTCATGTGTTTCTCATCCACAGTGACATTCCCCTCACTTTCCTTCCCTTGCAGGTCCCCAGATCCAGCCAGGCCCAGCCAGCTTTGGAACTGTTTGTACAGCAAGTGGAGAATTTGGTGCTCTGGCCCACAGTTTATAAGACAGGTATGAAATCAGGGGATGTGGAATTTTACTCCAGCCTGGAAAATGCCAGAGGAGCAATGTCCCAGAAAAGAGCTGCTGCACAAAGCTGTGCTGCCTCTTGCTGCTTCCCTGCTCAGAGCAGTTTGAGCCCATCTCCTCCGCTCCATGTCAGTGCAAAGCCAAAGAAGCCACCTCAAACCACAGAGGGTTTTTGATCTGGGTCTAAACAGGGCTCATGCTGGGGCTCTCTGGGGAGCAGCTGGCTGTAGTTTATTCTAAGAGGGTGGCACACAGAGGGATGTGAGCACAGCTGTGCCCCTCACAGTACCAGCAGAACAACTGGGTACAAATTGCCTGAGCTGAATTTACTCATCTAACCAAAGTTAAATGTCTGTGCCCCTTGGTCAGGGGGAGTGGAGTGGCATTCCAGGGAGGAATTCACTCACCTCAGTGCTGGCCATCTGTGTTTACATGAGGTGAACTGGAAGGGTCCTCTCTTTGGTGGGTGGCTACAAGACTGCTTCTGTTAGAGGTGTGTCAGCCAAAGTGACCTTTCCACCACCTAGAGAAACAGGGAATTCCTCCTTAAAACAAAGGACCTCTAAAATGGTCAGAAATCCTACCCCATTGCTGATGTGGGTTTTTTGTTCATAGATTCAGAGAATGTCCTGAGTTGGAAGGGACCCATAGGGATCAGTGACTCAGCTCCTGTCCCTGCCTAGACCCCCCAGCAATCCTCCCTGGGCATGCCTCCCATTCCCTGGGAGCCTGGGCAGTGCCAGCACCTCTGGGGGAAGCAGAACCTTCCCCTGTTCTCCAACCTTTAATTCCCCTATTCAGAGAAAAGGGAAATGGAAGTATGCTCTATTCAGGGAGCAAGATAGCACTTAGGAGTCTTATAGCAAAACCCCTTTTGCTTTTCAACACAAACCACAGGTTGACTGGGAGAGGCTTGCAGAGACTTCCAGCCTGGCCAAGGTTCCTGGCACCACCATCAGCACTAATTCACCCCCACCATCACTGGCATCAGTTCCCAGCTCCCTGAGCCTGACTGGCCTGTGGAAGCTGACTGCATGGAGCCTCACCTTTGATACAGGGCAATTCTTCCTAGCTGGGGATGAGAGCAGCTTTTACAGAGTAAGCTTGGATAAGCTGCTGAAAGGGTGAAGCTGCTGACTCCCCTGCACAAAGATAAGCACGAGGAACAGCACAAGTGAGGCAGGGAGCCTGTATCAAAGTTAATGAAGAGGGCCTTAGACCTTAGGACTTGTTGGCTCCTGTCCAGCTGGCTATCCTTGAGTTTGAGGTGAAATCCCCCAAGGTCCTATGAGGTGTCTTTTTCACCTAATCCAGGAGAAAAACTTCTGGGCTTCTTTCCTTTTTGAGAGGACAAAGGACAGTTTTGTCACTCCATCCACAGGGGGCACATTCCTATAATTTCTCACCAATAATTTCTGGTTTTAAATATTTGTGCCCACACGCTTTCCCCCAAATAAATAAAATCAACCCTCACAAAGAATATTTTTGCAAGCTGCTTCTGTAAAGTGCGAGTTTATTTCATTTAAGCTTCTTTGCCTATCATTCTTAATGAATAATTATTCAGTATTTCAAACTGAAACAGATAGCTTCATTTAGTATGATTAATGCTGATGTGCCACATCATTTGCATAATTACAAAATATAATAAAATAAATTCCAAATGTGAATCTTTGTAACTTGTGTTACCAAAGGCCTGAAAAGAGACATTATGTTTTAAAGTTATCTCAAGACACAGTTATAAAGTTCTGTGACTAAAATTGAAAGGTAAAATTTTTTTTCACCACGCATTACAAGATGTTGCCAAAATAAAAGTTATATCTCTGAGACAGAGAGAAGTAATCTACTGAAAGCATGTGGCTGCTGAAACAGATATTCTTTCCCTACTTTTAAAGATTTGGAGCTGCTTTTAGTGAAAATTAACCGAGATTCTTCATGGAAACAGCATTTGGCCTTTTAAGATATTTGGAGTAGTTTTTTTTTTTTTTTTGCTTTAAAGCTTTAACAAACTTCATTTCTTTTGCAGATTTTTGGGTGGTTTTCACTGCTTTTAGGAGAAGTCTCACTGTCTGTTCTTCAAGGCAGTTACTTCCATGGACTAAGGAAGGCACAGTGGACAAATGCAGCCCTCAGTGGGGTTTACATTTAGTAGCCTTTTCCTGAACGCATTGTTCTGATTTGGGATAAAGGGATGTTCCATCAGAGTGATTGGTACTGAGAGTAACTTCCTGCATCTTGCCTTATAGGAGCTGCATTGAAAACAGGTGATATTGCTCATACCTCCAAATAAATCAGAGATAACAGCTTTTATTAGGACTGTCAGGAGAAAAGAGGCTGAGGAAATAGTGTCTCAACAATCAAAGCACTGAGGAAATTCCGTGTTCCTGTGGCTGCTTGTTGGGTTTTTGCTTAGACAGGTCCTGAAATCAATACAGTCATTTAGGCAGTAATTAGCCAATAATTTTTATAAGGAAGTGGTAAAAAGGACCTCAAATGTGAGGAGGTTCATCAGAGAACAAGTGAATTAATGGCTATAGCAAGAGAGGGCAAAAGCAAGCCCAGTTCTGGGAATATGTGCAGGTAGGTAATAAATGTAAGCAGAATGCAGCTGATTTATTCCTGCCTTGAAAAACGACTCAGTGTCCTTTCACCCCAGCTCTGGTGCCAGTCAGATCACAGGGAATCTTTCATATCTCTTTCTGTGGATGAAGTGACATCTCCAGACGGTCAATTTGCCCTTTCCAGTACCATTTAAAGGTACAACATTATTTTGGCTTGCCAACATCCAAACCTCCACAGAGCCCCTCAGCCTCCTGCAGTAAGGAATACTTGATTTTTCCCAAGTGATTCTGTCTGAATTAATTAGCTGAAATATTTCCTTGGTTAACATATTGAAGAATTCACAGAGGCAGTTGGTGTTTGTACATATGTGACCTTGCACAGGGAGAGGGACTCTGTGTAACACCCTGGCAGGGCTCATACACAGTCCTGATCATTGCACCTAAAGTGGAAGGGATAATTCCAGCCTGCTTTAGCATGAAGCACATGGCAAACACAGCAGGCTCATGCACACGCTGGTGGATAAGGTTCCATATGCTATTTAGAAAAGAAGATATACAAGGATGTACAAGACAGAGCTGACTGAATTACAGTGGGAGGGGAGAGAGTGAAAGTTGAAATGTGTCTAAATCTGCCTCATGGTTTGAATGCTTTCCCTCCTTGAAAGGGAAACAGCACCATGGATGCCCACAAGTGCTCAGGAGAGTGGATTTATCTCCTAACACCCATCTTTCATGAGGAGAAATCATTAAGCAGGGACTGGGTATGTATCCTGATTCTGCAGCAATTCTCTCTCCTTTAAAGGAGATAAAACCAGCCCCCAATAATCCAAAGAGTTGTGTTTGTACCCTCTGAGCAGCACCTCTGTGGCTGCCTGAGTGTGCCAAGAGATTTGTCAGGGTGGAACTTGCACAGATTTTTGGTGGTCAGACAGATAAAAGCCCATGGAGATGGGGTCCTCTTGGTGCTGCATTGGCTCACAACAGGTTAATGAGAAGGATTAATTAACCCTGTCTTGCTACAGGCACCAAGCCTGGTGAGAGTTTAGCTCAGCTGCCTGCTGAAAAGGAGGACAAAGGAAAAATCCTGGTGGTAGCTGGGGACTGGAAACAGCTGGATGGTTCCCCAAGCTCCTGTCAGATGGCTGAGCTCTGGGGAGACAGGCTAAATAACCATAAAACAGGAATTGGGCCTTGGGACTAGTCCTTTCAAAATAATTGCTGGATTATTGTATTTTTAATTTGTTCATTTATTTGTTGAATTCTTAATTTTTCATTCTGATTGCTCAGGAGAAGTGGGACTAGAGTGTGTGGGGAAAAAGGCCAGGATATCCCTGTGCTGGACAGTGAATGCTGTGGTAGCTGGTCACTGGAGGCTCTCAGGGAGGAGATTCCAGCGGGCTCCAGTAGGATGGAAACACAAAAGCAGATTGCTCCTTTCATGTCACTCTTCCCACAAACATGAAATAGAACAATATTCACTGTACTGTTGGTTTTCAAATTGCTTAAAAAAAACTGTTTAAAAAACCAACAGACTCTCCAGAATGGGAATAAGAGAAAAAGATGTTCCTTGGATGGCTTAAAAGCTGACTGAGCTGAACTTTGAAATGTCAGTTTTCAGCTCTTAAATATATCTATAGCTGTTCCAGATGGGGGATGTAAAAGATCTTGTGCTGATTTTAAAAGGAGCAGTAACAAAAAGCCATGAAATAGGAGTATCTTTACATACATATTTTTCATCAAAGTGTGCTGACATCAAGCTTGCAGACTGTTCATCAGTGATTATGAGATTAAAAACCATAATTTTAGCACAGAGTAGACGCAGGTTTAGTGCGCACAGGCTGAAAAATAGTATCCACCTGTAGACCTCATCTTCCTCATCTTTGGTGGAGAAATGATTGTGATTGTGATGAATGTGTGTGGGTTTCTAAACCAAAATAACTGGTACAGAATGATAATGCCAGGATGAAGTTAAGTGATGAGCTCTGTGCCTTTTTTCCCTCTGCTGAATGCTGTTAATGTCTTGAACTCAGTGCTGACAAAAGGCGAGATGGGGAGAGATTGTGATGTGAAAAAACGTGAATGAAAACAAGGAAAACAATTTGGAGACCCTAAGGGTTTATCGTCAGCTTTGACCAGCCCTCCAGATCCCCTGGTGGGTGCTGAGAGCTCCAGCAGAGCCTTTCTGTGTCCCCAGGGCTCCGAGAGGGACTCGGCAGCTCTGCCACTGACCTGCGGTGACTGTGCTGCTCCCCCTGCACTGGCAGCAGCTCCTGCCCCGCACCTGGAGCCTGGATCAGGGGCTGCTTCTCCATGGACACCATGTGGGATGTCCTGTTTCAAGGCATCATCTCACCTGCCTTTGGGTGCTTGCTCTTTTCAGGGACTTACAGTGAAATTTTTGCCTGATTTCAGGGAGGAATGATGAGGAGGACTCCATCTTATTAGAAGGCTAATTAATTACTTTATGATACTATATTATTCTATATTATGTTACATTACATCCAAACTGAATCTGCCAAGCTCTCAACTGCACACAACTGCCCAGTATCTCATGACTGTCAGTCCCAACACATACACACGTGGATTCAATTGGTCAGTGAATCAAAACACTCACACCAGAATCCAATTATCAATTCCCTTCAGTTAAACAACCTTCCACCATGCATTCCACTTGTGAACAAACACAGGAGCAGTGAATGAGATAAGAATTGTTTTTCCTTTCTCTGAGGTTCAGAGAATGTGAAACCCAGAAATTTCTTGGGAAGAATTGTGCCTTGCTTTTCTCTGTGAAGAGAAATGTGGTGACAGGGACTCCTCCAAGTTCCTACTGAGTGTCTTGCAAGAAAAGTGAGTGTTTCTGTTGAAGCTGAGAGCCTGTCTGGGTGAAATCCTCTTTTGTAGTGTACTCTTGAGAATTGACTGTTTGTTAAATATTGCATTTTCCAAAAAAAAAACCAAAACCAACCACAACAACCAGATGATATTAAAAGGTCATTTCTTTTCCTCTTGTGCTTATAAAACTTAGTCACATGAATGCCAGTGACCTGATAATTAAACTAAATTATTTTAGAGAGAAGTGTACAGTGTAAACAAGTGGAAGTAAAGACCCTCATTATTGAGAAAATATCCTATAACTTCCAAGTTCCAAATGTCTGGAGACCCCACTGCCCTCTTTACTCATATCCCCAAACTGGGAAGGCAAGCACTGGTAGCTGCTCCAGTGACATCTAAAATATAAATGCCACAATAGAATCTTTTAGAGGCGGGATGTCAAACACCATTAAGGCAGTTTAAAGCCCCACAGTTTTTGTAAGTGTTTTTATTTAGCACAGGTATTTTGAGCTTGAACAGGCCCAAAAGGTATGGAGAGTTCCTAATTGGGCATTTGCCTACACAAATGATTAACTAAACTAAATGGGGATTAAGCCTTTGAGATTGAATTATGAGGATGGAGATCAAACCTCCACAGGCAAGTTAAAATCCACCAATTATTTAAAGAGTTTAATTAAGAGCAGATCTTTCTGTGGGCTGATTTAAAAGGACATAACATAACATTTGTAGCCAATAAAATCTAAGGAATAAAAGACTATTTTTTTTTCTTTTTTTTTCATTTATTTCCACCATAAAATATAAGCTGTAAACTCTGAGGAACATCTGAAGATATTTCACAAGTAGCACCATCTGTCTTGGCAGACTCTGCAGCGTGTGGGTGGCTTAGTTACTTGCTTATGGATCCATGGCATCCTTTGCTTACTCTGACTGATGGGGTTGCCCCTTCCTTGTTTGGCATGACTTCAGCAGCTCTGCTCTGCTTCCATAAACCAATTCTCTTCTTTTATGTGGCTGCTCTGTGCACCTGGATAAAGTAGCTGGCAATTTGCTTAACGAATGCTTACCCATAAAAGCAAATCTCTCGGGCCTCATAAAGAGAATACTTCTTGCATGTGGATATTTATCTGTGTAAATCTCTGCAAGTTTGGAAAGTTTATTCACTTATGTTGCTTTTTTTAAGTACATCAGGATTATAACTGGCACCAGCACAGCAAGGTGTTTCTTCTCCTTCCGTTCTGTGGAGAAACTTCTGCCTGACCATTGATGTCTTGAGAAGGCTGCCCTAGAGCAGAGGCTGGACAGAGTTACAGAATAAAGCAGGGATTTACAAAAAGGCCTCAATGGATCCATCTTGGGCAGCACAAGAGCCCAGCCAGGGCTGCACCCAAGATGAACCAAAATGGCCCCAAAATGCATGACCAGGCACGGGGTCTCTCACTTTGATCAGTTCTGCTCCATTTGCATCTTGCAGTTCATTGTCCCATTCCAGCTTTAGCCCATGCAGTCCCACCCTGCTTGTTTTCCTCTCTCCAGCCCACGGTGTTTGTGCTCTTGGGCCTGAGATTTGGATCATTTGTCCTTGGTGCCCAGCTGGAGCAGGAATTGTTTTGTCTCCCTGCTCTGTGCACAGAGCTCACCATCCCCTGATACGAAGCTCAGAAATACACACCAAAGCAGTACAGAATGTGAAAAATATAAAAGCTAAAACCTGAGGCATCACCATGTCCGTGTGTTTGATACTAAGCTCTAATCCAGAACAGGTTTTTCATTATTAACTTAAGTTACCAAATATTTAATCAATCCAAAGCCTTGAGACAGGCTCAGCTCTGCTGACTGCAGCGATCTTTGTCTGTAGCAGAAAGTTTTGGGGCTGAGACATCATTCAGTGAGGAAAAGAATTCAAGCAAAGCAGAAATGGGTGTCTTAGCAAGAAACAAGAGCTGTAAGAGATGTATTCTTATGCAGTTCACTTATAAGTCAAACTACCCAATTCTCAGTGTGGCTTCTTGCTCCTGCATGTTGTTTCTGTACAGTAATGAGTCACTTGGCAGCAAAGTTTTGAGCTATTCCTGTTGGCTTTAGGAAACAGCCCAAACCTGACAGCATCATCTGTATATTGATCTGCATTTGAGGAAAATATAAAGGATCCAATGGCGCTGTCTTACAGATGAACAACAAATGAGTATTTCCAGGCTGGCTGCCTTTTTCTACTGAGGATCAGAAAATAATCAATAAGGGAGAACAGGGGTACAGTGCTTCATAAAGAGAGCTCCATTTCAGCTGGCTTCCATGGGATGTGGGAGCGCACATTTTACTTTTGAGCCCAGAAAATCTAGCAGTTCTTCTACTGCAGGGATTAGAGTTCAAGAAAAGCACAACTTCATTATTTCTTGGAAGGATGACCAGTAGCAGTTAGCAACAACTAAATCAATGGGGGTGTAGCCTTCAATATCATAAATATGTGCCAGTACAACCTAGGAATAACCTCAAATTCTCATATTATCCAACAATAGAAAACTGTTGCATTTATTAGGAAATTCCTATTTATTCCTTGCTGTTAATATGAGGTCATTTTCCTGACTTTTTCTGAAGGAAAGGCAGCTTTTTGATATCTTGGTGACATTTTTCATGTGACTGAGTGAGGTTTTGCACCTGTGGAAGTCTCTGATGATTTGTGGTAAGACTAGTTATGTTATTTAATTTTTATGCCTTAGTTTTTAGGGCATTTGTTTTTCTCTGTGCACAGATTATGTGCATTATATCTCTCACCTTATGTCTTCTAATCTGAAAGAAAATACTTCTGTCAGCTGCTGTTTATTCGTGTGTGTTACTCCCAATTTCAGCACAAAACACTCCTGAAATTTCAACACTTCTCTGTTAAGCAAAAGAAATAAAAGAGATAATTTTTTCTGTATTTAGGTGTATTTATTCTATATTCAATGTATTTAGATAGCTGTTAGAAGTTGCTCTTTACCATAGCTTTAATTGTTGTCTTTCTCTACCTTAAACTAATGTAGCAAAGCAAAGCAAACCAAAGAGATTTGATTCCTTGCCAATAATTGGATTTTTGTACAATTTTTTTTAATAGGGAAAATTTTGAGTCTTGCAGTGACAACTGTTTACTTTTGCTCCTGAGGTTAGAAAGTTTGTGCTTTTCTCAGGGGTATTATTCAGTCAGTCCTAGTAAATACTCATCAAGGATGATCTCAGTGATGAGAGGTTGTAATGATGTCTCTGTGTCAAACACCAACAGATTCAGGTTCACAGCTGCACCCTAAGGGAAAGTAGAGTGAATAAAATCCCCTCAACTGTCTGCATTACCCACACTGATACACAAGTGATAATCTCAGGAGATAAATTAAAAGAATTTTCTCCACATTGATACACAGGTGATAATCTTGGGAGATAAATTAAGATATTGTCGACATTGATACACAAGTGATAATCTCGGCAGATAAGATTTTTCTTTATATTGATACACAGGTGATAATCTTGGGAGATAAATTAAGATTTTCTCCACATTGATACACAGGAGATCCCAGGAGATAAATTAAGATTTTCTCCACACTGATACACAGGTGATAATCCTGGGAGATAAATTAAGATTTTCTCCCAGTCACCCAAGAGCAGCTAATCTCAGCAGATCACAGATTTTTCTTTATATTGTACTCGTTATTTGGAAAAATTAACATTTTTCCACATTCTCATGGCAAGATAAATTAAGATTTTCTCTCCACTACGTTAATCCTGGGAGATAAATTAAGATTTTCTCCCAGTCACCCAGCCAAGCTCAGAGCTTTCTCCTCTACTGGAGAAATGCCTGCCCATTCTCATGGCAAGACATGCCGTTCTTCTACTGGAGATATTATTTCTGTACCCAGCCAAGCAGAGTTCCCCACTGACTAGCTGCTCTCCAGCAGATTCCCCAGTGAAGACCTGCTCTCCAGATATTCCCCCAGTGAAGGAATTGGCAGAGAATGGGCACAGAACTGGCTGCACACCACTGCTTGCTAATGATCAGAAGAGCTGGCCAGGCATGAAGAGGGATGTCAGCTGCAATCATTTATTCCCTTCCCCGGAGCACAGAGCACCGGGAGGAGCTGCTGGGACGCTGAGGTGTCCCCGGCTCCTGGAGGAGCAGCCCTGGCCCGGGGCTGTGCCTGCAGGCTGGCTCCAGCACTGTCTGAACCGCAGACACTTTGATTTGCTGCTTTATATGCAGCACTGACATTCCTTTCATTGCACACACCGTGTTCATCAGGCATTCCAATCTGGATAATGAGAGGAATGCATAATCCAATTGCAGCTGTTCATTTTATTTCCTCTCATGGCTGACACATTGCTCCAGTTATTCCCCAAGATTACCTGATTAGCACCACTATTCTGCTTTTTCAGGGGAGGAGCCTAGCAGGAGTGGGCAGTTGAAGGAATACCACTTTATTTTTTATTATTTTATTTTTTTACACACTGCCTTTAACAGAAATGTAAATTTTTTGCCATTTCAGAATGGGAGGAAACTGGTACAGCTCTCCCCTCACTACCATTTCATTTGGAATTCATTAAATAATAAATAAAGAGGTGTTCTGCTAAACCAAGCTACAGCTACTTTAAGGATTGGTTCAAATTTACCAGAAATTTACCCTGACACAGCATCTGCTGGGTGTTTTAAATTTGTCCTGCCAAAGTTAAGACACCAGATTCTTTTCAACTCAAATTTCTGCTGCCAGTGTAATTAAATAAGGTGAATTATTCCACCCTGATATTGACAGTCTTACAACCCCTCACTGAGGGGATTTATAAAGTATAGAGGTCTTTGTTATAAAGCATCAAAAGCTGGCCAAGTGTTGCATTTCCACCATGGCAGGTATTTATTGGCTACTGTAAATGGCTTCTAAAACATATGGAATGAATTTGGAGTGGTTTAGGGGATGCTTAAATCCCTCCTGCTTAAGAATTTGAGAAAACAAGAGGTGCTGTCTCAATTCTTTCCATCACAGCACATATTGAGAGGCACCTTTGATGAAAATATCCATCATTAACCACACAGGCCATGTCAAGCGCAGTCAAACAAAATAGTTCATGCAGCTGTAAAAGACTTAGCTTGATTTAAAAAATAAATCAAAGGAATATTTATTAGAACACATTCTAGTAATATTCATCTTATTCTTCCTGCTGCGTTTTTGCCAGCTGGCTAACAAAAACCTGACACTCAATCTGTGTTTTTTTTCTCCTGACTACTCCTTTTTTGTCTTTCCTGACTGTCCATTGAATAGTCAATGTGGTTTTCTTCTCATGCCTCTTAATCTCCCACTAGTGAAAAATATACTCTGTGAACTGCACATTTCTAGGGTGCCAATTCTTTCTGAACACAGAGGAAGGCAGCAGAAGAGGGAATTTGTCTTGAATACTTTAAACTCTCAGCTTCCCCCAAGGAATCCCTGAATTAGTGCTGCTTTGGGAAAAGACTGAAAGCTGATGAGAAGAAGCTGGATCTGACTGGTTTGGTTTTAATTATCTTTTTTTTTTTAATTAGCTTTTCCTTTATATTTGCTTTCTCATATATGAAACCCAGGCCATTATAACTCATGTTTATTATAAATACAGGGTGTCTTGTGTATGTAACTCTATTTTCCTTAACAAATCTGTTGAAATTTCCCATATTTGTTCAGGGGTCGTGCTTATCCCTGAGCCTCACACATTTCCTCAGCAAACCCATATCCACAGTGAGATGATTCTGGGCACTGAACAAAGTCACTTCTCCTTCAGCTTTTAGGAAAAGTGGGAGTTGTTAAACCAGTCAACAGTCACGAGAAGAAAGATGAATGGGAAGGGAGTATTTAAGTGTTTGAAAGTTGGAGAACACTGAGAAACAGCAGCCCACAGCTCTTCCAGCTCATGGTGGTGAAGCACATTTTAAAAAATTAGGTTGGAACTCCTGACCTAAAGATTGCAGTGCCTCTGGGCCACCCCACTGCTCCAGTAATTCCCTAAATCTTCCTGTGAGGACTCCAGTACCCCTCAGAGATTGCAGAGATGCTGTCAGCTCCCAGAGTATAGAGAAAACTGCTTAATCTATTACAATAGGGAAGTTAATGACCTCTGACAACATATATTTATGGCTGAAATGAAGCATTCACTGCTTGGAAGTGTTTGACACTTCAGTTTTACGTTGCTAATGCTTATTTGAATGCATGTACAGACAGTGAGCATTGCTTAAATTTTCAAAAACTCATCAGCTTCAGCAGAAACTTCAACCCACACAAAATGCAGGGAGTTTAGGATGCTTTTGACAGAACCAAATGACACCTTTAGAAGCCATGAATTAAAAATCCTGTGGAAGATGAATGAGCTGGGATTACACAGAATTCAGCACTTCTCTCAAGGCCAAGTGGAGTAGGTTGGTGTTGTTTTCCAAAGGCTGATAAACTGATTTTTTAGTTAGAACACATCAGTTAACTAAGCCAGGCTTTGGAGGTTTTTTCTGCTGATCTTTCTGTTATCAGAGCTTAAACTTAAACTTGCAGGACCTAGACCTTTGTTTGGCACAATGATGTAAGGGCTGGACGGATTGTGGTTCTCTTCACTCCTTCTCTTCTCTGGTTCTCTTCACTCCTTCAGCTGAGGTTTAGCCTTAACTAGAAATTTAATGGAGACTTCTGTCTTCTACAGAAGTGCCCTAAAAGCTGTGATATTCCCTGTCTTTGTCCCTAAGCTGCTGCATTTTGGAGCATTATCTGTTCAGATATCTATTTTTCCAGGGTGTCACCACCCTGAGTAGCCTCAGTGGTGTTTGGGCACTCTCAGAGCTCTCCCAGCTCACCAGTGTGTTTATCTGGCTGCTTTTACAACCCAGGCAGTGTGTGGGACAGCTCTTCCTGCCTTAATCTCTCAGGAGAGGGAAGAGGGATAGAGGGAAGGCAAGAGACACAGGTATCTTTAAAAGCAATTTATGGGATCTGCATCCTAAATTAAGACAACTCCCTAAAGCCTTTAATAAACTCCCTGCATTATTGTTAAACCCGATTATCCAGGTTTCTCTGGATCTCTGAAGTTTGTAGTGGCTGTTTTGGAGAGAACCCAAAGCTTTCTGCCATCCTGTGTTCTGTGTGAGGTCATGCCTGTGAACTGAGGCATTGAAACCTCTGCTCCAGGCCTGGGATCAGTAACTAAAATGTGGGTGCTGCAAGGCCTGACTTAAGGACCTTCAGTGCTCATTCAGATTTCAGCATATGTGAGCAATAATTGACAAGACCTGATGCTTTGAAATCAATCCATGATTTCTAGTGGGATCTTTTTCAATGTAATATTCTCTTTATTTTGAAGCTTTGTGCTCCAGTGTTAGGGAGAAGGGTTAGAAGGAGAATTGAGAAGGTGACCGTGAAGCACAGAGGGTTCTAATTCTTCAGCAGTTGTTTGCAAAATATTAAAGGTGCAATAGAATATTAACCAAAAAACCCCAAACAACAGAAATGTAAATAGCTAGGGATGAGATTAATGACCTATTTTAAATGAGATTAAAATAGGTCAAAAAGAGGGGGTAAAAATATTGGTATTTTTAAATCCACCCCAAAATGTTGAAGCTGGAAATGCTAACACTGCTGGTTTGATTTCTGCTCTAATGTAAGACTATTAGCATATGGCTCCACCACAAAGTGAGGCAGTAATACCAGACTTGGGATTAAGGAATACATCGAGTATGATTGATTATAAATGCAAAAAGAAAACTGAGAACCAGTAAATATATTTTTATTAGGTCAAATGCAAAGATAGGGATGAAATTTAAAGGTGGAAATCCATGAACATCAATCTTGAGGGAGTCACACTCTACCCTGTATGAGTGTAGTCAAACTGGGATGAAATAGTGCAGGCAGCTAACTCAAGGGAAATGAAAGGTGCTCGGGGAGAAACAGCCCAAACAGCCAGGCCAAGAAAAGGCCTGATCCAGATGATAAACAGAACCTGCTTTCCCCTGGGTCCATCTCTGAGGCAAACATATTATTGCTCTTCATCAGCATCCAAAGACTGCGATGCTTATTGAACCCAATTAAACCTTTCTCTGGTTCAGCAGCCCCTCGACAGCAGCATTTACATCCCCTTGTCAAAACACCGAGGTACTGGCAAAACACAGCAGCAGAACTTTTGCTGAGCAGCTTCAGGGAAGGAATGGAAAGTGAGTGACACAGATGATTAATGAGCCTATTAAAGCTGAAAGTCTGACAGTGGAAAGATAAGCTGGCAGTGAAAATGACTCCTGCCATATATGTATCAAGGGCATCAGAGAGAGGACCTCCATATAATAGCTCCCCACCATCATTAGTGGCAGGACATACATATCTAGCAAGTGTTGTCTCTCTGCTATTTACTCTGATCAGACATTTGGAGGTGAAGGGCCTTGAGTGTGAAGGCTCAGCCAAGTTGCACAAGGCTTTGCAAGGTCTGATTGGAAAGGGCACCCATGCTCTGTTCAGGGGTAACCGGACCAAAGCATGGCAGGTGACAAAGAAAAGGAAAGAAATAAACAAACAGGATTTTGTAACTATGCAGCTGCAGAGCAGGAGCCATAAGAATGATAAGGGAAAGGTCTGATAGAAGGGGGGGAATGATTAAATCCATTCTGATCCATTTCTGAAGGATACATATTCATGTCACACCTTCCACCTCTGCTGTGCCTCTTTAGACAATCCATTATTTACAAAAGTCCATCCAGAAGTTTCCTACTGCAGATGTGCAGAAGCAGTTCAATAAAGCAATAAATATTATATTTTAGTCTTGTACAGGCAGGTGGAACAAAAGCATCCTTAGCCTCTAAATTTGGCATGGATATCGTCATAGGAAAGCTCACTCCTCTAGTGCAGTACTGCTGGAGTGTGCATTTGCCAGAGCTGCTGCTTGAATGCTTGATTTATTTCTGCTATAGTGTTAACTTTTATTGTCACAGTTTACAAATATATCCATCCTCTTCCAGCCTGTCACAGACATTATTTCCTTTTGCCCTCAGAAGAGAAAAACATCCTATTTTTTTAGTATCTCCCTATGGTAACCTTCAGCTGGCAGTGCTGTTCTGTGCTCCTGGGGACTAAACCACATAAAGCACTAAGTCCTCAAAAATTATTTGATAAGTTGAGCAGATGCAGCCCAAATGGAAAGGAATTATTGTGTCATAAACAGGTCCATTAGATGGATTCTAACCAGCACACAATTTCAAGAGGTATCACCTGAAGGTTGAATTTGGCTTTTTTTTCTGCAGTAATGCCACAGCACTGTCAATGGGGTGATGATAAATCACCAATAATATCCATGGTCCTCTGAGATACTGAGTGCAATGAGCAGACAGTATAATTAGGTGAGAATAAGAGGAGAGGTGTTTTACAGTTTCAGTATTGCTTTTTTTAACCTTGCTTGTCAGAGATGCACGATAAAAGGCATGTCCAATGAAGCAAACAGCTGCAAAATGCTATAGTGTTAGATACTTCTTGTTTTCTCCTATGCTAGTCAATTTTGTGGGCTAAAACCCACCAGAAACATCCCTAAGAATATATTTTAACTTTACATTTAGACCACAAAATCACAGAAGTTAATTCTTTAAAAATTTAAGACACTGGATGGGTGGTATTCCTATTGGATTTAGAGCCTCCAGAAAGCTCATATTTCCCACAAATATTGATTTAAGGACAAGATGAATCTTGCAGTCTGAACTGACTGTTGAAATGTATATTGATAGGTATCAGCTGATTTAATTATTTCTTTTTCTTGCTGGAACCATGCTAGTATTTTAAAACTTAGTTGACTACAAGTTGAATTTTTGTAAGAAACAAAGACAAGCTACAGCTCTGACGGGTGAGACTGAAGGCTGAGCAGGAGCACTCTGGCTTCACACACAAAGTTCCTGGCATTGCATGCCCATGCTTTCCCTTGGAAGGAAATGCAGAGCTCCAGAGCAAAGTAAAATCAGAGCAATTCTGGCAGATTGAACTGATTGATTGCCTGCAATAGATGATCAGAAGACAAGAGAGCTCTTGCAGTGGAGACAGTGCTTATGGGATTACTCTGTCCTGGTGGCTGAAAGCAAAATTGATCTGATGAGGTGGAATCTGGAGCCAGCAAAGTGTAAACTGACACTAAAGCAACACATGTTTTTATTAGATGATATAGCAAAATCTCCATTATCTCTCTCTTTCTTTCTTTCTTTCTTTCTTTCTTTCTTTCTTTCTTTCTTTCTTTCTTTCTTTCTTTCTTTCTTTCTTTCTTTCTTTCTTTCTTTCTTTCTTTCTTTCTTTCTTTCTTTTCTTTCTTTTTTTTCTTTCTTTCTTTCTTTCTTTCTTTCTTTCTTTCTTTCTTTCTTTCTTTCTTTCTTTCTTTCTTTCTTTCTTTCTTTCTTTCTTTTCTTTCTTTCTTTTCTTTTTTTCTTTCTTTTCTCTTTCTTTCTTTCTTTCTTTCTTTCTTTCTTTCTTTCTCTTTCTCTTTTCTTTCTTTTTTCTCTCTTTCTCTTTCTTTCTCTCTTTCTTTCTTTCTTTCTTTCTCTCTTTCTTTCTTCTTTCTTTCTTTCTTTTCTCTCTTTCTCTCTCTCTTTCTTTCTTTCTTTCTTTCTTTCTTTCTTTCTTTCTCTCTTTTCTCTCTTTCTTTCTTTCTTTCTCTCTTTCTCTCTTTCTTTCTTTCTCTCTTTCTCTCTTTCTTTCTTTCTTTCTTTCTTTCTTTCTTTCTTTCTTTCTTTCTCTCTTTCTCTCTTTCTCTCTTTCTTTCTCTTTCTTTCTCTCTTTCTCTCTTTTTTTTTTCTTTCTTTCTTTCTTTCTTTCTTTCTTTCTTTCTCTCTTTCTTTCTTTCTTTCTTTCTCTTTCTTTCTTTCTCTCTTTCTTTCTCTCTTTCTCTCTTTCTTTCTCTCTTTCTCTCTTTCTCTCTCTCTCTCTTTCTTTCTCTCTTTCTCTCTTTTCTCTCTTTCTCTCTTTCTCTCTTTCTCTCTTTCTCTCTTTCTCTCTTTCTCTCTTTCTCTCTCTCTTTCTCTTTCTCTCTTTCTCTCTTTCTCTCTTTCTCTCTTTCTCTCTCTCTTTCTCTCTTTCTCTCTTTCTCTCTGTCTCTCTTTCTCTCTTTCTTTCTCTCTCTCTTTCATTCTCTCGTTCTCTCTCTCTTTCTCTCTTTCTTTCTCTCTTTCTTTCTCTCTTTCTTTCTCTCTTTCTCTCTTTCTCTCTTTTTCTCTCTCTTTCTCTCTCTCTTTCTAAAGCTCTGCCATTGTATAAGGGTTTGAGGACAGAGCTTCCTGATCCACCACTGGCCTCAGGCAGGAACTCAAATGGTGAGGAGCCCCTCACCTACTGGGGGTGCACATCCAGCCACCCAGGACAAGGCTCTGCCTCTCTGCTGGTTCTGGGAGTTCGTGTCTTCCCACCTACCTTGGATTTATTATTTATAAGATAATAATAGAAATATATGTAGTCCAGAGCTTTGGAGTTGGTGTTTTTCCTCTTGGAAATAGTTTACAGCCAAAACCATTCTAGTTCTCAGCAGCTCACAGATTCAAAACTGCTGCTTCCAAAAGCCAAATCAGTTTACAGGGAGTCTGTTGCACTGGCCTTTGCTGGAGAAAAGGGGGAAAAAATGCCCAAACAATCATCCAAACACTTTTAACCAGGTCTCAGTACTGCAGTGTTCTTGAACAATCTGCAGTTTCATTGCAGAATGAAAGACCAGGCCCTCAGCTGGTAGGAGCTTCCATGGCCATACTGTGCTAATGGGAATGAGATCAGTTTATGCTGTTCAACAATTAAATCCAGTTTATGTACTGCTAACTTGGGTATTGCTGTAAACAAGGCAGTGCCACCTAGGCCAAGAATATTTTGG
The DNA here is from genome assembly GCF_901933205.1 of Camarhynchus parvulus. Taxonomy (NCBI): domain Eukaryota; kingdom Metazoa; phylum Chordata; class Aves; order Passeriformes; family Thraupidae; genus Camarhynchus; species Camarhynchus parvulus. Next base: position 17,144,858 of record NC_044581.1, on the reverse strand, counting down.
GTTTAACTCAGAATATTTTGGGCCTGGTGCTGCCTCACTAACTTGCTTCAGCCAAGGAAAAGTCAGAAGGAACTGGAAGCCTCCGTGTAATGATTTTGGGAAGAGCTGCCCAAAAGGACACCCCTTCTCTCCCACCACCATGTGTGCCCTAAGGAGAGGAATATGTCTGAGCCACATCCCCCTCCTGAGTTTTCTCCAGGGAGTGGCTGACCTGGTGCCACTCGGCAATACAGAAAGCACAGCCCAGGGAACTGGACAGCTCTGCTTAGCAAGAACAACATAACTGATAGGTTATGAGGGAAATTTGTGTTTGTTTCATGCCTTTAAATCAGAACACTGACAATCTATGTTGCTGGGATAATAGTTTTCTGAAAGCAATAAAGAAGTATTTTAATTGTTTTAATTTAATATGCAAGACTACAAAATGTTCCTCCTCACACTGCCTCCATAAAAAACACACTGAATTTATATTAATTGGATCTAATCTAGGATTATTGACTATATAAAGACATATAAACCAAGTCATCCAGTATACAAATGTTCTAAAACACATGATTAATAAAAATATTTTGACTTTTATCATCTTTTGCTTTCTGTGCCTCAGTAGCACAGATATAAAAGGAATCTTAGTGAAAATAGCAGTTATTTCACAGCAGTACTAGAATAGAACAATTCAGACTTAATGAAACATTTAAAATATGCTATTACTGACATTGTTCATTTAAAAATGCTATTACTGATATTGTTTCATTATACACTTTCTTGTACACTGTTTTCATGCTTAAGTGGCCTCTAAATTGGACTATTGCAAATCACTGCTAATGGGTTTGCAAGGAAACACTTGATATGAGCTTCCATGGGGCCAAATGTGATGGAGAAGGTACCCTTGTCTCTATTAAAATTTACGAAGCCTTTTGGAAAACAGTAGTTCATGCAGAGCTTCCTGAATTAGTGACCCAGCTCCATTTCTGAGTAGCAAACTAAGAAAAGTGACAAGGGAGGGACAGGGAAGGGATGCATTCATTTTATGAAGAGATTCAGCTCAGCTTTCTGCTGATATAAGATGAAAGTTAGAGGGGTGAGGGCTGTTTCCACAAAAAATATTGTAGCTATTCTTAAAAGTTTAATGAGGACTGTAATACATATTACAAGCAGATTATATTTATAGTACTGAATGAATCCCATGATTTGCTCTAAACCTCATACTGCAATACAGGGGAGAAAAATTCCTTTGTTTACCACCAAGAAAAATATCACTTGCTAGTTACTGCAATTTAAGCATTCGGTCACTGACAACTTGGAGGTGCAATATAATGCTTTATTGTAATTTATTAGTCTCCCTCCTTGGAAGGGTAGTGAAACCCTGACTTGAATGTGCTCTGGCAAGGCACAGAAATGAGCTTGGCATTTCTGACAAATAGTGTAAAACAAGCAGCATATACAGCCATTAAGACTGTATGGCAGGACAGCTTTTCAACTTTTCATTCCCAGAGAACAATTGGCCTCTCTGCATTTTTGTAAAGAAAATGATGCCTCTGAAGGAAGTTCTGGTTGCTTCCATGCAGCTCCCTCGCCACGGAGCTGGAGATGGAAGCCTTGCCTTTCTTAACATCTGACAGAAATTATTTTTCAAGTACAATGGAAAGGCAGGGAAAAAAGAAAAGAACAGAAAAGGCAAGTGTAGCAATCAGGCAGAGGCAGTAGCCTCCCTGTTTCCCCCTGTGCTGCTCCCAGCCCCGCTCCATCGGAGCCGCTGACGGACGTATTCAGGTCAGGAGCAGCGGCGCTGAATTAATGCCAGCAACCGTCACACCACTTCTGATCATCACAATAGCAAATTTTAATTATCAGGATAGTCTAGTGCCCTGATAAACCTGAATTCAGTAGCCCATGGAAGCGTGTGCTGCCCAGAATCAGTAAGTAGTAATTCCTTGATCTGAGTGGAAATGTACCAGGAATTATCGTGGCTGTCACTGCAAGTTTATAAAGCATTTTACAAAGACATAGCAAGACATATTCCCTTACTCAAAGATCTTATAATCTGATATGAGATAAAAACAAGACAAGACAAGAGGCAACAGTTCAGGAGAGATCACTGATTATAAATAAAGGGTAGAAATAATTGTCTGAAGAAATGTTTCAGCAAGGAACTCAAAGGAACAGAGGGGGTGCCTGCATACGAGATCAGAAGGATCGTTCCAGGCACACACAGCTGAAAATCAAGAGAATGTGATTACGGGACTGGAAAGAGCAGAGGGACAAGAGGCAGGAGAGAACGTGATAGTGCTGAGCTACTAGAAGCAAAATTAGGCACAGCTCTACAGTCACTCCTAAGTGTAGCTCTTCTGGATGTTAGCAAAGTATCCACAGCAGCAAGTCCAAAGAGCAGAAATAAGGACAGTTTAATTTAGAGGAGTTGCTATGATGAAGTAAGTGACAGATGATTCAAACATATAGATGAGGGCATAGCAGTTTTATATTTTCTTAATATATTTTTTTACATATTTTGCAGAAATGGCTGTATGAATTGGGTGTAATTTCATGAACAGCTCTAGTCAGCCCACACATACAGTTTCCTAGAAATAAAACCTCTGACATAAACATGTTGCCAGTTGTACTTGCTGATCCAGAAAAAAAAAATACACTAAAAAGGAAAACCCTTTCTGTCCTCTGTCAGATCCATCTTTGCACCAGAATGAAGAAGAAACCCCTCCAGTGTTGCAAAGCTAAAGGTCCACCACCAAGCTATGATAGTAAACTCCATGTTGTGAGGGACCTTTATTCTCTCCTCCAAGACAGACAAATAAATCCAAAGGTGAACCAAAGCCATTTTCTGCTGGAGCCAGAACAGCTTCAGGAATCTGCCCAAATTAACTGGTCTTTCAGCACAGCAGCTCCATAGGATAATGTACAGTTGGTATCTGCAGGAGATCTGATATAAATGGAGCTGCTCTTCACCTTCATCGACCAATACAAAGGGAAAGGTCAGGGCTGGTTTCCTCATATGCCTGGAATGTCACAGGCTTTTTTCATGCAGGCATTTTCTGTCAAATATTTCCAGTGAGTTTGTGGGAATTAAAAAAAATGAATTTAATATCCCCTATGTTGTGTATGAACAGAACCATGTAAGTGTAGAGGAGCGCTTGTGGTGGGGCTCTGTAGGTAAATGGAGAAAAATCCTAGGGCAAAGTGATACATGAGCAGAGGTGTTACTGAGGATGTCTCTGGCTTATGTGACACTGAACAAATTCCAACTACAGCAGGCACAGACCTCCTGCTCTTCTTGAAGTGGCTGAAGAGAAATCCTCTTTTCTGCAAACATGTAGTCATTCTTCAGTGATTATTTCAATCTACCTCGCTCCCCAGCAAAAATTAAAAGGCAAACATGACCTCTGCCTGTAACTAGGAGATTTATTTTGTCAAGAGTTACTATTTACCAGAGGCAAGGTTCACATTCATATCTTTTTCACATTATGTGTAAACATTAAATATTATTCTTACATACAGTCTGGCTATACATAATTTACAGCACTTGAATTTCCTTCTCCTCCTGAAGGAGGACGCCAAGTTCTCTCTCCCCGTGGATGTTTTACAAGGTGGAAGATTTGCATTCTTTAGCAGACTTACCGAATTGTTGGAGGGCGATGTACAATTTCTGAATCCTCATCAGCACAGAAAACAAAGTTTATCTTGAAGTGTCAAAATAACGTGTTCCTTTAGTGTTGATCAGCAGAGCTCCCTCACTTTTGATCATTGCAAAGACTGAACATGGCACACACAGCAAAAGGATTCTGGGAACTATTAGCAACTAAGCTTCTTCAGATTAACAGATTTCAAAAAATTACCTCCTTATCTTTTGATCAGAAATGAAGAGTTGTTGAAAGGTAACAACTGTTACACTCTCTCCTATTTGGCAAAGGAGTTGTCTTGTTGTGTGGCAAAGCAGCATGTTAGAAAACAACTAGTCAAAACTGTTACATGGATTCGGGGCCTGACAGCATCTCTGTTCATTTCTCATCCATGACCTTGTCTGGAGGAAAAACATGGTATATTCCTGATAATGTTTACCCAAGAGGTAAGAAACATTTCCAGCAATCAAATGTAAATTGTATAAAACGTCAGCTACACAGGCATTAAATTCCAGCCTCTCTGGCATTAACGAACAGCAGATTCTGAAAGGAGCACATCTTCATTAGTGCTTACAAGGCATGAAGAAAAGTTCTGATAATTTCTGGCTGCATTGGCTCTCTGATGGTAAAAATGTGCAGCGGAAATAGGTGTGTGTAGGTAGGAATGAGCAGCTCTGGCTCAGGAAGGCTCCTGCTGAAAGCACGAGCTGGCACCAAGGGTTTGCAAAGGCAGCTGGAAATTCTCAGCTAAAACAACTCCTGTGAGGGCACAGGGGACTCAGAACAAGGACAGGCTGGCCAGCCTGAAGCTGTGGCTGGAAGTCACATGGCCTGATGTGACATCCAGCTACATGGGAAGTTTTAGCCTGGCAGAGGTCAGTGCTCCTATCACTCAAGTTTCAAAGCAATTCTTTAATTTCTAGCTTCCTCCTTCATGAGAAAACAAACAAGAGCCACATTAAATGTGAAAAATCACACTTGTGCACACAGAACAGTCAGATGTATTTACACAGAAGTATCTGTTCCAATATTTATATGCAATTTATCACAAGTTTGAGGGGCTTTTTTAGGAGACAACAAAACCTAATATGCAAGAGAAATCCGAGTTTAGAGGAAGAGGTTTATTTACTCCATCCAGATTCCTGTCTCTATCATATCTATACTGCATTGGTTACAATTAACTCCTAGAAATTAAGTGAAAGAGGAAGGGAACAGTCTATTCAAATATTCTCCCTTTGGGGCAGGTTTGTATAAATAGCCCAATTTTTCCCCTGACTCTTCAGAGTGAGCACAAAGAACACAAGTGATGTGTTATAAATAAGACACAGAGGATGCACAGCTATCTCCAGCTTCACTGGTAAAATTATCCCCAGCAGTTGTTGCCTGGTGCTTGGCTGGACTGTCATATTCAAATCCAGATGGATTCTCCTCACGTGGAGTTGAGCTGCAAACAGAAAATCCAGAGGCAGGCTGGTGGAGGGCTGGGGAGGGCCCAGCTGTGCTCCTGTGACAGAGCTCTGAGCAAGGTGTGACCCAGGGTGAGCTTCTGGCCAGAGCTTCAAAAGGGATGGAGCTCTTCCAGCTGAGTTCTCTCCTGAGCTTTCTGCATCTGTTTGCATCCAGAGCTGCTCAGACTGACACTCAGGAGGATATGAATTCATTCCAGTTAATATAACAGCTTCACCAAATGAAAACATCAACCTTTTCCTGATTTCTGGTAAGAAAGAAGCAGAAGTTTTGTTCCATCAGAGTGTGTCTGAAATACCCAATACTGTTTTACAAAATCAGGTAAGTACTTATTCCATACCAATATAAAAAATAAAAAAAAAAAAGCTGTCCCTGACAAAAATTTTAAAAAAACATTCTATTAATTGTTTACAGCATGGGTTTATTCTGCCCCAGTATTCAGAAAACATGCAGGAAGTTTTCAAGTTATACTCAAGACTTTTGGAAGAACTGGTATAAATCAGCAGGTAAGTTTCTGGTTTAAAACTTTAAGCTTCTTCAAGAGTTTTGCAACTTAAGAGTTTTGCAACTCTTTCTTTACTCATTGCTTGTTTATTTCCTGGTCTAGTTATGCCATGAAACACTGCTGACATCTTTTAACATTATTGTTACTCTTCTGAAAAATCACTCTATCCAGTGAATCTGCCTGCAATCCAGCTATAGGGCCTCCTTTTAATGATCCCAATCAATTAATTCATCCTGACAATCCCCCACTTAGCTGGGAAAACACAGAAGCTAAGAATAGTTAAGTAACTTGTCCAAGATCATCTAAAATCAGACCTACACTGCCTGGGTTGGAATTGTTATAAAAGCACTGCCATTTCAAAAGCGGGAGTAAATATTTATTTAAGAAACATTTTCTACCAGGTAGCATCTGGAACCACTGCTGAATTTCATATTTAGGATTTTGTGATAATTATAGGAGTTTCAAAGTATTTCAACATTAAAATTTTCCAAAATCTAATCTTTGGCTCAAAATGCCTGGCCACATCTTCTTTCATCCCCTCTTCAGCACACACAGCCAGAAACCTTGGGAAAAGGGGATTAGGGAACCCAGGCACCACAGGAGCACTCCAGACTTTTTTACTCATCTGTGTCTCAGTACCAGCTCTCTGATCAGTGTTTCCTGCACTGCCCAGAGCTCTGCTCCTCCTTATATCTCTCATTAATTACATTCCTAATTACATCCCTAGCTGAGTATAAACTGAACAGATACAGGAGAGATGCTCTGTAGTGCCACTGACCAAGGCACCTTTTCTCTTTTCCTGGTATAAATATAAATGTAGAAAATTACTTTCCTTTGATTGACACAATCTCCATGAAAATTCCTGGCTTAAAAAAAAAAAAATTAAGCAACCTATCTTGGAATAAAAAAAAAACCAACCCCAACAACCCCAACCCCCAAACCCACCCCCCCAAAAAAAAACCACACCAAAAAACCCACAACACCCCCCAAAAACCCCCCAATCCCCCCAAAAACCCACAAAACACATAAGAATGCCAGGTTTAATGTAGATTTATTTTATTTCCAAAAATATTTCCCCAATTGACTGTCATCGTTGTTCCTTGTTTTTTGGTTTTCTTTTCTTTTTTTGGGTTTCTTTCCACCCTCCTGAAGTATCTATATTTATTTTGAGTGGATTATTTCCCAAGGATTTTTTTTTTGTCATTACTTCTATATAAAGTGAACTTCAAGGTCTTCTGATGAAAAATCAAATCACAGTAAAAATGTTTCTGTACAATACATCCATAATAAATAAGCATTGATATTGTAAGCTTAAGAGAGAATTCATTAAGAATCAAATAACAAAAGAGAAAACTCAGAAAATAAAGTATTAAAAATTAATGGACTTATTGTACAGGAAAGGAGAGCAAAGAGAATAAAACAAGAGAGCTTACTGTAGGCAAGTATGCTTAATGTTTATTTAAGTAAAAACAAAATATAAAGAAAGTTAGATTAGTGGGTAGATGAAAAAGATATCCAGTGAAGGTAAGAAATAGGAAAAAGGTAAAGCTTATTGAATTTTCACAAAATTTTAGATTTGTCTCATGTATTTTTGTCACTTGTTTTCTCATTTAGGAAAAAAAAAGTAGAATTAGCAATGATCAGAGGATCCATGTTAGAGTCCCCTCTAAGAAAAATAAATAGCTCAATGACTTTAAAGAATTCAAATACATTTTCCATGAAAAATTAAGAGACTCTGCAGGAGTAAAGATCAGAAAAATATTGTTGCTGTTACTATTTTCAGGCTTTTCACCAAGTCATCAATACACGTTTATTGCAAAAATATATAATTTGCTTACCATTTCTTCAAGATATTATAAATAACTGCGTCCTGAAACTCCACCTTTACAGCTTGCTGGGCACAAAAAGAAACACTACTGGTTTATTTTGATGTGTAAAAATGTATAAATCAAAGAAGTGCTGCTTTCCTGGGAGTTTTCATGGACAAAATAAAAAATAATCTATTTGAAAATGCACAGCTCTACACTTCACTAAACTGTAGAGGAAACTGCAGGGTTGGTAGGGTGTGTCATTGGTTGTGTCAGGTGCAAATACTGAGCCAATAAAACAGGTTTTTTTAAATGTTGATATTTATTTACAACCTAATTTCTGGATCTGAGTGAACAAAACTACCATTAACATATCAGTGCAGACAATCATGCAAATTAAAGCTATAAAGGGAGGTTTGAAATGCCTGTCTCTTCCAAAATTCCTCCCAATTCTGGGAGCACAGGCTGTGGATCAGTGGGGAAAGGCCTCGTTGCCCTCTGCAGGCTCAGCCCGGGCACTCCTTTGGTCCAGGCTGCAGAGGGAAATGGTGGCGTTTGGCCAGAGGTTGAATTTGAGGACCTTGGAGCTCTTTTCCAACCTCAATGATTCTGGGAGTCTGTGGAAGGCGATTTTTGGGGTATAACAGACCTGGAGATAAGGCTCACAAATTACACAGGTGTTTCACAGACACCTGGGAGTTAAAGGCAACTTGCAAATGATGCCAAAGCCTTGGATTTTGTAACAGTCACCAAGAAAACTTATTCTTCCTTTCAAGGGACCAGGCAGTGGGGCCCTTCTCCAGCTGGGGTGAGTGGGGAGCACGAGGGTCCCTCTGGGGAGTCTGGCTGCACATCTCCACTGAGACTGATGGGTTTCAGTGCCCAGCCTGTCCTAACACCTTGGAGGAAACCCAGCAGGACCTTCAGGCTCTCACAAAGATCAGTACTCTGAGCTCAGAGTGTCTCAAGCAAGAATTGCTTCATTAGGAAATGATTGCAATTAATCCTGGCACCATGGTGCTGCCACAAGCTGAAAATGGTGGGAATTGATGCTCTGAAAATGGCAAAACCCAAGCAAACTTTAGTACTTCTGTTGCATCCAAGTGCTTTTTTCCCACATCAGATGGAATGCTGGTCAGACAATAGTTGCTTGAATTAGGGAGAGTTTAGGCTACTCTCTTTAATTGTCTCAAGTCTTTAATTACATTGTGTGTTAGTGCTACTCATTAGGGATTTGTATATTGTCGGTTATATTTTATTGGTATGGCTATTATTTGTGTTGATGCTATGCTGAAATCTTTTTTTAAATGTCTTTCTTCTAATCTCTCACTTGGTAAAATTTGATATGTCTCTTAAAGGATTTTTTGTATTATTATTATTTGAGACTCTTGGAAAATGAGGAAATGGAACTAATTCTCTGTTTGTATTCTGTGGGTTTGTGTCCTGTAAAGATGCTCTTTTTTCAGGCTGCGAGGCTGTATTCAGTGTATTCTGTGTTGTCTAAAAGCAGCAGCCTTTCTCTACCATGCACCCAGAGCACTAGCTAATTGAAACAGAAACAAATAAATAACCTACTAAACACACCCAAAGCACTAACATTTCTTTGATAATCAGAGCTTGAAAAAAAACTGGTTTGAATTTTTTGTAAAAACCAACTTTTTTTTTGAATCTCCTGAATAAGGCCATTTATTGCTCATTTGTTTATAAACCAAATTGTTCATATCACTGTAAATAACTTCTGAAATGTTGTTCCCTCCACTGTGCTAAGCTTTAATATAGCATAGTAATGAGTGGGATGTGCAGCGTCTGCTTATCTGCTCTATTTTGGACAATGCCAGTGGCTCGTGTTTATTAAGAATGTTGGCAGTGAAGCTGAATCTCTGGTTTCCCCCTGGTAGATAAACTCTGTCTGAGCTAACATTCATGAGGATCTGGGAAGGCTCATTTAAATACAATGCCTAAGGCTATGCATTTTTTTTGCTGGATTCCAGAACAGCACATAAAGCTTTTGCTTTTCTGATGTTCTTTTGGAACTGATGCTTATGTATTACAGAGTGTGGCCAGGGTTTTGTAGGAAGTACCAAGGGTCTGTGTCTGAGCTGAGTGTTCAGGTATCTCTGCACATTGTTATCCTCATTGCAAGGAAGGCTTTTTTTGGAGGGGGAGACTTAAAGCAAAAGATAACTTCCATCTTGCATCTTGTATATTTGCATTTCTATTGTCAGATTTCAGTGAAACTGAGTAAGCATTTTGCCTCCTTTGTCTGGGACCATGGATCTCAGCCATTCACAAATGCAGTGTGTCTTCTTCAGGCCATAATAACCTATGAAATTTCTTCATTTAATCCAAACATTCATTTTAACTGACAACTCGGCCTGGTTGTCCAAATAAGATCTTTTTCAATCTAACAGCCTAATCTGAACTTTTCCTGCAGTTAAAAGAAAGATCAGAAATATTTTCCAGCTCTTTAGGCAGTAGTCATTACTTCACATTATCCCTATGCTCTATTTCAGAAGTGCTGAGAATATCTGAATATGTTTGGATACCTTAAATAGAAAAGTTGAAAAATAAATGAATAAGTCAGGTATTTGCCTATTTCTGTCATCAGTGTCATCAGTAGTTAGTGCTGTATGTGTTGCTATGCTTTTCTGGCTGTCATTTAAGTACTGCATGTATCAAAACAAAGTAGCCCACGAAAATGGCATTTTTTCATCATTAGAGAAAATTTTGAAAGGGTCAAATCTTCCTGGAAGATTCATGAGGTGGAGGTGCTTTTCAATAAACATACCATGTCACATTTTATAAAAATAACTTTTGGTTCTGTCTCACAGGTGCCTCTAGCATTTCCTGCATCTCTGGGTGTAGTGATGGGTTTTGTCCAAAAAACTCTGGGGGTCTTGTATATGTTGAACTACATCAGATGAAGACACCTTCCCTTTTGTAAACCAAAATTATATTTGTCACCCTTGAGCCAAGAATGACACAAGAACAGACGAGAGACCCAAAGCAAGAGGAGAAAAGAACGGTTTATTACAAAAGATTCTTCAGTTTTTATAGACTGACACGTTACATTCTACTTGATTGGGTAGTTAATAAAAAACATATTTCTCACACACTGTCCTTGAGAAGAACAGGAAAACAAGGTGGAAAAACACCACCTGCAGATTGTTTATACAAACAAGTTATCACATTCTTACAACTCCCTAAAAATTCTCACAAGCCACTGTGAGAAACGATTGCCGTTTCTCTCTCCCTGACTGGCTGGCATCCACAGATATTATTTTAGAAAGAAAAATAAATTTACAATCATATTGCAAGCACTATAAAACCCAAAACAAGCAAAAACCCCAAATGAACAAATGAGCCAAGAAAATGCAGAAGTCCCAGTTCTGAACTGTGATCTCATAAAGAGTGACAGGATGGGGTGTGATGGTGTTCGCAGGGGTCTGAGGATGAGGGAAGAAAGGAGGATCTGACTCCATGGTTCAGAAGGCTTGATTTATTATTTTATGATATATATTATATTAAAACTATACTTAAAGAATAGAAGAAAGGATTTCATCAGAAGGCTAGCTAGAATAGAAAAAGAAGAATGATAACAAAAGCTTGTGTCTGGGACAGAGAGTCTGAGCCAGCTGACTGTGATTGGCCATTAATTAGAAACAACCACATGAGACCAATCACAGATGCACCTGTTGCATTCCACAGCAGCAGATAATCATTGTTTACATTTTGTTCCTGAGGCCTCTCAGCTTCTCAGGAGAAAAAAATCCTAAGGAAAGGATTTTTCATAAAATATCACGGCTACAGTGGGATGTGAGAGTTTGGTGCTGCACTGGCTCTTTTCCAAGCTTGTGGTCCCTGGAGTGGAAACCTTGGCTTAGGGAAGAGGGCTCCTGCTTCCCCACAAGCCCCTCTGCAGCCTGAAGGAGGGATAACTCAGCTTTTGGGGACTGAAGCAGCCACCAGGCTGAACAGGATTCCTCCTTTAGTCAAGCTCCAGCTACACAACAGCAAGTGAAACCACTAAATATTAATCTCCTGTGGGTCTGAGTGGTCTGTGAGAAGCTGAGCTTCTCAGCAAGCAGCCTCTGCTGAAAGCAGGAGCACAGTCCCTTTGAGCAGGGCTCCTGTTTTCCTTTCAGAACACTGCTGAAGACGGAGACACCGAGTCTTTCTTTCCTGCACAATAGCCAACTGGTAAGAATGCTTGCCCTGTAAAAGGCAAGCAGGGATTCAATTCCCTCTTGTCTGAACTTCAAACCTAACCTTTTATCTTCCAGATGAGTACCCAAAACACAAGGCTTGCGAGAAATAAGGCTACTCAGGAGGTGGGGAATGTTGCTGTTCTCTCGGAGCAGTACCTTTGTGCAGGAAAAAAGCTCAAACCTCGCAAGGTCAGAAAGGATGGATAACTTGGCAGTTCAGTGTTCAAGGTGCTCATTACATTTGGTCCCTGCTCCAAGACCTGTTTCTCCTTTCTGTTTCTGAATGCAATTCCTGTAGAATACAAAATTCAGTTCTGTTTTCTATAGAGGAGGCAGGTAAGTACAGATCTACTTATAAATGAGTACTTTAACTGTGAGGGGAAGGAACTCGCCAGCCCTCCAGCCGGGATCACACTTAGGCTAAATAAGCTCATAATTAAACTAAGCTATGCTAAAAAATGAAGCTCCTGGCTTGGACAACAGCAGCCAGCTTTTCAAGGAAAAAGATCCTGGTTAAAAGCAGTTTCCAGTCTGGGAATCACAGGCAAATAGAAAAAAGAAACTATTCCTGAGGAAAGAAAACATATGGAGTAGCACCTAGGCTGGATCTCAACTGAGTTTAGGTGTCAGGCTTGTCAAGAGTGATGTAATTTGGGGCCTCATCCAAGGGTGACTAAAAAGCTTCAAGGTCAAACAGCAAGATCCCCCTGAAGTTCAGGTTTTTGAGGTTTAAGTGGCAGATTTCTTGACAGCAATTTTAGAGCCAATTATTGTTTATCTTTTTTTACTTAACATTCTTTTTAGGAAAATCACAACTGACGTGGAAGCACTTTAACCATAAGCCTGGTCAAACCTTTGAGTCTGAGGGTCAGTGAGAGCTGAACTGAATTTCTGCTTCTGCCCTCATACAAAGCTTGACTAAATGTTAGCCCAAGCAGCAGAACAGATTTTTAGAAGCCATGAAAAAATCCCATGGACAATTTATGACCAGTTGCCTCATTGCCTGCTGGATTAAGGTGCTGCAGCTCTCTGAAGTCAGTGGAATGATGCCAGCTTGTGTCCACAGCCAGTGTCACTCAGAATTCAGCTGCATCTTTTTTAAGTGCAAAATGTCATTAGTTGTACCAGAAGCTGACATGAAGTAGCATTTCCACCTAATTGTTCTATCCTTTTACTGACAGCTTGCTGTTGCCCTTCTGAAACCTTGTCACTTGGAATTTTGCTGAAAAAGTGCATTTGGTACCATTTTGAACCAGCCTTTTCCCTAAAAATTATTGTTTGAAGAGTGAAGGAGAACAGGGAGGTGGACCAGGTATTCTGTCCTACATATATAAAAAATATAAGTCTTTGCCATAAAGTTGTCACAATTATTTGTCTCCCTCCATTGTATTTTCTTCCATCAATTTTTTTATCTGCTTCTTTCCTAGAATCACTGAAATTTTTGAATATGGCAAACTCTCATACCACCCATTCAGCTGCTACCAACTTCTCTCATATAGAAAGCTAGCATCATAAGTAATTTCTCTCTGGTTTTGGTCAATAAAATTGTTATTGAACTGTATTTGCAAACCCCAGGAGCATGTTATTGTTGGTAGATTCAGCATTGTATACCAAGGTAGCTATTGAGACAAACCAAGGAGTGCTTTCAGATAGCTCCAAACAATTAGATAAATACAAGATTATAATCATGATATTAAAGTTTGGTTTTCGAAAAAGCTGATGGAGGCTATAAATCTACTTCATACACAAAGAACAGGTACTGTGTGATGCCTTATGAGTCTGGAAGGGAAAAAAATTGAAAAATCATAGAATTGAGCCCATCAGCTGATATGGATAATGAAGGAGGAGCTTTTTACTACTTCTTAGTTATAGATCTTTGGGACTTACTAAAATTCTACCCTCTCAAAGTTTCGTATTCCAAACCCATGAGATAGACACCAAGCCATAGCTGATGATAATGAATACGCTCAAATCCATTGGAAGGAGAAGAAAATTTATCTGTTTTGCATGGTAAAAGCCAAAGGTATAAGGCCTGAAGTTCTGAGAAGAAAATCTGGAAAGCCTGAATGTTAGGTACAGTTAAATGAGATTGTAGCAGCCAAAAAGGAAATTATTATTTTTACATATATATGTTGCAACTCCACTGCACAGAGCAAAGACAAAAACTTTAGAGAATTATTTTTTAAAGTTTTAAAAAGTGTGTGTGTGGCACAAACTTTAGTAGAAAATAAAAACTCACAGGGAGGCCAAAAGAAAATTAGAAGGTAATTATCACTGTGTTGGAAAAGAGAAAAAGCATTAGCTAGAACCTCAATAGTGAAGATATGTGATGAACAAAGAGAGTATAAACTGATGGATGAAGGGAACAGGACACCATTTTTTGTTATTTTTTGTTGTCAAGAATATTTTTTAAGGCACAGGATACTGCCAGAACCTAGCAGATGGGAAGGAGATGCCGAAAATGCTAAAAGTAACAAAAGAGAAAAGAAAAAAATTGTGGAAAGGTTACTATTTAGTTCAAAATAGCAAGTATCAATAACTGTGTTAAACTAGAGGAGAACAACACAGTAATCGATAAGGAAAGAAACTCCTAGATTTAATCCTGAAGGCATGGGGCCCTGCAAATGACACTGGAACAAAGGCTCAGGCATTGGAGATCTGGAAAGCTTGAAAAGCAGGAGATGGAGACTTTACTGCATTGCAGTGCAGGACACACAATTGTGGGAAGAATAAAGATGTGGCTGGACAAAAGTCACTTGATTCAGTGTCACAGAACTTAAGAGAACATGAATTGAAACTGAAGAAAGGCTGTGCCCAATGGGAACTACCAGAGAATTCTGTAAAGGACAGAGAATTGAGGAAAGAGGAGACACTCCCTGATAAATAAAGCAATATTATCTGATTTCTGCTGGCCCTCTCCCATCCTGCTGGTCCCAGGACTGATTCATCTGAGCTCTTCTTGGTGGGTGCATTACCCACATGGAACTGTCTGTACAATTTTCACAGCAGCATTTTTCACCTACTAATATTCTTTACCTCGTGACTTATTAATAGCACATCAGCCTGCTGAGAGAGAGGATTTCTGGCTTTACCTCCTTACATCAGCCTTGCAAATGTTCCTGTTCTCAGCCCTCCAGTCTGAGCCCCTGTTGCAAATGTGGGTGTTAAAATTCTGTGTGAATCCGAGTGAAGTCTCTTCTTAGGTGGATGTTGACTGGAGAGAGCAACACAACAGAGGTGAAACATGTGAGATTCTGCATCTTGCATGCAAACTGGGAGTTGTGGGATCACGTTTTTACTATGGCAGAGTTTTTTCCTTCATATTATTCTATGATTCTATGATATTAGAACACTACACAGTTATCTTAAATATGTGAAATGTTTATATCACTATTTTTCTCTGCATATCTTTATTCTTAATTATATTTTTATATTTTTGATGCTTTGATAGCTTTATAATTGCATATTCTCCTCTGTCAGATAAAGAATCTCAACTCCTCCAGGAGTCTGTTATTATTGTTGTTTTTATAGCTTTGCTCCAGTTAGGAGAATGATTTAATATTAAACATTAAAGTATTCCCTTTTTGTCTCTCAGAGATAGGCATTTTAATCCTCTGTAAGAGGCATCATGTGTCTGTCTGCTGAGCACCTGCACCAGCAGGCAGGGTGGTGACAAGTTGGAATTTGGGACCCAAGGTGGCATTAGTCAAAGCTGTTTGCATGGAAAAAATGCTGCTTCTTTCCCCAGGGCTCATCTGCAGCAGGCAGCAAATTCTGCAGACAACAAAGGAATTTATGGGAGGAAAGTACAGTTAGTACAGGCAGGTAAACCTGAGCTGCAGTTTTGGCAGCCTGGCCTGGGAGGGCTCAGTCTGAAGCAGTTTGTCCCAGAGAGCCCCAACATGTCATCCTGGCCATGGGGAAGCAATGCCGGGTGATGGTGACAGTGACAGCAAGGGTGACACTGTGCCCATGGAACAGCAGAGCCTGACCCTCCCAGCCAGGGACCAGCAGAGCTGGGGAGCTGCTGCTGCCAGAGCCACTGGGTGCTGGCAGGAATGAGAATTCTGCCTTCCCAGAGGATCCTGGCTGGGAATGAGTGGGGAAAAGGACAGGTTTCTGAAGGATCCTGACACCTAGAGCCATAACCTGGTTTTTAATTCGTCTCTTAAATGTTTGAAGACCCAATGCTAGAGCACAATTTCCTATATACATTTGCTAATTCATACCTTTCGTCAAAAAAATAACAAGGCATTGAAGAGAATTTAAAAATCTTCCTTTTCACAATAGTGTTGGCAATTCAATTTTGGAAGTGCCCTTCTGACACTATCCATAAGCACTGTCCCACCTGGAAAAGAGTCAAACTTTACAATGCAGAAAGACAGGGCTTGATTGTGCCCCAATTTGGCCCATTAACTATAACCTGTTAATGATTAAGTCCATTTATTTGGTAGTTGTATCAAGTCAGATGCTAGAAATCCTATTAAATCACTCAGGACCTATATTTTACAGTGGTAAATACTTACATAATATTATTACATGACTTGTTTACAAGTTTGTCTTCCTATGATCATTTGGAACAAAAAAGATTCTTCTGTAATGCATATAGTTATATACTTACATACTTATTTAAAATTCAGTTAAGTATATAACTGTAGTTTATTTAAAATTCAGTTAAGTATATAACAGTAATATAGTTAAATACTTACTTAATTGAATTTTAAATTCTTTTAGCAGCTTTTTCTGGTTTGTCTATATTTTCTCCCAGTATCATCCTAAGAATCAGCTTTAACAGTGATGTGATCCAAAGTTTTGTAAAAGTCACCTTTAAGATAAGCCATACATATTTATTTATTTAAGCCTTTTCTCATTGATCAGCCTTCCCAAGGCCTCAGTCCTGAATGCCCTTTCTGTTTGTCAATATGTTTTTTTTAAACCAGAGACCACAATAGGGTTTTTCTGACACTGCTTGAGAGAGAACTGATTCTAGAAAAGCAGTAAAGCACTATTGCCTCCTTTCTCTGCATTCTCACAGTAAAATATATCCAGTTGAAAACAGTAAAAATAAATCCTTAGAATATTATACAAGGTGCCATAAGTAAAGCTTTCCTGTATTTTAAGCTGATTTGCATCTTTAATAGATCTCATCTATTTCACCTAAGTGCAATCTTTATATCTACCTTATATGTGTAATCTTACCATCCAAATAGCTATAGCAGTAAAAATGAACTCTAAGAACAATCAAGATTTTGTTTGGTGATAGAATTTTGCTAAAGAATGGCAAGAATTTTTCCTTTCTCCAAAGTATATCCATTCTTCTGCGGCACAGTGTGTGCCTCCCTCTCTCCCTCTGCTTTAATTCTGATTCCATCAAAAATCAGAATCCTGTGACTGATGTTCAAAATGAGCTGAGGTGATATTGAGGTTTTGAACTTTATCTGAGCATGTCACTCACTTGAAGGCATTCCAGACCTCAAATGGCTCAGTGCCATTCTTCAGAAATGAGACAGGAACAAGTATTGATTTTTTTCCCTTCTTTTAAACTGAGTACCTAATGAGCAAATGAAGATATGGTTGGTCCTGGATTTATTAGGTGATTTAAAAGAAGCTTCTTGGAGTACAAATGTATGAAGAATAGTTTATTGCAATTCTACTTTAATTTTCTTTTTTTCTAAGGGAAATTTTTGTTATAATGTTTCTGGATTTTGAACAGAGATTAGATAAATTATACCATATTACATTTCCATAGTAAACTAAAGCTCTTGTCTGGTAAAAATATATTCTTTGGATATGACAAGACACAGTTACAATACTACAGCATGTTTTTGTTGGTACTTGAGAAAGTAAACAAATTTAAAAGGCACTGGAAAAAAAATATACAATGCTCCCTGAAGCTATAAGTGTTTCTTCAAACTGAAAATTACAGGTTTATACGAAAAGGCAAGTACTTCCTCAAAACAGAGTGAGAAGTCTTAAATCTGCTGAATTTACGTGAGATAAGTATATTGAAAAGGCATCTGAAAGCATTGAACAGGTATGAGGCAAATGTACCCTGTTGTGACAAAAAAATTAGTGTACAGATGAGTGGAAAAGTCTCCAGAACAACTAGAACTGGAAAAAATCTAAAAACTTTAACAAATAAAATGGCCAGTCCTACAGCCCCATGTATATAGGGGTTTAGAACTAAAATTGCAGATTCATTACACGCAGGGAGATTTTAAAGGATTTCAGCAGCTCATGATAGATGTGGCCTGGGCAGGTTTGTGTCCCACCTGGTACAGAAGGGGGAAGAGGTGACAGAAATCTTGTAAGGACAGAGGAGCAGAGACACAAGCTCAGGGCACCAAGCAGGCTGTGACCAGCACAGGGAGGGCACAGCAGAGCCTGGGCAGCAGCTCAGGGGGGATCCTGCCCTGTGCCAGCCCTGGGGGCACCTCTGGGTGCTGTGCCCAGCTCTGGACCCTCAGCACAGCAGGGACAGGAGCTCCTGGAGCTGAACAAGGGCCTGGAGCGTCTCAGTGATGCCTCAGGTTCAGCTTTTCTATTTTTCACATTCTGTGCTGCTTTAGTGTGTGGGTCTGGGCTTCATTTCAGGGAATGGTGAGCTCTCTGCACAGAGTAGGCAGACAGAACAATTCCTTCTCTAGCTGGGCACCAAGGACGAATGATCCAAATCTCAGCCCAAGAGCACAAACACCGTGGGCTGGAGAGAGAAAAACAAGCAGGGTGGGACTGGATGGGCTAAAGCTGGAATGGGACAATGAACTGCAAGATGCAAATGGAGCAGAACTGATCAAAGAGAGACCCCGTGCCCGGCCGTGCATTTTGGGACCATTTTGGTTCATCTTGGGTGCAGCCCTGGCTGGGCTCTTGTGCTGCCCAAGGTGGATCCATTGAAGCCTTTTAGTAAATACCTACTTTGTTCTTTAGCTCTGCCCAGCCTCTGTTCTAGGCCAGCCTTCTCAAGGCATCAGCAGTGCCCAGGAGAGGCTGAGGGAGCTGGGGCTGCTCAGCCTGGAGAGGAGCCCCAGCTGAGAGGAGCCTCAGCCCTGGGTGTCCCTGTGTGTCCCTGGCTGTCCTTGGCTGTCCCTTTGTGCAGGGAGGGCAGAGCAGGCCCAGGCTCTGCTCCGGGCCCAGCCATGGCCCCAGCCCAGAGCCGTGTGCCCGTGGGGCCTGAGCCGCGCTGTTCACAAGCAGGCCGCTGCCCATGCCCAGAGCTGCTGCCCTGGGCAGTGCCAGCCCTGAGCAGATGGCGCACAGAGGCTGTGCAGGCTCCTGCCTGGGGACATTGCAGAGCCACACGGACACACTGCTGTGTCCTGGGCTCTGGGATGGCCCTGGGGGAGCAGGGAGGTGCCACCAGAGCAGCCCCTCCAGCCTCACCCATCCTGGGATTGTGGGACATCTTGTCTGCAGCAGCATGGAAATAAAATACTATTTCTGAATAGCATACACTGCACCAACACTGAAAGATGTAGCCATAATATTTTCTGAAAAAGCCTTTCCTTGGGATTTTTTCTCCTGAGAAGCTGAGAGGCCTCAGGAACAAAATGTACACAATGATTATCTGCTGCTGTGGAATGCAACAGGTGCATCTGTGATTGGTCTCATGTGGTTGTTTCCAATTAATGGCCAATCACAGTCAGCTGGCTCGGACTCTCTGTCTGAGACACAAGCCTCTGTTATTCATTCTTTCTTTTTCTATTCTTTGCTAGCCTTCTGATGAAATTCTTTCTTCTATTCTTTTAATATAGTTTTAATATAATGTATATATCATAAAATAATAAATCAAGCCTTCTGTAACATGGAGTCTGTAACTCCTCATCTCTTCCCTCATCCTAAGACCCCTGCGAACACCGTCACAGAAAGACACATCCAGAAAAATAAAATGGATAGTACTGTTAATAATCCACAGTCATATCCCAGTCTCAATGATCTGTTTATGTCTGCTTCCCTGCTGCATTAATGATTAAATGTGGTAATTCAATGTATAACAATTAGCTTGGGATTACAGAATCCATCTGAATGCCAAGCAATAAGTCTTTATGTTAAGATGGAATTTCTGCTGCCATCCATTTATTATAACAGTCTCTCTGAGCATCTGATCTAATGTAATAGGTTGTCCAGAGTACGAATAATAATCTAAATAGCATTGCTAAAAATTAGATATGATAGTGTTGATAAGTTAAGTGCATTTCCAGCAACACACTTTTTATGAAGACTGTTTATTACTACTATTGGCTTATATTCATCTCTAAGTGCTTGATAAAAATTCCTGGTGCAAAAAAGATGTGTAATCACTCATTCATCAGTAATTCTTTATTATCTCATTTTCTCTTGGGAAGAAAATATGTGTGTATGCATCAATCAATTGATCAAACGATAACGTGAAAATCTAAATCATGTCAAAAGCATTCAGAGAATATCAATGTAGGGCCAGACCTATCAATTCTTACTGACATCAGCTGGCCTTTCAAAACCAGTGTGATAATTTACATAAGGGAAAACTGTCCCTCACAGCAAGGACTTTGATGTCCTGATCCTTCAACTGAGCACAGGGTAAATTTCTGCTGCACCTGTCTAGTTAGCCCAATCCTGTAAGATGAGAGTTAATTAATGTCAAATCAGAAGGAAAACTCAGCTTTTCTGCTGGATTTTTATTGGTAATTTTCCCCTGCTTTCCTCCTGGGCCTTTCCAGCAGCATGAGCCATGGAGCTTGTCTGTCTCTGAGTGCAGCACGATCCTCCTTGTCAGTAAAACATCAAATATGAGCAAACTCAGCTGAAGCAGGGACACAAACAGATCAGAAGAGCATTGAGTGTCCTACCCGGCCCCAGTTCCCCACTCTGTACCTCACAGTCTGTCAGAGGATGGCTTGGCAGAGCGATGCTGAGAGTTAAAGCTCTTGTAAAGCCCTTGCATCTCCAGCAGCATCTTTTCCTGCCTGGGCTGATTGAAGGGCAGGCAGCAGCATGGTGTGATGTAGGGAATGTTTGCTGGGAAGCCCTGGCAATGCCATCTTGAAAGGCAGACAATGAGCACAGCCTCAGCCACAGCAGGCTGTGACTGGATCCTTTGAAACCACGGAATACAGATACGCAGACCTCCCGAATCTTTACAGCTTTTACCCTTCCACAGGGAGCATTGCACTTATGAAATCTTTACAGCCTTTTTAGGGCCTCCTTTCTCAGGAAAGTTCCCACAGTAGTGTAGAAAAAGGCTATCAGTGCTCCAAATGTGTATTTCTGGGCACACAAATCTGTTATTTCTCCTGGACCAACTCTGCCTACTGAATCCCGCACGGATAATCCAAATGTAAAAATATACAAATATTGGCAGCCAATAGGGGGCTTTTCATCTCAAGCAAGAAAACAGAAGTAATTCTGATAGCTTTTCCAAGAGAAGCCTGGTGGGGCTTATTTGCCAAAGTTTGACTCTGCAGTAAACAGGGTACTGCTGTTTCTGTTTTGAAGTCTTCCTGTGCAACATTCGCTGATGGATTGCCATGTACAGAATGTGGATAAACAAAGTGATGAGCAGAGAGAGGCTCCACACGAGTGCCATGAAGGCAGACTGTTTATATGGGCTCATCTTGTTCAGAAATCTTCCTTTAGTGCTCTGCTTTGTGAAAGAACTCGGCCAATGAAATGCAATTTATCATTGGAAGCTATATGTGGGAAACGCACCGGTGGGGAATATGGAAACTGGTAAAACACCCCCTGCTTTGCAGATAAGAAGAGATGTTTTGGACTATCCCAGTGTTTTCAGTGAGGTTCAAGGCAGAACCTTGCATTCTAATTTCCCTCTCTGTGGGATTGTCCTGTGTAGCTCTGCAAACACAAGAACTTCCTTTTTTTCTTTTTTTTTTTTTTCAGGTAGGAAGGGCTTCAATGCTCTTTTGTAACATTTAGTTAAATACCACAGCTTTAAATTTTGGTTAAAGCAGAAATGTTCAAACCATATTTAAGGTATCATAGATTTATGATCTCTACAGACACAGAAATGGTACATATGCAATGTATGGCTCTATGGTAAACCATGACAACATGACAAAACAAAGATTTTTTAGTATGAATCTAGGACTAGCTATGCATAAATATTCATGGGATTTTGTGGAGGAAAGAACAGGGGCAGTACATTGCATTCAGATAACAATGTTGGCGGTAATAAGGGGAAGAATTTAGACGTATATGAAGAAAAATGTTCAATGTTTTAAAATTGCTTTAAATTGAAAAATTGCTTTAAAAATAATCTTTAGAAGTTTGGAAATGAAATTAATAACTTTAACGTGTTTGACCCAAACCAAACCTATACATTTTGGGATCTGAATTAAAAAAAGAAAATAGTTTTTGGTTGTTTGTTTTGGGTTTTGTTTAGGGTTGGTTTTCTTTTTTTTGACCTCTATGTGGAAAGTCTCCTCTTTTCATATTTTTCACCTGTGATATGTTTTGATATGTCCAAGAGAGCACCAGAAAAAGCAAGCACATGCACAGTTGGGTAGGAAACATTCACAGTGTGACAAACTACACATATTAGAAGCTGATTTTCAAAATAGGGCTATCCTGGAATTACTGTTGAGCAGCAGCTCTTCAGCAGAATATTTGCTACATTTTGGGAACATTATGGTACCTGCAACTTTCTCTTAATTTTTTTTTTACACCTGCTAAAATGTGGTCAAAGCTAAAATATGTTAAATGCCTTTTTGATAATTTTTCTTCTGTGAGCAGCATGTACAACAGAGAATGACAGTTTGAACATGTGCCAGTATAAGCATATGGGGTGTTAATGGTGGGAACATAAAATGCTTTAGGCAGCTTCATTTCTCCAAGAATGATGCACAGAAAATCCGTTTTCTCCTTGAGGATGAACTTTGAAAAGTCGTAGACAGGCATTTTCCAACACAATGTTTCTCTAGCACTGTGGGTCCCCAAATTAATATTTTAGTCAGAATAATGGAACTCAATAAAATGATCTCATATACCCAAGACTTTCTCACCTCTGGGTAAAAATGATTGTTTCTTATTTGTGTCTCCTTTCTAGCCCCTACTGCTAATACACCAATTTTTCTTCTGCAATCCTGCAATAGACCAAACAGCCTCATCTGGTAACTTTTTTAACAGAATAGGATCTTGCAGCTCTCTCAGCTTTCTAATGATTTCACCTTTTGTTAACACTTTAGGGACTAAAACCTCTTTTTTTATTTTTTTTTTCCAATTACACCAGCAATTTGCTGAAGGCTTGCCTCTTAAAGCTTAATATGTGCTACTACAACCTGGTGTGAGTGTGAGGAGGTAGGTGGGAGGGATATTGAATTATGGAATATGTCAATCAGGTCTCTCAATAAAAGCACTTTCAGAGGAGATGCTCATCTCCTCTGCCAGTTCAAGGCTGATGATTCCCATCCCTGTTCCCAGGGAGTTCCACAGGAAAACTGGCACTGTCTCCAACAAGTCTGGCAAAAGCAATTACAGCCTTGCTGAGAAGTGTCTGGCTTCCCAGGCCCTCTCCTGTTGTACATGGGAAAGGTAATGAACCAATAAACTGTAGCCCACCTGAAGACACAGCAAAAATCACTGGCAGTGTTTGATCTGAGAGTTTTCATTTTTGGTTGTGGTTTTGGTTGGTTTTCTTGGGAGGTTTTTGGTTTATTTTTTGTTTCAGGTCACCTTAAAGCTCAGTAAATTTAATTCTATAGAAAATCACACCAATCAACTTCAGCCATATCAGACACAGAACACATTGTAACAGATTAATACCATGTTTATTTTCCCTCAGTATGGTTTTCATCTAGTTTCAAATACTACATACCTATTGGTAATCTATGTACTACTCTTTGTGTTTCATTGTCCATAAATAAGTTTTGATATGGTTTTGATCTTTTAAAAGTTGACTACAACTGGTACCAGACTATTTTTGGATGGAAACGAGCCTTAATTCACCTTTACTAATCACTTTAGATACTGTTTCAGCTGCAGAGGGTTAATGTGGTGGATGTACATGTTATTAATTATGAAAGTGGAGAACATCATCTAGCTGAAATTAATTAATTATGTTCTTTTGGGTGAGAGAAGTCTAGTGTGGCAGTGGAGATGTAGGGTCATGATTCCCTGCATCATGTTTAGAGCTGATTGTATTAGAGGTGACAAGCTTTGCACTGAAGCTGGAGTTTTGTTCATACAGTAATGATACTGCTCTTCTCCTATTTTGGTGCAATTTACCAAAGATTAGAGTCTTTACACCCATTTTTTCTCATTATTTGTTGGTATATCTGGGTTTTCATAATTACAGGGTACTTCTGAATCCTTTCTGTTTCACAGCAATTCTGCTACAAACTCCTCTATTAAAGTTTTTTCACTTTACTTGGAAATATTAACAGTTTGACCATTAAGTCAAACATGAATTCCTGGGCCAATTACTGGTATTTTTCATTGTTTCCAATGCCTGCTGCTCCTCATTGCCAAATGTGATATGGAGTTCTCTCACATTCCAGGACCCCGTGTGATTTTAAGTACCAGCAATTTAATGTATCACTCAAAGTGCTGAAGCTCTGTTAAGGCATAAGTAATTCTCAGCAGAACACTCTCAAGCTTTAGGAGTACAGCACTGCAAATGGAAAATGAAGAAAAATAAAAATATGAAAAGCTGCTTTTCCTAAATAACCCTTTAAAATAAACCAACCAAAACATGAAGCTATAAAAGCACTTTTTTTTTTCATGATGAAACAACTTGAGAGAAGGTATCAATTTTCTCACTTCCTGTAAACAAATGCAGCAACTTAGGGCTTTCCTCCATGGGTTCTGCTTTACTCTAATCCTGCTGATGCAGGAGCCAGCATAGCTAAAATACAGTAGGAAAAGATCTATAATTAGGATTTAAGAATGTAATAGCATGACATAAAAACCAGTTCATTCCACTAAATTTAAAGGAATTGGCTATACTGGTGGAACACCTTTACACTGGAGCTACATGAGAGGCTGTTCCAGTGTAATTATCCTTGGGTAAAATTGCACTGTAATCAAAAAGTTAGGGCAAAAAGCAGTGTGCAGGCAAGGCTGGTGTTTCAGTGAGCTGGTCTATTTTTCTGTCAGCCAGTATACCCAAACATCAAACAAAACCGAAGCAATTATATACACTAATCCTTTCCCATGTGAAGTTGCAGCCCAATGTGAATTCAAAAGCACCAAGTTGCAAATCCTTCAAAAAGAGCATTTACAACTTATAATGGAAACTCCAACAGAGCTCTAACTATAATAGTGTGACTGCTGCAGCGATTATTCTTTATTGCCATGGCATTTACTGCTGAAATAGTGGTGGGCAGATCCTAACATTCTCAAAATTAATGTGCAGTAACATCCTCATGTGAGGTATTGCCCAAGGTAGGGTGTTTTGAAATGTAATATATCAAAACGATGATACTTCTCCATTTAAGTTGTTCTGGTCACTCACTTCACACAATTGCTGCTTCAAAGGTACTTTTCATAATTTCAAAATAAATATATATGAAATAAGAGAAACTGAAAAGCATTTCTATTCTGACTGGTATTAATGAGGACTTGGAAAATGCCAACCCATCTCCAGTGGAGCAGCTTTACAGCAGAGTGAACATTATGGTGGAGTGTTCTCTGGTAATGATTAATTTCCCCTTGTGAGCAATGCACTTATGGCCCAAATCAGCTACTCCATGGATAGAACTCATTGTTCTGAGTCAAAATCCTGCCTCAAACCCAAAAGTGTGCACCCTGTCAGCCATGGGTGGTGGAAGGTAAACACGGGTGTGAGCAGCAGTGGAAAGGGGGTGCTGTATCCCACTGCATCCTGCTGGATTCCCTGCTGGATTCCCTCCTTTCCAATACAAGAGAAAGCTGCCAGCTCAGCTCCTCTGATGTCTTTATGTATAGCTGGGCTGATAGTGGTCCACAGCCTCTAATTAAAAAAAAATGTTTCTGTCTCAAAATTCACTCAGAACGTGGTGCCAAAATCCTGTAAAAATGTAGCATTGTGGCCAAAAAATATAGAAACACCCCATTATTTAGTTTTAATGTTAAAAATACTTAATATCTAACCTATATGCTTGTAGAGGACACAACATGTATTGGGGGTGGTAAGAATCTGGCTATTCTGTGACTTTTGTTATAGTTACCCCAGTAGCCCACTGAAAAGTGTCTGAAAACAAAGGAAAATCAAAATTATAGGGTTAGCTGAAAAAGGGCTGCTCATCTGCCTTCAGCCTGAAGATTTCCAGAAGGACAAATAGCAGAGGAGACAGACTTCAGACTTCCTCTATTATATATGGAAGTAGTGTGAAATATCAGTCATTATTGTGCAACAAAGATGCAAAGTAAAAATAAATTTTTAAAAATACAAAATTAAAGCCTTAATGCAGGTTCCAGTTCATTGTTGCTCTTTAACGTAGCAACATATTAACATTTCACATATTTACCATAATCTCATTCAAACAGGGACCACATTTCCTTCATCCCAAGGGCAATATATAAAATATAAATGCAAAATAGAAATAGATGTGTAAGGTAAAGGTTTGTATGAGCTTTAAGAGTAGGACTTTTGGTTAGGAGTGGGAACTGATGCATAGGAAACCAAAGGAATAGGTATTTTCTGATGTTAGTTGAGGTCAGGCTGATAATTCTGACCTCTCTGGACCTTCATTTCAGTCTTTTAGCTTCCTTTATCCAGTCTGATGATTCCCTTCAGTCATGAATGAGCCTGGCTCGCCTGATTGGAGCTTTCCCAGCCCCTGCCCAGGGAGCAGGAGAACCAGATCCCTCCTGTTCCACCAGACCTTCCACGAGCTCCTGTCCAGGGGAGTTCCTGACCCCCATTCCTGCAGTTCATTGGTGCTTTTGCCTTTGTTTCCCTCAGAGGTGACTTTTGGCCTAAAGTCTGAAATAAACAAATAAATTACTACCAGTACCTTCAGCACTTTCAGTGACCCTAGACAATATTAAACCCTCCCCCACTATAGGAATCACAAAACCATCTCTTGTTTAAATGAAATTCTAATGGCTTTACTGAGAAAAGCCTCTTACCCTGTGGGTTGGCTACATATACTTTTTATTTTGATTTTTTTTTCAAACAGATGGTTTATTTTAATTAATTCTTATTACAGAGACATCTTTGTCATAAGGTACTTCCAGAACAGATGAGCACAATTAAATAAGTGCTTTTGTTTACAGGATTAGTGAAAGAATTCCTATTCCACAGGGGAGGAAGTGATGCTGTAATTTTATCTTCAATTTTTCCTACATCCTTGACATTTAAACACAGTTTTAATATTATTATTATTGCAAAAAGAAGCAGGGTGTTGAATTTGTATTGATTTTACTTGTGTGCTTACACTCAGAAAGATGGCATTTCAAAACCTTTTCTAAACACAAATTTTCCCTTTTATAGTAAACAATACAGAATGCATCCTGTCAGTGCCAGAGTTGCACTGTAGAGGGAAAATGTTACTTTGCACCACAAAGCAGTCAAGAATTTAAGAATCTATCTGCATTCCATTTGTCCCTGTGGGCTACAAACCCAGATGCCTCCTGGGAAGTTCAAGGGATTTGAAGCACCAAGCACCAAGACTTTAACAGAAAAACTTTTACTGAAGGGTGTCATTTTCTTTGGCAATGCAAGGAAGAAAAGCATTGAAAAGATGACTCACATTTCACAGATTCATGTTTGGAAAGGTTTTTGGTTGGGAGGGACCACAAAGCCCATCCAGTGCCACCCCTGCCATGGCAGGGGACACCTCCCACTGTCCCAGGCTGCTCCCAGCCCCAGTGTCCAGCCTGGCCTTGGGCACTGCCAGGGATCCAGGGGCAGCCCCAGCTGCTCTGGGCACCCTGTGCCAGGGCCTGCCCACCCTGCCAGGGAACAATTCCTCATTGCCAATATCCCACCCAGCCCTGCCCTCTGGCACTGGGAGCCATTCCCTGGCTCCTGTCCCTCCATCCCCTGTCCCCAGTTCCTCTCCAGCTCTCTTTAGTCCCTGGAAGGGGCTCTGAGCTCTCCCTGGAGGCTTCTCGTCCCCAGCTCTCCCAGCCTGGCTCCAGAGCACAGGGGCTCCTGCAGGTGCTTTTAAGGGTTTTGTCACACAAGGTCAAAATCAGGTCAGGTTTTGGATGGCTTTATAACTCTGAAGTTTTTTACAAAACAGAAGCAATAATTCAAGGGGATCAAAACCAAAGCAAACCTAGAATGCTACATTGCTGTGGGGTTTGGACATACATTTTCCATGTTTCCTTACAAACCAGCTATTTTTTATGTCACATACAAATCCTGCCCTGACCTACAGATAGTTGACATTTTTTTGATCTAAAGATCAAAATTAAAATCTAAATTTCATTGATGCCTCATTTTTGGGTGGGGTTTTTATTGATCGACAAATTATTAGAACTTTACTAAAGCCATGAAAGGAATTGCTATCACTGTAATTTATTTTAAGATGCAGTACAGCTTCAGTACTGGTTTTTTACTACTTAATGGCTTGAATATATATCACAAGTGCACAGTTTTGTAAGCAAAGTAAGTCAGTACCTTCCAGAAGGAAAACTGCTGATGTTCAGAACCCCGTGATGTCCATATGCCAGCATGGACCAGCTTTACAAGAACATTTCCTGCAGCATCCAAATCACTTCAGCTGGTCCAAGATAATTCAACAAAAATCACTTACCACCCCACCAAATGAGGAGAAAACATAATTTATTTATTCTTTGAAAAAATTGAGACATTGTTATTGAGCAAAATAGTGATTCTGTTTCCAGGAGGTGGATATAAACCAAAACCTGACTCTATTGGTGTGCACTGACAGTGATGTAGGAGATTTAAGCAGTCAGAAGGTGAATATTTGCCTGCCCTTATAGATGGCAGTGATTCCTAAAGGCTTAGGTCTGCTGGGGTTTTATGACAGCCTGTTAAAGGGTTTTTTCCCCTTGTTTTTGCCTAATTACGCTGTGTTTATGTAAAATAAGGATAACAATCTGATTTAGTATGCATTGCTGGCAAGCACTAAAACCACAGCTTGAACACCTACTTTTTTTGATGTTCCTCAGGCTCTCGAGCTCTCAAGAGTCCTGTAGAAGGAAGGAACTGGTGGGACATTTTTCTGACATCAGGAGAGCACTCCCAGTCAGATGGCCCTGCTTTTAAAGGCAGCTTTTGCAGAGTTTTCTCAGTTTGGAATCAAAAGCAATTGCTTGAAGGGCTGCTGGATAATGGGCTCCATATTCTGTGCTCTAATCAGGGGAAATGCAAGTGGTGATTAAAGCTCAGTGTTTGTGGGGATTAGGCTGCCACGCTTTCCCAGGCAATCCAACGTGCCCATGCCCAGGGAGCACAAACACAGCCAATATCCATGGCTGCAGAACAGGGCACAGCCTGCCTGATCAAAACTGGAAAAGAAGTATCAAGAGCAGATCTGCTCTGGTTTCCAAAGCCTTAATGAGCGATTGTAACTATTACAGTACATGAAATATTCGTCCCTTTCAGTGGAGCTAATGTCAGAACTGAATATTTAATCACGTATTTGCTTTTTTGCATAGCTTAAAGAAAGGTATTGCTGAATATAAATCTACAGAGATGAAAGGGCCAGTAATGTTTTTCAGACAATAAAGTCTAGGTATTATAGAACTATTCTATTTTTTTTGTTCTTACACATACAGCTGGTATAATTTGCACAAAATGGAGAGCAGGTATCCATAGCCTGATCCAATTCCTTTTGAAGTCCTTTGCTTGCTGTCTGAATTTAAGTGGCCGTAGGACTTCAAAATCACTTACCATAGAGGTAAGTCCTCTTTACAACATGGATTTCTCAAGATCAATTATTATTTTTTTAAATCTTCGAAGTATCTGAGGACTCTTCAATTTTTATTTCTTTTTTTTTGCAATCACTAAAGTGGGTATGTAATAAAGCAGAAATGGGGATGAGGAAGCAGGCTTTTGAAAGAGGCAATTAGAAATGTTTTGTATGGGGCACAGAAGGGTTTTCTAAGAGTAATAAGCATTTTGAGGGAATAAGCAGCATAATTCTCAAGTGTGGCTGCACAGCAAAAAAAACCCTAAATATTAGTTAATCTTTACTCATTCCCACGTCAGTTTAGCATTGCTTCCTCTGCACTGAGGAGACTTCTAAAATAGGACATCTGCCACAAATTCTCCTTGGAGAACTAGTTAATGCACTAATCAATTTCCTCCTTCAGCACACATGTCCCTCTGAAAAATTTAGTCACAATATCCGTCAGATTCAGAAAGTTGGAGTAATGGGACTTTGTTTTTGTGATTAACAACATAGGTGAGGATTCACTGAATAAATTGAGGAGTCCTGGAAATCAACATAAATGAAAAGAAAAGATTTATTGTTCTATTAAATGAGGCTAAAGAAATTGGAGTCAAAAGAAGCAGGCACCTCACTAATGAAAAAATATAAAAAGAATATACACCTCGACAGCCTCCTGCATGATGTGCTTTTAATTCATTTCTTGTTCCTTGGACAAGGTGATAACACTGTTCCAGTTTAATCCAATAACCTATCTCCAAAATGATCAGTGTTCTTATTTCAAGCCTTGGCTCCTTTCTGCTTTGATTTGGCTCATATGGTTCCTACCCTTTGATTCCGTGCTCACCTCTTCTGCATGCAACTTGACCTTTTGCAGCTTTTCTCCCCCCTCCCATTTGCCACACTCCCTTTCTCCTCTCTCTTTCATCTTTCCATACATATTAACTCAGCAGGATTTTTGCTCTAACCTTAATTTTCCAGCATCCCAAAGCTTCACAGCTAAAAGGTTGCTGCTAATCCTCTTTCTATTTCTCTTTCTTTATAGTGTATTTTATTCATCCACTTTCATTTCCAGAAATACTTTGTATACATAGACATTTACTCAGACTTGTGTATTCTCCAGAAGAAGCCATTTTTCTAAGCCTTTTTTAATGCATTTTGAGGATCACCAGAGGTGACAAATGTAGAACCATATCTATATGAGGAAAATTCTTATTTTTAGCACATCGTTAAAATTGTATGATATTGAGAAAAAAAATTGCATCCCGGCAATCAGGCAGAGGAAATCACTTCTGTTTACCACAGATGAGAAAGGGACATCCTGCTATCCTTGCAAATCAGTGCAAATGAAGTGGACAGCACAGGGATGAAGTGCCAGGTTCTCAGCAGCTGAACTCTGATTAGGCTAATTCTGCAGATCAGCTTCTCTGAATGCAGAGGTCGGTCAGAGGGCAAAGGTGCTCAAACCTATTCTAATGTGGCACAGGGCCAGGGCCAAGAAACACCACCCCTGCTCCAGGGCTTGAAGGGAAAGGCCTGCAGAAGTCTCCTTTGAACCTGCAGGCACGGGAGTTTCATTCACAGCTACAGATGGAAGAGGCAGGATAGTCCTTGAGGAAGAACTCTAGGAAAAAGCGAGGCTAGAGCAGAAGTTAGAGCTTTTTGCACAGATGGCCACCTCCATAGTAAAGAGAACAATCCATGGGAGAGGATTAGCTTTGACCTTTTTCAGCATGAAGGGTAACGCTTGGAGAAGACTGGGCAGGATGAATCCACAGTACCAAAGAGTCTGAACATTTGCGTTTTATTTTTATCCACTATTAATGAAGAAAACACTGCAGGAAATGTTTTTTTCTTCGGTGGAAACTCAGTCTCCTGGAATTCACAAACTATTGATAGGCAGTGCACTTCTTTTCTAGCTAGGGGTTGGTTTGGGGTTTATTTTTTAGTAGAATTTATTGACAATTTTGAAAATGACAGACGTTAATGATCTGCATAAAATTCATATGCTCACTTGCATTAAAAGAAACCATTTTGTTAGGATATGGCTGTGTAAATTCTTTGGGAACGTAAAACCTAATGCAATAAATTCAATGCAATATAAATAGTTCTTTTAAAGGTATTAGAATATGTGCTAAAGAAATGAGTGGTGTGCAATCCTCCACCTACTGAAGTGAAAAAGCAAAATTGCCATTGTCAGCAATGAGATGGTGATTCCATCCCATCCCGAACAGTAATTTCATCATCTCCTTCAGGTGTGAGTGCTCACTTAATATTTTGACTTATGGAAGAACAGCAGCAACAACAACAACAAAAAATACCACAAAAACAAAACAAAACAAAAACCCCAAAACAAAAACAAGCAAACAAACAAAAACAACAACAAAAAAACCAACCAGAAAAAGCCCCAAACCAAACCAAACCAAACCAAACCAAACCAAACCAAACCAAACCAAACCAAAAATAAAAACAACAACAAGAAAAAAACCAAACAAACAAACAAAAAAAAACAAAACCAAACCAAACCAAAACAAAAAAAAAAAAAAAACAAAAAAAACCCCAAAACAACTCCAAAAAGACTATTCCTTTACTAGGAACTCTTTACCAGATGGTGGAGAAGTGGGTTCTGAGCTGATGAAATTCATCCCTCCCTGCCAGGACCCTGGCATGGTGGGGGTGCCCTTGGAGAAGGGCATCCTGAGGGTCCCATCTGACTGTAAGTGGGACAGACAGGGCACTGCTCTGTGAAGTCTGGTGCAAAGCGCCTGCAGAGAACTTTGTTACAAAAGTCAATTTGCCTGCCAATTTTCAAAGAACAGCAAGTTGAAATAATCAGGTTTTCCATCTCTTCTGATCTTCCCACTTTAGTGTTGCATTTAAGCATATGCTTGTAAAACAAAAAGATACCACGTGGCAAATTGTAATGTTATCTCAGAAAATAATTCCCCTTTGTGTTATTTGCTGCCTATTCTTCTTGCCAAGCCTTGTATTTAATACCTTTTTCAAAGGTTTTACTTCAGAGGAAATGCTAAATGTCTAATCCCCCATGCCCATCAAAAGGAGTGGTCCTCATATTAAACAAAAAGAGCTCCTCCTAATAAGCTTCCCTTTGGTAAATGCATGCTGCTGCCTGTGCTTCCAAAATTAAACAAAACTGGCAGAAATAACCCCAGAATACCCCCAGCCCTGCACAGGAGCTCAGGGGACACCCAGAGGACAAAGCTCTCATTCTTCAGCTTTGCTGCATCAGGTAAAGGTGGGTGCAGCCTCAGCTTTAGGCTGGAAAAAGGCAAAGGCTGCTCAAATGTTGTGCTCACACTTGCTCAGCTCTCTTCTCCCCAATGGCTGGTGGTGGTGGTCTCATGGTGGGAAATTCGGGAGGAAGTCTTCTGGGGAGCAGGACAGGAAACCTTTCAGAGTTTTTATGGAAAGTTTCCCTACACCTTGTTTCTGTAAGAAAGCAGAGAAGTTTCTGGCACCTAAAGTTTTGGCCAAAAAACAAATAGATTTTCCAATAGAATTTTGTCATGAGCTCTTCAAGAATATGTCCAAGGGCTTTCACACATCCATATCTACATTTTTCTCATGTTCTGAGACCAGCTGATGTAAATGCATATCATTTTTTTTTCCAGTAACCAAATGTTAAGCAAATGTTTACAATTTTTTCCCCCTTAAACCCTTTTATAGAATTTAAAACCTTGGGACACTGAAAGAAATGTGTGCCTGATATGGGATGAAAATAGCTTTATAAAATCAAGCTGGAAAGGGAAGACTCATGGATGTGTCATGTGTGTTGAACATGGCTCTTATTGAAACACTTACTATTAGTGTAGCATTTAATCTAAAGTAAAGTCTAGAATTATTCTAATAAAAGTGGAAATGAATTTAAACTGGAATATCTGACTAGAAACATTCTGAGGTATAGAAGACTAGAATTTGGATTTGTGTCTGCAGATGTGAGCAGGGGCAGACACTAAAACTCAAATATTTAAGAGAGTTTGGGAGCTGATGGCCAGATCTCTTCCTGCTTTTTAGATTATCTCTTCCCTTCAGCATACCTGGACCTGCTAAATATAGTAACTTCAGTATATCTGAGATAGAAATATTAACTTTGTAGATATTCTTTCTCCATGAGGTATGATTAGGAGTTTTTAAATTTATCTTTCTAAGCATCTGGAAAGCCATTCCAAATGTCCTTCTTTGATAGTGTTTTAATTTTTAGTTTCTTGTTTTCTAATAAGCTGCTATATACTCAGTCCTACTGTAGAGTAGAATAAACCTCTTTCTTTTCTTGTTGCAAGCTTGGAAATGAAAACTAATGTTATTCCAACTGGGGTATGAAATCTTGGGCTGGGTGAGATGTCATGATATAATCTGGTAAACAGTTTAGATTAGAATAGAAGAGTTTTTTGCTCCCCTTCCCAAATGATTTATTTCTTAAAGCTGTAAAGTCTAGACCATTTAAATTTTATTGTTTCAACAGCAGCAGGTGGAAAATGCTCATACTGTTCTATTGATACATTCTGAACCTGTTGAAACAAAATAAGGGTGACACTGATGATCTGTGGTGGTGCTGAAAAACCTGCAGAGTCATTTTTTTTAATTTGTTTTTTAAGTTTTTTAACTTTTCAAAGTTGTAAAAAATTTTTAAATGTTTAAAAAAGCTTTTAAATGTTGAATTAAAAAAAAAAAAGTCTGTTCTATGTGAATCTGTGCAAGATCTGCACAAAATCCCACATTAACCCAAGCGTTTTTAGGACCTGTTCTTGTGGGAGGACAACCCTGCTCTGGTGTTTTAGCCTTTGAAAAGCTGCTCCAGACCAGGCTGGCCAGATCCTGGGCTCCTGGCTGCTGTACAAACCACAGCAATAAATTCAGTTTTCTCCTCTGCAAGGGTGGTGGGTCCTGGTGTGGGTATTGATCTCAGGTGCTAACTCCAGCCTGAACGCTGCTGCTCCACAAAGCAGCACAAGATCACAGAGCTGCAAAGGCCTAAAAATTGCTGCTTGTTAGAGGAACTCAGGACACTGAGGAGCCCTGAGCTGCTGGAATTGGAGCGGTCCCAGCCCTGGTGGCAGCACAGGGACAGCAAAGAACATCAGTGGCACCTCAACCACATTGATCCAATTACACAGGGGAGGTTCAGGTGCAGCTTCTGTGCCTGCTGCCACTTACAAACATCTCAAGGGTTACTTTTTGCCCTTTTCCTTTTTCTGTCTGCTTTGCTGGGAGGAAAGATTGAACAGAAATATTTGAGTGAGATAACCAGAGTGAGCAGAGGAATCTGTTTGAATGCTCTGCTGTGGACTCCCTGCCTTTCAGGGTGTTGGTTTGCATCAATATCCATCTGCCTGGAAAAAACAGGATTATGCCATTATATCAACACCACTGAATGCACCACAACACCTGAGGATATTTCTATCAAGCTGGACAGAGAAGATGTAAGTGCCTGAATCCCTCTTGCTATGCCACCCAAGCCCCCAGGGCATTTCACAGCAGTTTTACAAAAAGAATATTTCCATACCTAGCATACTGACAATTATTTTAATTCGTTTAAATGGGCATAGCCCTGTGGACAACTTATTTAAAAGCTACACACACTGTTATGTGTTCATTCCCTAAAGGTATTTTTACTGCAGGCACATTTGGCATTGAATTAATTATCACTCTAAAATGTACTTTTGGAGTCAGCCTAGTTTAGCTGGATGAAAAAGCTTTTTGTGGAAGAAATGGTGATTAGAATTTGGGGTCCATAATGGTTTACAAATGTCAGCTCCATTAGTCACTTATGGAAAGTGGGCTCATTCTTCTGAAATCAACTGCAGTGAATCTCTAAATGGTGTTAATTGAAATGGCTTATAGCTGTCCTTAGCATTGGGGACGCTCACAGGCTTCTCAAATATATCTTTATGTTCTTACTGTTCATTGCAGAAGGGGGTTCTGTTACTTGCTTGTTTTCTAATTTAATTACTTTGCTTTTAATTACTCTTTACTTTTCTCATTGATCTTCACTTTTTTTCCTTTTTTTTTTTAATTGCAGCTGGCATCTTTTTGTTACTGAAGTCTACCCTTTCCTAAGTTCCTCTCAAAGTGTTTTCTGTCACACCACTGTAATAGCGGCACCTGTGAAAATCTGACGTAGGTTCCCCTGATTATAGAACCATGGACTCATGGAATCATTTAGGTTGGAAAAGCCCTCCAAGATAATTAAGTCCAACCCTTAATTGCTTCTCAACTAAACTAGAACATGAAGGGCCACATCCACTCATTTCTTGGGATGTTGACTCCACCACCTTCCTGGGCAACCCCTTTCAATGCCTGACCACCCTCTCTGCAAAGAAATTCTTCCTGAAAGAAGAATTTGTAGACTGTGTGAGAGGATTAATACTGAAAATTAACATAAACACATTGCTAAAAAGCAGCCAAAGAAAGCTTTGGAAAATCTTGTGTTGCATGCCCACCACGCTTTATTCACCTCTCTCCTGTCCCTCCATGGGAAAATGCCAGAGCTGCTCAGCTCCAAAAATGTGTCTTTTCAGAGTTGTTTTGCACAGGTGTTTCTGTAATTACGATGCATTTGGAGTAAGTGTTTTGTTTAATGGTGCTTAAATGCATACTTCCATCTGTGACAATGGGAATGACATCAGCCCTGATGAAGTGCCTTTGGAAATGAGGAGTGCCAAAAGATTTTCTTGCCTTCATCTGTGTCCATCCTTACTTTATTTGTAAGAGGAAAATGCATCTGGGTTTAAGTTCAAGCACAGGATGAATGAATGGAACCTGTGAAAGCAAAGCTAAAAGGGAACAAAAGACTGAAAAATACAGAAATTTTCCACATGGCAAGTTCCCAAATAGCTGACTGCTAAATCGGATGAAATAGAGAGAAGTCTCATGACAAATTGAAGTTATGCTAAATAGTACAGTGAAACCATCAGCCTTGTGTTTGGCAGCAGTCAAAAAAGTGCAACAGATATTTGGGACTTCTTAAAGCTTGCTTGAGTCTAAGAACAGAAACAAAACAAATCCTGAGTGGAAAAAAGCGTGGGCCATCTACATCTCGAGTGACTGCAGCTGTGGTTCCTTCCTTCAGAAGGACCTGTTGAAACTGGAAAGATTTCAGGGAATAGAGTGTGATCAAAGATAGGGAATGGCTCCCACCCATTGTTCTGCTGGGCAAGTTCAGGCTCCTGAAAACAGAGGAAAAAATCCGAGATTTGAGAGAAATGAAGGACTACAGAGCCATGAGTGGAATGGAGAGTGAGAATAAAGCCCTGTATTTGCCTTCTGTTTGAATATGAGAAGTAGGAGCTATCAAAGCAAGTTAATGAAAGCCAGATGGAAAAGAGACAGAACAAAGTGGTTCTTCACACCACATGTAGCAGAAATGGAAATGCTTATTGAATGTTGTGGATGAAAAACATTCGGGTGAGCTTGAAAGACCAGGCAGGAACGGGAGAGATTTGTTGTGGGTTACTAAATAAGCAAACCACAACAACCCCAGAAGATCTCCTGAGTCAAAGAAGGGTCAGGGACTGCAAGGAAGAGGAATGTCAAGGAAGGTGTCATGATTGTTGCTTTTTCCTAGATATCCACTTGTGGTCCCTGCTGGAGGAAGAGCACTGAGCCAGGGGGATGCTGAATCAATACAGCCATCCCAATTTTCACAAACTTTTTATTGTTCGAGGTTGTTTAGAGAGGCTAATAGTGATGAAGATCCATGGGAGTGGCCAAGTTCCAAGCTCTGCTTTGAACACTTCAGACCAACACAGGATTTATGATTTGAGGGTTTTTTTCAGTAATCTTAATGGCAGAAGAGAAACATGAGTTTGAAGAAATTAATAAATGAAGAATGGATTTCCTGGGGGAGCTGTTAGAATAATGGATGTGCTCTTTGCTGCTTACAGCACTGCTTTTCAAATGTTTTTAGGAAGATCAGTGTGTCAGAACTGATGTATATTAGTCATCAAATCAGCCTGGTATGGGAAATAATGTGTGTTTAATTGTACATATACTTTGCAAAAGTTATTAAATTGTAGATAAATTTCAACCTCCACAGGCTTTGAGTAGTAAATCCTGTGAACTTCAGTGTACTTCTTTACTCACCCCTTTCTAACATTTCCATGCCATGACCAGGACCAGAGGTGCATGTA
This sequence comes from Camarhynchus parvulus, assembly GCF_901933205.1. Taxonomy (NCBI): domain Eukaryota; kingdom Metazoa; phylum Chordata; class Aves; order Passeriformes; family Thraupidae; genus Camarhynchus; species Camarhynchus parvulus. The sequence goes on along the minus strand of NC_044581.1, from coordinate 17,107,311 downwards.
CTGCAGATTTGCAGCCTGTCCCATGGTTTTGAAGATAAAGGATTAGGAACATCCCCTTAGAAAGCTCTTTGAATAAAGGGGATTTCACTGAGGAGCATCCAGGCAGAGGGATCAGGGGGTTGGTGCTTTCCCCAGAAGGAAAATCAAGTTTGTAGGCCATCAAGACAGGAGACTGGGCTCTCAGCCCATCCACAGAAACTCCAGGATTGTGAAGAAATAAAAGAAAACAACTGCAGATATTTTGAGGTGGAAGAAGGTTCAGAACGTTGAGGATAATGTGGATCAAAAACTCTCCACCACAGAATGATTTTGTAGTGCCTGCTCCTTGATTATACAGTAGGCAGGCATAGAATGAGTTAGATGTAAACAGTATCAAGTGCACAATCATAAATTCAAGTTATTTACCAGAAATCTCAAGATCATTGTTTTCAAGTGCATTTGTGGCCCCAGGAACCATGCATTTACCTTAAAAATCAGCTTTTCTGTTAATGCATTAATAGCATCAAGGTGCATAAGATCAACAAGTAGAAATTCTGAATTACACAGCAAGAGAAAAGGGTCTCAGCTGGGATAATATAGCCTGACATTTCAAAGTCTAAGTATTAGTTTCAGACTTGGCAGTAACTCCATCCATTTGTTTTCTATGTCTAAACAAACAATTTACTATGCCTGTTTTGGTCATTCATTTTCCAGGGGATGTTCTGTGCTTCTCAGCTGGTTGTATCTTAGTCATAAAATGCCCTCTTCACATCTGGATTTCTGTTTGGACATACCAACAGATGCAGGGTCTGTGATTTTTCTTTCTTTTAAAATTTAGTCTTTTTCACCCCTTTCAGTTTTGTTTTTGTTATGTTCTGACTCTACTGGCTCAGTCTCAGAGCTAAGGTAACATTGTGTGTGAATGTGCTGCTATTGAGCTGCCACATTCCCCCCTATTTGTGCTCCCAGATCAGGATATGAGGCAATTGAGATATTCCCTTGTGGAATCTGGTATAGACTATTCCATGGTTTTGGCAAAATCTCAGTAATGTGCTCTACAACAACAATACCAATATACAGACATTCTTGTAATGTATGGCTGGGTTAAATATAAAAGCACCAAGACAAGCAAACAAAAAAAAATCCCCAAAACAAAAACCACTGAAACTTTCTTCTAAGCAGCACAATTTTAGGGCTATGTTGAAATTTTAACAAAGAAACCACTGGCAGACCATTTGAATCTTTTATTTAGTGGAGACTTTACAGTCATATATATTTGTCAGTGCACAAAATGTATTCAAACACTGCAGTTTTGCTTATGTTTGAATGAGAATTATTTCTTCTTTTTAGCCATTTCATGGCTTTTCACTGCTATGACCAGGAGTAAAAATAAAACTCTGTTTTCTTATCTGATGGCACAGACCTTTTCATCATACCTTAATTTGTCTCCTGAGCCTAAGCTTCATTCACAGCTCCATGTTCAATTTAGCCGTGGGCTCCACCACCTCCTTTTTTTTTTTTTTATATTTTTTTAATAACTGCCATCAATTCTACCTAAAATGCCCTCCTATGGATCATTACATTGTGACTTGGCTTTTCCCCTGCACTTTTCCCTGAAAGTTGTGTTTTAGCTGAGGCCTGGGACCTCTGCCTGTCCCTGCCCTCCAGAATTGATCATCTTTTGCAACAGATGATACCTTATCATGATAGTTCAGCCCTTTTCATATCAGGTTTTAAAAAACAAACCAAAAAATCCCAGTAACCACCACTACCTCCAAAGCTATAGAATTTTCTCTCCTCTCTAATTTTCTCATTGGAATAATAGAGATAATTACAGACGCTTTAGGTGATGTCAATGCAGACGCCTACTTAGCTTTGTTTACACCTTTTATTCAAAAATATTTCACATTATTACTAAGGCAGGAATAAAAGAAAAAAAACAGTGAAAATGTATTTTAAATGAAGCAATACTTTGGAGAGTTACAGGAATAGCACTGAGCAGCTCATTGTGCCAAACTGAATGGCAAAATGCAATGCACAATTTTAAATAGTTTTATTGCAGCACAGCACTTTTAGAACTTTAGGAAGTGAAGACTTAAGGTGAAGTTTCACATAAATACAGTATTTCTACCTCTTCCCAGCCATATCAGCAGTGGAGAGCAGAAATGCAGCTGCAATTATAAGCTGCACTTGCAGCTTGAAGTGTAAGAACCCTTCAGCTTCACCTTGGAAAAATGAAATCATGCTAGAGCTGGCTCTTCCCTACAGAAAAGTTTCACACAGCCAAGGCTCTGCAGGACAGATGGCTGTGCTGAGAGCAGGGTGTGAAGAGCACACACAGCAGACATTCCCCATGCAAATCCTGGAGTTTTGCATTTTTCCCCGTGCTCTGTCCTGATTTCTGTTCCATCAAGTCCAATGCAAAGTTTTCAGACAGAAGAAAGACAAAGGAAAAGACAGGCTGGGGTCTCACATTTTTCTTCAGGAAAAGATTGAAATTCATCTTCATCCTTTGGCTAAAAGGACTGGAATATCCATGTCACTCTATTTCAACCATCTGAGCTCAGTGTTAGAACTGAAGTTTCAGTCTCTGTTTTGGAGATGCTCCATTCTGTTTTAATTTGAATTAGCAGTGCAAATGTAGTCCAGTTTACATACTCACCTGGGTAGCTGCAATGAATGTGTGAGATGAAAGTTGATCTCTGTCAGGGAAGGATTTTTGTTTTGCCAAACAGGCTTCTAGGAGCCCTGCACAAATACCTTAAAGAGAGATATCCCTTGAAGGAGGGGAAATGAGACCAGGGCTCCTGTATTCATTCTCAAGTGTCTTTTCAAATGAACCAAAGCTATATAGCAAATCAAAATCCTATTAAGAACAGAGATGACTGAAAAGATATGCTTTGTGTGATTGCTAAATGAAAAAAAACCCAACAAACCATGAACATTCCAAATAAACACATGTTGTTATCTTTTCATCCTCTATTTGATGATTCTCCCAGTCCTTGTATTTACTTACTTAAAACTGAATTGTTATGTAGAGAGCCATGCATGGCTTTACACCAGGTTTCCTCTCATTTCAGTGCCCGTGGGATAAAATCCAGAGGGATAAAATGGCAGCAGAGACAAATCTCTTGAGATATCCACGTATGAATACATGCAGAATCCTCCTGCATTTCCCATGCAAACTGCTCAATGCCAGCTTTGAATTCTGACAACCTCTGCTTACATTTACACATATATTCACAGCACTTCTGCAGCAGCATAGGTGGGTTGTGACTTGTCCCCTTTCCCGAGGAGCACAGCTATGGAAAACATTGTGTGTGACTTGGGGCAGGGAGCTGGGGTGCTGAGAAAAGCAGGAGTCTTGTGGCATCTTGTCTGCAGAAGATAACAAACCAATTTCATATTTCCAAGCTGAGAATTACTCAACCAGCAGTGATACAAGTATCAACTTTTAATTTGCTGTTCTTTCAGATTTTCTTTTTCTTTTTTTTTTTTTTTGTCTCACACTGCAGAGACTTCTAGGCAAACACTTGAGGACATGTAAGAGCATTACACTTTTAATATTATAGTGCTCATTATTTTAATTAATGGCTGCGAGAAGTTGCTTGGAGACAATTTTTAAACTTCCTGAAATGATCATTAATATTTGACGAGAGGAAGAACACTATCTCCTGGAGTAATGAATTGGTGTGTTATGAAACCCCGGATCTGCACACTTCTTGGGCAAAATGTGCTCATTCCTTTGGCTCACACTGCTCCAAGGGGCTGGAGCCTCCACTGGAGCTGGGCTTTCCACCTGCACATGGCGGGATCTCTGGCTGCTCATAGTGACCCCGAGAAAAGCTGGAAAGTCTCTTTCCCCAGCCTGGCACTTGAAGAAGCAGTCAGGGCTCTTCATTTCTCAGTCTCAAGGCTGTTTATTGTTTCTTATCTATAAAATTCTTTCTCCTGCCCTGCCGAGGTCCATCCAGCAGGACAGTTCCAGGCACTCTGCCTGCCCCCAGGGCAGTGTTATGTCTTTATACTAAAAACTACCTGTGCAATGTTTACAATTACTTCCCAATACCTATCACCTGTGTTAGACAGTGAGCTTCTACTCTAAACCAATCCCAAAGTGCCAACATCACAGCAGAAGATGGAGGCCAAGAAGAAGAAGAAGGAGAAAGGCTGGACATGCCCAGATCCCTCCATCTTGCCCCCTGAACCCCCATTCTAAAAACCCCAAAATCGACTTTTCCACCCCGTGATAATTTCACTATTATTCTACTTAAACTGTTGTGGCTTGCAGATCTTCATCTAAGCTTGGTAATTTGTTCCATGGGACATAATCAAACCCACAGGTGTTCTGGGCTCTGTGCCAGGGTCTCTGAGCCCCCTGGCAGGGGTCTTGGCTGTTCTGGACAGCCAGAGGGATGTGCTGGGTTCCCACCTGCACAGTCCTGAGCTGCTGCTGGCTGGCTTCTACCTCTGCCACAGCTTTCTGAAGGGGAAGCTGGATGGTTTAAAACATTCCCTGACTTTGAAATGTGATGTTGGGAGTGTAGATAAAGGGATTTATGTGTTCTGGAGTACCTTGGGCAGCAAGAGACTGAGCCACACACCTGAGGTCTTGTAGCAGGGCTTCTGTGGGCCTGGCAGAGACAGGATAAAGCTTTCCTCTGCTTGGTACCTAGACATAAACATCTCTGAAAAACACAGTCCTGTAGCTTGGCATGTGGGATTCTCACAGAATGTTCCAGCTCTTGTATTTAGATCCAGCTGGAATTATTAAGATATTGGAGGTCATGAAGAACCTCAACTGCAAACTTGCAAGGACCAGATTCCACTGCTCCATTCACTCTTCAGCTGAGGTTTCTTGTTTCTGTCTTTTCTTTTTAAACCTTTCCCATTGTTCAGATGGTCCTGAATGGAAATCTTCAGTCTCTCAGTCCTGCAGTTTCTGCTCAAGTTTCACCTTTGTCAGGTGTGCATGGACTGCCCTACGGTCTGTTCCTTTCTCTCCATTCCTTGGCACCTGTTGAACCAGCTTGCTTAGTGCTCTTGTCTGGTTTTCTTCCTTTTACTGTAATCCATAATTCATTTCCTAATTAAAAAAAAATCCTTAAATATCCATTAAATAATTTTGTCAGTGCATTATGCAATATGGCTGTCTCATACAAAGCCTACAAAGAGAATAGCTGATTTCAGTGATCATGTGTGGAAATTCATGCAGGAATCTGAATAAAGCCTTCAACTCTGACAGCCAAATTTTGTCTTTAAGGGATAGTAAAGAGGAAAATGCTTAATCTATACACACCCATATCATTTGACCAGGAGAAATACTCACGTCCCAAATTTTCCGTAAAGGAAGGCAGGCAGGCTCTTTTTGGTGGTATCTGGGCACTCAAAGTAGAGAACTTGGGAAAGGTATCCACTTCAGATGATTAATCAGTCCAGTTAAGCTGGGCATCCAAACTTGGTGCTTCCCAGAATCTGTAACTGTTTTCAGAATAAACCAGAGTACACTTTTTTTATTTGCAGTATTTCCTATTCATTCAGAATTTTTTGAAATGAACCTTCATTTTCAGTTAACCAGTTAGATTTCACAAGGCAAAAAGAAAGAAAAAAATATTAATTTCATGCTGTCCTATTTTAATAGCAAGATTTCTTTGTTTGGATGAAACACACAAGTAATGACTGCACAAGATAAAAGGCATAAACTGAAATGAATACCTGAAAATTCTTGTAAGGATGATCTTTAATAGTTCTACAAGTTATTTTGAACTAATAAGTTATGGTTGGTGTTTTGCTACTGTGTTGGTCTCAGTGGACATAATTAATAGAGAAGTTGTTTTTTATTTTTAACAAGAATATTTTCTAGTGCCCCTGAAAATGAGGGCATTTTTTCTAATTAATAATTCTCTCTGTTTAAAAGGAATAATATTCAGTTATAATAATGGCCACATTCATTGCATGACTGGAAGGCAGCTGCTCAGCATACTGTGAAGTCCTATCTCCAAAGCACAGTTCTGAATGAAATTCTAAGCTGGTATAAACAGGCATAACTTCATTAAGTTGAGAGGAATTATGTTTGCCTGCTGCAGTCTGGAGATGGCCTTTACTATCATTTGAGATATTAAGCATAGCAGAAAGTCCCTGACTTCCCTGCTTTAGAAAAGCTTTGGAGCTTTTGGATGTACTGTAAACAAGAATAGGGCAGATTGGCAATTTAATTTTGTCTAATGGCACCATTTCACCCAAGGTGTGTCATTAAGCAACACAAAGAATTTTTGAGGCTGTGAGAGGAACTCTGGAGTCATCGGTGCCTTTGTTGTGTGACATGGTGCAACTCATGTAGAGATTCATTTTGCTAATTATGTGGATAAAAAACTGTGGTGGGAGAAACAAAAGACTATTTCTCATTCAATTAAATCTATCATTAAAATGTTTTTTCCGGGACTGTAGTTCTCTCAGCACTTTAGAACGAACTGTTTGTTCTCATAGGTGATTTGAAAAGCAAGGTAAGACAAAATCAAAACCTTATCCACTACAGAGGACACCTTCCCCTGCCCCATCTCCATCCAAGGGGGCAGATTTACACTGTGTAAAAATCAAGAACTGGTTACACAGTGATCCTTGCTTGGTGAGGCTTTACTAATCTGTCCAAATTTGTTTGGGGTTTTTTTGTGAGAGGGTAAAAAATAAAGCAGTTGAAACATTTTGGTGAGGAGAGAATATTGTGTTGTTCCAACACCTATTAAAAAAAAAGTATAACTAATTATTTTTTCAAATTCCTTGATACTGAATGTTCTCTGTCCTACATGCCTGAGGTGTTACAGGTGCTGTTCCATCTAATGACTGCCTGAAATTCTGAAATTCTGGCACCACCCTGAGCTGGCAGAGATCTCCTGGCAGACTTGGCCAGGTTCACTCTGCTCTCTTGAGGCTGTGCCTTCTCCAGGCTCCAGCCAGGGCTGGAAGAGCCCTGTGTGCTCTGGAAAGCTTCTGCCTGTGACAGTGGCAGTCTGGAAGTGGCAGCTTCAGCAGAGCCTAATGTGGTGGTGCTCACAGGGGTCCCAGGATGAGGGAAGAGATGAGGATCTGACTCCATGTTTCAGAAGGCTGATTTATTATTTTATGATATATATTAGATTAAAACTATACTAAAAGAATAGCAGAAAGGATTTCATCAGAAGGCTGGCTAAGAATAGAAAAGGAATGATAACAAAAGCTTGTGTGTCCAACAGAGTCCGAGCCAGCTGACTGTGACTGGCCATTAATTAGAAACAACCACATGAGATCAATCACAGATGCACCTGTTGCATTCCACAGCAGCAGATAACCATTGCTTACATTTTGTTCCTGAGGCCTCTCAGCTTCTCAGGAGAAAAAAATCCTAAGGAAAGGATTTTTCATAAAATGTGTCTATGACAGCCTGTGATGAGTGGGCTCCAGCCCAATGGGACAGGCTTAAGAGGTATGGAAACAAAGATGAGTTTTGAGCAAATCTTCCTGCAAATCTCAGGCTCTAACTAACTTTATTCTGCCCCAGCAGCTCTCCCAGGATCAGCCAGCATCCCCTCTTGTCCCACTGCAGCAGGACTCCATGAAGAACTGGTGGGAAGAGGTGTGGAAATAGGGAATTCACAGGGAATTCACTGGGAATGGGTGTGAATTCCATGTAAGTGTCCACAGCACCAGTTTCTAACAGAACAGCCTGGGAGTTCTGCATGGACTGTCATGGATTTTTGATCAGTCCCCCCAAAAGGAAAATGACAGAGATGAGAGGAGGAAACAAAATGTGAAAAGCAGATGAATCAGACAGCAGCAGAAGAATCTCTGCTGAGGTCAGAGCACTGAACTATAAAAACCCTCACTGAGTACCCTGCATGGGCTCCCAGCTGAAAAATATTTACTGAGTGCGTTTAACCAAATGGATTTAAGTATACAGAATCCATTTGCAAAATGTCTACAACTATTGGGTAAATTGAGCTCATTGTTTGTGTGGTTGTCTCTGCAATCAAACTGTAATCATGTGTAAACTGTGAGCAACCATGTGCAGTTCATATGCAATTATTTACAAACTGGTTTTGTGAAATCCAATTGTATTACCAGTGGTAATGAACTTCAGTGTGTAATAGGTTTTTTTTTAACATCTTTAAAATGCTTCAGTGCCTTTCTTCCTATTTTAAGCCCTTCTGAATTTAAAAATAAATTTATATATACTATAATACACATTTCAGGATTACCTTTCATTTAGCGATGAAGTTCATGCCACAAAATGCAGAGTGCCTTGCCATAACCTGCTTTTGCCATGAGCACTTGATCACTCCAGCTCAAACCTGGCGTGGATATTGTAATTCAGAGTAGAAACTCTGAGGGCTGATAAAACGCTGAGAAAAGTTTTAAGCTGTGCTACTTTCTTTTCAAGGCTGCTAAAAGGTGTTTGTTGTTTGCCTCCTTCCCAATCCATAAGCCTTTAAACCTCGAGCAGTAAGTCAGCACAGCTTTGCACGTGGTGAGAAATGAATAGCATTAAAGCCATTTCGTTTAAAATTCCTCTTTCTACCTTCTCTGGGAAGCAAGGCACAAACATTTCATGGAGTTGTGAAGCCACCTGAAAGCTTCACTTTTGAGAGGACCTCATTAGTCTCCTCTTAACTGCTTAAAGCACACAACTGCTTAAAGTTTTAATGCCATATCACCAGAAAAACATGTCCCCAGCCCATAAACACATAAAAATGTCTGGGGGATAGAATGTAAGAAAATAAAGAGAGTGCAGAAGGTAGTCTCACCCCTGAGGAGTTGCAGCTGTACTAATCAGCAAAGATTAGGAACAGCCCTGCCCTTAACAAGCCACAGCTGAGTCCAATAAGGATGAGTGCTATAAAAGAGTGGGTTAGCTGGGTGAGGAGAGAGCTGGAGTTTGTTGCCTGTGCTGTGAAGAAGAAGAAGGAGTCAGTGCTGTGAGGAGCTGCCCATGAGAGATCATCAAGAAGGTATGGGGCTTTTGCAATAAGATGATACCAACAATGTTCTGTGATGGGGCTTCTTTTCCATAGTTACCCCATGACTCACAAAAAAGAGCAAAATTCTTAGCCTGAGCCTTGTGTCATGCTATCACAGTTTTTGCTGACATTTTGTGTTCTGCGGGTCAGAATGTGGTAGGAAGGTGTTGGAGTCACGGTTTTTGGAAAGCATGATTCTAACAGGCATAAATCCTGAGGGTCCTTTAGACTGCCTTCTGAAGCTGCTGAAGCCAGGCCTGTGAGCTTTTTCCGCTCTCTTACAACCACAGCTGTAGCAAACAGTCCCATGGAGATGTAAGAAAATAAGCAGATTTTTGTCCCCACAAAAACCAAACAGCTGTGGAGCTCTACAAAGAACTATTTTCCCTGTCCTAGGAATAATCATCTCCATGAAGAGAGAACTGTCAGACCAGATCCTGGGAACCTGGAGAGGAATGTGGGGAAAATATGCTAAATCAGGGTCTGAGAGAATATTGAAAATGTTACATGAGAAAAGGAAACCAAAGTCATCCTGATACTAAAATTCTGATTAGACAAAGGTGTTCCTCTCCTGAACTTCCTAATTTAAGTAGTTGCTTCTTTCCTTTTATGAGTATATAAGTTCATTCCTGTTCTTCCTCCCCAAAAATTTGTCTGGCGTGTCTTCAAAGAAAAATGTCACAGGACAACAGTGTGTTGCTAGGGGAAAATGTCAAGGTGAAGCCTGGCCATACATCATCCCCAAATGCTGAGGCACGAGGATTTCAAGGGGGAAGGTGTTTATCATATGATATTGTTCTATTACAATGACTCTATATTTCTGTAGTGCCAGGTGATGGATGTGTGCTGGCTGTGATCATTCTCCTCCTGCAGCAGTTTGTGGTTCACTGTGGCCCTGTTAAACAGCTGCATCCTCATCACTGTGGCCAGGGGCATGTGCTGGCCACTGCCAGCCTGGGCACAGCACAGCCCCCAGTGCCAGGGTGTGCAACCAGCATCTATCCAGGAACAGACAGCACAACAGCAGCAGCTGCTCTCCTAAAAGCTTTGTGAGAAATGCTAATCACTTCCAAAAATTTAGAAGGTTGATTAAAACCTTATTAAAAAAACAATACAACAGAAGACTAAATTGAGAAAATATTACAGCAATGGGAGCAGAGGATTTTTCCCACCATGTGCTCATCCTCACAATGGATGTTCTGCCTTTTAACCTTTTAGCCCCTCCCAAAATCTTGTCAATTGACTCCTTCCTTGCTGTCCAGTGGTGGAGATCACTGTCTTACGCCTTGATTGGAGGCCAGGCATTGCCATAGTAACAATCCCACCCTCCCAAATGTCTCAAACCCAGGCCACCCCCTGGTTAGCAATGCAAGGGGGTGAAACGTAACTATAAATCTTTAAAACTTCTCTTAACATATACATAATATTTGCCTTTTAATTGTGAGAGTCAGCTGTCATATTACTCGTCCATCACAGCTTCTAATGAAGATTATTTGGCAATATGGATGGGCAGCTTGTGTGAAACACAGAAAACAATATACAGGGTGTGAGTACAGTAAAACAATATTCGGGGAGTGACCACAGTTGGGAGCTGGAGCTTCATTTGGGGATGTGGGAGGGATGTCCTGAGTGCATCATCTCTCAGGGGTTGGGTCCCAGCCCTGCCTCTCCTCTGAGTAGGACAGAGAGCAGTTGTGCTCCCTCAGTGCCATCAGGAGAGCTGTGTGACACAGACAAAGCAGCACTTCTTGTCACAGTCATGTGTTCTGGACCATTTCATTGGTGTTTTGGGGGGGGCATTTTTATTTGTTTTTAAGGCAACAGGCTTGGAGGTAGAATTAGAACTGAGCCACCTGCCCGTTTCAGGTGGCCCGGGTAGCCAGAGAGTGTTGGTGTGAACTCCCAGCCAGTCCGTAAAGTCTCAGTGACATCAAAAAGGGCAGTCATGCAAATAGCCCAAGAAGGTACTTACATAAATAAGCTTTTCTTCATTAGGAAGTAGAAAACAAAACTCTAGCAGAGCTTGTAGACACCTCATTTTTTAAATAAGGCTATTTTTTTTTTAATGAACAAACATGATGAAGAGATCTGATTTGTTTGTGTGAGTACTGATATGTCTGTGTGAGAACATTTATTCTTGTCTTTGAGTGCTTGCTTGTCCCAGAATAATTTGCAAACTGAGTTTGTACTGAAATTTTCTTACGTTTCTGCTAGTACCCATAGCCTTGGAAACAAAATATTTTTATTTCAGGTACTCATTGAAATTAATGAATTAACATGGATGTTAAATAATGCCAAAATTTTATAGTGTATTTCATAGTGCATCACAGGTATTTTCAGGAATAAATGGGAGACTTCGTAAATATGATCAAGATCCTTCCAGTTGGACTGGAATCAGCGACATGTACTTGTGGAAATATCTACACTTTGTTTTTATTCACTGAGCTATAACTGTGCCCAATATAGTTTTTTTACAGCTTTGGGTACTTTGCTATGGGAAATCTTGACTTGTTTTTTACCTTCCCAAGGCATGGCCTGTTGAGATTTGGGACTTCAGATAAAAATACTCTTGGCACAATTTCGGGGGATGATGGGACTATTACTGAGCAGAAATTGTGTATGGAACAGAGCACAGCTGAGAGTGAACCTGAAGGAGACTTCATTCCCTCATCCCAGCATCAGCTCCAATGGGTTTTTACTCTGAGCCACGTTGTAATTGCTAATTGTCCCCCCATTGTCGCCACATTTCTCTTCACAGAGAAAAGCAAGGCACAATTCTTCCCAAGAAATTTCTGGGATTCACATTCTCTGAACCTCAGAGAAAGAAAAAACAATTCTTATCGCATTTGTTGCTCCTGTGTTTGTTCACAAGTGGAATGCATTGTGGAAGATTGTTTACCTGAAGGGAATTGATAATTGGATTGTGGTGTGAGTGTTTTGATTCACTGACCAGTTGGATCCAGGTGTGTCAGAACTGTCAGCTGACAGTCACGGGTGCTGAGCAGTGGAGTGCAATTGAGTGCTTGGCAGATTCAGTTTAGATTTAATGTAACATAATGTAATATAATTTAGTATAATATTATATAGAATATAATATTATACTATTATACTACATTACCTAGTATAATAGTATAATATTATATTCTATATAATATATAGATCTGTAATATTATGCAGAATATACTGTATATATAATATATATACTATATATGCTATATATACTATAGTGTACTATATATATTATATATAGTATCTATTATATGTAATTATACAATTCTATATAATTATATATAATATATACTATGTAATTATATATATAATTATATACTATTATATATACTATATATAATTATATACTATATAATATTATATATTATATATAGTATCTATTATATGTAATTATACAATTCTATATATATATATAATATGTACTATGTAATTATGTATATAATATTATACTAATATAATATAGCATAATAAAGTCATTAATTAGCCTCTGATATCAGTGGAGTCCTCCTCATCATTGCTCCCTGCCACGAGCTTGTATTGCTCTGAGAGCCCCTGGCAGAGCAGAGCACTGCAGACCTGGCTCTGGGGGCTCTGCCTGGACAGACAGACTGCTGAGCACTGGGGGTACATCCATGGCATCCCTCTCCCACACAGGGAGAAATCCTTCCCTCTCCAGGTTAGTCACCCTTTTCAGCAGGCCCTCTGTGTCTGCAGAGTGTTTTAGCTGACACGTAGCACTCTTCACAAAAAATAACTGCAGAGAGGTTTTCAGGGAGCTTTCCTGTGGCTCCCCAAAGCCTCTACTTTGGGGAACCACAGGAGGAGGGTGAGATGTGTCTTTGTCTTTATTGCCCCCAGTGTTGTTCAAGTCAGGACCAGCTACATTTTGCCTTGTGTAAAAATCATGCATTTACTACCAGAAACCTGAAATGGGAGAATTTCATCTCATTTAGAAGTGACCTTGCTAGAGAGGCCTTGAAATCTATCAAAATATGCATTTCTACCTTCCTTAAGAGATACTGCTCTTAAGTAATTTGATGGCAATGGAGATAATAGGAAAATGATCTGAATCTTTGCTTTTGCAGAGGTATGTTTGACTATTATTCTGCCTTTCTACATCAAGAACTCATTCAAGAGAAATATGTGGAGTGGATTGTTCAGGAAACAAGATCAGTTTGTTTTATATCAACAACATATTCAAGCAGCCCAGCCAAGCTGATATTTCTTCTGTAATACTGCTCCTTTTGTGCCAGTGCAGGGAAGGAGGTAGACAATTTAGGTTAGGTTGGTTTTTTTTAATAAGTAGTGGCTTTTTTTTTTAATGTCATGCACATTCTTCGTTTACAAATTTGGAAAATATTTGCAAACATTAATTCCATCTTTTAATGACATAAATTAGCTAGTAATCAAGATAAACAAAGAATTTGGTTTGGACTTTCAGGCTGGATTGGAAATATGACGACTCAAAAACTCCAAATGGAAATCCTGTAAATACTCACTTGGACTTCCAAAGAGTTTGATGTGTTCTTTTCTTACAAGTTAAATTCAGCAGCAAAGCATCATCTATTTTTGAAACTCTTGTTCTAGGTGGGCTGCAGCTCCCTCTGTCCTGCTGTACTGTACAGACTGAACTGTAGATCAAACACAGCCTCACCCTTGAACCCCATCATTGTCATCAGGTGAATTCCTGGTCTTTGGAATCAGGTGAAAGTGCCTGCAACTGGAAGAACTTTTGGTTTAGGACTAGATCTCAATTAGATGTGAGAACCAGAGTTCTGGAAACCAGGACTGTCCTTTTGGCTGCAGGCCACATTTGTAGAGGATTAAGAAATAATGAAATATGTCACTTTATTCTGCCAGAACATTTTAGAGCAGCTTTGGGTGCAATTTCACATCCTTTGTGTTTGTTTCTGATTTGTTAGTGGAAGGTTTAAAGTGTCATGAAGCAAATGAGATTCTGGTCCTTGGGTCAGGCTGGAGATTTCAGTGAGATACATTACGTAGCTTCATATTTTTCATCTGATTTTTTTCATGTCTCATGAAGAGATGTTGAACCTCTAACTTTCTGAAAGAAGAGTATTCTTGTCCTCTTCACTTCCCTGTATCTTTGCACAACACGTTTTCAGTCCCGCTGGGCTGGCACCAATTGCAAGAACGTGTTACTTACATTCGTTTTTTTTGTTTTACCACATGTTCTCTAAGGAATTTTCAAGCTTACAAGGCTATGAAACTATAAAAATGAAAAAGATTGGGGAGTTTTAGGCTGTATCAAAGGTACTTTTCATGGCTTATGCTCTCTGAGAGTCATGCACAATCAGGTTTCAGACAGTGCTCAAATAGATCTGGAGTCGGTATTGTACCACTGACTCCATTATCAGCTGCTGCAGTCCCAGGGTGGCAAAAGGAGGCCACATCTTTTTGCTCATACAGACATCTAAAAATGTTGGCTATTGTGGGATTTCATTTAATTCACACCATGGAAGAACAGGCAGCCGGGAAAAATAGATTTGTTTTGTCCATTGGCGAGTTACAATTTTGTCAATTTTTCTGGGAACTCTTGACCCACTGTTCCTGTTCCTCTTGCCAAAAGAGGATGAGTGCTCTGGTGTTGGCATTTGCTGGACCATTACATCAGAAGTCAAGAGAAATGTGGGGAATAGTAAATCTTGCTTTCCCAGTGGAATAAAGTTGATGATTCAGACTAGAGTTATCAACGGCAGGAGCTGCTCTTAGTGGGCAGGACCACGTTTGTGTTGTTGCAGTGGAAGGGCTGAGACTCCTCTAACTCTGGAGGGATGTTCACCAGACCCTCAGGATCTGGGCTGTCTGCTTTAGGTGCCCAAAGAGGGCCACTGGGTTTCTCCTGAGTCCATTTCCACCTTTTGTCCCTGCAGGAGAGCCCTTTGCAACCAGCACCTGGGGTTGCAGAACCTAAGCCTGAGGTTAGAAGGGACCTCCAGAGGTCTTCTTGTCCCACCCCACTGCTCCAGAAGGGTCACCAGGGTCAGATAATTTTGAATATCTCCAAGCATGGAGACTCCACAAATTTCTGGGCAGCCTGCACCAGTGCTTGGTCACCCTCACAGTAAATATGGTTTTTGATGTTCTGGTGGAACCTCCTGTGTTTCAGCCTGTACCCACTGCCTGTCACTGAGCACCTCTGGGAAGGTCCTGGCCCACCTTCTGTACCCCTTCCCTTTAGATATCTTTATAGATCCTTGTCTCTTTTTGAAGAGATCTCCCAGTCCCAGCTCTCCCAGCCTTTCCTTGTGTGAGAGAGGCTCCAGTCTCCCAATCACCTCGGTGTCTCTCCACTGGACTCTCTCCATTCTCCTTCTTCACTGGGGAACCCGGTATTAGATACTGATTTTCCTCTTTAATTCCCATTTTTAGTGTTGCTATCAACACTTATTTCCCCCCTTCAGGTAGACATACACATATTGTTTTCAGGAAAAAAATCTAAATATCCACGTGGAAAATGGCCACAGCCCCAAGGCTGCCAGAGCTCCAGGAGTGCTTGGACAACATCTCAGGTGTGGGGTGGGGTTGTTGGGGTGTCGTGGGCAGGGACAGGAGCTGGGTTGGATGGTCCTTGGAGCCCCTTCCAGCTCTGGATATTCTCTGATTCCATGAAAATGAAAACCAGTTTATATAATGGAAAACATCCAAATTTATACAAGACCTGTGCCCCTGTTAGAATGGAATTCTGAAAATTTAATGAGCATTGGCTCTTACAGCAGATCAGTTTGAATCAATGAAGAAATTTTATCAATTTTCTAGGCACATGGATGGGGCAGAACAACTTATCTCCAGCTTTTTGGTCTGAGTGCAGGAGTGCCTTTTCCATCTGATAGGAACTCTGAATGCTTATTCTGACTTTGGGGAAAAAAATCCTCTTTACACTCTCCAGTGGTATCTTCAACGATGAATAATTAATTTTTTAGAGTGAAAAAATCATTGTAATGGAATTGACCTTTCCCTATAGCAATAGGTTCAATCACTTCCATCTGTCACAAGTTCTTTGCAGGATTTTAATTAATGGTGAAAAATGTTTTCTCCCCATGTCAGCGTGTTGTTTAGAATCCCAAGCACCTGAGTGCTTCAGAAGATTCTGGCAATACAATAATAATTGAAAAAAATAATGAAAAAGCACCAAACCTTCTGAGATCAGGACAGATTTCCTGGGGAAAAATCTGGAAAGCAGTAGAACCTCTATCTTCTCCCAGTTGGTCTTGAAGCCAGAAAATAATGACAAGTAATCAGTCTTCCCCAGCAGGCTGGGAGCTGATGAATCCAGATTTCCAAAGAGCAGCTTTGCAGCAACATGGCCACATCCTTTCAGAGAGCTGTGTCAATTACATCTAGCTGAAAATGGCTTTTTTTTTGGCCACCCACAGCCTAAAACTGATACTTTAGCAGGAGCAGTGACTGGACAGCTGCCACAGAGCTGCAGTGAGGTCTGGCTTCACCAGCAGCTGCACAGATCCTGCGTGGGCATTGCTGCCTTGTCAGCAGTGCCTGGAGGGCAGGCACACACCCAGGGATGGCTCAGCCCTTCTCTGGGGCAGCAGAGCAGCCCTGAGGTGTCCTGGGCACAGGGAGGGAGCCTGGAGCTCACTGCATACCCACCCTGCAGGGCTGCAGGGATTGGGAACCATCCCTGGGCAGCAGGCACTGCTGGCTCCTCAAAAACTGCAGGCAGGAACTGATGGGCTCTGTGAGAGTGCCCTGTCACTGTGTGAGAGTGCCATGACACTAGGAGTGTGTCACTGTGTGAGAGTGCCATGTCCCTCTGAGGCTGTGCCCTGTCACTGTGTGAGAGTGCCATGACACTAGGAGTGTGTCACTGTGTGAGAGTGCCCTGTCACTGCCATGGGTGAACACTCCCTCAAGGGGTCTCTGAGTGTGCCCTGTCACTGTGTGACTGTGCCATGTCACTGTGTGACTGTGTCAAGTCACTGCCATGGATAAGCATTCCCTCATGGGCTCTGAGAGTGTGCCTTGTCACTGTGTGTGAGTGTGCCATGTCATTCTGAGTGTACCATGTCACTGTGTGACTGTGCCACTGTGTGTGCCATGTCCCTGTGGGTGACTGTACCCTGTCACTGCCATGGGTGACCATTCCCTCATGGGCTCTGTGACTGTGCCCTGTCACTCTGAGTGTGCCACATCCCTGCCATGGTGCTGGAGTGGCAGTGCCCCAGAGCTGCCTGCAGTGCTTTGCTGCTCCATGTTGCCACGAAATGCTGAATGCAATCTCTCCCCTGCTCACACTGCTGCTCCTGCAGAGCAAACCAGAGTCACTTGTGGCAGTTTAACATAAATGTTGCTGCCCAGTTCTCTGCTAGTTCATCATCTTTGCATTGAAGCCAAGATTACTTAAATTTTCACTGCTGCTTACCAAGGTGAGTGAGAACAGAGTTCCTCCAGCTGCCATGGATGCAAGCCCAGCTGGATTTGCAGCTGCAGTGAGTGGGGCTGTGTCCCTGCAGTGGTTGTGTGACCGTGTTCACAGGGGTTTTTGGATGAGGGAAGAGATGAGGATCTGACTCCATGTTTCAGAAGGCTGATTTATTATTTTATTATATATATTATATTAAAACTATACTAAAGGAATAGAAGGATTTCATCAGAAGGCTAGCTAAGAATAGAATAGGAAAGAATGATAACAAAGGCTTCTGTCTTGGACTCTCTGTCCGAGCCAGCTGGGCTGTGATTGGCCATTAATTAAAACATCCAAGATGGACCAATCACAGATGCACCTGTTGCATTCCACAGTAGCAGATAACCATTGCTTACATTTTGTTCCTGAGGCCTCTCAGCTTCTCGGGAGGAAAAATCCTAAGGAAAGGGTTTTTCATAAAAGATGTCTGTGACAGTTGTGTCCCTACACTGTCCCTGCACTGAGGTGTCCCTGCAGTGCTGGGAGCAGGCTGTCCATGCATGGCTGTGCTGTCCCAGGGAAGGCACAGCAGGGACAGGGCTGTGTGCTCTCTGCAGGGCTCTGGGGATGCTCTGCTGTCTCAGCACCCCTGCTCACACCCTCTGGCTGCCTCCAGGCACAGCCCAGGCTCCCTCCTGCCTCTGAGGGGTGGCTGAGCTCGGCTTTCAGAGCTGCTCTTGCTCAAGTCCAGCCGGGGGTGTAACAAGGCAGTGAGCAGGGTTTAGCTCAGACCCAGTTTTGGTTGCTGAGCAAATAGCAGCAGTGCTGCCAGCCTTCATTACAGCCACAGACAGATGGTCTGGACTGAGAGACCAGCAATTAATGTACAATGTGTTCTTTGTTGGCACTTACCACAAAGGCATTTTTTGTGTGTATAAACTGTCTCATTCTTAAAACTTATTTTGTTTTGTGACTCTAGTGCCTATATGGAGCTGGAGGGAAGTAATAATTCTGTGTAGGTTTTAAGTGGAGGAGTTGTTCTCTTTTTCTCAGCTTTCATTCCATGTTCTAATTACTGAACATAATTTTTATTTTTGAAATACTCCTTGTTATCACAGTCAGTTCTCCCTAATGTATCTCCTGCATTAAAATGAGCTACTTGCCCCTTAGTATCCCAGTTAAATTGTGAATTTTATAATTTCCATCAGGATCTCCTGCAGAGGAAGGAGAAATTTAAGTCATTGGAGTACATGCATGCATTGGGTCCAGATGTTTCCCTGGGTGAGAATCACTGAAGTTTTGCAACCTGACAACTTTACTTGTTACTTTTTTACATTATTTTGATCCTCCAGGTTATTATCAGACCCTTAACTCATTCCCTAAACAGAATCCAACATGAAATGAGGCAGATGTGTTCCTCAAAGCCATTTCTGGCTCCCTGACTATTCCTCACTTATTCTATATCCTGAATCCTCCTTTGGCTAGAGCTCTATTTCCAGATATCATTCCCAAAATTGCAAACCAGAAGCCACCAACTTTCCAGGATTCCTGCTGAAGCCAGGGTGCCTGTGGAGGTGGCACAGTCAGCACGTGGCTGGCTGTTGCTTTTCTGCCAGATTCAGGCTATAACGTGAGGCAGAGGTGATGATCTGCAAAACCAGAGTCATTTTAATGCCTCATTTACTTGATCCTATCAATTCTTTCAATGAAGTTGGAAGGGTTTTTTTTAGCTCTGCCTTTGAGGTATTTGGGAACTTATTTGATCAGGATGGAAAGTCTCAGATGCTGAGGACAAAAATATGTGATCATATAATCATAGTCTGCTTCATGGGCAAGAGATGAGATAATGTTCTGGGATTCATTTTCCAAAATATCTCCCTCCAATCTTTTTTTGGTCTTTTTTCACTTTTGAAATTGAATTTTGTATATGCAGTAGAGAAGGCCAGGCAGATAAAAATTTGGACTGTAATTATGAATTGTTATATGTAAAAATCCAGCTTTCCATTCAATAAGGAAAATTTTCTGAGGAAAATTCTTTAACATCAGAGATAGAGGCTGTTTATTTACAACCACACTTATTTACACTGGATTTTGTAGGGAAAAAGCACTGTTAATACCATTAGGAACATCTCTTTCTTTAAACATTTGTGGCGCAGTCCTCAGGTTAGATGTTGTTACGCTGGGAATGTTTTTCCCAGTATTACACATTTTTCCACCACAATTCCTCACTATATCAGTCTGTGGCTGATGTTTCTAAACTCCAGATTGTTGTGAAATAAGGAGAAATAAGTACTCATTGTTGGCAGATGCTGCTAATGTGGCTTTTCCTGACATTGCTTGTGTCTTCTGAGACTGGGTGTATTTGTGTGTGTCTGTGTATTTTTTGTCGAGTTTTTGTTTGTCTTTTTGCTTTGATGAGGGAGGGATTGTGCTTGGGTTTTGTTGTGTTTGTTGGGGTTTTTTAACAATATCTCAGTAAATTCTCAGCTGTATTCTATAGAAACAGATCTGTGCCTGAGTGATAGACACATCTTGCTGTAGTGGTGCTCCTCAGCTCATGTCACATTGCTCATTGTCTCGTGGAAGAGGTGCTTTTTGTGTCTAGGAACTGTTTCTTGTAATTCATTTTTTGTCTCCCCTCCAGCCCTTTTCCCAGAATTGCTTCATTTACAACTGCAACTCTTAAGCTTCTAAGAAAGCATTTAAATTTGAGTAATGCAATTTCCCACTTTCTCTTCCTCACTGTCCTGTTTTGTAGCAGCCTGAAATGAGAGCAGCAGGGTGTGAATTCCTGGGGTTGAGGGCTCAGTTTCCCCCAGAGCACAATCCCTTCATCCCTGCCCTGGAGACACAAGGAGCAGCCACAGAGCAGTGGCTTGGTCCTTGGGATGTTGCTGATCCTGAAAATGCACTTCCCTGGGAGCTCTGATGAATTGATCAGCCCTGCAGCTGCCTTGCATATCGAACAAAAGACGTTTTCCACCCTTTGGACGTGGAGAAAAAAGGATATAAAGGAGGTATGGCCTCATAAATCAATCCAGCTAAGCCATCCTCACAGACACCTCATTGAAAGAAAATATTTGTTTCCACTTCTCTTCTACATCATGAAAATCTTCATAGTTCTGTGCTGGGTTAAAATATAACTGCAGGGCTGTGGAAATTCATGGTGGTCTGCAGTGAAGCCCTCTAGGACTGAGATTATCTGTGAGGTCTCCAACGCATCTCTTGTGTTTCCTACGTATGGAATAGAAAACATCTGGCTTGGGACTGAACTACTTGGGGAGAAATTAATATTTATGAGCAGTAGCTTTGTTTTAAAATACTTACCTTCATTCCAGAATCTAAAGGCCACGAAAATATTAATTTGTTAATTATGCTGTACAATCTTCTAGAGTATTTGGTAAAGGAATAGCTTTCTGTACAGAATAAGCCCTTAGCTGCCCTTTTAGAGGCGGGCAGTAGGAAATCCAGTGGTAACCACCCTTTCCTCCCCAATAACAGCTCAGGCATTACTCTGTCTTCAACTTTTACTTCTTTGTCCCACTCTGCTCATGGACATTGAGACTGAACCACAGCTGGATTTCAGTGTTTAAAACACCTGGATTTAATTTGTATAAAGGAGTTAGGAATTGCCATGGGAGCAGTTTGTTCACAAAGCCCAAAACCCAGTGCTGCTGGAGAGGCTTTCCAGCTCACCCCCTTGGATATTCCCATGTCACAGATCCCTGCCAGAGCTGCGGCACCATGCACAGCCTGATTTGAGTGGACCTGGTGGGAGAAGCCAAGCTGGGAATGCCAGTAAACACTTAGTGGTTTGTACACGGTGCCAAACCCCATTGTTCATATGGGGTGAAGAGAATGGGGACTTGCAGGTTAAATTGCTCTTTTCCAGGTTCCGTGAGCTCTCTGCCTGCTCTCACTGGACAGTGAAATGAGCTGGACACGTGTGGGTTCTGCTCATGGCACACACCTGTCCTTCTCAGGCTGTGTGCTCATGTGGAATGTGTTTGGAGATTGTTTACCCACAGGTGATTGTTCCATTGGATTCTGCTGGGAGTTGTTGTCACTCTTTGGCCAATCAGGGCCAAGCTGTGTCAGGACTCTGGAAAGAATCACGAGTTTTCATTATTATCTTTTTAGCATTGTGTAAGTATCCTTTCTGTATTCTTTAGTATAGTTTAGTATAGCATTCTTTAATATAATATAGTATCTTAAAGTAATAAATTAGCCTTCTGAGAACATGGAGTCAGATTCATGGTTCCTTCCTTCATCTGGGCACCTTGCAAATACTCTACTCATGGACCACCCCTGAAACAACCTTGTTTTAAAATTCCCAATATTTAGCATTAAATTTCCATTTTTTTAACTTCAGAGGCTGCTGCATAAATCAATAAAATTGCCTTTTTGAGATGTTTTACATCATTACTGTAACATCAGGCAAGGGTTTGTGGTTGGCCTAGGAAGTAGCTTTTTTCCCAGTTTGGAAGCTGTTACCAGCAGAGATGTAGTGACCTTTAGGTTACTACAACTCTGCTTGTTGGAAAAAAAGATATTAAAATAAAATCTGGTGTAAAGCAAAGCTTTCCAGCCACAACTCAGCTCCATTTGATTTTGCATGGAAAATGTGGTGAAGCTGCCTTAGCCCTCATGGAAGTGAGAAAGTGCAAACTACAACCACACACCTGCTTGGCTGCAGCTTTGTTTTTCCTGTGTGGGTGGTGAGGAAGCGGCAGAGATTCCCCAGTCCCTGGTGTGGTGCTGAGGTACCCAGTGAAGAACGGAATTCCCACAGTTCAGTGATAAAGTACTTGATTTGCTCTGAGGTGGTTTAAGTGTTTGGGGACTGCAAACAAAGATTATTTGGCTTCTTGGCTAAAGCATAGAATTTATGTGATAATTCACAGAATCACTGGGTTGGAAGAGACCTTCAAGATCATGGAGTCCAACCCAGCCCCAACAGCTCAACTAAACCCTCGCCCCCAGTGCCACATCCAGGCTTTGTTAAACACACCCAGGGATGGGGACTCTGCCACCTCCCTGGGCAGCCATTCCAGAACTTTATCACTCTTTCTATAAAAAACTTTTTCCTAATATCCAACCTGTATTTCCCTTGAAGCTCTATTTTATTTGAAGATAATTCCAACCTGAACTTGTCCAAGGAAGAAACAAAGCCTTAGAAGAAAGGTTCCCGCTCCCAAAGGCAGAGCTGGGGTGAGTTTTTATTGTGATTTATGTAGTCAAAAACAAAAAAAAAACCCAAAACATAATAGCTATGAGCAAAAATATATTTTTGGAGAGAGAAGCGATCTGCATTTTTAGTAACATCATATTGATGAATATTTTAGTGGTGCGAACATTAATAAATATCCTCAGAACTCTTAAGATTTTTACAAGCTTGGCCACCTAAAAGTGGTCGAAATTTTTAATAATGTCTTAAAATGCCTGGTCATCAACAAGATAAAGGGCATATCAAACAGGATTTAATGCTTTTGAAATGTCAAATAACACTGATGCCTTAAAACAATACAAGTGTTTTAATTTCTGTGGCATTTTAAAGAAGTTAACTTTGCAATTTTATTGCAGGACGTAATGTGCAATTGTTAAAACATCATCAAACTGATTGCTTTATTTGATTTAAAATGTCATATTCAGTACAGTGATTTTCACTCATTAACATTAAACTTGGGGAGAGCCATATGTTAAAACAATCTTGTCTATTGAATGAGCACACTCAGTTAAGTAATATGAGCAGAAAAAATGTGAGACTTTCTACTAAGCACTTTTATCCCCATTTTTAAAATCCTCTAGACTTCATTAGGACAAACCTAATCCTGCAAATGGTAAATCATTCTATTTATAGATTGCATGGCATTTTGATATTAAAATGCATAAAATCTGCCAATAGTTTAGAAATGAAGCATCAGCAAAGAGGATTATTGGTCTACCTAAATAATAATACAACCATTAAGAGGATAACATTTTCCAATTGCAATTACATGCCTTAATTTTAAAGAAGCTATCATTTACAATAATTTGGCAGATTCAGTCCATATTTCTTTCACAAATTTATTTCTTCATTATGCCTCAAAACAAATTTATGGTGCATTTATGTTTGTGAAGATAATTTGCTTAGTTTATTGTGAATGGAAATCAGTAATTACATACAATCTCATTTTCTACAGACATAAAGTTAATTCATGGTAGTAATTTTACACAGAATATTAGCCTGTGTTAGTTATGATGAAAATGTTACAGTGGCAAATGCTCTATTGCAGTATAATTTCCTTGGACTTGGTGAAAAGGAAATACTGACTTAGTGAAATAACACTTAACTCATTGATTTTGTGATAATTCTGTGTGATTCTAAAGATGTATTAATGATTACAGGGAAAATCCTTATCTGGGACTAAAAACAGAAATTCTTTTGTGAGTGGGGAATGGAAGCTTATGGAAAAATAAACATTTGAAGAAGTTCAGCAGCAGATCAGCACTGCCAGATTCTGGAAGTGAGCCTTTGATATTGCTGATGAAAGCAACAAATCCCATTCTCCAAGGAATTCAAATGGAATCCCTGGATTTGGAGATCTAAAATGGGCGAAGCTAAATAAGATATCTGGAGGCAATGATTCTATATTAGCATTCCAGACAATGTTTTTGTTATAACCAGTCTTTTCAAGCATGCTATGTCTGAGCCTTTTGTGGCAGATACTAAAGAAAATTATATTAAAGGGGGGAAAAAAAAAAAGGAAGATATTATTTTTTCTCATATCCTGGATATTTACCCAGAAGCATGAGCAGTAATTCAATGTAAAACTAAATGTTTTGCCCTGGACATTTTTGGGTTTACAGTGCATTACTCCAGTTCTTTGATGGAGATTCCACCTGAGAAGCGGAAGAGAAATCCAAATTATTCATTTTCTCCCCCACCCCAAAAAAAGCTGTTGAAACACAAATATTTCTCATGGGAGGGGAAAACAACAAAGGAATAAGCGACATTTTATTTTTTATATTTTATTTTATTTATTTTATTTTTTTATTTCTTTGCAGAACTGTCTGCACTGCTGGCCTGGCCTTTGGATATTGTGATATCCAGTGGCAGAACTCTGAGCCAAGCTGTCATTTGCCTTACACTGAAGCAAAAATTCATAAAGCTGTTCTAGGAATTTTAATTTCCTTAGTTTTCTGAAACAGTTAAATAAGGATAATTTACCATTTTGGAATGAAATCCTTAGGGATTGGGTAGTGGTAGTCCTCCAAATATGATGTTACAGAAAAGTGTTGCACTCCCAGCTGAACAGAAGGGACACAAATCTGTAATTAGCCTTTATATCACAAAATGTATGAAAATCTTACACACTGCAAAATATCTGCCATCTCATTAAAAGTAAATGAGGTTTGGCAAACTCTGGATCTGTAGAATGAGATTATTTCCAAAGTGTTATGCTGTTAAGAATTTTTAGAGGGATCTTTGATTTCAAGGACTATGGTAAGTATAGCTGTGTGTAACCCATAAAGTGTTATTGCATAGGATTTAAGAAAGTATTTAATTATTTAGCCTGAAGTTGCATTTAAAATAAAGAATGTGAAGCTGTCATGGCTTTTGAAAAAGTTGATTTTCATCTTTTCGGTTGATGTCACAACCTGACCCAAAGTAATGCTATCAAAAATAAGGAATTCCAGAGGGAGGAGTTCTTTCCATGGGGAAATTCCTGCTGTGCCCAGCCTGAGGCCGTTCCCTCTGCTCCTGTCCCTGCTCCCCCTGGCTGTCCCCTCCTGGCAGGGAGTTGTGCCATCCAAAAATATTTAAAGAAAATTTAAAAAATCAGTATGGAATTAATTCACTTCTACAAGACCAAAGTCCTTTTTTTATCTTAAAACCTGATCTTTCCTACTCTGAATAGAGATAATGTTTTGTTTTTTTTTTTTTTCCTTCTCCTTTCCTGGTCTTGCATTTTTTGTGTATCATGTGAAATTTGTTTTTTTGGCAGAGATGGCCCTGTAATGGGTTCATGCTGTTGCTGTCTGCCTGAGTCATTGATTTTGTTTGGAATTTCTAAGTGCTCCTGGAACACAAATTAAGAACAATCATTAGATTCTGTATCTGTGCATTCTCTTCCAGTAAGTTCTTAAAAGTTTTAAATCAGGCACAAATATGCATAACACCTAACAGAGAGAGCCCAATATCAGTTAATTTCTGCTTTAACAAAAGAAATAAATAGCAGCTGCTTTATAGCCTGTCATTTTGGCACAGCAGAAAACTGGTAAGTTGCCAACTTACCCAAAGGTAGAACTTCTTATTTTATAAAATAATGAATTAACAGCAACAGTGAATTTTCAGTCTGTTGTATTGTCTGTCACAGCCTTCCCTTTGTGCTTGGAATTTGAGACTTTATATGGGAGGCTGGAATGCTTAAGGGGAATATCTTTAAATGAATTGTGCCCTAGAAGAACTGCTGTGGAAGTGTAAAGCCTGAGAATTAAAATAGTGAATATAACCTTGGTGGGATCAAACAGAAGCCATAAAAATCCCTTTAAGTTACATGATTTGTCTTACAGGAATTGGTATGTGTATGTATAAAAATGTAAACACTGAGATATTTTTTCAGTTTCAGAGTCCTGATGAGTTCTGAATTTTGCCAAGAGGAATGAATTCCCAAGTGTGCAATGTCCTGCTCCATTTCTAGGGGAAATACTGAGGGGGCAGGTGTCACTTTGTTCCTTAAATCTTCACAGTCAGTGGCCTTTTTTTCATCCAAACTCCTACATTGCTGCGTATTCAGAGCTCTTAAGATGTGAGGTTGTCTTTTGAAAGGACTTTTATGTATATAAGTTTATACACATTTGGTAAAAACTAGATAAAATATTCTGTAAATCAGAATATCTCAAGGGGGAGATGAAAGCAATTGGAGACTGCAACATGTCACTCCAGAAAAACTTTTTGTTCAAAGAAATACTTGCATTATTAGTTCAAAATTAACTCAGAAGTATTACTTTGAGGAAAGGCTACATGAACTTTGAAATGATGCAGCAGAGCATCAAAACAGTCACAGTAATGACTTGTGATGTTGTGGGTGCCAACAGAGCTATCTCCCCTTAAACAGATCTTTCAAATACAGTGGTTTTTTGGGTTTTTTTTACTATTAGAGCATAGACTTCTTATAACTGAAAAATAGTTCAAGAGAAACAAAAAGAGACTCAGTCTACCTCTGCAGTGATCAAAAGACTTGGCATTCTAAAGTATTCATTTTACCTGCTGAAAAAATAATAAGTATGGAAAAACTCTGTAGAATGGTTGAAATTGAGTTTTCAGGCTATTAACAACTTTAAAAATGGAATCATGACACAAAGTTCATTTCCTCTTGCTTCTCATTTTCCAATGAAGTGCTGTAATTTCTGTCCAGGTGGGAGGGGTTTGTAGGAAATGCTTTGGAAGGAGCAAGCTCCAGGTTGGCTGGGAACGTCAATGAACGTGTCGTGGTTCCATCCCAGTTTCTGCTGCTGTAAAAGGAGCAGTTCCCTTGTGCTGCCACCCTGACTCCTCCAAACCACAGGGAGCTGGGAATACTCCACTGAGCCATTACTGGGCTGATTCCAGAGTTATTGGCCTTGCAGGAGTTTTCTCCCCTCTGCCGCTCCCGCGTTGCTGCTGGGGTCAGGCTGATTTGTTAGCAGGCTGTGCGGTGCCTGCTAACCTCAGCCATGGATCAATGTGCTGAGCAATGAGCAATCAGCAGCAAATGCATGGGCTGTGCCCAGACAGCTTCCAGTCCAAGGGCTGGAAATGCAGAAGTTAGCTGGTGTTAAATGTGTCCTGCAGAAAGTTCCTGCGCGGCAGATTGATGGCAGGAATTCCTGTGGTGCATCAGCCATGCACAGGAGCCTGTGGAGCGCACAAATGGCTGCAGGCTGCCACAAAGTCTGCCACCACACATCCCTGCCCTTTCTTTATCCTCTTTCAGAGGCTCCAGCCCAACTGGAACTTGTGACCTGACATAGTTGTTGTGTTCTTCTGCTGCTCCTCTTGAAAGGCATTCTGTAACGAAGCCGCTCACAAAGGCAATGGGTTTTGATGTAGTGAATCAGAGAATTGCAGAAAAAGACAAAATCATCCCTGTTAGTTGAAAGAGGAGTGTGCCAAAAGAACAGCTTCAGGTACACAGAAGCCTTGCTGCCTCACAGCCACTTTGACTTTCATTAGTTTATTGATTGCTTCCAACTTTTGCAGAAACAGTTTGGGGCTGGAGGCTCAGGCATTGTGAAATGGCTCTTTGATTGCTAACAATTTAGGAATTCTGGTGGCTAGCAAAATGAGCAGCCCTAAATGAAGAGTTTTTCCTGTGTTATTCAGGGAGGAAGGGGCTCTAAGATGAATATGTACAGACTTTGGCCACACACAGACACATTTATCAGTGCGCCCCTGCTGTGTGACACTGTTGCTGCTGAAGTCTGCTCAGGTGGAGAATTGTAGGAACGTGGTTTTGTTGATGGAGTGAGGGAGTGACAGAATTATCCTTTGTCTCCTAAAAAAAGAAAAAAGCCCAGAAGTTTCTCTCCTTAATTAAGTAAAAAGACACCCCATAGGCCTGGGGGACTTCACCTCAAATTTAAGGATAGCCAATTGGACAGGGGCTAAAAAGTCCCACCTGGAAAATTTACTAGAAAAAGGAGAGAACAAAGAAACTAATGGCTTTTGTGAGGTGTTTTACCAGAAGCAAGAACCTCTTGCACCTGGCTTGAGTTTTCTCTGTAAAGAGTTTTGTTATTTTGCCTTTTATTAAAACTTTTTTTTTCCAACACTGCAACAGAAGCCATCCTGCTGATTTTATGCTTTCTAAGGTAGCTGAGCTATCTTGGGTATGAAATAGATCTCAGAGCTTCTGAGACGTGGCCTGAAGAGATCACATGGCAGAGAATCACTGAAACTGGCACTGGGGGAGAACCTGTCTCACACAGGCTTCATTAGGACCTGGAGAATTTTCATGGTGTTAGGAAAATTAATCCACAAACATCAGAGGTTTATGTCCAAAAAGGAGACAGAGGAGTCATTTTTCTTTATTTGAATAGAGGGAGAGGCCATGGGGCATTCCCCTGGGATCTCTCCAATTTTTGGAGGACACAGCCTCCCTTTTTATCCCAATTTCCCAGCCACATTTCCCTTCTCTCTTTCCCCCTTGGCTGAGGTGCTTGAGAGGTTCAGACTTCCCAATACACCTGATACCAAAGATTTCCCTCTAAGGTATAACCCTCCCTTTAATTTTTAATTCTTTTGGAATTTAGGGGTTTTTCTTCCCTATTGTTTCTTTCATCTTTCAATGTCCAATTTCATTTATCAGCAAACCTAAAGTTTATTTGTAAAAGCAAATATCATTTTCCATTCATCAATCAGTGGAATCCTTCCCATTGTATCTTTTATCTTCCAGAGCTAGTTCTATCTACCAGCAGACCCACAGCTTGTTTGGAAAGACAAATCTGCCATTCCTCTCAATGAGACATAGTGAGCCAACCACTCTTCCATTCAGAAGGTGGAGGTACACTTAGAAATTCTGCAGCTGAGAGTTTAACTCCTGTCCCTCTGCTTTTATTAAGCACTACTGTCCTTCTCCAGAGAGGTTAGGTGGGTGTACACACAGCACCTGCTTGGTGATGACAAGGTTGAATATGTGCATTCTTGGAAGGTTCTAGCAGCAGTGCAAGGCCAGAATTTATGTTTTTATGCCTTTGTCTATCACTTAAAGCATTTTACTCTTTACCAGCAGAAGCTTAAAATCATTTCTATGGCACAAAGCAGTGTTATGTAGATTCCCCTGGAGCTGTGGAGAAGCTGAGGCACCAGAACCAGTTTATTCGCACCAAAGTGCTTTGTCCATGCAAAACCAGGGCAAGCAACAAACCAAGCCCAGGTGTCTCCTGAAAGCAGGGCATTATACTGTGTCAGGGAACTCCAGAGAACCTTGCCAGAGCCAGGATTAGAAAGGGAAATTGCAGATGATAGAGGGATGTAAAAACTGAATTTTGCAACATGGGTGCCCAGATCCTGTCTCCTGCTGCTGGGAATCTGAGCCTCTCTGAGTGGCAGCTTCAGAACTGCTGTTACACACCTGAAATTGGTTTTCCTTCCCTTACAATGCCTGCAGACTTTCCTTGGACATAGATGGGTTTCCTGCAGGTCATGCGCATATTTTAAAACCAGTAAATGGAAAATATTTTTTTCTTTTTTCCTGTGGCCTGCTTAGGTTACTTTTTTTCTCTATCTAAGGCCATTCTATGCACTAAAATTTTGATAAAGGTGGTTTGCTCTCCTACTTGCAGATTTCAGGCTTGACATTGGTTGGGGATACAGTCTTAGAGAGGATATTACAAGTGAGTAAAAGAGATTGTCCATCTCTGTGCCAGGATTCACTTTAGGAGTTTGTGAAATACCTGGAACAATAATCCTAGTTTGATCTGGGACAGTTTCTAAATAGTGTTGCAGTAGAAATACTTATTGACTGGTTTCTCCCAGTGTACACTCTTCCCTTCCCTTCTGTATCCAAGTGCAGGAGCTCGTGCTGCAGGTCAGGGATTTTTCCTCCCCACAACAACTTTGTGCCAGCCTGAGAACTGCACACAGCCTCGTCATAAATACTTTAAACTTTGCTGCCTCACTCCGGGTTCTGAGTGAGACTAAAGTGAGCCTCCAACAGCAGACAGAGCCCTTTTCATGTGAGTCTGCCTTCTCCTCAGAATGCAAACATGCTTCCTAATTAGGGCTAACACTGTGAATAGGCCATTATTCTACATGGTTCTGGGAGGCTGTTCTGCTGGAGAAAAATAAAAGGGCACTGGAAAACAGGTATCAACAAATGAATATTGAATGGTTTATTAAATAGCCCACAGCAAACGCTAAGTAAATATAATAAATCCTAGGTTGTGATGAAAACTGTAGCACTTGGTGTTGGTGGCAAGGCACTAATGAGTTTGGGAGCTGCTAGGCTGGCAAATGCTGGCAGGACTGAGCCTGTCAGAGGCAGCAGCCTGCAGAGTGATGCTGTGATCCCAGGCCAGTGCTCTCTGATCCTCCCAGTTTGGGCTGGAAATCCTTGGAAGCTGGGGTTGTGTCCCAGCTGGGTCCCTGCTGGCTGAGCCCTGCCTGCAGCGCTGGGGGTGATTTGGTGGTGCTGTGAACTGGGCCAGCATGAATCCTCTGTCCATCCCACACCCAGGGGAATTGGCATGTCCAGTTATGTTTCTGTCTCGGTTTGGAAAGACAGGTGTCTGCTAAGGAAGGCAGGAGCCTCCCCTGAAATGGAGAATGTAAACCCTCCCCACCCCTCCGAATTGCTACAAATTTTAAATTAAGGGGCTCTCAGGCAAAAATATGGGAGCAGGAAATAACAGTTCTTTAATAGGGAAGAAAATAAAAATCTAAAATAAACAATGCAGTAAACCAAAACAACAGTGACAGAGTCAGAATCCAACCTGACACCTGTGGGTCAGGGTGTTGCAGCAGTCCCATTGGAATTGTGGCTCAGCCCTCCTGCAGTGCCAGGGGTGGTTCTGCTGGAGCAGGGATCCTGGAGAAAGGTGCAGTCTCTGCCTCTGAAGATCCAGGGGAAGAAGAGGCAGCTGCTGCTCCTCTGGGGAATCTGGGAAGCCGTGCTGGTGTTCCACAATCTCCAGATTATATCCAGGCAGGAATGCTTGGCTCCTCCCTCTGGGCTCACATCTCCCAATGGGATGCTGTAGTTCTTATCAGTCACACAGTGACATTCAATAGCTGTTGTAAGCAGATGTCCCCTCCCGAGGGAGGAGTGATTGTGATCACTCAGAGAGAGATAAGGCAAACTGCCACTTGACAAATGACAACTGCCACGCAGATGGTAATAGAATACCTCTCGCCTTGCAATCTGGGACAGCTTCGTAAAGAGATTTTATTTCCATGTGCCATTTAGACAGCAGGAGTGTGTTTGGGGGGACCATTGCACCATTCCTGCTGTGTGGGAGGGCCCTTTGCTCTTAGCTGAGGTGGGGGCTGAGTCCTTCAGAGCAACCATCTGTGTGTGTGCCAGGCTGGGGCTCTGCTCTTACTGACACGCACCAAAGGAGCCCAAAAAACCTCAACAGACACCTTCTGACAGTCTCACTCTGTGAAGCCTGAAGCTCTACCTATGTATTTTTTTTAAAGTCTCTAAATAATTAAATATTGAAAAAAAAAACACCACAACAAAACAAACACACAAAAAACCTAAAGGAAATCAAGACAACAACATTTAGCTCATTACAACTTGCCCTTTTCTCTGTCTGGGCATAAAGAACAGGAGAAGGGGACCAGGGATTTCAGCTTGCTCAATGCAAATCATGAACACTCACCTGATCTTTGTGCTGCTGGAAACTTTTTGAGGATTATCCCTCACTGCTCCCCATGTACAGAGACAGATCCTCTTTGTCTGGGAGCCTCAACCTTGGCATGGAGTTTTTCAGCCTTCTGCCCAAGGACAGCAGCAGGCTGCACTGGAGCTGCAGGGAAAGGCTGCTCAGGGGAAATGTGCTGTGTGACACAGGGCTCTGGTACAGCACACACCATAAACAGCCTCATCCTCTCCCTTCTGGAAGAGTCTCTGTGCAGGAAAAAGTCAAGGCTTTTGCAATTTTCCCCTCTCGTTTTGGGATCTTATCATCCATGTCAAGATCTTTCTGCAGTATCAGAGATTTGTTTGGGTTTAGTGGGGATGAAATTGTACAAATACTCAGAGGAATTCACACTCATGTTTCATCACTGAAGCACTTCCTCCCCATAGGTCTTTATTAATAGAGTTTGACCCATTTCTACAGCAGCAACAAAATTTTTATAAAGCTCTGAAAAGATTTTAAAAAATTATTTTAGCCATCTTTATTATTTCTTTTAGAAGAGCTATGTTTTTTTGGGGGGACATCTGTTGGAATAAAGTAGAAAAATTATAAAAGAAAGGCCTCATAATATCAGGCCTGCTCTGTTAGATCAGTGGCTGTCCTTGTCAAGCCAACACTTTGCAAGGTCCCATGTGAAAACAATCCTGGTATGAATGTTTTGTTAGCATAAAAATCTATTCCTGGGTGAAAAACAACTAAAACCATGAAATCTATCCCTTGAGAATCAGTGAAGAAAATATGTAAACAATTTAAGAATAGAGAGATTTGATGGACAAGTAAAATACCTTTTACTAACCAATAGAGTAATTGGCAAAAAAGCTCCTGACCAATTGGAGTCACACATGAGGTGTGTAAAATTGGATAAAAATGAGTTGTGTGACTAAAGAAGGGGCTTTTCCTGCATGAAGGAAATGGAGTCTCACCTGATTAATTCCAATAGACATCCTACTTCTCAGATAATCCCTCAGAAGGTGTTACAATTAGCTTGGAAAAGCAGAAGAACAGCAGAGTGTTGAGGTTTTGGCGTGTAAATTTGATGTCCCCCACTCAGAGGCAAATCAAGATAAACAAAGATAAATTATTCAGGCCAAAGTTGTCCTTTCTGTCTCTGGCATGAGTGAAAGGACACAGGCTCAGCTCCCACTCTGGGACCAGCCAGACTTGGATTGTCACTGCTGCTAATTCTGGGGGAGCTTTGTCAGTCCCCGGGCTGCAGTGAAAGCCAAGTGAGATTGCAGCTAAGCTGGCATTACTAAGTGGAAGGAAAACCAACCTAGAGTGGAAAAAAAGAGGAATAATTAAGGAAAATTACATGAAAGAGAGGGTGACCGGGGTTAATATCTCATATTTCAAATCCGAGGAATAACCACATCTGGCAATATCAGGTGAATTCAAAATACATTGATGGGAAACAAGACTGCAGTGTCAGGACATTGTGCTGCAATGCTTGCAGGAGTTCACTTTTTATATTTCTTACTGTGCTTTTCAGATAAGCAGTGTCTCCCAAAAGATTGACTTTTCCAATATTTAGCCAACTGGAGTTTTTTGATGCTTTTATTTTGAACTTCTCTCCCAGTTTCAAAACCCTTTCAGCCCCTTTGCCTTGCACCACCTGGTTTTACAAAGTGCCTTTCATTCCTCCTGCTCTTCCAGCCATGCCAGTGAATTTGGCTCAGCCTGAATGTGTTTAATTTGCATTTGCTCTCACACCAATTTGTGTGACAGGCCAAATGAGATAATAGGACTGTTTGGAAATGTAGGCATCTATTTGGCAGCTCCGGATGCTGCAGCCTCCCCACCTGAGTTCTGTGAGGCTGGGCAGGACCTGTGGTGCTTTCTGAACCACAGAGCAGGATGCAATTTGGAGTTTTCTGTTGTCATTATATTGCAAAAAATTCTATTGTCATTACATTGCAAGGGCTCCATATTGCTAGAGTTTGGTGCCTCCTTGATGTTTCTTGCAGGCAGCTCCTCAGGGCACTGACTCTTCCTTGTCCTCACAGCAGCCAACTGACTCCAGTCCCCACCAATCCACTCTTTTATAACACTCTTCTTATTGGCTACAGGTGTGCCCTGTTAAAATCAGGCCTGCTCCTAATCTTTAATGATTAACCCAGCTGCAACTCTTTAGGGGGTAAGATTACTTTCTACACTACCTTTATTTACTTATATTCTATCCCCCTACAGTTTTCCAACTGCAGGAAACCTGCATGCAGTTTACAGAAAGGCTGGACAGGGACTTTTCCAGGGGGAAGGACCTTAAACTGCAGGACACTGGGTTTAGATAGGAATTGAGAATGAGGAATTGCTCCCTGGCAGGGTGGGCAGGCCCTGGCACAGGTGCCCAGAGCCGCTGAGGCTGCCCCTGGATCCCTGGCAATGCCCAAGGCCAGGCTGGACACTGGGGCTGGAGCAGCCTGGTCAGGGGGTTTGGGGTGAGATGATCTTTGAGGTCATTTCCAACACAAAACATGTTGTCGTCTTATTGCAAAGCTCCCATACCTTCTCAGTGATTTCTCATGGGCAGTTCCTCACAGCACTGACGACGACGACGACGACGACGACGACTACGACTACTACTACTACTACTACTACTACTACTACTACTTCTTCTTCTTCTTCTTCTTCCTCACAGCGCAGCCAACAAACTCCATCTCTCTCCTCACACAGCTAACCCACTCTTTTATATCCCTCATCCTTATTGGACTCAGCTGTGCCCTGTTAAGGGCAGGCCTGTTCCTAATCTCTGGTGATTAGTACAGCTGCAACTCCCCAGGGGTGACATTGACTTCTGCACTCTCTTTATTTTCTAACATTCTATCCCCCCACAAAACCATTCTCTGGTTCTGTTGTGTGTGGACATTTTGAACTGGTGTGTCACTGGAAAGGAGATTGACTTCATAATGCTTGAATTAAAAATTCAAGAATTTCACTTAGTTCAGATTCCTTCACCAGTAGAAGAAGCAGATGTACCTAAAATATTTTACCCCCCAACTGCAAGCAGAAATCCAGCTTGTGTGGTGGCACTTTGTATACTGACAACCTTTGAGGTGTGTGAATGAAAAGCCATTGTCTCTTTCCCTCTAGGGGAGAAACTTCAGTTCCGTCTTATCCCTTTATTAAAGTAAATTCTGCTGGTCTCAGCTCACTTCCTAGTGTCTCCATTCCATATTAGAGATTACTGTATTAAAAAAAAAGACAAATTGACAGCATCTGATAGTGAGAGTCCATGGAATTGAATTAGCTCCTCTGTCAGGATTGAGGTCGTTGCTGGGACAATGTAACAAAATAATTTTGTTCACTGGCCCTTCACAGCAGCTGCATCTGAGAGCCAAAAAATCCCTGTGCTTTGTTTTAGTGATGTCAGGGAATGTCAGAGCAGAGATGCACAAAACAGGGGAGCCCGAGAACTTATCCAGAATGAGAATTAACTACACCAGGGTTTGCTTTCAGAGGGGGGAGGTCTGACCTGCTCTGGAGGAAGATGGGGGTTGAGTTTTGCAATTTTGTAATTGGAAATGACAAAGATGACATCGGAGTAACTCTGATTTAGTCTTTGCTTGCATCAGTTATCCTGGGGCTTTATTTCTCTCACTCTGCCTTCTGTTTCCCATTGGGTTAGACTCAGAATTAGATAGAAGATACTCTTAGGGTAACACACAAGGCAGAAACCTTCTCCTTGAGAGTTAGATACTGCAGGGAGCAAGCAGCTGAAAGGGTTAACCAGCCAGCTCTGACTCTCACACAAGGTCCATTCCATGTTCACCTTTCATCTTGGGGTTTTTTTTGTTGTCTTTTTTTTATTAAACCTACTCACATTTGTTAGCACCAGGAGAGCCTGTGATTGTGTACAGGACTTTACAAGCTGTCTTACCTAAACAGCTCCCAGTGATTTGTGGCTGAAGAGGATTTTTATCTTTCAGCAGTCTTGATCTAATGCATTCTGCCCTTATGTACTTATCAACTTTCCAAAGAATATGATTCAGAATTTTAAAGCAATGACTGTTACGTTTCTTTTTATTCTGATTTCTTCTTGATCTAACTTGCAATAGAAAAAGCACCAAACAAAAACAACCCTAATCATGGTACTAACCTGCTGTGCTTAGGTGTTATAGGCTTGTTCTGTACATGATTTAACTGTTCTTTCCCTAGTTAATATTTTACTACTCTTATGTAGAACTTCTACCATCTATTTGATTTACATGGAATAAAATCTTGATTCCACATTATCCACAAGGTAGAAATATTGACATGTTCTTGCATACTATCCAGAAGTGAAGCAGAGCTGGTTAAAAGCATACCAGAGAATGAAAATTACGAGGAAAACACTGAAATTTCAAAATGAGAGGGGGTTTTTTGAGCCTGGTAAGAAACTATTACTAGAGTGAAATTTGTAACCTAAAATTGAATGTTTTTCTGGTCTGTGCTGTGCTATCAAAATGGAAGTGCCAAAAGGAGAGATTTGTGAAATATTTACCTCACAAAGAAAATGTTCTTCTGGGAGATGCTTAATTTAGAAAAAAAAAATCTTCCTGGTGGTGAAACAGAAGCTGGGCAACACTGATCTAGCACTGCAGCCACTGGGATGTTAGTCAAACTGCTGTTATAATTAGCTGCCTGATTAATTTCAGACAAGTATTTTTGATACAAACCTAAAAATTCTTATTGCTCTCAAAACACACAAAAGCCCCACTGATGCTTGAATTCCCTCCTGTCCATTTATACCTATATCAAGGCAATAATGCAGCCCTGGATTTAGTTCTAAGCCTCGTTCTTTTAATCTCCTCCCTGAGAGCATTGAGAAAGAAGCACGGGGCAGTGTTTAATTATCTCCTGCAGCAGTCAGTAGCTGTGCCCTGGCCAGGGGAGCATTATCTGCCTCCCATCAGCACTCTGGGGGTTCTCTGTGTGCTCTGCGCCCCCCTTGCTGGGGATCTGCAGTGACAATACAAACACAGCTGCAGGAAACCCCTCTGGGGAAAAAAAAAATAAGTGACAGCATCACTAGCCCTATATGAAAAGAGGGAGTGCTGCTTTCTCACTTTTTGGGTTTTTTTGTCACACTTGGAAGGTCTGCATGGCTACAAGGACTGGGGAAACAGCATCAGAGCATCAGCTCAGTTTAACTGAAACCCTCTGACCTGCAGGGCCTGGCCTTTGTTAGACTGACTTCAGCCACTCCCTTTGTGTTGTTCAGGCTACACTTTGTATTTTTTAATATTTAAAAGCAAGTGCTTTTGCATTGAGGAACACTGAGAAGTCCCCTGCTGCTCCTGTGCTAGCAGGAACACATTTCACATCAATTTAGTTCAAGACAAAAGGTGTGGTTTTAGTTTGCTCAGAGTCAGCCTTCTTCCAGTTCAGTTACTGGTGGAAGGCAGCTTTCTCTCAACTCATTTATGTCACAAAAAGTTGATAGAAAGCTATTTGTGGGAGTGGGGGAAATTCCAGATAATTTAAATCATCTTAATGAGAGAGGAGAGGGAGCTGAGACTTTCATTTTGTCTTTAAAACTATAAGGTAGAGGTTGAAGTGCTAAGAACAAGTTTCAGATGAGAAGAATAGTTATGAACTTGATGAATTAATTAGGGTCAAAAATTAAAACATGACTGCAATTCTGTACCTCTGAGTCATTTGAATATACTTGGAATGGCAGTGAATAAAAATACTCAGACTTACCCAAGCTAAAAATGTCATCATTTTTGGCTGACATAGGGAATATAGCTTAAAATCCTGTATGTCATTGAAATGCCAGAAATGTCTGATAACTCGCAGGAAAATTAAGGCATTTATAATGACAGAGCTGTTTTATCAGTGTGATGCTGAGAACTGAACCTAGGCCTGGGCATCAGAGCAGTTCAGCAGCTCCATTTGCTCTCCTTGCTGCAGGTTTAATAATCAGAGCAGCTGGGGGACCCTGGGATGGGACCCATCACTGTCACTTTGGCAGGGAACCCTGAGCAGCTCCTCTGCAGCTGAGGGCTGTGCTGGGTTGTTTTGGCTGGGACAGGATCTCAGTGAGTTCTGACTCTGCTCCATTCCCCTGCATGCCCATTTGCCATCAGGGCTCTTTGTTATTGCCCTGCTTTGGGCAGGAGGAGTTCCCCACAGGAACTGCTCTTTGAGCACAAGCACGCTGCACTCCCCAGGCTGTTCTGTCACTGTGAGCTTGTTCAGAGTTTTCAGCTGCTGGAAATTCATTTCTCTCATTTCTCTTTGAGTACCTTTTTTTTTATTTTTCAACAGTCAGGTTCCACTGGGGAGGTGATACCCTGGTTAGGCTCCAAACGATTTGTTACAAGGTCTTTTAAGACTAAACTATCCAATTAAGAACTGACACCTAGATTATTTTCCCTTTTAACACAATAACTCCTAAAGAGCCCACAATACAGAATTTCTGCCCAATTACAAAATGCCACCCAAACCCAAGAAGAAGAAGGAAGAAGGAAGAAGAAGGAAGAAGAAGTGTGGTGGTGTTTGAGGGTCCCCAGGACGAGGGAAGAGATGAGAATCTTGACTCCATGTTTCAGAAGGCTGATTTATTATTTTACTATATATATTATATTCAAAGAAAATTATCTATTAAAACTATACTAAGAAAGAGAAAGGAGACATCAAAAGGCTGGAAAGGAATGATAATAAAAAAACCCCATGACTGACCAGAGTCTGACACAGCTGGACCATGATTGGTCATCAAGTAAAAAACAATTCACATGGAACCAATCAAAGATGCACCTGTTGGTAAGCAACCTCCAAACCACATTCCAAGCAATCAGATAAATATTGTTTATATTTCATTTCTGAGGCCTCTCAGCTTCTCAGGAGAAAAATCCTGGCAAGGGGATTTTCATAAAATATGTCATTGACAAAGAAGCAAAAAGGAGAAACCCAGGACAACACCCTGTGTCCTCCACCTTGCTTCCATCCACAACACACTAAAAATCCCAAAACCTCAATTCTCACCAAGTGACACACCTACACTGCTCTCTATAATCTATTTCACACTTTTGTGGATTCCAGTCTATCTTGAAGTCTGGGAAACTTTCTCCAAGAGTGAGGGTCAGAGTCAGTGCTGCCCTGGGGGTCAGGGCACCCCAGAGCAGACACAGAAATATTCCCTGGGTGCCCTGGGTTTGCACAGGGCTGGGTGAGATGAAGAGACACAGAGTGTCCTGGTACCTGCTCATTGTCACCTCAGCCCTATGGGCCCTGAAATGTGAGCACACCCAGGGACCACCTCACCTGTTGGCCTCCCAACCTTCAAAACCAGACAGGAAAGCCTCACCTGAAAGCACAGATTATATTCATTTTTTAGAGGTTTCTTGTTGCTTTTTTGGTTTTGGAGAAGTCACTTATTTAGGAACACTAATGCACTGTTAAGGTATTAGGAGACAAAAGAAACTGTCATGATTACTCTGCTTTCTACAGGAACTCAGGAAAACAACCAAAATGAAGATAAAGCTCTGCTAGCATTACTAATAATACACTTGAAAATGTTTTCCTTC
This sequence comes from Camarhynchus parvulus, assembly GCF_901933205.1. Taxonomy (NCBI): domain Eukaryota; kingdom Metazoa; phylum Chordata; class Aves; order Passeriformes; family Thraupidae; genus Camarhynchus; species Camarhynchus parvulus. Next base: position 17,068,057 of record NC_044581.1, on the reverse strand, counting down.
AATCTATCTTTTCTTCTATTGAATAAGAAGCTGAGTTAATAGGTTTGTTCACTTAAGACGTATGTGTGCGCTTTTAATACATGCTGGTTTTTTCTCCCATCATTTCATCCATGATGTACCAATTAATTTTCCAGGCTTGCAGGGTTTTTTTGGGGGTTTTTTTTGAGTTTTTTTTGTTTTGTTTTTTTTTGTTGGTTTTTTGTTTGTTTGTTTGTTTTTTTGTTTTTTTTTTGTTTGGTTTTATTTTTTCCCCCTGGATGTTGGTTTCTCTTTTTTCAAGTTCCCCTTTCAAATATGAATGGTCAGGATTACCTCCTGATAGATTCTCTAGGAGCTCAGTGATGTGGCAGGGACAAACCTATCTGGGGACACTCTAAGCAGCCTCTTGACTTTACAAATAGAGACTCATAAAAATTAAAAACAGTTAACCAGGATTCTGCACACCCAGAAAATCAAGTTAGCAAATTTAATACCCTACATAGTACACAGCCCCTTGTGTCCAAGCTAAGTGTCATGTAACATATTTAAATGTAATTAACATGGAACTAGTACCTTGGGATGGTGCTGTTCCTAGCAAGACCTGGTCAGGAGGAACAGCAGAACCTTTACAGTGCAGTTTGATAGTAAATTCTCATTTATTTAGTATAGTTAAATAGGAAGTAACAAAGCTCTCATCCTCAGGGCTGGAATACAAACCTGCACATCCTGATTTCATAACCCCTGCTCTAGCCAGCAGATCCCACTGCTTTCTGCTGGGTTTAGTCACTAAATCTTTGTTGTGAAGTATTTCAACCAATGCATGTATCTCACAACAGAAACCTGAGGGATCTGCAGGCCCATGTGGTGAAACCCAGCCCCAGCCATGCAGATCTGCCCCTTCTGAAGCGAAGCCACTGAGCACAGCTCTGGTTTGCTCAGCAACACCAAGGCTGAACAACAATGTCAGATCCAGCAGCTGCTCTTTTGTTCAGCCACAGGCTGAAATTCAGGGGGGAAACAAAAACAGAGTCACACACCCCTCAGCAAAGGCTTGGAGAGCTTGGTGAGAGCTTCAGCTTGGAAAAAAAAAGGCTCAGGGGTGACCTCATCACTCCCTGCGGCTCCTGAAAGGTGCCTGTGCTCAGCTGGGGCTGGGCTCTTTCTCCAGCAGCACTGACACAACCAGAGCACACAGCCTCAAGCTGCACCAAGGGAAATACAGGTTGGATATTGGGAAAAATTCTTTTACAGAAAGGGGATAAAGTTGTGGAATGGCTGCCCGGGGAGGTGGTGGAGTCCCCATGCCTGGGTGTGTTTAACAAAGCCTGGATGTGGCACTGGGTGCCAGGGTTGAGTTGAGCTGTTGGGGCTGGGTTGGACTTAATGGTCTTGAAGGTCTCTTCCAACCCAGCAATTCTGTGAATTCTTTGAAAATGTGAATTTATTTTGCCTCTGAACATCAGCTCCACCTGCCCAGCCTTTGGTGCGCCACTGCCAGCAGGCAGGAGCCAAGGCAGGGTGCGGTCGCTGTGAGTCCAGTCTTTAACCAGAGGAGGAGAAATTTGCTCAGTGAACATTTTGAGAAGTTTGTGCTGTTTCTGATCATCAGGCACACAGGCTGTGGGGGGAGGAGGATCAAACCAATCTCATGGGCTGCACTGCACAGCAGAGAGTGCTCTACCTGGCACAGTGTCCCATGGAGCAGACACACTTCTACTGCTTTTGGCACTTACGTGCCCCTTTCCCTCTTGGTTTTAGCTTTTGTTTCACAGAAATGCTGATTGTCTGTATTATTCCAGCTCTGTGGTAGCTGGCAGTTACCTGTCCTCTAGGAAGACAAAAAAAATAGCATTTTAAGGATTATATGGAGTAAAAGATCTCATTAAGCCACCACTTAATGAAGAAAGCTCTCTTCCAAGAAAAGGGGATGGGAAGGACACTGTGTATTTTGACTCATAGCCATAATATAAATGTTCCTTTTCTCTGTGAATAAAAAATATATTCTGTCTGGACTTGATTTTTTTGTAGAAAGCTGTACATTCAGGTACAGACAACTGGTATTTTTTTCCTACAACTGATGTTATCTGAAAAAAATCTCAGTCATAATAATGGATCCCAAAAATGTTTTAGCTGGGAAATTCCTTTAACAGAACAAATTCAATAATTTGCTGTAGGGCTTATGTTTGTAATGTAATGCTTATGGCCAGATAGATTTATTATTGACTTAGTTTTTATTAAAAACAAGAGAGAAGGTATCAGTAGCTGACTTGCTGTTAGCCTGTTATCTGAGGAAGGCATCCAAGCCTTACATCAAAAAGGGCACAAATTCTGAACATGAAGATTGATTGATTCTTAAATGAAATACTTTTAATATTTCATGGGAAGGATTTTTCTGTGGCCAAGTAGTGCATACCATGAAAAATGTCTCCTGGGCAGAAAACAAGCTTGTCTACTAAAATTTGTTTTCTTTTCTTGAATTTGGGCTTTTTCCACCCTGCCTCTGATCTGGAGCAAGCATTTCTCCCCTCTGCAGGAGGTGGTGCTGCACTGGAGGAGTGTTGGTCATACCTGGAGTGTATTCTGGTGTCCCAGAATTCCCACCTGGGTTTTTCTGGGTGTCTCCTGAAGGTTTGGTTAATTAACACCCATGTAATAGTTGAGAGCCATAGAACTGACATTTGGAAAAAGCATCAAGCAACCTTGGGGTGGTGTTCACAGGGGTCCCAGGATGAGGGAAGAGATGAGAATGTTTCAGAAGGCTGATTTATTATTTTATGATATATATTATATTAAAAGAAAATGATATATTAAAACTATACTAAAAGAATAGAAGAAAGGATTTCATGAGAAGGCAAGCAAGGAATAGAAAGGAATGGAATGATAATAAAATCTTGTGACTTCTCACAGCCGCGACACAGGTGGCTGTCATTGGTCATTAAGTAAAAACAATTCACATGCTGGGTAAACAATTCTCCAGATCACATTCCAAAGCAGCAAAACATGGGGAAGCTGAAGCTTCTCAGCTTCTCAGGAGAAAAGATCCTGGCAAAAGGATTTTTCATAAAATATCATGGTGACACAACCTCCCTCCAATCATCTCAGAGTTAGGCAGGACATGGTGAATGGAACAATGGAATTGCAGGAATTAAGGTGAAATTCTTGTTACAGGTGAAATTCTTTTACTCCACACTGGCTGCCAGCTCCTCTTTAACTTCTGATTTGTTGCCACCTGTAAATATGTATGATATTTTTGTATGATTTTTGTATGATATTGATGTTGTATGATATTTTTCTTTATTTACTGCCAGTCTTCCTCAAACTTCCATACTTCCAAAATTCCAAAATTCTGTAGTTTCAGTGATGGGAAGAGTGATGCCTAAGAATGTCACAGACCTAAGAGAAATGTAAGCACATACCTTGAATAGGAAAAAAAAAATCTCTTTGCACAGAGTAGATATTTCAGAGACATCAAATATGATTGCAGCAGACTTTTTTACAGACCCATGAGAGTCTCATGGCTGTTTTCATTCCGATTAAAGGAGCTAAAATTTCTTCAAACACACACCACCACCCCTTTTATAAAACTTCTGCAGAGTGGGAGTGTAACTTGATAGAAACTAATTGCTCTGGATTAAAGGAACAAGCCTGCAGCCTCCACATATTATATCAGCACTCAGAACAGACAGGGACGTTTTTTATGAGGAGGAAATTGCATTTGAAGTGCTCTCAATATTCATAATATCCTGGGCTCTCTCAAACCCTGGGTGTGGTGTTATTCTAATGGTGCACAGGGATTGGTTGTGTGGAGGAGGCAAAATTGGTTTGTCACAGATCCAGAAGTGATAAAGCTGATTTTGAAATGGAGATTAAGGCCTTGTGGAGGGGGGAAATGACAGTTTTCTTTAAGAGAAGAAATATTAACCCATTAATGCTCATTCATCTTCATTTTTATGCGCTTGCTCTGTTCCAGCTGGGTGCATCAGAGGTCAAATATTTTGATTCATATTTTCTGAAGGAGTTTGTTTTCATGCTTAAGTTATCTCAGAACAGTAAGTTCCTCTCTGAGAATGAACAAAATTCTGGGATTCTGGGTGTTTGCAGCCAGCTCCAAAGCTCCTGTTAGCAGCCAGTTAACTTGGAGTGCTGGCAAAGAGAGAGTGATGAGCCCCAGAGCTGGGAGGGGACAGGGACAGATGTGAGCGTCACAAATGCATCCTGTAAATAATGGCCTAAACCACAGAGGCAGACCTGGGCACATAAATATATCATCCCCTTTTGGTACGTTTTTATCTCACTCCCAAAGGGAACCTCTCTGTGCAAAGGAGATTTCTGACCATTAACAATCTGAATGAGAATTCTCAGTGCAATTAAAAAGAGGTATGTGGACTCTTAATGAAGAAAAAATAATCCATGAATTTCATGCTATTTTTTAAAATTAAACATTCTTATTACTAGGTTTAGGGAAGATAAAAAGAAAAAATATTTTCCCAATGGAATGAGGCCACAAAAAAAGTCAAAATCAGCTGCTAGAACTTCTTTTTTTTCACCATCCCACCAGGCAAAATGTATCAGGCTATTGAAAAACCCTAGAATATACAACGACAGTCCCTCAGTGTGGAAAGGAAACTTCCTCCAAAGGCATGGACATGCAAAGGCAGAAGGAACTGGAACTTCAGCTTTATCAGCCATATCAATATTTTACTGCAGTTACAAATTCACACAGATGCCAAGATATTTTATGTTGCCAAATGGTGCTTTTATTTTGCAGCACATGTTGTGCATTCTTTTTTAGAAGTGAACACATCTGCTGTGGCTTCTTCCAATCTCCATTTTTCCTTCCCTGCAATTTGGGCTATGAAGATTACAAAGCCATAAATCAGAACCATGGTGAAGGCAGGGACTGTGATTTACAAACGTGGTGCATCTTTGCCTCTGAGGATGCTGTGAGCAGTGCAGGGAGCCTGGGGCACCCTCAGCTTTGGGAGGTGCCATTTCTGCTCCAGCAGGGCCTTCTGTGGGGAGAAGTGGGAACTATTTCAGCCAATGTTCCCAAATATTGTAGTGATTAGATGGGGACACAGTCAAAGAGCAACTGCTGAGCTCTGAAGTTACTTGGGAGAGAGACAATCAGGTGGTGGGATGGGTGTGGGTTTCCATGGAATCTCAGAAGGGTTTGGGTTGGAAGGGACCTCAAGGATCATCTTCTTCACCTCTGTGACAGGGACACCTCCCACTGTCCCAGGCTGCTCCAGCCTGGCCTTGGGCACTGCCAGGGATCCAGGGGCAGCCCCAGCTGCTCTGGGCACCCTGTGCCAGGGCCTGCCCACCCTGCCAGGGAACAATTCCTCATTCCCAGGATCTCACCCAGCCCTGCCCTCTGGCAGTTTGAAGCTGATGCCTGAAGTTTTAGCTTTCATATTTTCCAGATTCTGCACTGCCTTAGTGTGTGACTCTGACATAAAGTGTCAGCAAGTTCTCCTCACAGCTCAGCCACACAGAACAATCCATTTCCAGCCCCAGAACCAAGGACACCATTGCAGCTTCAGGCCCAGGAAGTGTAAAACAACAGCAAATTGAGGAGAGCAAACTGGGAGGATGGGACTGCATAACCTGAAGCTGTAATTGGACAATTAACCCCAATATGTAATGGATCAAAACTTATAAAAGTGGGAAAATGTGTGACACGTTGTCCATATTGGGTGCAGCCCTGGCTGGGCTCTTGTGCTGCCCAAGGTGGATCATTGAGGCCTTTAATAAATCCCTGCTTTATTCTGTAACTCTGCGCAACCTCTGTTCTAGGGCAGCCTCTCAAGGCACCAAAGCCATTCCTGAGCTGGCACTGCCCTTGTGCAGTTTATTTTGTTACCCTGCTGCTCTCCTTCTCTATTCTCACAATTCCTAAGGAGCACCAGCAGAGTGTGAACAGAGTAACTTTATATAGAACCAAAACACTGCAGCATTGCTTGATTCAAAACACCACCTGTTGTTTCACTCCTGTAATTCCAGCCAAAATTCCTTCAAACTGTTGGGTCTGTTGCACTCACACTTGGAAGGGACACAGAGATCCCTTGTGGAGGGGAGTGAGTTTGCAAATGGGTGAGAACTGGCTGTGGCTCTCAGGGGTTTGCAGGTAACTGTTAGAAAAATGGGCAACACTTAGGTTTTTTTGGCCAAGTTAATATGTAACAAAATTCTGGGGTCCTTGGTAACCTCAGAATTTGTTTGGAAGATCCAAATTTAGTCATAAGCCAACTCATTCACCTTACAGTGACATGCAAGTGACATTGTTTAATTTTCAAATATAATTTATGTGATGATATCTCCACCTTGACAGTAGGTCCACACATTTTGTGACTTTTAGTTGGGTATTTCCTGGTCCATGTCCCTCCCTGGTACACCCCAGAGACTGGCATGAATTGTAATGTTTAGATTTGGGTTTCTAAAGGCCTGTTGTGCCTCCTTCTGTCACTTTATTACCTGTCTGTGTGTTCTCTTGGTTTCCAGGACAAAGGGGTGTGGTGGCTTTCAGCAATTGCAGTAAATAAGAACAATTTTTTTTAGCTTTTCCTTGCCACTGTCAGCTCTGCCCCTACCCCTTCCCCTCCCTAATATTTGTACTCTTACAAACAGTTTTTTCTTCTCTTGTGATGCAGAAAGATATTTAAACTACTTCACTTCCTTCTGCTTGTGAAGTTTCAAAATGAGGGATGTGATGTTGGCTGAGAGAATCCAAACATGGAGGTAAGGCAGTGAATAAAAGTGAAATACTACCATCAAGTCTTCATATTTTGAGAACAAATCACATCTCTATAAGGTGCTAGAGCAGCTCCTCACTGCTGAACACCAATGACCAGTAGCCAGTGGCTATTTTCATTTTTGCTGGTTGTTTACATTTTGCTCTTTACTGGTGAAATGCTTAAGGAGCTGGAGGTTTTTCCTCCCACAATGCCTCAAGTTAGAATTAAAGTTGCAGCAGCCTGAGCAGGAGTTAATTCATTCTGCTATTAAGCCCTCAGTTACACTGAGGCTTTATCATTCACTGCTAATAAATGGTATTTATAGTTGGCATATACCTCCTGTAGCAACAATAACAAATGTGTTGCCTGAGATAACCTACTTTATATAGCTGTTAAAAGCCACTTTTCATTGAAGTTTCACAATTTTAAAAATTCATTATAAACCTCTTGAATCCTCCAAGGACTGAAACAATGTGAGGAGCTGGATGTCTAAAGTGCAGGCCAGATTTTGAAAAGGGCTCAGAAGAGCCCACAATAGAGGGCTGGTATTTAAGTATGCTAAGCACACAGCAGCTCCTAATGCCACACTTAGATCTGGGCTCTCAAAAGAGTTCACAAGAACCTTGTGTGCTGTGAGCTTTTGAAACACTGCCCATGTCACAACAAGCACTGCTGGGGACTTTACACTCCTCAGAATCTGCTAAGTCTGCCTTTGATTTCTCTGGATCTCAAGCACTTTCAAATGCCTGGACCTAAACAAAGATCTGTGCTTTATGTGGGATTAGTTCCTTTTATCTAAGAATATCATTATTCCATCCTTTCCTGTGATCAAAAAAATAAATAAATAAAAATACCTGCCATGGTGTAAGATGTTTGTAGGCTTAGGAGAGCTGGGCAGTATTTTTCCAGCTGCTGTGCATCCTCACTTGTCTCAACCAGCCAGAACAGGGCTGTTCGTTTTGTTGTATAAGCACAGCTGAGAATTGTGTTTGGGCACAGCAAAATTTGGTAACTCCTGCATTTCTTCTGGAAGCTTCAGTCTCTGGAGCAGCTGAAGGTAAAATAATGTGTGCAGTGGCTTGGCACCGAGGTGAGAGGAGCTTCTGTGCCAAAGGTGTCGCTGCACAGGAGGCTGTGCTGGGGTGGGGATCAGGCTCTGCTCCCAGAACAGGCACAGGACCAGAGGGAACAGCCCCAAGCTGTGCCAGGGGAGGCTCAGCTTGGACAGAAGGAGAAATTCCTTCATTCAAAGATGGCTGAGCACTGGAAGGGGCTCCCCAGGGAGGTGGTGGTGGAGTCACCATCCCTTGAAGTGTCCAAACCAGGAGGAAATGGCACTGAGTGGAGGGGTTTGTGGGCATGGTGGCACCTGTTTGAAGGCTGGACTCAGTGACCTTGGAGGTCTTTTCCAGCCTTACTGATTCCACAATTCTCTGTCACCAGGTCCCCACCAGCTCCTCGCGTGGCCTTACCCAACCAAGAGGGCTCAGACCTTTTGGGCCAGTCAGAGAAGTGAGCAAATGGGATGGAAACTTCTGGAAGCACCCCAAAAATGCAGAAACCCCACAAAAAGTTCAATTTCTGACTATTGCCTGCAGAACCAAACCCCAATTCTGTGCTGTTCTCACAGCTGCAGGCCAGAGGAGCCGCCAGCCTGGGTAGGTGGGCCCTGTGCATTGTGTGTCCTTGTCAGAACTGCACTGTATGTGCCAGATAAAAAGCAAAGCCTGTGGTAAAGAGAAAGAGCTTGAGTTCTTGTATTTGCTCTGCCTGATAGTGAGGATTTCATTTGGATGATTCAGCTTACCACTTCTACATTTGCTGTGAATCAGTATTGAAGTGTCATGTTGTAGGAGCTGCCTATTGATGGGAACTTAAATTAGCATTAAGGAGCAGCCACAGACTTTGCAAGATAATCTGGCTTTATTTGTGCCTTCCCTTCTTGGCTTCTGTGTGTGTATATCTTATTACCAGGGAAAATTACTTTTCTTTGTGCTGCCCTTTAGAATTGGGAAGAAATTACACCAGTCCATTGAATGAACAGCAGCACAGAGATTAAACATGGGGGGTGTCAATCTGCTAAAAGTTACTGTGCTAAAGAGCCAGGAAAGCCTTTGAGAGGGATGGCAGGCAAGGAGATACTGAATTAATCTCAGTATTGCCTGTGACAATGCAAGGACTTCAGTCTGGGGGAGATGTGCTGTGCCAGAGCAGGGAAAGGAGAGTTTTGTTCCTTTGGGAGTGGTGCTGGAGAGTCACTGCTGTGCAGGAGGAGACCCCTCTTGGTGCTGGTGCTGATTCCAGGCTCAGGGGAGCAGAACAAATATCCTGGAAGCACTGATGGGATGCCTGTGTGGGAGTGTGGATAACCAAGCTCTGAAGATCCTGCTGGATTAATGCACATACAGTGGGGCTGAGGATTTAGCCCCCATTTACAGCTACAGGATTGTGGTTTGCCTGTTACATTTCTGATTTCCAAATCCCTTAAATACCTGGGGCTGTGTTACCCTGGGGTGTAGAACTGGGAAATTTCACTTAAATTGAGACCTACCTTGAGGTGAGGGGTGAGAGAAGAGTTTGATCTCAGAGTCCTTTTCACCTGGAGGAACAAAATGGCTATTTTTTTTCCCCCCTGACACTCTGTGAAACTTTTGGGAAATGGAATTAATTGTTCCTACACACTTCTGGATGGTTGGGGAGTGAAGAGCTAATGGTGTGTGGCTCCCTTCATCCAACAGTCCTTTTCTCACAGGGCTGGGCTGATGCTCTGTGGCTGCTGTGCTCATAATTAGCAGAACACCACAGTTTAGACCCATTTTAGGCTCTTTTGCAGTGTCCTGGAAACAGAGGCATTGCCAGGAGTGCCAGGCATTTGCAGCTGGCTCCACTCACTGACCAGTCCTTGGCTTCAAATCTGCATTTCAACCCTTGATGTGTGAGACAGAGCATTGGGGATGTTTGATTGACTTTCTAGTTATTACTGAGATCAAAGGCTGGCTTTTGTTTGTTTCTTTGTTTGTTTGTTTGATTTTTTTTTTTTTTTTTTGCATCAGACTTCTTTATTCTACCACCTGGGCTGGGTTATTTATTGAAAGAACTGCATGCAGAGATGTTAAATTCCAGGGAAAACTCAGTGATCCAGCATCACTCTCTATTAGGTAACAGCTGATTGCGCTGCCACTGCAGGAACCTAAGCACAAGTTTATCTGTTTTTCCTGGGGAAAAGATTTAGCTTTCTGGGTCAGCCTTGTATGCAGGCAATTTGTGTTTTTCTTCTCTTGCAGTGGAGCTTTCTGCAGTGTGGGTGGGAAGTCTTACCACTTTTAATAACATTGCTGCAATCCTGCTTTGGACTGAGCTGATAGCCTGATGAACCCTTTGGGCTCCTGGTGAATGTGTTTGGATATTTAACACAAACAAAACTAAAGCCTCATCTTTTCAGAGATTTACCTCTCAGCCAATCCACTAAGGGGGAATAGGTTTTTTTGTTTTCCAAAATACTTTGAATTTATAAGGCAAAAGACAATCTGTTAATTTATATTTGCTGTATGAATTCTGTGTCTGAAGTTGGTGCCTCTCCAAAATACATGACTGCTTATGGAGCTTTTAATAATATGTTGTGGTGCTGGTGATGATAACTCATATTTAACTAGGCAGTACCTGTCAGATTGCTTCTCTGCTGAGCCTGGGAGGGAACCTGAGCTTTGCAGCACGCTGAAAAAGTGCCTGGGCTGCAGTGATATTGGTGAATCTCAGAGTCTGAGAACTCCAACACTTGCATTTGGGGATGCAAATAATAATTTTTCCCTATTATGTTTCCATACCATAAAATCCCGGTAATTCTTACTCTACACATAGATATTTCCAACATTACCTGAAATCAGCAGTAGATCAGTAAAATGGGTGTCTGGGATAGGATTGGAGTTGGGAAAACATTTAAAATTATGTAATGAAACATGGTCCTTTGAAAAATCAAACCCACTCTTTGCTGATGCCCAACATGGTTTGAATGGATCTCTGAATTTTTCATTTAAAAAGAAATATTTATAAACTAAATTTATCTGAGTGTATATTGTAAATATGCATCCTAATCTAAATTAGATACATTTCAAACAGCCAATTTTTTTTTTTTTTCAGGTAAAATAAAACACTGTGGCCAAAGGCTATTTCTGAATTTATATATTTTTTTATTACAAAAGCTTAGGAACTTGATGTGAATTGGCTCGTGGCCAAACACTTCACATTTCTCAGCTATCCAAAATAAACCATAGGGAGATAGCTGAGATCATCTCCTTGGTGGATATCTTCAAATAGAATCTGATTCAGAACATTTCTGTGGGTTCAGGGATCCTCAGCTGAGCTCTGAGTGTGGACTGTGCTCCCTGTCCCAGTGTCCAGCTCCTGGTGAGCCAAACTGCTGTGTGAGGGGCAGACCTGCACAACAGAACGCCCCAAATCTTTTAGCTGCTGAATACCAATAGCAAATCCCAGTATTTGTTTTCCCCATGCTGTTGCTCCCCCATGTAGCAGTAATGTTCTTTTTTTTTGGCTGAAAATCTCATTTTTGTCCTGAGAGAGGCAGCTCTGACCCAGTCTGGGTCTCTGCATTGCTGAAGGGAAGGGTCCCTGTGCAGAAGGATCCCCAAGCAGGGCTGGACCTGCCTTTCCAGCGAGTATTTACATCTCTGCTTTATCCTTCTTGTCCTCCCTACACGGAGTTTGTTTGTCCTTGCTTACTGCAGGCACTTGCATTTGATTTCCAGATAATCATTCTGCTGGAGAACACGGCCCTGTGCTGTTATAAGAGGATAAATAGAATAACTTCCATGGGAATTTGATAGCAGGGTGTAATCTACCTTTTAATCCCACCACTGGTTTCCTTCCTTCAGAGAATTTGCTTTTTCTTTCCCTGATTTTATGGTGTGTTCCCAAGACCTTTAATACCATCCTGATTAATTCTGGTTGCACAGCGGAAAAAGGACCTTGAAGCAAAACAAAAAGCATTTTTATCCAGAATCCACATCTATTACTTTTGCAATTATGAGGATTGGAGTGTCTTAATTAGACCAAAAATAAAGCAGCTTTATTCTTCAGATCCCAACATTCAGGCTGTCAGAGGTAAGGAGAGAAAACCTGAGGAAAGCTATTAAAGGCAAAATGATGCCTAACACTGCATGATCATAGGTGGACAGATGTTAGCAGCAAGGCAGCAGATGTCCAACCAGACAGCAATAAACACTCTGGAGGCAAGAACACGTTCCCTGCCATGGCACTGGAGAGGAAGGGGAAGATGCAAAGGTGTTCCACCCTTTGGTGCAGAGAGAAAATGACCTTTTTATCCCTTGTGGGAGCACCTTGGGTGGTGGGGATGTCCAGTGCTGTTCGGAAAATTAATGTTTGAAGGGTTTTCTTCAGATGGAAGTTTTGGTTTTATTTGGTGCTTTATGTTTGCGATTAAGTTTTAATAACGCCCCTGTTGCAGATCAAATTCTGCCTTGCTATAGGGCCAACAAAAAACTGAAAAGGGCAAGACCAGCTGTGCCAGGGAGGTCTTTTGGTAGATGAGCATTATCCTAAGCCTCCTTTTGTTATCTTAGAGATATTTCACCTCAGTCCATTCTGCTCCTTCCAGGAGAGTTACCTCTTACAGAAGGTTTTGGATATGACCTGGTGGAATTAAGAAAATATTAAAGAGAGGGAAAACCAGGAGGAATATTTTGAAAGAATAAGAAATGTTTATTTGATATCTACAGCATAATCAGTATCCAAGTGGAGGAAACAATTTTTTAGTAGCATGCTACTAACTGATGATTTGAAACAAAGAAATAAAAATATTCTTTAAGGTACAAGTGATTGAGGGGGTTAAAAAAAAAACAGAGTGGCTTTTTTTTTTTTTTTATATCTACATGGTAGAACTGAATAAATTACTGGTCAAGTAAATCATAACAGAATTGTGGATTGTCCCAGATGAAAAGCAGTCCTGTTGGAGTGTGGAGCAGCAAAAGTGTCCCAAATCTGCCCCAGCAGTGTGTGTGTCTCACAGGCCCTGCTGCATCACACAAACATCACTTGTCACTTGTTAGCACCATTAACTAGACAAGTCCAAAATAAAGCATAGACCAGAAAAGATACATCTTCCATTCTATAAATTGTGTGGTGTGAAATCTATTAGAGCTGACAGAGAAGAGGGCTCTGAATTAGTGAGCAGGCTGATTACACCTCGTTCTTTATTCCCTATTGACTTTGGGTATGCCATACCTTTCCATTTCCTAGAGAAATAAATTAAAAGTCAGAACTAATTTGCCTGATGGAGGGTGCAGGTGGAATTTTGTTCAGACGAGCATTTGCACATTGTGAAATCCAATTTAACCCCTTGATGGGGTATAGTTTATTTTCTTTTGTTGACAGCTTTGTGGCAGCTAAAATAGGAACCTGATTAAATAGAGACAGTGAGAGATTGAGGTCTTGTTCTAACAGCAGGAGGATCAAGGCCTCTAATCTTATCTCCCTGAACACTGAGATGAGCTGAGGATGCTGGCAGTGAGATAAGCTTGGCTATTTTGAGCTATAAAAGACCTCAAGAAAAGAGAAGAGGTGTGAGGTGTGGGGAGATATTATTTTTCACACACACAAATAATGCTGCTTGTTTCAATACATTTGGGTCAAGTGCTGGGAACGTACAGGATATTACAAAGGCAGGGATTTCATTTTGCTCTATGGGCATACATCAAAGGACAAATAATAAGCTCTTGCTCCCTCTTTACAAAGAAAATACACGTCTGCAAATTCTTAAATACAATTCATAATTTATAAACTACCAGGAGCTCAGTAATAACAGCAGAGGCTGAGTGGGAGGAGACCACTTCTGGCACAAGTGGAATTGCTTCTTCTGCAGTCAAACTTTTAAAATATTTTAAATGGAACAATAACAAATCACCAAGGAAAGCCTTTTGTCAGCTTCAATGCAGACCTGTCTCTACAGGACTGTGTGTTTATCTTTTGCTCATTTATTTGGAAGTAACCAAAGAAATTATCAAAGTTCTGTTCCCCCTATGGTTCCTTATGCGGTGTTGGGTTTTTCCATTTTCCTGTAATACCTTGTCCCATGTCAAATTGCAGGATGTTAAATAAATTTGGGAATGAATGAATGAAGAAAGGAAAGGAATGAAACAACACTGGGCTTATATTTAGTTCTCCTTGATTCCTGGGAGAAAAAAGTAGAAGGAAAGCCTAGACACAAATACACAGAAGCATAATATAAAAAATACTTTTTAAAAAAGTAAGCCAGAACCCTCCACTTTGGTAAGTGTCTTTAACTAGTAAAGGTTTAAAGTGTAAGTTAAATCAATTTAGTTCAGCCATGGACCTGTTTCCTGATCTGTGGAGCTCTGCAGATCTGTGCTGGCTGAAGGTCTGCTGAGTCAATAACATCCTCAGTTTAATCTTGTACTTTCCTGAGCCCGTTTTTGAAACTCCTTTGGTTAAGGATCACCTCCTGCATTGTGTGGCTAAATGGGCTCCTGTTGTCACCTGAGAAAGTGCAACCAAAACATGATGTTCTACCTGGTAGGGCCAATCTTCTCTGATCAAAACACCACTGATTCAGTTCCACTCTCCACCAGAATGGATTTTGAATGTCAAAATTAATTTTTTGTTTGTGTGTAGGTATAATTTATTTTTTCCATTATAAATATCCAAAGCTCTCCATCAGAATGTGCATTCCTGGCATAAATTGCAGAGGAACTTGGTTTGTTTAAAAGTCTGTAATAAGTTTTTTTAGAGGCTTTAGATATTTTTATGGGGTTTAAAACCCCTATTGCCAAGTTGTGCTCTCAAATCCTTGTGATGATTATTAACCTTGATTTACACTTTGAATATCCAACCTCAGGGAGTGCCTCATTCACAGTTAAACTGGCCCAGCTGCAGTGGTTTTGGCACTGATACCCAAAACCTGAAATTTCCTTCTGGGGTTTATTGAACAGCAGAACAGAAGAATTTACACAAGAGGTGTGCAAGGCCAGCATTTTTCTGGAGTTTCCATCTTTCCTCTAAAATGTCTTGAAAATAAATTGTCAAAAAAGGCAACTTGAAAACTAGCTATTTTCCTACAAAGCTTTTTAAAAAATAAAGAAAGATAAGCAAACAGGGTTTTAGCATTAACAACAGCATCATATTTCATGAGATACTTCCCTTGTGTTACTTCTGCTAAGCTGGGGGTAGTGCAGTAACAAATTACTGGCAGCGACTGGACTTGAGAGGGAGTAGTAACCAAGTGCAGCCCATGAACTAAAATTGTGTTTAACACTGTGTTACTGCTCTCAGAAACCTGACACTTCATTATATTACTTTAATTGGGCAGTACTGAGATTGAGAAATACCTATTGAGTATTATCTATTATCTTATGTATCTTATTATCAGTTCATTAAAACAAAAAGTAGAAACAAATTTTCAGGGAAAAAAACCCCAACAAACCAACCAAACAAACAAACAAAAAAAAAACCACAAAAAACCCAAACAAGCAAACAAACAGAAGTAAAAAATCAAACTAAAACAAACAAACAAACAAACAACAACAACAAAAACCCAACAAAAATCTATTAAATATTAGGAACCAGAAACCAGTCTGATCCCCAGAAAGGCCTGCAGTGGGGTTTGTTTAAAAATGCTGTAATCATCTCCAAGCTACAGCAGAACTTCTCCTTGCACATTGACATTTCCCCCACCCCACTCCAGGTGCCTCCCTGCAGAGGAGTTTCAATCAGAAGAGGAACAGAGTCAAAAACCTGTGCCAGGTGTGCCAGAAGCAGCTGAAATGCTCATCCCTGCCCTGCCTGGGGTTATCCTGGGTGATGCAGGGATGGGCAGAGCCCAGGGCCATGAGCTGAGCTGATGGCAGGGGAGCAGGAGTGGCTCTGCCTGAGCTGTGCTGTGTGTGCAACTGCTTGGCAATGGAGCAGCAATTCTCAAGTCTATCACCAGCTAAAAACATCCAAGAAGCTGAACTGGGCTCTACAGCTTGAATGTATTTGTGCACCACAGACATTTATTTTGAAATTATTTTGATTTCCTCTGAGTGCTCCTGAATGGACGATGCCCTTTACGTTCTCCTCACTGAAATAATGAAACCACTGCAGTTAAGGATGCCAAGAGGGGGTGTAAGAGTGAAGTTCTGGGAGTGTGAGGATAAAGGGCCAAGGTAGCAGGATGCCACCCACACCTGCAGCTCAGGAATTTAGCTGTGAGAACAGATGCAGGGAAAGGAGAGTATCAGGAACTTTCATTTTCACTAAATCAATTTCCTTGAGGCTGGAGGTTATTCTGGTTCTCACCCAGATGATGCATTGTGCTTAAGGGCTTTGGCTGACGTTTTATAGGGATAAATAGACAGAAAATACCTTTTTTCACCCTATCAAGAATTTTTCAGATACCCTGGCATTAATTTGACCCTTAGTTGGAAGGGGCAGGTATTAGGAAAGGGAGAGGATAAAACATTACCTAAGTGCCATTTAGTTTTAATTACTAATGGAATTGCAACATAGTAATCATCTGACAGTTAAATATTATTAGGAGTTTGCTCATCATTATTGGAGTTTTGCCACAATCTGTAATGGAAAAAGGACTAAATCTATTAATTTTTTGTAGGAAAATTTATTCATTAAGTCCTTGTTATTAATTCTGTGCTAGGTCTGAAAAGAGATTGCTCTCATTGAGCACTAATTATGGGGTATGTGAATTAGTAAATAAATTTCAAGGATTGAAGTTGCAATATCACAGTCTTTTGGAACAGAACCCGTTTCAATATGCACTCAGAGTGTACTTGGAGCAAAAACTGAGCTTTATTTTGTTTCCATCAAAACAGAAGTCAGGAGCAGAATGCCTGACCACTTTTGTGGTTGTAATCCACTTTTCAAAGGATGTTATTGGTGATTTGTCTTAAATTGTATAAACATTAATGCCAAATGCATTGATACATTTTTTTTCCAGATTCAAAAAGTCTCTTTTGGCATTTCTTTATTTTAGATAGATTTTAGTTGTCCTTTAAAAGATTCAGGTAGAATACTGAAGTACCAGGTAAAATTGCTGCTTTGGCTGTAATGCTCTGTGGACAGTTATCCTCATGCCTGAACATTTTCTTTACACAACCATTGGCTTTTGGGTTTGTTTTTGTTTGTTACTAAGTTGTTCTTGATACACAAATTGCTTTTTTTTACAGGGCAGAGGAGTTATCACAGTCAGCAGTGTATTATTACCTAGGAGGGTCAACGCTTTCCTGTCAGAGTTTGCTCTTCATCCACATGGAAATGGCATTATGGAAGTGGCAGCTGTGATCAAAGATGAAAATTCAATATTATTTATGCAATATCCATCCAAATCCTAATTACTTAAACAATGCAAACCTGCTTACAGGTTCTGTGAGATCCACACTGCTCAATTCCATGCTTCATTCTGGATGTTCTGCCTGGCCCTGTGGAGTTAATAATTTCCTCTTAAGGGAACAGAGTGTTAAAAGCAGGTGTGATTATACCAGCTAGTTAGCATTCCTTCCTCATTGTCACATCCTGAGAGGCATTTTTTACTCTCCTTTTTTCCCCAATTTTGGATTGTTTGATGTAGCAGCACCCTGCCAGAGTCGCCTCTCTGTCTCTCATTTGAACACATGGCTGTGGTGTATACCTATCTAAGCATATCCCATCAGATTTCTGTGTTGTTCCATTTATTTAGTGGTGTTCATGCCTACAGGCAGTATTGTGTGCCACACAGGATCATGAGCATGAGCAGAAGGTGTCGCTGCCCTTGGCAGTGCTGGCAGGAGCTCTGAAGTGACACTAACCCAGGAACTGGATCTTGGCGACCTTTGGGGGTCCCTTCCAACTCAGGACATTCCATGATTTGGAATACCCAGTGGCTGTTGAGAGCTCTGGTGAAAGGCTGATGGAGAATATTCAAAGGAGTGTGTGGCATTCACATTCCCTTATCGGGGTCTCTGGCTGCTCACAGTGACCCTGAGAAAAGTTGCAAAGTCTCTTTCCCCAGCCCAGTGCTTGAAGAAGCAGTCAGGGCTCTTCATTTCTCAGTCTCAAGGTTGTTTATTGTTCCTTATCTATAAAATTCTTTCTCCTGTCCAGCCAAGGTCAGCTCAGCAGGACAGTCAGAGGCACTCTGCCTGCCCCCAGGGCAGTGTTATCTTTTTATACTAAAAACTACGTGTGCAATGTTTACAATTACTTCCCAATACCTATCACCTGTGTTAGACAGTGAGCTTCTACTCTAAACCAATCTGTAAGTGCCAACATCACAGCAGAAGATGGAGGCCAAGAAGAAGAAGAAGGAGAAAGGCTGGACATGCCCAGATCCCTCCATCTTGCCCCCTGAACCACCATTCTAAAAACCCCAAAATCTACTTTTTCACCCTGGGATAAATTCACTATCATTCTACTTAATTTGTCGTGGCTTGCAGATCTTCATCTAAGGTTGGTAATTTGCTCCACAGGTCATAATCAAAACCACAGGCATTTCTGGGCTCTGTGCCAGGGTCTCTGAGCCCCCTGGCAGGGGTCTTGGTCGAGGGATGTCCTGAGTCCTGACATTCCCTGAACATGACCCCTTTGCCCAGGATTTTTCTCCTGGGAGGCTGAAAGGCAGCGAGAGAGGCCTCAGAGAAAATGAAAACAATTCTTATCTCATTTGCTTCTCCTGTGTTGTGCTCATGTGCAATGTGTTTGGAGATTGTTTACCCACAGGTGATTGTTCCATTGGATTCTGGTGTCAGCTGTTTTCAGGGCCAAGCTGTGTTGGGACTCTGGAAAGAGTTACGAGTTTTTATTATCATCTTTTTAGTTTTCAGTATGTATCCCTTCTGTATTCTTTAGTATAGTATGGTGTTCTTTAATATAAGATGGTACAATAAAGTAATTAATTAGCCTTCTGAGAACATGGAGTCAGATGTATCATTCTCTCCCTACATCAGAATTGTCTGCATTTACAATAGAAGTGAATCAGAAGGAAAAAGAAACAAACCAGTGCAATGTGTGATCCCTTCACTGGTGGGTTCAGAGGGTCTGTGGAGAGCATCCTTACTGCTGCACAGCTCATTGCACTTTATGTCACCCTTGGGAGTGAAGGACACACTGGTGGTTTCTAACATTTCTATATTCCTTCATCAATAAGTGTTTAAATGATTCTCCCTTAATTATGAAACCACAGATCACAGCATTTCTAATGATACTTTGCCAAGTGCCATTTTTACTGTGTCTAAATTTTAAATGCATGTAGTACTTACAGAAGGACCTTTTCCCCTTACAAGTAAACAAATATGTTACTTTAGAGAGATCTTAAACCCTCAGTGCATGAGTGAGATTTGGAGGCAGATTTATGGCACAGCAGCCATTGTTTGTTTGCATTACAGCTTTTACCCATAGTGTCCCACAAAACAAAGTGTTCACTTGATAACAATAAAACTTCCAACAAATTAATTGCTAGATGCCTTTGGAAGATAAAGAGCATACAAGTGGTGGCAGATGACTCTTTATCCCTCTCTTTAATTTGTTTTGGCCATTGATTACAGTGCTTGCAATCAGTGGAAGCGCTGTTGGGCTGGATGGGCTGTGCGCAGATGTTGTACAAGAGAGATTTGACTGAATTCCATTGTGCAGGAATGTTCTGAATGTTGGATATATTGGATGGGCTGTGGGCAAGCGTTGTGCAAGAGTGACTTGACTGAATTCCATTGTGCAGGAGCCCAGCCTGGCCCAGCTCTAAGGAGAAAAATTGAAAGCTTGCCACAGATCAATCATAATGGGGTTTTGATATTAGCTCACCTCAGTGCTGGGCTGACCCTGAGCCCCAGTGCCTCTGCTCTGGGTGGAGCTCCTGCTGCATTTAAACCTGGGTGGAGGTTTAAATCTCTCCAAGTGGAGATGCTGAGCTGCAGGAAATGTCCCTCCAAGCTGCAGTTCTCCATGCAGAACCACTGCGGGGGTATATATGTGCAACAGCTTGGCAATGGAACAGGAATTCTCAAGTCTATCACCAGCTAAAAACATTCAAGAAACTGAACTGGGCTCTACAGCTTGAATGTATTTGTGCACCACAGACATTTATTTTGAAATTATTTTGATTTGCTCTGAGTGTTCCTGAATGGAGGATGCCCTTTACATTCTCCTCACCGAAATAATGAAACCACTGGAGTCAAGGATGCCAAGAGGGGGTGTAAGAGTGAAGCTCTGGGAGTGTGAGGATAAAGGCCAGGCTGTGTGTGATCTGAACCTTCCCTTTTCCTGATTCACAGCACCAGGCTGTTCCTTCTCCTACTGACTTCAAAATAGGGCTTGAACTTGTTCACCAACTGTAGCTTTCAATCTTATTTGTAAACAATTATCTTGTGGAGTTATAGACAAAAAACATCTCTTGTTGTAACAGCCTGGTGCCTGTAGCTCTCTGTGAATGTGATAATTATGATTAGAGGGAGCACGCTGAAGTATTAGACCTGTTCTAGTATTTAATTACCCACAGTTTCAAATCAAAAGGCAGCTAAAAATATTGCACATGTGGTTTAGCTGTACAGGGAACAATAACTGCAGGTCCATCCACTCCTTTGGCTGCAGTGATGGGGTTGAAATGCAGCGTACACAGGGTTGGTGTGTGGCTCCTGTGTCACCCTGGGGGTGACTCTGGGCAGCTCCCCTGCCTCCCAGCTGCCTTGGCTCGAGCTCTGTGCACCCCTGTCCTGGCCCTGAAGTGCCCATCTCAATACACAGCCTCCCCAGGTAAAAATGCAGTCGCAGACTTGATTTAAAAAATCCTCTCAGAGCTGCAGTTCAAACAGCAGCTATTTCTGGAGACAAGGCTCTTGAGGCTACAGAGTTAACATGGAACTTTCTAAATGGATTTAAACTGTCTGGGAAGGCAATTACAGCTGGGGAATTGCTACAAAGTCGAATCTTCCTGGAGCCTTGAAAGTACGGATTCTGGCTTCTACTTCACTTTTTCTTTTCTTTTTTTTTTTTTTTCGTTAAACTTATCAGTTTGGAAATGCATAAAATGTAATGAAAAAGTTTGGATGCACTGAAAAAGATGAGTGATTGAGATGGGCATGCTTCCAAAACAACCCAGGACACTTGGCAGAGTGGGTGAAAACAGTTTGTTTTTCACTTCTGACCACAAGCATTTCAATATGCTTTCAGTAGGAAAGATTTCCAACTCAGAAAAATTAGTGTTCTGAAAATCTGGGAGATCAAGGGGGTAAATCAGTGCCATGTGTGCTCCCCCCAGGGTGCTGAATGCACTTGGGGAGGGAATGACCAGGGAGTGACCAGGCAAAGTTCTTTATCTGCTAGACAGCACTGAAATGCAAAATTAGGTATAACCTACTTCACAACACTCTATTTTCAAATATAATCTTTTGTTCTCCTGCTTATTTCCCCCAGAGTGAGTGGGGGAATTATTTCCCCCAGGGTGAGTGGCTTCTCCAGGGTTTGCGCAGCATCCCAGCCCTGAGAGGAGAGCTGTTGGATCACTGGGAAACCAGCAGGGTGAAGCAGGATTTATGTTGTTTTCCTTGCTGGTAAGATTTAGGTTTGCTCGTGGTGTTTCTATTTTCTGGGAGGTGGAAATGTGGTTTTGGGCAGACAAAGGCTGCTGCTCTTCAGGAGTATGTTCAGCACAGGGAGGGGAGCCAGGAGCTCAATTCCCCCTCCTGTTTCAGCCCTGCCTGGCTTTAAAAGAATGGCAGCTGTCACTGCCTTCTCTGTGGGTTTATCCTGTGGTTTTTTTGGTAAAGAATGATTTGTGAACCCTTCCAAAGCAAGGCCCACTTGTGTTGAGATCTGGCTTTTGAGTCAGCCAGGGATCAAACTGTTTACTTCTACCAATACACAGAGGCACAGTCAGTGAAAGTAAATGGTTGGGGTTTCTGTGCAAGAAGGTATTTCTGTATTAACAGTAAGATGTTGCCAGTATTTAGATGTCTGAATTTTATTTCATTCTCACTTAGCAGATAAATATTTGCAAATTTTTTGCCCTCTATTATTTCTGTCATTGCACATTATTGGAGTGTCTTGTTCTTCTCTCTGGTCTGATTTTTTATTTCATTAAATCAAGGGATCTGTTCAGGGTCAATAAGTATCTAGAAGGGGGGAGATTGCTTCCTAGCCTAGGAGACAAAAGATACAATGTTGTTCAAAGGCTGTATGTTGAAACTTATTAAGTTTACTTGAAAAATTAAGTGAGTTGTGTTTTTCAGAGAAGGTAAGTAAAAATTGAGGCAATTTGCCAATAGTGTATGGAATTCTATGTCAATTTAATTTTGGGGTTTTGCTTGGTTGGTTGAGTTTTTTTTTAGATACAATGGATCTGAAAAAGGATCTTTAATATCCAAAATCTTTTTTTTAAAGTATCTTTAAAATCCAAGATATTTTTTAAAGGATCTTTAAAATCCAAATTTTAAAGGGGCTGCTTTGAAGGGATCCTGTGACCTGTCAATCAGATGTTACTGCATCCTGTCTGGGCTTTGTCCTTTCTGAATTTATGAGTACCATTGATTTTAATGGCTGAAGAAATGCCATTCATTTGAAAGGCTGAATTTTAAAGTCCCAGCCTTTTAAAGTGTGTAGGTACATGAGTGGAGAGGGACCTCAAGGCCTGGGATTGAGCTGTTTATCTGTTATGTATTTGTAACAATTAATACTGTGGAGATGAAACTTGCTGTGTGTTAAGAGAGTGTCAGGATCAGCTTGGTGAAAATTAACTTGTAGCTGTTTATTAAAATGTTCTCCCTGGAGCACTGTGCTGGTTGTGTTGGACATGAGGACAGATGGACCCTGGTCTGAGATGACAGCACAACCTCCAGCTCAGCCCTGCACCCTCTGTCCAGCACATCTGCCAGGGAACACAGCTACAACAGCCCTTGCTCTGTTTCTCTGGTTTTATATCCCCCCATTTTCTGTTGGCAGGAACCCTTTCCCTAGTTAGGAAAAAGATCTTGTGTAAGAAATTGTCAGGTTCAAACAGTATTTATAAACCAGCAAGGAAATAGCCTGCCCCATGCTCCTGGGAAGGACTGGAATAATAGAAAACTTAATTTTGATTTAGGGCATAACTGGGAAATACTGTTCCTGTGACCTGTGTCACAAATGCAGCTGAATAAATATTGGTACATTTTAGAAGTAACTTTATATTTTCATCCTTCCTTTCTGGGGAGGAATATTAAACTTTCTGTAGCAGTGCTCTTGTCTAATAGGGAAACCAGTTTTTTCTTAATTAAATTTCTAGTAAACCAGTTTTATGAGGTTCAAAAATAAATGTTCAAACAAAAGAATTTCCAGTGCGTGCAGGTCTCTTTTTGAGAGATCTCTCCTGCAGTAGCCAGAAATGTTGGCATTAACAATTCTGGATGTTTTCTGTAATCAGAATTATGGAATCACAGAGTGGTTTGGATTGAAAGGGATCTTAAAGATCACCTGACTCCACCCCTGCCATGGCAGGGACACCTCCCACTGTCCCAGGCTGCTCCAGCCCCAGTGTCCAGCCTGGCCTTGGGCACTGCCAGGGAATCAGGGGCAGCCCCAGCTGCTCTGGGCACCCTGTGCCAGGGCCTGCCCACCCTGCCAGGGAACAATTCCTCATTGCCAAGATCCCACCCAGCCCTGCCCCCTGGCACTGGGAGCCATTCCCTGGCTCCTGTCCCTCCATCCCTTGTCCAAAGCCCCTCTCCAGCTCAGCAGTGTGTGATGAGTGCAGGATCACTTGGGGTTTTAGGTACAAACTGAGCAGTTTTGTCCCAGCAGCCTTTCAGAATCTGTAAAGCAGTTTACAGGTTAAGCCCTGCCAGGCTGATTTGCGTACCTGGGCGTCCATCCCCCTTTCCCTGCGCTGTCAGGGCTCCTTGCAGAGGAGCAGCCCCAGGAAAAGCAGCAGCACCAGCTCTGTGAGCAGTGCCACCACAGAGCCCAAGGGACCATTCAGCCCAGTGAGGGCTGATAACTGAGCTGGCAAGGAGCTCAGTGGTTGGAATAAAAACAGCATCAGCCTCTCAGATCAGACCCTTCTGTAATGTAATTAAATTCTGAGTCACAGAGCTGGAGTGAGGCACAGTTCCAACAGGGCTGTTTCCTGAAGGTCGGCTGGAGAGCAGAGTGCTCAGCAAGTGCAAGCCAGACAGAGGCAACTTCCCTGCTTGGGTTTGTGTTTGAGGAGCTTCCCAAGGCCTCTCTAAGTTGGGAAATTGCCCGTTTCAGCAATAAGACATGATAACATATGACACTGCTGCTTAAAGTTATCCTGTATGGCAGAGCAGATATGAAATGGAGAAATGGATTCAGCTTCTCCTCATGCCAGGTTTGGTGAAGCAGAAGTGTCACTTCTCTGGCTTGTCCTACTGCTCTCCTAAAATAATGGGCTTGATGAACAGCATTCAAGATATGTTAGATTCATCTCCCCAAACTTATGGGCACTGATTCGATATTACATCTCAGCAGCTCTTTCCCTCTAGACTTCCTGAACATCACACTCCTGCTTTTGCTGTTTTCTCACTCACTGTGTGAGTGAGGGAATTCCCACTCTCTGCAGAGGTTGCCAGGAACACCTGATATCAAAAGAAAGCTGGGAAGGCTGGGAAGGCATGGATTCACCCAGCGCTCACCACGAGGAGCAGCTCTCCTCCAATGAAGGTTTCCAGTAAAAGGGTCTCAGAATCTCGGCTGCTCACAGTGACCCCGAGATGTGTTAGAAAGTCTCTTTGCCCTGCCCGGCAGTCGAAGAAGGAGTCAGAGCTCTTCTATTCTTGTTGTCAAGTTGTTCATTGTTCCTTAGCTATAAAATTCTTTCTCTGACCCACCAAGGTCTGTCTGGCAGGTTGGATTGAGGCACTCTGCCTGCCCTCAGCGTGGTGTTATCTTTTTATACTAAAAATTACAGTACATTATTTACCATACCTTCCCAATACCTATCACCTGTGTTAGACAGTGAGCTTCTACTCTAAACCAATCTGTAAGTGCCAACGTCACAGCAGAAGATGGAGGCCAAGAAGAAGAAGGAGAAAGGCTGGACATGCCCAGATTCCTCCTTCTTGCCTCCTGAACCCCCATTCTAAAAACCCCAAAAAACTATTTTTTCACCCCTTGACAAATTATTATTCTATTAAAACTCTCTTGACTTGTAATTCCTCATATAAGGTTGGTAATTGTTTTTTCCAAGGGCTAAATCAAAGGCACAGGGGTCTGGGGCTCTGTGCCAAGGTCTCTGAGCCCCCTGAGCAGGGGCTGGAGCCCTCCAGGGCAGCCAGAGGGATTTCCTGGGTTCCAACAGGTAAGGGGCTTGAAAACAAAAAATTCTGCTAAGGATACCATAGAATCACAGAATATCCTGAACTGGCAGGGACCCACAAGGGTCATCAAAATCCAACTCTAATGTCACAGGCACATAGATGGGTGGACATAATTCAAAGGTACTATGGGCTGTATTTTAGGCCCTGCTGAACAATATGATATTTAGGAATCATTTGACATTTATGAAAACTTATTTGGTTTGTAAATAAATGTGGTTTTTTTTTTTCTTAAGTGTTGAGTTGTGGGGGGATAGAATGTAAGAAAGACAGTGCAGAAGGTAATCTCACCCCTGAGGAGTTGCAGCTGTACTAATCACCAAAGATTAGGAACAGGCCTGCCCTTAACAGGGCACAGCTGTGTCCAGTGAGGATGAGGGATACAAAAGAGTGGGTTAGCTGGGTGAGGAGAGAGATGCAGTTTGTTGGTTGTGCTGTGAGGAAGGAGTCAGTGTTGTGAGGAGATGCCCATGAGAAATCACTGAGAAGGTGTGGGAGCTTTTACAATAAAATGACAACATTGAGTAATTGATAGCTCTTCAGGTAAGTCCCTAACAAAGTGTCCCATTGCTCAGCTATCCTAAAAGTGTTAATTTCAGTGCATGGATCACTGGGATTTCTGAGAAGTAAGATGCTCTAGGGGCACGTTCATGAGCAAACTTAACCAGAATATCTTGGTTATCTTGGCTGTCTCTGAGTAACAGGTGAGACTGACTCTTTTGTCACTTGCAGTATGTGGTTTATAGGTTAAAGATAAAAATTTTGAAGGAACATCTGAGGAAATTGCTGTCCATCATTAAGAGCTGTTAACAAATGAGATGGTGATTTTTCAGAACTGCCTAATTTCTATGAATAATCTGTTTACCTGTGACAATTGCCTCTTGTATCCTCAGGTAATTATTTTCAATTAAATTAGACCCAGAGTCTCATACAACTGTCTATTTTGCAATGTTCACCTCAGCTTTCATGGGTGTTGGTGCTTTATAGATGCAGTGGGCAGTGAAAATACAGTTTTTCTTTCACAGCTTCCTTGTGACCCTTTGAACCTCTCTGCCAGAAGTTCCGATGTGCTTATACTCATTTTATTGACTCTCTGCTCATGATCATGTGGTGGTTTTTCCCTCTTTAGCACCTCTAAGGAAGAGTTCACTAAACAAATTGTTCAGAACAGATCAACCAGCATGGCAGAAGTCTGCTGAGCACTTTAATTGCCGTCCATTAAAGGTGCAAAGCTGTTCTGCTATGATCAGACACCCTGAGATTCACCTACAAAGGATCCTCATTCCATTAATTCACTGGATGCTGCTTCTTATGTGATGAAAAATTAAGTGAGCTTTGACCAAACCTTGAGAACAAAACTCAGCAGTTAGCAATGGCAGCCCAATTAAAATACTTTCCATGTACTTGTTTTTAAATATTCATGCTATTGAACCATTCCCACTTAATGCATAAATGACAACATAATATCCAACTGTAACAGTTGCTGGAAGCCATTTTAAGTAGCAGTTTAACAAACAGAGATGGATTTTAATTTGCAATGCCAGTTGAGCTGTAATAAAAACTAGTATTCCAGCTGTGAAAAAAAAAATAAAGCACAGCTTGGTTTAGAGTTATTTACAGATGTGTAAGGATTTTATTTATTTTTTCTTAAGCCATACAATGGAACCATTTGGTCATTATTCCTTTCAAGAATCATTTGTATCAGATGCCCTTCCTAGCCTTAATTTCTGGAATCAAACTCTTAAGAAAATTCACATTAAACTATTATGGCAATTCTTAAGTGCTCATTGATTAGAGAATTCAATTTCCTGTTGGAAATGTGACTGTTCAGTGTTAATATAGCTGTTTACTTCTTTTTATGGACTCTGAGTTTCTGTTGACTTTGAGATAAATGCTACACTGCTGTCTTTGAATGATTTCCATGGGTTGGCATTGTTGCTGTCTCCTGGAGTGTTATTAGGATTCTTGCAACTTTGATTTCTGTTTGTTTATCCTTCTCAAAATAACAACTGCTGGAATCATGGTATTTTGTGAAAGTTTTAGCATTTTGTGTTTAAAACTGAAATTCTCAGTAGCATGGCAAAAAAGTCTGCAAGTAAGGGCCAAGCACATCCTTGAAATCTCCTCAGAAACTGCAAAAAAATTAAAAAATCCAAGTTTTTTTGAGCATTAGGCTAGGACATGGAGAAGACAGGTCATATACTGTAAAGCAAGCCTGGAAGGAACAGCTCTGGGTGCAGCAGGAGGTTGGCACTGGGTAGCACAGTGACCTTCCTGCCCTGCTTTATGGCTTTATTTAACACACACCCCATTATGGTCCCTGGAGATTCATCTGCAGCTAAACACAAGCTCTCATGACCAAAATGTTCATTGCCCTGCGAAGGAGTAGATAAAATATTTCTATTATTTGCATTGAGGATTAGCCAGCTTTCTTGTTTTTCAGTTTGGATTTCTTTGTTTGGTTTGTTCGTATCAGCATAGTCTTAATAGAGTCCAAACAATGGTAAAAGTGGACCATATTTTAAGCCAAGCTTAAAACTCAGGGGCCTGGAGGTCTAAAAACAACAAGCAGAGCAGCAAAACTCCCAGAGAGGAGCATCTGTAGAGCTCAGAAGCCTGAAGTGATTTAGTGAAGAAGTAAAGTTCAGAAAATAAATAGGAGCAGTTTCAAAGACACAAAAATGTTGGGATTAGTTGTTTGAAATACACAGACAAACAAGGGCAAGGGAAAAACAGCTCTGGTGTTGGGAATCAGGCTTTTTTAGAGGATAAGAGAATGACAGAGATGAGAAAAGAGCTGGAGTGCCTCAGGAAGTGTGGGCAGCAGGTCAGGAGGGATCCTGCCCCTTTGCTCAGCCCTGGAGGCACCTCTGGAGGGTTATGTCAGCTCTGGGTCCTCAAGAAGGACAAGGAGCTGCTGGAGAGGGTCCAGGAGAGGTCACAAAGATGATTTGGGGTCTGGAGGGTCTCTGTGATGAGGAGAGGC
This sequence comes from Camarhynchus parvulus, assembly GCF_901933205.1. Taxonomy (NCBI): domain Eukaryota; kingdom Metazoa; phylum Chordata; class Aves; order Passeriformes; family Thraupidae; genus Camarhynchus; species Camarhynchus parvulus. The sequence continues at coordinate 17,040,035 of NC_044581.1, read as the reverse complement.
TGTGGGAGCTGGCCCTGGTCAGCCTGGAGGAGAAAAGCCTGAGAGGGGGGTCATGAATCCTCAGCAATATCTCCAGGGGCTGGCAGAGGATGGTGCCAGACTCCTTCCAGGGGTGTCCAGGGACAGGACAGGGAGCAATGGGCACAAACAAAACCACAACGAGCTCCACATCAGCGTGGGGGAGAGAACTTCTTTGCATGGAGGGTGGCAGAGCACTGGGTCAGTGCCCAGGGAGGGCCTGGACTCTCCCCTCTGGACACACCCCAACCCACCTGGGCATGTCCCTGTGTCACCTGCTCCAGGTCACCCTGCCCTGGCAAGGGCATTGAGCTGGATGATCTCTGAAGGTTCCTTCCAACCTCGACAGTTCTGTCATTCTCTGATTCTGTGTAGGAAATCTCATTAATTGTGCCTACAGGAGATTCAAGGTTTCCTGCTTTGACTAAAATTTTCAGAATGGTCACAGGTTTACTCTGAGAGGAATGGCAGATTTGTCTTTCCAAGCAAGCTGTGGGTCTGCTGGTAGATAAAACCAGAACTGGGAGATAAAAGAAACAATGGGAAGGATTCTACTGATTGATGAACAGAAAAAGATATTTGCTTTTACAAATAAACTTTAGGTTTGCTGATAAATTAAATTGGACATTGAAAGGTGAAAGAAACAATGGGGAAGAGAAACCCCTAAATTCCATGAGAATTAAACATTAAAAGGGAGGGTTATACCTTAGAGGGAAATCTTTGGTATCAGAAAGTCTGAACCTCTCAAGTATCTCGGCCAACGGGGAAAGAGAGAAGGGAAATGTGGCTGGGAAATTGGGATAAAAGGGAGGCTGTGTCCTCCAAAAATTGGAAAGATCCCAGGGGAATGCCCTATGGCCTCTCCCTCTATTCAAATAAAGAGAAAGGACTCCTCTGTCTCCTTTTTGGACATAAACCTCTGATGTTTGTGGATTAATTTTCCTAACAACTCTGAGCAGCTGAACCAAAGTGCAGGACTGTGAAAAATACTCCAGTGACAAATGGAGAAGCTGCAAGTAAATGTCTGAATGATGGGCTCCCTAATTGGGAATGACATCAGGAGAGTGTGGCACGAGCTGCTGAGGTCAGAACTGTGTGTGTGCTCAACAGATGAAGAGCACACAGTGCCTGCTGTGCTCAGGGATTGTGGGGAAAGGCTGCACTACGGTGCATGGAAACCCCAGAAATATTCCTGAACACTGCATTGAAGTGCATCTTGCAAAGGACAGAAAGGTTAAAAAAAAAAAATCCCTCGAGAAAAGTCTTGAGGAATGTAACTTTTAGAAAGTGTGAAGGATTTCAGTTCTACCCTACAGCAACTGTAAAAAGTCATTTGTTTCCTTCACATTTTTGTGGTGGTGTTGTTGTTGTGTTTTTTTTTGGTTTTTTTTTTTTTTGTATTTGAGTTTAATTACCTTTTCCAAAAAATGGGTAATGAAGCGTGTGACTGTGTTCACAGGGGTCTGAGGATGAGGGAAGAGATGAGGATCTGACTCCGTGTTCCAGAAGGCTGATTTATTATTTTATGGTATATATTATATTAAAACTATACTAAAAGAATAGAAGAAAGGATTTCATCAGAAGGTTAGCTAAGAATAGAAAAAGAAGAATGATAACAAAGGCTTGTGTCTGGGACAGAGAGTCTGAGCCAGCTGACTGTGATTGGGCATTAATTAGAAACAACCGCATGAGACCAATCACAGATGCACCTGTTGCATTCCACAGCAGCAGATAATCAATGTTTGCATTTTATTCCTGAGGCCTCTCAGCTTCTCAGGAGGGAAAAGCTTAAGGAAAGGATTTTCATGAAAGGTGTCTGTGACAGAAGCATTTTCCATCGGTGCAGGTCAGGTGTCAGGGTGCTCAGCTGCACCCAGAGGTGTGGGAGCTGTGTCCTGCTGTGCTGTCCCCAAGCCCAGGGGACTTTATCTGCACACAGGACACAGGCTCAGCTGCTCCTCCCCTTAACCCTGAGTGCTGAGAGAGGAGCTGGCTGCCCCTGGCTCTGGGGGCTGACTGAACAAACACTGTTTGAGGTGCACCTAAGGAAGCTGTCAGTACAAAGACCAAGGGATAATGGCTCCTGTCTGCAGCCAGGGTGAGAACTTCTCTGCCTCAGTTTCCTTTCCTTCTGAAACAATAAATATCAGTGATGTGTGATTCTTCTGGGAAGAGACTGAGAACAACAGTAGGAAATACAAATAAGAGTATAACAGAAATCTTGACTTACATGCCAAGACATAGGTGGGAAAGATGAAGAAAACATGAGGCAATAACTCCCTTCCATCCTTTTGCAGTTGCAACACTAAATACCCATCTTCATGTACATTCCCTGAAAATACTGACATCCATCCTGCCTTAAACCTTTAGAGATTCCAGGAGAGACTTTTAGAGCTGGAGCTGCTCACTTAGCTGCCTTCAGGGCTGAGTTCCTGTCATTCTCAGTTAAAAGCTGGTGGCAGGGCATTTTTGCAGAGGGCACCGGCATTACTGCTATGCAGATCACTTAATTATTCTGAGTGTTATGAGTGCAAGTCTCTGAAGATGACAGAGTAATGCAGGGAAAGCTGAAATGAGAGGTAATGGAAGGTAATGAAAAAGTCCAAGGTAGACAAGATGATCCCATGATGTGAGGTCGAGCAAAACAAAACACTTAATAAAGGAGTGTGGAGCTGGAATTAGTCAGGATTGCTGAATGTTCCAGCAGTGTCACCACAGCAATATCTCCCTTCCAGGGGGGAATGTGCAGGGCAGAGTGAACACCCCGCACTCCCTGCAGGCTGTTAAATCCACCAGTGCTCCTCCTGCAAAGGAATTCTCCTGTCTTCAGCTGCTCTGGGCAATAGCAAAGATGGAGCTCGTTGAGGAAAGGGACAAAGCAAACATAGAATTACTGCCAACTGCCCAAAAAGGGATCTCTGAGTGAAGGATGCAACCAGAGGCATGGACATCTCTGTGAAACCTTTTGTGTAAGATGAAAATGTTGTGAACATTTAGGGGAAAAAAAATCACAGCAAATAAGCACTTTGAAGTACTTACTTTGCATTCAGACCCAGGAACAAACTGGATCCAAATCCATTGCCAGGATTTCACTTCATGATCAGGACTAGAATATTCAGTTTATAGGGAAGAGACTGTAGGAAATTCTGCCACATTGCCTTCCTTCTGAACTTCCCTGCCAGGGATCTTGTTGGTGTTGATTACTGCATTTATTTATTTGCATTGAGAAGAAATGGCAGCTTCTTTCTAGCTTGGACCATGACCCTCCTGTGCTTGGTGTTTTACAAACAAAAATTAATAAGACACTCCCCATCCTAAATCACTTTTAATCTTAAAACAGATAACAGATGGATGCAGGCAGATGGCAGAGGGAAAAAAAAAGGGACTAGGTCTGATCAAGAATGTTTTCTCATCAAAACCATGGTGATTGATAAGCTCTCCTTTAAACAATTTGGATTTGATAGTCTTGACAAAAGTTTTGCTGAAAAGTGAAGGAGAGAATTTCCAGTTAAGGTAAGGGGAACTAGCAGGGATTAATGATGATGTTAATTAAGTGGACTGTAGCAGATCAAAGTTCAAGAGTTTTCTCAGAATTAGGTATGAATAAAATGAAGCTTTCATATTTCTGTGTGACTGCTACCCCTTCACTGAATCTGGAATAATCTGCTGATTTTAAATGCACACACACCTGTGTATGTACAGGGACACTCACTCACACACCCAAACACTCCTGAAAATGTCTCAGATTGGTCTCACTGCAGAGCCAGACTCAACTTCACTGCTTCCAGGAAGTGGAAGGAGGAAATGGAAGGGGAAACCACTTCCATTTTCTATGAACATGGAGAAGGAGGGGAAAAAGAGAAATTAATTACCTGAAAGGCAAATGTCTGTGTCAGTCTCTGGCTTCAGCACTGGTCTCAAACTGCTGCAGATTGTTGCTGTGCTGGAGAGATCCCAACTTAAACCCTCAGGGGTGTCCTGGGACCCAGACCCACATTGCTTTAAACCCTGGGCAATAAGGTGGAGCTGTGGGGATTGCTCACACAGGAGAGGCTCAGTCAGGGATTTCCTGAGGGATTGCTGCTCTCACGGGGCAGAACTCTTCCTTTTCCTTCCTTGTTCTCCTTCTGTTCTCTCTCACCTCCCAGGAGCTCTGCATCTCCCCTTTGGGGAGGTGAGTGCTCAGCTGCCCCTCCTCAGTGTCCTGCACTGGCAGCACTGCAGTGAGAATTCACCAAGGACAGGATGGCTGAGGAATGGGAAAATACCTTGTGTGCCATAGAATAATTCACATTCCTATCAAAAATTGTATAAGAAAACCGTTTCTGTGACCTTCAGAGGGTGAAATCTTTGATGAACAGACACCCAGTAAAAATGTTTAGCTTGATATGAAATAACCTCTCAAATCATAACAATAAACCAACATTTTCAGGAGGTTTGCCTTACATTGAAAAGAATGGGAAAAACAAACAGGGATCTCTCTGTCTCATCCCTTACAATTATCCCAAAGCAAAGTTATTTTAAGGAAAATTTTAAGAAAGAAATTGCATTTGCATATAAATGTATATGCATAATGCATATAAATATAATGTATCTATAATATATAAATACAATGTATATATATAATGAATATAAATATAAATCTTATTCAGCACTGAACTGGCAACATCAAAGCTAATTGAGGGTAGGTATTAATTGAAAGTCTGATTTCCATAGTTGAACAATGGAATAGTGTAAATATATGTTGAGATGCAAAATATGACATGAAAATTCAGCACCAGTATCCCTTTCATTGCTGTGTGCATTAATAAATCACTGTCCTTTCTGTTTTGGCATATTGCAACATCTTGTCTAAGATTAATACACTGAAACACCCATAAAATAGTCCAATTCCTACTCATGTGATAATTTTTGTGGGTGAAATCAAATATTTCCTGGCTTAGATTAGCCATATTTCTTATGGATTTATCATGTTCAATGTTTTATTGACTTAAAAAATGTTTCTTGAGCTTCCTTTGCTGCCTGCTGGGTGATTTCACCATGGACAGACCTGCACATACCTGGGGAGGTTTCACCCATTTGAAGGGCACTCTTGGGACAAGGGTGTTTTCTTACAAAGCAGATCTACTTCCATGAGGGAGAACAGAAATACAAACAAAATTGAATCTTTTGTTTTGTTCTGTTTGCTTTGTTTTTGTCTTGACCAGAATTAATGGAACAATCAGTAGCAGACAATGAAGTTTTCTCCCCTAACAGGTGCAAATTAGTCATTAAAATGCCAGAGTTTTTGGCTTTTTTAAAATTGCATTTTGATATTTTTTAGACTAAATATGGGTCAGAAAATGAGATTTGCCTCATGGTACCTCTGTTTTTATTCTGTTTTTAAAGGATTATATTTAGATAAGAAACCTTTTTTAGTTCTTACAGACTTAGTTATTATTTTTAAAGATTATAAAAATATATTCTTGCAATTAAAAAAAAAACCAACCAAGACACCCTTTCAGTCTTTATTTGAATTTAATTATCCCAGTAAGAAAATCTTTAATTTTAACATTTCCTTTTAAGGATGGAAGTCTGCTTCTGTAATTTAGAAGTATGTCTTGTGAAGTAAATTTAAAACACCATCAGTGTACAGAAAGAGGCACATAATGAGGAATTCAGACACTTCTCCTATATTCTCTGATTTTTTTTGTTACTCATTTTCTCCTTACAAGATTGAAAATGGGAATAATATAATTTCATCTTTCTCCAGCACAGTCATTTAAATTTGTTAGGAGGCTCAGTTATGTCTAAATACTGAACAGAAAGTGGGAGCAAAACTGACTAGACATAAAAATATTTAGTGAAAGCATTAAAAATCAAAACCAAAAAAAAAACTTTAAAGAAAAGTTGAACTCCAAGAAAAGGATTTGGATTTTTGGAAGGAGCTAATGATGGGAACTCAGCCAGAAAGGACCTGGGTTTGTGAAGGGAGCTTTGGCTGACCTGCTCCCTGTCAGCCCATGGAATTTGTCTTGCTGTGCCTTTTGTCCATTCAGTTTCCTTCTGGCCCCAAACATGGCTCTCCCTTTACCCATCTGCCTACATTTAAGCTTTAAAATCCTGCAAGATACCCCCAATAGCAATATTTTAAAAATATTTTAAAAAAGAAATCTTAATACAAAACGTTAATTCTCTCTCTGGACAACCTGCTTCTTATGGTGATTTAATTTTCTCATTGTCCAGATAATTTTTGTCCCTAAAATCGTGTCTGAATAAAAGCCATGAGGTTTAACCCCCTGCATTGTTTTTCACCTGGGACTTACCCAGTCCTACCTGCAGTGGCACCCATGATACAGCAATTTTTAAATTGTACATAAGGAAACTGCCTGAGCTGCCACAGAAGCAATTCCTTTTCTATCCCAGTTAAAATTAAAAAAAAAAAAAAAGTAATAAAAGTGCACTCCTGTTCAAGCTGAAGTCTTAGCCAGTAAATTTGGAAGAAACCCAAAATCACTATGATAGTTTTTCTTTGCCTTTGTGGCAGCATAAGAAGGATTAATGCACTGTATGGGCATACTGGATGATAATAAAATAGAATAATTAAAATCACTTCAACACATTGTAGATAAACCTTTGAGAATAAGTAAAAATTCAGTCTTAAGTATGAGAATAATTGGAAAGCATGAGTGTGAGTAACTTTTCCTAAGAAAAGCTACTTTTAAAATGCTCATTATCAGGGTGCAACAGAAGCAAGCCTTGCATTGCTGGAGATAATTTGCACAGAGGGACGAGAAATTGAAAAGGTGGAGAAGTCTGCAGAAGGTCAGGGGAGAGGGGGGAAGATGATCCATCTATCATTGCTGCCACCATGCATCTCCCTTTTTTTTGAGAGAATAGGGTGACCCTAGAACAACGAGAACAAAATTGCTCTGCTCTGCTATTTCCAGTGGCTCAGCATCACCAGGGAAGTGTTTCTGATCATGAGCAGTTGTGTTTTATGGGTGCTCATTGTCACAGCAAACACAGCTCCTCTGCTTCAGTACAGGGCACTGAACGTTTCTATTCTGGCAGAGAGCAAATTGCTGAAAAAAAAGAAAAAAATATTTAATACAGAATGAAATAATAAATTAAAAAATAATGTGATATATGCAGGATCATCTCTTTAGCTGGTTTCTGTTATGCAGCACATCAGACTGTAAGTCTGTGTCATTTTTTAAATAGCTGACAGCAAAGAACCCAGAGCCTTTGGGTGCTGGGGCCAGCAGGATGGCAGAGCACTGGAGAATCCTGTGTCACCTCAGCCTGGAGGTGACAGACTCTGAACATGGAGTCCCAGAAAGAAGCACTGCTCTGCTGCCAGTAGAGATGTGGATAAAGGGCAAGTGTGGGTTGGTGTTTCTCTGAAGAGCAGAAAAGAAATTAAAGCACAATTCCTTCTCAAGCATTTGTTTTTTTACAGAAAATCATAAAAACTGAGCAGCATCTTTTTTTTTTTTTTGTAGGGAAAATTGGTATACACGGCACACAGTATGTTAAAAGTCACAAAATAACATAACTGCTGATCATAATTAATATTAGAAGACACAAACAGACTTAAGAACTTGCATTAATCTGCTTTTCCAAGTGCTGGAAGTTGTTCTGTGCTTAATTAAGGGGCAGGATAATCTTGTCTTTATGGCTGTGCTGGAGCTGGGTAGGTGTTTAAGTCCCTATTCTGCCACATGCTTCCTTTATGAGTTACTCAGAGCACTTTTATGTCTATATTTTTGTGTCTGAAAATTGGACATAACAGATCCTTTCCTCACAAGAGCAAACATTGTGTCCTACGCTAATTTTATAGTGAATATTTATGGAGTAAAGCAATTTTATTTCCACCGTATGTGGATCTGGGGAGACAAGGATTTTCGAATATTGGCAAATATTAAAAAAGAAATAAAATTGGAAAGAAGAAATAAAAAAATCGTAAAAGCTCAGCAAACATTTGAAGGAGAAGCCAGAAAACTGATAAAATAGATCACAGCAAGGGAGGTAAGAAAAGGCCAAACTGTTTAACTTTTTTCAAAAGGAGAATTTATCTTGTCTTGATGTCTAAGAATTTTCTGATTGCTCTTTAATTTGTGAAAAGTCTAAGGAGTTACAGTGAGTGGAAGCCAAGCCCAGACTGATTCAGAGTGGAAAAAAAGGGACTGTTTTAAAAGGCCAGCAAGGAAATAATTCCTGACAGATTAGAATTTCTATCAGCTGTAATCTTTTAATGAAGGCTAAACAATGTTCTGAGAGAGATTTTATAGCTCAGCAGAACTGACAGTCTTGATGCAAAAATTATTGGTCTGCATGGTGAGGAAGGTCAGTGTGGACTGTCCCAATGTTTTTTTCTGGCCCTGCAGCCCATAAATCTCAGAATTGATGTTTGTGGGTGAGGCTGATCCCATAATGATGGGGGCATGGACACATGTGAGTGATGGGACCTTGCTCAGGGTCTGGGCAGTGGGGTGGGTGAGAGGGAGCTCCCAGGAAGCTCTCCAGGAACAGAGAACAGCTCATTGCTGCATTTTCTCAAGTTAATTCTGTGAAGGGCATCTTATGTTCTGTAATGACAAGTTCTTGTGCATGACTGTGAATCCATCTGCTTTGTTCTCTGGGTTAGCTGATGAGGGAAAATTGGATTTGTTGGTACAGGGGGTTATGTCTTAAATGAGTGGTACAAAAATAGGTCACAAAACTGAGAACTGAGCTTGCTGTTTATTTATTTCTTTTTCCTTTAATCACCCCAGCTCCTGTATTTAAAAAGAATGGACTGTGTTGATTGCCTGCTCACAGATTTGGTCACATTTTTTAATAACTTCAAAGAAAAGGAGAAATGGTTGTCAGCACTCAGGGTCCTGGATGGAGACGTGGCAGAATAATCCCTTCCCTGTTCCAGGAGCTGAGCTGCTGCAGAATTCATCAGAAATATGGAAAATCTGGCAAATCCTCACTCCTGGAAGAATTTCAGGGAATTCCAGCTCCCAGGGAATGAATGACCCATGCTGCAGGTGTCAGCCCATCCTGCTGCTGCAGAGGCAGGAGCAGCTCCAGGTGAGTTTTCTGATTGTTGGGTTCTCTCTGTGGGCTTTGGTGTTCATGGAGATTTGGGAAGAACTGAAAGATTTTCCTTAAGAATAGCATTTTCTCCTGGCAGCAGAGATAGCTGGGGGCTCCCTGTGCACCTGTCTGCTTTAGCCATGCACAATTATATGTACAATTGGATAAGTAACTTCCCTGGAAACACTGTGAATCTTAGTCTTCTTTCTCTTTTTTTCTTCTTTGTCTTTTCTTTCTTTTTTATTTTTGAGCTTTACTCAAGCTATCACTCCAAGACATTATTTTAGGAGAAAAATGTTGCACATAGGGCAAAAACAATTTGTTGGATTATTTTCCTTTCTCCATGAGAAAAAGGTGTATTTTCTAAAATCCATTTGAGCCAAAAGAATCCTCTGCTTTTTTTATCTTTTTTTTTTTTTTCTTAATATGCTGCTTTGGCAATATTCTTAGAGTTCTATGGTTTTCTTGGGCATGGTGGAAATGGAAATTGTCAAATGGCTGCTGTTAAAATTCAAGACACGATGAGTCCTCATGTCTGTACAGACACTGACTTTACTTGGATTATTTGTATGTTCACTATGAACAGAACAGGCTGGAGCTGATTTTCATGTTGTGTTATGCTGAGACAACCACTGATTTGGGTGAAAATAGCATATTAGTGTACTGAATCATACCCATAATACTTTAAGTTTTTCCTCTTTAAGAAGGTCTGTGGCTGAACTGATGGCTCTTCATCATGCCCCCACTAGAAGCAACAGTTTAACACACAACAGGGGGAAAAATAAATGCCTTTTCTCTGAGTTTTTGACTGCTCCAAGCCCTTGCACAGGGAAGGTCACACACACCTTCATCCATCCCTTATCTGCTGACATTTTTCAAGGCACACGTTGTGCTGAGTGCTCCTGCCTGGGGCAGCAGATGTCCTTAGCACACCTTCCAGGACAGTGCCTGGCTCGGGAGGAGCTCAGCTCTGCCTTTTGGGAGAGGCTGAAAGCCCAGGGAACACACACCAGGACAGGCACCTTCCCCTGGCTCTGCCCTCCCCTCACCTGGGCTCTGTGTTTGCTTTTCTTGGAATTATTTTAAATTTCGCTGCTTCCAGGAGTGGAAAGCACAAAACATGACGGGAACGTGTAAACTAGAATTCACTTCACAAAAGGCTCTGGGTTACTGATGTTCCTCTGCAGAGTACAAGTAACTGGCTGTTGTTCACAGTTTTAAAAAGGACAAAAAATAGGTCAAACACACTTTGTTCCACTCCGAGTTCTTAGTAATATTAATATTAATAACTGAACTGCAGTTTTAAACAAAACCTGATTTAAAACATAACATTGAAATAAGTACAATTGGTGAAAATATGTAAAATATTTTCCTAGAAAGATTTATTTTCTTGAAAATATTTCACATAAGCTCAAATTTTGGTCAATTTGAGTAATTGTTTGGGTGGTTGAACTTGTTGTGGGTGGAAGGAAGATTCTGTGTTGCAGCAGGTCAACAAGAACAGAAGGAGTCAAATAAATTGATACCAAAAGTCACTTCAATTACTTTAAACAATGTCCCTCAAACGAAGAAAACTGGAGACCCTACTATTTTTAGGAGCTAAATTTCCCCTCCAACTCTTCTGTGTAGTTTCTATTTTCTAACATCCCCTCACTAACATGCACGCAGACGTTGTGATTGTCCTTCTATACTTCAGAATACATTACTTAAGCAGCTTATAACAGATGTAAAATCTAGGAAAGATACTGCATTATTCATTCCAGTCACTTTGAGTTATTGATTATGCCATTTAGAGGTATTTCTTCACTTGCTTTTTTCCTTCTCCCTCCTAGGCTGATAATCTAGAAAATAAAAATGAACAAGGAAAAAGAAGAACATAGTCTAGGTTTCATTTTTATTTCTTTGTTAAATTCAATAGCCCTCTAATGAGGCTTTTGTTTTCCTTCCCAGCACTCCCATTTCCATATCGTGCACATGGCCATCCCTCAGAGAAGCCTGGCTGCACACATCGTGTCAGCCTTGCCTTGATATGAAGGTGCAGAATTTTCATTCATAGAGGCATGGCGGGATTTTTCCTTTAGAAATGCCAAACTGAATGAAAAATACTCTTTAGAGAGTTAGAAAATAATGAATGATTGGCATTTGGTGTACAATTTCTTATTCTAGTGAGAGTTTGGCATGCCATTCATTGGGAAATTCAGAGCATTGAATGACATCCACATTTACCAGCTGGGCTGTCAAGGCACAGTGTGTGTCAACACCTTTGCAGGATATCACTTGAAGCCTAATTCCTCTTGTTTGTGGACATCTGATTTGATGCTTCTCAATGAAATATTGTATATATTTTCTTCCCACTCCCAAACTGTTCATGTCACTAAAGCTACAGCTTGGTCTCTTAACCCACAGAAGGTTTTTTGTATGTGGGAATGGGGATTGGGGAAATCCATGGGAGTGCAAGTTATTAATTCCATGAGGTTCTCCTGGGCTCTCTCACATGCTGGTCCCTTAAGGAAATATGGATCTCATGGCATCTAACTACCAGGAGCTGGCTCAGAGCCCAGCTGGTGGTCAGGAATGAGGAGTTGCCTTCCTCAGGAGTCCATCCTAACAAAGGGCTGCTGTCATCTGAGCAGTCAGTGCTGGCCTGTTTGTTCAGACAAAACCCTCAGCAAACTGAAGGATTGTAATCCACACCACACCACGTGGAATAGTTGATCTGTTTGACCAGGATGAAGAAATGGGCTGAGAAAAACTTCCCTGTGGTTAACCAAAGACAAAACACCTTTCTGTGCTTGGGGTGTGACAAAAGGTGTGGCACAGGGGGTGAGCTGTCTATCAGAGGACGCCTCTGCATGGATACTTTGATAGCACAGTCCCAAGTGTGGGTGAAAGAGAGATGAACACTGATTTTCCAGTACCTTGTGGACACCAGTGGCCACTGAGATATCACACTAAGCATTGCTTGATGTTTGAAATGCATAAAATGGTGGTGAAGGTTTTATCATACCAGTACATTCCAGCACCCTGCAGTGCGGGAAAGAACCACAAAATCCAGGTCAGCTGTGTTCTTTCAGTGGCTGCTGTGCTCCTTGTACAGGGTGGCTCACAAATGAACCCATTTTCACCCTCGATTGTTCCCCTTTCTGCAGGTTCTCTCTGCTCTCTAAGCAATACCTTTTTCGTTGCAGTGTAATCCCTCAGCTTGTTGCCCTACTCACCACAGCTTGGTGAGCAGATTGAATTCTCCATTCAATGTTTTTTTTTCCTGTCAGCTGTGTTTCTCAGTCCCTGATCTTTTTTTTTTTTTCCTCACTTCTGGGTTCTCTCAAATTCATTTGTGTCTCTCCAAGTGTGTTTCCCAAAAGTGGACTTAAATTAACTGAGGACTTGTGAGCACTGAGCTGAGCTCAGAGATTTCTGTCTGTGTCCTGCAGGTCAGAGTTTTGCTTATAATCCCAGTATGGAGTCTCCTTTTGTGCAACACATAAGTGATGATTCCTGTCCAGCTTGCAACCCACTGTAACTCCCAAATCCCTTCTTGTGAAACTGCTATCCAAGCTCTTCATTGTGTGGTGATTTATCTAGATTTTGGAATAACAGAATGAGTGGTGGCCACAGCTGCCTGGAATAGGTTTCATTCTTGGCTACAGACCATCTAAATAAATATCTTTAGAAGGCTGTAGCAGCTGCTTGTTAGAGCAAGTAGCCAAGAACTAGAAAAATTCTGAGATCAAATCCTAATTAAACTCCTGACTTGCAGCATGACCTTGGGTGGCTGCACTCTCTGCGCAGCCAGGAGCCCCAGATCAAAACCTCTGCAGTGAAGTCTCTGAAGAGAGATTTAAAAAGCTGTACAAAGCAGAACCCATGTCCATCACCAGCAGTAACATTCTATTGGTATTGTACTCCTAACCTAACCCCTGACACTCAATGCAAAATACAGCTGTCCCTTCTTATATTCCTCTTGTGCTTATTTGTTTGTATTGCTTTGTATCTGCATTTTGATCAAAACAGATACATCCACACAGGATTACAGACAGCAGAGCTTTGCACATCTGATTACCTGTTTTATCACACAGAGATGTGGACATTTTTTTGGTGCAGCTGGTGTAAGGTGATGCACTTTTGTCAGGGACTGTGTTGGCTGTAGTGCTCTGTGTCCAAGCTTCAACACAGAAGTTTTACTGCTCAGCTTTCCACTAATAAACACAAAGTTCTTGACTTAAGCTGTGTGCAGGAGGCTAATGAGTTTGGGGAAAAATTGGAGCTGAATGACTACAGTGCTGCCTGCCTGTGAAACTGGAGCTGCAGGGGGAAAACAAGAGCTGGGATATGTGGTTACAAAAGGGAAAAATCAAAGCACATTCTTTCCTTGCAGTTTGCCAAGGACCTTGTCTGGAGTGTGTTTTAAATGCTAACCATTCATCCAAACAAAGCTGTGCTGTGCCAGTTTGCACAGCACCAGTCGACACATTGGGCAGCTGAGCTGATGGGAAATGCCTGTGAAGTTTGCAGGATTCCCAGCCCCAGGAGAGAGCCAAATGCAGGCACAGCTGCCTCTCTGCAGCTCTGGGCAGCTGAAGGCCTGCAGTGCATCCCAGCTGATGGATCTCTTCAGCTGAGCAGAGTCACTGTCACTTTTTCTGAAAAATCCCTTCGCCAGGATTTCTTCTCCTGGGAAGCTGAGAAGCCTCAGAGAAAAATGAAAATAATTATCTGATTTGCTTCTTCTGTGTTTGCTGCTTTGGAATGTGGTCTGGGCATTGTTTACCAACAAATGGTTGTTTGATTGGTTTCATGTGAATTGTTTTTACTTAATGACCAATCACAGTCCAGCTATGTCAGGACTCGAGCGAGTCAGGAGTTTTCCATTAGTATCTTGTTAAGCCTTCTGTAAGTATCCTTTCTGTATTCTTTAGTATAGTTTAGTATGGCATAATATAATATAATATAATATAATATAATATAATATAATATAATATAATATAATATAATATAATATAATATAATATAATATAATATAATATAATATAATATAATATAATATAATATAATATAATATAATATAATATAATACCTTCTAAGAACATGGATTCAGATGCATCTTTCCTCCCCATGACGGGAGACCCTGAAAATACCACAGGGCAGTGCTGAACCTCCCAAGACTGAAGGAGATATTTCTGTTGTACGTTGGGAGAGCTCATAGAGATGCCCCAAACAGGGATGAGTCAATGCAGCTTGAAATGTCCAACCATTCTCAGAGCCAAATCCCATCGTTCCTGCACAGCATTGCTGCAAGAGTGGCACCTTCCCATTGAGTGGAATGCTGATAACTGGAAATAATAGATGTGCACCTCTGAAAGAGCATAAATTCAGTTTATTTTTTGCCCCTCAAGGGATTATGGGGTGAGTGAATAAATAAGATGTGCCAGCTTCAAAAGATTTCTCAAATGATGTAGAAAGAGAGAGGAAGGAAGTGAGAGCAGAGAAGATGGGTGTGAAGGCAGGCACTATTCCTTTGTCAGCTCTGCAGGTGCCTGAGGTGGTGGCTTGGCCAGTTGGTTTTTGGCAGGGTGAGTTGTTTGGTATTTTTCCATGTGTTGAGTGGTACTTGGTGGTCACTGTCATGGTGCTGTGGGGAACCAATGGAGGTGCTGAGGGCAATGGAGCCCCTCCCCTGTGGAGCCAGGCTGGGAGAGCTGGGGCTGCTCAATCTGGACAGGAGAAGTTGTTTGGAAACCCCACAGCTCCTTCCAGGCTCTGAGGGGCTGCAGGGAACCCAGAGAGGGACAATTCCTCAGGAACTGCAGTGCCAGGTGCCAGGGAATGGCTCCCAGTGCCAGAGGGCAGGGCTGGCTGGGATATTGGGAGTCAGAAATTGTTCCCTGGCAGGGTGGGCAGGCCCTGTGCTGTGTCACATTGCAACAGAGTCCATCATGTCCAGGGAGAGTGCAGCTGCTGGTGCTGGGCATGGGAACAAAATGAGTCTTCATTTTATAAACCTCAAGAACCCATTTGTCACCTCTGGGGATGAGGAGAGGGATGAAGACAAAAGATTGGGTAAAGGCAGGGTCGTGGGGCTTTTATTGGGTATCACAGGGGTGGAGTTTAGGGTTTGGGTCAAGGGAGGAGTTATTGGCAACACAAGGAGGGTAAAATCAAATTTCTGCCTCTTTGGAATGGGAGCACTCCACAGCCCTGGCACAGGTGCCCAGAGCAGCTGGGGCTGCCCCTGGATCCCTGGCAGTGCCCAAGGCCAGGCTGGACACTGGGGCTGGGAGCCCCTGGGACAGTGGGAGGTGTCCCTGCCATGGCAGGGGTGGCACTGGGTGGGCTTTGAGGACCATTCCAATCCAGGACATTCCATGACCATGTGCAGAAGAAAAGTGCTCAGCCAGTCTTCTGTACAGGAGGTGCTGACTGGAGGTAGATGCTTTGTGCACAGGTCTGTGCAGAGTTAAGTTATATAACTGGTTATATAACACAGTTCATCTGAAGCAGCAGAAAATTATTAGTTCCCTCCTTTTCAACCTATTTTATCCATCAAGTAAGGAGCTCTTATAGAACTCTACAGAATCATGTTCTGTGGATGATTTCAACATAATTTTTGTGACAGCAATTAAAGCTTGACATGAAAACATATTTTTAATGCTTATAGCGTGAACTTGTGCAACTGAGCTAACAAAAAATTATGTTATTCCTTGAATCATATGAAATTTATTAAAAATGAAAATTTCACCTGAAACCTCTCTTCAGCTTCTCACAGTGTGGGTAGTGGAGTAATAACTATTTCTCATCCAGTTCAAGAATCTAACGCTGAATTTTCCTTTCTATTAAGCTGAAAACACTTTCAAAATGTTGCTGTCACTGCATTTAATACTCATTTTAATTTATGGCAGTTGCTATCACTTGTAATGTTCTTAGAGAATATTGTTCTATCACTTGAAGGCACACTATTGCAAGCCTCACAAATAGCTGGTGGCACTATTTATCATTCTTTTCCATATGCACCACTGAAGAGTTTTCTCTAAAAGAGTCAGTTCCTTTCCCAAGCTGGGATTAAGGCCTCGGGAAGCCTCTTGGCAAACCCACAATTTCTAAGGATATATTTAATATGACTCAAGATAAG
The DNA here is from genome assembly GCF_901933205.1 of Camarhynchus parvulus. NCBI lineage: Eukaryota > Metazoa > Chordata > Aves > Passeriformes > Thraupidae > Camarhynchus > Camarhynchus parvulus. Next base: position 17,023,822 of record NC_044581.1, on the reverse strand, counting down.
AGCATGTGATAATATATCTCTAAGAGCAGGTATCATGCAAAATACTTTAATGAGAGATGTAGAGCACAGAAAACCCACACAAATAATGCTGAGAGTCCAGGTGGGTGTGCACAGCTGAGGGATAAGCTGTGCTAGACACCCAAACACAGCCTGCCTGCAAATAATAGAGAATTTCTGGGCAGAACATGGAGGAGAGGGAAGGTCCTCCCTCAGTACTTCCCCCAGAGTAAACAATGAGAGAAATGGCAGATTTGTCTTTCCAAACAAGCTGTGGGTCTGCTGGTGGATAAAACCAGAACTGGGAGATAAAATAAACAATGGGAAGGATTGCACTGATTGATGAATGAAAAAAGATATTTGCTTTTACAAATAAACTCTCGGTTTGCTGATAAATTAAATTAGACATTGAAAATGAAAGAAACAATGGGGAAGAAAACCCCCTAAATTCCATAAGAATTAAACATTAAAAGGAAGGGTTATACCTTAGACGGAAATCTTTGGTATCAGGTGTTTTGGGAAGTCTGAACCTCCCAAGTACCTCAGCCAAGGGGGAAAGAGAGAAGGGAAATGTGGCTGGAAATTGGGATAAAAAGGGAGGCTGTGTCCTCCAAAAATTGGAGAGACCCCAGGGGAATGCCCCATGGCCTCTCCCTTCATGCAAATAAACAAAAATTACTCCTCTGCTGCTCTGTCTCCATTTTGGACATAAACCTCTGATGTTTGTGGATTAATTTTCCTAACAACAAGAATGGGAAATTATTGAGGAATAAGGCTGTTCCATCAGGAAAGCTGATTTCCAACCAGAGCTCTAGTGCACACCCTTTGTAGAGTCCACTCTTTCCATGGAGTTTTCTTGCTGCTTTCTTTGGCTGTTTATATCACTGATTACTCAATAAAAGCACCAATTCCAGAGTCAGCTTACATAGATCCAAACATCAAAGTTGACTGAAGGATGTGAAATGTCAAGGAGGTTGGAATTTAGCATTTTGTGCATTTGGAACCCCTCATGAAAACCTTGCAGGCAATTCTAGAATCTCATAGTTCTTCCAAACCCAGCAGTGACTGTGGGTCCTGGCTTTTGGCTCTGCCTTTTACTTCAGTTAGTAATTTTTTAGAAAGAAATTCACAGGTTTTTTTCCATCTGAAAAAGAATCTGCCTCCTCAATTCTGTTTCCTGTGCTAGTTATCTGAAATTTAACAGGTAAAAAAATATTAACTGAATGTAGAAAAATTGTTTTGCAGCATAAAGGACACAGAATGCTTTCCAGTTTATGTACACAGTAGGAAATAATATGTTATTCAAGGCAATTGCCTCCCCCTTGTTTCAAAAACCCAGCAATGAGGCTGATGTAAACAATATGTAAAGACAACTGAATTTTAAACAGAGGCAGGTTTTCTGGAACACCTATTTAAGGCAGTGTGCATAGCAATTGCTCATCACCTCTCAGGATCTGACCCCTTATGTGAACTGTAAAACTCAAAAATGCACAATAGGCACTGAAAAATAGAAAACAGGAGGTCTGGTACAGTGTGGAAAAAGAACAGCACTCTGCTAATAGGGCTGAGCAGAAGAATGTGCTTTCACTCCAGCTGATCTGTCAGAAGTCACAGTACACCCAATGTTATCCCTGATTCATGTGAACAATGTGAGATTCCGAACTCCAGCGAGTGCTCATTGCTCATTGTTCTTCCAAACAGCCACACACCGTTCTGTTTCATCCAGCCCAGATGATCACAGATGGGTTTGAGTGGAGAATTTCTAAACTGTTTATGCTAGCAGCAGCTGATAACTGAATAAAACGTGTCAAATTGCTTTCAGGACCAAGCACTTCACTGGAACACAAACATTTGAGCCCATTTGCAGCCTGCAAACTCCCCCCTGGAACACAGCTGCCTCAAGTGCAATTGTTTCCATGCAGATTTAGTGGCACTGAGGAGAACCCCTCTTTCTCTACCCCCAAAAGCCTTGAAAGCTGATGAGCTGATTTTTAATCTTTACCCAGGAGTTTTATGTGCATCTGACCAACATTTGGCCCGTTAAAGTAAACAGGGCATTGTCATTTAATAGAATCAAGATTACTTGAAAATCCTCTTGACAGCCATTGAGAGCAGCAATTCCCCAACATCTCTCAGCCTCTGATTGAATCAGAATTGGAAGAATATCAAATGGGTCTATTTAGAGATTAAGTAGAGACTAAAGCCACACTTAGATGCTGTTCTCTAGTCCTGGATACATAAATAGGACTTGTCTTTAATTCAGAATTCCTGCTTCAAGGCACCTTTTGAAGTGGAGTTTCTGCTGCCTTGAAGAAGGAGAGAAGTTCTGGGAGATTAAATTGGGAATGGAGCTAAGAAGGAAACTTTTCTTTACACAAGGTCAAAAGTATAGATAGACATTTTACTTCATCCTCCTGACACACATGGCTCAGCTCCAAAGGCTTGGGGATGTTTAGAGCCAGGCAGATGTGGCAGATTTTGGGTTGGGGATTTTTTATTTGGTTTTCATATTATTAGAGGAATCTTAATAAAAGCCAGGGTTTCTCTCTCTCTCTCTTTTTTTTTTTTTAAATAAACTTATTACAAGTTTTGTCTCAATACAGTATTAAAGCCTCATTTTTTTTCCTTAGAAAACAGTAAAGAATATATTTTTTTGATCTTTGGAACTCAGATGGTTGTGATCTACTGTCTTTGAGTGTCAGCCTAAACAGCAGGAGCAGCAGGTCAGGAGGCAAGGGGAATGTGTACAATAATTGTTGCTTATATTCAGGTATGGTCACACTGGAACTGCATGGAACAAGCACTGAATATGACTGGAGAAGTCAGAAACATTCTCCTCTGCAGCACAGCCAGTAAAAAGCAAACAAACACCTCAAAGAGCATCTTTGGATCATGCAGTTAGCATAAAATAATAATTCAGAGGTGTCATGTGTGCTGCTATAGCTGAGGTTATAAAGGATTTCACAGCAGAAACTCCCTTTTCTGTGGGATTTGTGGGTGAGACAACTTGAGTGAGTTGTTCTGGGTAGAAAAGACGTGTCAGACCCTGGTCCAGAGTGGGGGGTATATTTCCCACTTTAAACCCAGGAAGAATTAGGGTCATGCATGTACAATTGTGTAAGTGTGAGGGACCAGACCTTCCACTGCTTGCTAAAAGCACAGGTAAGTGTTGCAGGATCACTTTCCCCTCATGTTTTTGTGTGTGTCACAGCAAAGTGAACTGGAAATGGGCATTAGGTGAATTCTGAGGGACTGTGTGTATTTAACAGCTCCCACTCTCCCCTTTTAATACTGCCAAACCCCCCCTTGCCCAGGGTTTTTATCTGCAAATAGAGCTGTGCAGGTGTTCAGGCTCCTGTCCTTGAATAAAGGTATTTTAAACAACCTCTCCATTGGACTCCTTAAAGTCTTTTTGTATCCTGTGGATCTGATGGGTTCTGAGTATTTCCTACAAGATGTGGAGTGCTTTCAAATCAAAGTGGAAGGAAAGTAATCATTTTGGGCAATGACTCTGATGCATTTCAGACAGGGCATGTTTCTTGTCTTTCCCAAAGTCAGGGTTTATCGGTGTTCATGCCTGTTTAACCTAAGTAGTACACAGCTTATACACCTTAAATATGTATGTGCACAGGAGATGGAACCACTCCAGGAAGAACCATTACACTTTGGTCATTGACTGTATGGATTTTAAAGCATTTATAAATAGGCTTTTAGGTAGAAAGTGTTCCCTCAAAGACAGTCCACACCTAATACACATTCATAGGATTCCTCTTTAAATACATTGTTTACCAGGGGGAGACAGGAAATTGCTTCTGCTATGTACACACATATCATTTACCTGGAAAGGACCATTAAAATATTACTTCTTTCTGCCTGAGCCATTTAATTCCTACAATTAAACCTCAGTCAAGTTCTCACATGTTGAAAGGTAGGACATCAACGTTGTTAGTGTATTTTCTTTGAAGAGAAATGAGCATATATGAAAAACACAAGGAAAAAATCAACAGCATGCTTACCCTGTTATGTTACCCATAATATGATTGTTCTTCCATCTAAATTACTAAACGAATATGAAAGCAATTCTTCCAAAATATTTATATGCTCAATATTTTACAAACAATGTTTAAAATGTTTTGCACATGTTGGTGTGACTGCTGGTACACCCACACTGTCACTCTATGAATTGCTGAGCCCAGCCCTTCCCAAGCAGGGAATTTTACAATCTTTTTCATTCAGTTAAAACCCTCACTTTTAAAATGATTGAAGACTACTTTTTAGGAGATAGGGAGAGTTAACCATTTAATTAGTACATTTTCCATGAGTGACCATTTTTTATTATATTCTATATGCAGAGATGTTCTATATCAGAATTTAAAACCTCTTTTTTAAAACAGGAGTATTGCCTTCTAAAAAACAAAGCTTTGGAAGCAATTGCTCTGGATTGGAAAAGCATTTTCCAGATTTGAATTGCTGTGTGAAAATCAGAGCAGCTCTTTCACGTTCCAGACCAACCCTTGATAAGCAGACTACAAGTGGACACTTTCCAGTTTTCACTTTTCAAGAGCTTCCCCCTTTTTTTTGTCTTCCTTTTTTAATAGGTTCCTGATCTTTGTTTCCTAAAATTGCTGTTTCAGGGGAGGATTTTGAAATCTCAGTGCTCTGTGGGACACTAAAATATATTTTCCTTTCAAGTCTCTTTCTAGTAATATTTCCTGAGTTCAATCACCCTCTGAGATGTCTCAGATGTGAAACAGCTCAGCTGAACTGAGGATGTGGCTCTCACCTTCTCTGGGATTTTTCAAATGCCCGCCCTGGCTGGTGAGAGGTAAGTGTCTGGGATGGGGATAAAAAACCCAGGAATGCTTTTTGATTTGTGGATTTATCCCTAGTACAGCCCACCAGATTTCTTTCAGGCAATTTGTACTGATTAGCTCTGAATTACCTTTCTGTGTACAGCATCTCTTAGCTGAGTTTGCAGCCATGGAGTTTTTGGTTCCCTGCAGTTCTGCACACTCAGTGCAGTCTAGAAGTGCTCAATCTGAGCATCACAGTACCTTGGGAAGTCCTGAATTTTCCTTCTCCTCTGCCTGGTGGTACCACTGCACCCCAGTTGCTGCTCACTAAAAAAAACCGTTTAGTTATTGCAGGAGGTGCTCAAGATGATTTTTTCTTTCTTCTTTTTTTTTTTTTAATGAACCACAGTCTGCCGTGCTCTTAGGTTTCCTTAGCTATTTCCAGTTTTCTCCAACTTTCCCCCTCATCCTCCTTTGCTAGGTCTTTGTTCCTTTCTCACCTGCTCCATCTGTCTTTCCCATCCACACCTCTGTCTTTTTCTTTCCATTTCAGCTGCTGCTGTCTGTCTGTCTGTCTGTCTGTCTGTCCCAGAATCCTCTTCCTTCTCCCCTGCACTGGCACGCTGTCCAACAATTCCTCAAAAGAGAACTCTCTCATTCTAGTTGCTACCTAGGGAAAGAAATAAATTTAATTTGGAAATCTGGTGGACAATTTGTTTTGACAGCAGCAATTTTCTGTAGTATTAATGTATAATAATTATTTGGTATTACTAAAATTGGGAACAAAAGTAATGCATAGTAGTTTAGATGTTGTCATGTGAGAATACTGCTGTTAAACAGTTTTTGGATATTCCAGGAAACAGGGGGGAGCTTGGGATTTTATTTCATGGCAACAATGATTGATAGATTATCTGCAGATTCTGCTTTTTGCCTGGATTAGTTGGGATCAAAAGCATTGAGAAAAAAGCATTTATTCTCTCACATGCCTGAGCTGAGGGTGTTTCAGCAGAGGGTTGTAATGTGTGGACAGTGATTGTCTAGAAGCCTCTTGCTGCTAAGGAAAATAATCCTTCCAGAGATAAAAGTGTCACCAACACGTTGGGGTGTTTGAAAGCATATGAAGAGATATTATCTTAAGATAAAATCCATCTAGCTGAGACAGGTTTCAGTATATTCATTAGCTTTAACCTTTGCCCAAATCTCCTTCCTTTGCAATTCAGATTTGGGATCTTATGCTCAGAAAGATTCACATTTTGTGAGTACCAAAAGTAGCAGTGCCAGTATGAAAGAGTGTTTTGTATTTTAATAAAGAATTGTTTTTACAGTACAAATATTACATGCAGTGTGAGTGCACCATCAAGAAACTTTTAAATGTACTCCTATTAATATGGCTTTTTTCACCTAACAATCTATCTGAAAGAGAAAATCCTATCAGCATCAGTAAATCCTTCCTTAAGGCTTCATTGATCTTAGCCTTAGAACAAGATTATAGAAACAGTCCTACACAGAGATAATGTCTGGAGAATTTTGGCTAATCTCAGCACTCATTTCAGATTAGATCTAGTCATATTCAGACACACATCTCTCCTTGTAGATAACAGATGCCTACCAGTGTTTACCCTTAATTAAGATGCAATAACTTCTTTTGTTTCTTTTTGTCCTAACAAGAATAAGGCCAAATATCCTGAGAGACCTTTGATGATAAATGCCTCATACTCAATGTGCAGCATTCCAGGCTCAGGGTCGATTTCTCCTGATGAGGATTCCTTTCCAACAGTGAAAACCTGTGCAGGGAATCACATCACCTCCCTGCATCCTAATGCCTCACACTGCACTTGGGTATTCAGCTCCCTCCTTTATTCTGTAGCTTCCATTCTGCAGAAACTTGTATATTGAAAGATTATTCAAATAGCTTTTTGTCAGTGAGTGAGTTATTTTAGGGGAAGGACAGCACATAAGAAAAATGTTGAAATTACCATAAAAGTTGAAGAAAGGAGTTCATTTTCACTGTATCAGTTTTCAGATGTCAGGTTGTAAATAGAGTCTTACAAAGACTTAAGTTAGCAATACAAAGAAACCAGAATTTAGACTCCACTCTTAAAATAATACTGTGGGTAATATTCTATACCTGAAATCTGTCATTTGCTAGCATAATTCTTCACAGATTTTTAGGTTCAGCAAATCATTAGTTTTCAGGGTGCCTTTTTAAACACACATGCACATTTGTCAGAATGTCTGAGTCTTTTTTTCCTAAATAAACTCGTAGGCAGCACTATTATGAGGGATCTTTTATTATAGCTACATCACATCATCCAGTGCATTGCTTTCCATAGGGGAAAACAGAAGCCTCCAAGGGTATAACATTTGTTTGCAGCTGGATCTTTTTCTCTGTGAGAACATTTTGCTATTATTAGTTAATAGCAAGGGAAAATAGAGAGCAAAATTACTGCTGCATAAACAAACCTGTTATACAAATGCCTTCGAAATTCCAAATAATGATGTTAGAGATTGTATGATCTATTTATTTTTTCTTTGGCAGGGTCACTTTTGCATAACACATCGGTTGAGCTTACACAGTTTATCAGCTGTAAAATGGCAGAATTATTTAGGACTCCATTTTTAAACCCATTAAAGTTCATGATTAAAATCCTCTTCTCTAAAGCATTTGCAAAATAAGCCCCAGACTGTCAGAGATTTGTGTTGTGTAGCTAAAAAGCTACATTTTTTTTTTCAGCACCAAAAGAAATGGTGTCCTCCAGTAACAATTTCTGTCAGGACACTGACAAAATATCTTCCTGAAAATGGTCTCAAGTGTGTGTTCTAGTACGTCCTAACCTCCAGCAGGGCTGGAGAGCATTATACTCATCCTTCTTACGTGGATAACCTGATATAAATAACATGGTAGAACTGAAAGCTGCAGCAGCAAGTGACGAAGTTGCTCTCTTTCCACAAGTGTTGCAATTAAGTATTGCTCTGATGAACAGCTAAAGTCATGTCTTCACATATTTCTGCTTAAGTTACACAAACTTCAGGCTAGTGATGGTTGTTGTTGTCGTTATTATTATGTATAATTACTTTGTGTCTCTAAAGTCATTAATGCCCTATTTTAAAGCACCTGTTCTGACTAATGGTGTGTGATGTTGAGAGACAAAGGATGGGTTTTACTTTGCTCCTGTTAAACAATTCATACACTGAAAATAGCACAGAGCCCAATAAACATTCATATTGTGCTATACTTAAAGCTGAAACCACTGAGGGTTCCTCACCTCGGCTTGGTACCTCAGCTACTCTCTTCCCTTTTATTCCTATTTAGTGAAGCATACCAATGAATTCAATTTTTTTGCATCTGCTTCAGACTCAGTGCCCAAGGATATCGTTATAATTAAGCCTGTGCTCTATTCCTGCTTTGCATAAACATGGCTGTGCATCAGTGGGTTTTCTTCCTTTAATTTGATGTTGAGTTTGATATTGTCTCCAGGAAAGTAATCTGTCCATTTATCACAACAAAAGATTGCTCATCTTCTAAGCTGAGATAGTGGGCCTTATTCCATTCCTATTATAATTAACAGTAAACTTCCCAGTGATTTTACTCAGGATCTTACCTCCATGTCTTTTTTTTTTCCGTGGCACATTGTTATCCATTTATTTGAGATATTTGAGTAAGTTAATCACATTATCCTTTGGTGGGAATGGCTAAACTCCGTTCATTTTAACATGGTTCATATGAGAAATATAAAGATATTAATAAGAAATAATCTGCTGTGTTTAACAGATCATAAATTTTATAGTCAAGGTATTGCTTACTTGGCCATGAAGTATCCAGCGTGTATTCTGCCAGTGTGTATTCTCCCAGGCAGGCTTGTTGAATTGGGAGGGAAGTTTGCCATGTTAGGCCAAAGGAGCTGTTGGTTTTACGAGGTGTAAACCTGTCTGGTTCCACGCTGGCTCTGCCCTGCCTGGGCTGCAGAAGCTTGCACAAGCCATGGAACCAGCCCTAAACTGCACAGCTGCAGTCAGAACCTGAGTAAATGCTGCTGAGGAACATCCAAGCACCCAGCAGCCAGAGCTAGCCCAGCTCCCAGGCTTTTGTCCCTCTCCCAGAGCCAATTAATTCCATTTAGTGGCCAGGGATTAACCCTGAAGGCGTTGGCACAAAGATCAGTATCCCCTTCTCCATCTCTGGAGTGGGGACAATGTCTGCACCCAAGAGTTGTCTGTAAAATGAAAAAAGCAAACTTGTCAAGTGATAAATACCTGGCTTTTGGTTTGTGCTGGAGATTTCTAAAAAAGATCTTTTTAAACATACTTCTCCAAACTGCAACATACCTCTAAACACTGATGATGTTTTCCTGCCCTGAAGGATGTGTTGTGTTTTACCAAAGCCTTTGACAAAGATGTGACTCTGTGTGTGCACTGTAAAACTGCTTTCCACATGCACTGACTGCTGCTTTTGGGGCCCGGCAGATTGGATATGCACTGCATAACCTACAGCTCCTAGGGCTGGCTCTGCTTCCTGCACTGCTGGCAGAACTGCTCCTAGAAAAGGCAGCCAGAAGCACTGGACTTGCTTCACAGGCATCCATCAGTTTTGTAAGATATGCACCATTTCTTTCTGAAAGTGAAGGGAATTAGGGACTGAAATAGTTTATATTTAGAATTCACTTTTTTTCACTTTGTGTCTGGGATCTCTGGACAAAGACATAAATCTTTAGGACCACAATAAATTCAGAAATAGCATTAAGGTTTTCAAAATGTTGCCAGTCCATATTTCCAAGCAAATATCTGGATACACAAGTGCCCTGTACAGAATGCAGGTGTAGCATGGGCCTTGTCATAGATATCTTTTATGAAAAATCCTTTCCTTAGGATTTTTCCTCCTGAGAAGCTGAGAGGCCTCAGGAACAAAATGTAAGCAATGGTTATCTGCTGCTGTGGAATGCAACAGGTGCATCTGTGATTGGCCCATGTTGGTTGTTTGTAATTAATGGCCAATCATAGTGAGCTGGCTCGGACAGAGTCCAAGCCACAAGCCTTTGTTATCATTTTTTTTTCTATTCTTAGCTAGCCTTCTGATGAAGTCCTTTCTTCTATTCTTTTAGTATAGTTTTAATATAATATATATGATAAAATAATAAATCAAGCCTTCTGAAACATGGAGTCAGATCCTCATCTCTTCCCTCATCCTAAGACCCCTGTGAACACGGTCACAGGGCCTTGTAATTTCTCTTGTAGCATGTAAAATATATTAAAAAACCTGGAAACAGGACTGGTTAGAGAATAATGTTGCAGCGGAGAAGGAAGTTAAAAGTCTTGGCCTTTCTTCATTACCAAATGGAAAAGTCAAGCTTAGATGCATAAAGTTTTCAAATAAATAATTAGAGAAGTATCAAATGCTGGGCTGGTTGAGATGTTTTTATTTTTTCATCCTGATATTTCTATGCAGACCCACTCGTGCATGCATTTGGCTGCGCAAGCACCAAATCACTCAGGCTACCCAAGGCTGGCACACAGCTCCTCCTCCCCAGTGGCTTTCCATCTGACACTCTGCTCTCTATCCATTTGTGAGCTGGTGTGTTCCTGCCAGGCACCTCACAAAGGGAAGGAAAATCAGGACAGGAGTGTCAGCCTTGTTGTTTCCAGCAATGCAGCCCAGATCCTGAAATAACCATCTGGAGTGGCTCTTGAGGAAAGGTAACCAGTGCCCATCAGTGCTCATTGTGTGTGGAAAAGTTCAGAGGCTCGAGTAGTGTAATGCTGAGTGATGTCTGCTCCACTCTAAACATTTTATGTTTTTAGCTCAAACTTAATTTAGTGTTGACAGTGACAATCTCTCTGTTTATTTCCCTGTGTAATCTTTGTCTGATTTCAAGTGTGCCTGTAAATACTCCTGCCGTTTCAGCAAACAAGTTATTAGCTCTTTCAAAGGAAAAGACATGAGAGCTCTTTGAAAGGTTAAGTCTTCTGAAAGTGCCTCTTGAAGGCAGAGGCCACTTTTCCTTTCCTTTGGAGACAATCAAAGTACAGAGAGTAGCTGGTCGTGAGCAAAATGATCAGGGTGGCATAACTAAAGCTTATTGAATTTGTGCTGAGGATCCCAAAAATGGCAGTTTCATTAGTTCCACACAGTTTTATCCTCTAATTCCTAATAACAAAGCTGTCTTATTGTGCACAATGAAAAGACTAATTTGACTAAATCCATTCGTAAATGACAAAATCAATAGTTCTCCTTTTGAAAGTCACTCAGCATATAGAATATGAAAATTTATGGTTAGTTTACTGCTGTCATGGATGGGTCTCTCTCTCTGGTAGGAACTGATAAAGCAGCTTTTGAAGTCAGACTGTCTCAATAAAGTACTTAAATCCATCTTAATGTACCCCGGGGAAGTGAGTCTGAATTAACCTCGTACCTTACTTTTGTGACAATAATAAGGTGAAAGGGAGTACACAGCAGAAACTGATTATAATAGGTGATACAAAAGCAGACAGCAACAATGAGGCAGAAGTAGAATAGGAACTGGGATTAAGGGATCTCTCACCCAGCCATGTGCAAAAATGTTGAAAATTAATGTTGTATTGTTTAGCTAACAGCTGTCAAGTCGTTCAAGTCATTGTAATGTGCTGTGTGCTTGCTTTCCTCCCCAGCTCACCAAGAGCATGTTAGAAATCACATTTCCTTTCTTCTGCAGAATGACAAAGTTAATCCTGCCTCACATTGCTTTTAAGACAAACTCATAGCAAAGGCTGTCTCTTAAATTTGTCAGTTAGGATATTAACGGAGCGTGAAACTTTGATGTTAAACTGGCATTTTATGAACAGGGTTAAAAATCACTTAGAGCCGTGTTCTCTGTAGTTGTTGTGTTTGTGTGGAGATGCAAAGGATGCAAATGTGCCCTCCAACATTTGTGGGGCTGCTGTAACCAGAGAGAACAACGTGTTCCTGACATTGGTTAAGTGGGAGATGCATTCCCTGGAGAACACCCAAAGGAGACCAAGGAGGAATCTGAGGTTCTTTCTGTTTCATTAAAATAGTGTTTGCCTTATAATAATAATGCAATAACACTAGAAAAAAAAATAAGGAAAAGTCTTTCTCAAACCAACTTGAAAACCAGTATTAAGAGGCATTCTTAAAATCTACTCCCCAGGCAATGCTCATTTCACTCTATTCTGACATCTGTTTTTATTTCTCCACTTCCAGTTATCCTGGCTCATTGCTCTCTTTTTATACACAAGACATTGCATGAATAAGTTATATTTGGGATTTTAAAAGATTTAGCAAATTTATTTGCTAAACCATTATTTTAAAGACTAATATTAAAAATTAAAATTAATGTGATTTGTGATATTTCTACAATTTTTTACATGGTTGAAATCAGAAATCAAAATAAGTTGGTTGGGACATAGATTCACATTTTGCCCTCAACAAGCAGGAGTTGCTCATGTTGTGGATGAGGACAGATCTCATTCTTACATGTTCCTTTTGCTCTGATCCTCCTGTTTGTGAGACAGGGCAGCTGATTCAGTGCCAGGTGAACAATAGACACCTTTTAAAGACACAGAACAAAGCTTTGTGTATGCTACTTTGATGTTCATGGTCTCTTAGATATTGTTAAGGCATTTTTACCTTTTCAGATGTCAGTACATTCTTATGAAAAAGCAAATGGAAAATATTTTTTCAACTGTTCTATTGGTCTGGTGCTGATTAGCCAGGAAAATCCCTGTGTTGGAACCACTCTGGGGAAGGGGTTTAATCCTTTACCAACAACATCCTTGCAGAAAAATCAAAATACATCCACTGTTAGCTTGTGGTAGCTTTAATGTAGATGGAAAAAGAAGAATAACTTAACTGACATCAAAGCAATCTTAATTTTTGACGTGTAAGTAATTTATGCCTGAAATAAGAAGCACACGAATCTTGCAGCATGAGGATGCTCCTGCTCGTAGCAGTCTTGACTACTGTTGGCAAATTTACTCCTGAATCCCTGCAAGTAAGTGCTCTGTTGTTACAGAGAAACTGGCATTCTGTGCAGTAAGAGAGCAGGGTGAAAGACTCCCCTGCACTGGCACTTTGGATTGGGAAACCTGCTCCCTGCACTTTGAGTGGCTCTGCTGAAGAAATGCTGTGAATACATTACCTCCTGACTCCCAGCTTCCAGAAATCAGGGGAAACTCAAAACTGTGTAGTGACCAAGTTTTAAATAATCATCAAAATCTTCTGAAATAATTTTCTTGGTAATTTGATATTACTCTGCACAAAAATATGGTGCGAGATGGTGCCTTCTTAGTAAAGCAAAATGAATATTTTGTTCCTGAAGCAAACCAAATAGCACCCCTTGGAACCTTGAGCAGCCTTGGAATCACAGAACATCCTGAGCTGGGTGGGATGAACAAGGATTGATTCTGACTCCTGTCCCTGCAGACCCCCAGCCATCCCCCCTGTCCATCCCTGGCGTCCAAACCCTCCTGGAGCTCTGGCAGCCTCAGGGCTGTGCCCATTCCCTGGAGCCTGGGCAGTGCCAGCACCTCTGGGGAAGCAGAACCTTTCCCTGATCTCCAGCCTGGCCCAGCTGAGTGCTGGCGTCACACACTGCACACACTGCACCAGGAGGGAGCTCAGCCCCAGCGTTTGCTCCGGGGTGACCTGAAGATGTTTCCATGGTGATTTGCATTTGCTGTTTACCCCAATGCTTGGCTTGAGGAGGACTGGCAATTCTTGAGTGTTCAGAAATTAATCTCTTCTAAATTGAGATCCTTGCACCTTGTAATTTCTTAATATTCTCACCATTACCACTCAGCTCTGCATTGCTATTTCCAATCCTCTCTACTCAGTGCAATATTCCTCTAAAAATTTCTTTTTATGATTCAACCTACAAATGAGCACTACTTTGTTACACATCACTTAGTTACGTTCTCCCTGTACTCATTAGATCACCCCTTGTGGGTAGCGTTGCAAAATACCCAAGATATTTGAAACAAGACACTTGGGAACATGAAAATTCAGTGGGAAAAAAAGAAAGCAAAATGAAGTGAAATAAAATGTTTTTATATCCAAGTATGATTAGCTTTTTATTGGAGTTTTCCATTAAGGAAAATTATCTCTAAAGCCCCCTGTTTATCATAATTTATCCATTTGGTGAGAAAACTCCCAACAGGAAGGTTTGGCGCTGTGGGAATATTGTCTCTGAGCAGGAGCAGGAGCCATTCCATCGGTTCATGCTGGGAGCTGTGTGTTGTGAGCAGGAGCCTGGCTCTCCTTGGAGCCTTGTTACTGCTCCGTGCACTGACAGCAGCCACTTCTCAATCTGTGCTCAGAGCACTGCTCTCTTCACTTATTGCTTTGCTCTCATTCTTTGCTAAATTAAGAAAGTTCCTACTCCTACTCCTCAAAACAGCACATCTGGGAAATCATCTGGATCTGGCCAGGCTGGATCCATGGGCTGAGGGACAGCAGGGCCAAGTGCCAGGTCCTGCCCTGGGCTCACCCCAACCCCATGGAGCTGGGCTGGCAAAGAGGGGCTGGAAAGCTGCTGGTGGCAAAGGCCCTGGGGGTGCTGGTGACAGGGCTGGGCACAAAGCCAGCAGTGCCAGAGGCCAGTGGCACCTGGGCTGTGCCAGCCCTGGGGTGGCAGCAGGCCCAGGGCAGGGCCCGGCCCCTGGGCTGGCCCTGCTGAGGGACCTCGAGGGCTGCGGCCTCTGCTGGGCCTGTCATGGCCACCAGAGCCCTGCGGGGGCTGGAGCGTGTCCAGGGCAGGGAACGGAGCTGGGCAAGGGGCTGGAGCCCCAGCAGGGGCTGAGGGAGCTGGGAAGGGGCTCAGCCTGGAGAAAAGGAGGCTCAGGGGGCCCTTGTGGCTCTGCACAAGTCCCTGCCAGGCGGGGACAGCCGGGGGGTCGGGCTCTGCTCCCAGGAACAGGGACAGGAGCAGAGGGAACTGTCACTGACATATTTCATGAAAAATCCTTTTCCAGGATCTTTTTCTCCTGAGAAGCTGAGAGGCCTCAGAAATGATATGTCAGCAATAACTATCTGATGGCTGTGGAATATGGTCTGGAGATGCTTTACCAACAGGTGCATCTTTGCTTGGTTGCATGTAAAGTGTTTCTACTTGATGACCAATGACCAAGGCTGTGAGCAGTCCCAAGAATTTATTATCATTCCATTCCTTTCCTTGCTAGCCTTCTGATGAAATATTTTTCTTCTATTCTTTTAGTATAGTTTTAATATATCATTTTCTTTTAATATAATATATATCATAAAATAATAAATCAGCCTTCTGAAACATGGAGTCAAGATTCTCATCTCTTCCCTTGTCCTGGGGACCCTCAAACACCACCACAGGGAATGGCCTCAGGCTGGGCCAGGGGAGGTTTGGGTTGGATATTAGGGAAAATTTCTTCACAGGAAGGTGGTTAAGCATCAAGTGGGCTGCCCAGGGTGGTGTTGGAGTGCCCATCCCTGGAGGTGTTCAAAAAACGAGGGGATGTGGCACTTTGTGATATGGCTTAGTGGAAGTGGTGGGATCCAGTCAAAGGGTAGAGTGGAAGATCTTGGAGGCCTTTTCCAGCTTTAGTGATTCTGGGATAAGGTTGAACAAGCAACAATTGCTGAGCCATAAATACCTACCTTCATCCATCCTGGCCACACTCTTTGTACCAGTGCCAGCCACTCAGAAGCAGTTCAGCTCTGCTCCACTCAAATATTCTTTCTTCAGCCAAACTGTCTTTAATCTTAAACCTAGAACAGCTTACACTAGGCTGTTTTCTATTAGTTTATAAACCAAAATCAACCTTGGCACATGTTTTCCCACTCCTTTCACAGACCTTTTTTCCATGATTCTGGCCTGCTAAAATGGTATTTTACTAATGATTACAAGGGAAAGAGCCACTGTAAGGAAATTGATATAGTACATAAGGTGCAGATTCTGCAAGCAAATGCTGTTTTTCTCTAACAAGAGATTTTCTCATCAATCTGTATTTTGGTTTTTTCTTGCCTGAGCAGGGATCACTCACTTCAGTTGTATTGCTGGCTGTGATTTTTTGAGATTGCCATCATTACATAGCAATAATCTGTGCAACATCATTTTCTATGGGGAATTTTCCCCTTTATCAGACACAATCCTCTTTCCTTGACAATTTCTCCCAAATAATATGTTCACAGCTGTATTTTGGTGTATAGGTGTTTGATATAAAGTCAATAGATGAAGAGCCAAATGCTGAAATCTGCACACTGTTTCTTTTTACAGGAGCAAAAGTACAAGTCTTCATTTTGTGGATACAATTTTTTTTTCTTTCCTCTTTTTCTTTCCTTTTTTTTTTTTTTTTTTTTGTGTGTGTGCGTGTGTGTGTGGTTAAGATTTGTCAGCCATTGTATTTTGGATTTTGGATTTTTTTTCTCCTAAATGCTGTGGTGGAGCCCTTCAGCTGGCAGTTTCTGTGCATAGATTTATCAGCAGACCAGGAGAAAGCCAGGCTAACGAAGGGCCTGGAAGGTGAGCACATAAACCCTAAAAAGCTGGTCCAGCCAATGACTAGGAAATGAATATCAGTGATAATAAGATAGATATTGTTACCAAAAAGGCATTTTTTTAAACAACTACTCAATAGAAAGACTTTAAATGACCAGTATCAGCTACTGGAGGCATTTGAAAGGAATCACCCTGAACAAGCCACATGGATTGTTTTAACATTCAAGACAAAGGTGCAGAAAGGAGCCACCCAGACAATGACATGGATACAGCCAGAAAATCCAAGAGGGAAGGTAAATAGCACAGAGGCTGCAAAGAAAAGCGCTGAAGATACACAGGATTTTCCAGTGGTGATAAAAGAGAGAAAGTTTTAAGAGTGTAGCTTCAAGAGCTCAGATTTTATTACCCAAGATTAAAAAAAAAATTGAATAAACTTTTCCTCATGCCTCAGGTTTAAAATCCACAGGATGCAAGGTGGGTAGATGCTGGAGGGTGGATGTACATTGATTTCTCAACTAGCTTTTTTCTTTGTAAGTCTGTTAAATAAATGCATTTCAAAATGTGAATGCTCTTTCTAAAACTTTCATCAAATGCTGGTTTCATGCCACCATCTCTGTGAGATGTAAATTATTACAGTGGTGCACACTGGCTGCTCAGATTTGAGACCAGGATTGTTTACAAATGCACAAACAACAGAACCACTGGCTGTTTATGAGCATGGAAACACTAGGATTCCACATGAATATGCAGGCTACCTGGGCCAGCTTAGATAAGACAACTGAGAGGAGGTTTATGCTCTCAGAATAGGAAATAATATGTATTTGTATCAAATCTATGGGGTTTTGGGGGATGAAATAGAGGCATGTGCCAAGTCTGATCTCCTCCAGCTCCAGCTAACACAGCATCACCCTCCACCTACAGCATATGAGACAGAAGTGTTCTGTTTCTAAGGCCAAATTCATTCAGCTTACAGTTTTCCACTTGTGTTTAAAATTCAATTTTAATCACATATGTTTCTTTTTAAAAAAATACCATCAGTATAAAAGCTAACTCAACTAAAAAGTAAATAATATGTATTTTCCTTACTGTTTCATGGTTTAAATTGTGGAGAAAATAATTTTAAAAGCTTCCTGGGGATAATTTTTTGAAAGGTGCACTGTTTTAATTTATCATTTTAAATGTGCTGACAACAAGCACATTTTAAAACCTCATGGCACAGTGCATCAGGTTACCTAATATTAATTTAGTTTTTATAATTTATTTAATATAGTATTGATTGCATTAGCATTTGAATTAATGACCCTTTAAATGCTCAAAGACTAAAGGAGTTGTCTCATAAGATGAGAGGACAGTCATGAGGCTGAAATAGTGGGCCAATCAGCTTTTTTAAAATAAATTAAAGATTGTGTAAACCAAAGCAATGTTAAGAATTAGGGCTTTCTAATGAGAGCATCAGCTCTAAATCAATACCAACAGGGCACACACTTTGATGTTCACTGTGTACTGGAGAGAATTTCAGTAATCAATCACTGGCTTTCTGACTTGCAGATGCAGAGTCCACCTCAGTGAAAGGTTTGAGACTCTGTGCAAGTTTGGGGAATGTAAACTGGACTGTTTCCAAATAGGATGGATAAACCTTCCTAATCATAAGTTGAACTCTGAGATTCATACAGTGGGTTGAATTGAAACTGATCCCTTGTGAAAATAACAGGGTGCATAATTTGCCTAATCCAAACCTACCCATGAGAAGAGTCTCAGCTGCCAATTCCTTTGCTGATATCAATATGATTTAAGGGGATGAAAACCACAGGCAGTGTGGTGGCAGGGGGTGCAGGAGAACAAAACTTTCCTACTCTATGTATGGAATCTGACTCTGGGACTGTCATCTTCAATTGCTTTTGCCATATGAGGAAGGACTGAGGGAGCTGGGGGTGCTCAGCCTGGAGAAAAGGAGACTCAGGGCTGCCCCCATCACTCTGCACAGCTCCTGAAAGGTGCCTGTGCTCAGCTGGGGCTGGGCTCTTTCTCCAGCAGCACTGACACAACCAGAGCACACAGCCTCAAGCTGCACCAAGGGAAATACAGGTTGGATATCAGGAAAAAGTTTTTTACAGAAAGAGTGATAAAGTTCTGAAATGGCTGCCCAGGGAGGTGGTTGAGGCCCCATCCCTGGGTGTGTTTAACAAAGCCTGGATGTGGCACTGGGGGCCAGGGTTTAGTTGAGCTGTTGGGGCTGGGTTGGACTCGATGATCTTGAAGGTCTCTTCCAACCCAGTGATTCTGTGATTTTGTGAATTTGCCATATCTGTATACCCACTTCTTCTCATGGTTATTTGTCCTTGGTTTTTTTTTTTTCCTCTCCCTTCCTCTCTCTGTCCCTATGAAGACTTTCATGTGCTGACTTACAAATACCTGTGAGCAATTAAGAATGTAAAAATCAGCAATGGGATAATCACTGCCCTTTATTATGTCATTCTTTATTTTCCAGTGTGTTGAATAACTGTTTGAACCCTTAGAAGTACATTATGGTTTTGCTTTTTTCCCCATATACCCCATTTAAAGCACACAGTGAATGCCCTGGGTAACTTGTATCAGTGAGGAAGTCCGCACTGGGTTCCCTGGTTGTAGGGGACTGATGGACTTGCAGCCCATCCATAAAGGAGAAAAGTGAGGAATTCCATGGCTCTGTACCTCATGTGAATCCAGTTTGTGCAATCTGTGGGGTTTTTCTTTAGCTCTCTTAAGACAAGAGTCATTACTTTTCTCTGTTGGCTATCCCAAATATCTTTTTTAATGGAGTATCTGTTATCCACAGACAAACCAAAATTGTAATTTGTCCAAAGCACAAGGATTTGGTGAAAGCTATTTTCTGTTCTCTGGAGCACTGTGAGTGGAAAGGAAGGACGGGCTGGGCCTCCAGCTGGCAGCACACAGCAGAGGACAGGGGAGTTTTGAGCCACATTTGCACTGTCTGGGTTCTATGGGCAACCTTCTATATCTTAAACCATAGGGATTGTCACCAAATGCAGGAAGGGCACAGATAAATGCTGTCTTCAGCTGATTAACCATTCTCTGATGAAGTTTTTGCTGTGTTTGTGAAATTGTGGGAAACAGTCTTTTGCTAATACACCATTAATTTTTAAGTATGGTTTCCAATATGAAATATTTTTATTTTGGCTATTCATTTTTAATGACTCCACAATGCAACTCAGCAAAACTATACAAAGCAAACCAATAAAAATATGATGCTATTAACATCAAATATTTGCATAAAAGCCATGAAATACTGAAGCAAAGAGTTTGTAGGTAACTGGCAGTTCATGCAATGAAGACAAAATGTACAGAAGCTGCCATTAAAATATTGATTTATCAGAACAAGCTTAGAGTGCTACATTTACTGCATATTCCCTTCTGGCAAACTCTTACTTTGGGGGTATAATAATGGAGGTTATGACTAATTTATTGTGTCTTGGAGCCATGTTCATCAGCGTCCCTGTTGTGAATTCAGTGGGTGGTCAAACTCGTTACCTTTTGCCAGTAGCTGTGCATTACCTTAGCCAGCAAATTGCCTTCAAAACACAAATTTGTGCTTTTTGTCTACCCATGAAACACAGAAATGACCAATTTCACTTTATAACTTCTAGGTATGTATCACGAGAACTTAAAATAAGGTGTTTTATTTGTACTGTATGTACAGCAAGGTAAATGCATTATTTTATAGAATATCTTTTTAGATCCTCAAAATATGTGATCAAGAATAATTCAATCTTGTATCTGGTGGAGCTGCATTATTTGAAGATTAAAAGGGTTACATGGATAGATTCCAAAAACTAGGAAAGGAGTAGAACATCTGTAGCCAAAGTATGAAAAGAAGTTAATCAATATTAATCAATATAAACTTGTTTCACTGCCTTATTTGAGAAAACAGGTTTTTGTGCATTTTTGCCTTTTTGGGGGGGTAGGGAAATTAAATTTTTTAAAATTCAAAATATTTAAAATATTTTTTAAAGATCTCTGAGGGTTTGACAATTTCCTTTTCACTTTCAGCCAGTAATTAGAGGAGAACATAAGACAGGATTGATTACATCAGAAAAAAATCACAGTTGCTAACAAAACTAGTCAGGGAAGCCAGGAAACTTATTTATATTTATACATTGAATATGTATATCCATAATAGTATAGTAGCATTTGAAGATGAATTCATGAAAAAACACATTTGACCATATAAATATGGAAATATACAAATCGTTATTTTCCTTTACTAGAATATTCCAACTGGTAGTTGTTCTGGATGCCCTAAAGACCCTAAAAACTAAATTAAGTCAAAAGTACAATTTAAAGTCAATTCCTAAGCTGCAAAATGAGGAATATTCATAAATTAGTTTTGTGTATCTCAGACCTCTGTGTGAATGCTACAAACTTGGGATTATTTAATGATTTTCCTGGAAATCAGCTTGATATTTCCCATGGGAAGATATTTATATATTACATATTATATAGTACATATTATATATTATATAATAATACATTAAACATTATATATTATATATTATATAGTATATAGTATATAGTATATAGTATATATTAGATGTCATATATTATATATTATATATTATATATTATATATTATATATTATATGTTATATGTTATATGTTATATGTTATATATTAGATGTCATATATTATATTCATTTATATTCATTCCAAGATCGCAGTTTAAGTTCATATTCCTTTGATCTTTGCACTTAACTAATGCAGCAAGTTGAATATAGGAATTCTGTTTTCCAGGTGTTTCATAAGAGGGAAGGGTTTGGAGGCAGGAGGTGTTTGTACACTGACAGACACAATAATGAGCAGATATATCTGTGTCTGTGTGTGTGAAGGTGAGAATAAATATGTATGGACATGGATAGTGGATGTTTGTTGCCATCAGCTGTTTAAGGACCCAGAGATTTCAGTCAGAGTTAGGTCCTAATCTCTAATGTGTTTTTCCCCTCATTACCACCAAGTGCACGCCTTCATCCTCTTCAGGGGGACCTGTGATAGGCTGATCCTTGTGAAATACAGACTTGCTGACAGCTCAAATGGGTCTCTGTGCACTAATTAACATTTCATTTTACGGCAGCCCTTTCTTCTGTGCTCTGCCTGCACGCTGCCCTAGTGGGGTGAACAGATGCAGTCCCACAGCTCGTGCCTGGCAGAACAGGGATGTCACTCTTTAGAATAAATGTAGTCAGTCACCATCAGCACCTGTCTGCGTGGCTGCTGTCCATGGGCAGAGCATGGGAATGGCACTGCAGGACTTGGCTTGCTTCTTTCTTGTCCAGGGAACAGCTTTGCCTCTTCTTTGATCTTCATATTCTTTATTGAAGTTTGAAATGTGTAAAATATTTCTGCTTCTGGCTGCTGAGACATTTTTGCAGAGAGTATAATGCAAGAACATTCTGTGCGGTAACAGTAATTAAAATTTGTCCTGTTAGAAGAACTGAATTTTCTGAGTTGTAAAACTCCATTACTTTTAAAAAGACTCTGTGTCTTGCCCTCAACATCTCAACCTTTGGTGGTGTTATCTTCCTTAATTATAGTGTACCAGAGTTACTGTTCACTTTTAAATGACCTGAGAAGGTGCTAACCATTTCTTTCTCCTGATAACTAATTGGCCAGTTTTGTCAATGTAGATGCACTGTTGAGTAAAATAACAGCGGGTTTGGGTATGACTCGAGGACTCTGCTCAACTGCTTCAGACACATTTACTGATGTTTTTGCATGACTATTTTAGAATATTGTATCCATTAGTAATGGGTCTGTGTCATGGCATGTCTTCCTTTGTTTTTGCTAACATGTATCAAAGGGACTGGCATCAGAGGAAGCCCTTCTCGGTCCCTGTGCCCTGGGGCATGTCATCTTTTCTGTGGTACATTTAACTTTTTTTGGCAGGTTTCTGCACACTCAAACATCAATCTGTGCTGCATCCTGTCACGGCTGTCTTTCATTTCACATGTTATGCATGTGAAAAGTGCATATTCTATGGCTCTACACAGATATTTACTATATGTATTGATTACTAGTGCTGTGTTAACATTTTAATAATATGATAAATGTAGTGTTGTAGTTAAAAGGTAACTTTTGTAGTTAAAATAAGAACTATGTTAGCGGGATATTTTTTTAAGGAATGAGGCACTTGCACCAGATAGCAGCCACAAGACACCTAAATCTTTCAGAGAAAAGGAATTTATTGTTCTCTTATCAGAAGAAACGAAATTCTTCCTGCCTGGCTAAGAATCGAAGGCACCTTAGGATTCAGAGGAAGAAGCTGACACTGACCAGACAGAATCCTGTGTTTGAAGGGAATTTATGCATCATGTATGAGGTGTATGAATATGCAACAGGCTGTTGCTCTTAAGGGTTAATCCTTTGTTAACGGGTGTCCTTTTTTGGGCTCGTGCTACCCAGAAAGAGGTACCCGGACTGTCCATAACTCTTTGTTTCTATTGTCTCATATTGTCCTAATTCAAATTGTCCAAATTATTATTACTCTAATTGTATTACTATTTGTATAATCATTTTATTACTATTAAACTTTTAAAATTTTAAAAAGAAGTGATTGGCATTTTTCACAATGCACATGTACATGTGCACCCCAGCACAGGAGTCAGCAGTGCCCTGGGGCCAGCAGGGACATCCCTGTCCTGGGGACATCGGGCCCAGCATTGCTGGCCAGGCCTGGGAGGGAATTGTCCTGCTCTGCACTGGACTGGAGTGGCCTCACCTTGAGTATTGTGGTCACCAGAATATAAAGAAGATATTAAACTGTTGCAGAGTGTCCAAAGGAGGCTGCAGGGATGGCAGAAGTCCTCAAGGGTGTTAGGAAAATTAATCCACAAACGCCAGAGGTTTATGTCCAAAAAGGAGACAGAGGAGTCTTTTTTGGCTTTATTTAAAGAAAGGGAGAGGCCATGAGGCATTCCTCTGGGGTCTCTCCAATTTTTGGAGGACACAGCCTCCCTTTTTATCCCAATTTCCAGCCACATTTCCCTTCTCTCTTTTTCCCCCTTGGCTGAGGTACTTGAGAGGTTCAGACTTCCCAAAACACCTGATACCAAAGATTTCCTTCTAAGGTATAACCCTCCCTTTTAATGTTTAATTCTCATGGAATTTAGGGGTTTTTCTTCCCTGTTGTTTCTGTCACCTTTCAATGTCCAATTTAATTTAACAGCAAACGTAATGTTTATTTGTAAAAGCAAATATCTTTTTCCATTCACCAATCAGTAGAATCCTTCCTGTTGTTTTTTTTATCTCCCAGTTCTGGTTTTATCTACCAGCAGACCCACAGCTTGCTTGGAAAGACAAATCTGTCATTCCTCTCCAGGGACAGGCACATGGGAGCAGCTGAGGGCCCTTGGTGTGTTCAGCTGGAGGGGACTGAGACCCATGGCAGCTACAGCTTTCTCAGGAGCGTGAGAGGAAGGCAAACACTCATCTCTCCTCTGTGGGATTATGAGAAACAACTGCTCTCATTGAAAATTTAAAAAGGTTTATTAAACCTTGACAAAAATACAACAAAAGGACTACATAAGGAAAAATTCACAGCGCTGGGAACTGCCCTCATGGATACCACATGGCTGGTTCATCTTCTAGATGGATGCTCAGTCTTTTATGCCCCTGGGGGCTGCACCAGCCAGCCCTGGCCCCTCCAAAGTCTGTCAGTCAGCTCTTCTGTGCCATTTATCAGAGGAGATTGCTTTCTAACTGGATTGGAGCTCAGGTGTTGCCCTGCCCCAGTAACAAGTTCTTCCATCCCCAGCTGCCCCATGCAAGGGACATGTGCAGCTTCTTCTACCTGTCCCAGACAGCCCTGGCAACAACACAGAGAGGGGGGAAAGGGAACCATGGGGAGAACAGAGGACATCTAAACTACAATAACATCACTATACATCACTCAAGCTTCTCTTAATATTCACACAATATTCATCCCTTAACTGTGAGAGCCAATCCTCTCATTATCCATCTGTAACAGGATGGGGACAGTACCCAGGGAATGCTGGAGAGCAGGGACATGGGGAGGGTCAGGCTGGAGATCAGGGAAAGGTTCTGCTTCCCCAGAGGTGCTGGCACTGCCCAGGCTCCCAGGGAATGGGCACAGCCCTGAGGCTGCCGGAGCTCCAGGAGGGTTTGGACACCAGGGATGGACAGGGGGGATTGCTGGGGGTCTGCAGGGACAGGGGTTGGACTGGATGAGCTTCCAACTCAGCATCTTCTGTGATTGTGTGGTCTCTTGGTCTCTGTCCTCTCAGACATCCACCCCCACAGACACCTCTAATTCTCATCCCAGCCTTTCCAGGCAACCAAGGGGGCTTCAACACTGAAAACTTTGCAGAATTCCCATGTAATAAACGGGAAGAAAATAGCAAGAAAGGGCAGCTAAGATCATCTGGCGTCTCCAAAGAACAACAGTACAAGGTGTTATTGCAAATGAGAATTGTGCCATAATGTTGGGGAGCAGTCCCTGCAGGGTTAAGGGTTGCATTCCATTACCATTCCCATTAAATCTTTGTTGTGGGATAAACCTGGCAAGGTGGGTGTCACCTGAACTGGTGCTGGTGGCACCTGAGCGCTGGGAGCTGGAGTGAAACCTCCACTTCCTGCATTTATTCATTAACATTCTTTCCTGTAGGCCACAAAGTAACTTTGAGAACAGCCAGATTTTAACTGTCATTAAAAAAAAAAGACAATAATGATCTTTCACATGAGATCAGGGCCCACACCTGCCTATGTTAGATCATTTAATTGCCTTTTCCACCTGCCTTTTGGAATGAAACTAATTAATGCTCTTTTCTTACATGGCTCAGGCTGATATTAAGGAGCTCAACATTCCCATTGATGACTAAAATTAAATAATCAGTCTGTAAAAAAGATATGATTAATTAATAAACTTTGAATAAAACAATTCAGTTTTGCTTTTAGAGAGCATTTTACAGTTGAATATTATAAGGGCAAAGGACACAATAGTATGTGCAATAAAATTGTGTTGAATTCCACTTCCTCATTTATCTTTCTCCCTCTCTTTTGTTCTCTTTGTAATAAAAAGATTATTTAATTTAATTAAAGTTAAGAAAAGTACCTAATTCAGGTAGGTAGGCTAGAGGTTCCTTCTCTTCCACTGTGAAATACCAGTGTGAAACCAGCACCAGTTGCCACCTTTCCTTTTCAGAAAAAGTTACCTGGCTTCTACCTGGCAGTTGCAAAACTTGCATTTATATTTCTGTGTGAGTAGGGTTTCTGAGTTATAATTTATTCAAGTTTATGAATCAGTTGTATCATTTAGAATCCTTATATTAAATGTAAGTGCATGGTGTTTGGCCTGTGCTGTTACCCTTGTTTTAAAACCCCACTAAAAGAAATTGGCTTCTCTCTTTTTGGGTAAAAATCTCTTATTTCCTTCCAGACTAGAAAGGGTCCCCTTGACTTTCAGATTGCTGCAATAGGCAGGGCTGCAGTCAGGTTTGTACCAGTTCTGTCACTCAGTAACATTTAAGCCTGTCAGCTGAGTACCATGTACAAATGCTAAATGTGATGGATTTGTTTTCAAAACATTTTTTAAAATAAGGAAAAGGTGGAGTGTGCTCTTCACTGAAGCTTCCCTGTGAATTTTAACACACTGTGGTGTAAATCTAAGAAGCTTTTGTGCCAAGGGTCTAAATAGAAGCTGGTGTGCTCAGTAAAGGTTGTTTGCCTTAAATGGACCAAAAAGAGTATGATGATAGATAGAAAAATGTGAGTTATATGTCTGTTTAATACATTTTCATATTCAGCTTGTGGCTTAGGAGTCACTACAGGACCCTTTCCCATTTGATCCATACCCCCATGACATCAGTAGGAGCACTGTTTTTATCAGACATATCTCTTAAAGCATTGACAACACTGGAAATAATAAAGTTTTTCTGATTTAGACTGTTACCTAAAGCATGTGACCACTTCAATCACAGTTTTAAGGCTAGAAATCAGTGGATAAGATGCAGAAAGACATTAGCAGATGAGAAGGATTGCAACCCATTTGAATTTCTGCTTATAATGTGTTTGCAACTTCTGGAACTGCTCTAATGTTCAGTGTGTATGCAATTACTTCTGACACTGAAGGGAGAAACTGCCCTTCATGAATTTTAATCCAATGGCCCTTTGGATTCTCCTCAGCAGCTTTTCGCTGTCTTTTGTTGTTAAGGCAATGCAGACATATTTGAGAAGTGGTATTCACAATACATTTTAAGAGAGTGTACTGCTTGAAAAGGTTACTGCAAAAGTTAATTTACATTTGGGAAGCTAAACAAAAAACATTTAAAAACTCCCAACTTTTGCAAACTGTACGTGACATAAAAACATCTCACTTTTGGTGGAAGACTTATTGATCCACCATTGATTAATTTAAATGATAATGCTACCAAAAAATAACAATAAGCCAAATTTCCGATGTTTTATTGCTAAAATTGAATTCCTGGCTAGCAGGAAAGGACTTAGTGCTGTGGGTGAGACACTGTGGCTTAAATGACTGCTGTGAAGCTAACAGGTTGTGTGCCATGTTCTGCATCACTGAATGGGGCACTGTCTGAGATTTGGGGTTTTACCTCACTGTTCAGAAGAAAGAAACCCTCTAATTACTTGGGAACATAAATAGCTGTATGAGAAAAGCACTATGATCAATATGTTGTGCAAAAAAGAGATGTGTTTAGATAACCAAGACAATAAAAAATGTTTATTTCAGAATAGAGGGCAGAAAACTTTCAGATATGTTCTCTGAATTGTTCAGCAGTCCAGAGGACATCTTTCATTTATTGAGATATTTCTGCATGTATTGGTGCATCACAATGAAGCTCACAGTGTAGAATGAAACCCTTTGATATATTTGTTAGTGTAAAAGTGGTTGTGGGTAGTTTAGTGAGCTGCTCCTTAGCTATTACTCTGGACATAATTCCTGGAGATCTGGCACTGGATGTTTAATTTTCTGCAAAATACAGCACACAATTTACCTGGTGCTCTTTGGAAGAGTCTGTGCTACACCTTTAGCCTCAATCTGTATTTCATCAGCTGTTCCTTCAATGAGAACACAGATACTTTGAGGGTGACACATCCTATGTGACTGTGTTTAAAATGCTGTAAAACACCTGGCCACCACCAGCTTGACATTCTTGACAATAAACCTCATGTTTTTCATGCAGATCTTGGAGTCCTCAGAGTAAAACTCAAGCTAAAAAGAAAGAACATTGTGTTCATTAAAAATATTTTGGTCAGTCTCCAAAAAGACCCCATGAAGAAGATGTCTATTACTCTTTTTTTCTCTAGGCCTTTCTTTCTTGCTTTGCCAGTATCCATCAGATGAGACTGGATCAGTAAAATTCCAAATTCTGAATAGGCTGTTGTGACCACATAATGTCTGATGCATTGTGTGACAACACAGCCTAAATATCATCACCCATTTGGGGCCCAGTCTGATTCTTTGTGTGACAAAGATGAATTTCAAGTGCCATAAAGTTTATTAAACCAGACTGAAGGAAGTTTAGCAGACATAATCCTCTGTTTTTTCCCCCCACCAAAGTTTTACCAAGCCTGTTTTTCCTGCACAAATTCAGGAGCAAGCAGTTAACTCCCAGTGGTTTCAAAGCCATGGGAATTAAGCAGGTGCTTAAAGTTAATGAGGTACTTAATTGCTTTGTAGAACCAAGATGGACTGTTGCATTGCAGGTACAATGAGAAATTGTCCCTGATTTCCTTTCTGAGCAAGAAAATTTTAAAGAATCAAGATCTCAGTTGCAGGCCATCTTTTCACCATTTATGTGTAATTTCGTGTTTGAAAATTGTAATGTTCTGTTGCAATCTGGGTGGGTTCAGTTGCAGCATCATTAAAACCATTCAGGCTTGATACAAGGATTTGATAAATTTTCTAAATAGCATGACTGAAACCACAGAGAGCTGAGTAATGCCTGAGCAGTGCTTTAGCAAAATACAGTCAATGCCAAGTCACACAGACCAGAAAGTCCACAGCAGTGAGGTGAATGGATCACAGGAACAGACTTTCATCCTGACAGATGGGGCATATTGTCCCAGGGGAATGGACTGGGGAGAGGGAAAACACTGATGGCTTGAAACAGGAGTGTATTCTTGTTGGAAGGAGACATTTTTCACACAGGAGATAACTTTGCATATGGAAATGTTACACCAGATTTTAGTTCTCAATTGCACTGGTAAAAATCTGGTCTAGTTCTTGGCACACACGGTCACACCCTGGCTGGCCATGGCCTTTCCAGGTGAGACAGGAATCAAGGAACATTACCAGCATTGTTTTTTAGATCAGATACAAAGCAGGGGGAGTATTTATTTCTGTCAGAAAACAGTGTGGCTGTAGCTGTGGTTTGTCACTATGAAACAGCACAGCACTGAGAGGTAGTACAGAAATTCACCTTGGATCATTCATACTGCATTTGTGCTCTAAATCTTACCTTAATGGAAATTCGGTGCTGGGTTGGGCTGGGCCAAAGTTGATTTTCCTCATGGTAGCTGTTCCAGTGCTGTGATTTGGGAACAGAATGTTGGTACCACAGGGATTTTGCTGGGCAGGGCTTACAGAGAGCCAAGGAGTTTCCAGCTCCTCCAGCAAGGGGGCAGGGGGGGGGTGTTATGGATGGATAATGAGATGTTTGGCTCTCTCAATTAAGGGATGAATATTGTGTGAATATTAAGAAAAGTTTTAGTGATGTATAGTTATGTCATTGTAGTTTAGATGGCCTGGAGTCAAGAGGAGACACAGCCAGGACAGGCGACCCCAACCACCCAGGGGACATTCCAGACCATGTGGCTTCATTCTCAGTATATGAAACAGGGTGGAAAAGGAAGGAAGGGCTGATGTTTGGAGTGAATGTGTTTGTGTTCCTGAGGAACCATTCCATGGGCTGTGGCCCTGCTCTCCTGGGATGGCTGAGCACCTTCCTGCCCATGGGAAGCAGGGAATGAATTCCTTGTTTTGCTGTGCTTGTGTGCATGGCTTTTGCTTTGCTATTAGACTGTCCTTGTCTCAGCCCACGAGTTTTCTCACTTTGGCACTCCTGCCCCTCTCCCACACCCAGCGTGGGGGAAGTGAGTGTGGCAGGGAGGACTTGGGTGCTGGGGAGGTCAAACCAGGACAGTTGAACCACAAATGCTCTTTAATGACCACAGCCAATATCTGTTACATTTCCTCATCTATAAAGCAGAGCAATATTTACTCTTGCATGCTAATGTTTCTTGTGGCAACAAAGACTTCACTTCAAGAGGAAGAGAATTTTTTACTTTTGTGTCTCAGAGTAACTTTAAACTGTTTATGGTATTTCTGTTTAGAATAATTCCAGAGGTGTGTCTATTTATCTTCTGCATTAAAATTCAAGAAAAAGATTTAGCTTTTGGCTTGCCTTGGGGGCTAAGCTGTGCAGCAGACAGGCTTCTCTGAGATAATTTGTTTTCTAATTGCCATTCGTTTGCTGAAATACAATTAAAGTTATTGCTCTAATATTAACATCAACATCTTGATTGCCTTATCAGAATATGAATATGTATTTTTCTTACTCTGCTTGGAGACATCTTTCACTAACTTTCTCTGAACATGTAGCTCTTAATTAAAGAGAATTTTTAATTCAGATGTAACTTTTCCAACAAGTGTTGCCAGTTGGTTGGAGGGTCAGACCTTAAATTAGAGTCCAGACTTTCATCAGGCATCATCATAACACCAAGGCACGTGTTCACCTGGAATACCTGAGCCTTTGGATCAGCCCTCATAAATGATCCCATCTTCGTGCAATTGCCAGAATTTAGTGTGCAAGCAGGCAAATCTGAGGCAAACAGAGATTTCATTAAAACTGGAATATGGTAAGGAGCTGGGAAAGCTCTCAGCAGCCAGTCTGCATGAGGTATAAAGGGGCACTTGGGCCACGGGAGGAGAAGGAGAATCCTCAGCTCACTGAGCAGCAAGGAGGGAGCTCCTGAGCAGCTCCCCCACTGTGGGTCTGGGCTAGAGAACCACTCATGGGCTATAGCCAGACCAGAACTAACAAAAGAGAATGAGCACAGCTTTATTTTTAAAATGGTTTTTATACAATTCTTTACCTTGGCTTGCTTTTTTTTTTTTACCACTTCTTTACAAAGATGTTTAATGAACAGGATTCTTTCAATCAGTAAAAGCAGGAGAATGTTCCAAAATAGTTACATAAATGAACAGGCCACTTGGGACGACAAAAACCAGAGATATAGTGAAGAAGCAGTCCCATTTGGTGATGAAATTTTCTTTTTCACTCTAAGAGATCCTTTTTAAAATCTTTTTTTTCTCATTTAGTAATTTTCCTTTTATGATAGCATATCTATTTCCCATACCTCATTAGCTTCTGAGCACATATGAATATCCCACAGAGTAACATTGAAAATTATTTTTTTGAATATGATAGAAATGCAAAATTGAATCCTACTTTAAAAAAAATAATAATGAAATTGACATTTATGCTCTAGCGAATTGTTCTTGAAAATGAATTAAGTGTATAATAATCAGCAAAAAATTAATTTTTAATTTGTATCCTGCAGGGGTTAATTGATCCATGTTATAGAACTCGGTGTTTCAAAACTGAAATGTGATCTTTAGTGGGCTTCCAGCAGATCTCAGGTGGCAGGGATCAAGTGTGGGTTTGCTTTCTCTGGGGCAAATGTTGTTGCAGATTGTCACACTAAATGTGTCTGACAAGGAGGGTGACCAGCTGAGTAGAACCAGTTCTTTGGTTTTCCCCAGAT
This sequence comes from Camarhynchus parvulus, assembly GCF_901933205.1. NCBI lineage: Eukaryota > Metazoa > Chordata > Aves > Passeriformes > Thraupidae > Camarhynchus > Camarhynchus parvulus. Next base: position 16,992,777 of record NC_044581.1, on the reverse strand, counting down.
TTCCTTTTTAATTTCAAACTCGCATGTAGTTTTAAATTCCTTTTCACACTGGCTTTTATACCTTAATGAGCCATTAATCAAAGTCACTCTGCAGATTAAGGTGTCCAGAAATTAGGACTCTGTTAAATACACTAACACATGTTTATGTGGGGATTTATTCCATGAATAGGAACTCATCAGAATTACTACACATTCAATAGCTGGATCAAGAATTTTGCTTTTTGGTGAAGTGTGGATTCAAGCAACAAAGAATTAACCTACAAATAAAATCCATGATATTTAAAAGATGCGCTGCCACATTAATAGTGTGGTATGGGTATGGATTTCCAAGCTCAAAATGCTGGGATTTAATATTAATAATATGAGTCTATCATAGCTGGCTTCAGCTGAGCTCTTATGAAAACAAGTCCATTTAGCAGTAGTGGTTGTTTTGGGAAAAAAAAAAACAACAAACCCATGCTGATAGTCCTTGGAGAGATTTTTCAATTAAAAAACCACCCAAACTGCTAGAAATAATCTGCTGTGATGAAACTCTTAGGATCACTACATCTCCTTGTACGTGCAGCAATTGTGGATGTTTTTTATGAGTCCCACTATGATAAAACACATAACACTTGTTTAGAAGTGTACAAAGAAGTAAGTACAAGCCTTGTAGAGCATGCAAGCTCTTTCATGTTTCAAGGAACTCTCAGTGTTTCCTGCTATGCTGTCTCATGTTTGGAATTGCCTAAAGTGCCTTTTTAGTGCATAGATGCTGCATAAAAATCAGCTTGCCTCATTGATTTCAATGAGCAGTTCCAAGGTCAAATGTTACTCAGCTGTAAAATTATCTATTGCATTTTTTTATGAAGGGAAAGCATCTGAGTACCGAAGGACAAGATAATAGTCCATTTACTGAATACAAAGGAATACCTTTTGTTTGTTCAGCACATCCTTACAACAGGGATGTGCCTTGCTTCTCAACTTCTGTTTATTGCATTGCAAACCTTGGGGTGATCACCAGTTGTGAACAGCACATCGTTAGAAACACGGGGCTGTGGAAATGGAGCTCTTGATATATCACAAGTGTATGCAGAATAATTAGAACTAGGAGATGGGAGGAAAGCTTAAGATTTCCTGAAAATTGCCTAAAACAAGAAATAAAATCAACCAACCAAAAAAAAGAGCCATTAAAACTAATGTGTGGCCAGGAGATAACGTTGTAAGTTGTTTTTTAGAGCATAGTCAGTGCATGTGGGGGAGACAGAGTGAACTCCTTTAATTCCACCTAGAGAAAACTGACATTTTCCAACAGGTCCTCTTTTTCAGGGGTATGTCTGAGCTGTTGCACTTTTACTTTTGAAAGTATTTTTCTTCAGAGGAGAAAGAATATAATTTTTTTTTTTGTCAAAATGCTTTAGCACAAAGCAAAATTTCTTTCTTTGTTTAAATTTTAGCTTTACATTAGATTATTTTCACGAGGAAAATTCAGCCAGTCTTACAAGTACAGAAGTGATCCTTCATGCCCATGAGTTGAGACAGTAAAAGTTTTGGCAGAGCACACTCCCTCTTGAAGCCAAGCACTAATAGTCTGTGTGCAGGTGATGCTAGCAGGTAAGAAAGGAGTAAGTCCTTCTCCTGCCTCCTAGCTGGAGACTGTGCTGTTCAGAGAGTGAGACTGAGAGAGCAAAACCCCACTAGGCAGATCAGCAGGGGGGAGAGGAAGCTCCTCAAAGTCTAAAAAGTATTTTCCTGTAATGTACAACTCACCTGTTCCTAAGTCAGGAATGAGATCTTGCTTTCAACGGGAAAAACTCTTCGGTTTCATGTGCTCTTGCCTTCCCTCATTAAGGGATACTTGCCTTGCTCAATCTCTCTCATTAAATCCCAGTCAGAAGATTATGGTAATTTAAGGATTTTTTTTTGAGGAATCCTGATGAATTGCAGGTGTCCCAGCTCTGCAGTTGGTGCAGCCAGGCTCCAGCAGAGTCTGCCTGAGCAAGGCTGGGCTCAAATCACTGCAGCCTCCCCCGTACAGAGCTGTGGTCAACATCTGATAATGGAACTAAACCACTCAGATTCAGCTGCTCAGCGTCCTTTCCTGGTGAAAACTCCCAGCTTGCTTCTAATAGGAACCTCCATTTCCATTACTTATTTCCCTTAGTTATCCAGCTAGATTGGCCACAGAAATTCAATAGCAGTTGCGGATGCTCTGTGCACACAGAGACATCCCCATCTTCGAGATGAGGCACTGAGATACCCATTTTCATGTGAGCAATTACTCGCTCACCTGGTGACTGTAAAAATGCTTCCAAATAAACTGTAACATATTCCCTGCTATTGCACCACTAGTTCCCACAGGGCCCCACAGATAACACAGATGTGGCAGGATAACTGGCATTCTTTTATAATGTAGTAAAATAAATTGTGTTTTTATAGGATGGCCTTAATGTACAGTAACACAAAATTCTTCAGAGAGGCATCAACAGTAAACTGGAGTTAAAAGGAAAATTTTACAGAGGAGTTGCTGAGGTTGTTGAGTTTTCAGGGGATGATGAGGTGTGTGACTGAACTACCAATATGAGTTAAGACAAGTGAAAGAGTAACTGAAAATTATGAAGCATCTTAGCTAAACGGAATGATTTTCATGCCCTTATTTCTGTGATTAAGATTTTATCCATTAGCATACAATTTGTCAGCCTAGGCAGACCTAATAGAAGAATAGTTACAGCTCTGTATGCTCAGTAAGATGTGGAGAATGGATTATATAATTTATCTAGCTCCTTCTTGACAACAGTTTAACATTTATTACAGTGGTCTGCACCACAATATTTCTGTCTTGACATTCAAGTTATGACTTCCGTAATTTTATCATAATTGTTCTTAACTCTTTCTCTGAGAAGAAATCAGCAGTACCCAATCAGAGCAGAGGTGAGCTAGGGAGAGAGAACTTTTATCAGCTTGTCTGATTGTTAGCAATAATATTATTTTTCTTTTTTCTGTAACTTTATCATGTTAATGTACTTTGAGCAGCACAGCAAAATCAACTGCAGTAAGGAGTGTGTTGCCTCAGCAGAGGAAGACATCCTCCAGCAGTCTGAGTGCTGGAAAGCTCACCAGTAATTTTGCTCAGACTCCCAACCCAAAAGAATGTCAAATTATAACCTTTAAAAGCGAATATTTCCTAGGCTTCAGTGAAGAGGAACTGAAAGTTTGAAAACAACTTCCAAATGGAAACTTGGAAATGCTGTTCTTGCTTAGTTATGCAATGTTGTTACCTGCTTCTAATAGTGCCTCTTAGGAAACACCAGAGCTCCCCATTTATGTACAAAGTGTTTTTATTCATCATTAATGCCATTGTCAGAGGTGTCCCAGCTCAAGGAGCAGGTGCATACCACTGTGAGGAACATATAAGAAATTTCCACACAGGAAATTGCCCAGTTTGAGCAGTTTGAAATGCACTTCTGGGAGAAAGAATGTGATTTTGATAGTGGCTTACTCTTGTTCCTTTGGAGGTCTTCTGGGTTTTGATTGGTTATTTTATTAAACCTTTTCAAGTAGTTGAGTCTTTAGATGAAGAGTTGTCCTTCATAAGTTTCAGTTACTAACATTACTATTATCATTTGAAGAAAGGGTTGTTTTTACAGTTAAATCAATATGCCAGGAAGATCAGAACATAGTGAGGGCCCTAATGGCTGCAAAGATTTGGAAGTGGTTTTAATGAACACTCAGCAGGCAAGAAAATGCTCTTTTATGTTCACTCCAAACAAAAATATACAAGCTGAAGAGAAAAAAACAGGCTGTGGCCAACCTTATTATATGAGAAGTGGCTGTGAAATTATTTATTTCATCTAAACTAAATAAGGCCAATTATTGGCTCTTCATATAAAACACAAGGGAAGTTTCCAGAGGGCTTATGAGGCAAGAACATCATTTGATGGAGAATTACAGAGTCAGCTTGCAATTAAATCATAGAATATTCCAAGCTGGAGGGGGCCCACAAGGATCACCCAAGTCCAGCTCCTGTCCCTGCACAGGACACCCCAAAAATTCCACCATGTGCTTTGTCATGCTTTTAAAAAGAAGCTATTATTTTTCTCAGAGATAAAGTTCAAGCTGTACCCAAAACCTCAAGGGCTGAGATCCTCTTTTATGTTGTTGTATGTATTTCTATAGTGTCATATAATACATTTGGTGTATAACTTAATACTATATTGCTCACATGCTATCACTATATTGCCATGTTCACAGATATTTACCCAAGTTTAGAACATTAGTAAGTGCTTTTACACTGAAAAAATTTCTCCAGCTGCCATAGTGAATCAGGTGAAAACACAGTTGAAAATATCCACCATATTCCCAGGAATCCTTTGTTTAGCTCTGTGAAGAGTCCAAAAGTGTGGAAAACCATCTCTGTGGTTTTCCACACTTTTCTGAAAATAATTTCTGTAATTTCAGGTTTTTTTTTTTCCCTCCCACTTTCTGTGTGCCCTCTAAGAATCTGAGTGTCTGGCAGGCTGGTGTGACAGGAATGGTTGCACTCAGAATGTGCCTTCCTCCATTTAACCCTCTGAGAAGTCCCAGCTGATTTAAATGATTTAGTGTCTCACACCCAGAGGGAAATGAGATGGAGAACATGATGGAGCAGAGGCTCTGGTGCTGGGCAGCTGGCTGTGGGAAGGGGCACAGGGGGGTCAGAGGAGCAGAAAGGACTGGGAAGTACCTCAGACACAAGTTCAAGCCCCATAAATTGGAAGGTGATTTCAAGTCCCTGCTCTGCTCTGTGCTGTGTCCCTGTGTGCTTCATCTCTCTGCCTGTAAACTGGCTGTGATAGCATTTCCCTTCCCAGGGGCTTACTGGGAGAACAGCTTCATTAAAAAGCACCAGCAACTCCCAGATATTGCAATAGATGCACAAAGAGCAGCAGCATGAAGCTGGTGTCATCTCTGGGCTTAGCAAAGCAAACACACAGGTGTTTCAGGTGGGATCTTGTGGTTGGTTTTCTTTTTCCCTAGCAGAAATGGGAAGCTTTTCAACAAAAATAAACACATGAACATGGAAAAGAAGTTCTCAAACTAAAGTAAGAAAAAAAAAATCTGACTGGTTTGGAAAGCCTAAACAAACACTGTAACATCTGTTTCCTGAGTTATTGATGGAGTCTGTCCTCAGGCTCATGTCTGCCTTCAACATCTTCCAAAGCTTTCTATCTTCTGTGTGGCTTCAGAAGTCAGAAAACAACTGGCTAGCTGTCTTTCTGGAAAAATAAAAGTATTCCTCTTAACTTCAAGCTTGTATGTGGCTTAACTGTGAAGCAGCCAGTGAGAAAGGTTTGATAATGTTCAAACTGCTAACCAAGTGCTAAAATTACTTGTCTTATTTATTAGCACTGTAATAACCTTCCCATGCCTCCATTCTCTACAGCACGAGGAAGATTTCAAATACTCTTACTTTAAATGGCAGAGGCTAAACCTGAGCATTTATCAGTGGAGAAATAGGTGCCCAATGCTTTCAGTATTATTGCCTAGGAATAAGCAGGCAAAAAGACTTACTGCTCAGGGTCTGCTGTGAACACATCAACTAACCAATTATGCTTCTCACTGAGATATTTTATTTACACTGATCTTTTTAATATCTGCCTATCACTTTCTAAAGTGTGTCTATCTCTGCCTGACAACATCTTACCCACAATGTTCTGCCCCACTCAGGTGATTTCCCACCTGCAGAGCTGCCCCAGCCTGGGCCAGCACAGGAGGGACCTGGAGCTGCTCAGAGAGCCCAGAGGAGGCTCCAGGAGGAGCAGAGGGATGGAGCAGCTCTGCTGGGAGGAAAGGCTGGCACAGCTGGCATTGTTCAGCCTGGAGAGGAGAAGATCCAGGGTGACCGAATTGTGGAACTGCAGGGCCTGAAGAGAGACTAAAGAAGGACGGAGAGAGACAATTTCCATGGGCCTGGAGGGCAGAACAAGAGGGAATGGCTTCCCACTGACAGAGAATGAGGTTTGATAGGATCTTAGGAAGGAATTGTTCCCTGGCAGGGTGGGCAGGCCCTGGCACAGGGTGCCCAGAGCAGCTGGGGCTGCCCCTGCATCCCTGGCAGTGCCCAAGGCCAGGCTGGACACTGGGGCTGGGAGCACCTGGGACAGTGGGAGGTGTCCCTGCCATGGAATGAGATGATCTTTAAGATCCCTATCAACTCAGGTCATTCTATGATTCGATAATTTTAATGATCTGGGTGTTTTGCTGGCCCATTGCTGGATCCAGACATGGATCCCAAGGAGCAAAAAGGAGAAATGTGACCCTCATCTTTCCTTCTCTCCAAAAGTGAGAGGAGAAGTGGATCAAGCTTGGACTGGTGTGGATTCTTGGTCTTCCAGTCTTTCTGTAGGAGACCAGATAAATCTGTCCTAAATTCAATACAATCCAAAATTTCGATGCTAAAGATTCTTAGCTAAGCTCTAAGTCTGCATTATCTGACATTCAGTGTGTCAGATTTTCTAGCAGTGATGTTCTCTAGTGACTTTTGGATTTCTGAAATATTTAGTAGGCAAGGTTTACAGCAAACACAGGTAAGAATATGGAAACACTTCCTAAAGGCTAATTTTGATCAGCACTGAATTTTTGGAAAAGGTGAAAAAAACTGGATGGAATTCCAAGATATGATCTCATATTTCCTTGTGTGTCCCAATGGCTCCTTGTGGCAGATGCACAGCCCAATCTGATTATATTGAATACTACTTATGTTATCTGTCAGCTGCTTCATGCTTCTCAGTGCACTGAGCCTGGTGACAGGATAAAAATATTTTCCTATAATGGCAAAAGAGAGAATTGCAGTCATTTGGAAGCTGCAGACTGTTCCTTCAGCAAAAAGATTGGATGCTCAATTTAATTGGTTGTGCTTCACTAGAAAAAACATAGTGCACTCATTAAAACATCAAAACTCTAACTTCCAAGATATCTGCTCCTTTTTTGAATTACAGCATGAGTAGAATATGAGATTTGAAAATATTTCATCATGATTATACTTTTGTAACCACCATTTATAATTTGCAGACAATCTGTGGGGGACAGGGAAGCTCTGGGTATTATTGATTTACACTGTTGAGATCAATGTAATAAGCATATTTGCATTTATGAAATAGATGGAATAGTTATTTCTTCTCCCTGAAGTCCTAAATCTATGTGAAGCTTGTTTTCTTTGCTTCTTTTTTTTCGCTCTTTATTACAAAAATAGGAAAAAAAAATCAAAATAAAATACTAAAAAATGCACAAAGCCTCATCTTCCACTGCTCCAGTGGTTCTGTGGGCAAGGGACACCACACAGGTATTTCATTTCAGCAGTGTAGTCACATCCTCTGTAGGACAATATCCCAGAGTGTTATATGACAAGCCATAAAATATTACAAAGACAATGACTGTAGTGGGGGAGGGAAGATTATTTAGAGAAGCAAAGGCTTCATTTTGTTTTCCAAAGCATTGTGTCATGCAGTAAATTCAATATCAGAGGCATGAGTTTCCTCTGGCAGTGCCCTCACACCCCACAGAAGGGGACAAGTGCTTTTCTAGCAGGGACACCAGCCAAGGAGCCATTGCTGGAACGAGCATACAGAGCTTTTCCCCGTTCATTTTTCATTTTTAATACAGCCCAGTTTGAATATTATGGTCTCTGTTTGCTCTTCCCCCTTGGATTCCATGGAGTGCTGTTTGTGTGCAAGGCTGTGCTCAGCTTTAACAAAGAGCTTGGCTGTGTCTGACCAGGGCCCTGCAGAGGAGCTGGGAGGGCGCAGAAGTTTGTAGCTAAGCTGCCTTTGGATAATCGTGGTTTGGAACCCTGAATATCCTCCCCTGGTCAGATTTTTGGCTCCCAATTACTTTGCCTCCTAGCACGTTTTGGAACCTTGGTTGGAAGGGCTGCTGTGCAATTACAGGTTTGGGGTAGCTCTAGGAGTTGCTGTGACTTAGTGTTCTCTCTGTTTTTTGTGGCTCTTCTGATTTAGTTCCTCACACCTGAGGAATTCTAAAGGCTATTTGCAATGTTCAGAGAATGAAGAATAAGAAATCAGTGAGATGCTTTATCTGCCCAGATTTTTTGTTTTACTCCATCGCCTTCTCTCCTTCCCATTTTCCATGCTTTATAGCATCCAGCTGGATACAAAGTGCATCTGACTATGTATTATTAATCACATTGCAAATTAATTTTGCAAGGGAGACTGGCAATAATCACAAATACATGCACACACATGCACCACAACTTACAGCTCCTCTCTCTCAATGTGCAGCAATTTAGAGAAATTGTAGAATCGTTCTTTGTAATAAGGTTCCATTGAAGAGTCCAAAATTAATGAGATTCTTTTGTTGCTCTTTATTGTAAGAAGTTAATTTAGAAGTTAGCAATGAGTAGAAGATGCTTAAGTAATTCTTTCCAGCCCCGTGTCATTTCACTTTGTGTTGTGTGATGTGCCTTCATTCAGCTTTGAGTAATCACTCTGCCAGAAATTGTCCTGTCATCTTGTACATCCTAAGAAATTGTGTCATCTCTGCAAATTTTAACTCCTGGCTGTTCATAGGATTCAGCATTTCTTCTGAGTTCTATTGTGAGAGTTAGGGAACTCTAATTGCTAAACTAGAAATTTAAATACTGCCAGGAACTTGCAAAGATCCTCCATACAGGAGTGAATTTCACCAGACTCTCTCCTAGGATATTGGTGTTGGGGTCCTTATAATTATTTCCTCAAGTAGTTTCATCTGTGCAGCTCTCTGAGAGTCTTACCTGACCCAGTGCCATTTTATATGGAATTCTGGGACAGCTCTCTGCTCACTCTAAAGCCGTGTCAATCTTCAGGTACTGTTATTTCTTGATCCTCCTTTATATGAAACTGATTCCCTTTGATATCTCTCTGGCATTTTTAATACAATTTTATTTTCTTTTAGTGTCATCCCCTGGCAAAACAATTTATTTTGTGTTCTGTATGTCTTTTCCCTGCTACAGTACTCCTCCAAGCCCTTGTAAACCTCTTTTCTTTTCTTATACATATTCTAAACCCCATTTCAAAAACAATTCCAGCCTATTCCCTTTTCTTTCATCATTGTTACAGTCTTTTAACTTCATTTAATCTTATGTACCCCTCTGTTTGTGAGTGTTTTAGCTCAAGCTTTGATTGTTTTTTGCATTTAGAGATTTTATTACAGTGCTTGCTGCTGGAGTCCTGCTATGTACTACCCTCTAGGACATAGCATTAATGTTCAGAAACAATTTTTCTTCTGCATCTTCGTCCTTCATTTCTTTATCCAATTTCCTTTTATCCAACACTTACACGACTTTTCTAAATCTCCAGTTCAATATCCTCACTTAGAAATCTTCTACTTTTAAAATAAAAAATGAAAATAATGGGGCCATTTTTAACCAGTAGTTTCATCACGTCTGGCTTTCTGCCAAATTTCATTGATTCTTTTTTAATTTTTCTTCTTTATTACATGGTGTGCAAAGTGTAGTTCTACTGCAATGCCATATTTTAGTGATTCCTTCCTCTTCAGTATTTATATCAAAGTGACTGAAAAGTGTGGTCATTAACTTTCATGTTTGGTCCTATGTCTTTTTCAAACCATTGGGTCTTCCTGCCAATTTTTTCCGTCATTACTATTAATTCTGTATTATATCTGTATCTCCCCAATGCAAAAAAATGCTAAACATTTCCTGATGTACCTTTCCAAAAGAAACTTTCTCCCTTGCATCTCACAGGTTTGGGATTTAACATCCGATTTGGACAGCACTGTTCCCAGCAGAGCACAGCACCGGGCTCCTCATTCCAGGTGTGAAGGCAACGCTATGGCAGCTGCATTTTTGGCTGGATCACTGTCAGCAATAAGATTTTTTAGAGTCAGTAAAAGAAAAAAAACTGGCCCAGTGTCTTGAAAACTTCGTGATACAAGTGTGAGAGTCACTCAGCTAATGCATGTGCACTCAGTGCATGGTGAAATGTCCAGCCATGCAGGGTTGAAATTGGGAATGTTGAATCTCTGATTGTGTTTTGATAACTTAAAGCCTTCAAGTGGTGATGTTGAGACTGAACTGTATTTCTTATGTGTTCTATAACAAAAGTTGTGTCAGATTTCAGTGCTGAATCTTGCCTTAAGGTCTTTCATCGAGATGGATTGAAAATTGAGGAATTATTCTCTTGGGAGCCTCTTTAAACAATGGTGAGTTTGTAGGTGTGCAAGAGAGTTTTGATGGCAGATCAAAGGTGTGGCAGTGAAGGTGTCCAAGGCCAGGCTGGATGGGGTTTGGAGCAACCTGGCCTAAGGGGAGGTGACCCTGCCCATGGCAGGGCTGGAATGGGGGGAGATTGAAGGTCCCTTCCAACCCAACCCAGGGTTTCTGATTCAATCATCCAACAAACACTTCTGGGAATTTTGCATTTGGTCAGGGGCTGCCTGACATCTCCCCTACTGAACAGTTTCTCTTATTTTTGAATGTTTTTGCCGCCACTTTAAAGAGCAAATAGGCCAAGAGGATAAGCTCCATGTGCAGAGTTTTAAGAGATTAAACGATGTATGTACCTGCATGTTCTGCAAACTGACCCCCAGGGAACTGGAGATTTGCTTAACCCCTTGCTTTATGTGAAGCTTTCCAAACACAGCAGGTTATTGTAGGAAAGACACATTTCATCATTATAAAGTCTATCCAGGAGATTACAAACTCTAAAACAAAGCCTCTTCATTAAAAAAAAAATTCGCTGTGGGAAACTAACAGGGAATAAAGAACACTTCTTGAGAAAGGAAAATAAAGGCAAATCTGAAATTGTCTCTCATCCCAATTAATAGTGGGTTGTGATACAATCTAGAAAATAAATATATTTCAAAACAAAATACTCTTGAAAAATAAAATGATGTTAATAGGCTGGCAATAAATGAAAAGAAAATGCAGGATACCTACATGCATTTTGGGTTTAGGTGACATGATGCCCCATTAAAGACCATAAGCAAACCATGCATTCATTTCAAATTCTCAAGGTTAATAAATATTTCAGCAGTACGATATTCCTGCTGATTTAGGACATAAAAACTTACCTTTTATACATTAACTACTCTCAATTTCATTGACAAATTGATGTAACTCTTCAGTGAAGTTGAAGTTACAGGAATTATGATTCCAAAAGTCAACGTTTGAAAGGCATGGCAGCCTGTTTCTTGTTAAATCCTGCTTTTTAAATTACAGGGGGAAATCATCTGCCCTGTTTCTCAGCTGCTGTGGAGGAACTGCTGTTGGAGCATGAGCATTTTAGAGGGTGGTAATTGCTCCTGCATACAGAATACATCTCCTGAGCTCTGTGTCTTGCAGAAGAATGCAAGAAAGTATAATGGGCATTTTACTGATGCCTGCAAAGGCACTGAGATGTGCTCTTGTCAAGGGGAATCATTTTTTCAGGCGATTGCTCAAATAGAGATGAATTCCAGCAGGATCCCACATTCAATGAGCCCATGTCAGATCTCTGTGGAAGGACTAACCAGGGTTGTGGTGGAATGATTCCTGTAAATTTGAATAGGGTCAACCCAAAGGGCTATTTAGATCTTAATTCTTTCTTCTTGTTTTTTTTTTTTTTTCTCTTAGAATTCCTTAGACTGGAGGCCTGAGACAATCAGGGACTAAAAGTGACACTGAAGAGTGACCAAATAGTAGTTCTTGCAACACTTGCCCCAAAAAGGTTTATTTTTATAGCTATGAAATATTTAGGTCTTGATCTCAAGCTTGTTCACAGCATATCTAGCATGCAAACTTTACGGTGTTGTAAGCACACATAATTAGCAATAATTATCAGCTGCAGGTGATAGTCGGGTCCAGCAGTTGAGGTGCAGCTTCTTAAACTGCACCTCAGGATGTGTTCACCCTTAGGAAGGTTTCAAGCAGCCCCAAGAGAGGGAGGAAGGGGGAAAATAATGATCCTAACAGTGAGAGAGGAAGCTGCAGGAGCCAAGCCCTGGTGGTGGAGGTGGGGAAGTCTTGGGTTTGTTGTTGCTGAAATGGCTCCTGAGGTATTAAAAGTCTTTTTTCCCAGCCCTGTGCTTGAAGAAGTTGGGATTCCTCAGCTCTGGTTCTCAAAGTTGTTTATTTTTCTCTTATCTGTTACATTCTTCCTGTGACCTGCTGAGATCTGTCCAGCAGCTTGGGTTGTGGCACACTGACTGGCCTCGGGGCAGAGTTATCTTTTAATACTAAAATCTATGTATACTTTATTTACAATACTTTTCCACTACCTATCACCTATGTTAGACAGTCTGTCTCTACTCTAAACCAATCCAGAAGTGCCAACATCACACAGAAGAAGGAGAAAGACAGACCACATCCAGATTCCTCCACCTTGCCCCCTGAACCCCCATTCTAAAACCCCAAAATTCTACTTTTTCACCCTGTAATAAATTCACTATCATTCTACTCAAACTTGTGGCTTGTAAATCTTCACACAAAGCTGGTAATTGTTTCCATGGGTTAAAATCAAAGGCACAGGTGTGTTTGACTCCGTGCCAAGGTCTCTGAGCCCCCTGCCAGGGTCTGGAGTCCTCCAGGGCAGCCAGAGGAATGTCCTGGGTTCTAACAGGGAAGCTGAAGGAGCAGAGATCCAGAGGAATGTCCTGGGTTCTGCAGGGAAGCTGAAGGAGCAGAGATCCAGAGGCTGGCAGAGGAGCAGCCCGAGGCTGGAGCCCTCCTTTGCCTTGCTGCTGGAAGCAGAAAGAGCCAGTGATGTCCCATATCCCTGATCCAGAAGGTGTTGCCATAGTAATGTGCTGGAGGAAGCCTGATATGCAGATTGGAGATGAGCTGTAGGATAGAATCTATCAATGGCGAGCCATGAAAACAAACAAACTGAAAATCCAGCCTGGCCTCTGTCTGTGAGTGCACATGGGCTGCTGTGGTTGTGTGGATGTCACCCTGCACCCTGGCGGCACAGGAGGGGTGAGGAAATGGACCCAGCCTGGGGGAACTCGCTGCCCTTGCCTTGGCAGCGCCAGGAACAGCCCCAGCTGTCACAGCTGTCCCCTCCCTTGGGCTCTCTGCCACCAGCCCAGTATCCCCCAGCCCACTTCTCCCCTGTTTCACTCAGGGTTTACCTTTGGAAAGCAGTGATGTCCCTCCTTGCCACGGAGAATTTTTACTGCACCCTTTATCCCAATCAACTCCTCCATTTTTCACAGGCTTTCTCACTTTTTCTAAATTCATTTTTCCTACTGATTGACTCCCTCCTTCCTCTCCAACTAATCTTGTTTCATTTTTTTCCTTCACTGTGAGGAAGACATTGCCAAAACGTCACCTCTAATCTTGTTTCCCATTTCTAGCATGTAATTTATTAATCCTCTCTCTCACTTTTTTCCCCTTTTATTGAGCAGTCTACATGCTAATACAGCTCAAGTTTTATTTTCAGATTGTCAAATAAATAATTTCCCAAGCCTTAAGAGTAGGGGAAAAATAAGAGCTTTGAAATAATGATCAACCCTGTCTTTTGCCGAGGCATTTGCTTTTAGATCTATACAAATCACCTTCTTCTGGGATAATATAGCTGTCCCATATTAGATAAATTAATTATTGGGTGGGGTATTTAAGAAGCTAAGGTGAAAATCCAGCCTTTGTCTGATTGATAAAGGCCAACTACTTAGAACCTTCACATGGATATAACTCTGGTCTCTTAAATATGATATTCCTCCCCCCATTCTTTAACTCTGTGTTGTTGGGTGTTATTGGGAGAGGCTTTTTCATTTTTTTTCTGTTTCTTATTTTGATTTCAGTAAGAGTTCTCCTTGGCATCTTGCATTGGTACACTGATAACCTGCTTTTGGCTCTTGTGAACACTTGCACTGGATCTCTAAGTCAAAATGAAAGAGAGAACTGTCATTCCTTTTCTCAGCAGAGGTGAATGACCACTAAACACAAGCACAGCTTGGTCCTGCTGTCAGGCCTGCTTTAAAGTGCAATATTATATTTACTGATAGATTTTTTACCATTGCTGTGTTCTGTGACCGTGGTCACAGGGGTTTTAGGATGAGGGAAGAGACGAGGATCTGACTCCATGTTTCAGAAGGCTTGATTTATTATTTTATTATATAAATTCTATTAAAACTATACTAAAAGAATAGAAGAAAGGATTTAATCAGAAGGCTAGCTAAGAATAGAAAAAGAAGGAATGAATAACAAAAGCTTGTGGCTCAGACAGAGAGTTTGATTGGCCTGTGATTGGCCATAAATTAGAAACAACCACACAAGACCAATCACAGATGCACCTGTTGCATTCCACAGCAGCAGATAACCATTGTTTACATTTTGTTCCTGAGGCCTCTCAGCTTCTCAGAGAAAAATTCCTAAGGAAAGGATTTTTCATAAAACATGTCTGTGACAGTGTTCAATGGGAAAAGGATCTTTACTTCCCACTGTGCTGTCCTCTCAGAGCCTCAGAGGTTGTGCATGCCCTTCTCATTTTGTGTGCTATGCCACATGTGAGCTCACATTTCCCTTACTCAGGTAGGTGTTCTGCTCACTGGAACCTCTCTCTCACTCACTCATGTTCCTTGCACTGATTCAGTGCCCAGGTAAGCACAGAACGAAGCAGCAGTGACAGGAGCCACAGAGGTGCACTGTGGTGCTCAGTCAGCACTCAGGAGAGGAGCAGGGGAAGCTTCATGTTCTGTGCACAGCCTGTTTATGGCACACAAGGCCTTTGAATGATGCCTCCCTTGGCTGTGCACGTGTCAGGTGAAATACCCAGCCTGGACCTCCCAGCTCACTCAGTTTTGTGCCTCACTGCTTGGTGTCTGCAATATTTGTCAAACATTCTCAAAAATAAACTGTTAATGATTTGGTGAAAATCCAAATGATTTAGAGCTCCCTGATGAATGCAGGGTTTAGTTTACAATTGTGTGGCTAAAATGGCAATGTCTCTTTGTAGCTCTGCTGTAGGTGTCTAACAAGGTACAGTTCAGGCCACATTTCACTCCTTGGAGTCTCCAAGTGGCAGTGCCAGCTCACAGCCAAGCCTGGTGGATCTGTCAGATCTTTGTCACCCCAGTGGGCTGCAAGCCTGAGTGCCCTGCTCAGAGCTGCAGCTTGCACTAGACAGCAGGGCACTCAGGAATTAAGCACTAATTATTGAAGTCTTTCTGCCTTCCCAAAGTCATTTGTGTTTTTCATCCCACATGTGGGCAGAGATGCTGTGTGAAATTTGCAGACTCAACAGATTCTGCAGTAATTCCTGCTGGAGTGTGACAGCACACATGGATCTGGGAATTGACTGCAGATCACAGACATATGATGTGTTCAGATATGAACAGTCAGGAATTTGTGGGCACTGCTAGGAATATTCTGCTTTTGGAACAAGGAATACTGCTACTTAAAGGAGACAGAAGCATTCTCCAGTTGCAGAAAAATAAAATAAAAAACCCCAAACCAAACCAAAACCAAACACCCCAACCTGGTACATGTCTCTGCTGCACTGATGGTATGTACTAGTAACCAAGAGCTCAAAAGATCACTACCAACATCTGTTACCTCCTTGCAAGCATGACAGTGTTCTCTGCCACTGTTTGTCAAGCTACCATGAGCTATATTCATATTCCATATGGGTACGTATTTTTTCTTGGTTTTCCTTTGACATTAATGCTCTGGCAGAGCTTTCTGAGTAGTAAAGCAAGGAAATTAACTAACATTTTCTAGCTTGCTAAAGTAAATTAGCTACACTTTTGACTTTCTGTGGTTTCACTTTGAATGGGAGAAGCAATAAAAATGAAATAAGGCTAATCACTGTTGTTCTATGATTTTCTCTGTGGTGTGTTAAGAGGAGAAGAACCCATAACAAAAACTCATGAGTTCATATCTGCTTAAAACAGGTCTCTAATTAGCTTCCATAATCGATCTCCCAGCTCTAACAGGTGAACCAGGTAATTATCTTGTTTATACTGTAGGTGAGTCACAAAATGCTAGACAGCTTTCTCTGTATCTTTGAAAGATAATGCACTGTAACAAGTGCTCCCAGTATGAATGAACCACTGTCATATCCCAAACCATCTGTCTCACACACAGCAATGCGAGATCTCATTTTATTCTTTGCTCCAAAGAGCTCCAGACATCAAAGTCCTGTCCCTTTGACCGCTGTCCCAATCAAAGGATTTTACTTAGACAAGTCTTTACCTCCCATTACAATTTCAGTGCTGCAGAATATCAGGTGTTTCCTGGCATGAAGAGGAGGAATCCAGTCACCAGTGCTTCTTTTCAAGGGCCAAATCTTGTCGCTGTTCACTTCCCATGGGCCTTTTGAGTAGCACAGAAACTCCAAACTCAAAGTTAATTAGGGTTAGTTACTTAGGGCCTGAGGCTTGAGAGACAGACTGTGGTGCACTATACAATGCATGGCTTTTATTCAGCATAATGTGTCTACCTGTTCCCCTCCAGAAGGTGAAGTACAGATAAGTTGGCTCAATGCATGGTTGGGATTAAGTTGATGTATAGAGAGCACTATCTCAGTGTGTTTAATTGCTCACAGAAAAATCCCTGTCTGACATACTTTTGAGCCTTCTTTATTCTCCTGTTATTCAATCTGTGCTTTATTTACATAATACAGCTATTTCTCTTTCTTGCAGGACGTTTCATAGGAAGCTCTACAAAGGAATAATCCTTTTTGACAACCTTTAAAGGGTCACAGTTGCATTTAAAGCCCATGACCAGTAGCACTATTAATGGTGTATTTGCAAAGAGAGGACACACAGAGCAGTTCTTCCCAGGATAATGTGGAAGTGTTTAATCTCTTTTGCACTACGGAAGAGGCTTCTTGCTTGTGGTGAATGGCTGAAATATGAGACTACATGTTTTCCATAATCATTGAAACAATAATGTAACAGCTTCTCCCCAAGCTAAAAATAATCCTGTCGTGCACATGCCCCTTCTCCTCTTTGCCTTGATAACAGAATTCAAATTCCCATAAATAAGGTTCTTTTTTTTTCATTTTTCATAGACTTGTCCCTAGCAAATTTAGTTTCAAGGTCTTTTATTTCTGTTTCTAAAGTAATTATCCTCTGGGCCTCTTCCTTTCTTCCTGGTATGATGCTAGACTAATTATTCTTCTCCTAATGAATGCCTGAAATGTATCCCATATGGTGGCATATGTGCCTTCAGATGGAAGCTTCGTTTGAATAAAATAAGAAAATTCTTCTCTTGGGGCTTTCTTAAATTTTTCATTCTGTAACAATGATGAGTGAAATCTCTGTCTTGGGGATAGATGCAGCCAACTTGCTTTCTATTACACACTGAGCTTTCTCTGAACTGGAGATATCCATGTCTTTCTCTCTTGCTGTGGCCATCACAGCTCCTTCTCCACACTGTCAGGAAGACTGCTTGAATGAGGCACAGCCCCAGTGCAGCTGATCTGGAAAGCACTCTGTACATCATTGTTCCTCTCACAGCTCTTTGTCCCCTTTCTCTACTCCTACCCCATGCAATATTACCCATGGAGAACTGCAGACTTTAGAGGTCCTGCTCATGAATATGTACGAGGATATGAACAAGTCCCAGCTGTGGATGTGTACAAGGATATGTACAAATCCTGCTCATGGATATGTACAAGCTTCTGTTGAGAGCTGTGCAATGGAGATGGTTTTCACTGACTCAGGCAACAGCAGGGTCCTGGATACAACTTTCTGCAAGCGCCTGTAAGTAAAACAAGTGAGGTCGCATCAAACTAAAATACAGTGCAAACTGTTGGCAAATTCAATATTTCTATTGCCTAAAATCCATAGTTTTTCTATAGATTTAATGTTAATTCTCTCCTGTTTTGTGTATAACTTTTCATCTTTTATTTATGGAATACTGGAGTGCTGTGTCCAGCTCTGGCTCCTCAGCACAGCAGGGCCAGGAGCTGCTGGAGCTGAGCAAGGGCCTGGAGCATCTCAGTGCCCAGGAAAGGCTGAGGGAGCCTGGAGAGGAGCCCCAGGGAGAGAGAGGGGCCTCAGCCCTGTCATAGAATCATCAAGGTTGGAAGAGACCTTCAAGATGATCCAAACACCCTGAGCTTGAGTCCACCCAGCAATCCTCTCGTGGGTAGGAGTGCACCCTCTAACTCTGGAGGTGATGCAATGGCCTGCACCAGCCTGACACAGGGCTTTTGATACAGCTGCATGAAAGAGATGCCAAAATGGAAATATTTATAGACAAATGAAATTGAAATGCTCTTTTAAAAACCACTGATTCTGCATAAAGTTATTTTAGGAGCATATCACTTGAATCATGCTAATGGCTTGGGAAAACACAATCATTTTATCTGCTGCAGGTATTTGATCTTGCTTTCAGAAACACTGTGGGGAAACACTCCATTGATTTTTCTTTGGAACATTTGATCCCAAGTTGATAAAGGACAGTAACTAACTCTGTCACTATTAATATTGAGCTCTGCTTCGATTTCAAAAACACCTTCAGCAACATGTGATTCTGCAGGCAGGGAGAATGGTAGAATAGGCAAAAATGCCTGATTTTAGGATGTGCTGGGATGCCTTTCTGTTTTAATGGAGAGAGTGTCTGTCTCTGGGTGGTCTCAGCCTGAGAATAGTGTCCATTTTGTCCTGCTCTGCAGAGAATTTTCTGATACACTTGTGAAGATTTTTAGCAGCCCAAAGCTGGGAGAGTCCCCAGTGATCTGTTCAATATCTTGTGTCCTCTACCTGACTTTCAATCGCTCACTACAAATAGCCAAGGGAACATAAACCATTTTAGGACACAATAATTTATCCTTTGCAGAACAGTTGGTTTCTTTTCTTTGCTGACTCAATGCAGTGACCATCCAGAATGCCTAATTCAAGGTTCAGCGGCAGCTTCTTGTTCAGCTTCCTTATTAAAATCCCAGAGTAATTTTCCAGCAGGGCAGTATTTGCATAGATAAACTCAGTGAAAGACCAGAGGCCAACAGGGCAAGGGGAAGGGGTCATTTCTTATTCCCATCTCAGTACTGGTTGTTCTCTTACTGGACAGTGGCTCTGAACACTGTCTCTAATAAGATGTGCTGCTGAAGGTAATAAATAACTGGGGGAGCTGGCCAGCAGCAGCTTTTCTTAGAAAACCAAGGCGTTCAATGTTGGCTACTTAAAGTTAGGCTCCTACATTCATCCTTAAGTACCAAAACAAATTGCTGTGATGATGAGAAATTCCACTTAGCCACAAATCTAATTCTGCCAATGTGAGCTGTGAGTTCTCAGAGCTTTGGAGCAGCAGAGCACTTTGATCTATGTAATCAGATTTGGCATTGTGGCTGTGCTTACATCTCTCCAGGAGCAGCATTCCAGGACTCCTGCCCAGGCAATATCAAGCGCAGGACACTGTCACTGCCCTAATGAAAGGGAAAAACTTTCTGTTCTCTTCTCCAGTTATTTATTCTTCATCCATTGAGCCCCAGAGACAGGAATTTCAGGAGTTTGCTGGAACTAGAGGACAGCTGCAGAATCAGCAATACTAATGTCCTTCATAGCACCAGCTGTGACCCAACGCTTTTGGGCCCAGAGTTAGGGAACTGTGGTGGCATTCCAAGCCCATGTAGATGTCTGGTGGGATCTACAGGATTACTGGAGCAGAATGGAAGCTGGGGAGCAGGATTACATTCCTCAGGAATTAATCACCTCACCTGCTCTACCCACTCTGAAAATGCTGTGGGGGCAAGAAGCAGAACCTGATATTTATTCCTTTGAATGTGATATTGCAGGAGTAATTTTCTAAAAATAATCAAGTTTTCTTGAAAGTCTGTTGCCAGTTTATCCACCCTCAGGAACCCACATTAGTTACTTAAATTTCTTCCTGTGGAATTGGCATAATCTTTCTGCTCAATAGAAAATTCCAAATTTATTTCTTAGCCCTTGAGCAGCATCTATCTGCATCACTGTGTACCTAAATCCCTTTAGGAATCTTGATTTTTATATTTTCTATCACACAAAAATAACAGGCTATGTGCTGGGGTTTCTTTGCCTACTACAGGTGTGGCAGGACCCTGAAGGACAATTTGACCACTAGCCTCAAATAAAACTCCAACACAAGATGATAAAGGAAAAAGAAAAACCGTTCATGTGCTGGGTGTTACAAACCCAAGGAGAGAATGAAATGTAAAGGCTCCTCCCATTGACCAGTCCCACTTTTAACATCAGTCTAAGGCAGGGACACACTTCATGGTTGGACTGGATGATCTTAAAGGTCTTCTCCAGCCAAAATAATTCTCTTATTCTATAATTAGACCATACTAATAAATGTGCAATGTCATGGGCTTTTTCACAGCTCTGTACCTACATAAGAGCCTTCTAATTTTTACTGGTTCTTTCTTGTAACTGCTTAGCTGCTGTGTGTTGGCACCTGCTAAGAAGCATAACAAGACAATAAATCCCAAAAAGCAAAGGAATTTGGAAAGCTCCAAGCAATACTATCAAGTACCCCTGAAGATTTCTTTGCCTGACACTTTATATTTAAAAATTATCCCAGAGTACCCCCCAAAAAATCTATTTTACTTGTTTAACAAAATGGAGTATTGATTTGCCAAAGCCTAAACAGAGCAGCCTACATGATTCATTGATCATGAATTTGGGCTCAGTCCATATGATCATTAACTCCTTTGTCAGATGCATTAATTTATTCATAACCTTTGTTTATGGCGGGCCCTTTCCACTGGCTGATTTCAAAATAACAAAACCCAAATGCCTTCTTTACCTTCCATGTCCCTGAGTACAGAAGACAAACCAGACTGTTCTATCAGCTTCAAAGATTTAATGAGCCTTGTGGAGAATCCAGGAACACCGGAGGTTTTCATATCAGTCCAAGATCCAGTATTATTTTGGAACTGCACTTCATGAGCATAAAACTCCCCAAAGAAAGCAACCCCTTGTGCTGCCATGTGTGAAATCTACCCAAATCTGAGAACATCAGTAGTCAAACTATCAGGAGCTCCATATGTTTTTGTAGGATTGTCAGGAAATGCTTCTCGTGTGACACAAAGCTACTTTTTTGATGGGCCATCATGGCAATAAAATATATTGGTTGGAAAGTTCTGATAGTCAGGTTAAAGGATTTTAAACCAGGATCTGGTTAAAATCCATGGTTTAATGATGAACCAAAACCTGTTAGTTTTTCCTTGGTACATCCTCTGTGATTTAAAGTAAGTAAAGCAACAGGAAGCAAGAGAGTTCTGGATTCTGGTGTTTTGAACATAGCACTGTTTTAAATTCCAGACTTGGCTGTAGAGCTGAGTAGGCAGGAGATATCTACAATGAAAAATGAGTCCTCATAATCAATATCTGAGTATTTGCTGCACTCCATTGATCCTGTATCAAGAGGTAACACTGCAGCCATGAAGAATTTCTTCTAGGGTAGAGCAGGGTGTGATCTTACACGGAGTCAGGCAGGCTGTGATAACAGACAGGGTTCAGCATCTGCCCAGAACAAAGGGAAGCCCTTGGAGGCAGCTGGATAAGCTCTGCTGCCTCTCCCTCGTGGTGCTGGGGTTAAAGACACACCCAGAGCCAGCTCCCTCCCAGGATGTTCCCTCCTCACCTTGTAGGAATTCCATGGCCAGCCCATCTCCTTCTCGAGCAGCTGTCAACCTTTGAACACCAGCCAATGCTGGGGAAGGAAGATGAAACATTTTGTGCTTTTCTTGGTCTTGTTTAAAGAAGGAATAAAATAGTTCTACTCGCAATAATTTATGTGTCTGGAGTCTCATTTGCATGCTGGATGGGCTGCAATGGAAACTGTGGAAGGCAGCTGGACTTTGAGAGCCTGGGAATGGCTGAGGATGTGGAATTGTGTCTTCCCACCTTTCTGTGAGTTCTTGAAAAGGCAGTTATGGATATCCCTCTATATGAGTCAGGACATTACTGAATAAAGTACATCTAAAGGAGGAAATACAGGGCTCATCCAGAATGGTGAGGATGGAAGTTCATCCACAAAATGAAGTGGATTTTAGATTACACACCGAGTCTGTAGATGCTACACAGCCATGGTGATATGGACAGAGATCCTCAATGTTTATATATTTGGAGAAATGACCTTTATCCTGACCTAACTTTGTGTGGGTAACTTGATCAAAACCCCCAATAAGAAGAGAGTTGAATTCACTTCCATGCTGGGCATCCACCTGAAACCTCAGTGATGCATTCTCTCAGAAAATTTTGGTTCCCATTCTTAAAACTGGTGAATTTGGAAAGATCTCATGCTGAACCCAAGCATTCCTTATGAGAGAGGCTGATTTTAGACTCATCTCTGATGTAACTGCTGATTTTGTGCCAACAGTGGAAAAGAAAACAGAATCACACCTTGCCTGAGGCACAGCCCTCACATAGTCTGTTCTATCATCAATACAAATCACAAACCTCTTCTGCAATGAGATCTCATTACAAATATTTTTATGCTCTACAATCCATTTGATTAAACTTTCCTTCTTAAGATTAAACTATTTGCATTTGGACAGAGACAGTCATGTATTATGAGGCATAAAAAATGAGCCATCATTTATATGTGCAGTGTATTCTCTGCACACACAAAGTGTGTACACCAATAACTGCTCAAGCTGGCTCAGAGAGCAGAAGAAATAAATTAAAGCATTTGCTTAATATTAATGCTATATATGTATATATACATTTTCCTGTTAACAACATATTTTCACAATGCTTTCTTTCTGTTAAAGATTGAATATGTGTCTCAAGAAATAGACTTTAAATGGATGCACCATGGCTGGCTACAATGGGTAATTTCATTTAGGCACAGAATTACAAAGCAGCCATTTTTAACTTCAACTGGATTGCACATTTACTGAACCCTCAATAAATTCATCATTTGGCTGAGTCATGTTGAGAATTGTTTTAAATAAATCTATGTGAAAATTAAATTTAAGTTGAAAAGCAGCAGGCAAAAGATGTATAGTAAGTACTTCATTTGTTGTAATAGGACTATTTGGAAGGAATACAAATGCACTTCAAATTGTAAAGAGCATAATTATTTCTCTCCAGAAGCTGAATGAAACAGAGAAATCTCTCCCTATATAATATTTGATATGAATTATCTTCATAAAATTCAAGTTAGGTTTTAAAAATTAAACTTTTTCTTGGTTTACAGGAAATTTCCAAATGAGTGCTACATTTTTTTTTGCTTTAAAATGGCCAAAAAACCATGGGAGTTGTCTAAGCTGGTTGGACATGTAGTTCAGCTTCCTTTGGCAGTGGGCACTAGCAGATGCTTCACAAACATTTCAAAAATCCCATTTTTTACTTCAATCAGAGTGGAGACAATGGGAATGGATGGGACATGGAGGGCATGGACAAAACCCTAAAGCTGAAAGGACCTTAAAAGGTCACCTAATCCCCAATAATCCACAGAGAGGGGAAATTGTATTCTACCCCTAACTGAATCTTGGCTTGGGGGTTTCTTTCCCTTCCTCTCATTTCTAACAAAACTCCAAATGTGCACATTATCCATATGATGCCTAATCCTTTCCAAATGCCATATGGAACTGGTGTACTGGAAAGGACTGAGAGAGATCCGCAGTGCCACGGAATAATTTATTGCTAATCGGTGATTGCTGGGATTCCGAGACACTTTCTATGGCTTGGGTTTGGTGGGGAATATCAGCAGGAATGAGGATATTGTTCCAGACAGCCATCCATCAAGTGGCACTTAGGAGCTGTTTAGAAGCCATGTCAGAACTGTTAGATTTAATGACTCCAACTTCCTTTTTTCAGACAGCCTACCAAACTGGTTCTGACAAGAACCAGATTAAGGAATCACACCCAAAAATGAAAAATTAAAAAAAATAAAAAAAAAAATCCACAAACAACAGCAGAAAAGCAGCAGGTGAAGCAGGAAGTTTTGAATAAAGGAGAAGGTGAGGCTTTGCTGTCCTGTGGAGCACTGGGAGCAGCACAGGGCAGTTCCAGGGCTCGCAGGCACATCGAGTGTCTGGAGCCCCCTCGGGGCCGTGTCCTCACCTGCCTGGGGCTCACCTGGCTGCCTCTGCCACTGGGAACCAGCACAATGAACACAGGACACCTGAAAAAGCTGCCCTTGCTCAATCCAGCCACTCCTTCCCTGCTTAAGGCAGCATTTCAAAATCTCCCCCAAGTTTCTGTCCTTTTTTGTTTTCTTTTTTCTCTTTAAAGATTTATGCCCACAGTCAAATGCCAAGAAAAGAATACTTTTCTTCTAAAAATGCTAGTCTGGTGCTGACCTTCCTTCGTGCATAGAATTTTTTGGGGGGAGTTCAACCTCCAGGGAAAGAATGATTGATATCCTGCATGTCATAGCCCGGGGCCTGGTCTAAAAATGAAAAAAAATTGAAAATTGCCCTCAAAGGAGCCCTACAAACCAGGAATATGCCTGGGACAAGGGAGACAGAGATGCAGCTCTTTGACCAAGACACTGCATCATGAGTGACAATGGACAGTGATAAAGTTCTGCAGGTTTGAAACACATTGCCCTTATCACCATTAGGAATTTTAAACAAGAATTTTTAATTTGCTGTGTCCATATCACCCATAATTTTGTACACTCCCATCATCCTCATTTTCCTGTCTCACAATTGTTATTTACCCATTTTGAGACAGTTCTGGTCTCTGTTGTGTGAGCGGATGATGCCATTTCTGTGGTTTGATGCAGCATTAATTAAGCACTCTTTGAGTACTTTCCTTAAGAGAGACAACACTAAACTCTTTAGAGACTTTGCCTAAAATAAAATCGTGCCAAAGAAACTGCAAGCATTAAATGCCTACTTTATAAATAAGTAACTGCCTTTGGAAAGGAAACAAATGCAAATTCTAGTTACTGTGCTTGAAAGAGGTGACAAGGAGAAGCGCCAGCATCTTGGCTCCCGTCGCTGCTTTATTGTCACAAATTGTTAGTTACATTTGAAAATTATGGATCTCTCTCATTGTGAAAGTTGTGTCTGCCAGTTGGTGCCTGTACACTAGAGTGGGTTTACCCAATTAGCAGGATTTCCCATGCAGGACCTGGAATAGCTGTGCACAAATCCCAGAGGCGGCTGCGGCAGGTGAGCTCCACGCAGGGAGCCGGGCGGCTGGCTCGGCTTGGGGGCAGCCAGCCCTGGCACAGCCCTGCTCGTGTCTGCCTCTGACAGACCAGCCTGCCCCTGTGGCAAACACACCAGAACAGGATTTGTAACCTGGTGAGCTCAGGAAATGAAGCAGGTCATGGGAACAAAGCCATTTTAGTGCTGCTTGTAATCTTCATCACGGGCCATCTCCAGCGATTTGCATCTCTCTTCTGGCACGCCACCAAGTGAGACTCAGCCTGTGCAGAGATGTTCAAGGCACAGCCAAGGCTCAAACTGGGATGATGGGAGGTGGGTCAGGGAGCTGCTTTAAGGGAAAAACATCTGAGCGACGCAAGAGATTGGATTCATGCAAGAGCTCCAAGTGACAGAGGAGATGTGAGTGGGGAAACAGCAGTCCTGGGAAAACACGGCCCTAAGTGCAGCTCTGCACCTGCCTCTGCTGAATTCTCCCTATTTCTGTTCCATTAAACAGTGCAAACCTGTAGGAGCATTGGGGGTAGTATGGTTGGGACAGAAGGAGTGCAGAGATCTCTGAAGCCAGGCCGTGGAACTTGGGGGTTTATTGCAAAGGGCCTGGGTGCAGGGTCCTGCTGGGAGCTGCCAGCCACAGCTCAGAGCAGGCCTGAGAGGAGAGAGGGGGAGAGAGGGTGAGAGGGTAAGAGAGTAAAAGGGCAAGAGAGTAAAAGCATAAGAGAGTAAAAGGGGTAAAAGAGTAAAAGGCAAGAGAGCGAGGTTCCTGTTACAATACAATAAGTCTTCTTTTGTGTTGAATATTCTATTTCTCACTAACCAATCTAGTACAAGATACAAATCCTATAGCATTTACATACAGCCTACAAGAATCATTACATCACCACACTGTGTTACATTTTAAACCCTAAAAACTCCTCTTTGGGCCCCTTCTGCCAAGCTGTAGGGTCTGCTCTGACCCTTGGACCTGCCTGCAAGCAGAGGGAATTGTTTCATCAAAAGGAGATTACCTTCAGCCAGCCACACCATTGTTTTCCAGTTGTTCAGTAACTGAGGGATCTCAAAGCTTGCTTTCATTTCAATCTCACTTATAGTTTCTATATTCTCAAAATCTTTTGCCAGACAATCATATTTATAAGGCTTTCCTGTTTCATCTTCCCCAACACAAACCCAGAACAGCAAACTCGAGGAGCCTTTCCCTCTCCTTTTGCTCGGGTATAGATTTCAGCACCTTTTCTAGCAAAGCCGAGTAGAGATGCAGCATTTCCAACGAAGTCACAATGTACAGATCACACTGGACTCCAACTAGAAGTTATTACTGAATATGTTGTGATGGACTAAAAAGTAGGAACCACGGACCATGAAGTATCTGCTGCTTTTATAAGTAGGTGGACAAAAAGTAAAAATCTCAAAAATAAAGAAAAAAATAACTTCCCCTAGCAATAGTTAGCAGGTCACACCTTTTCCTTTCCTTTAAAGGTAAATTCTATCTAATTCTATCTAAATTCAATTTGTTTGTAGGTAAATTCTTGTTTCTCCAGCAGGCAGTGAAAATGATCACTTCTTTAGAGAGAAAACCAAAGTTGCTACAGCCTTCCTAATCAGTGTTTTGATGATCTACAGATCGTGGCAGGCACTGCTTTATTAATTGGTCCCAAGTTAACAAAAGCAGCATTGTTCATAGAGACATTCCAATAATAATAAGTGCTGGGAAAATGCTAAATTTATTTATAGCCATCACTATTATTTTAATGGCTTGATGAGCATCCCAATATATCTAAAGTGAGTTGGAAAATGTGATTAATTTCATTTTACTTGATCTTAATGACTGCAAGGCAGTCATGTTCCAAATACAATAAATAAATATAATAAAGATTTTTAAAAAATATTTTGTCTTTCATTAATTTCTAATTTATCAATGGATATGGCATGATATAGGTCCTACCCTGTGATGATCATCTTAATGCTAAGCAGTATGAAATGTTAATATAGTCTACTTTGAAATCATGTATTTTGTGTTGTGGGTGTCTCTTCAAAATTCCTTCTTTTTTTCTTCTTTAAAAGTAGTTCTATGTTATTCTGATATTTGAGTATTGCTAAGTATAATTTTTCCTGTAAAAGTAAACACAATAAAAAATCCCTGTTTTCCTGGGGATGAATTGGCTATAAAATATCTTGATTTAATTGTGTTAACTATGATTCAGTTAAGGTTTTTCTGTGAGGAGGGTAAAAGTTTTTCTGCTCAAAACACTCCTCTTTTCTACTTACCTAAACTGTGTTTTAATTTTTCCCTCTGGAATGTTTTTTGTGATTAAGATACCAGACCAAGCCATTCAT
This sequence comes from Camarhynchus parvulus, assembly GCF_901933205.1. Taxonomy (NCBI): domain Eukaryota; kingdom Metazoa; phylum Chordata; class Aves; order Passeriformes; family Thraupidae; genus Camarhynchus; species Camarhynchus parvulus. Next base: position 16,965,436 of record NC_044581.1, on the reverse strand, counting down.
TATTCATCCACATGGAGGTATTGATGCTCTGGATGCAAGCTGAGCTCCCCACTCTCAACAGGTCCTAATGGTTCCATACTTTTCACTATCGATCAGTGTCATTTGCTGTGATTTGGACAGTCGCTGGGAACTTTTTGGTGTGCTTAAAAGTGGGCTCTGCCATTTGTGCCTCCCCCTCCCCAGCCCTGCAGGTCCCCCCTGCAGGGAGAACCTGAGCTGACACAGCTGCTGCTGGCAGTGTCACTGTCTGCTGTCTGCTTTTCATCCAGAAAAATGAGGTCTGTGCCTTAAACACCCTAAAGGAGGCTGAGCTGGATGCTTTGTGTCATGCTGAGTTTTGCTCAGGCAGCAAAGGTTGCTCCTGCTCGGCTCCCTCCTCACCAGCAGCATTTCAGAAAGGCTCTCGTGGGAAACTGTGAATGGGATCAAGGCAAAACTGCAAATCCTGGCACCCAGCATTCCAGAAGAATTGATTTGACCAGGAAAAACTGTAAGCTGAGTAACATTTCAGCATCCAGGATTCTCTTTGCTCTTGTAAGCATTCACATCTTTAAGGATGTCAGATAAAAAGGGAGTTCTGAATGCATTTCATTTGGGTATAACAGAAAACAAAACATATTTAATCACAGGCCTCAACAAAACAATAATTACCTGCATTTCTTGGAGACTTGCAAAGCTTTGTGGTGGTCAGACACTGAGGATAATAAAACCCAAAATACAAGCTCTCGCATTATGCTTCTTCACACACAACATGAATCTGAGGGTCTGTGGATCCACAGGAATTTGAAAAGCATCTTTGCTTTATGTAAGAGATCAGTGCCCTGGATGGGCACACTACCCACCTTCTGTGGGTCTGTGAAAGAGAGCAGTGATTCATGCTTTAACCACCAGGAAATGGAGATTAATAAATTACTTCCCTAATAGAACAGATCATGTGTGTGCTCCAGCCTGCCCTCCTCCCTGGGTAAAACCAGCTCTGAACTTTTCCCTAAGTCGTATTAGATCACAGGCACAGAACTTAGACCAATGTAGTTTAATCATAAAATCCTGGGGTGGTCTGTGTTGGAAGAGACCTTTAAACCCATCCAGTGCCACCCCTGCCAAGGCAGGGACACCTCCCACTGTCCCAGGCTGCTCCAGCCCCAGTGTCCAGCCTGGCCTTGGGCACTGCCAGGGATCCAGGGGCAGCCCCAGCTGCTCTGGGCACCTGTGCCAGGGCCACCGCACCCTCACAGGAAAGGATTCCTTCCCAATATCCCATCTAACCCTGCCCTCTGGCAGTAGGAAACCATTCCCTGGCTCCTGCCCTTCCAGCCCTTGGCAATTGTCCCAGCACTCGGCTTTGCCAGACCTCAGCAGATTCCCAGGGAATTCCCATTTCTGGAGCTTGGCCAGGTCCCTCTGGAGTGTCCGTGCCCCCCCAGCTCTGTGTCACCTGCAAACCTGCTGAGGGTGCAACTCCATCCCTTCATTTAAGTCATTAATGAAGATATTAAATAACCCTGCTCCCAGTAGTGTCTGATCCCCACTCCTCATGTTGGAAATCTGTGCCTTACTTAATTTGGAAACCTGCTTTCCCCTCAACATAAATAAATCCTGGCTACCCTTAAAGGAACTTTCAAGTTTTCCAAAGCTATTAAATGCTGTTGTTCTCAGTTTATTCAAATTAACGTGAGGCAGCTTGGCACATTTAAAGGGAATAAAATGAGGTTGGAGGTTGGAGCTCTGATACACTTGACATACTTTGCTATGATAGGGAGGTTTTGCTTCACAGAAGTTTAATTGCCCCTCATGCAACAGTGAGGATAGACTTTCCAGGTCGAGGTCAAGGCTCACAGGTGGCAAATAAAGAGCCTTTCTCTGAATTAGTTCTTGCCCTAAAGACAATCAAATGTATTTCCAGAGTCCACATGGGATTGCTACTTGCAAAGACCAGCTGCTATTTTCTCCATTATTACTAAAGAACAGAACTGTTTCAGCACAAAATGCTCATTTTTAATTTCATGAGAACTTTAAAATTTCATGAGGACTTTAAAATGTGGGATTAGAAGAATGCAGGAGTGTTAATCAGTGGTAACTCCTTATATCCAGTTTGCAGAACACAGCAGAGTGCAGGAGAGTCTCTTTGGAGTGAGTTCCCATGTTTTAGGCAATCTGAACCTACTTTTTTCCCCCCTTCCTAACTGTAGGATTAGAATGTAAAGGTGTGCATCTGCTTCCAAATTAGTACATCATGCAAAATAAACAGCTTCCCTTAAACACTGGAGGAGAACACTCCTTCCTGTGCTCACAGAGGCGCAGGGTGAAGCACACGGTGCTGATGAAGCACTCTCCAGGAAGACTGAGAAGCATTTAAATTTGAATTTCAGTTCCCTGGATAGAAGAAGCTGTGATCTGAAGTGCCCTACCTCTTCAGTGAGCAGTTTAGCTGCTGAGGTAAATGAGGGTAGAAGAGGAAACATCTCCATTTCAGCCATCTGTCTCAAAGAAGGAAATGTTCCTTATTTTTTCGAAAGAAACCATCAATGAAGATTAGCACTTCTCCCTAGCTTAAATCTGCAGAAGGAGGTGGCATTAAAGTATTCCTGATCCCTCAGGTTTCCAAATGGGGGTGTTAATAAATGGCCCTCTCTCCATGCTTTTGCACTCCAGTTCTTTATTCCCACAACAAAAGCTCAAATTAAAAAAAAATTCTTAAGATCTCCTTGCTCAAAATTCTTGATGAAAAAATGTTAATGTTGACCAAGGCTAGTGGGGAATATATGCAGGTGTCTGGGAAGGAGGCAGCTCAGAGACCTGTGCACATGATGTACCAGCTACTGCTGCTAGAAGCTCAGACATTCTGGCTGATTCAGGAGGAAAGTTCTTTTTCCATAAAGGATTAAATTCTACAATTGCATAAATTTTAATGTTGCTCTGCACCTGCACAGAGCCCCAGTCCCAGGGTCTCTATGTATATGAAATTACCCCTTGAAGTCTATGTAACATATTTATTCATCATATTTCCTTCTGCACAACAAATTTATATGAACACTTGAGACCAAATAAGATTTTTTTTCCTTCTCTCAGTGTGATTCCCTAAAATATCATCATTCACAATATTAACTATTTATTATATTTGTCACAGAACAAAAACATCAACAAAAGTAATTGCACAGCCTTGAACTAAACACACAGTTGGTGTTTTCTCCTGTCCCTTAGTGTCACCCACTGTTCATTCTCCTCAGAGAGAAGTAAAAGGGAACTGTTTGTGAATGCCTAACACAATCTTATTGAAAAAGGTACTTCCTGTCAGGTTGGCAGTGTTAATTAAAAAAAATGAAGAAAATAAAAAAGCAAGAAGTCATGTAAATCTATAAGAAGAACTTGTATTTAGTCTGGATTTGCCAAGAAGTGTTTTCCTGAAAGATCCAAGAGGATATCTGCTTCCTAAGCACCCTCAGTGCAATCTGGATTATAGAGATGGAAGATGCACTTCAGTTTGAAGCCATATCTGTGTCATGTTGTGTTGAACTCCCCAAGATGATCTATTCATCTGCTAGTCATGCTTTGTGTCTGGTTAATGAGGAAAAGTTTTAACAGTTTATAATTAAAGGACAAAATTTAGTTAATGTTGATAGTTTCTTTGCACCATAAGACATCTGTTTATTGAAAAAACATCTGGAGAGTCTCCTCTAGGGAGTCTGTCATGTGAGGGGCAGCTGAGGGAGCTGGGAAGGGGCTCAGCCTGGAGAAAAGGAGGCTCAGGGGGGCCCTTGTGGCTCTGCACAAGTCCCTGCCAGGCGGGGACAGCCGGGGGGTCGGGCTCTGCTCCCAGGAACAGGGACAGGAGCTGAGGGAACGGCCTCAGGCTGGGCTCAGGGTGGGCACAGCAGGAATTTCCCCATGGAAAGGCTGCTCAGGCCTTGGCAGGGGCTGCCCAGGGAGCTCTGGAGTGCCCATGCCTGGAGGTGTCCCAGGAAGGGCTGGAGGTGGCACTCAGGGCTCTGGGCTGGGGACGTCGGGCACAGCTGGGACTCCACGGGCTGGGAGGGATTTTCCAACCCCAGTGATTCTGTGAATATTCAGTGGAATCTCAATAACTTGCTGTAATGGTTGGCAGATTCACAGAAAATTTGAATTCTAAATTTTACTGAGGAAAAGCTGTTTACTTGGGACACCAAACTACAGCTTGGCAGACTGGTACCTCTCTTCTTCACTCTTCTCCCTGTTCAGATAATCTGAATTGGATTTTGTGTGAGAGTGTTTCAGCCGTGGTGATCATCATTGACATATGCTGTGAGAGCATCCAGGTCTGTGCTGAGCTGTATTCTGAGGGGAGGGGGGCAGCACAGACTTTCTGTGTGCATGTTCACAAGATTATGCAAAATGATATTAGCAGAATTCATCTCAGTTTTGCAGAAAATGCTGTACAGCAGCTCCTGGAATCCTCAAACCAGAGCAGATGTCATAACGCCAAGCCCTCATCCCAGCAGAGCACAACATTAAAAAAATTGTTACTTTTGGTTTTAATTTACTACTCCATGGATGAGAGAAGTCCCATCTGCTTACTTTATATTTAAATGAAAACATAAATGTTGTCCTTTGCTGACATTAGGCTGGATATTACACAGAGATAGAGACCCCAAGCAGCTAGAATTTACATCTAACAAATATGTTTTCTAACATGCAACCATCTGCATGAGAAAAGCAATGAATAAGTTTGCAGAGCTAGTGTAAACAGGATTCAAAGTGTGACCCATTTTTGTGCCACCCTGGGAATAAGAATTACAGAATTTTAGGAAAGCTGGAACCATAATTCCTCCCATGGGAGAAGTTTGGTCACAGAGGATAAAGGGAAAATCAATTGCTGGAAAGATTAGATCTGAAGACAGTAGTGATTCAGCCCAGCTAAAAGCACACAGCTTTTGAAGGGCTTCTCAGGACTTCAGAACCACCTCTAAAATCTTAAGCCTGTCTCTGATCCTGTGTCAGTGGGAGTTCTGGTTTCACAACCCACTGTTGTAAAAGAGTGGCTCAACACAACAGAAAAATGAGGAGCTGAGGAGCTGCGCTCTGTTCAGTTTGAAAGGGAAGAGGAAAAGATGGTGAGGATATTAGAATGTTCTTTCCCTCACAAGCTCAGTTCTTTGATGTATGAAAATAAAAATCAGCATGTCAGAATGGTTGTCTGGGATTACTATTAATGAAAGCATTCACTTTTTTTCTATGGGGAAGTAGTCCAGCATGGACAGTTTTGATAACATGCTAATCAATTCTTAAACTTTTCAGCAAAATGTGCTGACATCTCAAAGAATAGAATTTCAGACAACAATTTGATTTTTGCTTCCCCTGTCCTTCCCCTGCCCAGAGCTACTTTTCCAATACTGAACTTTTTGGCTTCAAGCCTACAACCTCTTCCAGGTCAAGCCTGGTGAGATTTGGGTTAGGAACTGGCACTAATGGTAAATTCTGTCCTGGCAGGAATTTCAGGGTTGAGTTGCTGCTGCCCCTTACAGAAACATGGATGGTTTCAGTGTTCCATTAGCCAGTGACACTCCACACACTTGCCAGGATGAACAGGACAAGGTCAATAGGATCCCAGCAAGAGGAAGGACCTGTTGGAAAAGGAGGATGGTCTCCTGAAAGTGGAGCTCTCTAAATATGCTTTACTGCTCAGGCTAGAACAAGGAAACTTGGGAAACTTGGGAATTCAGGAGACAGGGCAATTCCAAAGCATTCAAGTAATATCTCACTATGGAATAAATTAACAAATCATTTATTCAACCTCTAACAATACTTCTACAACCTTCCTCATATGTATGAAACAGTAAATTACATAAAAAACACAAAAAAAGCAGAAAACGGTGAATGAACTTACTATTCCTACAGTCTGGGCAGAAGAAAAAGAGTATTATAATCTTTCCTCACATAGTTAAGTGAAAGGAGTGGGTTGATGCCTGTTCAAGGTAAACATAATTTAAAAAGTGCTCAATAGGTTCTTGTTTGGGTTTTTTTTTTCTGGCTTTTCAGAGAATGAGGGCATCACTGGCTGTCACACAAGTTTACCAGCCCCAACCTGAATTGTCTTTTTTTTCTCTATTGGGGGTTCAGGAATTTGCAACAGGAACTCTGGCTATGACTAGCTCCATCTGGGGCTTCAGCAGGTCTTCTCAACTTTCTGATTCAGCAAAATGAATGGAGATTCTGCTATTTGCCTTCTGGGCATATTGTGAAAATTAAGTCCCTGATGTCCTTGTAGATGGACAGAACTGTAACAGCTGATTATTAATATCCTTAGATTCAGCAAATATTCACAGACTCCCTTTCATGCTGCTATAGATTTCAAGGCCAGGAGGGCCTTGATCTTGTCTCTGATTAGCTCAATTAGTCTGCTTCCTTTAATACCATTTCCTGACCTTTTAATTGCAGTTATAAATTGTTGTGAAACACAACGGTTAGAGATGCTTATGGAAATATTGTAAAATAAGCTGCATTAGCATACATGCATTTTCATATGTATTTATGCATATATGGGCAAACAAGTGAAATTCCCCAGGTAACTGGTATACCAATAAATCAGTGAAATCAATAATATTTTTTGTGGGATTGATAGGCTGCATTGTAAGATGAAGACTAAAGGAGTTGGCAGGACTCTTGCTCTCCCAAATCCTTTCACTTTCCATTTCCTTTATCCTTGGAGAGTGTCATAATGCAGCTCTGTGCATTTGCAGCTAGATTTTGCCAGATGTCTACTTCTTGCATATATTTGGAAGAAGCTAAGCTTAATTTAATTGTGTCCCAATTCAAGAGAGTATCCCTATGCTGGCAAGTTGATTAAGCATGGTGGTAATTTTAATTATCTCCTTATCTCTCACTGGAGTGCAGTTAGTGGAGCAGATGAAGTTAACCCCATGGATAAATACCCTTTTAAATCTGGGGCCTGAGACAAGAAGGATAAAGCTTTCTTTCCAACATCAAAAATTAGCCTTTACCTGTCTGGAGCCATTTCTTCTCCACTTCTCTGTGCATCTGTGGATCACTTCCTCGAGAGACCCTGACATTACATTTGAAAAACCTTTATTACATGTTGTTTTTCCCCTGGTAGTTCTGCTCTTGCCTGTGATTCATTGCTGTCTCTTACCCATAACAATGAAGTTAGCTGCTCATGGGTTGGTTTTTTTTAGTTTTAGGGTTTTTTTTTCCTTTTTTTTTGCCAGCTGTTCCACTCTCCTCAAGACTAATTCTTTTGTGTGGGTTCAACAGAAATGGCACAAGGCCAGCATTTAAGAACACAAGTTAGTGCACTGAAGATCTGAGGAGTTGTAGTGTTGACTTTCCATGTCAAAGTCACGGTGGAATCGTGGAGACTCACAGGGTTCACTTTTCATTTAAGACTCAAACACATTAAGTTATTATTTTCAAGCGTTGCATTTAAGTGCATTTAGTTTCCTTTCTGAAAATACCCTGTCAAAAGCCTGTAGGAGGAACAGCAGCATAATTTAAATGTCACTTCCCTTCCCACTCATGAGTTTCATACCCAGTCATTCTATTGCAGTGACAAAGCTCATGTGTCCACTAACTTGTTTCTGGCCATTTGGCCCTGCTTTCAGCTGGGTGTGCACAGCAGCTTGAGTGCCCATTTGTGTACTTAATTGTCTGGGTTTTAATTAACACAGAAGAACAATAGCTTGGAGAGAAGAACAGAGAGGGATTCCATAAATGAGAAGGTCATTCACTACACTAAGGCAGAAGGTCCTCACAGGAGCAGAACTGTAACATCCCAGCATGCAGCATCTGAACTTCTCCTCTGTCTTATGAATATCCAGCCATTTGCAGACTTTCTGTGCATCTCAGATCATTAATAAACACAACAGGATTCCTGCTTGCCTTCTAAATACTCACCCCCAGCATTTGGCTGCAGAGATGTTCAGCTTGCCCTGGATCTCCAGCCTGGCTGAACAACTGAGAGCAGTTCCATTTGAGATGGTACAAAAATAGCCCCATCTCTGAACACATATCAATGCATTTATTTAGAGTCCCTCATGCCCTGGAGGACAGAAAGCTGGCTGTGCATGTCCAGCAGCATGATCCTGATTCATTTTATTGCAAGGATATCAAAAAGAAACAAGAAAGATCAGCTTGTTCGCATCCAGGAACAGATACAGTTTTTAGGAGAGCAAAATACTGTGCATACTTTTGCAGGGCTTGAAACTGCTCATTTCACCCTGAAATGCTGTACAAAACTGTTCACTTTATCTAGCCTATAACTCAGGCACACCTAGGGTGACAGAGCCCCTGCTTAAACAGCAGAAGGGAGCAGCACATCCCAGCTGAGAGGGGTGAGTCTGGGAGTGCTCCCTCCAACAGCAATTTAGACAGAAGAATATCATTGCTGACAGCAAAACCCCACCCCTGGGAGCAAACTTACAATGCTGTCCAGCACTGAGTGAATTTCCATGTGAATTTCCTGCATTCCTCCATTTTGCATGTCATTTACAGAAAACTACCTCCAGTTACAGCAAGACAAAAGCAGATGGTGAGAGGCTGCACAGGGCTGTGAGAGATTGTTCTGGGTATTGATTCTTCATCACAATTTCTGCAGCCCTTGAGATCCAACATCAGAGTCCTGGCCAGGCCAAATCTTGCTTCACATGTAAGAGCTGCTGAGTTCACATCTTAAGGGAGTATTGATCTACAACAAATAATCTTTTTTTTTTTGTTTCAAGCAAGCTGAAACTCCAGAGAGAGGACAGCAAAACCCTTTGCCAGTGCTTATGAAAAACATCAGAATAAAACAGTACCACTTTGAAAACTTGCAAAGTGAATCCAAACCTTGACAGCAAATGTAATATGGAGATGAAAAATGCTATATATACATATATATATATATAAAAAAAATATATATATGGCACCTCTTCTTAACTGAGCTTGAGCAATGTCTGGCACAACTAACCCTTTAAAATATCACTGCTGTTTATTTGTTTACAAAGGATCTAAGAGGCTGGAAATGAAAGGGGAGATGCTAAAGGATAAACCCACTCAAAAGCATCTTCCCCTTTTGCTGGTAAAGAATTGGGAACAGGTGTTGCCAGCCTGTTACTGGTGCTATCAGCCAGCATCAAAAGCAGTTGGCAATGCTCTCATCATGCAGAAATTCCAATCAGATTTCTCAGTATATTCTAATTACTGCACTGACACTTGTTATGGGCCTAAATGACTACCTCATCACAGCAGACAGGTCTGCCTTCTATTTAGGGTTTATTGGCTCTTAAATCTCTGCCTCCTCTAATTGGTTATCTGTTTTAGCAAACACATGTAGAAGCCCACATTTACTCACCCCCTGCTGTAACCCCCCTGCACGTTAAGGGCTGTGCTGCCACCTCTCCCCTACCCTGTGCTTGTGTCCAGCCCAGCTTCACCCCAAGAAAGCAAACTGGCTCTCCCTTTCTGCACAAACTCTGGCATTGCTGAGGGACTCATGCAGATAATGGCTTGTTCTGCTGGCTGTGCTGGTGGTACCCACACACAGGGACTTGGCAGGAGGTCTGGCACACAAATGGCACTTTCTAACCCCATGGTTCTTTGCTGTCGCAGTCCATATGAAAAATAAGATTTTTCACATAAAACATCTAAGGCTTGTACATACTTTTCCACCCCAAAGGCCTTAATTTCATTCAAACCTACCAAAGCAACTGGCAATTACCCTGCACAGACAGTGCTAGGAGCCAGCTGTGGCACCATTAATTGATGCCTGCTCCTTCACTCAGAAACACAGAATGTATCACTTATTTCCCTGATCTGGACCTGGTTCAAATAAGCCAGAGATCAATACAAACTTCTCTTTTGATTTCAGCAGATATTGGATCCTATCCCTGAAATGCATATTAATCCTACTGAGGAACAAGCATTTATATACAGCAAGGTATGCATAAAAGCAAACTGCATTCTGCTTCCACAAGCACCATGGTCAAGATGAGTAAGTGAATAAATGAATAAAGGATGAAAAGCAGGAGTATGTTGCTGTAATTTCCATCCATCATTTTGCTGTGCCCTAGTTGGCTTTTACTCCAAATATTTTAATCTTTTGCTGATCAGGCCACGGATTACCTTTCCAAATTAATCCCCATGCACCTGTGTGCTCACGTGGTGCAGAACTGCTCTGTGCAGCAGCATCCAGCTCAACACAAACATCCTTTTCATGCTCTGAACCTGAAATCTGGGAGTTTTCCCTGCTGCATGGCCACGATAGAAATCTGATGCTCTGGTAGACATGGTGCCTCGAGCTTTAGCTAATCCAAGTTTCATGCAATTACCCCGCATACTGATTTTGTATAGACTCAGTTAAATGCTGGGAGTGTGAAGCAGAGACTCAATATGCCTTGAAAGTTACCATAAAGTCACTATGAAATTATGGAAGTTCCAGAAGTGCAGTTGTGCAGCAAGAAAAAAACAGATGCCAGGAAAAAAGAAAACCTTTTGAAAAAATCTGAGAGGAATGGGAACATTGATTTTTGTCCTCTGCAAATAGAGCACTCTGCCAGAGCATGAAACCTCTGGCTGCAAATTCCTGTAGCTTAAACATGAGATTGACTACAAGCAAATGTAAACGTTGAATCATTGTCATCAGCCAAGCTGAGAAACTGCAAAAACTGAGAAAACAAGCAGCAGAAAAGAGTTATAAATTTATCTCAAAAATTTAATTGACTGTTGTAATTATTATTATTATGCTTCAACTGAAAAGAATTGTCCCCACTCTGATTTTAAAGTTTACTTTATTCCTTCAATTTTCTGTCATCTAATTAAGCATTTAGACTTTTTTTAAAAAAAGAAGCTGTTAATTTCTGCATTCTTCTGCATTAGACATAAAAATAAATCTACAGTCATAATGTGTGGCCACTTCTCATGGAAAAGAACTTCTGTTTTTGACCACAGATGGAGAAAGCATTAATTGCCTAATGATAATTGTCACAGTTAAATGAATGCATCCCTCTTCTCCCTCTTCGTTCTTAATACAAACTGTTCTGTCACAATATTTAAAATATTTTCTGCTCATGGTACCCATTGTGGCACTGCGTGAACTCTCTCTGTATGAATACTTTTCTAAATGCTCAACTACTGTCTTTCATCTCATGCCAAATAAATGAGAGCCCCAACATTAATATTGCAGGGGAGATCATGGGCCAAAGATTTTTCTATGAAATATAAGTTGAAACGAGTTCATGCCACAATTTGTGTGCCACCAGATGTGCAAAACACAATGATGCAGAAATATCTGATGTATCCTCCAGCTCCTGTGCCCTGGGACCATGTAACTGTGAGCACAAAAAGGAGCAGTAATCCAGATAATTACAACTGCTAATTGAGATAGGGGAGCAGAGAAGAAACTAGAAATTCATTAAAGCACAAATTGTAAGTTGAGTCACTAAATTTGGGCTGGAGACTCCTTGGTTAGCAATAACATCCGTGCTGATCATCACTCCAGTCGCTGGTTTATTTTGGATTGTCAGGATTTTCCTTCTGCTCCAGTATTTTTTTAATTTATTTATCACAATGGCCAAGCAATGATGGCTCCTGTAGTGGAAAGTGCCAGGAATGCACTGAAGAAGAGGGACCCAAGGCTCCAGAAGAGTCACCCAGCCCTGGCTGTGCCCACACCAGACCCAGGGCCCTTCACCCAGCTGGCACTGGCAGCAGCACCAGGCAGGGCAGGACATGAAGCTCCAGCAGGTCCCTTGGTTCGGATGGCAGCTGGCAGAACCATAGCATCCCTTTTGGACCACACCACCCAACAATTTAGGCAAAAACTCTAACTGCCAAGTAGAATTTTGGATCAAACCTTCGCTAACCAAGAATAAAATTAAGTTTAAAAATTTGCGTTATCTAACATGTAACAGTTTGGAACAGAGACAAGTTTCTGTAGCAGAAGTAAGACTACACTTCTGTCTATTATCAGCTTATTTTGAGATGTCCAGACTGAATGTAATTGAAGCTGTCTAAGCTCTCAAAGTAAAGAATTCAGAGGAGTTTTTTTATAGATTCATACACAAAAGTACAATTGCTCCCCTGAAGCAGGATTTTTATTTTATTTATTTATTTTCACCTTCAGAGTTTGCCCAGCTCTTGAAATGATTCCAGGCTGGTTTCTCTGTGATTGTTACTCGTTTTGATGCTGCCTCTGAATTGAACACTGGGTTCTGGGGCTTGTCAGCATGGAGTGCTATTGTTGTACACTGGGATTGAGGCTGGACTTCCTGCTGGGAGAATGGCCGTGGCACTGCACATGCTGCTCCAAAACACAGCCACATGCACACACAACACACAGCAGAGCCCCCCCCACCAAAAAAAACCAAACCAAACCAAAAAATACCTTATTCATCACATAAAGAAATGATGTCTATAAAATCACTGTGTTGCACAAGAGACGAGTTGTTTCAATGACTGCATTAGATGAGGTACAAACAGATATCTCCACTTCATACAAGGACTTTTCCTTTGCACCTTTAGCATTACTCTTTTAAAAATTATTATTATAACTTTACTTTTGTTTTGGCCACTTCAACAGCTGGGTTTTTTTTTACTTTTTAGTTTTTTTCTTAAAGTTGGCTATATTTTATACACATCACGGCTTTTATATGATTGTATAATGCTTTCTCTCTCTAATTTACTTTGTTACCTGTGTGGATAAAATGAATAGTGAATGCTGTCTTATTTCATAAACTTTATTAAGCCTTTGGGGAAGCTTCAATGTGCTCGTATGGAGAGGCAATAGGCAATATAGAATGTATTCAGTGTATGATGACAAAGAAATTACAATTCTAAGCTAGAAATGCATGACATTCCAGAAAAAGCAGAGGGAACAACATTTAAAGAGTTAATAATGAACCACTTGTCTTCATTTTCAGGTCCTTTAATCCTGCTATTGTGCAGTTTTCACACAGTGCTAAATTGAATTACTGCATCATTTTTTACAATTTCTTTGTACAGTTGACCCAGTTTATAGCAGGTTTGGAAGCATTATCATTGCTTAAGGTTCAAAGATGCTGCTGTGTATTGCATTACAAGTCAATCAGTGCAGAAGGATTTTGATGCAATTTTGCTTTTGGATACAGAGGAACAGATATCCAAATGAAGGCTGGTATTTTGTTTGGTCATAACAATGTCACATAAGGCAGCGTGCCTTTTTTATATCCATTTTATTATATTTCTTTCTGCTTCTAGTCCTAGTAAAGTGAATCTCAAGTTTATGTCTTCCAGTGTTTTGATCAGCTTGTGCAAGAAGAAAATTGAAAAAAGCTATAATGTATAGATTCTTACTGGTGTGCAGCAGAGAATGTATTTAGGTGCATACTACCAAAAGAGGAGCCTAAAAATGAATACAGAGTTTTTCAACATTGTACCACTTCCAGAATGCTCCAGGTGAGGAATTCTCTGTCAGAAATGTTCCTCTTCTGAGGGGCAGTGCTTCCTACAGCTGTTTTAGCACATAAACACGGTGCTCAGCTTAAATACACTCTGAGCAATGTGTTTTACATAAAGCATTTCATTCTCAAGGTCATTCTTTATGCTTCAGGTGTTAATTTGTGTTGTTCTTCAAGTATTCCTATTATTGATAGTAGAGCCCTTGGTATATGTTATATTGAAATATTGCTAATGTATGAACTGTAACATTAAATTTTTAATCTAATCAATCAAGTGGCATGCATATGCAGTAGATGCTTGGCTTTTACTGAGATTAATTACCATGTGCTGGGGAAGGGAACTGTGTAAGGTGAAATATTGCATGCACACAGACACACGCATGGAGGGGCACAGAAAAGAAAGAAAATTGTGCAAAGGGATGAGCACTGTAATAAGTTAATGACTACTTCTGTCATTCAAAACATATGCATAGCCTTTAAGACAACACAAAACAAAGATTAAATGCATGTTAAATCAGCTATCTATTAAAGCATTTAGAGCTTTTCTCCAGATTCTATATGGAAATTATGCAATCTGTTGCAAAACTAAACACTTGTCTCCCAGATGGTGCTCAGAGTCTGTCTGAGCAAACACCCCTTCCATGCTCCGTGTAACAACTTGTGCATATTTTTTGTTCCCTGTGCTTCATTTTATCATTTGAGGACATTTGCACTGAGCAGGCTGTGTAGACACGAGCAGGTTTGCATTGCAGAAGGCAGTGGTGCTATATTTACCCACCTGAGCAGCAGACATTTCATCATGGACAGTGGCACTTCCCTGCCTGGAAGGTGCAAACTCGTGGTGCCTCCTGTTGATACCAGTCTGGGCTCTAATTCTCACAGGGCAATGACAGCTGCCCATTAAATAATAAGTAGCTAATGGTTTGGGTTTTTTTTTAACTGTGCTGCAAAGTTAAGCTTCTATAACCACGTTTTGAGGGAGTGTTTTACCATGCCAAATACCAGTTGTGATTGACGTGAAAATAAGATTAAAGCAGCGCTAATACTTCTATAATGTTATTAAAAGGTACATTATTCATGCAGTAGACATAGGGATTACCCTTCTGGCTGAGACTGTGGTATAGAAAAACCTATGAAAAGGCACAGCACCAGACAGTCCCCTGCAACTGAGGAGGCTGCTCTCTCTCCTCTGCCTTGTTTTCTACCTGTGCAATGGGGACAACAGCAGCTCCCTGCTTCACATCAGGGAAGGTCAGGATGTTGCTGTTAGTGAATCACTCAAATACCTGGTAGGCCACTAGATAAGTACCTTAACAAACCTTCCTTTAAAGTAGAAAACCCGTCTAATTATCATTTCTAAGCAGTTTCTCCAATCTTAGCCTGCAGACACCCCAAAGTAGTCTCCTTTGGAGACTGAGTCATCCATCTTGTTTACAAAACCCAAAAACATTGCAATAGTCACTTAGTAGCATCAGATGTCACGTGTAACTCTCCATGTTTAAAAAGTAAAGGGACTCATGGGCATAAACTGAATATAAAACTTAAGTAATGAGAGAACTTGAAACATATTTCCCTGATGAAGTGCTCTGCAATATGTCTTTCTCTCTCTTGTTCATTGTTTTAGCTCCTGTCATAGAAGAAGCCATTGTACTAAGTGAAAGAACTAAAAAACTGAATTGAAATAATATAATTTTAGTTCATTTCTGGAACTTTTTAATAGAGAAGTAATTGTCTCCATTAATCAACATAACTTTTGTTAAATCCATCGGGTTTTAGAGACACTTTAATATTGCTTCCATATTTTGGAAGGATGAAGAAGATGAAGTTCAAAAGATAGATGAATAGAAATTAGATATATAATACAGCAAAACTGCAGGGGAAGAATTTAGCTGGCAAGTCCTTCAAAGCATAATTTGTCATGTCTTCAAAATGCCAAGGGAGACACCAAGCACAGCAGGGAGCAAAACTCCATGGGACACCTCAGAGCAGGGTCAGCTTGAATGCTGGATTGGGGCTGTGTCAAGTCAGGCTCGGGTATCAGCAGGGAGAGTTATCCCACAACCTCTGCACAACCTGTTCTCTGCTTTAACCCTCTGCTCTGGGGGGACTTGCCTTGTGTGCAGTTCCTCCTGATGCCTCTGGGATTTGCTGCTTCTCATACATTTTGAGAAAAATATGGGTCCATCTTCACTAGAGCTCTCCCTGAAGCAGCTGAAGGCAGCTTAGATCCAGACTCAGCCATCTCTTCTCCAGCGAATCAACAACTTCTCTCCAGTGTCTGTCCCAGTGTGTCCCAGTGCGTCCCTGTGTGTCCCTGTGTGTCCCTGTCTGTCCCTGTGTGTCCCTGTCTGTCTGTCCCTGTGTGTCCCTGTCTGTCCCAGTGTGTCCCTGTGTGTCCCAGTGTGTCCCTGTGTGTCCCTGTGTGTCCCTGTCTGTCTGTCCCTGTGTGTCCCAGTCTGTCCCTGTGTGTCCCTGTGTGTCTGTCCCTGTGTGTCTGTCCCTGTCTGTCCCTGTCTGTCCCTGTGTGTTCCTGTGTGTCTCTGTCTGTCCCTGTGTCCCCCTGTCTGTCTGTCCCTGTCTGTCTGTCCCTGTGTGCAGGGAGGGCAGAGCAGGGCCCAGGCTCTGCTCCGGGCCCAGCCATGGCCCCAGAGCCACGGGCAGGGCCTGAGCCCAGGAGCTGCCCCTGCCCATGCACACAGCTGCTGCCCTGGGCAGTGCCCAGCCCTGAGCAGATGGCACACAGAGGCTGTGCAGGCTCCTGCCTGGGGATACTGCAGAGCCACACGGACACACTGCTGTGCCCTGGGCTCTGGGATGGCCCTGGGGGAGCAGGGAGGTGCCACCAGAGCAGCCCCTCCAGCCTCACCCATCCTGGGATTTGTGATTCAGCCTCTCCTTAAATGTCTCCTTAAAGGTGCCTCAGACCCCAGCCCACGCTGTGGCTTTCTCCTGGACTTGCTGCAATGTCCTCTCTTGTCCATGGCTGCAAGCACAGACAGGGCTCTGCTGTGATGCTTTGTTTGTGCCCAGCAGAAAAGCGTCAGCTCCTCCCTGGCTGTGCTTTCCACAGCATCCCTGTGCTCCAGGCACTGCCAGCTGGCACTGCCACCACCATGCCATGGCCACCAGGGCTGCAATTCCTTTCCTGGTGAGTCAGCCCCTTGCCTGTATCACCAATTCTGCCAAGCTCACAGTTCCATTTCTGTGGGTTTTTGTCCCCTCTCATGAGGTGTCACCTCTCTGAGTGACTCTGCCCCAAGGTCCCATATAACCTGGTCCACCCAGTTTGGTGTCAGCCATGGCTGGGGGTATTTACATGCCACTGCTCCATTTGCTCTTAAAACCAGTGAAAGAGTGCCAGCTCCAGTCCCAATCTCCAGCACACACCACTTGGAACTGA
The DNA here is from genome assembly GCF_901933205.1 of Camarhynchus parvulus. Taxonomy (NCBI): domain Eukaryota; kingdom Metazoa; phylum Chordata; class Aves; order Passeriformes; family Thraupidae; genus Camarhynchus; species Camarhynchus parvulus. The sequence continues at coordinate 16,948,636 of NC_044581.1, read as the reverse complement.
GGTCTGGACTTGGCACCACTGCCCCTTCGAGCCCAGCAGTGTCTGTCTGTCCAGTTCACCTCTGCTCCCTTTGGTACAGAGGTACAAAAGGATGATTTCTGGTTGAAAGCTGGTTCAGAGGCACCCACTGCTCTGCCCTGAGCCACAGGCAGAGCTGTACCTGCACAGGTTGCTCTGTGTGGCTCTGGGAAATCCCTGCTGACTGATTCCATCCCCATTCCTGTGCCTGGAAATGCTTCCCAGGATGCCTTTCTCAGGACTGAGCTGAGGCTTTAGGGGCAGCATTCCCTAAAATCCTTCTCGCCTGTTTTGAAGACAAGCATGGTCCCTGCTTTTTAAAGATGAGATCAGCCTTCCAATGCCATCAGTGTCTTTGGATGCATCTTGTCCAGCACCATGGACTTTAAATGAGGCTGGACAAGGCTCTGAGCACCCTCTATTGTTGATGCTGTTTTGAGGGGCAGCAGGCCAGGACAAAGGCTCCAGAGGCTCCCTTCAGCCTCAACCGTTCTATGATTTTCTCTATAAGTCCAACTTATTTAAGCAGTCCCCAATTTTGTATTAAATCCACGCCCTGCTTGTATAAGCATGTTTTGCATTGCAAAGCAGATTGTCCAGTTTCTTGAATAGCACAGTCTAACACTCCATAATCTGTTCAATATGATATGCCTGTTTTAAATTTATGAAGCTGTAAACCAATTTCCTGTACTAATAAACACCTCTGTTTTCATTCCTTTTTATCCTCCCTTTTATATTACTGCACTCCCTTGCTGTCTTTCTCTTGTCCTTGTCCTTCCCATCTTGTAAGATGGGAAAAAGAGATGGGGGCAGGGGAGACAGAGAAAGAAAAATAAACCATCACAACAACAACCAAAAAACCCAAACCTAAAACTCATCAGCTCATAAAAAAAAAAAAAAAAAAAAAACAAGCTTGGTAAGAAGCCAAGATCAACAGACCAGCAAGCCCACTCATTGTTCTTTATCGTTTTGGCTCTCTTCCAGTCCCTCTAGGTTTCTGTCTCTTTCCAAACTGCTTTCTGCATTCTCACATATGTTATAGAAAGTACAATGATTTCTGAGAAGTACTTCAATTTATAACAGCTTTATCTGAAAAAGAAGTTGTCCAGTTTGTAAAGGAGATGAGGGGAGTTTGTTTCTCTGGCTCTCCTTAGTGTTTGAGTGTAAACTCTTATTCTTAGCAGAAGATCCATGTGTGCATAGTATCACTGAAGGAGAAATGGGTGCCTTGCATTCAATTAGTAGGCATAATTATCTGTAAAACTGTTTGGGTTTGGAATTGCTCTGGCAGCACAATAAATATTTAAAATCCAGCACACATCAGACCTGCCAACATCTTTACAGTGAGCACAGAAATTCAACTTTGCATTTTGTCACAAAAATGATCCATTTTTCCAATGCAGCAGGAAAACAGTAAGGTGATGGTATAAAAAGCAGTGATGTGACTGATTTTATCTGTGGTTTTAATAGAATCTTACCAAATGTAATAAATTTTGAAAATTACTGATAGGATCTGCAGAGTTACTAGAATACTTCAACCCCTCTGATCTATGTGGCTGCAGGTTGGAAACAAGTTCATAACTTAAGAGCTTAAGCCATAAAAGCTTAATTAATTTAATCATTATAGGAATAACTCTCCCAGGTTAAAACAAAAAGGCCAAGCTCTATCTTTGATGTGTAATCATGCCCCTTTGCACTGCACTCTGGATCCTGCAGGAGCAAGGTGCTCCAAGGCTTGGCACAGACTGAGCTCTGCCTTCCCTGCTGCTGGATGTGCCAGGAACTGGCAGGGACACACCAGGACACTTCCAAGGGGAAGCTGCAGCCAGTCTGCAGCTCCTCAGGGCCACTGGTGCTGCTGGGGTGCAGGGATTTCACAGGAGACATTTTCAGACGTGAGACCAGCACAGGAACATCCTCAGCCTACAAAGGACCCACCCTGGCTGCTGCTGCTGCCACTTCACATCTCGCTGGCCATTCCCACAGAAGTACAGCCAGGCTTTGTGGAAATCACACTTCAGAGCTGGGAAAGTATCAGAACCCAGGAAATTCCTCTGGCTGCCCTGGAGGACTCGAGCCCCTGCCCAGGGGGCTCAGAGACCTTGGCACAGAGCCCAAGACACCTGTGCCTTTGATTTAGCCCTTGGAAAAAACAATTACCAACCTTATATGAAGAGTTACAAGCCACGAAAGTTTACGTAGAATGATAGTGAATTTATCCCAGAGTGAAAAATAGATTTTTGGGGTTTTTAGAATGGGGGTTCAGGGGGCAAGATGGAGGGATCTGGGCATGTCCAGCCTTTCTCCTTCTTCTTCTTGGCCTCCATCTTCTGCTGTGATGTTGCCACTTTTAGGTTGATTTAGAGTAGAAGCTCACTGTCTAACACAGGTGATAGGTATTGGGAAGTAATTGTAAATATTGTGTACGTAATTTTTAGTATAAAAAGATAAAACTGCCCTGGGAGCAGGGGGAGTGTCTCTGTCTGACCTGCTAAGTGGACCTCAGCTGGACAGGAGAAAGAATTTTATAGATAAGAAACAATAAACAACCTTGAGACTGAGAACTGAAGAGCTCTGACTGCTGCTTCGAGCACCAGGCTGGGGAAAGAGACTTTCTAACACATCTCAGGGACACTGTGAGCAGCTAAAGCCCTGAGAGGAAAGGACCTGGGCATGCCAGGCACTGACTTGAGTGTCATTCTCAAAGAATTCATAGCAGCTTGGGGCTGCTGGGGAAATCAGGTGCCACTGCATCAGGGGGTTTGCCTCAAAAGGTGAGAACAGCAGCAGACATGGTGGTTGGGTGAGCAGCCTCACAGCACCACTGCTTGGGAGTCCTTTATATTTGGATTATTCAGGGACACTCATTGAGCTTTCAGTCTGGGATTAGTCTCTGAGAGAATGCAAACATGCACTAGGGCATGAATGTATTGATACAATCATGGATTTTTCAAGACTGTTGTTTTCCTTTCTTCTTTAATAATTATTCTGAAGTGAACTGGTCATTTAAACAAAAAATTCCATAGTCCAAGAGGTCACCTAATATTTAAACAGAGATGGAAACATGTGTGTTGAAAACTATTTGAAAAAAATCTAAATCCTCAAACTTTTCTGGGTATTGTGTTTCAAATTATTTAACATTTTTGTTCTTATTGATAACATCAATCAGACATGTAAATATGAGAGATAAGCCCTGCTTATTCTTAAATGTGTTACAAGATATGCATCTTTAGTTGAAGAAGGAATGTTGTTATCAAGTCCTGAGTGCAAACCCAGAGACTGTGAATGGGAAAAGAAGCCAAAATTGTGCTGAGACTGAGAGAGGCTGATTTAGACCAGTTCCAAGCAGAGACAAACCAAATCACCCGAGTGTAGAACTGTGACAAATAAATAAATAAATAATGTTTAAAGCTTCTGTATACCCCAGCTGCCCCCATGCTTACTCTTTAGGAGTTTTGCATCTGTAGTTGCAGGAAGCTTTCAGAGAGACATCTAATTAAATTCTCACTTTGACTCTTAATTTCCATTGCTTTTAGTGCCTCCCCAATATGAACAACAATGCGAGAAAGCTGCTCATTTGACTTTCAGATCTGGGCTGGAAATGTTCAGGTTTGGGGTGCAGTCTGCCTTTCAGTGGCAGAATTGTTGTCACCATTATTAATGACGACATTTTCTCTCTTCACAGGTTCTAACCATGCCCACCATGATCATGGCACATAAATATTGCAGCCTACAGAAAGGCAGATTTACAGGTTTAAGATTTATACTGAGCGCAGTTCCTCAGTGAAAATTCAGACTTTTGCGGAGGAGGTTATTTTGGGATTGTTGATTTGTTCCTTGAAAATCTGCCTGATGAGCAGTCCTGACACAGTTGCAGAGCTGTGCAAGGCAGTCTAGCAAAAATAACAATCACTTCACCTGGAATGTTCAACATGTCCTGGTTAAATGCTTCTGTCTCAGGTGCCCAAAAAAGGTTTTCTCTACTCCAAGTCTTTGTTATTAATTCTGTAATAATTTGGTTACACAAACCCATAAACTTATATATATGTGTGTATCTAAGTTTATATATACAATAGGAAGGGATATATATACAAAGGAAGAGATATTTGTAAAATCAAAGCACCAATATTTTGTCTTGCTTGTGGATTAAATGGATCAAAGTTTGCCAGGCCTCGGAATGATGTGAATTCCAGAGAGGCCAAGGAATCTGCTGGCTGTTTGGTAGCGAAGGTTAAAGAGAAGATAAAACGTGAAGCAAGTAGCTTGGGGGACCTTGAAAAGGGAGGGATTTGTAAAGGCTGCTTGCTGGTACAGATACAGCTACATGTGATAAGCCTAGTTTTATGTCTGTATTTACACATTAATTGTAATTCATCTATGGCATAATTAAAGAGGCTCGATACAGGGTTTTATCCAAGCATCATTGCATCAACAATAAGCTGAAGACTTTGGAGTACAGGCAGTGGATTCACTTACAATGCTGTGATGGCTCTGATTGCCTGGGGTTTGTGGCAGGCAACTTTCTTGTTTAAGGACTCTCACTGCAGCTTTTCAGAGATTCATGTGCAGAGATTTATTATACAGAAATGCAAATTTAAATGAGCATAAAGTGAACAACCTAGAAACCCACATTATTATTACTTATTCTTACTACTTCTCTAATCACTATCAAGCATCTGTAATGCCACAAATATGTCTCCTGAAGCTGTGTAAAAGGAGAGGAGCATCTAATGAAAGAAAGGCAAAGAGACAGACTCTAAAAGCTCATTAAGCTGCTGGGTATTTGTTGTATTTCAGGCATGTAAGCAATTTCATTGGCTTCACTGAGATTTCTGGAGTAGATCCACAGAGCAAAACTGGATAAATGCTATTTCTTACCCAGTTAATAGTCACAGAGGAAACAAAGGGAGAACAAAAGGAAACTGTGTAAATAGGACATCAGAGAGGGCAAAAAAGGGAGTTTAGGGAGAGGTGAATGGCACAGTCAGAGGGGCAGAGCACATGACAGGAGTTATGCAGAAAGGGCACACCAGGACCTCAAAGAGGACAAAGAGAGATTAACCTCAGCTACAGCATCCTCCAAATGCCAGCTGATAGCAATTGTGTCCATGGTGCAGGGAACCTGGCAGTGCTGATCCACACATCTGCAAATGGCCATGCGCTTTACATTCCACGTGCAATTTGTTCTGGCTATTTCTAATCTGGTCCTTAAAAAAATCATGGGTCTGGTTTTGGCCAAATATCTCTTTCTGTAGTCTATCTGCTTCAGACATTTCTCTTAATAGAACAGAATAGAGTAGGATAGAATAGAATGATCATTCTGTGAGCTATGATCTATTTATCTTGAGCAAAGGCATCCTTTCTTTCCATTGATTTAAACTATGGGCTACAATAAATTGTAGCCCATCCCCTTAATTAGTACTCCAAAAATACATTTAGAACCACTTCCACATCAAAATTAAAACTGAATATTCTGTGGAAGTGCAAGGCTAGCAGAGCCAGAGTATCCATGAGCCACTTTATCCTACTCCCAGCTCTCTCCATGTCCTAAGAGCATAAACCTCAGATATTTTATTTCTCTTGCTTCCATGTCATTATCTTTCTCTAGATCTGCTCATTTTGCTCTGTTTCTCTGGCCTTTGTTCAACGAGACAGTTTTTAAACATCAGTCCCTTCCTCATTCACTGTTGCACACGAATCGTCCAACCTTGTTGTCAGTTCTTGGTTCACTGGTAATAAATATAGATTAGAAATTTTGTTATTATTTACAAATCAGCAGTATGTGTACAAAACTCTGTGTGCATGAACAGATGGATGCCTGTTATATCCAGAGGCATTGTTACATTCAAGACTTCCTTATCTGTGGGATTTTTAGGGGTTTTTGGTTTGGTTTTATTTCTTTTCGTTTATTTCTTTTTTTTTTTCTCTAACAAGGCAGACTGAGCTACATATAAGAAAATACTGGTACAGTAACAAAGGTTAAATAATTAATATAAAAATATCTATTCAGAGGCATACAGTGATTTACATTCAAACCCCGAATATTTAAAAATTAATAGAAAATATTAGCATGTTAATAATTGAAATCACAGGAATGTATAATGAGATTGCACTTACTGCAATATATTAACCATTATCTGCAGCCTGATAGGAAAATGTTTAACCTCAGAATAAATAGGATGTGCATTCTCTAAGCCCCTAAGGCTTTGTTACTATTAAACCAACGTGATCCTTGCAAACATGTACACGCACACATCTTGTGGAATCAGAAATACAACATGTACTCTCATTGCAATTTCCTTTGTCTGAAAATAGTCCTTTTATCTGTAAATCTGGGAGGGAAAAATGAAAGCACTGAAGAGTGACTTAACTACAAAAGAATGCAATAAAATTAGCACTACATGAATGTCATTTTTCTGGGTTCTTCACTGTTTCACATACTGTTTCCTTTATCTTTCAGGAAATTCTGGTGTAGCAGCTCAGCAATCTCACAGCAGAGACAACATAATGACTTTTTTTGGTCAAATGGTTTATGACTTCACACCTACACTGAGAGCTTTAACCTCTACCCATATTTATATTTGTCCTCTATTTCTTCAATTCAAATGTCCTTTCAGAGAAGATTGGTTTCATGCAGAGAGTAGATAAAAATCAGAGCCCATACCTCACATGCAATAAATTCGTCATATTTATGTCCCCAACACTGGTGAGTTAGAGGGAAAAAAAATCAGCTTTTAGTCCCTAACATTTAATTCATATTCTTCTTACAGCTAAAATTGTAAAAAGGAGCTGGGAGGAAGAAGGGGATGTTTAGTTTGGTTTTTATTCCCTTCCAGTCTGTGTGTTTTTCAGAGCTACAAACATTGAAATATTCATATTAGGAAGGTTGCTAAGTTGCTGTGGCCCAGAATGATGAGAAAAAGAGTGACAGGATGATTACAAAGGGTCTGGTGCAACTGTGTTTGTTAAACAGGGAATAGAGCTAAAAAATCCAGCAATGCAGAGCTCCAGACACTGCCCAGGCATGGACATGAGGAGGTTGGAGAGTCTGGTGTTGCTGCTACAGCTGGAAAACTCCTTGAGCAGCTGGGTCTGGTGATGAGAATGCTCTATGGGACAGGGCTGGGGCTGCCCAAGAGGGAAACAGCCTGCTCTGGCCTTCAGGTGCCAACTAAATCCTCATAGCAAAAAGCAGGCAAAGGAACACATGCAATTAGAAAATGAAAATTTATCTTTCCATCATAAATGTAGCAGTGTGGAGAGTTTTGCCCACTAATCCCAAGTAACACTTTTAGGAGTTTACAAAGACATTTAGCACCAGGCTCGGATTCAGCCAAGAATTTCTGACTCACTTGAGCTTAAAGAAGTTCCAAAGACAGCACTCCCAGGCCTTGTTGAGTCAGAGATGCCACCGTACCTCAAAAAGTACATCTTAAGAATATTAAACAAAAACAATAATAAAGCCAAGTTATCTGGTTGGTTTCAATCCTTTGTTCTTATCTTTCCTAAGCACAGGAATGCCTGCACGTGTTTTTCAAGTTCTGAGTAAACTTCATACAGGAAAATACGGGGCAAAAATGGTCTATAGACCACAAGGGATATAAATCCTTTATGGGTTCAGTATGGATTTATTCTATTTGAACATCTGACCCTGTTATGAAAGATTTACATGGAGGAGTAAGTCAAGTATAATCATTTTCAATGATCTGGAATTACTCAGCCTATGTGAAACACTTGTTTATTGCTCTGTTGATGTTTATGTGAGAAACTAATAGATTTTTCTTGAAATATTAATGTGGAACAATAGAAAGAAGTGAAAAAATATCTGGTTTGTGCTGTTCTGTGTTAAAATTAAATGCTGCATCAAAGGCTAGTGTGTTTTGTCAGTGCTGGGAATGAAATGCCTCTGCCTTTCACTGTCCCCACACCCAGCCCTGTCTCAGCAGCACTGGGGGCTTGGTGTGGCAGAAGGTCAATGTTTGCAGCTCAGTGTTGTGACTTCTGAAGGTACTGAGGAAATCTTGGGGGTTTAGAGAATTTGATCCCTCCTATCTGTGAGTCCCTCTTAATTTCTGATAAGCATGGCTGAAATTCATTTTCCTCTCCTAAATTATGTTGACTGCTGTATTCCTGTGTTGTGCCAAACTCCTTGTTGTGCTTTGAGATGAGAGCAGAGTAGACTTTGCTGTCATTAGACATCAATGGCATTACTTAAGACACAGAGACTTTTCTTTCATCCTGTTGCACCTGATGTTTTTCAGAGTGTGTGTGACCAGAGGAAAAACACCCCATGCTGAAGATGTCTAAGGAACCTGACAGTGTAAGAGCAGAGTCGCTGATGCTCCTCAGTTCCTGCACTTCAGGGAAGTGCAGTGCTGGTAAATCAAAGTATTGAGCTGAGCTGGGCCATTTTGTTTACCAAAGGTGCACATCCTCTTCTTTTCCTCTGTCAATTGACTAAAGCTGCCTTACTGCTACTTGTAGGACTTTGTCAGTTACTAACCTCTGGACTTTCTCTTTTTAATGGTTTTTATTTTGAGCTGGTTTTACTGAAAGTCACAAAATCCCAGAACCACTGAGGTTGGAAAATCCCTCCCAGCCCATGGAGTCCCAGCTGTGCCCGATGCCCACCTTGTCCCCAGCCCAGAGCCCTGAGTGCCACCTCCAGCCCTTCCTGGGACACCTCCAGGCATGGGCACTCCAACACCTTCCAAGGCCTGAGCACTCTTTCCATGGAGAAATTCGTCCTGATGTCCAACCTGAACCTCCCCTTGAGGCCATTTCTTCTTGTCCTGAAGAGAAGACAGAGAAAATAAGGAGTCCTGCTCTCCTTTGTATCCTCCCTGCCTGAAGATATACAGTCCCTAGAACCCCTATTCCATCCAAAAAAGGGAATTTATCCTGAAAAGGTTTAAAATAGATTCTTAAAGTGTAAAATTCAATCAGTTAGAGGTCAAATTATAAGGAAAAAATGTTAATATGAAGGAAAAGTTCAGTATCCTCTGAAACTACATGAAGGACTAAACAGATGTGGGAGAACAGATGTGAATCCTGAGGGCCCTGGATGTGGAGACAAGATTATTTTAGGTAAATAAAGGCAGGTGCTAGAGGTTCTCTAAATGTGGCTTTGTGCTGGCCAATGTGAGGAATCAGGATAAGCAGCTGTGAGTGCCTGGAGTTCCTCTGATACAATCAGCTCACAGACTTATCTGAAGGGTTTCCAAATGCCAGAGCACCAGCACAAGGACATTAAACTCTTAAAAAGCCAGATATTCAATGAATTAGAATTTAAAGACTGGAATCAGATGTCAGAAAACCATTGTGGAGAAGTAAATGATATTTAAAGGGCAAGTGGTAAAGAAATATCACTAAATAAAAATGTGAATTCCTGTAATAAACCTGAAACTGCTGTGATTTTTAATAATCAGAAAAATAAGAAGGAACAGGTACATGAGCACCTGGGAAGACAGGCTGGTGGCTCTGTGATTTTTGGTGAGTTAAATCATGGAGAAAAATTGGTAGGGAGAAAAGCACCAGGGAGCCAAGCTGCATCTCACAGCCATAGCAAGGGAAAAAGAGTTGGGGAAAACATTTGCACACAGTAGGACAATACAATGGGAGAAATGTCAAGGAAATTAGTCATGATTCCATGATGCAAAGAACTCTTTTATTGTACACCAGTTAATTTATATATATACTCTATTTTCAATTTCTTTATACTGAATTTTCCAAGCCACGCAATCGTCCCACTTGTTTCATTGCACTGCTTTAATTAACAGCAGCACAAAAACATCCACTTCTGAGTAAATCCCTGTATAAACAGCCTCAGATTTAAATGCTTATCTTATATCAGATTATTGACAGGTTTTGCTAAATTGGTATAAATGGATCTGGGAGCATTTCCAGAGATTATAGGGATTCAGTTCATGCAGTGTGTGCTTAAATACTTATATGTGTGCTTATCAATAATGTGTGTATATATCCATGTATAGGGGCCTCACTGTATTAGACACTTCACAGTGCTAATTAAGATTTTACTGTGAAGTAATCCTTGTCATAATTTTTCACTACTCAGAGATTTTTCATTTGAAAAGAGAAAAAAAAAAAGCCAAAAAAGAGACAAATATATTTGCCAAAAATTCATTTTGCTCTACTATGAGCTACCAGATAATTTTGATCTTCAACTATCTAATCATACTTCTACGCTAGGAAAAGAAATAGTAAAATATTATTTTATATTTTCCTTATTTTGTTTCTTTCAAGCAGAGCTTCAGGTTTTCAAGACAAAGTTAGCTCACATTTGAAATAATTACTATTCCAAATATTTCAGATAGGAACACGACCACCTTCCTGTCTTGTGATTCAGAATCTGTGATTTTATTCCAATCTCATTGTTTCAATTATACGGAATTATGGATTTAATGTCCTTAATGCAGATATGCTTCAAGTATCTTGATCCTCCACCCCTTCTCCTCTGCAAAAATGACTTAGAAATGATAGAAGCCATGGGCTTAATTTTAGTACCTTACCTAGCTCATCGAAGACCTGAATTACAGAAAATTCCAAACCCCGATGCTCCAAAAATTAACTTCCCATCAAGTGTCTACATCAAAATTTGAGCAAGTGAGGAGGCATCCATGAGAATTAGTTCCTGTGGAAATGGCAGCCTGTGTCTGAGAAGCTGTGAGGATTTCTGCTGAGAGCCGCAGGCATGAGCCAGCCAGCACATATGCCAGCAATAACAGTTCACTATTAATGAAGTGTCTTTTTTTCTGCCCGTAATGAAATTAATTCTTGGCTTTAGAACTCTGCCTCACATCGGGGAAAGTAAATAGAAGATGAGCAGAAATGGCATTTATTCATTAAAATTGCAAAGTAGCAATTAAATCCTTTTCTCCTTTCCTTCTGGATCATCTGTTCTGAAGCATCTAAAGCAGGGCCCATCTCGTGGGTCAGGCTGACCAGGTGATAACAGCCCCATTTTGGACCAGCCTCTGACATTTGACATTTGGATTTGTTTGTATTTGAGCAAGTTTGTTTTCAAGAAACAAACCCCCTAGAACAAATCCATGCTAAAGAACAACCTGGAGAAGTCAGGAAGCCCCTCTGTGGGTGGAGGAGGGCTCTGGATCCCCACAGCCAAGCCAGGAGCACACAAGAGGAGTTTAAATGTGTGCTCTGTCCCAGAGAACAGGGCTTCTCATCTCAGCCATCACAAACCAACAGAGATCCTGAGCTGGGCATCTCCTGCCTCGTCAGTGCATCTCAGATCCAACCCCAAGCTACTCCTCAAGAGATTTTGTGAGGTGTCCAGGAAGGATCCCAGCCCCTCAGATGTCCATGGGCAGAGGAACCAGAGCAGTTTGCTGACAGTCCTCATGCATCTGATATTCAATGTTACTGGAACACTTCAGCCAAAAGCGCTTGTCAATGGGAGTTAAGTGTCATCATCCTCATAACACACTTCTGAACACAAGTGCAAAACAGGGAAGGCATTTTTGAGATCACTCAGCTCCTGTGAAGCCCTGCCAGGACGCAGTCCCGTCACAGTGAATGTTTCATTAGCAACATCTGTTCTTTTTGACATCCCATTTTCTACACTTCCTTCCACTGTTCTCCCAGTGACATGGATCTGGCACAGCCACTTTGGTCTGCCCTTTAAACCTTCCCTGTTCTAAGGAATGTCTTTTTTATTCCCTGGTAGACACTCAGATGGTGAAAGGGGCATACAGGACACCAACAACAAATTGGTTCCATAAGTAGCTGCTGGTGTCCTGCAGTGAGTCAGTCTGAGCTGGATGAATTAAAAAGCCCAAGGTGATGCTCCTCTGCCTCTCCCCCCACATCATTTGCTATCATTCCATATGTTCCATCCTCTTCAGAAAAGGTACGTGTCAGCCTAAAATAATTAAGAATTCATCTCCTTTCTGGGAATGACAAACATGCCTTATGAAGATGAGGAGCTCACAGTGTGACAAGGATAATTTATCTCATTACTCACATATCAATCATGCAACAGGATAAGGCAAAGGCATGGACAACAGACCACAGGTGAAGAGTTAAATGGGATAATGACACAATTAATATATTACCTATTAATACAAAGCCAGCTTCCCCTGCAGCCACATGGGCAACAATCTGAAAAAAGTACCCAAACAAGCAGCAGAACTGAATGATTTTACTGCTGCCCAGTAAATCATTATAAGCTACACTAGTCATAACATACTGGAATCTTTCTGCCGTGTGATATTTTACCTAAATAATAAGTCTGAGATTGGTTTAATAGTTTATTGCTGAAACACTAATTTAATTAAAATATTCTCGGCGCTCTCCTGCAGTAATGCAGTGTGGATTTGTATCTACATTCTGCCTGGGGTCTCAGTGAAATTGCATCAGACTTGCCATGTGTGTGGCAATCTAAATCTACAAATGTAAATGCTGAAGCTCCTTGCCTTACCAATTTTTCATCACATCCATCAAAATATTGCATGATAGCATCAGCCTTTTGAAATGGGAGATCTGAAAACTTCAATTTGGTTTTTTAAACAAGGAATTTGTTGAGATACACTGCTCCTCAAATAATACTTTGATACTGATGGATTTTGATTTCTTCTTTTTTGTTTCTCTCTTTTCTAGTTAAATAAATTTTACCAAGAGATCTCCAATCAGTCTTCTGTCTCTAATGTCCATTTTCTCAGTGTTGAGGCATACAGAAAAGCACTGCAGATGTGTATGGAAAGCATATGGAGACAGGGAAATAGCTGTTACAATACAACATCAGAGGAAACCACCACGATGCTTAAATGGGAGCTGGGAGCTCAGAATTCAGATCTGCATATCAGGAGCTACCCAAAACCCCTGACTTTGTGTTGTATTTATTAGTGGGTGCTAAATGATGGTACAGGCAGGGAAGAGCAGCATTTGCCTTTCTTGGCATCCATAAAGGCTCAGCAGCAGCACTCATCTGTATTAATGGCCAATACAAAACCTCCTGAATTACCCAAAGGCTTAGGATCAGGCCCTGGTATTAAAAGTGCTTTATATTTTTTGAAATCACTAGTTAATAAATAAGGGGCCAGCAGATGCTCCAAGAAAACAAAGCAGTATAGTCCCTGGGATTTATTAACCAATAAAACTTGTTGTTATTGTGAACTGCAAATGGTTTCCTCTGTGCAGCTCTTTACATCAGTTTTTAACAGCTCCTATAGAGAAGAAATCCTTTTTCATTACATTATTGGTGTACCTGGCCCCAGGTAAGTGGACAGAGAAATGTGGGAACATCTAAACTGCTGAGCCCCAGAGGGCAGAAGAGTGTACACAAGGAAGTGCAAACAACCAGAACAAAGCCCACACTCTGGAGAAGAGGAAAATTAGCACTTGTGACAGGAACAAGTCTCCTTTTCAGCCTCCTATCTCTGTTGGAGACAGAGATAGCCAGGCTGGTGGGAGGGGAGCAGGGGACAGAGTGTGACCAAAGCAGAATGTCCTGCACTGCCTGATCACACCTCACACAGGGTGGGGAGAGCTGGGGTTTGGCACCTTTCCTGAGACAAGGCATAATTTCCCTTGAAGGAATGTAAAACTGAGTGACTCAAATGGTGAAATTTGAGAAATCTCAAAAATAGCCCAAACACTCACAAAACAAACCCCTCTCTCAAACTTCTCCACATCTCTAGGGTACTTTAACCCCTTAATCCACCACCTAAGCATGACTAACTTCCTCAATGGAGGACAAAACTTTGCCTCTCACCTAACTGACCTTTCCTGATACAAAATACTAGGCCCAGAAGGACTAGCCAACCTACAACTAACAGCAACAAAAACTGCCACTACCCTCCATTCCAGCTTTATCAAAGCCTACTTAGGACCATTCACCCTATCCATTCTCATCATCCTCATATCCACATACAGAAACAACCAATGGCCCTCAATCTTCATAAAAATCACCAAATCCTAAATATCATCAATTTGAGGGCAAAAGAGTGTAGAGGGCAAAACAGTGTACACAAGGAAGTGCAAACAACCAGAACAAAGCCCACAGCCTGGAGAAGAGGAAAATTAGCACTTGTGACAGGAACAATCCTCCTTTTCAACCTCCTGTTGGGCTGTTGGAGACTGAGATAGCCAGGCTGGTGGGAGGGGAGCAGGGGACAGAGTGTGACCAAAGCAGAATGTCCTGATCTGCCTGATCACACCTCACACAGGGGGAAGAGCTGGGGTTTGCCACCCTTCCCGAGACAAGGCACAATTTCCCTTGAAGGAATTAAAACTGAGTGACTCAAACGGTGCCAAGCTTCAAAGATTTAAAACGTTGAGGGAGGATGGAGAAATGTTAATGCACAGCCAGCCCCATAAAAATAAAGATGATAAATTTCTCCTCAGTTTGCAAAAGATTTGGGAATTAGAATTATGTCTCTCAGTCATTTCGCCTGCTTTTTCTCATTCCTTTTATTAACACATTAAATAATGCCACTCTGGGCAGATCACACAGTGGCAAAGGGTCTGGAGAGGTGATCTTGGGTAGTAAAACTGGATAAAAAACAGTCACCATGCATGCATGGGCATTTCTGCGCAAAATATTCTTCCTCAAAATTTGGATTAAAAGGCAAAATTGTGTTCCCAGAAGAGGAAAATTGAAACATTGTTTCAATTATTTCAAGAATGCATTGGGTTGTTTTGTCTTTTGAATGTTTCACTTGCATGTTATTTATATTTCAAACCACAGTGTATTTTGTTTTCATTAGAAAAAGTTGACACATCAGCAGCTTGAAATCATTTTTTCAGTATTTTTCCTGAAGCAAGAAGTTCAAAAATGCTATTTTTTTCCAACAGTTACCATTTTCCAAAGGAGAAAAGAATTCTCCAAAGCTCTATTTCAGCACCATCCTGTGCAGCCTGACACAGCTTGATCCAAAGGCCACTGAAGTTAATGAATTACTTTTGCTGGGTTTGGTAATTTGGGGGTGAAACATTTCACTGACAGAAAGAGACGGAAATTCTACTGTGATAAAATGAACTGGACACTGACCTTTGGCCAAAGAGGAGTAGAAGTACTCACAACTCAGAAAAGCTCTGAGCTTAGAGAACAGTGGCAAAGCTGGTTCTAGACTCCAAGTGTAGATGGCAGGAGTTCAGCAATTGCACCTGTTAAATCTGCACCCCTGACCTGTGTCCAGAGAGCCCTGGAGGGGCAGGGAATGGAGCTGGGCAAGGGGCTGGAGCCCCAGCAGGGGCTGAGGGAGCTGGGAAGGGGCTCAGCCTGGAGAAAAGGAGGCTCAGGGGGCCCTTGTGGCTCTGCACAAGTCCCTGCCAGGCGGGGACAGCCGGGGGGTCGGGCTCTGCTCCCAGGAACAGGGACAGGAGCTGAGGGAACGGCCTCAGGCTGGGCTCAGGGTGGGCACAGCAGGAATTTCCCCATGGAAAGGCTGCTCAGGCCTTGGCAGGGGCTGCCCAGGGAGCTTTGGAGTGCCCATGCCTGGAGGTGTTTAAGGAAAGACTGAACATGGCATTCAGTGCTCCAGGCTGGGTTACAAGGTCACACACAGGTTGGACACTTTTCCAGCCAAAATCATTCTGAGATTCCCTGTCTGACGTGAAGTGTCTCAAGGAATGGGGAGTGAAAGAGCTTCTGCTTGTGTTTGAGGGGATGCCACAAAAATGCCACTGCTGCCTTTTTCAGAAACAGCTCCTTGAATGTTCCCAGCTCTCAGGAGTGTGTAAGTGTAAAACTGGTACTTGCCCGGTGGAGAGAATTGATTGGCAATCAAAACCATTCATCTAGGAATTATGGCTACACCAGACTCGTGTGGCTTCTGGTGAAAATACAACTTGTCTTGTTGAACTTCCTCTCATTGGCTTCACCATATTATTTGCAGTGTTCTGTATTTTCCTCCCTGTGAATTGCAAGGGTTTGTGCTGTAGCTGCTTTTCCTTAGCAGCATCCAAATCCCCTGCTTGGCTTTTCCTTTCATGCAAAGGCTTTTCCTTGTTTACAGTGCTTTCTTGGCTGCCACTGTCTCACAGCAATGCCCTGTGTTGCCCCAACCCCTGCTCAACACCCAGGTGCTCCTCTTGTTCAAAGCAGCAAAAATCCTCTGTGGGAACCACCCACATGCTGCTTCTTGACCTAAAGGAGCCTGGAGATGGTCTGGCTACAGCTCCTTGTGGCTGACGTCTGATAATGGGAATAACCAGGAAAAACTGAGCCACACCCACTCATTCCACTTGCAGAAAAACCAGCACCATCACAAAATCACTATTACAGAAAACACCATCACAAAAGCATCTCTGGTGCTTTCATAGTAGATATGAAATACCTTAAAAAGGTATTATTATTATTAATTATTACCCTAAAAAGGTATTAAAAGTGGAGAACACTCAGAGTTAGCAGCAGTTAAACATCTGCTTTCATGCATGTCCTGAGTCAAAGATCATACGGAATGAGCTCAAAAAAGTGCACAAGTCCAGTTATCCCAGAATCATAATTATGTGAAAATTCACTAGGAAAATTCAGTATTTGGTCAAACTGCCCAGCTTGCAATTTTGCCACAAGATTTACACTTGGGCCAGACCTCCCACTGAAGCTTAGATCAGTTTTCAGGTTTACATAAAATTGCTGTGGTGATTCTGAGGGCTTTGTGCTTTGTAATTCTAGGTATTAGATTGTCAGCTTGTAGAAAACTGTACAGCTCAGCTTCACTGGTTTTGGTGAAATGATACTTATTTACACCGGGTGAAAATCAGCCTGGAATGTATAAGCCTACATGAGTGAGAACAAAAGGGTTTCATAATCCAGAGTTTGCAAAACAAAAAAGCCCTCTACTTTGCACAAAGAACTTTGGATTTGAATTATTTCATGCAAAGTGAGCATAGCTGGCTGCACAGACACTGAAGCCTGTGCTTTTGGCTTGCCAAACTCAGAAGGCTTACAGACCTGTGAGAGGAATCCCTCCTAATAATTCTTAGAATAGATTCTTCTCATATTTAGAACAAAACTAGCTCTGGGAGAAAGGCAAGCAAAACCCAGCTGTGGGTCATTCATTACTTGTATTCATAGAATTATTAAAGCATAAAACAAGAAAAAAAAATCATCCCTCAACAGACCAGTGGGGAATTGTTATCATCTTACTAGGGGCCTCTAGAATAGCAGGATTTAAGGAATAAAGGGGGCTTTTTAAAATTGAAAATTGCATGTCTGGTAAGCAGAGACTTTCAAGGCAATGAACAAAGGCAGATGGAGGATGTTACAGCCCTGTAGGATCGTGGCTGCAGTGCACAGACTGAACAAAACAAAAAACTATCACCCAAAAGGCAGTGGCCAAAATAGCATATATAATGGCCAGGTACATCTGGCTGGTATCTTAGCACAGGGGCACAAAAAGGCACAAAGATGTTTCATCAGCTTGGCTCCCTTCCTCTTTCGAATCCAATGGACTTCAGAATTCTTTATTGCCAATTTTCTTGGAGGTGCTATCTCCCAGGGAGAAAGAGTGGGAGAGTTTCTTCCCAGGCAAAATAAAAAACAAGAGCCCAGCTCTGTCACCCTCAGTGGGAGATTGTGTTCCCTTTCTCCCCATGGGCTCAGCCAGAGACATCCTGCCTCTCCCAGAGTGTCCCTCTGGCTGATACTGCTCCTTGTCTCTGGCACAAACTCCACTTCTCATGGCACAGCATGATTCAAACTAAGAATTTCAGAAGGAGGAAAATAATGGACTCTGTTGACTTTTAAGTTGCCATGTTAGTGAAATTCAGGCACAAGAGACCCACAGTCACAGACAGCATGAGCTGATTTTCATGCAAACACTTGTATTATGAAAATCAAAGCCCCATGTGGCAGGCTCTCCAAGGCCTGTGCAACCAGGGACATGCATTAAAATGCCTGTAGGAAGGACTATTTATATTGGAATGATATGCCAAACATACAGGGCTTTTGAAAACCTGGTTTCATGTGTCAAAATCCAATCTCTTTTAATCTACCTTAAAAAAAACAAAACAGTTGGATTTCCTAAAATGAAACTCAGAAGCCTGTGATTTCTGGCTGGAGAGGCAGCAACATTCTCCCAGCAATTGAGTCAATTCTCTTTAAGAGTCATGACTGTTTGCATAAATAGAAATGACACTTTATAGGTAAATCCTACCCAGTGTGGAGTCCATTCATTTTAAATGTTATGCTCAAAAGGCCACAGCAGCATAATAATGTGAAGGCAGGCATGGAGCCTCCAATAAAGCTGCCCCCACTGGGTCAGTGCCATTGCATGGTGTGCTCTGGGTAGTTACAGAGTGATTAGTCACTGGGTGGTCAATCAGAGCCCAGCCTGTCTGTCAGAAGTATCAGACCTGAAGGCCACAGGTGTGAATTTTATAGAGTTGCTCCTGGTCTCCATTCTCAAAGGGTGTAATACCTATGTGCCTTGATGAGGAAGCTGCTCTCATTCACTCAAGCATTTCTTAAAGTGACTCTTCTGCACACAGCATCTCACATGTTGGGTATTTATTAACAGTACTCCCCTGGTACTCATACCTCAAGGCAGAACTGTACTGGGTTTGTTTTTTTTTCCTTCTCTCCTGTGGTCATGGAGACAATGCAGTAGGAGCTCTGCTGCTTACAGTTTTCCATTTACACAATCTTATCGCTTGATGGCAGATGGTTTGGGGGAAACTTAGGGAGAAAAGAGCTCTGCTAATGTCACCATTGTATCTTGAACTTTAGTCTTTCCCCACTGCATGTTATTTGTTAGCAAAACATGGACAGCAGAGCAGCAGAGCAGCCTGCCTGAACTGTGAGAGCAGCTTTCCTCACCCAGGGAGACAAACCACAAATAGCTGTGTTTTGTATATCAGATGGAAGAAAAACAACCAAAACAGCCACCCAGCTACCCCAAAACTCTCCCTTTTAGTAGTTCTGCAAATCATAGAGTCAGTAAATGGAGAAAACTTGTTATATTATTGACTCTAAACATTAATCCAGCACCACCATGTTCATCACTAAACCATCTTCCCAAATGTCACATCCCCTGCCTTTTGAACTCTTCAGGGATGGTGGTTCCACCACTTCCCTAAACAGCCTGTTCCAAAAGTCAGGGGTTAAATGCTTCCTAGTAACAAACTCAAATATAAAAGAATAGGTTTAGAGAAAGGAGTCAAAAATCCTCTTCCCCCGCCCAAAGAAAAAAAAAACAAAAAAAACCCCCCAAAATAAAAAAAAACCCGAACAAAGAAAAACTCCAAAACCAAAACAAAAACAAAAGAACCCCAAAACAAACCAACCAAAAATAAACAAAAACAACAAAAAAACCCCAAAACAAACAAACAAAAATACCCAAAAACCCACATGAGTAAGACCAGAAAAGTTGTGGCACAAGGGACCAAGGGGAGTGGAACGTGCACAAGATTTGCACAGGATTTGCACAGAACAGGCAGCATTCCTTGGGGTGAAACAGCACCAAGGCACAAGTAACCCAGCATGGCTGCAAGTGTGGCCAGTATGGAGCACTACCCACAGCCTGGTGTCTGCACAGAGAACAGAGAGCACCTCAGCCTTGGCAACACCCAGCTGGGCCAGTGCAGAGCTCTCCCAGGGCAGTTAAAGGGTTAAGCACTTCTGGGACACCCCAGGTGTGCCGTCAGGTGCTGCTGCTGTGGCCTCCCTGGGATGAGCTGCTCCTCAGCTCTCGTGGAGCCCAGACACCAGCTCAGCCCCAGGAGGGGATGATGGTAATGCAGCTTTGCAGTTTATGGACAAGTTTAGGTTTCTCCTTTGTGAGCAGCTGGGTTTTTTTGGTTGGTTTGGTTTTTGACACATGGTAACTTCTTTAGTAAAATCCATTAATGGCAAGGAGCTGCCTCAAACAATATTTCTCATCTCTGTTACAAAAGCTTCTGAACTTAATCACAGCATTTTTGTGTTCCCCTGCTATTTCAAACTCATCTTAATGGTTTAGGAATGGTGCTGAAGGCTTCACAAACCTAGGGGGTTTGCATAATTCTTGAGTGTATTTAAACCACATCTCCAAAGCAAGCAAAGTCTGATTTAAATATGTAGGAGCACAGCAGAATTGCACTGATGTCCCAGCAGAGAACTTGAAAGGGACACAAACACCAATCCCATTAAGATACAGAACTCTGCCAGGAGTCCAACCCACTTTTATGAGCTCTGACTGCTCCTTTCAAAGCTATTTTAGCCCAGACAGAGTCAGCACTACTCACCATAACAACTCATGGTTTCATACATGCAGAGGACAGGCTACTTTTGGCATTTTTCTACTTTATGTACGACATTGAATTATTTTCTGGGGATCTTGGGGGAATTTTTCCTGACTGGAGTTAAATGAACTGCAGTAGCTCCTGTCCTAAGCAGAAATTGGTTGTGTGAGGAAATAACAAATCTCTGTAAATTCTCTGGTCCAGTCACTGACAAAACCTGTGGTTTCTGTTTTAGGCAGGACTGGGTTTAGCAAAGTTTGGACTCACTGAACATGTCCAGGCAATCCAAACCATCTTCTAAGGATCACAGGAGGGCTGCAGGGATTCTTCACAGTATTGTGGCAGGACACCAGCACAATCCTATATGTTCATTTTTCTATTTGATGACTGCAGCTGAGTTTTCCCAGTGACATTCAGGAAACAAATCACAGCCTGTTTGGTTTTGTACTGGACTAAAAGTCTATTTTCCCATAGAATTATCCAGTTGACAAATTTTGGCTAGAGGCTCAGAGGAGATTTTTACATGACCAGGAGGAGATTGTTATTGCAGTCAATTCTTTCATGAAATTGTGAAACATGCATCATCAATATTTAATGTGAGTAAAATTATAACTGTTTTGCACTAAAATTCATGTATACAAATTAGCACTAAAGGAGACTCTTCTGCCTTCTGAAAGATTTTAAAAACAGTCTCAGAGTACAAGTCACTTCCATTGAGGGTCTTAAAACTGGAAGCAATTATTTATTGCAGAATACTAATAATATGTTTACACTTAGTGAATGTTTCAAAGAACTGTCAGATGCTTCTCTTTCTCTCCAGAAAAAGACATTTTTCATCCATAAATAAAGATGCAAGAAGTATTGCCATAAATTTGGTGAGCATTGCTATGATTTCCGATCAGGCATGTTCCTGTTAAAAATGGGACAAATCTGACATTCCTTACCAAAGGAAAACAATCTCACAGAAGTGGATGTGTGCTCACTTAGGAGATCTCCAGACCTTCAACTATTCTGTGATTTTATGAATATGAGGAAGAGAAACTCTTTTCTATACTGCCAGGAAAGCCAAGATATTAATTTGTTTTCACACACTCATAATGTTTGGGCTTTTTTATCATCTCAAATCAGAATAAAAACAAAGTTATTAAACATTTCATTTTGATCATCAAAATGTTTCAGACTGACAAAATATGCAGCATTGTACTCTAATAGAGTAACACAATCTTACTAAATATTTCAGTATGCTGAAAACCCCAATGAAGGCAGCATATCCCATGCACCATTTTTATTTATTGTCTTTCTGCATAAACCTTTCCACTGGAAATTGCTCACCCCACAGTTTGCAGGTAGTTTTTGTTGAGGAATACATTTAATGCAAGCAGCTTGGTGGCATTGAGGTGTGAGTGGCTCCAGGATGGACAGACAGGGAAGGTTCTTTAGCAGATTTTTGTGTTTTCCCTTTTTACCTTGCTTTATTGGTTTGGGGGTTTGCTTCATTTGTTTGGTTAGGGTTTTTTTGTGGTTTTGTTTTTTGGAGTTTTTTTGTTTGTTTGGGTTTTTTTTGTGTGTGTGGCTAGGGGTTTTGGGGGGGTTGTTGGTTTTATATTTGTTTGGTTGGGTATTTTTGTTTGGTTCGGTTTTGGTTTTTGGATTGTTTTTTCTTGGTTGGTTGCTTTTGGGGGTTTTTGGGGGTTATTTTTGGGAGTTTGGGGTTTTTTCATTTGTTTTGGTTTGGGGGTTTTATTGGTTTGGCTTTTTGTTGTTTTTTTGGGGGTTTTGGGGGGGATTGTTTGGTTTGGCTTTTTATGTTTTGGAGATACTTGGAGATACACAATTCTATCAAAATGGAGACAAGAAAAGAGAGGAGAAACTGCGGGCAGAAACAGAATGAAATGAGTGGCAGAACAGGCAGCACAAGTCTTCCAGGTAGATTTGCCTTCCTAACCAAATCTTATTTCCCTGCAGCTTCCAGCACCAAGGGACAGGACCCTGGGCTGGGACAGAAAAGGTCATTGCAAGCCACCAAATGAGGGAATATGACAATTCCCTGGACCAGAGGAGCCTGTGGGTAATGGGATTAGCTAACACATGCTGTTCCATCATGCTGTGTGTGTAGCATCATCCCAGAGCTGCTGGAGCAGTGGGAGCAGCTCCATGAATCCTCCCTTCCATGTGTGGATCAGTGCCATGCAAAGCCACATCCATCCACTGCACACTTTCCTATTTTGTTACACAATTCCTTGTTTCTAACAGCCTGCAGCTAAGCCTGGGTTTATTTGTCTTTCTCAATTATCACAGACCACTGCATGCAATAATCCTTTTATACATTCTTGTAATTAAATCATAAAATACGACCAGTTCCTTGCTGAAATGTATATTTATCCAATTAAGAAATAGATAACTACTAGTATTTATCATTAATTACTATCTCCCAGATACAGGGCAGGCATTTGCATTTTATGACATGCCATCAATAAGTAAATGCAGAGCCAAGCTCATCTCCTGCAATTACTAAAGGTGCACCTCACCCAAAACGTGCCTCACTTCAGGCACCTATATTAAATAAATGTGTGCTAAAGAACACAGTGGGGGTGTGGGACACGTTTAGATTGCCAGTGTTGCAGGCAAATCACAGGCATGGCACTCCTGCTGCTGTGCCACTGGTGACCCTGCACAGCTGTGCTCCTTTCCCACCTCCCCTGTGGAAGCTCTCCTATCCCTTAGAGCTCTCCTGCTCCTCAGAGCCCAGTTAGACTGAAGCTGGATAGAGATGTTTTCCTCAGAACAGTGTCAGCCAGCAGCAGTGAAAGCCCTGGGGTAGACACAGTCACACTGAGCAAAACCAGCTTATTTCATTCAGGGAAGTGGCATAAGCAGTTCTGACACCAGCTATCCTCTGCTGTTAAAAGTTGCACCCAAACCAGAGCATTTTTTAGCAGAGCAGCCTGTCTTTTTGGTGAATGGCTGAAAGACTGGGATTCAGTGAATTCTGTCTGCTGCTTTGATTATCAATTTTCCCAGTAAAGACCAGGTAGTGACAGAGGACATGATAAGAGCACTGATTTATTGCTCCCCTCTGCAGCTCTCCCAGTATATATCACAGCAAGCCTTTGCTAAAGGCACTAGCTCAGAGGCCTAAATAAACCCAGTGTTACAAAGTTAGGGCTTTGTCTACACACAACAGTTCAATTTCTTTAATTACATCATAAACTGTATTGATAAAAATGTTCCTTTGCTGCTATAATACACTCTCAAATATTTAATATGCTCGGCTGCTCTGAGGCACCTTCACAGTGGTAGAACTAAAAACATACCAAATAAAAAATGATATCATTGCATTTTATAAGTGGTTCACACTAAATTGGGTTCTTGCAGAGAAGGTTTAAGAGCTAAAACAAACAGGGAAAAGAAATTCTTCTGCAGAAGAGAATGTAAGTAGATAAAAATTAATTTTTGATGTCCACGATGGAGTGACAGGTAGAAGACCAAGTACTACAATACAGAGAAAATAACCTAGTTGTTCCTTCCTAAACAATGGAGCATCATGTGCAAAGAATTCTCTTGGAAAGGCAGACAAACCCACAGAAGCACTGGAAAGTTTTCATCTTGGTCTTTGGAAAGTGAAGAAATCACCCTGCTTTTTCAGCTCAGACTGAAGTCAGAGATAGTCAGAGCTGTCTGAAACTCTTCTTCTTCCCAGAGCCAGACAAGAAGAGAAAGGAGGACTGGCAGGGTAAACTGTGGCTCCTGGAAGTGGCAAGAAAATGTAGGAAAAGATGGAAAATGTAACATAACTCTGTTCTCTCACTGTAATTTAGCCAAACACATCGTGCACCTTGCTTGAGAACTCAGACAAATGCCAGATGATGATAATGAATTTGTACTCCAGCCATGCAAAATCCTTTTTTTCTTTTGTCAAATTTTTAATTAAAAGTACTTCATTTTAAGAACGTGGTTTATCAACATCTTTCAGAAAAAAAATGCAGTCAAAACTGCAAGGCAAACAGACTGTCAGGAAACATTAGGTTATGTGCGCCAATCTGGACACAGTCCTATTGTCACTGGAAGAAAGAAAATCCCAATTTCCCTCCAAGACGAATATTTGGTATACATTGATTCAGAGGAACCAGAATGAGACCAAACTCTGAGACTTCTGCCTTAATTATGATATTTGCTATATCAGAAATCAAAATAAAATTAGAACAGAAACAGTGCTTGGTATCAAGGCTATTTACCAAAAACTTAATCACAGAAAACAGGGTCTCTAAGAAGGAGGAATTTAATTGATCCAAGTGTTCTGATTTGTACTGGATAAGGACCTAGAGGTATATAAACATTGTAGATACTCCCTGGTGAGAAAGAGAGAACCTAACTCAGCCTAAACAACGTTGTGACTTAGAGATTCTCTCTGCCTGTGCTTTTGGATGAATTGTGTGCAGTGTATGCACACCTGGCATGCAGAGACTGAGCTTCCTGAGGAAGGGAGCCACTGAAGAAGCAGAAGGACCCATTGAAAACATTACTGTCCTGTTTATTGGCCAAAGAATTGAAAAATGCTGATAATGTCTTTTTCAGAGTGTTTCATTCATTGTAATGGATTCAAACCCTCTATGCTACTGACTAGCTTAACATCCTTTGACTTCCCAGCTGCACAGTGGGAAGCTTCCCAGCTTCCCAGTTTCAAAACGAATATTTTAGATTCTGATGGTTAGAGTCACCAAGGTGCCTGCTGCTTTCTTCTCTCTTTCACTCCCTCCTTCCCCATCTCTCTTTTGCAACATTTCCCTGATGCTCCTGAGTGCAAAACTGAGTCCTTAGACCTTGCAGCTACATCTTCAAAGAGCAGGAGAGGGGAGAGGAAGAGCACAGAAGAGAAGCAGGATGAGAATTGCACCCCACTCATCTGCTCCAGCTCATTTTCATTTTTCCTTGCCTTAGTTTCCTGCGTGTTGGAGAAACATTCCCAGGCATCAAACCTTTATCTCCTGATACAGAATTTAATCACCTGAATTTACCTATGAATTCTACCACTAAATAGAAGGTGATCTACCCGAGGTCTTTTTATTTTTGGCACTTCTCTGATGGGACTGGTGATGCCACACTTGCTCTAGAAGCAAAATACTCACAGGGTTTTCTGCTCTCAAGGTTATCCCCCAGCCACTGCTGTGTATTCCACCACTCACACTGAGTTTAATTCCATTCCACTTTGAGCTAAGACTCGAAGTTTTAGTGCCCCATCAGGGCTTACTATCAGTGAAATAAAAATCTTCAAGAGGAATGGGCACAGCAGTCAGAACTACACAGAGGAAAACATGCAGAAAGCATTGCTGGGTACACCCATCCAAGAACAGGGGGCCATGGCCTAACTTGTCAAATAAACAACAGCTCAGGTCAGTTTGCAGTCAGGAGAGAAATCTCTGATAGAGCAATCTGAGGTTTTGCAAAGCTGGTAGACAAAATGCTGCTCTCCCTTTCCATTCATCTCCAAATCAGCGTTCCATGGCTCTCAGCGCAGGTATCAGAAGCAAAGTGTTCTGTGAAGTGATCCTTTGGCTGAGAGCCAAAACCTCCTAAGTGCTATTCTTACAAATGCATTATGGCAAGCTGGGCTTTTAGGCAAATCATGAATCCCAACCACATCACTCTCCCTATTTGCAAAACTGGGAAATAAAAGGCACTTCCAGATTTTTGCAGAGTTCTTTGAAATCCATGCCTTGAGAGGTTTGTAAGAGCATTTGATAGTAATGATTACTATTGTTAGTTAACTCATAGGACAACTGAGAACAGCCACTAGTTAATATTTAAAGGCATCATGAATTGTGTTTATCTCCAGGGCATGACTTAAAGGGTATCTTTGACCTTCTGTCAGCGCTTGTTATAGAGGAGAATATTTCAAATAATATCTGGCAGATAATAGTTGTGTCTTGGCCATTTTCCAGTATAAACACTTGCATTTCACTCTTTAAAATTCAGTGAATTATGTTATTCTTCAGTACATGCTTCATATTATTGTAGGATGATTTTGAAAAATGTAATTGCTGTTCTTGATATCTTTTACTTACATTTGATAGTGGTGTAGGGTCAAAATCTGCTCTCCATGCCCATACAACTCCAGGAATATGCACATGAAAAGCAGTGGAGTTTCCTGGTTGTAATCAAAATCATAATTTGTTAAACTGAAATGGAATTCTATGGTCTTACAAACGAGCATAAAAGGGGGAAGGGAGCACAGATTGGAAGAGTGACCAACAACACCTTCTGAAGGACAGGAGAGCACAGAGTGTCTTGAGCTTTATGACCACAGTTCTACATGCAGGGAACAGCCTCCTGTGAGCACCCCTGGAAGGGGATGGGTGCTCATTCTGGGGCCTCTCCTTTCAGAGAATAGAATTCTTAAGGACTTGAAGATCATCAAGTCCAACAATCAACCCAGCGCCACCACCATCTACTTAGGTTTTTGAAAACATGGTGATTCCATCACCTCCCTTGGCAGCTTGCTCCAAAGCTGGACAACCCTTCCATGAAGAATTTTTCCTAAAACACAATCTAAACCTTCCTTGGTACAACTTATGGGCATTTCCTCCTCACCTGCCACCTGAAAAAGGCAACAGCAGCATTTTTGCGGCATCCCCTCAAACACAAGCAGAAGCTCTTTCACTCCCCACTCCTTGAGATACTTCAGGAGATCAGATAGGGAATCCCAGAATCATTTTGGTTAGAAAAGTTTCCAACCTGTGCCCCATGCCCACCTTGTCCCCAGCCCAAAGCCCTGAGTGCCACCTCCAGCCCTTCCTGGGACACCTCCAGGCATGGGCACTCCAGAGCTCCCTGGGCAGCCCCTGCCAAGGCCTGAGCAGCCTTTCCATGGGGAAATTCCTGCTGTGCCCACCCTGAGCCCAGCCTGAGGCCGTTCCCTCAGCTCCTGTCCCTGTTCCTGGGAGCAGAGCCCGACCCCCCGGCTGTCCCCGCCTGGCAGGGACTTGTGCAGAGCCACAAGGGCCCCCCTGAGCCTCCTTTTCTCCAGGCTGAGCCCCTTCCCAGCTCCCTCAGCCCCTGCTGGGGCTCCAGCCCCTTGCCCAGCTCCGTTCCCTGCCCTGGACACGCTCCAGCCCCTGCAGGGCTCTGGTGGCCATGACAGGCCCAGCAGAGGCCGCAGCCCTCGAGGTCCCTCAGCAGGGCCAGCCCAGGGGCCGGGCCCTGCCCTGGGCCTGCTGCCACCCCAGGGCTGGCAGAGCCCAGGTGCCACTGGCCTCTGGCACTGCTGGCTTTGTGCCCAGCCCTGTCACCAGCACCCCCAGGGCCTTTGCCACCAGCAGCTTTCCAGCCCCTCTTTGCCAGCCTGTGTTTAGCAATGGCCCAGTCCTACCCCAGCCTCATCAGAGTGACCTGAACGTGCTCTCAGTTAAGCTCACACTGTCAGGGACAGCAGGCAGTTCTTGTGTGCATAACATCATGGAATGACTCTTCTTCAAAAAACAGCTGTTGTCTGATGATCTTTGAAAGCTCTGATTTTAGCAATAATATCACATGCTGCCTGTACAAGGGGATGTTCAGGGGTAAGCAGGGCTCACCTGCTCGCTCTCCCCCCGCAGTGGGGAGGGTGCAAGGGAAGCAATACGAGCTGTACGGAGATGTGTTTCATCACCCAGGAAGCCATCAAGGAACAGTTCTGGAAGATGAGACCATATGTGAGCTATGACAGTGTGATGTATGAGTCATGTTGCTGAAATCAACTCTTGGATTCCACAGTGCCATTTGAAGGGACAAAACCATTATTTTCTTTAGCCATTCAAGCAAGGGGAACACACAAACTCAATTGCCAGCACAGCTACCAGAAGGATATTGTGTATTCCTTTCACTATTCAAGACATTGCTCTAGTGCCTTATTCATAGGAAATTCAGCATCTCTTTTGATAAAAAGCAAAACAATTACTTTGTCTCCATTTTCATTTGGAAGGAGTCCAAATTAAGCTATTATGAGAGATAAATGAGATAATGAGAGCTGCATGCAATTTACAGTAAAAAAAAATGAACAAGCAGAATGACCTCTCAAATGTTTGCATTTTTCTTTTTTGAACTTACTGAAATTTTAATGTTCTAGGTAGCAAAGTCAAGTTTCATATTCAGCTTTCCTGTTAATGTCAACATGCACATGACAGGTTCCAACTAAGCAGAAAAATAGGACATTAGGATGCCAACCTAGCATTCCATTATTATCACGAATAAATGAACTCAAGTTACACAGAGGTTCTATATTAACTGTTTCCAGCATACACTTCTATGTACAGTTCTGTCTCACAGGAATGTCTCTGTCTGGCAAATATTAGGTGTTCTGGCGGTGGAAAAAAAAGTCTGAGAGCCTTTTCTTTTTCAGAATAATAATTGTGATACTATAATTGTGAACAGATATTTGAGGTACTGATGCAAACATGGGATCCTGGACCTACATTCCCAAACCTTTGGAGCAGTAAAGTCCTCAAGCTCCCAGCAAAGGTCATCCTCAGTTTTGCAGCTTCAGGCTTTTAATCCCAAGTAAGCCAATCAGATTCATATAAAGTGATGAACATATTATGTTAATGAGCATAATTATGCTAATTAACATTCCTTCAAGGAATCCTCCTTCTTAATTCATTATTCAGATAGTATCATCTGAGACCAATAGAAATGTTTTGAAAGACTCAATTAACCCCTCTGAGGCAGTCCCAGGCCTCAATAAATTGGCTTTCAATGCCACCTTTCCTGTGGATTCCCAGAGCTGCACTGGCCTATGGTCATTGTTTCACTTGGAATTCTCTGCCTTTTTCAGATTCTTAATTTTATTTCTGACAGGGACTTCAGCCTCAACTGGAAAAAAGAAACAAACCACAAGGATCCACCAAAAATACAAAAAACCAAACTAAACCCACAACCTACAGGAAAGCTCTATAATCATGTTTTATTTGAGAAACCCTCTGTGTTTCTTTGCAAGAACCAATATCTTGATTCAGTGATGGGGGCATTGGTTCTGCAGACTGTCCCAGAGGAATCATCTCCTGAACAAGAAGGGGAAAGCACTAAAATAGCAGGAAAGCTGCCAGAGTCTGCCTGCACAGGGCTGGAGTGGTGTGGCTGCCCTGGACTGGCACTATCCTGACCAGTGGATGCTGGATTCCATAGCAAAAGGATTACCTGTTACAGATATTCTCTATCAGACAGCTCCTGATCCAACATGATCACACCCATTCCTAAGCTTCTGCCTTCCCTCTGGTGCATTATTGCACACCCAGTATCATGCACAAATTATTTAAGCGCTACATGCATTTAAATCCATTTATGCGCTGGTATTAATAGCAAAATTTATACCAGTGGATATAAAACATCATCTCTGCAGTAAATTCAAGGCCACATCACTTCAGCTTGGCAGCTGTGGCAGTACAGGGTTTAAAAAGATACACCTAAAGAGGGACTTTTCTCCTGATGAAATACAGAAATGGTTCTGTTTTCTCCACAATAAATCTCTGCTGTAAAGTTTGGCTTCTTTACTCTCTGTAATCAGCACTGCCCCACCAGTGGGTTTTTAATATGCTTTATTGGCTTAATATGCCTGAACATTTGTGTGTAGGAAGGCTGGGAGTGTCAGCCCAGGCTCAGCTGCAGTGAGAGCAGAGCTCTGCAGCCCCCTGGGTTCAGGGGTGGCATCTGATGGCATGGGAATCACAGAGTCACCAGATAATTAAGGTTGGAGAAGACCTCCAAGACAACAAACCCCACCTTTCACTAAACACCATCACAAAGTGCCAAGTCTATGAATTTCTTGAACACCTCCAGGGGTGATGACTGCACTGCTTTCCTGGGCAGCCCATTCCAATGTTTAACCACTCCTCCAATGAAGAACATTGTCCTCATACCCAAACTGAATTTCCCCTGGCACAGCTTGAGGCCATTTTCCTTTTCTACCATGTCTAGCAGCCTGGGAGGAGAGGCTGACTCCCACCTGACTCCATCCTCCTTTCAGAGAGTTGTAGAGAACAAAAAGGCCCCTCCTGAGTCTCCTTTTTCTCCAGGCTAAACAGCCCCAGCTCCTGCAGCTGCTCCTCCCAGGACTCACATTCCAGAAGTTCGGGGTCTGGGGCTCTCCTCTCACCACTGTGCCATTACTGCACTCCATCAAAGCTGGGACACATGGAGCTCTCTGCAGTGACCTGTGAGCTCCCTCAGAGGCCACAGCACTGACTGATTTATGATGATTGACAACTGCCAGTGATTATGAAAATTGGTAGCCAGTGCAGCATGTATTACTCATGCCTGCACAGCAGGGCACGGAGAAATCATTTTTCTCTTTAGTATTCCTAAAGGTTTACTGTTCTTAGCTTTGTTCAAAGAAACTGAAGGCCCTAGGAAAGTGATGCAGATGTATAAACAGGTCAGACATCATGTCAAGCTGTTTTAAAAATGTCACTCTCTTAGTTGCCACAAGGTTCTGACTAAATATGTAAGAGAAAACAAATGAGTCTGAAAATCTGTTTAGTAGTTTAGAAAATGGGATCTGGGATTGCTTTAAACAAGGTCATAAAGACCTTTCAGCCCTTCCCTTTTTCTTTTTCTTTTTTTTTTTTAATATATTGACGGGCTTGATGGTGCGCTGCAGACAAATATCTACATGCTGCACATAATGAAACCGTGTCGTTGCTTCATCTGGACAAACTCCCAGTGCAATTGCAACCGAAGTAAAACATCTCTGAGCCTGTGAAGAAGTGTCAAAACAAGAAATAGAACAGCACAGACCTGAGATGTTTTCCATTTGCAGACCTTCATATAGGTGTCTTTTTTCATACCCTTAGCTGTATATTGCAAAGCATAATTTGATGATAGACGTGAAACTGTGTATTAGTTTTTATTTTGACAAATTCATTAAACATCACATAGCTTGAAAAATGAACCAGGAGGCACTAAGCCAGCCTGGGAAGATTGTACTTCATAAACTGAATTGCTCACATGGGCAACATTTTGGTGGAAGTTATAGATTTTCTAGCATATCCCTGATAGATAGCACTAATATAACTTCAATAAAAACTCTGGATATGTCAATATAAAATTTTTTCTAGCATGGAAAGATGTAAGATACTTCAGTTAATAAATTGGAAGACTCCCTATTCCTCACGGAATGCTAACTCACACATGGATTAGAGCAAGTATTGAAGCCATCCAAGGTGCAGCAGGCAGCTCAGGTGGCTTATAAAAATTGCACTAAATTCAGTTATCAATGTACTATAGGCAATAATTGCAATTTGAGATCTAGAATAAGCATTTCTCTATAACATTAGTATTATTCTATTTTTAACCCTTAGATAACACGTTTTTTTCAAAACTGACAGAAGAATAAAAAAGATAAACTGTCTCTGCCACCTACAATTGATGCTCTTTCTCTTTGTCCCCAACATATAACTTTTCACTTACTTCCCTAAGATTTATTGGCTCTTTTTTAATTTCCTACTGCTTCCAAATTGATCTGAGGTATGAGGAGCACAGGCAGGTTTCTTGTTTTGGAAGAAAAGCAGACACAGGACTCAGAGGGCTGCCAGAGCATGAGGTAAAGTTGTACATTTGCACATCTAGAGGTGTACATGTGCATATAAAGAAACATAAACATGAAACATTAGTTTGTGCCAAAGTTTAAATTCTACACCAATTTCTGCATCTTCCAAACCATGTCCTACCCTAACAGGATGCACAAAAAGGGACTGGAAAGAGCTGCCTGGTTGTTTTTGCACATTCAATCACCAGTGATTTTAAATAGAGAGGAGACAGAGAAATTCACAAGTGTTTGAATGATGACAGTTTTGAAAAGTGAAATAAAAGGCACTTTAAAGGCCCAAAAGACTGTGACTGAGAGAAAGCAGTGTTCATTGCCAGCTTTCATGTTCTTCAATTGCAGACTCCTGTATTTAAATGTTGCACCAGCACAGGGGGTTCATTTATCTATCACAGGCACCTCTTTGTACTTCTACCTGGTATTTGCCTTTACTCCCACACAGTTACATGATGACATAACGTGAAACATTTTTTCATTTGAGTTACAACTAGAGGAAAACACATTTAAAGTCTTCAGCTGAAGAAATCAACAAATTTTCAGTGATCTGAGACAGCTGTTCTGTGTTCAGTGCAGGTAAATGCTCCATATTCATATGAGAATCAACAAGACAATAAATTTGGAAGCCTGCAAAATTATTATTATACTGACATGACTGCACATTCAATCTCTTTACTCTCAAAAGCACAATCTAGGAAAACTATTCTTTCAGTTAAGACAATGGATGATTTTCTTCTTCATGGAAAAAATACCCATAAAGTGCCCCTCCTTTTACTCTCTAAGCTGAAAAAATGCACATATGTAAAAACTTTTGGTTTTGTTGATGGCCAAGTACAGAAGGGGAAGAGAGTGTTATATCCACAATATACTTAAATGAAAGATTTTCCATTCCACAATATGGAAGATTTTCTCTTCTGTGAACAAGTGCAGAAATTTTCCTAATTAATTCATTGGAATATAGGGCATAAATTCCCTTATGTTTTTTCTTGCAACAAATATGTGATTAATCTAATATCCATGCTGCATATTCTTCCTGAGTGATGATTTCACTTCTGAAAAGTGATGAACTCAGCAGCCAAAAATCAGCCGATGATACTATCACTACAACTGGTTTCCAGAGAAATATCTGTGGTTAGAGAAGAATTCCCACACTGGGGATCAAATCCAGAATTTAAACTGAATTACTGAAGTACCTATAGACATTTTGTCTTAGACTGGCAGAAATTCCATCCTGTACAGAAATAGTAATTTGCATCCTGAGTAAGTGGTGCAGAGTTCTCACCACAAGCAAAAAAGCAAAACTATTTTAATCCTAAAATCTTTAGATCAATAAGGCATGTTTTTACATGCTCTGTATGTTTCTTTGCTTTCAAGAAAAGATGTCATTTGGGAGCTAAAAGCTCTTCTGGAGGTGAAGTGCTCATCAAAATGAGGGTGCTACAGCCAGGAATGTGCAGAAGGATATTTTGGTATCAAAGCTGCTAAACCCACTCAGCAGCTTGCCTTGGTTTGCCCCCTGACCAGAGAAGAAAGTCAGGTCCCTCTATTCTTACCTCAGTCCTGTCCCCAAGAGCAAAGCCTCTTGTGAGGGTCCAGCCTCATTGTTCACCAGCCATGATGCACTGGAATGCTACATCAGATCGGTAGAGGTTAATAAAATTTGAACTGCTTAGAGATCTGACGAGGCAGAGAAGGGCTCTTCAATCTCTGAATCTCCTTTCATTACTGTTACACTCTGGCAGAGCCTCCCCCACAAGTCAGAGGAAGCAATTTTGGCAGGTGAACAAGCTGCAGGGATGACCTGAACCTTGTCCACAACAGATGAGAAAATATGACATATTGCTCGAATGTCTGAAAGGTTTTCAAGGCTGGTGGAGAGCAAATACCAGTGGAAATGGAAGTTTGAAGGCTGGGCAGAGGGTAGGTCCAAGAGACCAAAAATCATCAAGAGTAGGACTCACTGTACAGACACACTGGAAATTGTGCTCCATAGGAACAGCAACTTAAATGAGATCTGTGTTTTATATGAAAGAAATGTGTATGTGTATTACACAGGTGTATCTCACAGGTGTATCTCCTGCTATCCAGTAATGGCAGCAGAAGCAGACAATGCTGCCTGTGAGCACTTCCATGGTGCCAAAGCTGTACTTCACACAAAAGACATGAGTTTCTACGGTACCTTACTGGGCTAAAACTTTGCCTGTTGTAATGTGAAGAAAGCTGGCACCAACTTAAAATTTAATTTCAAATTGATTCAAAAATAGTCCAATTCAGACTTTAAGAGCAGTACTCTGAAATTAAATTTATTGGCCTGACTAGCAAAGACATAATATGATCAAATATACTCCCCAGCTTTAAAACTTATACAAATTATTTTGGACACTGCAACAGTTAAAAATTTATGCATAGAAAAGGAATAATGCTGCTGAATGTTTAATGCTATTCATTTCCCAGCACTGCCTAGGAGTAAGCAGGAGTGACACATTCCTTTCTGATGATGGGCTGTGAGGAAGATCTCTCAGATCTGGGGCTTCTCATGATGTCTCAGGTTTGAGCTTTTATATTTTTCAGATTCTGTGCTGCTTTACTGTGTAGTTCTGAGCTTCATATCTGAGGATGGTGAGCTCTGAGCACAGAGCAGGGAGACAAAACAATTCCTGCTCCAGCTGGGCACCAAGGACAAATGATCCAAATCTCAGCCCCAAGAGCACAAACACCGTGGGCTGCAGAGAGAAAAACAAGCAGGATGGGACTGCAGGGGCTAAAGCGGGAATGGGACAATGAACTGCAAGATGCGAATGGAGCAGAACTGATCACAGTGACAGACCCCATGCCTGGTTGTGCATTTTGGGACCATTTTAGTTCATCTTGGGTGCAGCCCTGGCTGGGCTCTTGTGCTGCCCAAGGTGGATCCATGGAGGAGATCCTTTTAATAAATCCTTACTTTTTTCTTTAGCTTTGTCTTGTCTCAGCCTTCCCAAGGCATCACTCTCCCAGCCCTTCTCATCAGCCTGAGTGCAGCTGCCCACTGGCATATGGTGCACTGGGGTGGGAAAGCACTTGTGCAAAACTGGAATGAAGTGGGGGTTTACGTGATGCATTTCCTTCAGCAGAAGTGGAAGCTGTACTGTACCAGACAGATAATGATCTCTAAACACATTCATTGCCTTAAAGGCTTTCCTTGATTTTAGCTCTGCTGTGATTTTTTCTTATCATATCTCCTCATCACAATAAAAACATCTAAGAACAATGCATAAAAAAGGGGGACATTTAAGTTTTCATCTATAGAGAAGTGTATTTTTTGGGGCTGTGGGAATATCATCCTTGGATTGTTTTATCACTGTATCTTTACTTACACAGAATCTAATTGATTTAGGTCAGATATTGGGAATTAGAAATTGTTCCCTGGCAGGGTGGGCAGGCCCTGGCACAGGGTGCCCAGAGCAGCTGGGGCTGCCCCTGGATCCCTGGCAGTGCCCAAGGCCAGGCTGGACACTGGGGCTGGGAGCAGCCTGAGACTGTGGGAGGTGTCCCTGTCATGGCAGGGGTGGGATGGATTTTAAGGTCCCTTCCAACCCAGGTTATTCTATGATGGTTATTTAATTTTCAAATCCAGGGCAGAATAGACCTGCCTAATAAACTTAAACCACATTATCATATATTTTAGATTTAGAGAAAAACAAAGCTGAATATATGAATAAGGCCTCTGCTGATGTGTTTTAAAATTTCCTCAGGCATTCTTCAAAATGATGGTCAGCATGTTGATTCTGACTAAATGGAGCTGAAAATCAGATTTTCTCAATATACCACATCAGTATACACATCTGCTGATCAGTGTTAATTGGTCCTATATTTTCCAATTTGTAATCTGTGTATGTTTTATGGCGATGTAAGTAGCAATACATTAACATATATAATGTCTCTTTGGAAAGCTTCTGCTGAGCAAGTGACCAATAAATTGCTGTTAATGCAAACATTAATCAAACTGAATGCCAGTATGGAAAAAGTATCCAGTTGAGAGAGAAAATCACCTTTGTACTGTGTATTTTGCTGTTGAGCTGTAGCTAAATAAGACTATAATATTTTCTGAAATTCAATTACAAAGAAAATATACTTGGTTTAGCATATTTTATGCCACCTTGAAGAGCTAATCACTTCACCATTGGTATTAATGCACACCAGTCTGTCTACAATCCTGAAATAAATGTCTATCCATTGACTGAAGGAATTAAAAAAAAAAAAGGAGGAAGAATTTGCATAAATTAGTATGAAATTATTTAATCTGAGAAAGAAAAGGTCAGCATATAATGCCAGACAGCAATGAGTACTTCAAATAAGTGTAATGACCTATATTTGGCCTAAACAAGCTATTGTCTGAGCAGAAATGTTCATTATTGTGAACGAATGAGAGACTACAGTTAGGGCATGTAAATGGTAATAAAGATATAACATGCAGTCTGTTGTCATGAAGAGAGAAAGCATTTAAATTATAGTGCTCCTCTGCACTTCAATAACACTTTTTTTTTGTTTCTCACCATTAAAAATTTCTCTTATTCTTATAGGAATTGCCTTTCCTCAAAAAAAAATCCCAGCCATTGATAAAAGTGAGGCTAAACCAGAGTCTTTTATGAACTTCCCAAGGTAGGATTATAGATATAGAAACTGAACATTTCCTCAGAATAAATATTTAAGTTTGGTTGAGACAAGAAGCATTGGTGAGCCACTCCCAGAGAGGCCAATTGGAACACTGTGATTTCTCAGATCACAAATACAAGTGAAATCTAAAATGAGAGAAAGCATTACATCAAATAATGCTAAAGGAGTGAGAAGAATTAAAACTTAGTTATTGATGAAGCTTGCTCATATTCCTTTCTTTAAGGATGTCGAGGGGTGTACACAGAAACATGCTCAATCCAAAACATCCTCCCAAAAGTAAGTGGAACAGAGATACCTTTGAGCTTCCATGGGCTGATCAGAAGGACCCAGACCCCAAAGGAGAAGCAATGGTGCTGGGGACACCTGGAGGACCACGGTGTGTCAGACAATGCCCTTTTTTGATCCAGAGATGGGCAACTGAGAGGTGTTTTAAAAACTTTTATTCCATTTTCAGTCTCATGAGAAGGGTGAGAGACAACACAGATGTTATAATTCACACCATCACAATCAGAAGTCAACTATTTCCTAATTACAATACATTATAAGCATTTCTTGGCCTATCAGCTTTTGCTGCACCATGCTGCAAATGCCTTAAAGCCAAACATCTAAAATTACCCTTCATGGGTCCCACTACAATGCATCTTTCATAGTTTTGTTTCTCCAAAGTATCTAGCTTTATTTGCAAGGCCATCCTTTGAAACTTGTTTCTAGTTCCATTTCTCTCTCAACAATATCTGTCGTGTCCCACGGCATCTCTAAGTCAGCATTTCTTATCTCCAAGTTTTCATACAGATGCACACACTGTGTGAGCCTTCTGTCAGGCCCTGAGAACTCTCTCCAAATCCATTTCCCACAAGGATGAGCTGCCAGAGACAGGGAGCTGAGGGATGGAAGGAGGGGAGGCAGGAGGGATGTGCAGCCCTGACAGCAATGGAGCATCACTCAGGAGCTGCACAGCCACAACAGCTCAGAGCAGCCTGGAGAAGCAGCTGAGAGGGGAGAGGAGACACAGACAGAGTGTGAATTTATGCAAACTTTAGGCTGGAAGCAAAGCAGCAGAGCTGAGGTCTTAAAACAAAGGGAGATAAGTTGTCAGAGCCTGGAAGTCCCAGTCTGTCAGGCCTAAGTGGTCACCAAGAGAAACACAGAATGGGACATCTGGGCTTTGGCTGCTTTTTCTGTTCTTGTTTGCTTTCTAGATACTGAGCACTGGGGAGGCTGGAGAGTGAGGCTTGTTTTATGGCATTACATTTATTTTCTTTCTCAAAAGGGCCATTGCTCAAGCAGATCCTGCACTAGAGAAAACATGCAAAGTTTTTGCAGGAGCACACACAAAGGTATGTGGAACTTTTTCTCACTGTTAAGGAATGAAGGAAATAGTTTATGAGGGAGCTGATTGTCAAAAAAGGATGTCTGCCTTTTGTAAAAGAAGCAGTGGCTCATTTCTTAACTGAGATTCTAAGGATGTTGGTCTCCTGATCAAAATGGCCACTTGTTTCTGTACTACTTCTCACTATTTCCTTTTAGGCTTTTCTGAATAATTTATTTTGACTGATATTGGTTTAATTGCAGTTATAACCACCACAGGAAAACTAAAACACAATGACCTTTTAAATTGGCATTATTTACTGAAAAGAAAGAGGAAACATTATTTCTCTCTGCAGCAAAGCCAGTAAAAGCTCAGGAGGTTTTGGTGTTGCTTTTAGTACAATTGCAAAGATTTCATGAGTAGGGAACTATAATTACCATCAAGTACAGCTTTGACCTTAAGAAATACCTCAAAGGACAATTAGGTTCAGTTCTGAAGGGTTTTGTCTTTAACTTTCATGCTGAATAAAACCATTTTCTTTCCACAGTCCAAACTTCATTATGTGCCAAACATGAGCATGGTATTTTTGGCTGCAGTGAAGCACCAGAAGGTTCTGGCTGCTTTAGCATGTGCATAATCACCTTCAGATCATGCAACCTTTATAAGTTTTCCTCTGCTGACTCCCTTCTAATGGATCTTTAAAGACATTTGTGGTATCATCCTTTGCTGTTGCAAATTGCTTGTACCTATTGTGGATGAATAAACCTCCCAGAAGTTATCAGAACAATTATCTCTGTGGGGATTTGGTTGTTTTCATTAATACATGTTATACTTGCTTCCAGACATTAAAGCAATGGAGCTCTGATGAGGTAAAATTAGGCCTGAGAAAAGTAAAATTCAACCTTAGCAGCAAATGACAGTAAAACTACTAAACACAGAACCAGTATTGGGTTATTTGACAATGTTTTGTAAGCAAGACAGAGGAATCATTTCTCTAGACCTGCCACAGCAGGGATCAAATAGCAGGAAAAAATCCCTTCCCCCCCCACCCCCAAAAATATATATATTGCTTTGGAAGTTCTTTGGGGTTTGATTTTGGTTTTTCACACCATATTTTTCACACTATATTCACAGTATATTTTTTCCTCTCAAAATCTGTCCCTCTGTCAATGAACAAAGCACATTTCTTTTGAAAGATTTTTTCACTCTTTCCATATTTTCTGAGACGGCTATTGTCTAGAAAAAACCCCAGAAGATGGTTATTATCCAAACAAAACCAAAGCTGTTTTCATTGCACTGTGAATTAAGTCCTTGGCCTACAGAACTTTCTTCATATCTATAAAAACCTTAAACTTTCCCTATGCTCAAAATACAGTTTTCCTTTTGTTGCCTTCTGCCTTAAGGCAGCTCTTTATGTTTACTTGTATTCTGACCCTTGTCCCATTTAGAAGTTTTAATAGATAAAGAAATCTGAAATCTGCCAAAAAAATTTTAAAAATAACCTGAAATCTTGATCAAAAGACTTTTTAAAATGGATATCACAAAAAAATTTGTTTTTTCAGAAAGTAAAGCAGTATTTTATTCGCCAGAAATCAAAGCATTAGATACCTAATTCTCTTCAGCAGGAATGAGATTTAAATGTGTAAACATTTCTGCAAACCCAGGCCTTAGACAAAGATGGATAATCCCATAATGTGAATGGTGGTGTATATTTTCCCCTGTAATTTAATTTTTCCCTTGTTATCCCTTATTCTCTGCCTCCCCTATTCCCTCCATGCTTTTTACAATTCCTTTGCTAGTAAACAAACAGCTCACTCTTCTAATTCCTTGACTTCAGTGTGCCACAAATCAGCCAAAGAATTAAAGTTTTACAAGTGCAAAGTAGAGGATGAGCTGCCAGATCCAGCTCTTGCTGAGGACTGGGAGCTCCTGGCACACAAATTTTGGGGGATTTATTCTGGATTAACCTCAGGCAGGTTCTTTGGTTTGGGAAGAGCTCAGATGGTTGAAGCTGAGCTGGTTGGAATCCAGTTCAATTGTTCTGAGGTGACCAAGTGTTAATTTGTCATGTTCCAGGATGGAGGGACAGGAGGAACATGGATGGGAGGGATGTTACAGGCTGGCACACCTATAAAATAGAGGTTAAAAAAAACCTCTACAGCAAGACCTCTGGAAATGTCAATAGCTGCTCATGAAAGCCATGTTTCAATTTCTAGAGCTATCACAATGAGGTTTAACCCTTTAAGCATGAGAAAAGTTGTCTGAAGCAGAAAGGTAACGAGTTTTGGGGTTTTTTTTCCCTCCAAATGTGGAATATGCTCAGGAGAAGCTGAAACTGAACTCCCAGCTAGAACTCTGCTGCAGATTGCAAAGCTACCTAAATCAGAGGGACAGTGTGACCAGGAGCTGAAAATGTCAGAACAAACTCCTTTAAAATACAAAATAATCTCTCATGCTCTCCAGATCATTACTGTTCTGTAATTGTAAAGAGAGTTGAAGACTGCACAAGGATATTTTAGGCGTTCCTTACCCTCATATATGTCCACATTTTTAGTTATTGCAACTTTTTCTTATTTATTCACTGTGTTTATTTTAAAGTTCCTTGGTGTAGAACAACTTCTTGGCCTATAATCTTAACCAAATCTTTCTTTATATTGTGCCATTTGCATTTTTTCATTATTTTGTATTATGAGTAACCTGTGTAATTCATTCTGTGAAAAGGGTTGTTTTTTTACTTTTTCTCTAAAGAAATTAGACCTACTTTTTGGATCATTAAGTAGTGCATAATCTTCAAATGGGACATTAAAAACTGTAATCAGTGACATCACCATGACAACCGATTAAGAAATGTCTAGAGAAGCCTCTGGAAATGTAATTTTTTAATATAATACATTTAAATGAGTTCATCAGAACAAAGCACCCTAAGTAGATTTATTGTGCACTGAATATCTAGAAACAATTTGGCTATATAGCTAACACAAAAAATCTTGTCAATGTGACTTCAATGGATTGGGGATTGGCATTAAAATTCTCCCTGTGATGTCAGTGGTGAGGGGAAGAAGCATCAGAAGGAAAAAAAAAAAGTGTTCTTGCACCAATAGACAAATCTTTACTTCTTTAATAAGT
The DNA here is from genome assembly GCF_901933205.1 of Camarhynchus parvulus. Lineage (NCBI taxonomy): Eukaryota > Metazoa > Chordata > Aves > Passeriformes > Thraupidae > Camarhynchus > Camarhynchus parvulus. The sequence goes on along the minus strand of NC_044581.1, from coordinate 16,907,756 downwards.
TTTTTAGTCTTGCTACATCATGAGTTATTGTTTTTCAGTGCATTCTTCTTCCTGTGTTGTTTACAAGGTCCACCAACATGTAGGTGCATATTACACCAGGTAAGGGACTCTACAAATGAGACATTGCTGAAATTCTTACTGTGTTTTCAGCCCTTGGTTATGATGATTTTTTGCCCATTGTCCTGCCTGCTCTAATGAATGAAATTGGAAGCAGCAGAAACCTCATTATTGCACACAGCAACAGTAAAATATAAATAAATTATGCCATAAAATGCCTACCTGCAATATATGGTGCTACAAGGTTACATAAATTATATGCTCAGTAGTTGAGGAAAAGGCACTCATGAGAGCAACCCCCAAACAAAATAATGCATTTAAATTTATTGCAAAAGCTTAAAAAGAAGGGGAAAAAGTACTTTTACCGATAATCTGCTTGAAGAGATTAGTTATATTTCACAAGAGTAAACTACTCAATACACTCTGTGTAAAACTCCTGCCTTGTCCTCCAAACAGCTAAAAAACCAGCAGAATTTCTTCTGCTCTCTTCCATTTTCCAACCTGTCGATTCAAGTTATGGCTTGTTCTTGTCTTTTATGGTCCTGTCTCCTGCTCCTGCCTGCTGGGTTTATGATGCCCTTTTCCAGATGAGATCTTGAGTTAGTTATGGCTGCTGCAAGCAAGGAATAAAGCATTTCCAAAATCCTGTCTGGGGGTGAGTGGTGTGGTTGCCTGATTGAGGCAGGGAGGTGTTTGGAGCTTTCCCCAGGACACAGAGCTTTTTCTTACACGGATTTGTCCTTTTCCTACTGCAAGGAGTTCATGGTTGGGGCAGATCTGCTCTGCCTGCAGGATGTGGGGCTGTGATGTTTCACATCAGCTGCAAATCTGCCCCATAAACCATTCTGTTTATTCATGCTGTCTATTAATGTCCTAAACCATCTCAAAGGTCTACTTAGCAATGAAAAACAAACAAAAAAAATGAGATCTATGTACTAGAAACATCTTTGTTTCAGAAGAAGTCTCCTGAAGATTGTGGATGGAGGTTGTTTAGGAAAGAATTTTGCCTGGGAAGGATAAAAGAGTCTATTGGCTTTGGGGTGCTTACCCTCAAAGAGCTTTAAAGCACTTGCAGGGAAAGGTTTGAGGCTCCTACTGAAAACGAGGTGTTTAGAATTGATATCAGAACTGAGGCATTCCCAAATCACCAATACCTCCTGAAAACCCAGGCCATTATCCTTACAAAAAGCTGGCTCTCTATTAAACTCCTTGTTATTCTTTTCCTAATGAGACACTTTACCAGCCTGTCATCACCCGCTGTGATTAATTCTCTGCTTGTAAAATTTTAGCTCTCTCTGCTGCTGCTGTTAATGTGCTTTGTACCAAATAAAAATGAAGTTGATGTTTACAAATCCTGTCTGGGGGTTGCTTTAAAAAAGCTCGGCTTTGCCTTACATTAATGAGGCCAAGTGTAGTGATTTTTGTTCTAAATTGTTCTGGATAATTAAACACTGTAACAGACTAGCACGGAAGGTGTGAAACTCATCATTGCTTAAAGAGCTTTAAAATATAATATCTCTGAAAGTATATGCTTTATTACTACCTGCCTGTGCTTCACACACGAGATTGCATGTGTTCTTGTAATCTTAGCAGCATTAGTAAATCTGGGGATAAGCAGGAGAAAACATTTCTAAAAGACAGGATCTATGAGTCTTACAGTTATCTTGGATAAAAACTGACATGAAAATCTGAAATGAAGGAGATGTTTCTAGTACATAGATCTCAGCTGATTTTTTTTTCATTGCTAAGTAGATCTTCTAGATGGTCTAGGACATTAATAGACAACATAAATGAGAAATTGTTCTGAATTACACTTTTACTGTTCCATAGTAATGTACTTGCAATTCAAGACTGGATGCCTGAGCATTCTCCTGTATTAAAAGGAACTTCAGAAGCTATTCTGCCTCACAATTTATAAGGCAGAAGGAAGGCAATATCTAATTCATCTAAAAAGCACAGTGGCAGTGTTCAGATTGCAGGCCTCTCAGGAACTAATGCATTTAAAGAGCTTTTATGCTGGAGACAGTTAGCTTTCTCCCTTTTTCATACTAAATAAATTTAATTAAATTAAATAGGATGAAGCCATCTGCTTTCTTTAAATCTTCTACTCTTAAAATCTTCTAATGCCTTGCAAATCTCAAATATCCCAACTTCAGACAGCAGATGGGTCTTGCAAGAATGCAGATTTTTAATCATATTTTTTCTTCAGTTTACTCAGATACACATATTTACTAAAAGAATACACACAATTTTGCATTTTAGCAGTGTGATGGTATGTGTTTGTGTCTACTGTTTCCCCACTGGTGGGTGGCTCTCCATGGGAAATCAAAGTGAGCTCAGCAGAGGATTTCACAGGAGCTCATGAACAGTGGGATCCCTCCTCTCCTTCTTCCCTAAGATCAAGGCAGAAAATCTGGGGTGTGTCTGCATGGGAACAGACAAACACCAGCTCTCTGCCAGCTCCTAGCTCTGTGAATTCAAATAATTGCCACTCCAAATGTCCTGTGGGTTTCTTAGCCTCCAAATTAACGGGCAGCACCCTACCCAGGGCAGGTAAAGATCTACAAGTGCAAACTCCTGAATTCCACTGTGCTCCCTTATAGGAATGTGCCCTCTTTAAAATTGTTTAAAAAAGTAGTTTTGCACTGAAAAAGTTCTGTAAGTTATTGTTGTTGTGTCAAAAAGTTATTAACCTACCTCTATGTTCAAATCATATCTAGCCAGAAATTTGAGGCTTGCCTCGGAAAACACTTCACCAAAGTTAAGACAGAAGATTAGAACCAAATTTAAAAATTATCAGCATACCTACAAATTGTGGACAAAAGTGAGACTTTTTCAGATTATGTTCCTTTCTCCTCTTTCTTTTTAGATGCATAGAAAGGGTTAGATGTAGCAATGTGCCCCCTGTTGATGGAGTGACAAAACTATCCTTTGTCCCCTCAAAAAGGAAATAAGCCCAGAAGTTTCTCTCCCCAGTTAAGTAAAAAGACACCTCATAGGATCTTGGGGGACTTCACCTCAAACTTAAAGATAGCTAATTGGACAGGAGCAAAAAAGTCCTGCCTGAGCAATAAACTAGAAAAAGGAGAGAACAAAGAAACTAATGGCTTTTGTGAGGTGTTTTACCAGGAGTAAGAACCTCTTGCATCTGGCTCAGTTTTTCTCTGTAAATTTTGTTATTTTGCCTTTTAATAAAACTTTTTGTTTCCAACACTGCCACAGCAGCCATCCTGCTGATTTTATGCCTTCTAAGATAGCTGGACTATCTTGGGTGTGAAATAGATCTCAGAGCTTCTGAGACCTGGCTCAAGGAGACCCTTATTTCACTCCCTGGCCACTCATACTGGGCTCACAAGTCCTGTTTTAGGATTCCATCATTTGGAGGAATATGTGGAATGCATTTGAGGGTGCATCTCTGTGTTTCATCCATTACAAACTACATCCAGATCTGAAATGAGGACAGAGAGCATGGTTATCAGCACAATGCAGTGCCTGGGTGCTGCCCAGGGTCAGTCACAGGCCTCCTGAATTCACCTGCACTTGTGCTGAGGACAGCAGCAGGACACAGGTCCTACACTGACCAAATTCCATGAGAAGTCAGTTAAAACAGCCCCTTCAAATGCCCATTGTTCCATTCTGTTTGTTTATTTTTCTGTTCCTGCATTTTCATTAAAATTATTTATCTTTCCTTACTAGAAGCCTGCCACGTTCGTATAATGAATTATCAATGTGAATCCTCTACCAGTTCCTTTTAACATGCATTTTAAAAAAGGAAGCCAAATGCTTCTGTGCTATTTTGTTATTTAACAAAACTAAAATTATTATTTACTGCAAGGGCATATCTTAAGTCATTTGGTGTAGTCAGACTGCTATAACAAATAAACAAATACTCTGAGGAAGCTCTGAACTGTGAGATTTTATCCTGAGAGCAATGCATTTTGTGACCAAACAAGAGAGAGGAGCACAGCAATCAGAGGTTGCTCCTCCTCATGCTCCCTGTGAAACACTGAATATCCAGCTCTGGTTGTGATCCCTGTGGGATGAGCCCAAGTCTGTGGCTCTCTCCAGGCAAAGCAGCAAACAGCATTAATGTTTCAGAAAGGGGAGCAGCAAATATCAGTAGCACTGTAAACCAAGATGACAATTTTGGACAAATGGATGACAGGTCTGCACAGTGTTTTCCTTAAGTTCAGTTATTGCAACTGGCTCCACTGTGTAATACATGAGAGAAACATGTATAAATAATACTAAAATACATTATTACAGGATGCTATCCATTATTTCACAGCACTTATACATTGTAATGTGCATTAGTTCTCACTGTCCTACTCAACACTGCCCTGAATAACTAAGGAGGGAAATGTGTGTTAATCATTTACTGATTACTAATATATTGGTTTTAAGTGGCCATAAGTCTAAAGTGCTTTTACAACTGATCTTACAAGTGAATTTTACAATGAAAGTGTGTTCCTTAAGGTACAGACACGAACCTGATGTAAATTCTATATATCTATATCTTTAACAAAATTTATATGTAGTTCATGGTTAGGAATGTGGGCAACCTTGTAAGAATGAAAATTATATATACCAAAACAAAGGAGCACTGCCCTAGAAGGACTTTTATACAACATATTGTGGGCTTCATGTTAGAGGCACAGCTTTATTTTCCTCCCATAGATGGATTTCCTTCCAAACAACAGACACCATTCAAGCCAACCGCAAAAAATTTTCAAATTACCTAAGCCACAGCTGATTGGGACATTTGATACCTCTAAACCCATATTCAGTGTAAAAATATCTCCTCCCTTCTTGCCAAAGATATACACCAGAATAAAATATGTTAGCAAAGATATAAATGTCAGAAATGTCAATAGGACTCAGATTATATATGCTGGAATTTTCAAGATATCCAAAATGGTTTGGGACCATCTCTAATGAGAAGCAAAATGCAGAGCTTATCTGAGGAATGACAGGGACATTGGCTCTCCTGTGATGTACCTGCAGGTTTTGAGCTGAAATTTGGATTTCTGCCGCTGCAGAATCAAATCAGAAACCTGGTTAGCAGCTACCCCATAGCTTCCATGTACTCCTGGGGTGGAAAACCCTGGTAAGGAAAATTCTCATGCGGGGAACTGCAATCTCGCCTTCTCTCTATCAGACTGTCCATGTGGAATAATAAGATACTGACATAAAATAAGTTTGGGTTTTATAGACTTGTAAATTTTGTAAAAATATTTGTTTTTACTGCAGCAATTTGGAGGGAGATGATGCCACCAGGCCCAGGGGATTGTTCTGTTCTGCTCTGGGGCAGCTCTGGGCACCCCAAGGTACCAAAGAGCCAAAGCAGCTGGAGAGTGTCCAAAGGAGGGAGCTGGGGCTGCACAGGGGGGATTGCTGGGGGCTCTGCAGGGACAGGAGCTGGGTCAATGATCCCCGTGGGTGCCTTCCAACTCAGGATATTCTGTGTCCCATGATGTTTTGAATTGGCACAGATTACCATCAGCAGTACCTTTTCACCAGCTGCAGAACCAAATATTAAATCCTCCCCACACCCCTGAGTCACCTGTTCCCACTTGCCTGGAGTTCCTGCAGAGCTGCCTGATTAAGCAGATAAAGATCCAAAACATTTGCTCTGCAGCCACTTCAGACAGGCCAGTCTGTGGTGTTGACTGAGAATTTTCTTTCTACTGACCACACAAAGCCTTTCCATGGAAAATCTGTGCACACAGCAACACTCCTGCTACACAGGGCGCTCCTGACATGATAGAAAAAATTAATTTGCTGTTTTAGACCAAATCTGGGTTTCTTTTTTGCAGCTGAATTTTTCTACAATTCTTTCTCCATTTTCTTTTTCGGTGTGTTCAAAATGATCTCTAGACAAAAGCACCCTTTGGAGAGCAGCATCTGTTCACCATACTAGTTCAGTTAAATATTGCCTGATAAGTAATGAAGCTCATATGTTTTCTACAGATTTCTCTTGAAGCAAACTTTTTTGCTACTTGTATTTGAATTTTCTAAGAGTATTTAGAGTTTTTCTAGGGAAGAATTCTAAAATTAAAAAGAAGAAAGCAAATTATCTATACCACATTTCATTAGCCTGAAAGTCTTATTGAAACAAAAATTCTAAAAGATATTCCCTTTTTTAAATCTACTGATGGATAGCTAAATTAGGTGGAAATACTATTTAGTATTTTGCATGTCTGATAAAATATCAAAATAGAAATTAATTGTTTTAAATGTCCTATCCTCACAGAGCTTTTTTATCTCCAGTTTCTACTTGGGGAAGCTGAGGCAGGAAGTGAATTCCTTTTGCTGGGGGTTACCCCATTAGAATTGGAGCCCTTTAGGCTTTTGTAACCCCTGTGGAGACACGAGCAGGGGCAAAATTGAGATTAAAGACAGGTCCCTGAAGCTCGTTCAACAGCATCAAATACCTGCAGCAGCACCAGACTGCAGTTTTTTACATTCACAGTCTTTAAGTATTCTTCTTCACGTGCCTCACAGATCCTAAAAACTGCTCTTTCTGATAGAAAGCTCCTGAAAACAAGAAAGACCTCATACATGAAAAGGAACCTGTTAAAAAACATGAACAAGTTTCTCCAGTAAGTGGAGGGACTGTCTGGCTCAGGGGAAGGTGATTGAATTTCAGAAAGGTTTAAATCTAAGACACCTCCTGAATCCATGGCAGATTCCCCGGGAGTGAAACCCATTACCCTGGTATTTGTGCTGTGGTATGTGAGCTGAATTTGGTGTCTCAATCCAGTGTGTTTGGAGCAGCCACTTGGATCACAAAGTCACTGTGACACCTCTCAGGAACTGGCATTCTTATTGATGGAATCAACAGCATTTAATGGCCATGGAGACTGAACTATCTTTGCTCACACTCCAGGCATAGAGATGAGGCAGGCTGGATGTTTGTGCTGTCACTGACTATACTATCACAGCCCCAAGATAAACAGAGGGATTTCAGCTTTCAAGCCTGTCAATCTGGCATTTTTCACAAGAAGGAAACACACTGAAATAAAGAAGGGAGCAGTGCAGCTCCAAATGACATTAATGCTGATGAGTGGCTGGGAAGGCCATGCTTAATAATAATTTGTTAAAAATAAAAGGCACATGCCAAGTTTTCCATATCCTGATTTTCAGCCTGTTTTAACAGAACCACCTGTATGTGGAGAGGGAGAAAAGACAGCACAAGTATAGGTTGTTAGCACTGCATTGAAATTATACCTGACAGAAATGTAGAAACTCTGCATACAGCAGTTCAAAACCAAAACACAACATGTTTCTGTATTTCAAGCAGCTCAGGCACAACAAGAATCTAACCAGAATAAATGAGGACTAAAAGCACTTCCATGGAGTGATGGCTTCAGTAAAATTAGTCATTATGGATAGGAAACACATTATTTTTTTATTTTCCCATGACAACAAGATTTCTAACTGTTGACAACTTCATCAGGAAACTTGGTGAGGTTTATTATGACATTTCACAGTCCCTCCATTTTATAAGAAAAATTCAACTGGCTGGCAACATTTTGTGGGAAAGTGAAGAGGAGAAAAAAGGAAAGAACTTTTACAGTAACAACTGCTGTGTGAATATTGGAATGTGGAGACTTGTATTCTTCTGTTGCATAAGCATCTGAAAGTGAGGGCTGTACTTTGACAGGAGAAGAACTTAGGCAGCCTACTTTAATAATTGAAGTGGAAAGAGAAGATCATTCTTTCAGTGCCTGCTTTGCAGCGAGAATATACTGAAGATTTTTCTCTGGAAACAAAGAGAAGATTAACAACTGGAAAAGAGGTTTCCTTAAAAACTTGCAAGAAAATTTCCACTGTTCCAGCACTTGAACTGAGATACACAAGAGGAATTTTGTAGGAAGTTATGGGATGGAAGGGGAAAGAGCTACTAATCACTTCATCGCTTAGTCTTCTTCACAGCTCATTGGGACAGTCAGCCTCAAAATATATTTCTTTGCAGTGCTGGTGCAACCACTGAAAACAATCATGCAGAAGTGTTTTAAAAGACTCTTTTCTTTCTGGCTTACTTAAACAACAACACACCAGAAATACCACAGGAGAACATTTATCAAGATTGATACTGCAACCCTCATTTTTGTTGGATGGAGGCAGATTAAGAGAGGAAGTTTCTTTTCATAAGTGAAGTGATAAAACACCGTTGTAAAAGAGGCACTTGTGAACACATTGGCTTTTCTGTCTCATCTTTCCACTGCTCAGCCTTTGACTCGTTTTTGCTTTTCCTTCAACTTATTTGTGCATCTTCTTAAATGGCTACATTTATTTTAGACACTGATTGTAATTTATCTCTAGGAAAAACTAATTATAAAACAATCTTCTAAAATGTATTGGATTTTAATCAGAGAGTCAATACAATTAATAAAATCGACTCCTCTTCTGCATTTCTGTTGGTTCCACAATAACCAGCATACTTTCTGAGTAAGGAAAGACATTTTGCCCTTACTAATCAGGAATTATTAGTACACCTGTTTGAGTTGCAGGGTTAAATTCCACAGAGTTTTCATGGTGCTCTAAAGGATAAAAAAGACATTAGTAGAAATCAATGGATACTACAGTGCCAAATGATGCACTTTTAAAAAGGTCATTTTATAGTAGGGAGTAAAACTTGCATTTGATCACTTGGTTGTCCTCTGATATATGTCCTCCTTAAAACTCTTATCAGAGCAAAACAAACAGAAACCAGCTCCTAGATGTCACTGGCAGCAAGAAAGTGCACCGGGCAAAAGTTCAGATTCAGGTTCAAGTCCATTCCCTAAAGTCAAAGAAAATCAAAATGTCCATTGCAACTATGGTGCCTTGTTTGATTCACATTAGTGAGGAATTTTTTCCTTTGGTGGAGGTTACTGTATTAGGCATTATATATATATATTAAAAAATATATATCCATATATACACACACACAAACACACATATATATATGTATATACACACACATATATACACTTTTTTTGTTTCTCTCATTGCTTCCTTGCCATTCACTAGTCATTGCTAGGGGGCAGCCATTGGCACAATTCTCTATTTTAAAATATTGTGTTATACCAATTTATCTTGTCCCTAATACATATCATCTCTCAATTGTTCCTTGAATCCAGAGTTTGAAACTGGATTGAGTGGTGCATTTAAAATACCAACCAAGTACAATTAAAATACCAACCAAGAGACTTACAAATCATCCTTTCTGGTTTTCAGTGGCAAATTACTCATATCTGAAGCAACAATGCAAAACCTGTATTTCAGCTGGCTGCCTTCATAAACTGCTATAGTAATTGCATGTAAGTAAATTAGGGTTTCTGTTGTAAACATCACTAAAATCTACACCATGCTTGTGCTGACAAAGTGCAGCAACAGAACACAATATCCACATTTCCAGATTGCCAGCATCAAAACCTGATAACAATATGTTTCCCTGCCTGGTTGCTCTCTGGATATAAAATTAAGAAATTGTTCTTGTAACACTGCAGAGGATAGAAAATATTTCTGTTTCATGGGGAATATCTTTACATTCTCATCTGAATAAAGTAAAGCAATCTAAAGCAGTGTACAGACGCATTTAACATGCATGAAAATGGAGGACAGACCTATATTTAAACAGGACACAACAAATGAACAGAACATTGCCATACAAAATATTGCACTCATAGAAAACTCTTAAAAGGATCATATTGAGAGAGAAAAAAAATGGGGTAAAAGAAGAAGAAAAGCAGGCAGAGTTACCTGGGCTAAAAATCCAAAACCCCCCATCCTTTAATTTACACTGTGATATTTTCATAACTCGAGTTCTTCAACTCTACACAAAAGCACACAAGTTAGTGCCAAATCAAGAAAACTGGGCATTTAACATTCCAGAAACATCAGCTATGCCTTGGTAATCTCTGACCCCCATTTCCTCTTAAAGGGTCATTGGATTAATGGCTTTTATCTCAAGTTTATTGGCTCTTTAGTAACCTTTCTGCTTTATTGGATTATACTTGTATAAGTTTTCTACTACAGCACTATGAGGCTATTAGATATGTGCTGCCAAGAAATGGAAGTCATTCACCAAGAAATGCCATGTCATTTGAATTGTATATTTTGGCCTAAATGTAGACATACTATTTGTTAAATCTATTCTCAGTATACACAGAATATATTTCTTCACTGTTTATCTGTGACATTATTTGGTTTCTACCTTTGTCCGAGCTTCCAAGCTGGCTCAACAATATTCAAGCACAATGCAAAATAAATAATCAATCACTTTGTAGCACCTAGTATCACTAATACTCTTTATTTCAGTGTTCCATCTATATTTTCACTCTCTGTTTTTTGTGTTCACAGCATTTTTCTGTCTGTAGATCCAAAAGCTCCCTTGTAAACTGCACAACAAACCCAGTGCTGCACAAGGCCTGGGAGTGCTCTCTATTTCAGTGCACATTACTGTTACACTCTGTAGTAGCTGGGAATTCACTTAGGCAGTGAATTGTACCCATGCAGATTCAATTCCGAATTCTGAATTTAAATCACCAAAACACTATAGGGTGCAGTTTCATGTCTATGCTTCCTATGTGGGAACCACAAAGAATATTCTGTCTGAAAATATCCAGCAGAGATTTTTATTGAAATGAATGTGATCCTTCTGGGTACAGGCATTCCAGCTTTGTACTTCCTTGCCTTCATACCTCAGCCCATGGATGTGACCAATTAAGCACATAACAGGGCCCAATACTATCCCAATATAGTTATTTTTTTTTATAAGAGAGCCCATTAAGCACACAGATCCTGGCAGTCAGAGCTGACTGATATTAAATGAGTTTCTCAGGGACTCTGGGATTACAGATCAAGAACCTTCACTAAAGTACCTGATTTGCCACAGACAATGTTGGACCTATGAGAAAAATCCATTGCCAAGTCTTTGATGGAAGCAAAGCAAATTCCAGGAGGGAAGGGTTGACACTGGGCTGGTTCATTGCTGCCATGGCCATTGCTTCAGGGGTCTTCATTCCCAGGCTGGGCTTCATCCTCAAAACAAATCAATTCCCTGAGTACTTAAAGGAATTTCAGTCATCCACTGCCTGCAGTATTATCCAATAATAATCATTACATCTTTCCCATTAAAAAAATTATATATATTACTTATATAGGGGGGGTTAAATTTAAACTCATCCCACATGTTTTTGATCTGACCACTCCCAACTGGGCAGTTTTACAGCCTGAGGAGAAATTGATTCTTTCTCCCCACATCCAGGAGGGTGCCAACACAATTCCCTCCCTACAGGAGAGGCAGAACCTCCACAGGTGATGGGATTCACACAGAATCATTATTTGCTTTCTGAGCACAGTGGCACCAGCACCAGTGGAATCTATAACTCCCACACAGCCACTGCTCCTCAGTGTGCTTGGACCAGGAATCAATGTTCAAATCAACGCAAAAAACACCTCCCAAATGGATGAGAAACAATGTATAACTCCAAGGTTGATCTGGACTATATTTATCCACTTACTGATGGCAGTGTCATGCAAAGCCAACCCCAAAGATGCTTCGCAAGATTGTATATGCTGCCCTGAGTTTGGTGTTAAACACACATCCCAGTAAATACAACCAGTTTTATTTGCCTCTTTTGATGTAACAAATTAGGAACTTGGGCACAAGAAAATACATTGCAAGCCTTTCATTTACATAAATTGGAAAATGATCTGAATTAAACAGACATGCTTTTTCTTTATAGTTGCTAACATTCTGCATGGCTTAAAACTTTCTGCTTGAAGTGGTTTATCATAAATAGACGTTTCTGAAGGTCCCCCAAGGCAGACAAGTGCACTTCTAGAGAATTAGACACAGCTTTGTTTGAAAGCAGCCTAAATTTCTTTAATTTCAATGAGAGAAAAATTGTCAAGTAATATATAACATCAGCTCTGCCCTGATCATGTCTGATGGAGTCTGTCAGTAATATCCATTCTTAGAAAATAAAATTAGTTTGCTTTGAACTATGTTCTAATCTGGAGTATCCATCTCATTTTCAGTGCTTGCAGAGATGATAAAATAGGTGACAGAGAAACCAGGTAGACTCTGTTTATCCATAGGCAATCTCAGAGTGAAGCAAGATCCCTGTCAGTGTCTCTGCAGACACCCCTGTCCAGCACAAACACAAACTGCAGCTTGCAAGGTTAAATGTTAGCAGATTTCCTCATCTACAATTCCATCTCCTCTGACCTGCTCATTCACTGCTCCTGGCAGAGTGCAAGGACTAGATTTCAAGCCTTTGTTTAATTAATTTCCACTGCAAGAAATGGATTTAAAGTTTTTTAGCTGGGCATGAGGATACCTGAAGGCAGCTCCCAGTGAAACTCCTGCTCTCAGAGCAGGATATAATGGAGTGGCTGCGCTGATATCTGTGCAGCATTCACGAAATTCCTCACTGTAACACAGGTCAGGCAGTGCTCCCTGGGCCCTGTAAGGTGCTGACCTATTCACAGAAAGGTCATTTTGCTGCAGCAGACAGTTTATAAGTGAAAAAGAGCCCAACATATACTGATGCTGAAAGCTTTTGATCTAACCAGCAGCATTTTGCACACACTTGAACTAACAGGAGCACAGGTATGTACTGAAGTACGTAAATTTTGAGTGACATTTTTCAGACACATATATTTAGCTTTCTCTTTATTACCCTTGAGCAATAACTTCATCAGTGCTTTAAATCAGGAATTTTTGCTCGTCAATATCAGCATGTTCTCACCTCAGTCAGTGGTTTACAGAGTTTCAGTGAATTTTGCAAGCATGATATGGGCTCTTACCATTAACCTTGATGCTAGAACCCTAGATGCTAAGAATTTTAGACTTTCTGTGTTTTTAGACACAGACTCTCAAAAAAACACTACATTTAACCTGAAGCTGTAGAGAAGGCTTCTAAAATTAATTGATAACACTGAGATTATAAGTGTATAATTTGGAAAAAAATGTATAATATCACATAGTAAAAAACTTACAGTTTAAAATTTTAGAATACAGTAATATACATAAAACTAAGATAGAAGTTTTAAGGCAGTAACTAATCCTCCTTCCTCTTCATAAGTTTGAGTAGTATTGTATAATTAGACAGATAAATCCACATTACAAGCCATAAGTAATTAGTTATTGAGTTAAAAGTAAAAATAATTTAAGTATAATTTCTTAATTAGATAGTTTTTCCTTAAAAGACCTTGTAAAAATAGATATGGAACCATTTTGTAGCTTGTTAGTGAGATACTGTAATACTCATGACTTATAAGACTGTAATATAGATAGAAAATAATAAACATCTAAGTCTGAACACAAAATACCATCTCAAACACTCTCAGTTCTGGCCCTGACAAAAACAAAAGATAAAAAATCAACACCTTGGTTTTAAAAAAACCCAAAACCTACAGCATCCATCCAGAAAAAAAACAATACTGCAATGAGAAACCAGGAAAACTATAATGCCTATTGACTCCTCTACACAAACCCCTGAGCACCCAGAACTGTCCAAGGCCCTGAGCCCGGCTGCTCTCAGCCTTGCAGCAAACTCATATGCAAAATAAGTCACTGAGATTCTTTCTGCTTGAGATAAACCATTGTGAAATTTGGCTGTTTCTTCCCCATTTTGATGAAGCTGAAATGCCCAGGCTGACAGCATAACTCACCCTGTATTGATTCCATGCCAGTGCTCGTTAATGGAGAAGCCGATTCTCACTGAATGTATGACCTACTGATATCCCAAGGCAGTTTTTGTCTCAAATACCTCCAAACACACTGAATTATTTAGAGCTCAAAAATGTTACAAATGCTTGGTACATCTGCACATCCATACCTGGGTGTACAGGTATAAATATCCATCAACTCCTTTGTGAACACACACAGATACTGAAATTTGGCTGAATGCACCACTGTCACTGGAATATTCTCTGGAAAAATCCCCTTGCCCAGGATCTTCTCCTGGGAAGCTGAGAAGCCTCAGAGAGAAATGAAAACAATAATTATCTGATTGCTTCTCTTGTGTTTTGCTGCTTTGGAATGTGGTTTGGACATTGTTTATCCAACATGTGAATTGTTTTACTTAAGGACCAATCACAGTCAGCCTGTGTTGGACTCTAAGGAGAGAGTCAGAGTTTTTAATTAGTATCTTCTAGCTTTCTGTAAGTATCCTTTCTCTATTCTTTGGTATAATTTGGTATAGCATTCTTTAATATAATATAAAATCATAAAATAATAAATTAGCCTTCTAACAACATGGAGTCAGGTTCATCTTTCCTCCCCTGAAAATACCACACACCACCACAATCACTCTGCTTTAATAGAACCTCAGGTCCTTCAGCCTCTCACTAAACATCACCTGCAGGTTCCCTGGGGCAAAATAATTTCATCTGTAATTTGCTTAAGCATAATGGATCTATAGTGACAAATCTGGTCATTGTCAATCTATTGACCTGAAGTTGCAATTTACTGATCCTTTTTGTGTCATTAACCACTGTTTTGGAAAGAGCCTGTGGTGATACAGAGTATTTGTCTGTGCATAAACACTCTATTTTTTTTTTTTTTTGGTAAAGTATGAAACCCAAGTCTTCCTTAGATATTCAAACAAAGCTTTAAAAGCATCAGCCATAACATTTTGTATAAACATTTTCCAACTGCCCCATGGATTTTGGCAAGCATGTGTTCCAACATTAGGAAATGATAAGAGACTTAAGAACAGATATACTGTGAGGAGATATCTTCTTAAATTCTTTATTCAATCAGCTGTGAAACAGTATAATATCTTAAAAGGACACATTTGGTAGCATGAAAGACAAGTGCAGTGAGGCTTGAGCTTGCTAAATTCATTGCATTCTTCAACCTTAGGGCTGCAAATAGATTATTTTTTAACCTCTCAAGAGGATGGCAGGTATTCTGCAGGCAGCTGGCATTGTGAAGCAATTTAAATCCTCTCTATTTGTTAGCTGGTTTAGTGACTGCTAAAAGGGGTGGGTTAAGTTTCTCAGAGGCTTTTTTGCTTTTCATCAGTAACTTCTAGGCTAATAGCTTGCATTGCCAAGCCCGACACAATGAATCCACTGCTCCAAAAGGATTTGAAGACACAGCTTTTGGAGAGCTGGGGACTTGACTTCTGAAGCAGAGCTTGCAGGGTAGGTTAACACGTGTCTGTGGTAAAATACAGACATAGCTTTTGCTCTGCAAGCTGCAGACCTGCCAAACGACTCTGAAATTATTTGTGTAGTCTCTGGGAAATCACTGCAGTTATCTCACAACTCCATCCCAGGCTGTTATGACACCAGAATGCTTTTTGCCTCTGTCTTGTGTTTTCCTGATCTCTTTGAACAAGGAGGGCTGGAAGCATTATTCATTCAGCCTCCCGGGTTTGTATTAATTGCATTCATGAAATGGGCTTCATTTACTTAGAAAACTGCATGAATCTGTTGAGCATTTCAATCTGGCAACACTTTGCTTTCCAAAATTTACTGAAATTTGCTGAAATCCTAAATTTTACCTGCATTTTAAATCGATTGCATATCACTTACCTTCCTTTGAAACTTGCACCCAGCACACAGACAGATGGGTGTACTGAAGCATGACATTAATCAATAGGAAATCCAAAATTATGCCATAGCATATGAGCATCTCAGGCCATCCACAGAGCTGAGTGTGCTTTGCCAGTCTGGGCAGAGAGTTTGGAATCCCCTTGGTTCTGCACAGAAAACTACAGACATTTCCATGCAGCTAGAGCACTGTACATGGTATTTATCAACAAGGAAGCATCCTCCCTCATGCTCATGTGGCTGGTGCTGATGCTGGGGCTTCTGCTGCCTCCATCTGCTCCTTTGCCACTGCCACGACAAACCCTCTGCTGGGAGGAGCCACAAGGGGAGCACAGTCCCAAGGGAAGAGGAACAAACTTGTCACTGCATAAAGGATGGAAGGAAAAGGTCATTATCTGACACTCCCAACCAATTCTTGGCTCTGGAAATACAATGGGATTTCTAAAGCAGCACGTAATACATAGCTTGGGACATAGTCAGTGCTGTACATAGTATTTAAAAATATATTTTTTAAAAATCCTTGACATTGCCTAAAGTGCAGTCCTCTCTGTAGTTTCTTTCTTCACTATACCAAGAAGGAATTACAATGCCTGTGCTGGATGCATACATTGTGCTTCAGGATTCACACACCTTTTAATCCAGTAGAGTTGCACAGATTCACACACTCACACAGACACATTTTTCCTATACAGTTAATACAAATGGAATCTGCATGAGCCAATTAGTGTGATATAAAAATGCAATTATTAACAGAAGGGTTAGGCTGTACCTTGCCTTGTGGATACCTTCAAGAGACCAACCCCACCAGGCACAGGTGAAGGAGAAATGCTATTCCCTGTAGGTGTTCCTGATCAGTCAGACCTTCCTAGGTGAGAAGAGAGCTCAGTTCTTTGTTTTACTGAGACCCACCTTATACAACAGCTCCCTATGCCTGGTTTTAGTCTGAACCCATCTTTACAAAGCATTTCTAAAGCCACAGATGTTTTGAGATTCTTTTTTTTCTGATGACCATGGGGCTATGCACAGGAAGCAACTGCATTTGGATGTATCTATTTAAAAGTTTATTTTTATCTCTTTTTGTCACATTCACATTTTCTGAAAAATCCCTTTGCCCAGGATTTTTCTCCTGAGAAGCCTCGGAGAAAAAGGAAAAGAATTCTTATCTCATTTGCTTCTCCTGTGTTGTGCTCATGTGGAATGTGTTTGGAGATTGTTTACCCACAGGTGATTGTTCCATTGGATTCTGCTGGGAGTTGTTTTCACTCTTTGGCCAATCAGGGCCAAGCTGTGTCAGGACTCTGCCGAGAGTCACGAGTTTTCATTATTATCTTTTTAGCCTTCTGTAAGTATCCTTTCTGTATTCTCTAGTATAGTTTAGTATAACATTCTTTAATATATAATAGTATCATAAAATAATAAATTAGCCTTCTGAGAACATGGAGTCAGATTCATCATTCCTTCCTGCCATGGGGCACCCCACAAATATGATATCTTTTGACCCTGGAATTTGGAGCCCACCTCTCTCTGCATACTGAGAGAAGCAGGTTCTGTGCTTTAAATGTTTGTGTAAGAAAAATTAATTATGAAACTTAACTATTGAAAGCCACAGCATCATCTCCATTCATTCTTCTGGGCTCTGGAACCAGCATGTCTGTGGTGTGGGCAGAACTGATGGGAGAACAGGACTGTGCCAAACATAATCCAAAAACATTATGCATTTCTGTAACCAGATGGTTACCCAGCAGCTTAACACAGACAGTGAAATCCTTTCTTATTATTGCTCACCACACAGAGACAGATAAAGATAACAGGCCTGGTAGTGCCATGCTGAAAACTCAGTATGAGTTCCTTCCCACATTGCACTTTTATGACTCTTTTCAAGTTCCTCTCTTCTCTTCAAAACAAAAGTGTTCTTAAAGTTTGATGTTTGAGCATCCTATTTGTGTTTCAGTGTATTATTATACATGACCAAGGATTTTAAATGTGCATTTCTCTGACAAGTATGAATTGTGATAGGTTTTAGCATTCACATCTTACAGTCTGGCTTCAAGCTCTTCTCACACTTGATTTGTATCTTGTGTCTTAGTGGATAACAAAAAAAGCACTTTCATTTGAGCTATGCATTTTATGCAGATTCTTTTTTTTACACTGAACCCCATACTCAAAATCAAAATTGCATATAAACAGTACATGCCAAGCAGCCAAATCAATACCCAAATAATAACTGTGTTACACTTTCAAGAATATAAGAGAAATTAATATAAAGAGCATTACGAATCCTTTGAAGCACAACAAAAGGAGCCATAGTTAAAATTTTAACAAGTTAGAATCATTAGCTAAACAAATCCTGACAGCCTAGCTTTGCACTTCCAGTCACACATGCTCAGAACAAAGGCTTGATATGTGAGGCAACTTTAATAGGTCCCTCTGCATATGACTAATTTTTCCTCAAACAGTCATTTTTTATTTCGTATTTTCCTCTGGATCCTGAAATGTCACATTTTATTAATCTGTGTCACTCATGTGGATTGTTAAAAGAACAGACTAGCACTGGAGGAAGTGCTTCTCATCATTACCATACGTATGTGGGATGACAAAGGAATGTGCTCAAATTTGGAGTAACAATTATTAAAAGTAGAACAAGCAAGAATAGAATATAACCTGTTTTCCTTTAACCAATTCCAAACTGCTCTTAGAGAAATGGCAACAGCAAGAATTGGTCCAGAAAAACCCTGGTTTGCCTTTGCTCCCTCAATACAACACAAAATGGGGTCAAATTCACTGGCCCCTGCACCAGCTGTGCCAGAGCTGAGTCCATCTCAGCAAAGAGCCAAAGATGATAAAACTGGGTATTTGTTTTTATTCTGTTTAGGTCAAGTTCCCTGTTGGAGTGAAAACATTTCCCAGCATTCACAGAATTAGGCAAAAGCAGAAACAATGCATTTTGAATGAAGTGACTCTCCCCTCAGACAGCACTGGCTGGCGTGACCTCTCAGACTGTAAGTGCCCATGCAGAATTCAACATGCCTGCATTGTACCTTCATGAAGGTACAGCACACATTTGGGACAGGAAGGGCTGAGAAAGGTGTTCAGGTTTCTGAGAATAGAAATCTGCTCAAAATTATGCATTTTAAATGGCATAACCATTCTCTTAATAACAGAGCAGTTGTAAATTTCTTTTAACAAAAACATGGAGTAAAAAGAAGAAGCTGTAGAGAAAGAAAAATATAGAAATGTGAGGAATTAAATATGCAAAAACTTAATTGAAAGTTGTGTAGAAGATATTATCTCCAATTCCAAAACATTTGCCTGAGGAACAGGCAGTACAAACACTGTTACACAGCCTATCCCAAAGAGGAAATAAAACCAAACAAACTACTGAAATAATTATCACAGCTTAGTTGTTTACCAACCTGCTCCAACCAAACCAAAATATTATCACAAAAATAAAATAAACACACTGCACTGGCAGAACCACTGGGTTGCAGACGCAGGCTACCTAAGGTTATAGCACAATATTTAAGTTTACATTCACTAGGTGTAAATATATTTCTAATTGATACCACAAAGCAGTTTATCAGTAATTATCTCCTTTAACTGCCCACATCCACACTGCAGCTTTCCTGTCTGTGCTTCACAGAATTATCTCTTCCTAAGTCCCAGCTTTACTCAGTGAATTTTGAGGACCAGATTAAGTCTGAGGAGTAGCTGGATTGAGTAAAACAGAAATCCTCTTCCTCTCACAGAATGCAAAGTTGCAGATGGACACTGAAAATGTCACTGAGAGCTTTCCTTGGAATTGATTTAAATTAGGAGGCTCTCCAACTTTCCAATGGTTTCCTAATGAAGTGCTCTATGAATTGTGGCCCTAAACGTAGATGTTTAGAACATGTCAAGACAGTAATGTAGCAGAAAAATGATGTAATTTTATAAAAGATACTTTGCTATATATTATGACACAGCTACCATGGAGCATAAATGGCATTTGACCCTAACTCTATTATAGTTGCTTCCCTGGTATTAATTTGGACATCTGTCTGAGGAGAAAATACAACAGATGGATACAGGCAGAGATGGAGATCTAAAAAAAAAATAAGCAGACAGTGTTTTTCTTGGTACCATCACACGAGGATCAAACTATTTAGGCTGAAAAGATGAACACATAATTTCCCCTGTGTGCCTGTTTTACTGGCCATTACATCAGGCAAAAAAAGAGTGAGAGTTATACAGATGTCAGGGTCAGATCTGAAAACCGGTTCTCATCTTCCTCTGAAGAAGACTGAGAGGAAAACAAAGAGAGACTTTTAAGCCAACCTAAGACTTGATTTTTTTTTCTGTCAAAAAATCTTACTGCAGTACTTGAAGTGTACTCAAACCAGACTGGTTTCCCACCCAGGATGGTGGGGTAGAGAGTCTAAAATTAAACGGAAGGTTATATAAAACAGGCAAGCCCATGATTGTTCCTGGCCTTGGCTGAACATGTGCAGAGCAATTTGGCAATTATTCAGCTACATCTGCATTAGTGGCACACCCTGGAATAGCCCAGTGCTTACCTGCAAGAGGTTCTGATTAGTGGCATATTGTTTGCAACCTCCTTGCAAGGAGCATTGTGAGCAAAGCTGTGTTTCTCCCACACACACATATGGTTACATAGACAGGAATTAAGAAAATATCTTTCTTACCTTTCTCTGGCTCTCCACATGGCAAGCAAGACTTCCTAGAGAGGAGGAGCAAAGAAAATAATTAGACATCCAAAAATGAAAACACTGATTTTTGTCCTCACAGACTGGGTGATAAACAAGACTCATCCCTATATATTGAAACATTTTTACTGACAAGTTTTGCACAAATCAAAGAGTGCAATTATGCTTAAACAACCCTTACAATGGTCCATTAACCCATCAATCTCATCTGGGAAGATGATTTCCATTTCCCAGCCCCAAATCTGGCAATAATGCTGAGACTGTGAGCAGAACATAAAAACCAGACCTCTCAGAAATGAGATCTTACAGCAAGTATAAAGGCTGTTAGACTGATCAACAGCAAATCCCTTGAGACCCATGGCTTCTAAACTGGAACTGGAGTAATTTTAAGTTCAAGTTGTATTTGGAACTATCAGACACTTCAGTCTGACCTATTTCATATTTATTCCTATTCCAGGTCTGAAGATGGGAGAATGACTTTTGAACCAGGCTCTATTGCTTGCATAGAAATCTTCCATTTATTAAGAAATATAGATTTAAAGAAAAATCATTTTCTGTGAAAAGTTAGATTTTAAATTGAATTTTAATCCTCCTGCTCCCACCTTTGAGGCTCTACATAACTCTGCTCCTCACTTCTCACTTGATTTAGTCTCTTGTCTCATCACACTTCGCCCATATCACCCCAAAAGCAATTTAACATTATCAAGTGCC
Source organism: Camarhynchus parvulus (assembly GCF_901933205.1). Taxonomy (NCBI): domain Eukaryota; kingdom Metazoa; phylum Chordata; class Aves; order Passeriformes; family Thraupidae; genus Camarhynchus; species Camarhynchus parvulus. Next base: position 16,886,724 of record NC_044581.1, on the reverse strand, counting down.
CAGCTATCCCAAAGCCACATCTACAGTTGCCTCTCCCTTTTTCAACAAAATAAATTTTATTTTAAAAGCTCATTTACTCACACTATGGCCCCCTCCATATTCAACCTGAAGGCTCAGTAACTTGCATTCCCCTCTCCAGATCTACTTTGCAATTTGTTTGGAATCCTCCATTTCATCTATTTATCTAATTTCTTCCAGATTTCATTAAGCCAGGCATTGCTTTCACTCCTAAACAGCCAGGTTGCTTTGATCATAGTAAAATTTCCTCAGGGAAGCAATTCCTGCTTTCACTTACTGTTATGGCTTGCCTTTAAAAACAACAAGGAGATAGATTGGGGCTTAAGATAAATGATTGAGTGGCTCATATTTTATAAAAGCCAGTTTACTTAACACTAATAGTGAAGAGGTGTTGACAATTTAGGCAACAATTTATAAGAGTGGAATGAAATCACTATGATATATTCTGGTGCTCTTCTGTGCCCATAATTCTGGAAGTTACAGGTAAGACGTCTGTACCACAGGAAAGGAAAATACAACCTGGATGTGTCAGCATTTCCAGGACTGAAATACTGCTTGCAGATATAGCTGGAGATAAAAATGCACTGCTGGGGTTGGAAGGGTCCCACAGACACTGCCAAACAAACATTGGCATGAATTCCCTACACAGGGCTCAGGGAGTCACCCCAAAATGAAATAATTCATCTTGTCAGGAGGGCCTGAAAGAGCAGCTGAGGAGAAGGAGCTCCATAGTATAGATTCTTCACATTTTAATCCATGTTTTAATGTTTACCATTCACCTCAGAATGAACCACTGCCCTTCCACTGCTTGGTGAACAACGTTTCCAAGCTGTTGTACCAGGTAACTGAGAGTGATTACATTTACACCAATTCCTTTGTCCATTTTCTCTCTGTAGGCATCTCTGTGCCATGCAGCTTCAACAGGCAAACAGAAAAAAGCTTTGCAACCTCTCTGGCAAAGAATATTTTTGGCAAACACATTGCAGTAACGTGAAGTGTCAGGAAATCAAAGACTCCCTGAGCAGCTCAGCAAACATCTCTAAAGAAATCCAAAGTACTGAGCACAAATCCTTTACAAGATGGGAAGACCCTTCTTTAAAAACCTGCAGCCTGAATAAAGTCACCTTCTTATACTGAATGCCCTTCCTGGTAAGCATAAAAAGCAGACTAAGAAATAAAAGATGTTGAAGTTAAAAATAATTCTGTCTCATCTGTGATAATACTTTCACATGTAATTAATATTTGAACATATAGAAGGTTCTTAAAAGGCTTGATTACTTTATATATACATATTTAAGAAAGAGAACTGCTCCTTCATGGCCCAGGCAGAGGTATAATAGGTAAAATGTAAATCAAATGAGTACCTTGATATTAAGATTTCTCTAGGAAGATAAATTTAAATGTTTTTAAATTCATATAATTATATGGAATTCCTAAACCCTCACTAACCCCAGCATCTCCAGGAGATATCCACAACCTCACCAAAACCTCTCTGATTCAGCCGTGTACTGAGAGGCACCTGATCTGGTTTGGGTTAACTGGGGTTAATTAGCACAACCAGGAGGCACACCAAAACCACTGAGTGCTGCCACCTAGTACTTTTTAGTGCTTTCTATGCTAAACCTGAAAATGAGTTACCACTAGCCATGGACAAGCTGTGAATCCTGGCTATGTGCTGGAGTGTTAAGTACTACTTTTCATTAAGTTACTACACATAAAAAGTGAATAAAAGCCTTCTGAGCTTGGCCAGTCATGACTTCTCCCTCCATATCCAGCATATCCTCCTTTCTACAAACAATTTCTTCTCAGGAGCCCCTCCTCACTGGCAAAATTTAACCATTTGTAAGTTCTGGAGGCCCATTTGCACCTTCCATTCCCCATGATGGTCACTTCCTGGGTGAGATGAGACTTCTCCTAAAAACCTTCACATCCTGTAAGACCTTAGAAGAAAATTTTGGAGTGTTGTTTTCAAATTATCCACAGAATGCCAGGTTTTAAAAAGGCTAATTTTAGGAATGTGGAGTCAATCCAAGTTCACTCCCTGGAGGGCTGAGAGTGTATATCTACGGTGGATATAACTTCAGGGAGCAAATTTACATCATTCACTCCACTTTGATGCAAAACTTTTCCTGGAATTTCACTACTGTTCTTGAACCTCCAGTCACAGATATATTTTAACCTTATGAGGACTGAAATATTTTTTCATATGGACTGAGGCAGCTATTTTTTTCTACTTTTTTAGTAAGTAAAACTATATTTAAACTACAATATCTGAAGCAAGCCTACTCATTTAACAGCAACTTGAAAGGTACAAAAGACTCAGGAAAACGAAATTATTCAACTGATGAAAAAAATAATCTTTTCATTTGGAGGAATTACCAGTCAGCAATAGGAAAAAACCTCCCAGTATCTCACCAATAAAGAATGTGCCAACTAAATACATCCCAAAAAACCCTCATCAGTACATTCAGGGGGAAGAGCTGCCCCCATCTCATTGAGCAAGTGCAAGGGCACAGCCCCAGCTCTCTCTAATTACACAGCACTCAGCCCAGCGTGTTCCTGGTGACAGCAGTAAACAGGGGCTGATGGAAACCGCTAATTTAGAAATTAGGCACCAAAAATAGAATCTTAATCTGCCACTCCAGTGAGTCTGACAGCAGAAGGGATCCATTAATCTGAAGTTTCCCAGAGCAGCCAAGCTGGTCTCGGCCAGGGGTGTGCGACAGGCAGGTTATGGATGAGGATCTCAATGCTCCACCATTCCATGGACTTCTGGGAATATCCTGCACTTCATTCTGCTCCAGCTAGCTTGAGAAACAAAAATATCCCTTCAATCTGATGTATTTAAGCTGAATCTTGCTTCTCTTTTGGTGCAAATCTGTGTTGCTGTCTGTCTGTTCAATCAGTGGTAGATGCTTTCACCACTAATGAAAAAAACACCTTTGTATGGACTTTGTGCAGCCTGAGCTCAGCAACAGAAAAAAACCCCAACAATTGTCCCTTCATTGCCAATATTTAACACTGAAAGAGTTCTCTAATTTTGGATCTCTGCAGTGCAATAGTTTTGAGAGGAGTGGGCTCCAGCCCATGGACAGGCCTGCACAAAGAATCACCTTCCTGCTGTGGCAGAGCCTTACTGCAGTAATTCCAGGAAAAAAACTCAGAGAATATCAGGAAAGAGTGATCCTAAAGCACTTATATTGGTTTGTTAAACATGTCTTTGATTGGTGAGGTGATGCTGTATTTTAGTGACAGTGAATTTTTGTTCCAAGGGAAAAATAAGCACACATCTACTTTGGGTAAACAAAGAGAACTGAGAGCACACTCCTATAGTAAGCAATCACTAATATTTAACCGTATGGATTTTATTGTTAAATTAATATCAAACTAATTAATGTTGAAGACAGGTCAATACAAGTCATAAGTTCCTTTGCTGCTTATTAACACGCCATCATGTATAGTCCATGCATTAAAAAGTGTGTACATATAAAAAATGGAGGTTTACATAAAAATATATTTAAGAATCTATATAACTATATATCCACTGTAGGTATACACTCTCAACTCTCCAGGGAGTGAACTTGGGCTAATTTTAGGAATGAGGAGTCAATCCTTCTAAAAGGTGAAGGGTATTTCAAAGTGGTGCCTCCATTGTGTTTTTTTCCTGCCTTTCTGAGGAAGCATGAAGGAGCAGTCTATCTCCTCACCTGGGGATGAATAACTCTCCCCTTACTCAACTGCAGTTTCATATTGTTTCTCCTCTCTCCAGCACAAAAACCTTGCACTGAAATAATCCTCTGAGGTATCTGAGAGAGAGACAGGCTCCTGAGACACAGAAAAGTGATTCACAAGAAGATGCATTCATAGCAGCCCCATAACAATATCTTGTTTCTGCACCCCCTGAGCCTCAAGCTGTGGCTCTGCAGCCACCCAGAGCAGGGTGAATCCCATCCCACCTCTCTGCCCCTCCAGCACAAGCCCATCAAAGTTAGAACAGCCTAAACTGCATCCCAACACCACACACGGTGTTTGCCTTCCAATCCCTCTGCAAGTTTCGCCTAAATTCAATATGTTTCCACTGTAGGCTATGTTTACTGAAATAAAGCTACATTCAACTATGGGCAACCTGTCTTTGAACATATGCTGTAGGCAGCAATCTAGCAGAGAAATGGGCGACAAGCTGTGAGACTAAACTTTTATCATCGGCTCCATAAATCAAGATGAAAGCTATAGACTTCCTCCTGTGGACCTCATACAGCCTTGAGAAAGAAAGTTAAAATATTTAGATTGGAAGAACAAAATAATATAAAGAGAAGAAGAAAAAAAAAAACTCAAAGTGAAATTTAGTTGAAGCATTTGTCCAGTACTAAATAGAGTTCCCAAGAAAGCACATTTTAATATATTTTTTTAAAGATATACTTGACATCAATTACTAATTAGTAAGATTAATGATGTCTGGGCCATTCAAAAGTCTTCTTTCTTCAGTCCCATTCATGTTGTTTGCACAGAATTCCCACTAATCCAACTGTACAGAAAGTTATACCAGCACAGCTTTAGTGCAGCAAGTAAGAGAGTGTTCTTGGTAATTAGCACCTGTCAGCTAATTAAGCAATTTACAGCTTATCATATAGGCAGGTAATAGCACCTGTGGCCCAATAAACAATAAATCAATATAGATTCCATTAAGTTCCCAACATATATAAAATCACTGTAGAAAATGGGGTTTGCAGTGATATTTTTGCACTAATAATGAATACAAAACCACTGTCCTTTGTGATCTCAAAAGGATTTCAAGGGGAGAATTTCAAAATTCCTCAATAGCTGGTTAAAAGAGACTTTGCAATTCTATTGCAGAGCTGTCCCAGCCTGGGCCAGCACAGGAGGGACCTGGAGCTGCTCAGAGAGCCCAGAGGAGGCTCCAGGAGGAGCAGAGGGATGGAGCAGCTCTGCTGGGAGGAAAGGCTGGCACAGCTGGCATTGTTCACCTGCACAGGAGAAGCTTTGGCTGAGCTCAGGGTGGCCTTGCAGGGCCTGAAGGAGCTGCAGGAAAGATGGAGAGAGACAATTGCCAAGGGCTGGAGGGACAGGAGCCAGGGAATGGCTGCCAGTGCCAGAGGGCAGGGCTGGGTGGGATCTTGGCAATGAGGAATTGTTCCCTGGCAGGGTGGGCAGGCCCTGGCACAGGGTGCCCAGAGCAGCTGGGGCTGCCCCTGGATCCCTGGCAGTGCCCAAGGCCAGGCTGGACACTGGGGCTGGGAGCAGCCTGGGACAGTGGGAGGTGTCCCTGCCATGGCAGGGGTGGGATGAAATTATCTTTATGCTCCCAACCCAACCCAAACCATTCCATGATTCTATACATTTTTCCTACCATTTAAGCTAACCCTCTCTGCATGGCATTACTTCTTTCACATCAGAAGGATGAAAGAAATAACCTTACATCAAGCACTAGCACCACATCTAGAAGCAGCATGCAAAGGTAGGACTTAGACTTCAAAATAAATAAATACATAAATAAATAATTCATCCCCAGGCCAGAGATGTCCTCTGAAATGCACAGAGCAAAGCTCACCCCTGGTAACTCCTCTTGCCCTGCACGCTCCACTCCCATTGATCTCACCACGGAATCCTCTCAAAGTGAGAGCTGCTTATTAGAGCTGAGCTTCCATGTGCACATCTAAGAGGGAAATTTTGTCCTTCAGACAGACCTATGGTCAAGACATAAATTTAGACAAAAAGGAAGCAGGAGTATGTGAACCACTTCTGTATTTGCACAAGCAAAGGGGGTAACGAGACAGGCAATGTGAGTGCCTTGAAATGACCTTTACATCTCTGCACACCAAAACCGGGCACAGAAATGTGAAAAACATTCCTGTTTTACCAAGGGCAAATACCAAATTATGAGGTTCATTATTCCAAGCAGTAGAAAGAGAAATTATTGCAATAATTTTGCCCTTATTTTTCATCTGCTAGTTGTCATGTCCTCTTCTACTCTCTCTCTACTATTATACAGGTTCCATCTTTTCATTTAACCCTCCCAGTCTTGGAAATAATGAACCACAAAAAGTCAACAAGAGCCTTCATACTTACCACATTGTCTTGAAAAGGCATCAAATAAAAAAAGAGCTGTAATATCTTTCTGACTTCCATTCCTGCCAGCATTCCTGCTCTGACAGAACACACATTTCAGAGACCTCCTGTATATTTCTTTTTTCTTTGAGCTTTCTCATTCAGAGCTATTTAACTTAACCATCTCACACTAATGGTAAAATGCTCAAGAGCTGAGTACAAAACATCACAATATTAATATTTCTGCCCTTTCAATGCATTATGTAAGATTTGTTTTATATCCTGATATGACACCTGATATGGCCAGGACACACCAAAAATATTCCTATTAGATAAAAAGGCAAATTTTCCTTATTTCATTTAAAGCCAAGACATTTTCCAAATTCAAATTAATATGCACACATCTTGTATCCTCTCTGACACAAATCTATGCAAGATGCTATTTACAGTGTGCCTTTTTACCTACCCAAATTCTTCTATCAGCAGATAAAAGAGATTTATTGTCAAATTCCCATTTTATCTTCCAACATTTGCCTAGTGAGGAAGCATAAAAGAGACAGGTGACCTCCTGTTTGGGGGTTTGGATCAGTGCTTAGTAATTCCCTGAGACAAATCCTACTTAAGGAGCAACATTCTTGTTTCCTTTTTTGTTAGCTCTAAATATTTGACACCACTTTTAGAGCTACGGGAGGTGGATTTACCTGTCAAAAATTGTAGGAAAAAAACGCAAGTGTTTCTAAAACTCACTCCAGATATTTGAGTTTAATTTGAAATAAAAGTTGTATTGAAATAAAATAGACAGATGTCTTGCTAATTCTGGTGTGCCAGGGCATGGTGTGCTGCTGAGGAATGCAGAGATTCCAGGTGCTGGGCATTTGTGTGAATAAGGATGTGCAGAACCAGAATATTTAACACTCCAGCATTTGCAGACAGAGAATTTCAAACCTCAATCTTCAGACAGCTGGACTCTAAACACTGGAATGCAGTGAGAGGACTCTGCTCCACAGCCCCTGTGCCACCCCACACTGCGCTGCTGGCTCTGCCACACGGTGACATGGAGCAGTTCCACAGCTTTGGAGAAAAGTGACAGTGCCTGGCAGTGCTCAATTTGTCTCTGCAGACAGCCTCTGCCTCACCTCAGAGAAGGACTTCTGAGGAAGCTTCATGGGAAACCAAAGGACATGGAGAATAAGTGCAGGAGTGAGGTCACAAAGCTCTAAGGATGTCCTGCTGCTCTTCTTTCATCACCATGAACCTGGTACCCTCAGCGGCTACAGCTCTATCCCATCTTTGCTAGCTGACAGTGGGAGAAAAGGATACATCTTATCTCCTACTGACATTTCCCAGCTGTCATCCAGGTGGAAAAATCCTGCCTTCACAAAACAAATTCTGTAAAACACTGGTTTTCGTGGCCTTGATGAAATGCCTGTGCTGCTGTGCTTCTGCTCAGGCTGTGGGAGATGGAGATGCAGGGCTCTGCTGGCCCTGTGCTCACAGAGCAGCTCCAGATCTATGGCTGCGCTGCAGGGATGAATCTGAGAGAGGAATAAATTGTGGCCATGGCCTGACTGCATGTCACTGACTCAGGGGTGACACTGTCACATTTTCTGGAAAAATCCTCTTTGCCCAGGCTCTTCTCCTGGGAAGATGAGAAGCCTCAGAGAGAAATGAAAACAATAATTATCTGATTTGCTTGTCCTGTGTTTGCTGCTTTGGAATGTGGTCTGGGCATTGTTTACCAACAAATGGTTGTTTGATTGGTTTCATGTGAATTGTTTTAACTTAATGACTAATCACAGTCCAGCTATGTCAGGACTCTGGAGAGAGTCACGAGTTTTTCATTATCATTCTTGTTAAGCCTTCTGCCTGTATCCTTTCTGTATTCTTTAGTATAATTTAGTATAGCATAATAAATTATTCTATTCTATTCTATTATATATTACAATATAACATAATATATATGTTGTATCATAATATAATATAATATAATATAATATAATATAATATAATATAATATAATATAATATAATATAATATAATATAATATAATATAATATAATATAATATAATATAATATAATATAATATAATATAATATAATATAATATAATATAATATAATATATATATATTAGCCTTCTAAGAACATGGAGTCAGATTCATCATTCCTCCTTCATCTTGGGGACCCAGCAAACTCAACACATGGGGAAGGGAGGCGCTGTCACTGCAAAAACAGAGAGCAGGGAACACACACAGGGAAGTCTGAATGATCCAGGCTAAAACAGTCCAAATCCTACAGCAGATTTGAGATCTCTGGTTTTCAAAGCAGACCTCAGTAAATCTCTGAGAGAGCACTGTACACACTAACAGCAAATCTCCACTAGAACCACACAGGAAAATGTAAATAGTAAATGATATAGTAAAATGTCATCGTGGAGCAGTTTGGAGAAGTATTCTTAGCTTTTAGGGCTGGGAATCAAAAACTCCAGCCCTTTGTGTTCTAAGGAAGAGAACTAAAAGTAGCAGATTTAAATGCAGATAAAGCAAAGGTAACACCTGCTGTTACATCCTCAATTACTTGAGAGGAAGCTGATGCCTACATCAGAGACAAGGAAACATTGACTGTACAGCTCTTGTAAGTGCTACAAGTGCACAAGAATTACACAGCCCAAGTGCAGCAGCAGGAAGGGAAAACCTGCAATTTTATATAATAAAAACCTTCATGTTTATTAAAATCATACAGATCTTCATTTTAATTATTTTTTATTTCCTTCAAGTTGTCATCTTCCTGGACTTACAATTTTACATTTCTTTAACCCATTTGAAATGGATGATTTGGGAAACAAGGTGAGATAAAAAACTTGAAAGCAATAACATGATTCATCTGAACCAAGCTCTCTTATCCTCCACTCTGGTTTATGACTCCAGATGCTGCATCAACCACCTGGCCTCCTCCTTCCTCTGCTTTGGCCCTAGCAGGATATATCAACATTTTGCTTGTGATTCTATTAAAATTTGAATGTTTTCCCATTTGGATGAGACAAATTCTTAGAGCTCCATAATGCATTTAACAAATCACATTACTTGGCTGAAGATAAGTTATTCTGGAGGATAATTGATTTTATACTATTCCTACCTACAAAAAGCTGGAGAGGGCCTTCTTAGGGTCTCGAGGGACAGGAGCCAGGGAATGGCTGCCAGTGCCAGAGGGCAGGGCCGGGTGGGATCTTGGGAATGAGGAATTGTTCCCTGGCAGGGTGGGCAGGCCCTGGCACAGGGTGCCCAGAGCAGCTGGGGCTGCCCCTGGATCCCTGGCAGTGCCCAAGGCCAGGCTGGACACTGGGGCTGGAGCAGCCTGGGACAGTGGGAGGTGTCCCTGCCATGGCAGGGGTGGCACTGGGTGGGCTTTAAGGTCCCTCCCAACCCAAATCCCTCTGGGTCTGTGATGCTGATGGCAGCAGGGGCCATACTGAGGTGCTTTCATCAACTCCACATAACATTTTTTTTCTCTTTACCCATTAACTCCATCAACACCTGCACCATCCACTGGGAATTATTCTCTCTACTCTTGGCTCTGTCTCCCCACCTGAAATGTAGGACATCACACACTTATTCTTTCAGGATAATTTCTACTCTAAAAGACATGGGTTTGGTTCTGACTGTCATTTTGAATAATTACAGTAATTCTTGTGCATTGTGATACATCCAGCCACTGGATGATGCCGTGCTGTGCTTGGTCTGAATTTGTAGAGGTCTCCTAGAAGAGTTTTTTTGAATTGCAACCAGTGTGACACCTTAAAGGCATGGCACGATCATGCCATGGCCGCTTCACCAGAGACCTGCATCACCTGGGCCTGTGAGGAAGGTATTAAAGTGAGGTAGGGGGTACTAAAACCTGCTTCCAACTGCTCTTCCTGCTCCCCCCCAGCCACTGCCCTCTCTCATCTCCAGGCCTGAGTCCCTGGCAGGGTGCCTCAGCCCTGCTGGGGACAGACCTGCCAGGGTTTCTGGTGTCATCTGTCCCCTCCTGAGACAACCCACAAATGGAGTTTAATTCTCTTGCTGCTTGGGTGACCATTGAATCCTTACTTTGGCAGCCATTAAACCCAGTAAGAAGCATCAGTGTGTTTATTAAATATTGGTATGCACAAAATCACCAAGACAAAGGCAGCCTCTCTGCTGAACATGGCACTGCGAGTGACAAATCTCTTTAAAAATTAAACTCTTTTCTCTACACAATCCACACTGAAAACTCAGGTCAGCAATAAATACTTTAGAGTGAAATGTTGAGCCAAAATGAATAATCCAATGTGCACTGCAAAAATGAGACTAGGAGAGCAAATAAAAACAGTCCTTCAAATTATTATAAAGAGGAAAATGTTGGTTGGGGGTTTTTGAGTAAGTAGAAAAGTAGGTATGTTAACCACACTCCCTAGGGATGGCAAGAACACAAGAGTGATGCAGAAAAGCCCCTCCTACCTGTTATATAATTAAAGTATAGATATAAAAGCTCTTGAGAATCCAGGAAATGGGCACAAGCTTCACCCACCCCATCCTACCAGTTTGCCATTCTCCTCCTCTCCTGCCGAGTATTCAGGGGAACAGACAATTCATTTAAACATGCAAACAGTTTTGTTCACTCTGAGTGGACACCAAAATGTGCCAAAGAACTTCCCAAGACAAATACATCCTTCCCCACAAACTGCCAGGCCCTGGGCTGTACAAAATGCTTTTTGAGTGCATTCTGTGCTGCTCTCCTCAGGCACCAGCAGCCTCCCACGAAAACACCGTGCACTTATTACATCTTATCTCAGAAGAAAAGCCAACTTATCTACAGGCAATCCTGGGAGAGTTATTTCATTATATTCATCTTTATGCATTTTAAAGCTCCATGCAGTGCACAGGTCAGGCTCAGCAAAGTTTTGGCTGCAGAGTCACAACAGCAGGACCCTCACTGGGACTTTAATTGCTGGCAGAACTCCTCGGCTCTCTTTCATATGTGCAATGTGGGGATATTTTCTTAGTTAAATGCTGCCTTGCCTTTTGATCCTGCTCCTGCTGATGTTGCTGAGTGATAATGATCTGTGCATCTGGACTATTGATGGGTATAAAAATTAATAGCACAGTTAAAGCTAGTTGGGAACTTTTATTTACTTTGACCTAAATTACCAGAACAACGGAAATTTCAATGTGACTAAAAGGCAAGAAATTTAAAGGCAGTTTTAAAAATTACCTACGGTTAAATTTTCAAGCCTCAAAAATCCATTGAAACAAACAGAGTGATAAGATTTAAAATAATACCAGACATACAGCTCACTTCTGATAAGAGCTTTTCCAATTATACTCACTATGGTGCTGCTACAAACATTTTCTATTGCAGCATGACTGTCTCTCTCCTTGTACAAAGCAAATACTTGGGTTTTGCTGAGTTTGTCTTGCATCAGTACTAAAACTACAAAAAAAGCTACTGCACAGGTCATTATTTTTTGCAATTTATTTTCTTCATTCACTCAGATAATCACTAAATTAAAAAATAACAGGAATTTAAATAAAACAGTAAATTTGGGCCACTGTAGAAAATATGAGAAGATACAGTCTCTAAGACAGACAAGTTGGACATAAGATGAGGCAGAAAAAAGTGTCAGGAAGGTCACTTTCACACTTGATTATGCATTTTATAATATTCTATATGCATCTAGAAAGTTTTCCCATCAAGATTCAATTCTGTCCCTTCCAGCCATGCCCTTGCACAAGCCCCCAAGATAAACAGAGGCTTAGGAAGGAGTGACATTATATTAGAGGACATACTAGATCATCCCATGACTATTTGTCTGCAAATCAATTGCAATAAACTCAATAAATGTAATTACAGGAAATCCTGCAGTATCTATCTCCTCACAGTGCAGTATTATTTTGCAATCAAAAAAGTCCTGATAAAATCAGGTTTGTACAAGTATAATCTGCACTGACAAAATATTATAAATGGTACAAGCATAAAATCCTTGGGAGCAATGAATGCTGACCTGAAGAATTTAATGTTGGCAAAACAGGGTGGTCCTTGCAGAGAGAGTTTTATGGCTACCAAATAAGCAAGTAACAGATAACAATCTGATTGCTTCAGTTTCACACTTACAGAGTACTGGAAAGCAGGAAGATAATGATTTTGTTTCAACACATCTCAATTTAAGTACAAATCAATGGAAACAGAAAAAAATAAATATTTAAAATGCACATAATGGCCTCACTTTATTAAGTGAAAAGTTCCATTGGTTAAAAGTTTGATGGCATTATCTCCCAAGATTGATATTATTACAACAGATTATTCTTTCCAGTGAGACTGCAGACAGAAAAGTGAGGCTGTAGAAGCATAATATTACATTTAATCAAATTTCTTAGAAAGAATAGTTCTATTATATTAGCATTTGAACAGCTTTCAATGAACCAACAGGCAGCTGTATCTTCATCTTTTATTTCTAATCAGCTAATAAATCTACAGATTGCCAAAGCCATGCCCAGATGTTGGTGTGCATTCTCATTCCTCATCCTCTGACTGCAGCCATGTGCACTCCACTTACTGACTGCTGCACACAATGTCCACTGGAAACAAAAGCACATTTCTAAAAATTAAGTTTTCTCTAGCTGGTCCATCAAGCTGCCACCCTTGTATTTTGTTTATTGACTGAGCATTTTGGTTTAGAGCCTCTTGTAGAATAAATCACAGTGGGTGGATTAGAAATGAAAGCACAGGGGCCCGCCCGTTGGGGTTTCTGAGGGGAAGGATGGGGGAAGGCATCGCCCACAAAGTCCAGAATAAACAATATGGGAAATCTGCACAAGCAGTTTAAATCTAAAAAAGAAAAGTTTCATTGGGCAAAGAAAAGGTCAAGTTTAAGAATAAGTGTTTGGGGCACTTTAGAGACAAATAGAGAAATGAAATTAAAATGATGCCAGAAACAGAACATGGGAAATAACAAACTAATATATCAAGAAAATAAGATTAAAAAAATAAAAGGTCTTAGGAATTTAGGAATAGTTTTGCAGCTCAAACAAAAAAATATTTACTCTGGGAAGAGTTAAGCAGAGCCTTAATCACATGACTTTGTAGATGGGGGCTTATTTTTTGGTTTGCTGAATTTATTTGTTGAGTTTGAGGTTCTTTTTCTTGTTGGGAGAGGTTTTTTGTATGGCTTTTTTTGTGACATCCCCCCCTACCCCATTACCCCCCACCAACTGGTTTCATTGAGCTCTGTACTGGAAAGGACAGAAAATAAACATCCCAAATTCCCTTTCTACCTGCCACTCACAACTGAGCAGCTCTCTGCTACACCCCCTAAAGTCATCCCTTTTCCAGGCTGAAAAATCCTCTTTGATTTAATGGCCCATATAGAGAACATGTCCCATATTTGATTATCCCTGGTGTGCTTCGTGGGAAAACTTAAATTCTTTGGCCAAACAGACATAAAATCCCTGGAATAACACTCTCATCTGTCAGCTGAATGTACCTTAAATGAGACCTGAGATGTTTTAAGCCAAATGAGGTGGGTGTGGAGAGCAGTGGAGTCACAACAAGCTGGACAGAACAAATGGAATTGAGCTCAGAGTGGCTCCCCCCAGGTTCTGCAGAGCACAAAGCAGGCTCTCCAGCCCACCCAGAATGCCAAGCCACTGCTATCAAACTGTGCAGGAGATAAATCCTCCCAGCTAAGCACAGAAATAAATGACATATCAGAACTGTTAAGCTCCACAGCTGTGAGAGTGGTGCTTTAAAAATGAAGCACATAAACCATACTGGAGAAGGGTTTGATAATGATCCCACAGTCACAGTCCAAAGGGCTGCCTGCTCAACAGAACCTTCTGGGGACTGGCACAATGCTTTCCCCAGCTTTAGGGTCCCAGTTAGGCTCAGGATTACAGCTGCTCAGGCCAGGACATGTGGAGAAAGCAGAGCAGCTTAAGAATCTCTATGTCAAAGATGAAGGCTGCCCGCAATAGACAAATATTAAAGTAAAAATTAACCTGAAATTTTAATTTTGGATTTAAGCATCTGAACCCTGCTTGTGTCTGGTGAAAAGCCACCCATTCTAGTTTGTAATCATCACTGCTCTACTGAGCTGACCTGAGCACTCAAATCATGGGAATCTACTTGGAAGGATGATTGATTTCAGTCTGTTAAGTAGACCCCTCATCCACATAGGAATTGAAAGAAAAAGAAATAAAAGCTTGATGGTGAGCTGCCTATTCAGCTCCCCATGCTTATTTTTTTCCTGAAAGGTCAGATAATTGAAAATTGCAATTTAGCTGTCTTGGAAAAAACCCAGAAGAAAGCAGGAGCTGTGATACAGATTTACTAATAGCAGAGTCAAGACACGTAGTTACTCTGTGCTTACCTCATCTGCATTGTTTTCATTTACTTAATTTCAATTAGATTGCAAATTATACAGGGATTAAGGTGTTTCTGCTGTGTGACCTATTCAATTTTGCAGTCAATTGATTTCTACTTATTTAGTAAGTGTTTGGACATTAGCTGCAGTGGCAGTTAGATTTGCACTTGAAGTCAACTCTCCAGCATGGCAAGATGCTCACAAGTTTTGTCCCTCAAGAACAGGGTGGAGAAAATAATAAGCTGCAGGAAAGGAGCTGGATGAAGATCACCTTTAGCAGGAGTTAAGTCACCAATAAAATAATTAGGCAAAAGCAAACATTATATGTATAGTAGGACATGTTAACAAAGCACTTTGCAAAACTCAGTGTTATCCTTCCACTCCATCAGGGTCTTAAGATATAGTTTCAGCATTTTTCAGCATCTTCCAAAAAGATCTTTCCATAAAGATCAGTTTCAGCATCTTTCTTCAAAAACTCTGATGGGCAAGCACTAATGAGGCAGAGATTAAAAGAGAAGACAGAAAAGTGTTAAGTGCTGAAGCAAAGGGGAGGAGAGAGGGGAAAGGCTGGCCCAGAGTTCAAGCCAGAGAAGAAAATTCCAGGGGAAAGGGAGATGGGAGGACATGACAGCAGTCTTCAAATGGAGTATTCTGCTGCAGACAAGAGCAGTGATTACTGATGTCTCTGGTCAATATAGCAGCCAGAGGATTAAGCTGCAGCAAGGAAGAGCTGGGTTAGACATCAAGAATAATGTTCGAGTTACTGAAGGAGTTCACCGAAGCAGTTTCATTTCTGTCAGTAGATCTTTAGCACTTGGACATGCAACTGTCAGAAATGACAGAGAGTTCATCTGGATTTTCACAAGGGGCAGAAATAATGAGTGGCCTTCTGATGTTTGTTCTGATCCTAGGAGAACCTACACAATATTAATCTCCTCTTCTCTACATTCTTGAAAACACTGAGGACAAGTTCTCTCTTAGGCAAAAGGATTTTAACAAAGGGACCTAGAATGATTCTAACATTTTTAAATTTAGGTGCAGTGAAAAGAGACTCCCTGCTGGCAAGCCAGGGACCTTGATTTGTTATTGGCAGAGATGTCACAAGTGAGAGGGACAGCTCTGGGATGTACAGACAGTAAGCACTCCCCTTCTCTTTGCATCCTGTCATGCTGAAAGGCCACATTTCTGCTGGCTTTTCGCTTCATCATTGATGAGAAGCTGATAATGGCAGTAGCAAAATTAATAAAGGAGTTAAAAGGGATTCTGGATATTGTGATGAAATGTTCAGAGCCTTCAGTAGGACACCAGTGTCTAGTGCAGATGTGTGAAGGGAGAAGGTGCTTCAAGATCTGCTGTCAGGCTTCAGTGCTGTGCAGAAGGAATATGGCCAGAGGGAGTGCAGCCCTGCCCTCACTCAGGAGCATTTACACCCAGGTCTCACCCAGAAAACAACATCAGCTTCACTCCAGCTGCTGGCATATTGTTCATAGCATGTAAGGGAACAAAACCTGGCAGCCCATCCTGTCCTGTGCCTCTGCAGTTTCCAGCATGCAGAAAGTTTGGTGGCAGCAGCTGCAGTCCCTGTGTCCCCCTGGCAGCAGCGGCTGCTCAGAGGAGCATTTGTCATGGACACACAACCCCCAGTACAGCCAGGACAAGGCAGGACAGGGGAATACTGCTGGCACTGCCTCAGCCTTTTGTAATGCAACACAGGTAGAACCTGCCAGATCTTCTCCAAAAATGTATTGCAAATTCTTTTTTTTTTCTTTTGCACAAGTAGAATTGTTTTTCTGCTTCATGAGGACTTCAATCCTTCCTTTACCCAGCCCAACTGTCCAGCTCAGAGTTGCTGTGGCATCCTTTGCCAAAAGCCATCAGGAAAACCCTCGCTGTGACTGCAAGAGGCATTTTTTATGTTAACATTTGTGCTTGCTGAACATGTCTGATATTAACTCAATTTGCATTGCTCTTGTTTAGCCTTGCTGTTTAGGGGGTTGTTCTAACCTGCTCTGTGGATTGAGGGGACATGTTTGCCACAAAGTATTCCAACAAAAAAATTACCCAAATTACTATTCTGGGCCACAGCTTTAGCTGTATTTATTTTTTCGCTTACTGAGTTTGCAAAGCATAGAAATAGCAATCCCCCACTGTTTCCATCATGTTTACTTTCTTGTTATATGTGTTTGCTCTGTTTTAGGGTTTTTCCTTTTGATTCTTATTTTGTTTTTAAGAGTCAGGGCACAGTTTCTTAAAAGAAAAGCAATCAAACAGGGGCACAGATACTGCTCTGCAGATTAACAGATAGTGAGGAGTATGTTTGTGTAAAGGACATGTTTTTATGTGCCTCATCCTACAAACACTGCCGTCAATACAAATACATTCAGCTTATCCATGGAAATCAGTACTTGACAGGAAAGGGATCTGAAAGGGAGCAGATGATTCCACTGTTCTTGTTAAGTACCTTAAATGTGATCTAAAGGAATTATGAGCAATTTACTCATGAAATACCAGAATGTAGCAATAGTGCTGCTAAGTGAGTATTTATGAAGGAAAACAAAGCAGAATGATTTAACAGGAAGAACTTTGAGAAGAGCATGGTGAGGAAAAGCATAACTTAAATCAAGAAGCTCCCATATAACAAGTAGCAAAGAAAACCAGGCAGTGAAGAAAAGAAAGTAAAAACATTCAAGAAATATATTCAATTATTCAAGTTGATACCCTTTTCTCCCCCAAGCCTTGTTCCATGATAAATATCCCCACAATCCTTCCAGCTAGGAAATAGCTCTTTGGATGCAGACCAGGAGGTGCAATGAGTCAAACAGAAACAGTCAGGAAGGAGAAAAAAAAATACTGAAAAATACAGTGGCTTTGCATAATGCATATCCACAGTCAGCAATGTGGTCATTGATTTCTGACCCAAAAGGTAAACATAAATAAATAAAGATCTAAAATAGTTTCTCTTACTCAAAGACAAGTTAAATACAAATAGAACAAATACATTATTATTACTACTCTGACTCTGAGTGCCAGAAATGATGCAGTAACTTCTGAGAGTTTCCCCCATTTGAAATGGAACTTGAAAGCAGCAACGAACCACAAAACCCTGGATCTCCTGGGCCTCTGCCCAACAGCAGCAACAGTCATTAGTTCCCAGTGATCCAGGTTCTTTGGGTGGCAGGTGAGCCACAGTACCCAGGTGTGGGGGGCAAGAGCTGGATGCTCCTCTGGCTCTGGTCCAGGGGTTTCCCAGATGCCCTGGGTCCCATCTGGGTCACCAAAAACTGATGCCTTGTGAAGGCTGACCTAGAATAGAGCTAAAGAATAAAGCAGGGATTTATTAAGAGGCCTCCATGGATCCACCTTGGGCAGCACAACCCAAAATGGTCACAGAAATGGATGACAGGTCACAGCCTCTCACACTTTTATAAGTTCTGCTCCATTTGCATATTGGAGTTAGTTGTCCAATTCCAGCTTTAGGTTGTGAAGTCCCATCCTTCTTGTTTTTCTCTCTTCAGCCCACGCTGTTTGTGCTCTTGGGCTGAGATTTGGATCATTTGTCCTTGGTGCCCAGCTGGAGCAGGAATTGTTTTGTCTCCCTGCTCTGTGCAGAGAGCTCACCATCCCCTAATACGGAGCTCAGACCCACACACTAAAGCAGCACAGAATCTGAAAAATGTAAAAGCTCAAACCTGAGCCATCACCCAGGCACTCCCACATCCATGTTGCCTCTCCACACAAGGCATCCCTGAGCAGCTGTACAGGAGAGGCATGATGCACTCTTTAGACACTTTTTTAGCTGGAGAAAGCCATACTCTCTGAGCAGGAAGGAAGTGCTTCAACCTCCTAAATCCTCTCAGAGTCACTCAGAGACAAGCACCTTACTGAAAGTGTTTGCTTGACCACAGCCAGGAAATTCTGTGCAGGACTGGGCTCTTAGAGACTGCCTTGGTTTGGTGCCTTCTGCTGAGCCCTGGCTTTGTGACCTGAGCACTCCCTGTGCTTGTAGGAAGGCCTGGCTGCCTCTCCAGTGCAGCTGGGGTTTAACTGTAGGATAAGAACTCAGGCTTAAGCCACCTCCAACCCTGTAAGCCTAAACTTGGGCAGAACCACTGAATCACTTAGGTTGGAGAAGGCCTCTGACATCACTGAGTGCAACAACCAGCCCAGCCCCACTGCCAGCTGTGGCAGCAGCTCTCTGGCCACAGAGAGAAACACAACTTTCCCAGGCATCGTTCTGGGAAAAGTCTGTGAGAGCACAGAAAAGAATGAGAAACAATTCTTACCTTCACTTGCTGCCACTGTTGCTGTGAACATGTGGGATGTATTATGGAGATTTGTTTATCAAAGGGGGGTTTCTTAATTAGCCAATGGTGAAGGTGTTTGGATTGGAGGACCAGCTGGGTACACCTGTATCTTAACAGTCTGTAAAAGAGCAATGGGTTTCTTAATAAAGATTATTATTGATTAACCTTCTGTAATACATGGAGTCTCTGCTAATTACTACCCAGCCAGGGGCCCCCATGCTCACCACTGACCATGTCCTCAGGTATCCACGTAGTTTGTGAACACTGCCAGGGATGGGCACCCCACCACTTCCTTGAGCAGCCCATTCCAATGCTTGAAAACCTTTTCCATGAAAAAAATTTCCCTAATATCCAATCTAAATTTCCCCTGGCCCAGCCTGAGGCCGTTCCCTCGGCTCCTGTCCCTGTTCCTGGGAGCAGAGCCCGACCCCCTGGCTGTCCCCTCCTGGCAGGGACTTGTGCAGAGCCACAGGGGCCCCCTGAGCCTCCTTTTCTCCAGGCTGAGCCCCTTCCCAGCTCCCTCAGCCCCTGCTGGGGCTCCAGCCCCTTGCCCAGCTCATTTCCCTGCCCTGGACACGCTCCAGCCCCTGCAGGGCTCTGGTGGCCATGACGGGCCCAGCAGTGGACACAACACACAGAATCACAGAATAATCTGTGTTGGAAGAGACCCTCAAGGATCTTGGAAGGGTGAAAGACTCGGAACACTGGTCAGAATAGAGATGAGAGCCTCTAGGGAATGAGAGCAGCAGTGCAGAAGTGATACCCACAGTGTGTGTCAATGTGCAGATGGGGCCCAGCACCTCCACACAGGTCACCTCCTTGGAAATCAGGGCCATGGACAGGGGTACTAAACCCAGCCTTCATTTCAGGAGCTGGGATAGCAGCAACTGTGTGAGTGAGAGGTGGGCTTCAGCTGGAGCAGCTGCAGAAAGCTGTGGTGGTGGCAGTGCCAGCCCCCTCAGGCCGTGGCCATCCCTGCTGGGCTCACCCTGGCACTGCCACGGGGACATTCCTGCCTGGCTTTCCATCCTGCACAGAGCACACACGCTGCTGCTAGCAGGCCCTCACCTTTCCCTTTAAATCCTTTTACTGGTTAAACTCGAGTTTTCTGCACCTTAACAAAATAGGAGCAGCGTGCTGGGAGGGCAGGGTGGTCCCTGGCCTGGTGGCCACACAGCTGGAAGGATCAGAGCTGGATGAAAGCAAACGGTTAAACGGGCCCTGGAGAATTCCAAGCGCTTCAAAAGGCAGGAATCAGGGATTCACTGTGAGCCATTCAGTCCTGAGCCATGCCAGGGACAGTCCCACACCGCAGTCAGTGTGGGTGTTTGGCTTCAAAGGACGCATGAATTCTGCACAACATGAATCCTCTGAATTTCACACCATTTCCCAGCAGTTTTATCAGCTTGGTTCATGCTCCATGCTAGTGCTTTTAACACTGCCCTACCTTTCATGATGTGTGATTTTGTTTGCCACATGATTTCCTATAATCCAAGTAAAAATGACAATAAAATATGACACCTTTTCACATTCTACTTTAACTTCATAATTTGTGTTAATAAAACTGCACAAACATAACTCATTTTGCATAGCACCAAGACTGTGGGTACCCTCCTACTAAAAAAACACACCCCAAAACTTCCCAAAATCAGAGGAATGTTTCAAAGTAGAAGGGAAACTAAACAAATTTAAAAAACACATTAGTTTTACCCAAAACCTAAGTTAGATGCTCAGATCTGACAATAAATATTGAATATAAAACACCTAATACATCACAAAAATCAACACATCATCCTATTTTGACCATATGAACATTTCGTAACTAAAGCTGGTTTGATAAATATTAATATTCAATTTCCTTTCACTTATTATAATGTCAGAAACCCACAAGATAGCAATTTTGTGTAAAGTGAAAGAAGATAACGTTCCTGCATACAGGGAAAACTGGAAATTATGTTGAGTGAGGCTTCTTTAAACAAAAAGATAAATTTAAAATGTCGTAACTTCTGATTTATTTGTTAGTTTTATACTGAAAGGATTAATAAATCTTCTAGAAACTTAAGATGTGTAAGTGTAATATAGGGTTAATATATCAAATAAGTAATCTTAATAATGATCAATTATATTCCCATCCTGTGAGTAAGAAAAAGGTTTTTCTTTCCACGTAGTACATCCATCCCTTTTACTTGGGAAATCCCTTGTTTAAAGGAAAATTTCCCAGCTGTGGATTCTGCCTCTCAGGTTTGTTTTTTAAAGCCCAGGAACTCTGAATGATAGGTTATGTGAAGGTACAGCAGCTTCACTTGGATCATTGTTTTTCACAACTCTCATCCTCACACACTGTTGAAAGGAAGCAGCAAGAAGCTGCTAATATTATTTTCCAAATATATATAATATAATATAATGTAATATAATATAATATAATATAATATAATATAATATAATATAATATAATATAATATAATATAATATAATATAATATAATATAATATAATATAATATAAAAATACATTGTACTATTATATTATATTATCATATATTATATATGCAATATATAATATAATATATAATAATATTATTATATAATATGCATTGATAAATATAACATTAATATAACATTAATAATAGTATTAATTTAACATAATTATATTAATTAATATAATGATTAATATTTATAATATATACAATATAATATATAATTGTATAACATATAATAATATTATACAATTATTATATATATACAATATATTATATATATAATTATACAATATATTATATATATAATAATATAGTATAATATGTAAATGTCATTGTACTATTATATTATATATAATATATTATATATGTAATATATGTAATATAATATATAACATATAATATTAAAATATTATTATATTATATTATATTATATTATATTATATTATATTATATTATATTATATTATATTATATTATATTATATTATATTATATTATATTATATTATATTATATTATATTATATTATATTATATTATATTCCAAAGATCTGTGTATCACCTGCTGACCCTTAGGGCCTCTCTCCTCCCCACCAGCACTTGCTGCTCCTCAGAGCCATTATTTAGGCTGTTGCCCCTAAACCAGGGTGTGGATTTTTAAGCTACATAAATACATTGTGTTCTTCAGGAGACACTGCAGAGCACTCAGACAGGCTTCAGCTCTGCAGCCACCTAAATGATCTAGCACTTAGCAGTTTTATTTTTCTTGTTTAACAGAAATGATTCCTGGCTAGTGTAGCATGAATAACCTTCCTCAGGATAGTTTAAAGCCACACTGTAATAAAGTATGCATCCTACTGCAATGATTACAATGTCATCTACTCCATTTCTGCGTGAACAGCCTAAATTGTAAGTTATTGCAGCATTGCTGGCAGTGTGCTGGGTATTTTTTAAAGTAACACTCACATGCTTAGGGGGCAGGCACAGGAAAAGGCTGCAGAATGGAGGTCAGTGAGGACAAATCCAGTTGGCAACTGCAGTTATAGCATCTCCACTTTGTGTACACAGTCCTGCTCCAAAGGGCTTGGAGACACCAATTAACTGCTTTTGTGGTTTTGTTGTTGTAGTTTTTATATTTTTTAATATTTTAAGCCAAGGACAAAAGTTGGAATTTAGTAGTCCTTGTGGGTCCCTTCCAACTCAGGATATTCTACAATTCTATTATTTACATTTCAAATTTAAACTTAACATGTAATATTGTGCATTCAATTAAAAAGGTGATGTTGAATGAAAAATCATAGAATCACAGAATAATAGAAAGGTTTGGAATGGAAAGGGACATTAAAGCCCACCTTATTCTACCCCCTTCCATGGCAGGGACACCTTCCACTGTCCCAGGTGCTCCCAGCCCCAGTGTCCAGCCTGGCCTTGGGCACTGCCAGGGATCCAGGGGCAGCCCCAGCTGCTCTGGGCACCCTGTGCCAGGGCCTGCCCACCCTGCCAGGGAGGAATCCAGTGCTTCAATCAAAGCACTATTCTAAATTCTAAAATTTCTTTTAGAAATGGGCTGCTATAAAATACAGGAATAATGCTCTTCTATAAGCCATTAGTTCAAAAATTCTTCATCAGCACCCACTGAAATTTTTCCATGGCTGTTTCCAAAATCCAAAGGCTTTGCTGCAAACAGAATTCTGTGAGAGGGCCCTGAGCTGAGCCACCTGCTCTCAGCACAGCCCATAGCCATGCACAGAGTTCCCCTCCTGGTGCTGCATTCTGCCTGCATCCCTGACGTGTCAGTCCCAGTCACTAAATGCCCAAGAATTACATGGCTCCCTGCTGAGCAACCTTTGCAAAGCTCAATGCCTAACAACAGTGGGGTTTGTTTCATTTTATGTCCACAGTGTTCTGTGATGTGCAAACATCCCTGGAACTGAGGGGACACACTTGATGAATGCAATCTCTTACAGAAGGTACTGATGAAAATCAGCCTCCAAACCATCATGTAAACATAACTAAATAACTAAAACTGTTCAGAATTAGAGAATATCAACCTGCAGAGAATGATGCTCACTGTTGTTTTAAAGTCCAGTTCTCTTTGGCTATTCAATGCCCAGTTTCAGACCAGCCTGCACATCTCTCTTTGCATGCAGGCTGTTATCACCATGTGCACATAACTCCTAATTTAGGCTCAGACATATTTAGATACCAACAACTGGATAGGAGAGAAGTAGTATTATGCAATTCCTTTGATCTGGCACACATATTAAATGTATCTAAACTGCATGTTTGTTATGAAAGGCAGCATTTTATGCAGATCAAAGTATGTTTATGTGATTTAACATTTGTTAACTTCCCATTCTGCAATTTAACTGCTAGGACAGTATCTCTGATAAGGCCATGCCAATGCTCACAGCTCAATGTGTTTAAAACAGGAAATTTTTTCTGATGGGGATACTTTGGAGAATGATCACATCATTATTTTTTCTATACTAGTATTTTCACAATTGGCAGGTGAGCCATGTATTCCCTCCAAGCCCCTGCTGCCCCTTGGGCACAAACTAAGCACTAAAATTGCATCTCTAAGATAACTGAGATGCAGCACTCACACACAGAATATCCATTATTCCATGCTGTTCTACACCAATTGTTTCCTGAAGGACTCCAAGGTGAAAGGACCACAATGACATAATGGCCTTCAATTTATAGTGCTTTGAACATTCAACAATCTCTCTGTTGCTGCATTTTTCAGCAGTGGTACGAAACAATAATAAAAAAAATATTAATTTCTAGGTCAGTGTTTATTTCTTGGAAAGACTGAAAACCTTTCAGATATTCCAGCAGTTAAAATACAGCTGCTGTTCTATTAAAATTTGGTTTTGAAAGTCAGTCACATTATCATGAAAGAGGTGAAATAGCCCTGAATTGACCAAGGGACATTTGTAAAATGCTTTTCACAGACAATGCAGGGAGATGATCATTAGCTGTGTCTCTAGCACAGGTGGGAATGGGACTCATGTGGAAATCACCCTTCACTTTGCAGTGCTTTTCCCTTAAGTTTTCAGTAGTTCCATGGAAATTACCTGGTAAGAGACCAGGTTATCAATAAGGCTTGAGGAAAAAAACATCCAGAGCATGCTGAAGTGACAATACAGAAACTGTGAGACAGAAATCCTTTTGGAAAGCTCTCTGTACAAGGAAACATTTCAGTTCTTTTCTCAAGTTAAATCAAAAAGTTTGTCTGAATAAGGACAAACATTTCAGTCCTTTTCTCAGGTTAAATCACAAAGTTTGTCTGAATAACCACCATATATTAAGAAGGAAATGTTAAACCCACAAGGCAACTATGAATACAATTGTCTAAATAGGAATGTCAAGTCTAGTTAGTGCAGAGTTTGTGGGAAAACTTATTTTTGGTTTCCCTTTACTATGGAAAGTGAAACATTAGCTGACAAGAAAGAGTGTGGAATGAAACAAGGCAGTGATACTGTGCTGTGTGATTTAATTGCAGACAGCCTCCACTTCAACCCCCAGAAGCACTTACCCAAAATTCCTCATGGAGGCAGAGGGGGAAGCTCCCTAAAGCATTTCAAAAGTGTGTCCTGCCCTCTTTTGCCAGGATACCCCCATAAGGCTGAGAAATCATGGAATTTTCACAAATTGGCAGGTGTGTGCTGAGGAATGATGGAATCAGCCTCAGCCTTACTGCAAGTGGCTTCTGCAGCAGGGACCTCACCACAGACATCAGCTGCTGGTGCTGAGTGCTCACAGAAGGTATCCCAGGGAAATAGAGGAAACAGCACTTCAGGATCCTTCTTCTGTAAAAATCCATCCTGACCAAATCATGGGCCTTAGCAGAAACAATTTAAGCACTTATTTTTTAACCTTTGGGTAAAAAAAAATATGTAGAGTTTCTAATCATAGAATCATAGAATTGTTTTGGAAGGAGACGTTGAAGTTCATCTAGTTTTAACCCCCCTGCTGTGGTCAGGGACACCTTCAACTTGATTCAACATTTAGCAAACAGAAAATAAATTAGGTACCTGCCCAAGAGCTGGTGTATGTTTATTATTTCAAATGAGAGACTTGACCAGCTCTTAAACATTCACTAATCTTTAGACTGAAGACTTCAGAAGTGGCAAAAGACAAACTGTGAAGAAATCATTGTCTAACTGAGGGAGCACAGGAGCCAACTCAGCCAAGGAGAGGAGGAAGCAGAGATTTTGGAGTTGCTAAGCACAGAAAACACCTGAACTCTGCTGCCAGAGCTGCTGGTAACCTACAGAGGGCTGTGCTTGATGTGCCTGCCCAGGCAGGAGCTCTCCAGCCTCAGCCTTCCCAAACACTGGAACACAAAGCCAGGCAGGGAATGCAGAGTGCAAAGGTGTGGCTTGGCAAGCAGAGCTGGCTGTAGGTGTGCCCAAGGCAGGAGCAAACACCCAAAGCACAGATTAGGAAGATTAGGGAGATGAAGTGCGGGTGTTGCCCCTCTTGTTGGGCCCCAGAGACACCCCTGATGTGGGAAAGCCTCCTTTTAACAGTTCTGTGCCAGGATTGAGAGATGCACAGGACTTTTTTTGCTCTTCAGGTTGCTGTTTATTGTTATCTCATCAGAAGTTCGGCATGTTTTCTGCACTAGACTTAGCGCTCAAGAAAGCACAGCAGAAATGGTCACAAGATGTACAGTTCCAAGGTCTTTTAAAGCTGTTTTACCCAATTAACTCTTAAAACATTCTTTATTTCTACCTTTCTACCAACAACCAATCCCCTGTCCATGTAACATCTGCTTCTTCCTGTGGCCAATCACCCTGCGCCACCAACACTGCAGAAAATGAAGGAAAAGGAGGAGGAGGCGGTGGTGGAGGAGAAGGAGAAGGAGAAGGAGAAGAAAAAGAACGAGAAGGAGAAGAAGAAGAAAGAAGAAGGAGAAGGAGAAGGAGAAGGAGAAGGAGAAGGAGAAGGAGAAGAAGGAGAAGAAGGAGAAGAAAAAGAAGAAGATGAAGAAGAAAAAGAAGAAGATGAAGAAGAAGATGATGTATTTCCCACTCTGGTAGACTCTAGTCTATCCCAAAGTCTTGGAAGCCTTCTCCATGGGTGAAGGTCAAAGGCCGTGCTTCTCTGGGGGTCAGGACAGAGTCACACAATAATGAGGTTGGAAGAGACCTCTAAGATCATCGAGTCCAACCTATGCCCTAACACCTCAACCAGACTATAGCACCAAGTGCCATGTCCAGTGTTTCTTTAAACACATCCAGTGATTCTACCACCTCCCTGGGAAGAGCATCCCAGTACTTTATTATTCTTTTGGTGAAAAACTTTTTCCTAATATCCAACCTATCCCTTCCCTGACGTAGCTGGAGACTGTGTCCTCTGGTTCTGTCAGTGCTGCCCTGTGAGAGAGACCGACCCCACCTGTCTGCAGCCTCCCTTCAGGGAGCTGTAGAGGGCAGTAAGGTCACCTCTGAGCCTCCTCTTCTCCAGGCTAAACAGCCCCAGCTCCTTCAAACGTCCCTCACAGGGTTTGTGTTCCCAGCCCCTCTCCAGCATCCTCAGAGCAGGCAGAGAAATATTCCCTGTGCCCTGGGTTCCAACAATGAAACCTCACTTTGGTGCAAAACCTAAACAGTTCTGTGAGAACAGACTGGGTCCTGATCAGGACACACTGCAGCTCCTGAGTGCAGGCAGGGGAGGAAAGGACAGAGAAGGGAGAGCTGGAGCAGCTCTGATGGACAAGAAAAGATACAGCCTCCAAAGCAGGATTGCTGAATACGTTCTTAAGAGAATTCAAGCCCAAATGAAAATTTGCAAGGCAATAAAAAGGCACAGGAGTGAGGATGTGTACAAAGGAACAACACAAGCAAATTTCTGTGCAATGCTACCTACAACCACCAAAGAATATGGAGGTCAAAAAGGAATACAAATATTGTACAGATTCACCTCCCATCCAACAAGTAAAAAGAGAGTTATAATTAGCAGCCAACCCAACTTCAATTGCTTGACAGGTTCTGAAATAAAATTATTAAATAATCAATTAATAATGTCCTACAGGATAATAAAGTGATGGAAATAGGCAACACAGATTTGTCAGGAGCAACCAATTAAATTTCCTTCCTTGACAGGTAGCTGGTGTAACTGATAAGGCAGAAGCAGTAGATGTAAAACAGCCCCACTTCTATAAAGCTTTAAATACTGCTGGGCATGGAATCTCCATTGGCAAGCTAGGGAAATATTACCTGGATGAGAAAGACCCTTGAGCTAAATCCTTAATTAATTTAAAAGATATGTTCAAGGAGCAATTACCAATATTCTTATTTTGAACTGAAAGAGGCATTACGATGGAAATTCACAGGAGTCCACTCAAGCAATATCTAAATTATCTTCCAGTGAAGAGGGCCAGGGAAAAAGTGCTGGGGAAACAAGGCAGGAGGACATGCAAGCATAGATCTTTGTGATCCAAAATGATCTTTACAAGCTGGAAACAAAGCCAATAAAGACCTCTAGGATGAAATTTGTTAAAGGCAGATTCAAGTCATTGTGTGTGGGAGTAAGTCATGAAATGCACCGAGAACAACTAACAAGAAAAGGGTCAGATGTGAAAATTGAAGAAAAGAATAGATGAGGTGGAATTTGAACAGCAGTAAAACAAGCTCGTTCTCCAACCCCTAGCACAAGCAGGACTGTGAAACACGGACAAGCATTCCTGGCAACTGTGCGTATGAACCAGGTCCTGAGATCCCAAAATAGATGATGTCAAATTTCAGGCTCTACGAGAGGGAAACAATAAAGACAATAGATTTTAGAACATGACAGATAAAGAGGAGCTGAAGGAACTTGATGTGTTTGATTTACAAAAGGAAACATTAAAGCGAGATTCATGAGAGACTTACAATGCAAAAATCTGCAAAATGACAGTCATCCTAAGCAGGGCAGGAAAAAACAAATGACAGGCATTATAATGTGGTTCAAAGATTTACTTTAGATATTAGGAAAAGTTTTCTGACTAAAAGAGGTACTAAGTCTTCAGAGATTTCTAGAAAGGCTGCAGAAAGCCTTTTGAATTGTTGTTGCTATGAACACATTAGACAAACAGCTATTTTAGTGCATGATTTCTTACAGACATCCTAGTCTTAATTTTCTATAGTTAATGGATTATTTTGCTACAGCCAGAGCAACTCTAGACCAACAAAATTCTAAGCAAACTGAAGAAATTATTTCTAAATCCTTAAGGAAAAATTAATCATTGCAATTTTAGTGAAAGTCACTAAAAGACACAGAGTAAAATAGATATTCAATTCTAAATGTGATTGAAACTCATTAGAGGTGGCAAGCACTAATACACTGCATATTTTTATTGATTCTGCTTTTTTTAGAGGAAAATTCTTCCCAATAATAATTTGCTACTACAGATCAGGTTATGTAATGGCAAGGACAGCTGAGCTTATGGTGTTCACTGGGATTCCTCCCTTATTTTCAAAGTCTGATTGTAACTGTAGTGAAGAAAAATGTCAGAACTTAGTGCTTCTGACAAAGTACTTCTAAAACTTCCTTCAGATGGAAAAAAAAATGAGCCCTTTTGACATCCAGGACAAGAACTTAATGAACTGTAAATCATCACACATGGTGACAGCATCCCTGCTGTGGGAGGGAGCAGGGAGGGACAGAAACATGCATAGGAGAAAACCATTTATTTCCAGTCACTTTATGGAATGGCTGCAATTCAACCACTGAATCCAACCTCAGTGCCACCTTCAGGAGCAGAAATTTTCACCTCACCAGTGCAATTGATCATTTAAACCCGGTTTGATCAGCAGAGAAAGATACCCAGCGATTGTTTTGCACAAATAAATGATTTACCACCCAATCCAAATCCTGTCATTTCCTAAACACCAACAGCTGGGTCAGGAGGATTTTCAGCCCTGTGGGGAGGATGCTCAGGACATCTCTCACTGAACCCATCCCTGACCCTACCACAGCCCCTCTGGCTGATTTATTCCTGGTTGCCAAGAAATCACACTGCTCCTCTCTTTACAGCGTCTGGAGTTTTATCTGTCGGGCCTTAATATAGGTATTTAATTAATACCTTTTGTTTATTAAGATAATTTAAATTTGTTTATTAAGATAATTTGTGCTCCTTGGAAATAGGAATAAGCCACCAAATGGTTGATATGAACTTCAAGTAGTATGAAAGGTGGAATATTAGTGAGAGGATAGAAATAACCTCAAGCTCTGTAGATCACAGAATTGACAGCTTGGTTTAAACTGACCCTTTTCCCCTCTCTATTTTGCAGCCTATCAACAGGAATTTCTAGGTTTTAGGAACACACAAGCAATGAAACTTGTATTTTTCAGGCAAAAATTGCTCCAGTGTTGTTATTACCTGATAAAATGATGGCCAATTTTTGGTATCCCACTGACAAAGCTCAGTGCTTTCATACAAAAACAGAAACAAATCAGATTTTATTTTCTGGCCCACTGACCAGCAGGCACATAAGAAATAAGGACCATAATGGACATAGGATGTTGTAGTCCTACTTATTGACAATTATCTTTAACATATCTGAGTCAGCTTATGTTCCTGAAGGTGTAGGGATACCCTGGAGGAATAACAGCAAGAATTAACACTCTAGTGCACATGCTAATTAGGATTTAATTAGGGAATTTAAAAAATGCAGAGTGCATGTTTTCAGCAAGTGCAAATTACCAACTTATTGCTTATGGGGTTGGGGAGTTTTATTGCAAATATCATAATTGTCACTTTATGTAAAATTCAAGAAATTCAAATTCTATTTCAGTTTTTAGGAAGAAATAATTTTTCCTCTGGCACATTTACATTCATTATAATTCTTGTAACACTCTATCCCAATTTATAATTTTTTCTACATTACTAATTCAGCGTGAAAGATATTAAATTGCTTTTCTTTATGCTATTACAATGTACACAGGATGTTCCCTATAAATTGCACTATAACACTTTCCTTCAGCCTTTGCTGTTCATCTGAATAACAGTTATAACCCGTGGGTCAATAAAACTATTCCCTCAAAAAAAGGAAAAGGGTGCAGGCCTTTCTGGGTTTATTTTTTTTCCAGGAGAAAGAGCAAAATGAAAATGCCAAGCGCTGTTTTAACACAGCAGTGCTTTCCCCTCCTGCTCCCACCTTTCTCTCCCAAGAAGATGTTCCACTTCACTCAGAGGCTGGTGGGATCCTGACATCAATAGTTTGAGAATTTTGACCCTGATCACACAGTGCTGACAGGAATTCTTCCAATCCTTCCCCTGTATTTGGCCATTCTCTGTGTCTGCTCGCTGGAAAATCCACATGGGACAAATCAACGTGCAATAAAGGCAAATTTTAAAGATCTCTCTAGCTGGGCTCTGAGAGAAACTTCTGGCTAGGGACTTCCTAATGAAAGGGAATTAACAAGATGATTAAAGTGTTAAGAAAACTCAATTTGCATCAGAATTTTAATTCTTTCAAAACAGACCCTTTAAACAAAAGATAATCTTGTCAAGTACCTTTCCCCCTTAATTATTAATGCTAATTGCTGTTCTTCATTGTTTTCTTTTCAAAATCAAAACTTTTCCAGTGTGCTTCCTTTGCTGTTTCTGGATGTGTTTTCAGCCCCAGTGCTCAGTGAACACAGGTGTATGATTTGTGTCATGGGAGGGCCAGCACAGGAACACCCCCTCAGACTTCCCACTTTAATTCCTGGACATCTTCAGAACCTGCTAATTAGACTCCAGCACAAATAACATCCTTGCAAATGTCTCCATCCTCATTCTCTGTAGATGAATGGGGAGAAAGTAAATAAAAGGCAACTTTACAGGAATCTCTGGGATGGAACACCAGTGAGGGCACTGATGGCACAGCCTGGCAGAACCACCAGAAAACCTTGGAGCACAGGTTTCTGTGCTCAGGACACAGAAAACTCCTGTGGACCATGAGCCCAGAGCTCCTTTGAGTCAGCACTCACCAGCAACACTGAGGAGCAGTGTCAGTTTTGGGGTTGGAATGGCTACATTTATTTTCTTTGTTTTCACAGGCTGCATTTTGATTAATTTGCTGAACCAAGATTTGAAAAAAATGAAAACTAAATGAAAACCAAGGAAAAAACCCAACAAACCACAGACCAAGCAAGTGGAAGATACTTCAATAAGACAGCCCTGACACTGCATTTAGTTGTCTGAGTGATTTTGAGTGCTGATATTTAGGCAGGTAATTTGGGTTCTGCATCACTGAAGTCATCAGGTCATTACTGGTGGGGTGAGGAGAGAGCACCTGAACACACAAGCACTCAGCACAACTGGATCAGCCAGAAAGGAAACAACACTTAAAACTAACTGGGAGATGCTGATGATGCATTTTTGTGGTAAAAAGAACTTCAGATACAAATCCTTTTCTTATAAACAAAACAAAGCAAAACAAAAAAGCCCCCAAAACAACTAAAAAAGCCCACAAAAACCCCCTAAAACACACCTCAATCCTCAATTCCTCCCTTGTCATAAAAACTATTGATCTACTCTACAGTGATCTAAATATACACCTCACTTCCTTCAGTGCCTGTACTGAAGCTTATTAGGAGCAAACAAAATATTTCAGAAAACAGATCAGAAAGGAAAATTTCTGACCTTTAGCAGTCACCAGGTTCAAGAGTAAAATTAACTTTTTCTGAAGATCATGCCCCTTGTAAAAGGTAAGTGAAGTATAGTCCTAAACACTGTGATTTTGTCTCAGTGAAGTTACATTTTTAAAAAAGAATAGAAGCTTCAGGGACTGTCTGGCAGGATGGATGTGCTGTGAGAGGACAGCCCAGCAAAAACTGGGACATCAGATTTTGTTTAGTTTTCCCTTTGCTTTCATTGAGCATTCAGGTTCACCCTCACTCAGACGAGATTATAACATAATAATAGGCAAGAGCTAATAAATTTGTGCTCTCAGTACATCACTCAGCTGTCTCTGATATCACAATATTTAAAGGATCTATCACAGCATGAAACATTTCAGATAAGTCTTTGTAACAATTGCAAATTAAATCATTTAAAAACAGTTTTATAACCCACTTCCTTCCAAACACTTTTCCTTGCCAATAGCTGGACTGAATTTCAAGACAACATATAGGAATATGAGAAAAACAGCACAAAAAGGCAAAGTTTTTATTAAAACATTGTTTCAGAAAAGATTTTAAATGAGATTAAATTTAGCAGATGTTTGTAGCTAATTAGTAGGTCATGAAGTCTCATGAAATGTTTCAAACCACATGAAATTTAGCAGATGTTTTGTAGATAATTACTAGGTCACTTAAAGAAATATTTACTTTTTGACTACTCACCATGTGTACAGTAAAACAGGTGGTTTTACAAGCGCTTCAAAGCAAGAGCAGGGATAGACTTAATCTTGTAGAAATTGAATTTATCCTGCTGAAACACCAAATGCTGTCAATTGAAATATTGAAATATAAGACACAGATTTTTACAGAAATGCTGTAAAACATTTGAAAACATCAGAGCAAGGACTTTCACAGCTGGTCACCCCTCTGCTGCATTTTCAGTGACATCCCCTTCAAGCACAGCACTGGATGCATTCATGTTACACTTTCATCTGCAACCAAACCACTGAAGGGCAACAAGACCAAAAAACCAAAAATTTCTGAAATAAAAATTTCAGAAAATGATATTTTTTTCCCCATTTCTTTCTGGAGCAACTCATCTCTCTCCAGCAACTCCTCCAGGAAGCCTGGCAAGAGCATCTTTGGGTTTAATCTGTAGGCTGGAGGAGAAAGATGGCATTGCTTGTCAGGACCTGAGGTTTTTTCTTTCTACCTCCAAAGAGGAAAATGAAGAAATGAGGGATTCAGATGGGGCAGAAATTCAGGCAGAGCCCTGCTGTGGATGAGAATCCACCTTTTGGATTTAACTTCCTTCCAGTGACATCTATCCTGGTCTAAACTCTTCATCAAAACATCAAGGATTACTCTCACTAAAATAATTCTATCATTATTATTATTGTTAAAAACAGCCATGATAGTAAAAACTCTGAATCTAAATTCAACAAGAGACTGCATTAAAAGCAGTTTTATTGGCAGATCTCTAATTTATGCTGGCAGATCTCTAATTTATACTCTAATTTATAACCCTAGAATAACACGTAAGTTGTTATCACAGCCCAACAAAAGCAGGGCTGTCCCAAGAGCCCACCCTGGACAAAGAGAGGGAATCCAAGGAAAACCCTTCAGCTCTGCAGGGCTTGTTGTGCCCAAAATCTGCATTCAGAGCCTGGTGCAAATGCAGGGCATCTCCTGGGGACAGGTCTCAGGTTTAGCTGGGTGTGTATTCTATCCCCATCTGTCAGAGGTGGGGCAGTTATGTCTGTTCATTGGGCAGTTTTCTTTATCTCTCCCACAGCCAACCCTCCCTCCAGGAGATCTCTTCTGTTCATGGGCCATTAATTATGAATTATCTTCTGTCCATGGCCACTGAGTGTCCCTGCAGGGCTGATCCAATTCCAGCATCCCATGGGGAGATGCTGCGCCCAGGGGAGGAGCCAAGCATTCCTACCTGGATCCAATCTGAGCCTGGAGCAGCACAGCAGCCTTTGCCCCCTGCATTGCCAGAGGAGCAGCTTTCTGCTGCCCTGCATTGCCAGAGGGAGCCCAGGCCCATCTGCAGCAGCCCTGGAGCTGCAGAGGAAAACTCCCCCCTTGTGCAGGATCCCTGCTGCAGCAGCAGCACAGCTGGCACTGCAGGAGGGCTGAGCCCCCATGGGATGGGGCTGTGCCACCCCCTGACACACAGGGGGCAGGGCATGCTCTGGCTCTGCCAGTGGGTTGTTGTTTGTACTATGGCATTTGTATTTTTAATTTTCCTAATCGAGAACTGTTATTCCTACTCCCATATCTTTGCCTGAGACCCCCTTAATAATAATTTGGAGGGTGGGAGTTCACATTTCCCATTTCAGGGGAGGTTCCTGCCTTCCTTAGCAGACACCTGTCTGTTCAAACCAAGAGAGAACAGACACTCACCAGTACAGAAGCAATAACATAAATTATGGAATCACAATGAAGGAGTTTTGTGCCAAGCCTTGCCCT
Organism: Camarhynchus parvulus; assembly: GCF_901933205.1. Classification (NCBI taxonomy): domain Eukaryota; kingdom Metazoa; phylum Chordata; class Aves; order Passeriformes; family Thraupidae; genus Camarhynchus; species Camarhynchus parvulus. The sequence goes on along the minus strand of NC_044581.1, from coordinate 16,852,403 downwards.
GGAGCATTCCTGTAGAATTTCAGCTGCTCTGGGCAAGTCTGCAGCCTCGAGTATGGCAGAGATACCAAAGGTGTTTTACATACAATGGAATTGTAGGTACTGGATTTTGGGGTTTCTTACTGCAGCTACAGTGACACATCTTGTGTTCTGGAGATGAAGCTGTTAAAATGAGATATATTTGGCTCAACAAAGCTGGTTGTACCATCCAAATCATCTCCCCATGGCATCTCTAAGTCACATTAAAAGCTGGAACCTGCCTTAAACAGCACCAAGGAACAGGAATAACTGCTAGGGGACACCACGAGCTCTGGCAATTTGTGTGGACATTTGTCTTTATCCCACAGCATATTTAACACAGATTAACCCCTAACCCAACCACTTCAGCCTCCTCTGTTATCTCAAATTCTGCAAATAGTTGCAATGACTAATTTCACAGCATTTCGAAAAGGGTTCAGTGGAATTTAAGGTTTTATAAATCTTAAATTATAATTTGGTTTTGCAAAGCAAACTTTTTTTTTTTAATGCAGTAGGGAATTTTCAACAAATTATTTTTTTGGCACAAACAATGTAAAAATGAAGAATTAAAATGCAGAAGATACAAAGTTCCTGATGCAGATTCCATTAATAAATGGAAGCACTGTTTCACTAACTTCAGGTGGAGGGGGTACCCATTCCCAGACTACAGGAATGGAACTGCAGCACTGGAAATATGAGACAGGAACTTCTGTGCTGGCAGGGAGAGAAAACACCACAGTGAAATTAAGTTTAACTTCTACACAGGAAGCAGCGAGAGCTAAGACCAGAATTTAAGTTTTTCTCTTTCTTTGTAGTACAGATAATGCTACATACAAAAATCAATCCATTGTTAGCAATAACACTTCTCTGCCTCTTACTTTTACTTTTCCCATCCCATTTTCTTGAAATAAGCTTAGTAAACATCAGGTTGCACTCCTGACACTTTTTTAAGCAAGAATTTTCACTTTAACCAGATGGCCAACATTCAGGTGCTTTTCTTAAACAAAGTATGGGAATTCTAACTAAAAAAGGAAATTAGTTCTAGCTCCTCCTAGGCAATAGACCCATTCTATTTAAAGCTATTAAAAATCAAAATATAGGACAGAGTGTTTAAATATAGAGTTTGTGAAGCCAGAAAGAGCAGCATTTATTCTGTTTGTCATTCCTAATTGACTGTTACCAACCTAACGGGACATTTAATGATGAGAGAATGATGAAGAAAACTCTGAGAGCTGAGACCATGCTTGGAGCATCCCAAGGTGCTCTGTGGACCAAGAAGGCAAAAGGAGTTTTCACACTGCCCTGGGTGCAGCTGGGCTCTGTGAAGAGAATGAAAGTTTGTTCACATCTTGCTGTAGAGATTCCCAGAGCCTTTTGGGCAGGCATTGTTCTAGGGCAGTTTGCTGCAGACAAAATTCTGCCGCATTCTCTTCCACCAGCCCAGGGATTATTAGCACAGGGCAGGGAACCCTCTCTGAGCCTTCAGTGGTGACCTGAGTGGCCCCAGGCAGAGGGAGGAGGACAGGTGACCCAGTGTCCTGACCAAGAAATGGGTGATGGAAGATCAGAGAGATCAAACAGAAACCAGTGAAAGGCTCCTGCCCCAGTTCACTCATTCCAGCTGGAGTACAGACAGGGAAATGAGAATATTTTCTACTTTAGTCACATGTCTCATACTTAAATAGCCAGGATTTGAGTCCCAGTAAAGACAAAGCAAACTCCTTATTCACAGTGCATCCTGATGAGAGCTCAAATCCATTTCCAATTATTTTTGCAGGAGGCCTTTAAATCAATCCTTTTCCTCATCACAGCCTTCTCCATCTCCTTTTCCATCCTTCCTGACTCTGCAATTAAGTCATAATGCTAAACATGGGAATTATCAACATCCTGGCTTTCCAAAACATAAATGCAGGTGACTGGATCAGCTCCCTGCTTAGGATGCTAAATATGGGATGTGGCTTTGGCCAAAGGTGAGGGAGCAGCACATGGGGCTTCCCCTGGTGCCTTTGGGTGCATTGCTATAACCCAGGCCATGGATACTGATACACAGCTCACAACAGCTCCACTCACAGGCTTTCATTTTGCCCACAGACTGTCACAGACATATCTTCTGAAAAATCCTTTTGCCAGGATCTTTTCTCCTGAGAAGCTGGGAAACTTCAGCTTCTCCATGTTTTGCTACTTTGGAATGTGATTTGGAGAATTGTTTACCCAGCATGTGAATTGTTTTTACTTGATGACCAATGACAGCCACCTGTGTCGAGGCTGTGAGCAGTCACAAGATTTTATTATCATTCCATTCCCTTCCTTTTTCTACAGTGTAGTTTTAATATATAATTTTCTTTTAATATAATATGTATCATAGAATAATAAATCAGCCTTCTGAAACATGGAATCAAGATTCTCATCTCTTCCCTCGTCCTGGGACCCCTGTGAACACCACCACAACAGGCTCCAAAGGAAGAGGCTGCCAGAGCTGCTGGGAGCTCACAGGAGAACAAACCAGAGCTCTGCCACTAAACATGCAGCAGCAGGGAGCTTAGGCAGATCCTCTGATTCTCATTTGGCTGAAATTCTTGTGCATTTTCTTACGATGTGTCTGTGGTGTGACAGACAGCAGAATGTGCCTTACAGCTCCTACATGGCCTGATCTGTGTGCATTGATCACACAAATCCCCATGGGCACAGTGCAGCCCTCCTGATATTGATTGAACACACAAATACACCTTGGAAAAGCCAACCTGCACCCGGTTCCACGCACTGGTACTCCAGGTAACACCCTGTGGATTTAACTCCCTTCCATCATTATAATATAATATAATGTAATGTAATGTAATGTAATATAATATAATATAATATAATATAATATAATATAATATAATATAATATAATATAATATAATATAATATAATATAATATAATATAATATAATATAATATAATATAATATAATATAATATAATATAATATGTATAATATAATATAATATAATATAATATAATATAATATAATATAATATAATATAATATAATATAATATAATATAATATAATATAATATAATATAATATAATATAATATAATTAATATCAGCCTTCTGAGAACTTGGAGTCAAATTCTCATCTGTCACCTCATCCTGGGGACCCAACACCACAAGAAAAGGGCACAGCCCTGGCTGCAGCCAACCCTGACCCTATGTCAGGGCAGCTGGCAGCATTTCTGCCCAGCCCAGGGCTGGGGCTGCCACTCTGGGTTTGGAATGGGACAGGGCATTTCCTGGGAATAACATTCATCTGAGGAGTTCTGCAGGGGAAAAGTAATATATTCCTGAAGAAAAGTAATACATTCCTGCCTCTCTCTCTCTGTTTCAAACACACGTGTGAAACCTTCCCTCACATTTTTGAGTCTATTTATATTAAGCCTGACTGTGAGAGGTCCATTGCACATAGAATGATACACAAACACACACACAAAATTCTCCCTTCTATCATAATATTAAGTCTGTGCAAAAATTTGGGTTTTTTTCCCTTCTTGCCTCCTGTTTCACCTCCTTTGAGGGCACTCAGCCAGTGACCAAGCTGACTGAGCTTGTGCTGATATGTTAACATGGGTTTGTGTAAGGGCAGGCAGATTTCTTACACTTCAAGCAGGTTTGTAGCTCCAGGAACTTTACTTATTCTTTCCAAATGAATGGTGGTAAAGATTCTATAAAAGAGAAGGAAGGCGAGGGGGAGCTGACCAGCTACTAGGTCAAGAGAAAGGTGAAGGATCTGAAAGGCTCGTAAAAAAATAAAAATAAAAATTCTTTGCAAGCTCATAATGGCATTTCTTCCAGTACACCAGGGAGCAGCAAATGGCCCTGCAAGGGGATGTAAAGGGGGAGATGGGGAGGGGGGAATTTCTGTTGGAGGAGGAAAAAACCAGAAATCCAATCCTGCAAGGACATCTCAGAAACCCACAGTGTTGCTGGGCAAGAGCAAACCAGAAGATTGAGAAGCTGATGTTTTTGGGAATACTGGAAATGTTGAAGAATGGATCAGGACATATAGAATTCTGCTAGTGAAAGTTACAGAAATCAAAGTAAAACACAGCTTCTTACTGTATTCCAAATTGAAATCTACAGACTGAGTGATTTTTAATCTAAAATGTGATGGTCCAGGAGCTGGAACTGATCATGCAGCATCCTTTAACCTTGGCTGCTGCCCTTTCTTGGAAAAGCTGACCACCACAGAAGTCTGGACAGGGACTCTGGCCACATTTTGGTTTGGTATGATGGTGCTCTGCTGGGTAAGAAGAGCAGATGAAGCTGTGAGCACATCTCTCTGTGCAGTGTGGTTCAGCACAGGATCAGCAGGAGCTGCAACTGCAATTCAAAGCTCAAATCTTCCAAGCTTCTGAAGGGCTGTAACTGCCTACAAGAAATGGGATTATTTCCTCCAGACCAGATTCTTGACCACTGTTCCATGACCAGCTGTGTTTTCTTGGCAAGTGGCAGAACATTCTAAGAATAGAGGGAAATACAAACTACTTAAAATGACTTTGTGCTGTCTGAAGTTGACTCAGGTGTGTATGGGGGGGACAGAAATATTGTTGGCTCTCAGAAAAAAACCCTTAGGTTTTGTAAGAACAAAGTAATGGTAGATCATCCCTTTAATTTGCATCACACTCTTCCTGAAGTTGCCCTTTTCTGCTGCAGCAAGCCTCTGTCTTCTGCCAGTGAATTGTTTTAATTGTCAGGCCAACAAAGAAATGCAGCAAAGCTTCCCAGTCAGAGCTCTCCAAAGTCAATGGTAGAAACCAAACTTGTGTCTGGAAAGTTTTTTTTTAATTAAAATTTATTTGCTGGAATTAATTCATACTCAGTCATTCCAGCTGAAAGGGCCATCCATAAATGTGCTCATCTATTCTTCCCAGGTCCTTTAGCAGTTTTCAGAATTCTCTCAGATTACACAGAGATCTAAAAGGGATAAGTCATAAAATAAGAAGTACCTCACAGTAGTTCCTGCTTTTAGTTGCATTCATATTTAACTGAGCTGTGCTTGTCTTATTTGGCTCCACTTAGGAGCTAAAATGTGAATTTCACCATGAATCCAGGGAAGATGAAGGCCCCCTCAATTTGTAAACTAGGAATTAACACAGTTTGCTTTAACACTGTAAAATGTTGCAAACAAACAGATCCTGAGCAGTACCAGCTCCTCTCCTGTGAAGTGACACATTCACACCTTTGCTGAGAGCATCCTTTGGCTGCAGAGCTTCTGCAACGTTGGGCTAACAATGCAGCAGAGTTTATGTTTGCATGCTGACACTGTATCCTGGAGACAGAACCACAGCTTCTGGGCTAATTCAGAATATACCTCCTATATTCCAGCTTCTTTTTCACTTTTTTTTTTCCTCTAGGGGTTGTTTGGGGTTTTTTGCTTGTTTGTTTTGGTGGGGGTTTTTATGTCTGTGTTGCTTCTGAAACCAAACCAATGGCCACTGGAAGAATTTCTGGGGATTGCGTTGGATTATTTGTGGCATAAACCAAGCAGAAGTGGCCTGGCCAAAGCTCTGCCTGCAGGCAGGCAGGGAAGAAATGTGACACAAATTCTACTGGTTTCTTCAGCAAACAGAATAAGGCTTATTCTGCATCACCCTGAACTTCAGTCAGAGCCATTTCAAATTTAGGGGCTATCTTTCTGTTAGGCATTTGAGCATTCCCCAGCAGAACCCATGCTTAGAACTTTTAAGAATGACTACTCTAATTATAAATGTATATATACTAAAGAAAAGGGAAGACAGCAGTTATTATATACTGGGGTTTTCATTAAGCTTTACCATAAAGTCATTAATATCCTCAAAAGCAAAATTAATGATGAGGTTTTTTTTAAACACTTTAGCACAACCACTCCCAGACAGAGATCTGTAGTTTGAAATAAAAATATCGTTCCCTATTACCCCAACACAACCTCCTAATATTAATTTGAGGTTACCTCTAAGCCACAGCAGCTTGGCCTCTTCACACAAATTCCTGTTATTTCCAGCAAGGCTGCAGATCATTGGTTAAAACCCCCATAACCCAAAGAGCAGCACTTTTTTCTTTTTGTTTTTAGTGAATATTACACAAAAAAAGCTTAAATTATCAGCATCTGGCCAGCTCCCTAATGGCAAAGTTGTATAAACCCATATTTAAAGAGCAAAACCACTGTGTCCCCATCCTGAGTCATACAAATTACTTCTTTCAAAGGACCTGCTTGCTGAAAAGGAATATGCAGAAATGTCCCTGCATCTTTCAGCTAATTTAATTTGTTTTCCTTTTTTTTTTTTTTGACCTTCAAGTGTCATCACAGGAACAAGCACAGAACACTAATTAGGACCCTCCAACCACTCCTAATAAGTCTTAATAAGCAGTCTGCTGTACTGTATGAATCAGCACCACTGTATGAGGCACTCCTGCAGATTTCAGGCAATATTCCACCACAGTCTCTGCATTCCTCTGCCAACAAAAAACTCACCAGCACCTCTGCCAAAACTCAGAACACAGTTACTTTGCTTCTAGTTACTTAAAATGAGATTAATGAGTACTCACTTTAGCTTATTTTTTACTTATTAAGAGTTTATTCAATTTTAATGTAGCCTAAATCAACAATTATGGGACCTTTGTTGTTGTTTGCTTTTAATGCTTTAGGCACTTTCAGGATTTACTGTTCACATCTGAAAAAATTGCAAAGGTGCTCTGGGTAATTTTTCCTCTGGAAATGTACATTTACAATTAAAATTAATTGCAATTATTAAACACCACCACTTTGCCTCAATTATCTGAGCACTCACATTAGAAAAGAAAAACCTTAAAATATTTATTTGCAAGAATTAGAGAGCATTACTTTGGGCCTTAGTGAAGTCTAAAATGCCCATTAAATGTCTGAGTGAGCTTTGGAATACTCAAATTCCCATTAAAGCTAAAATATTGACCACAGCACACACATTCCTTTCTCTGAACTCACCTACAAGTCTAAATCAATTCCTCAGTTGTCTGATACTTTGAAGCAAGTGGCTTTTTGAAAATATCAGGGTACAAAGAAGCAATGAGCATCAATCCCTTGAATAAAAGTATTTCCCTCTTTTGCCCTTTCTTAGAAACACAGGAATCGTTTAATTTGGAAAGAATCTCTCAGATCACTGAGTCCCACCATTATCTTGATTCATAACACTTTTTTAAAGAGGAAAAAACCAAAAAACATACCAAAGCACCCTCATCATGTGAGGTTCTATGTAGTCCACATAATTTTAACACCTCACTGCTTTGAAAAAGAGCTTTTTTAAAAATCATCAGGGTCCAATTCTGAAATTCTGTTACATTTCTCAATGATTTGCAGAATTATTCTGCATGATATCCAACTTTGGCACCTTTGTGCATGCTGTTCATTAGCAAACACAAAATTTGGTTCTGTCTATTCTGAAATGTCCTGACTAAAAGGTTTTGAAATATTTCCAGGAGCTTTTGCAAAGTGGCCATCCCTGATCTCCAGCCTGGTCTGACCCGTGGGACTCTGCTGGAGCTGCCTGGGACCCCTGAGTGTTTGATTGCAGAGTTTGGGATGTGTGTGTGTGATGGCACTTTCCAAATTCCTGCTCTTCAGAACACAGACAGGTCCCAGGATCACCTGGGACATAAATTATGAGCCCAAAATTATATCACAGCTTTTATGTTTGCTGTTTATCCCCTGCAGAACCAGACAAGGCATGGAAATCTCCCTGCCCTCCTACCTCCAAACTTGACTCCAGTCTGCCTGATGCTAACACCTTTTGTTTTTATTTTATTTATATTAACAACCCAACAGTAACACTCACTGTAATCTCACTTATATAAAAATGCACTGCTCCAATGAAGTAGGCATGAGTAAATAACCTTCCAACCAATTTCTTCATTTTGTCTGTGCCCATTTCTGCTGTCTGAAATGGAGTACAGAATAAAACTAATCTACAAAGTTTTCCAGAATCAAATTAAAGCAAGAAATATCTCCATTTTTAATCCTAGTAATACTTTGTTTAATTGTAATCACCTTGGATTAACTTAGCCTTTTCCCAGAAAAACAATCTTTTCTATTGACCAAACAAAACCAACCAATCTAAATCAGCAGATTTAATAATTTCACATCTCCTGATGAAGGCAACTTATTTCTCTACTTCAGAAATGCCAAATAAGCAACCTTTTTTTTCTTACTGAAATAAATAGATCCATACAAACACTGCTATTCAACAAATAGTACCACCACCAATATTGTGAAGTTCTTAAATATTCAGGTTGGGTCATTAAAACAGGTTGGTGTAGAATTAATTGACAAAAATTGCTACAGCTCACCTCAAAATGATTTGGTCATGATGAGGTAAAAGGCCAAATTGTATGTAAAATCATATTCTTAAATCAACAAGAATCAGCCTGGCAGCTGAGCTGTTAACAGTTTAATCCTCTTGGATGACAGAGTTAAGAAACATTATATATTATTAATATGGCTGGCTAATTTCTAATTAGGAACCCATTAGCAGTTCTAACAACAAGAGATTTTGATGGATTTGCAGTCAACCTGGCCAAAAGGAAAAAAAAAATTACTAAGTGACCTCTTGCATGGGATTCTTCCATCTGTCCATTATCATTTAATGCCAGTCAAACCTGGATTAAAAATAGAGAAAATGTAGGTGTGTTCTGACCTAATTTCATCAGTGCACAGTGACCTCTTACCTTCTGTGGGCTTCCCTCAGAGATCATGGTAATTTGTCTTAAATCAAACTGGTTTTTCTTAATTAAGAATTAAAATCCCAAGTTATTTCCTGGCTCAGTCATTCTCCTAAGTTTGAAGGTGTACCCTGAGAGGAATGCAAGCATTAAATCCTACCTGCATGGCCTATTTGCAAAAGGGAAGAATAATTATTGACATTAGTGGGGTCTGAGCTGAGCTCTGAAGTCAAGACAGCTCCAGTGGCCCTGCAAGAAAGCTCCCAGAAAACCAAAAAATTGCACATTGAGGGGTGTGAGGCTCTGCATGGAAAGACAAGTGGACAGGAAAAATGGAGAAGCTTCTCAAGGCTCACTGAGATGTTCATCACCCCTCCACAGAGAGGGAATATCCAGTTAAACACCATTTAGCTGTTTTTCCCTTTCATTGCTTAGGGCTCATGAAAGCCAAATTAGTGTGGGAGAGTTTGGAATAAGCTTTATTGGAGTCCTGCCTTGTGGATGCTGGGAGCTGCTCAGAGAAGAAAGATAAACTTCCCCAGACATTCCTCTGGGAAGTTTTGAGAAAGATCAGAGGAAGAATTAAAGCAATCCTAGAGCTGCTGTTCAGCACTTGTTATTACCTGTAAGATGTTTACAAGAGGGGTGTTGCTCCTAATTAACCAATGGTGTGAGGGGTGCTCATTAAGGTCCACCTTGATGGTAACTGTCTAGAAATAGAGTGTGTGGTTTCTAAGAAAGGTTGCATTTTGCCTTCTGAGACTTTGGAGTCTATATATCACTTTACCCACCCATCCTCAATACAAATAGCCACAGTTCCTGTCACCAACTCAGCTCACAGCCTCAGCCCAGGTGTGGCTCCTGCTCTGGAGAAGGTTTAGCAGCAACAGTGCAGCACCTGAAAGGGAAAATATATCAATATTGCAAGGTTCGGTTTGCCCTGCACCAAAGGGACAGCAGAGCATTAAGGAAATGTGGAAACTTAAAACTCAGCCAAATCCTTCTGTGGAATACCTGGAAGGACCCTGGAATGAACAGGAATGAAGGGAAGCTTTGCCATGTCCAGGTACTGCTGGAGCAGACAGTCCCGAGTGTTGAGGGCACATTTCTAAGTACTGGAGAACTTTTAAACACTGCCCATCACTGAACTGCTGCTCCTTTGTAAATCTGTAAATTCCAGAGGCTCTGGCTCCTGAGAACATCGAGGAGCAGCTCCCACCACTTTCCTGGGGGCTGACATGAAACTCTGTTCTGGAGAAGAGTGAAGCAGGACAGGAAGAAGTTCCAGAATTTTCTAGAACAGGATGCAACAGACTGAGCAGCATCTGAGCAGAATCAAAATTCATAAAGTGCATGTCAAACACACATACAGGACACAGTGGCAAGAGTAAAGCCAGCCTGGCCAAGAACAGCTGTCTACAAACATTGATCTGGTGCTTCTTGTCTCAAACCTGTGGCTATGGACTGGAATAAAATGCACTGAGTGGCAGCACAGCTTTCAGCTGGGTCAGAGTGGTTTGGAGAAAATAATTGGATACCAAGTCACAGAATAAAGCAGGTTATAATCAAAGGAGAATATTTCTCATGATATTCCACTTCTGAAATAAAGCAAAAAGCTCATGCATTATCCTGTGCTTGCAAACTATAAACTCTGTGAACCTGTGATCCCACTCAAAGTAGCAAAGGAAAGGTCTCTTATTGCTGTGGTGTTTTTTGGAGATTTATTCCACCCACCCACTCTGGTATATACAAATCCCCTTTTCTTGCCCTTCTCTTTCAAAATAGAAAAATCAGGTGGGTTTTTTTTTCCTTGTTTGTTTGTTGTTGTTTTTGAGAGCGATGAAATCTAAGTCAGATCATAAAAATATTAATAAAATAAATAAAATAAAAAATATTTTAAATTTTCACCCCAAGCCAAAAAGAAACCCAACAAAACCAAACTAAAATGTCCCCAGGTATTACCATAATACTAATATTCATTTATCATATAATCTGACATTCTTCTAGATTTCATTAAGAGCGAGAATAAATCTGGAGGTTATCCACTACTCTATAATGAAGATTTCAAGTCAAGCATACATTATAAATGCTGAAGATGGCTGCAACAAGTTAGCCAGTGAGTTATTCCTAAAATTCTCTGCCACTAAAATGAAATTGACCCTGTAGCCAGCCCTGTTTCTAGAACATATTGTAACAGATTGTGTTTTATTGCTGATTCTTTTAAAGATCTCAGACTGCCAATGGAAAGCCCAAAAGCAGCCATTTATGATTCAGTTTAAAAACCCTGTAGAAGTATGGATTATACACAAATTTATAACTCATATACATTTAGATCTGCCTTGAAAAAGATGAGAAAATACTAAATGTTTGCAGGAAAGAGGCACAATTGAAAATGAAGAGCCAAAACAGGATTGTTAATCAAATTTTTCAGTGTTTCAGTGTCTGGCTCTCTTGAAACATTTCCACAACATTTCACAACTTGGCTTAGGTTACCACTGCAGTTCAGCTTTTACTGCAGGACTGCCTGGATTTCAGTGCTTGGTGTCCACTGACATTTGGAAATTTGGTCAGTGGCTTGTACCAGCACAAGACAATTGCAATTAAATCCTTGTGTGCCCTTCCAGCAGTGTAACTATCTTTTCTGTGAAGTGGATACCCTGTGCAGTTTCATAAATTATTATTGATGTCTAATCAATAGATATCTGCAGCCATGGGTAGCAGGTTTATTTACTGTCCCAGGCCAGAAAGACTCTCATTCCCTTTCTCATGAAATAAAGGTTTCTTCTGCTGCAACTTCAATCAAAATTTGATTTTAATTTTCATATTGAATTCGTTTGATATGTTTATTGTTAATTCCATGCCTGCCATAGATTCTTAATTATTGCTCAGTGCAGTCATAATTTATTTTTTTAAACTTATGAGCAATAGCTGCTTTCTGCCTGATTCTGAAACCACATTTTTCTCCGGTGACTTGGGCACTTGCTTTCTCTTCCCAGATCTCCCTTTAAGCTCCTGCATGGGCAACATCCCCATATTTTTGTTTTTCTGGTTCAGAGGAGAAGCTGATGCCCCTTGGTCTCAAGGAATGGTCCTGTCCTGAGGAAATAGTAATAAATTCTGCTTTCCTTCCTTTAATATCTCTGAGTGTGATATCTTCCTACTTTAGAAGATATTTTAGCTTCAGTCAAGGTATACAAACACACATGGTGTGAGATCATACATGACAACTTCCTTTTCCACTATCTTTGCTGAGTTATTGTAGGAAAATGCAGCATGCTCTTAAATACTGCAGAAAAACAAATTACTAAAAGCCATTCACTTTCAGGCTGTTTTCCTAAATAACTAAAGGCCAGCTAACTTTTTCTCTTAAACCACTGTGGAGGACCCCAGGTAAAAACAGTAATGGAAGAAAAAAATACCTTAAAGTTGGCAAGCTGAGTAGCATGAAGTTTGTTCCTCTAGAAAAATCAATTGCTAGAAAGGCAAGAAAGCTGAAAGGAGAGCAGGCTGATGAGAGAAAGGAAAATTAGGATTTCATTGTTAGGCAATAACATTCCCACTGACAGTTCTTTTCTAAAGATGCTAAAGACAGGTTAGATCATTTATATTTTGAAAATAGGTTTTCCCCTTTCATCTCAGATTACCTGAATTCAAATACTTTGAGTTTAGGATAAATCTGGTTTACAGATCTATATTGTACTTCAAGTGTAAGTATGAAGGAGGAATCATCTAGAAATCCATTTCTGCCACTTACAAATTGACTCCTCTCCCTGTGAAACTGAAGTTACAATATCCAACCCCACATTCCTGAGGAATTTTGGATATATCCAGTATGGAAACCAGTGGCCCTACAGAATCCTCAGTATCCTGCATGTCACTATAAAAGCTAAATGCTTAGTTAAGGTACATTAATATGTGGGTATGCACAACTTTTCAAAAGCAAGGTGCAGAAAATTAGTAATCCATCAAAATTTGAATTGTAACAGAGCTGCAGCATTAAAGATAAAAACAATTTTACTGCTGTTCATTGAGCAATAAGAACAGCATGTAAATATTTGCTTGATTTCAGTTCACCTTAAAAGAACAACAGGATACAGAACAAAGAAATAGCAGATAATGATGCAACGCCCACTTAAAATTTGAGCCTTTGCCTCACATTTATGAGGAATATTCCTCTGCTTCTCAAATGATAATTACAGCTTTAAGTAAAGTTTCTACCTATTCTTGCATTGTGGCCTTCCAGTAGCTGAAGCAACAAGAAAGGTGGAGAGAGACAATTGACAAAGGTCTGGAGTGACAGGACAAGGGAGAATGGTTCCCAGTGCCAGAGGGCAGGGCTGGGTGGGATCTTGGCAATGAGGAATTGTTCCCTGGCAGGGTGGGCAGGCCCTGGCACAGGGTGCCCAGAGCAGCTGGGGCTGCCCCTGGATCCCTGGCAGTGCCCAAGGCCAGGCTGGACACTGGGGCTGGGAGCACCTGGGACAGTGGGAGGTGTCCCTGCCATGGCAGGGGTAGAAAAAGATTTTGAGAGTCCCTTCCAACCCAGCCCATTCTGTGATTCTATGAGCACTAAGCAGCTTTCTGCTTTTCCTGATGGATGTTAGCTGCAAAATGCATTTATGCTCCCAAAGTCACAGGCACATGAAGGAGGAAAGAAACTGCAGAAAAGTCTCCCTACATTCAATTTCCTCAAATTGCAGTTTGTTTGCAAGAGGGAGTTGTGGTTAGTCAGGCTCCAGAGTTAGTTTGATTTCACTTAGTGTAAGCTGTAGGATTTACCAGGTACAGGGAGAAATCAAGTTTGAAACTTCCTCATGCTGGAGGAGCTTAAAAGTAGAGGAAGACACAAAAAGCTATCTTAACCTTCACTTCTCTGCATGGGCTTCTTTCTGGTTCTCTCCCCTTTGCATTTTTATGCCCACACATGTACATGTCTAAACCAAATACACACAGACATGCAGAGCTTTTATATGTAGATAAACAATCCTGTGTAATATGGCAGCTCCACATGCATGAGATGGAAACATTGCTGCTTACCACCATGGCTAGGGTAAAGCTAAAAAGCCAGAAGCAATGCAGGCAAAGTGCCACAGTTTATAGAAAGGACATTTAGAGCTGTGGCTGAGCACCAAGATCAAACAGAAGAGCAGCTCTTCACTTCCCAGGGTTTGTTTTGCAGGGAGCTTTCATTTCAGTGTGTCAGTTTTGGTTCACACCAGGGCTGGGACACAAATCACTGGAATAGGAAATGTTTTAGAGACCCTACAACAAGAGCCCCTCTGGCCCACTTAGAGCCTCTGTGGGGCCCTAAACCATCAGTGCTTTGGGGGCCTGACTCAGTGCAAAGAACCTGGGAGGGTGTGATGGAGCTGCCACGCCACAGGGGTGGCGTGGAATCACCAGCTGGGGTGATACATGGTACAGGTGGAACGTGCCTTGAGCTGTTTTATTTTTCAGCATCACTCTCATTCCATGGTTATGGCAATGGGAAGATGCCACCAGCTCACATCCCAAGCAGCAGACCAAGAACTTAATGTTACAACTCACTTTATAAGTTTTTTGACCAATCACACAAAGCAAAAGCACATTGACAGTAGCTCCATCCAACCACTCTAAGCACACGTACCTTTGGTTAAACAACACTTGCTTATTTTATACAATACCTGCTTGTGAGCCTTAAAACACAAGGCATAGAGCTCCATTATTAAGCTTAAAACTTCCTAATATCTTACTAGATAAACTTTTCTGCATCTTAAGGAGTTATTCTACACAAATGTAAATACACAAACCATTGTTCTATTTGTCCTTACTTTTCTACTTTTTACATAATTTTTCTGCTGACCAATCTCATGGCTACTGCTTAGCTCTAATCACAACTCTGCTGTCTCTGAGGCCTGCCTTTTGCAGCTTTCCCAAAGCCCTCTGATTTTATAGATTCCTATAGTGTGGGTAGGAGGACAAGCTGAGGGAAGCCTTGCATGGACCCATCCATGGTGTCTGGGTAGGACAGTGTGAAATTCACTGAACACAGAGAGACATAATTATGCCTCCCAGGATTTTTCCTGGGAAAGGCAGTGTGAAGCTCAGAGAAGAGAAAACAATTCTTATCTCTATTCACTGCTCCTGTTGTTTGGCACATGTGGAATGTGTTATGGAGATTGTTTACCCAAAGTGATTTGTTAATTGGACACTGGTGAAGGTGATTATATAATGAGAATTCTCATTATATAATCAACTTATCAACAGGAAGTGTTTGAAAGAGTTAAGACAACCTTTTCTAAAGTATTCATATAGCATTAACAACAATCATTATTTATTTAGTATTGCTTATAAAAAAACAAAAATTACAAAGGTTACACAGGCCAATGGGGTAAAAGCCACGTCCTGGCTGTCCCAGACATACTAAAGGTTTTTCTTTAGTATCTTTTTAGTATGGTATTCTTTAGTATCTTTGTAATATAGTATACTATTAGTGTAGCTAATATATATTTTATATTTATATTTATAGTATAGCTTAATAAAGCAATTGTTCAGCCTTCTGAAGTCATAGAGTCAGAGTACATTATTCCCTGGCTGGGGGGTTGTTTCTACCATAGGACAGTGCTGGAGAGCTGCTGTGAACATGTGGCCAAAGCTGAGAGACCCCTGTTCACCCTGCCTGCAGCACCCTAGCAGGAAGCTGTTCCTGAACTGAAGGTTTTAACTGAAAAGAGAGACATAACAGTCCAAAAAAAGGCCAAAAAATCAAGCAGTGCCAGGCTCAGCTCCTGCTGTTCTCCTTCTCCAGCTGCACAGCATCTCTTGCTGGGAGGTGAGGATGCACACAGATTCCAAGAGCCACCACTCGTCCCAGAGAGACTTCAAGGGGACCCCTGGGCTTCCCCAAAAGCCCCCACAGATCATCATCCTGACAGGCTGGGAAAAGAGAGGAGAAACTACTTCCAGACAAGGTTATTTACTTTTCTCTCTTAAGTTTGTCTTTTTCTCCTACCACAGTTTGCGCATTTGCAAAAATCTCAGGAAGGATCACTTGGGGCAGGGACCAGAAACTTGTTTCTTTTCATTCATAGGGCTCTTCTCAGCCCTTCATCTCTGAAAAAACAAAGATCTGATAGAAGGTGAGTGCTGGAGTATCTATAAAACTCGGGGAAAATATTTTCTATGACTGAAGATTGTGTTTATTCCTTTGATGATACACTTAGTCACAAGGGCTTTTCAAACATGTATGAAACCTAAAACAATAATAACTATCTAAAAAGATGCCCTGGTTATATAGGCTGAGCACACACAGCTCTTAAGCTAAATATCCAATCACTTGTTTGGGGTATAAGGAGTTTCAAACAGAATTTTTGCTGGTTTTTGTTCTCATCAACACTGAGTGATACAGCAGCTCTGCGGCATAAGAGGGAACTCGTGGAAAATATAAAGACAATTCTAGAGATTAACAGAAAAATTGTGATAGTTGGTCTGGTATTACACATACAAATATGAAAAATGCTCATCCAAATGCCACCAATTTTGTGATTATGCTCTTGAACAGAATAACAAATCATGTTTCTCATTAGTGCTTTGATAATTGTTTTTCTTTGGAGTTTTCCACTTTCTCCTGTGCTTCATTCTTCTGCTCTAACTCCAATGGCTTAACAGGTTCTAGATCAAAAGTCCATTTCACAACTGAATGGAACAGGCACCAGCATTTATTATCACATTGTACCTAAATAAATCCAGAAAATCTTGAGGATTCTGAAGCAGAACAGGCTGACTCTTAAAGAGATGAGGCAGACCAATGTAGGGGTCCAGCTAAAACAAGACAAATCCCGCCAGGTCCTCTGGAATTTTGTTTGCAAACACATTCAGCTGAGATTTTGCCTTCCCACCAAGGAAACTGCAGCAGCAGAAGCCTTGAGATACCCATGTGTATCACACTTCTCCTGCTTGGATCTGTGAAGCCCCACAGCAGCAACACTTCCAGTTCTTTCCTTATTTCTTCAGGCCCCCAAACTTGCCTTCATTGACGCAGTTCAACTGAATGTTTTTTGAAATGTGATTTCCAAGAGCTTTCCAAACTGCTTCCTTCTTTTCTCTGCATAAAGCCATGGATAGTCCTTTGCAGAAGGACTATTTGTGGCTTTACCCAAAGAAAAGGAGAATCACACCAAGAGGGAACATCAGTCCTCCCTCCTTCCATCTCACTCTTCTCTTGCTCAGATCTGGGATCAGTCTAATAACAGAAGTTTCACCCCTGAATTTTTTCTGATCATGATGAAACTGTCATTAATGGTACAGAACTGCTGCTATCCTGCTCAGCTGGCCTCTGTAATTCTCTAGAGGAAGGAAATATAATTTATAATAATGTAATACTTGTTTCTCTCCAACCACAGCCCATCTCTGAACTTCTACACTGCGTTAGCTCACAGCATGTTGTGTACACTCCAAACAGCAATCCAGGCTGCTTCTTGATGAACATTTTAATATTTACTCTTGACTTAGGATTTGGATTTGGTGGCAAACAGAGCTGAGATAAAGAAATTCTCTGCTTGGACAGTCGTTGAAGTTCAGCCAGCCTGTCTTGACACAGGTGGGATGCAACCAGAGCCAGCATCACCTTATATCCCTTGTGCTTGTTAAAGATTTATGATTCAGCAAATTCCCCCTGGAGCCTCAGTGGCAGCAGGAGAATGCAGTCTCCAGTACGCAGCATACAATTTACACAGAAAACTGAATTATACTGGGTCCGACACAAGGAGCCAGCAGCTGTGACAAAATCCAAGCCTTTAAAGTGCTCTGAGCCTATTTACAATTTCTGTGTCTTAAAAAGCTGCAATTGCCCTTATTACCAAAACCAGATTTCCACCAAATTCTGAGGAGCTGAGCAGAATTTTAAGGAAAATACACCCTTTTTGTTACACATTGGTGTTCAGGTGCTCCAAACATCAAACCTGCATCACTCACTGTTGTTCAAACGCAAACATTTGCAGCTTTAGGTACTTTCAGGCTATGTGGATCTCCCTTTCTTAATTGCCTTAGAACACTCATCAAACATGATTGAATGAGAAAGATAAGCCTTTCCTTTTTGAGGAAAGATTTGTTCTAAATTCTGTTGAACAGGAAAATAAACCAATATGAAATGTTTCCCTTCACATCCTGATCAAGCTATCAACAGCACTGAGCAAACAGATTGTGCTTTATCACCTGTTTTATTGTTTATGTACAAGCATCACTGCTATCAACTGGGCACGTTCCTCAAGCCTCTGCAACATCACAGCCCCTCAACCGTTTGATCTACAGGCAGAATTATGATAAAATATGAGAGTGTTGATAGATTTCTCAGACAGAGAGGAAACATGAAGGGAAAAAAAGGTGGGAAATTATAAAATAAGCTTTCTATATATATCTTGATGTTTTAATCCTACCAAGTAAATAACTATTATACTCCATTTGCTGAAAGTAGAATTGTAATTTGTACATATACACAGTAAGCTCTAACAGAAAATAGAATTTTTTATCACTTGAAATTGAAATAGAGACATTTTGTATAGAAGCCTAAAAAGCCCCACTACATACCTTTAATGTATCCAAGCTGAACAATATCAATTGCCATAAAAAGTATTTTTGTTCCACTCTGAGGAATATCAGGTAAAATATTTGCTAAGCAGATGAAGAGGTAAACAAAGTCTGTGCTACACTGTATGGCAAAAGGAAGAAACATTTCTTCATGCATTTCCCCAAAGGAGTAGGGCTCACGCACAATAATTTAGAGAACAAAAAATTGCAGGAGACTTTCTTGTGAGAGGCTACATCTAAAATCCAGTAAAGAAAATGGGAATTTCTCCACAGAGATTACAGGACTCTAAATCTAACACAATATATAGAAAAACCCCAATGTATTTAACTTCAGCTCTCTGTAAGAGATATACAGAAAAACCTCTTTTAATGATCAGAAGCACTTATGTCTACCTCTAGCAATTACCATGCCAGGAATATGTTCTTTTTTTGGACACACTGGACTGCAACAAGATTGAGGCTGAAAGCAGAACAGCCACTTTTCTGAATTACTACAGAAGTGTTCAGGGTATCAGCTCTAGCAAGTGTCTCATGGCTATCACCTGTGCTTGTCTTAATGACAAAGATGAAAATGCATCAAACAAAATCTGAGCTCAGTCAGGGAGTCAATCAAAAACAGCTTAGCCTAGGAGGGGAAAAAACCCAAAACTAAAGGAATCTGCAATAAAATAGAGCATTTTTATTTGTTTCTGGGATTCCACACAATATTGTTCCCCCTTGTCACTACTAATAATGAATCCCAATACAGAGTTTATTTGGAAAAGTGCATGTAACCCTTCTGCCTTGTTATGAAAAGAAATTCTTTCTGAATTAAAGGAATGGGATCCTCTGCACAGAAGCTATTTTATCTGAAAGTGCACAATCCCTCTGCAGTTTTTCCTTCTGATATCAGCTCCATCCTTATCACTTGTCTCAAGCAAAAGGACCATGTAGTTTTCACAGTTCACTTTTAAACTTTCATTGAGGTATGAACAATATTAAATAGATTTGATTCCACTCATCAGAAGTACAATTGGATTCTTATATTGTGATATTTAGTAAAGAGAAGCTTTGAGGTCCAAATTAAACTAGGTGCAATTGATCTGTGGGCCACACCAAGAAAGAAACACTTCTGCCCTTCATTCTTTAAAGGGAAGACATTTGCCCAGGCAAAAATCTTGTAACAAACTTAATTCTGAGCACATGCACTGCATAAAATATAAATAAATGTAGAAGCAAGTACAAGAAGGGAGGTCACTTCAAACATCTGGTGTTCTGTCTCTAAAGTCCTGTGGTACTGAGTTCTAGCTGTTATGAACAGTAAGAAAAATTAGGAAAGAGTTATGAAAATTGCAGCCAGTTAGAGGAGAAATGACATTTATTTTATAGAACCTCCACTTTCTAAGGACACTGATCACTGTAACCTAATTAGACCGATCAACACATTTTGTATTTCTAATGTATTATGTAGATGTGCACACACTCACACATATATATCTGTATATATATATATTTTATATTATATATATATTTATATGAATATAAATGCATATTTACACAAATATATATTTATATAAGTAAATATAAATGTTTATAGATTTATATTTATATGAATATATATATTTATATAAAAATAAGCTTAATACTCTTAGATTTTACTTTAGTAACTTGAATAGCGCACAAACTCTGCTTGCTCAAACACCACTTTCTGCTACTTTTTACATATTGTTTACCCTGGAGAAATCACTTTCTTTAGGTAAACATTTCCTGATTTCTCCATATCTCATGGGACTGCATCAGGCTTTGCAATACTGTGAGGTTTGATTCCCCACACAAATGTTTCCTTGTGTAGAACAGCAAGGATAAGGATGGATTCCTCTGAAGGTACTTCCCATCTTCCAGCTGGTTTCATTGCACAAGGAATGCTGAATATACAGGGAGCTCCCTTCCCCCAAAGGCCCAAAGCACTACAGTTAAATTTGTTAGCTAATTTCACCAGTCCCTAATCCCTTTTCAGACTGACACATGAAATCAGGAGTAGCCCACAGAGCAAACCCTGGAGTTTGTGTGTCACATTCACATTCCCTGAAAAATCCCTTCACCCAGGATTTTTTCTCCTGGGAAGCTGAGAAGCCTCAGAGAAAAGGAAAACAATTCTTATCTCATTTGCTTCTCCTGTGTTGTGCTCATATGGAATGTGTTTGGAGATTGTTTACCCACAGGTGATTGTTCCATTGGATTCTGCTGGGAGTTGTTTTCACTCTTTGGCCAATTGGGGCCAAGCTGTGTTGGGACTCTGGAGAGAGTCATGAGTTTTCATTATTATCTTTTTAGCATTGTGTCTGTATCCTTTCTGTATCCTTTCTGTATTTTTTAGTATAGTTTAGCGAATGGAATGGAATGGAATGGAATGGAATAGAATAGAATAGAATAGAATAGAATAGAATAGAATAGAATAGAATAGAATAGAATAGAATAGAATAGAATAGAATAGAATAGAATAGAATAGAAGCCTTCTGAGAGCATGGAGTCAGAGTCATCATTCCTTCCTCCGTCTGGGGGGAACACAAATACAATATTTGTGCTTTGTCTCAGGAGGATGGAGGCATTCCCAGAGCTTCAGCTGCCCATCACAGTCAGTCAATCACTGCAGAGCAGGGCTCCCTCCTCCTGACCAGACAGCAATCATGCTCCAAACCTCATCCCCAGCTTGCTCTTGACTCCTTCAACATGAAATGTTACAGTGCACTGCTTGTCTTGGGAATTGGAATTGTGAAATGACTTACTGGATAATTATGGCTTGAGAAGAAATGTGTTAAAAGCACAAGCTGTTTAAAGACAAAACCCCTACTTGAATTCACAGATAACTTATTTACTGTAAATGTTTGTGCTCTAATCAGTAAGTACTTTGGAAATCAATGTGGGCACACTGAAAATGTTTTACTCAAGAGATGGAATTGTCTTGGGACACCTCAGAACTGTGGAATAAATCTTATAAACTAAGAACTAGCATAAATATTTGCACATTTCATTTAGTTTTCAAGAAATATCCTGCCACAACCAGCAAGTTTGGGGCTGTGTAAACACCTGTGCTCCTTCCTTCCACACCCTCCTGCCATCAGCAGCACATCTGTGCACTTATGCTGATTATTGTTTTTCATGAGAAAATTTTGCTGCATTTTTAGGGACATTATTCAAGACCAAAGTAATTTTTTTCTGTGAATTTCAGATATTGTTCTTATGGGTTTCTAAAACACAAAGTTTCCTTCAGTGTAAGACTTTAGAAAAAAATCAGTTTAAAAGTTTGACAAAAATCTAAAAAGTAATTTAAATTAAGCATATTTGTGAAAAAACAGTTGTATTTCCAAAGAATACTGGCAGCACTCTTTCTGCACTTCCCCTCCACATAAAATTTGTCCATGAATAAGAAAATAATCAGCTTTTGATTTCATGACCAGCACCCACATTTTAAAATAGATTTGTTGAGCTATCTCCATCATAAAATACATATCCAAATTCCAAATAGCACCAAGTTTCACATCTTAATAGAAATTATTGTTAAAGTTCTCATTTTGCAAATTTAGTGGGGGGATTCGAAAGAGATTCACACTTTTTAAAAACGTGACAGTGACAAACCATAAAAGGGGGGAAAAATTATTTTACTCATTGGGTTAAATATTGCTTGTATGCCTGCAATCCCTGCTGCACAAACCACTATAAGATCTTTTTGATAAATATCTACATATTTTGTAAACACAGCAAATATCCAGCATACAACAATAAAGTATATACCGGGAGAGGAACCCAGCTGGACTCCAATTTCCAGAGCTGTCCTGCAATTAAACTTTTACTCTTTACATCAATAATGGCACTGAATATTGAGCTGGATTGCCATGCAATAATGAGCTTTAAAACAGGACTCGTGTTTCTGAATGCCTCGTAGGCTGTGAAACGCTGGGTGATGTTATTTAGCACATGCACACAGCACGTTGGCAGCTCCTCACTCCCAGTGAGGGATGTTAGAAGTAAAAAATCTGCCAATTTTTTGGGGGAAAAAAGGGTTGCAGAACCGGTTAAACCAGTTGCTGCCAAGGTGAAGTTCTACCTGTTTGTTAGTGTAATCACCGGTCATTTTCGCTAATTGTTCCTTTTGAATTGGTATGGCCCCGCCTGGGGCTAAGTTGATGGCACTTCTCTCCAAACAGTGAGAGGAGGGGACATGGGGTATGCAAAATAACCTCAGACCAGCATGCCATGGGAAGCTAACCCACCAAATTTACTGAAAAGACCCCAAAACCAACGAGCCAACAAAGAATTAAGAGATCAGAGTGATGTCTGGACATGAGGAACAAAGTACCGAGCCTGCAGAGATGCTGAAAACCTTTGTTGCCCCTTGCCCTGAGCAAAGACCTCAGCTGGAGCCAAGACGCCTACCCTAGAAAACTCAAGAGCTAGTGGAACGTGGGGCTACACCCTTCGCTTTCGTGAGGACAGGATCCCCAGCTTTGCTCTTTAGTGGATAAAGCTGTGTGTTCCTCCTTCTCCTTCTTCTTCTCCTTCTCCTCCTTCTTCGAGGCACCCTGAGAGCGAGGCACCCTGAGAGCATCGGTGGGGAAGCCGTGGATCTGTCGAGCTTCCCAACCTCAAGCTGATCACTTTTAATAAAGGCATTAAAAGGAGAAAAAGTCTCCTGTTTATTTCAAGGGGTAGTCATGAAACCTTTATTGATGGCTGCTGCTAACTCTCCTCCGTCGGTGCAATGGGCTGCTCAGCTGTGCTGCAGAGACCAGCATCCTGGCAGCGAATGATCACCACTACAGATGTTTTATGCATCTGTCTTAGCGAACAGCCGAGACAGGGAGATAACAACTTTTAAGAGGGATGCCAAATAACAATTTGTTTATTCACTGCTACACGTTTCTGGTGCTTTTGCTTATGACAGGACACCTTTTACATTTTTGAGCAAGTCATTGCAGAAACAAACATTGGAGGTGGAGTGGAAGATGTAGAGCAATAGCAGAGATAAAGTGAAATAAGGCACCAGCTTTAACACTGCCAGAGAACAAAGGGCTGACGTGTTGAGTAGGCAGGTTACAGAGAAAAGTCCCTGTCCAAGATAATTACATTTTGCACATCAGCTTTGGGCTGGATAAAGTAGTCCTGGGTTTGCTTGTGTATCATGACTCCAAGATTTGAAACAAGTAAAAGGATGAAGGAAATCAGCAGTGCTGTCATTTTCTTCCCTGACACTAATGCAAGAGAAAAAGAGAACATGTTTATATGGTGTGACTGACACAAGACTTCAGCTTTAAGGGAGCATAACCATTTATCCTTGTTTACAGCAAAAGAGAAGGATAAGGAACTGCTCTGTGATAGCAGAGGCACAGCTTTCATTATCAAACACAGCCTACCCAGAAACTGAAGCACGTGTATTTCAGAAACAAACAAAAATCAAGACTGGGAAAAATATTTCAGAAAAGTGAGAGAACAGATCCTGAATCCCTCACCCCCAAAGGCACCACAGTGTAACAGTAACTCTGGCCATGACACACACACTCCAAAGACACACAATTCTTTAAGAAGGGTTTGAATCAGCGCTTTCACCCTTTGCATTCTGAAGTTCTGAGAGAGAAGTTCCTCTACTTCTTGATGCTTCTATGAAAGTCAAGAAATGAACTCTTGCTGATGAATAAAGGTCCTCTTAGAGATCACCAATCCAAATACAATTTCAAGCAGTCACGACAATTTGCCTTCCCAGAATGACCTTGTTTTGCATTTCCAGTTTTGTTCTGAGCCTTTTTTGTAGCAGGTTTGGTTTTTACCAGCTGCTGAGTTTCACTGCAGCAGTGCCTCTATTGATTAGGACAAGAGCACAAATGAATTAGCAATAGGAGAGCTGATTCAAAGTGGGAGGCTGTAACTTTATTAACTTTTATCACAAGCAGAGATATTACACTAAAATGTTTTTGCTTGGTTCAATAAGCTGCTGAAGTGTTCCAAACCAAATAAAGATACAGCCTTGGCCCTCAGATCATCAGGTCTTCCACTATTAAGAAGGAAGAAAGCAAATACAGAAGAGCTGTCTTAATCAGAGAGGATTAAAAATACATTTTTAAATTATTGTACCAAAAATATGGTGCTCATTATCTCTTTTATATCCTGCATCACATTGGAAATAATCTGTTGTACTGCAAGTAAACCTGTTGCTAGCTGAGTTCACAACTTCCCTCTCCCTGGTGGCCTGGCTCTAAACATCCAGCCTGCTCTAAGAGGAGAGCTTGGAAATGCAGGTTCCCTGATTGTAAATGCATTCCTGATTGTATCCTGGGAATGCCAGGGCTCTCTTTGACCCAGGGCAGGGAGGTGGTGCTGTCCCACACATGGACACGCAGGAGAGAGAGGCAGACAGGAGCAGCTCTGCTCTCCTGGACCAGCAGCTGGTAAAATAAAGTGGGAAAGGGCCTCAGCCAGGACTGCAGTGTGACTGTGGTCACAGGGGTCTTATGCTGAAGGAAGAGATGGAGATCTGATTCCATGTTTCAGAAGGCTTGATTTATTATTTTATTATATATATTACATTAAAACTGTACTAAAAGAATAGAAGAAAAGGTTCTCCTCAGAAGACTAGCTAAGCTAAGACTAGAAAGGAAAAGAATGATAACAACGGCAGCTGTCCTGGACTCTCTGTCTGAGCCAGCTGGGCTGTGATTAGCCATTAATTACAAACATCCAACATGGGCCAATCACAGATGCATCTGTTGCATTCCACAGCAGCAGATAACCATTGTTTACATTTTGTTCCTGAGGCCTCTCAGCTTCTCAGGAGGAAAAATCCTAAGGAAAGGATTTTTCATAAAAAGATGTCTGTGACACTGCAGGGCTCATTTGCAGGGATCAGCCTTCTCCCTGCCTGCGTGACCACAGGTCTGGACAGACAGGAGGATTGAAACTGCCCTGGAGCCTGCACACTGGCACTGGGAGGGCTCCAAACACTGCCACACACTGTGCAAACACACACAGACCTGTCCCAGCTGACTCCAAGGATGCACAGCATAACTTTTGAAACACCACAGAGTTTTAACCACATTAACAATTGCTCTCTGACACTGTAACTTGCAATTTAAAATATATATATATACATATTCCTTCACCCTCTGTGGTTCAAACAGAACCAGTGAACTCTGCTTGTAGCAGAAAGCAGATTTTCTGCAGCAAGAAAGCACTGCTGTGGTATCAGTTATTTATATTTGCATGACAAACAGTTGCTGGCTCCTTGCCTAACGCGTTGGTGTTGGAACATTTGGTCCAAACAGTGTGTCTGCCAGCTCAGGACTGTGCTGAATCTGTCACCAGGCCTCAGATAAAAGTGTCACCCCTGACAGCCTGCATGTGGATGGTTTGAACCACGATGAGGGCGAGTGACTGACCACAATGCAGCCTGTCCTAGGATTGCACACACTTCCCACACACACACACAAATAGTGAGGGCAGCTCTAGACCCATTTCTATTTCCTGACTGTGGGTGTTGTACTGTTGCCCACCACTCTGAATACTACTTCAATTCCATGCAAGCAACACAAGTGGGCCAAAGCAGCCTTTACAGCCAAAAAAATCCCAAACAAAATAAATGGAATGAAACCCCAACCCCGCACTCCTATGTCAGCAACTCAAAATCTGTTGCATAAATTAGGATATTAAATACCACAAGCAAGTTCTCCAAGTGCCTTCCCCTGAGACTGTGCCACTACAGGGCACCTATTCCCCGAGTCAATGGATGCAAAGTAAGCAGCTCAGGCAACGAAATCCTGCAATCAAAAAGAGCCACCGGGGCTCTCACCAGCCACTCCTGTGTGTATCTTCACTGTGTGATGCCAGATGTACTGAAATCCACTCGTTTAGCCCGTGCTGGAATCACAGGGATGATTCTGAGGCTGTGCTGAGGAGGCTGCTCTGTGTTCCACTGACCTTCCTCCCTCTGAGCTCAGTAGGGGTTGGCTTTCAAAGAGAGAACCGCTGAGCCCAAAGGTACCCACACTACAGGCAGCACCAGAAAAACACCACTGGTATTCCAAGTGATTCGATGGAAAACTCATTTTTGGTGCCTCACTGGAATGCAGAAAATCATTCTTTACAAAGCAAACAGAATGAATTGTAATAATTGAAAACAGCGTGAGCTCTCACTGTTAATTTGGGGAAAGGGATCTTGAAATCTGAACAGTTCCCATCTGAAGCAATGACAAAGAATTTACCAGCAATTTATAGAAATACCAAGCCAACGTAATAGGGATTTAACTGAGCAGCAGATGGAAAGGAAAAGAGTTGTCTCTGCTTTTGCAGAACTGCTTAGCACAAATGAAGCCAGCAGGGTATCTGCTGAGTGACATCACACTTGGATAATAAATAGATCTTCCCTGGCAAAATTATGACCCAAAAATGTAACTCACTTTTGGAAAGTTTAGAAAACATATATAAACAGTATACAATTCTTATTTGTCCTGTTTTCTGGAATACTAAGAAGTGACTGACATAAACTTATATTTGTACCTGCATACTGTGTTCTGGACACTCATCCTGCCAAATTTAAACACTTTGTTCCTCAGCTTTAAAAAAAATTCCCTGTATTGTACTTTTTTGTTGTTGTTTTGTTTCCTTTTGGCATGCTGAGAATTTAAGTCACTACAAACAAGTGATTAGAGAAAGACTTAACTTTGCTTGGAGATTTCTGAAGCTTAATTTCTACTTTCTATACACTCATGATCACTAAAGTCATAAATATACTTCACCTCACTGCAGTCAATTATGGCAAAACTACGTGTCTGCATCTGCTTTACTCTAATCCTCAACATAAATGTGCTTAAGCATGGGAATTAACCTTCTGAACCATACTTAATTACATCTAGGGAAGAAAAAGACAGTGAAGAGCCTGTCCTGGAGGCTGGATCCATATTCCACGCAAGGATCAGTCCAGCAGGAGGGCTCTGCTGGGCCCTGGGGTGGTTCCAGGGGGTTGGTACAGGCTGTGATGCTGCAGGAGACAGCCAGGGCTGGCAGCCACAACAGAGCCTGTGCTGGGAACAGCTGAGGACACAGCTCCCTTCCAGGCCAGATGTGCCAGACTAAAGCTGCTGCCAAGTTCCCTGTGCCTGCTCCTGCTCTCACAGCTCTGAGTGCCACCCTCCCTCAAACGAGCAGGGTGGCTCCAGCCAGTTTGTGGAGGAGTCTCTCCAAACCCAGCTCGATGCCTGGAATGGGGCAGGGAGCTTTCCAAAGTGCAGCTGTGCTGCTGGGGAGCACAACTGGGCCTGCAGGGGTGAGCAGAGGGGTGCAGGGCGTTGCTGGCAGGAGATGATTGCTTCCAGAGGCACAGGGAGCTGCAGCCTGGCCCAGGTAACAAATCCCAGCCTAATGAGCCTGGGACTGAGCTTCCCTGTCTGTGCTTGTGGTGACTTGGGAAGGCTGACCTAGAACAGAGGCTGGACAGAACTAAAGAATAAAGCAGGGATTTACTAAAAGGCCTCAATGGATCCACCTTGGGCAGCACAAGAGCCCAGCCAGGGCTGCACCCAAGATGAACCAAAATGGTCCCAAAATGCACAGCTGGGCACGGGGTCTCTCGCTGTGATCAGTTCTGCTCCATTTGCATATTGGAGTTCATTGTCCCATTCCAGCTTTAGGTTATGAAGTCCCATCCCTCTCGTTTCACAGAATTCACAGAATTACTGGGTTGGAAGAGACCTTCAAGGTCATTGAGTCCAACCCAGCCCCAACACCTCAGCTGAACCCTGGCACCCAGTGCCACACCCAGGCTTTGTTAAACACACCCAGGGATGGGGACTCCACCACCTCCCCGGGCAGCCATTCCACAACTTTATCACCCTTTCTGTAAAAAACTTTTTCCGGATATCCAACCTGTATTTCCCTTGGTGCAGCTGGAGGCTGTGTGCTCTGGTTCTGTCAGTGCTGCTGGAGAGAGAGCCCAACCCCATCTGAGCACAGGCATCTTTTAGGAGTTGCAGAGGGTGTTAAGGTCACCCCTGAGCCTCCTTTTCTCCAGGCTGAGCACCCCCAGCTCCCTTTTTCTCTCTCCAGCCCACGGTGTTTGTGCTCTTGGGCCTGAGATTTGGATCATTTGTCCTTGGTGCCAGCTGAGCAGGAATTGTTTTGTCTCCCTGCTCTGTGCAGAGAGCTCACCATCCCCTAATGTGAAGCTCAGAACTACACACTAAAGCAGCACAGAATCTGAAAAATATGAAAGCTAAAATTAAAGGCATCACCTGCTGATGAGCTGGGAGCCAGCACAGCCCAGCTGGATGAGGGATGCAACCCCCATCCCTCTCCTCTCCCACCTTCCCCAACCTCTGCTCATTTCCACCAAGCCCATCCCTGTGAAAAGCAGGCTGCAATAAACCCAAGGCAAAGAACTGGTAAATGTTTTACTGGTCTTTTCACCTGGATTTTAATGATTTTACTGTCCTTACAATTTTAAAGTACTTTCCTGAGAATCCCTTGAATTATTCATCCATTGTGCAGGAAGGCCAATGCAGAACACCACTAAATATTCTGCAGGTACTGAATGGGGAAGTGCTTTGTCTATTTGCTATTGTGTTATTTAAACAGAATTCTTATTAGCAACAAAACATGACCACCAGCAATAAAACACCTCTTTTTTGATATCTGAGGGTTCACAAACTGTTTCAAAATGCACCACACTCTGTGTTATGCTGGTAAAATTACACTTTGCCTCTCCACCTAACAAGCATTTCCATTAAACATAGCATTCTCAGCAAGATGTTTTCTCAATGGCAAATACTTTGATTGACAAAGGATTAAATTACTGCTGAGCCTTTCGTGATTTATGGCTCTTAACACCTGTTAGGTGTTAAATTTACCTTTTCACATCTCTGCTGTGCAAGATATCTGCTCCCACTTCATCAAGGTCCTGTGTTGTACACCAGTGATGACACTTCAACACAAAAACTGATGCCTTTTTGAATATAATACTGAGAGGCTTTTTAATAAATTTATCTTTAATTATTTCACTGGCTATTTTTTGTCTCACAGAATGGATTCAAAGAAGGAATTTTGGAAGGAAAGCAGTGCTGAATTTGGTGTTTTTCTGCTTGCCCCCTGAAATATAGCATGGTGAAGAAAAAGATACTTTTTGCACTAACAAATTGACTATAGACACTGTGTCTGAATAGCAATGGCAAAATATATTGAATTCAGCATCTAAATTTCAAGAAAGGATTCTCTTAAGGGCTGTGAATTACACCTAAAAGAGGTTCAATATATATGTGCAATCAAATATAGCATATAATTAAACAAAAATATTTAATCATCACCCAAATTTTCTCTTAAAGCAATTTATTACAGTGCTGCAGTAGCACAGTTAAAAACCACTGAGACTATCAGAGCATCACAGTCTATTTGTACAGGCAAGAAGTGCTCAAATGTTTTAATAAGGTGCTGTGCAGTAATAACTTCAGTGTGTTCCCAGATCACAGAATTAATTTACAGTCCTTTTGCAAAACTAAATGGATTTAATATAGTGATCATAAATTAACACTAGCAATGGATGTAAACAGCTATCTGAGAGAGATTTCCTTCAGTTCTGTACCTGTTTGTGGTGTGATAAACCAGACTTCAAGGTATTACAGCAGAGAGGCAATCTGCTTAATATGGGAAACAGACTTGGAGGCAGGGAGGTGACCTGTTTGCAGAATTCTCCTAAATCCCAGGACAATTATTAGAGAAGCACTTCTATATAATCTTGACAAAGGCAGTGGAACGTGGCTCTGTGGTGATGTGACTTCTCGAGAAATCTTTTAATTAAACAAATGCAAAGGGAAAGGTTAAGTGAAAAATAAACAGCTCCTAAACAGGCATGATGAAAAGAGCTTAACCCACATCAAAGGGGCAGGAGATGGTTTCAGTATTAAATCAGACCTTGGGAGTTAATCTGGCCAGGAGGAGCCTCAGAGTATTTTCTGAAGTGCACATCTGTGTGACTCAGCCTGTTCTTGCTCACAGCCAGGATATCCATCCATAAAATACACATGCAAGTTTTCAACTCCGTGTTAAACCACAACAACTTGCTTTCCATTTCCTTCTTCTGGAAACATTTTTAAGACAGCTCCAAGATTCAAGATTCAGCTCCCACTGCTTCAAGATTCCAGACTGGAATCTTGCAACTGAAATAACTGCACAAAACCTGCAGGAAGCCCAGACAAAATTCAGATTGGCTGGTTCTTTTTTGTATATGACTTCTCTGTACTCTTTGGAATAGCAGTGAAGCAAAACCACCTGGTCAATTTGCACAGACAGAACATTACTCTGGTTCTGAGGAGGAGGAGATTTCCACCAGCTGCAAAAGAAGCTGGCACCCACACTGCCCAGGTGAAAGCTGCTGCTCCACTAAGGCCTTTGGAAAATCACTCAAAAGGTAGAAGAATCTATTTCTTCTATTGAGTCTATCCCATTTCTTCTTTCTCTATAAGAGAACATACAAAATTAAATCCAGTGAAGAACTGTTGGAATGACAATTTCTCAGAGACAATTTCTGAGAGTCTCATGCTCATGAGTGTGGTGACAGCCCCAACAACCATGTACCTGAAGTCAGTATTTCCTGCTATTTCAACCAGTTCTGAGTGGTTTGCATGTCATTTTGTATAATTCAGTGCCTCATCCTCCCAAGATCCATACCACCACTTCCTTAAATCCTACTGGGAACACACTCTGCATTTTCAGATGTGAGAAACCTTAATTGGAAACACCAAATGTGCCTTTTTACATCTCATCCTGGTAGACAAGAGACCAAGCAGATACCAAGTTGGATGTGTGCACCAGAATTAAGATTTAAAGGAAATTTATGTGCTTCAATCTGCAAGAGCAACACTCAGAATTCCCATCTACTCCCTTCATGCAAGTACATTTTCACCAGTAATATTTCAGGTGTTACAGATGTCATTTTCTGGTGAGACCAGACCTAAGTTAGAGCAAGGCTTCCTTTGTTTGGCTTTTACCTCAGCAACATTTGTCTTCTACAAAACATTTTTCACTAAACTAGAGAAGGGGATTCTCTCTCCTCCTGGCCCAGCACATTTGCCTCATGTTCTCCAGTTCCAAGTACAGGCACCTAAAGCACTTTACATCCTGCTGGGGAGCTCATCTCCTGCTCCCTCTTCTATCCAACAAAACTCTTTTTCATGTTCAGCCTCTCTCCTGGCACCATTTCCAGGTGGTTGTATTGCAGTTCGACTGATCCCTTGCTGAGGATCAGTATATTGACCCAGAATTATGATTTTTCTGGAGGAGGAAATGGGGCTGGGGTTGTTTTCCCTGGGGTTGAATCAGCTCAGTGAGTGGTCAGCAAAGCACCAGACTCCAGTTGGAGACAAGTGACCATGCAACTTTGACAATGACAAACAGACAGCCCTGGCTTTAGCTGAAAAGGAATATTTAGATATTTCTGTTGCTATCTAATGGGTAACATTAGGTTCTTTGCATTCTTTAAGGTTTTTATATCAGTTTTCCAGGTTTCTTCATTATCTGAACACCTTTATTTGATACCTAAAGTGTCTAGTTCCAAACCCAATGATGAATTATGAATAATGCTGGCTATATTTATAATACATCCAAAATCAGATAAAAGATGTAAAAAGAAACAATAATTAGTTTTATCACCTGTTTTTTCTGCGAGGCAAAGAATTTATCAAGCTAAGATCAAAAAAACAGTCCTCTTAAAAAAATATTGTTCTCAAAAGAGATATTGATTTGGCATATCTTCAAACAGTATAAACCAGGAAATAATACTGCTAATGAAAACATCTAAACAGCCTAAGGTACTTGACCTTTCCCAAAGCTCACTATAAATAGCTTCCAATACTGAGGCTTGCACTCTGCAACTGCAGCAGTTTGATAAGGAACAGCAGCAATGCAGAGGGAGCAAAACAGGTTATGAAACACTGTTCCCTGTTTCAGATAGCACAATATAAACCACTCCTGTTAATGCA
Source organism: Camarhynchus parvulus (assembly GCF_901933205.1). Lineage (NCBI taxonomy): Eukaryota > Metazoa > Chordata > Aves > Passeriformes > Thraupidae > Camarhynchus > Camarhynchus parvulus. Next base: position 16,820,123 of record NC_044581.1, on the reverse strand, counting down.
CTGAGGATGCCAAGGTTATGTGGCTGAATTCAGTCCTGTGATGAACGAGTGCAAAGGATGTCACAAATGTGCTGGGATAAACAAAGAGCAGAAACAACTCTTGTTTCTGCAAGAGAAAGTGGCATTTGTTTTGAAATAGCCTGGGTTTTTTTGATAATTCCCTAAACAACCTGGGAGCCTGTGCTTTAGGCAGCACCTTCAGTAACACAAAGCTCAGCCCAAGCAGACAAGGCCATTTGGCAAGGAGAGATACAATTAAAAAATTATTAATAAAAAAATATAGGGTAGAATGATGGTTTTAGAGTTGTACTCTCTCCAAACACACTGTTCCATATTGCTACAAAGCAATCTTTTCTGTAGTAAATCCACCTTCGGAATGAAGATATTTCTTCCGATTGCAAAAAACCACATAATTCATAATTCCACATCAAGAGCAGTATGAAAAATGGTTTTATTTCTTAAAGGTAACTACTTTCTCTCTTTTGGTTTAAAAATTATCCAAAAAGCATGGTATAAATAGAGGTAAGCCCTACTGTTATCTGGGTAAAACCCTTCCATAGTATTTTAGTATTCCTAATATTGGCCCAAGAATTAATTTCTAAGAATTAAACAAGTTGGGCCTTTCTAAATATTGACCTAGTCGCCAATGTTTTCCTTTTTCAGAATTCATTAGACACTGACATGGCTCATTTAGAAACCAAAGTACCTGATTTATTCAGTATCCTGTGAACATTCCCTGCCAGCCTGGGGCTGGGCATTTTTAGCTCCATAATTCCATTACAAAATGTTTCCAGTGTAGTTGTGATGTCTTTGCATATGAAGATCAGCATCTTACACAGATAATAGAATCCGAATACTAATTTCTCCTAAAAACAACCACTAGAACAAGAATCATCAGGCCTTGCTGAAGTATTAACTGTGTTAAAACCAGCATTGTTCCTTTACACGTTTTTAAATGCCAATAAACTACCTCAGTCCCCACAGGTCTGTCATAATTCATGCATGAGATTATCTCATTTTACTACTCTGGAATATGTTCTGAATACAATTCTTGTTTCATTTCTTCTGGGAAAAGGGAGAGGTTACTACTTCAAACTGCTTCATCTGAAAAATTTCATAATTAACTCAATGTTAATTCTGTGCTACAACACAAACATAATCACGTTATTAAATTAATATTTAATTATAAAATAATCACTGTGCAATATAAAGGGTAAAAACAAATTACAGAATGATTACAGGGTAATTAAATATTTATCACTGAAACATCTGAGTGACAATTTGTGACCATAATGTGCTGAGAATTTTGTCCACAGCAAGCTGCTGTGAACCACAGTGAGTCTTTTTCCTTATCTTTCACACTCAGATTAATAAACCAGGCTTTATCATCTCTGTGTGAGAGTAACCATGGGTTTTTGCTCAGCTGTATTATCCTTTGTGAGTAAACACAGAACTATTACTCCAGAATTGTGCTGCTCACTCAAAAGGAGTAACTGAGCTACTTTTTGTAACTGTTCATTAAGATTATCATGGAGTACAAATGTTTTCTTTTCCTCATGTAAGTTTGTAAAAATAAAGGAAAACAAAAGGCCTGGAAACTTCTGAGGTTTAATAAAGGGAATGAGACAAGAACTCCTCCATGATCAGGTATTATGTCACATTCACATTTTCTGGAAAAATCCCTTCACCCAGGATTTTTCTCCTGAGAAGCTGAGAAGCCTCAGAGAAAAAGGAAAACAATTTTTATCTCATTTGCTTCTCCTGTGTTGTGCTCATGTGGAATGTGTTTGGAGATTGTTTACCCACAGGTGATTGTTCCATTGGATTCTGCTTGAGTTGTTTTCACTCTTTGGCCAATCAGGGCCAAGCTTGTGTCAGGACTCTGGAAAGAGTCACGAGTTTTCATTATTATCTTTAAACCTTCTGTCTGTATCCTTTCTGTATTCTTTAGTATAGTTTAGTATAATATTCTTTAATATAATATCATAAAATAATAAATTAGCCTTCTGAGAGCATGGAGTCAGATTCATCATTCCTTCCTCCATTGGGGAGCCCCGCAAATACAAGATATCACCACACCTCAAACCCCCTGGGTTCAGCCTAACCCGCTTCAGATATTCTAAATTTGAGCGAAAAGCAGCTACACAGACACACTCCCAGCTGCCCTGGCAGGATAAATCTCCTTCCTCAGGCACAGCCACCAAGGCCAGGCACAAACATTTCCATGCACAGAGCCCTCCCCTCCCCTGAAACGCTGGGCTCAGACACCAGCAGGGCTGCGATTCTCCGTGCCTCACCCAGGGAATCAACATTAAAGTTTTCACAGGCAAGTTTCCTCCCAGGAGCTGCTTCTTGTAGAGACAAAGAGAGAAGCAAACATGAGAAGAAAGTGAGTGTGTTACTTCACTGCTAAAAACAGCTCCCCTTGAAATTTCACTGAGTGATGATCTAAAAGAAAGCCATGATCCTTAGGGTTGGGATCTGAAGGTTAACCCTGAGCAGAATCTGCACTCTCTGTGTGGCTGGAAAATAAAAATGCCCCAGAAAAAAAAGATGCTAAATTTACCATAGGTGTAATACACGATCCTAAGAATAAAGGTAAAAGTATTTCTGCCACTGTCATGCAATGAACAGCTCATTCTGTGCCTGAAAATTATATATATTCTTTTTTTTCTGCAAGCACTGGTGATGGCACAGAGGAGATGTCACTAATCTACTTTGTTTTCCAAATCTAGTGACAAAGATAAATATACCCAGAGAATTTCTGCTGTGGGGCTCTCCAGAAGAAGGCTCTCTCTTTGCTTTGCCTATTCTCCCTTTTGTTTTTTTAGCACCAAATCCAATTTACTTGGGAAGTTGTGGAAAATTATCAAAACAGCTCTGATTTCACCCCTACTGAATAGCAAAAATCCAATTCTTTTACAGCATTTAGGTTTCCAAATTGAGAATCTTTGTATTCCTACAAGATATTTTACTGTGGGAGTGAAAATGAACACAAGAATGCCCAGAAAAAAAAAAAAAAATCACACTTGGGAAAGGTAAACTTCTTCAAAGAACTCTCCACAGCAGGTTATCAATGGAATCTAATGGAACTTCCTAGGAAGAGCAGTTCTGAGTGAATTGCTGAAGGAACTAATTACTGCAGGGTAAAAGGACAGCACACAGTGCTGAAGGGGTCTGAAGTTCCTGACACAGTTGGCCTGCTTGTTACTTAAATGAAAGAGCTGGATAGGAAACTTCACATCAGTAAGGAGGACAAAGAGGTGAAAAAGTATTTTCTTGAGATGAAACAGAAAGTAACAGCGTAAATCAAGAAATTGATTTCTTGATTTAGCCTGGGCTAAATGCAAGTCAAACATCAGTTTGACTGGGCTAGAAGAATTCCTTCAAACATGGCTATCAAAAAATTCCATGGGAATGAAATTCTGATCTGAAATAATTGAACACCACAAAACTTTTCTGCAGAGATTCTTAGAAAGAAAGAAAACATTCTTATCTACATGTACATATTGCTGGACAGCAATAAGTTTAAGATAATGATGCCTCCACTATAAATTCATACCTTATCATTAATATCATTAATAAGACTGACAAAACAGAGAAATCAAGTAATAGGTTGAAAATATTCATTGGAAATAGCTTCAATAGCAAAAGTAATTTTCCTGGCACAATCTCTGTTTAGTCAAAAATGGGTGGAGCTGAGGAAGGAGTACCTGATGTACAGTAAGGAAAGCTTAAAAATTTGCAATCTGAAAAACAACATGGGCTAAGACAAAAGCCAGGCCTCCATATGGTAAGCTAAGCATGTTTAGTACTTTATTAAAAATGCGGTTAGAATTTTTTTTGTTATGATGAGAGTGTTTAATTAGGGAAAAGAAGAAGGACGGGTCTTTGTAGGGTATGGGATTCCAGAAGACATCACAATCCTTTGACTCTGCCCAGAGGGGAGCCCTTCCAGACTTGTTCTGAAATCCTGGATTGACCATAAACTCACCCCTTACCTGGCTGACTCCACCAGGATTAGTCATTTATTCAGACACCTTTGCACCACTTGGGCATTAAACATCTTTTGCTTATGCCAGCACAAGCCTGCAGCAATCTTGCTTTACATCAGCATGAGACAGAATGCAGAATTTAACACCAATTACAAACTGGCTCTTCCTTTAGCTGTTGCCAAATAGCAAGGAATTATTTGTTGCTTCCTAGGTACCTTGGTGATTAATGAAGTTTAAGAAGGGCACCTTCACTAATAATATGTGCCTCACATTGATCATGTTTCCAGCAATCATTAGTATTCATTAACAGCAGTCAACTTCTTAATTCCTTTTTGCTTAAGTCCAAATTATTGCAAGTTATTTACAACACCCTGTAGGAAAGAACAAAGCTCTCACAAAATCTTAATGGCTTATTCCCAGATCCTCATATACCAGCACTTCTGGGAAATACATGCACACTGCAAAAATATCCTGGCTGATAGTCCAGAGAATTAACTGCACATAAAACTCTCTGTCCAGAGTAAGCAGAAGACAAACTTATATCAGGCACATGGCAGAAATACAAGATACAGGAAGGTAAAATAACTCACTTGCTCAGATCTGATTGTCTTCTATAAATCCAGCACTGCAGGTTTTTCCTTCTCCAGGTGGTCTGGTGCAGTTTTAGGATAATTACAGCATCAAACCATCCTACAATTTGTCTGCACAATCTCACCAGAAAGCTCCCAGGCCAGCTCCATACAAGGAGCTCTCCCAATGTGCCTATCAATTTACTTCTTGCTTCTTAGAAACCAAATCTGTTTTAGAATTGTGAATCACAGAAGATGCTGAGATGGAAGGGACCCATCAGGATCATCCTGTCCCTGCCCAGAGCCCCCAGCAATCCCCCCCTATGCATCCCTGGCAGCCTCAGGGCTGTGCCCATTCCCTGGGCAGTGCCAGCACCTCTGGGGGAAGCAGAACCTTGCCCTGATGTCCAACTAACCCTGGCCCCGGGAGCAGAAATCAATTCCTGCCCCTCTGCTTCTCCTTTTCATTCCTTTAATTGGGAATTAAAAATATTTTTGCCCAAGCTGAGTATCTCTTGCCTGTGCCAGTGACTGTTAAAGATTTTCCCTCTCTTTATCTCACCCCAAAACTTTCTTATTCCAGCTTCTCCCCCATCCAGTTGAGGGGCAGGGGGTGAACAAGAAGCTGGGTGAGCATTTGTCTGGAATCTGTGTCTGCCCAAAGATTTCCAGCATTTCTTGTTCACAATGGTGCTATCCTATTATTCCAGAACCTACTCTGAGATATTCCTACATCTCCCCATCTAGCCTCTCCACTTCACAGTCTGTGTATAAAAAGTATTCCAAATAATATCCATGCATCCTTCTTATCACTTTTCTCTTTTGATTTAAATATTCAAATATTACAAGGCAAAGCATCAGAGCTCTAAGTTTTATGAATACATCACCCATCTGGCAATGGTCTGAGGTTCCTAGCTGCAGTACATGACTAAATCTGAAATTATAATTCCTTCAAAGACCGTCAGGATGACATAAATTTGCTAAAATCTGTAACATTTTGTGAAATGCACTAGAAACATTGCATGCCTCAAGATGCAATGTGTATATACCCCGTATCAGGAGTTCAAATATTGGAAAACAAGTGAAATCTGTGATAATTTTTCCACTGAGGGACATAAGAAAAATATAATGCCATAAACACAGAGACTGCCTTTTGGAGAGTTAGTTTCTAATTCCTCTATTGGATTGAAATAAAATGGAAATATTGTGGTTCACAACAGTAAAACACAAATGTACAAGAAAAAAACAGAGATCTCAGCTCAGGAGAAATCTGTTGAAGAAGAAATAGTCAATTGCATTTGAAAATATCAGAGATTTCTGCTGTTGTGTCATTCAGAAGAGATTGTTTCTTTCTTCCTTAGGTGAACTTCCTGTGCAAGAGGAGAACTAAACAAAAGTATTGTCAACACTTCAAAAACCCTGTCTGCCAACACTCACATTCTCTTTCCATTTGTGGTCTTGCACTTCTGGTGCCTCATGGGGCGTTCTGGAAGCATCTCACTGATGTTCAGGCCTGCCCAGCCAGCCCCAGGTCCACGTCTGTGATGTGCTGCAATCCTCCAGCCAAGGAATTTATTGTCTCTCTCACTCCAAGCTCTCCTCTCTCCTTTCGCATCAGAGAACAGCACAGGAATGAGGAGAGCAAGGTTTGGATGTAGGCTGGGGCAGGAAAGGCTGAAAACCCTTCCACACTGTGGAGATCAGCCCTGCTAATGATGCCTTGAGAGGCTGACCTACAACAGAGGCTGGACAGAGCTAAAGAATAAAGCAGGGATTTATTACAAGGCCTCCATGGATCCACCTTGGGCAGCACAAGAGCCCAGCCAGGGCTGCACCCAAGATGAACCAAAATGGCCCCAAAATGCACAATGAGGCATGGGGTCTCTCACTTTGATCAATTCTGCTCCATTTGCCTCTTGCAGTTCATTGTCCCATTCCAGCTTTAGCCCATGCAGTCCCACCCTGCTTGTTTTTCTCTCTCCAGCCCATGGTGTTTGTGCTCTTGGGCTGAGATTTGGGTCATTTGTCCTTGGTGCCCAGCTGGAGCAGGAATTGTTCTGTCTCCCTGCTCTGTGCACAGAGCTCACCATCCCCTGATATGAAGCTCAGAAATACACACTAAAGCAGCACAGAATGTGAAAAATAGAAAAGCTGAACCTGAGGCATCACTAACACTGTCCTGAGTACTTTCTGCAGCAATGAGGGGGTCAGTAACTCCAAAGCTGATCCCTCTCCTGGGTCCACGCAATGTCCTGTGCTGGAATATTTCTGATGTAGAAATTTGATTTTGATGAACAGCTCTGTGACATAAAAAGAAATAACTGGCATCATCTTCCTGAGGAGCTAATTTGAAAGCCTGGCAGCTATAAACACACCTCCAAGCAGCAGCTATTAATGAATGGCTTTTCCTCTCAACTTTTCAGGTCTGAGAAAAGAATTAGGAACTTCAAACTTATCCATATGAATTATTATGAAGATATTTGTCATGCACGGGCCCAGCTTCATGCATGGGTTAGCTGTGGATTCACCTCTGTGGGTTGGCATCCAAAAACCAAAGGAGAGCTTCAGCAGTGAAAAATCTGACCCAGGCACATGGTTAAGCAGCTTAGACATTCCTTTTCCCCTGTATTTCTTTGTAGCAAAGAAACAGCTAAATAAATAATAAAGCAGATTTTAGAGAAAGGCTTGAAAAATTAATGGAAATCTGCGTGATCAAGCCTGGAAGAGCCCGATGTGAAGCTGGCTGCAGAGCTCTGATCAAATCAGAATAGTCAGGGAACAGTTTCACAGCAATGCAGACATCTCTGGGAATACTTTTATACTGACACCACCTCAGCACAGTTTATTAGACTTGTTAAGACACATTATAATAATATCTGACAAATAAGTTTGGATCTATTCCAAAAGGAATCTTTGTATCATTACAGCAGATTCACATGCTTGTTTAAAAATATGGAATTATGCAATAGACAAAATTACCATAAAGGTAAAGGAGCAAAATAAACCAAGCAGTAGAATAAATTGATTTTCAGGTGATATAGCTCTTACACCTCCTCTGAACCCTGGCAATACAAAACAACTCATGATGAAAGGAAACAGATGAGCAATTCCACCTCACATGTCTCATTGCTGGGCTCCAAAACGTGGAGCAAATTAAGGGATGGGAATTTCTAGATGGAAGCTTTATTCTCACTACCACTTAAACATACAAAATAAAAACAAGGACTATTTAATGCTGATACTGGGGAACTCCAGGCAGCACTGAACACTAAAACTCCATGGCTGCTCTTTCTTCAACATCCTGTTTTTTCTGGCTCAAACTTTAGCCAACTCTGCTGGCATTTCCTACACTGGGTCTCTCTCTCTCTCTCTCTCTCTCTGGTTGAGCTTTTCTTTCTCATTTTTGATTTTTTCCTCCTGCTCAGCCGTTTCTGAGACTGGCAGTGGGAGAGAGGAATTTTGCACATGTAAAACAGTTCCCAGACTTTTTTGTTTTGAAGCCTGCTAGCATTTCCACACTTCCCACACATGTAAGCAGGAGCTCAAAGAATAACAAGAGAAAGAATCTGTTCTCAGTGACTGAACTGAAGCCTCTCACAGCTCAAACTGTTGGATTTTGCTGACCAAACTTTACAAGCATTGTGTCTCTGGAGGAAAGAGGATATTAAATTCATGTTCCAATGCCCTGGGCTCACTGAGCACCTCCTGCTCTTTGGTAGTGGAGAAGGGTTTCATGATAATTGCTGTTACAAGACAAAATCAGGTGTTGGCATAAAAAGCTGAGATCTTTTGTCTCCTTGCACTCTGCTGGCATTCTGACACCACTGAATCACAAGCTAAAGAAAGAAAGAAAAGGAGCAGTCTGAAGGTGCAAAGAATGTGCCAAAAAGCTGACTTGTTAAAGAAGAGGAGGTTGAGATAAGCAAAAAAAAAAAAAACAAACCACCAAACCACCCAATCCCAAACAAACCAGGGTTAGTTGGTATTTCTGAAGGATAAAGAGCTGGCAGGCAGAAACAACGAGGAGCTGAGAAAGAAAGCTTAGTTTTTGTAGTCAGTCCATTCTTGGTGGGGAGCAAGGTGTAAGCATAATGTACCTGCAAGAAGGGCCCAAATGCCAGGTATTTCTCAGCTTTTAGAGGTATGTACAGTGGAGTGTCACTTTTATTTTATATATATTTGGTGGAACATGTGCATGCTGAGAGCAAGTTCAAAAATGAAATTTCAGTTTCTCAGAAATTTTTTATTTTCTAGAAAAAAATAACACTGAATCAAGACAATGAGCCAAAACTTGGGAGTGTGTACTTATTGCCAAATATGGTATTTCTAGAATGAAATATCCACTTCAAGGTAACAAACTACTTGCTAAAAATCAGAGCAGGACATCCAAAACAAATTTGGCAGTTCCAGACAGATATGGATAAAATATATGAATATGCATAAAATATCTGTCATTTCCATGGCTACTCACCATTGACTAACACAGGAGATTTTTATTCTGACTGTGGAACTTAATTTCAGTCTGCACCTGCCACAGCTCCCATCACAGCTCATTAGGGATCCCCCACAGTCAGGAAATCTGGAGAGCAGATGCCAAACAAGTTGGCCTGCCTAGGGATCTAGTCTAGAAGCCATGGATTATGAAATCACATGGCAAGTGGTTCCAAATCCATGACCTAAGAAGTGTTGGGTGCTTGGCAACCCATCTGTATTCATCTAGAGCCAGATGAGCAATTTAAGAGAAAATGAAGTTTCATTATGAGCTCATAAAAATGGAAACCACTTACGTGAAATGCTTCCAATCAGATAATATGAAAAATGGAGCAAGTGAAAAAGTCACAAAACGCAAGACCTATTGCAACTACAACAATCTGGTAAATAAATTTTAAAAAAAATCTCATTTTCACGTTCTCCTCCATCACTAGGGCATATCCTCATAAATTCCTGAAAACTCTTACCAAAGGAATACAAAGAGCAGTTTCCTCCTGTGGGAAAACACTCAATATTGTAATGGCAGCACTTACTACAATTTATAGTTTGCTGCCAAACTACACACTGCACACAGGGCACACTGCTGCAATGCATATAGCATCGGTGCTCCAGTTTTTAAAATCATACAAAAAGGGGATATTTATTGAGAAGAAAACCTGACCCTCAACAAAGCACTGTTGTTGGAGATGATAAGAGGAAATCACATGATATATTTCACACTAGGACCTAGGAGAAAATGCTTCAAATCAAATGCACTTTCTGGATGAAGGAGAACACGCAGAGCAAAGGCGCACAGAGAACCTGTGACAACAGGGTACAATTACAGTTACAACTGATCCAAACGCTGCTCTCCAAAAGGAAATGGCTTCTTAGAATTTCTTTGGGACCTCTGTGGCAATTTAAGGTGGCTTCTTTAATGGAGGAACTCTTACAACAATGGGAAAAACTCTGTGCCATAAAATTGAAAAACGTTTACTTCTCCTCTCCCATACAGCGCACAAGCATTTTGATTACCACTCCACACTAAAAGGATGTTTCAATTTAAAGCTCTTCAAGGGGCTGCCAGAAATGCTCCTCTCAATGATAAGTCCATTTTACAAGACAAGTGGGAGAGCATTGCCTTCCTAAGGGCCAGGAAAGTGTATTATTGGGTTATTTACAGCCAAGTGACAAAACAAAGAGAAATGTGGAAGATGTCAAAGACAATCCAAGATCCGAAGCATTAACAAATAGTCTGAAAAAACACACAATGCTTTGGGTTTTTTCTCTCCCCCATCCCATTGGTCTTCATATACCCTGAAGTTTAAAAGTGATGGAAAACCTTCTGAGGGAAGGCTCAAAGCCGTGGTCAGCAGGTTAACCAGGAGGTGGCTTGGTTCTGCAGGCTGAACAATCACTGTTGGACCTCCTACCTCGTAAATAGGAAAAACTGTTTGAGGATGGGAATGTCCATGGCAGCCCTGGCTGCAAAGATCACACGATGGAGCTTCAGATCCTGAGAGAAGTGAGCAGGAAAAAGCCCAGCTGAATTAGAGCTCTGAACTTCAGCAGAGGAGATTTTAGCCTGCTCAGGGACCTTCAGGGAACATCACAGGATGAGACTGCCCTAAAGTGCAAAGAGGTGCAGGAAAGAGGCAGGGCCTGGCAGGGGAAGCGTTTCAATCGAGGAAATTCAAACCACAAAGTGCCTTAGCAAATATCACGGACATTTCAAATCCTGCCCACAGAGTTTTTCTATGCACTGGGAGACCATTCCCTACCCCTCTGAAACATTCCACAGACCCTGAGCAATCTCGTGGAAAAGCACCACTGCACATGGGGACAAGAGCAGGTGATAGAGAGAGGCCTTCTAAAATAAATAATTTTAATCAAACCCAAGATATTTTGGGGAAAAAAAAAAAAACTAACAAAACCCAGGATTATTTAGGTTCTCTGCAACAAAATCACATGTGCATGAATGAGTATTGCTTTAATGTTTCTTGTGCTGCATGTATACTATGAAAACACAAAATACAGATGTACTGCATTTGAGAGAGTATATAAACAAACAGTAATCTGTTAATAAAAACACATTTCTTGGTACGAAAATTTAAATAAGAATGCACTTTACCAAAAAATATTTTCCTTTGTCAAATATCCTGTGCAATGATTACTATTGCATTTCTAACAATCGGCAAATGGCAGATTGTGTATAGAATGTAATCTGATACTGTATAGAGAAAAGCCTATTTCACTAATATTTTTTTAAACACTGGTTTCCTATCCCTGGAGGTATTTAAAAGCCATATAGATGGGGCACTCAGGGACATGGTTTTGTGGTGGGTCTAGCAGTGCTGGCTTAATTGTTGGACTCAATCTTAAAGGTTTTTTCCTACCTGAAAGATTCCATACTGTTGTAACTCTATGATTAAGGCTCTCTCATTCAAAAATGCCTCTAGATTATTCCAACATCTTCACAGCAAATTGGATCAGACTCAAAGGTCAAGAATGGTACCAGAAGAGTGACTAATCCCCAGCACAAGTGATGAAAAAGCCTTTATAAATTAGTCCCTGCAAGTGCATTTACCTCCCTTTCTCCAGGCCTTGTGGTGGCTGAACTCCTTCAAAGGCTGAGGGGAGGCAGAACTTTAGCTGCAAACAGAACTAACAATTGTTTGAGTTGTTTGGTGAGTATTCACCAAACCAATACCAAATATTTTCCTGCAGGAAACCTGTGTCCATCAGGACCCTGCTGAAGTTTGTAAGAGTTTGTTTTCCCTGTTTTGCTGCCACCCGAGTGCCAATTTCCAGCCAGGTGAGGTCCCTTCCCTCTGTCACTGTCACAGGTGCCATTGACCCTCACAAGGAGCACAGCAATCATAAACCCTCCTTCTCAGGGGGCCCTGGCTCTGGAACAGAGACAAGCAGCTGACAACTGCCAATTATTTCATCTTTTGTGCCCATTTCCCTCTGGGACACACACAGTGTCCACTGCTGGAGGTGAGTAAGCTGCAAATGTCTTCATTCTTCTGATGCATATTCTGCCCAAGGAATTTAATTACAGGGAGGAGTCTTTGGAATGGGTTACACTTGCAAGCAGCACTACACAAGAGAGATGAGAAATAAAAATAAATGGTAATGTTGGTAACAAACAGACAGACATGATGCATAACTTTTATATTAAATAAATATTACTCATTTTGTTTAAAAATTACAAAGGTGCATCATGGCAAATAAGCATCTGTCTTTGTAAAGGAACCAGGAGAACCAACCAAGAATCAACTACTTGCAAAAAAGTGCAAGTAGTTCTTGGATAGCATCAGCTTCAGAGAAATGAGCAGAATCCTTAGGAAAGGAACTGAGGCCAAGAGAGAAAACTGTGGCCTTAGTTAAACATGGCATGTAAGCATCAGTTAAGTTTTAACAAACTCTACAACCCTGGCGAGGTAAAAATGGACAAAGGGCACGTTTTAGATGACCACAGTGACATTATTCACTTCTTTAGAAATGCTCTGGATAGAGATATGTGCAAGCAGAGCACAGTTCTCAGACTATATGGAAATTTTTTTGAAGTATGAGCTTATGTTTTAGAAACCCTGACAATTATAACGCTGTTAATCAAGATCTGCTTATTTTATCATGGTAGCTTGTAACAGTGATAGCAATATTTAAAAAAAAGAAAAGAAAAAAAAACAAAAGAAAAAGGAAGTTACTGTCAAGTCCTATCAAAATCATCACAAGCTCTATGTTTAAACTTAGCACACCTGTTTTCCAAGCTGTTGACAAAGTTCACAAGAAGGGTTTGGGGAGCACCCAGCGCAGATTTCTGTTGAAGACATCCATGTTAGCCATCAGGGGAAAGAATCATAAACTAGCATCAAAGAAATGAAGGCAGAGTTGGATTTTAAAGTAAAAGCCCTTTGCTCAAGTTTAGTACTCACTGTTGCATTCAGCTACAAGTACCCACATACTTGGTTGGTTACAAAGCTACAGCTTCTCTCCAGGAAAAAGAAAATGCTAAATTAAATAACTCCAGGTGTTTTATGTTCTTCATAGGACTTCTCTTTTGAAGTAAGGAGTTCCAAAAATGTTGAGAACACTTCAAGAGAAACAAGCAGGACGAAATGGAACTCTGCTAGATCACCCAGTAACAAAATGTGTGGATTTTGGTCATTTCATATCTCAAAGAGAGTTTCAGGCACTTGCTTAGAGGAAATGTACATTTAGGCTCTCTTCAGAACAAGGGCCTATGCTGACTTTGCTCTGAGAATCATGGAATGGTTTGGGTTGGAAGAGATATTAAAGATCATCTTGTTTTGCCCCTGCCATGGGCAGGGACACCTTCCACCATCCCAGGCTGGCCTTGGACATCTCCAGGGATGGGCCACACTGAGCTCACCCCAACGCTGGAACAACCCCAGCTGTGCCAGCCTTTCCCCCCAGCAGAGCTGCTCCATCCCTCTGCCCATCCTGGAGCCTCCTCTGGGCTCATTCAGAGCTCACCCATTTTAGAAAAGCACAACAGCAAAAGCATCTCCCCTGGAATCCACCAAAGAGTTCCTCTTGTAGAGCTCTTTGCAGGGTTGTGCATGTGAAGTGCAGCATGTACAGCACTGCTGATAAGTGTTGGCACAGCAGGCAGCCCATAATAAGCCACAGAGGCAGTAAAGTATTGCAGCAATTCAGCACAGAGACAAAGAGTTCTGGCCATGAAGTCATCTGTCTACACAAATCTAGGAAAAGCAGGAAAAATGACATCTTCACTGAGGCAAATAATGTTCCAAACATACCAAGCCATGTAAATCATTGCAGGAGAGCACATGTTCATCTTCATGAGCAGACTGTGTGCTGACAGGTAGATCATTCACAGCACTGGCAGGCTTGGTAGAACTTCTATTTTCCCTGACTTGACTTCCCAGCACTCTGCTTACTTCATACATGTCAGTTGGAGGGAATAAAATAATCCAGCACCAATAACTGTTGCCACAGAGATTATTCTGGAATTACATACTCAACACACTTTTTCTTTTTTCTCACATTAACTAGACTAAGACTTGCAGGAAGAGCTTTTCATATCCTGACCAACTTGGGGATAAATGTCAATTAAGTCCAAAACTGTTCATGCTAAAGAAAAAAGAGTCTTTCAGAGATGGGTACTGAACTAAACCAACAGAGTTCAGAAAAGAGATCTTTATCTCACTGTGGCCAGTTCTCTGAAAATTAAAAAGTGTAACCCATAAAATTATTACATTATATTCAGAAACTCTCCTTGATTTAAATTAATGGAAGAATGGCATCTCATACTGCAGCCAGTCTGGGCACAGAGCTCACAGAAGGGAAAAAAGAAGACTGGGGAAGACAACACCATAGAACAGTGTGAGAAAGAGGCATTAGAATACTACAGAGATTTATAAAATCCTTAGAAATAGTAAGGAAAATAAACGTGGGGTAATACATTTTCTCACAGTACAAGAACTGAGAAACCATCAATGCAAGTATTAGGTAGCAGATTAAAAGTCCAAAAAGGAAAGCAATGCTTAAACTTTTAACACAATCCATAGTTACATCATGAAATTCATTCCCACAAGATGTGGTGGGACACAAGAATAATTTTTAAAAGTCTGAGCTATACTTCCTGGAAGATTCTTCACAAGTCACAATCAAATGCAATGAATGCTTTTCAAGGCATTTCCAACTCAATAAATCTGCTCCATTGTTGGCCAAAAGCTCAAATAGTAAAGAGGGGAACGGTCACTCTGCTCCTCTGACATTTCTAATCCTTTTTTCTGGAAACACTTAGTGAAAATTCTACAGCTTCAGGTATTAGGAACAAAATACAGTGTATGACAACTCTCAAATTCCTATTATCTCTGGAGGAATCCTGAAGGAAACCACAATCAGAGTGCACTTTATTAAAGGGGTCTTCCTTGCATAAGTGGCTTTAGGCTGCATCATGTATAACAATATTAGTTTCTAACAAGGGCACACAAATATGACTAATTGATAAGATGCAGACATTGTTATTAAGTCCTTTCTCAAACCAGCACCAAAATTTCAAATTCACTAAACTCACAGAAAACTAAAGTTGTCAAAAACCTGCTCAAACCATGAGCTACATATTTTGTATCCTGGAAAATATAAGTTCATGCCTTACATTTTTAACCTTCTAGTACATCCATAAATGACAACCAAGATGTAAAACCATAAAAAACAATTCCCCAAAAGTACAAAATTAGTGCATGCAGGGATATTTTTTTCTCTTCTCTGTCGTGTTGATAAGTTTGATGAGTACTCTTCTAATTGCACTTAGCAGAACTTTGTTAATTAGGCCTTTGCTAGTTTTTTTAGAGCAGCTGGTATCAAAAGACAGAGTTTCAATTCCATTTAACATCATACTCCAGCTATTGGAAAGAAAGCTTACATACTTCATGACTAGCTTCCACCTTAAAATTTCTATCTTGTTTTATATAGATTATTATATTCTAAAACTTTAAACTCTAAGTTTTTTACTATGTGACGTTACACACTTCTATTCAAACTCCACAACCACAATCCCAGTTCTGACATTCCATTTTGGAAGCTTCTCTACAGCCTCAGGTCAATGCAGTGTTCTCCTGGGGGTCAGTGCCTGGCAGCACAGAAAGTCCAAAATTCTCAGTAATCAGGGTTCCAACACTTGTTTTCTCTCCATTTGCATTATACACTGCTTTATCTAGAATGCACCACTGACAGGGAAAATCTTCCTGTTGCTAAAAATACTTTGGAAAATGGTTTGTATTGATTCTTGATTCATTTTCTAATTGATATCACTAGTATTCTGTGTTTTGTACCAGTTCTTACATTTTATGCAACCTATTTTACCTATTAATTTAAGACCAGAAATATGTTCCTCAGGAGCTGGATGCCATTTTTTTTCCTACTTGCCATGCTAATGTTCATAATGGCTTTACCAAAAATCATAGATGGATAGTTTGAGTTAAAATTTTATTAATTACTACTAATGCCACATGTTCTGAGTATTTCCTATGTATAAAACTGATCCTTTAAAGATTTAAACTCTGTTTTCTATAAATTTCTATCAAGTCTTTTAACAGAGCTCTGCACTGGTATTTTAATGTTCACTTACTCTAAAACCAAAGTGTTTTCATCCTGTAGATATCTCATTATTTGTCAATCTTGACAATTTCTTTGTTCTGCTCTCTCATAAACTACTTTCCTTGGGAATCCCTGAGGAATGTCTGTTTATCCTAGGGAATACCTCCTTCCTATCAGTAGATATAATTGAGGAATCTTCTTTTCACCTAAAAAGCACTCATCAAACCCTCAAGCAACAAACAAACAAACAAATCAACTCCACGCCCCCACAGCTTTCAGATCATTCTGCTGTTCAAAGGAAGCACCTTTAAATTTTTTAGGAACTTGGTGAAAAACACAGTGAAGAACATGCAGCTCCTGTAAACCCCTAGGAGACTAAAATATGCTGACAAAAACAAAAAAAAATGTTGTATGCTTCAGTCACCACAAAAAAATATGAATGAACTTTTCTACTGATTGACAACAAACGTCCACAGGCCTCTAAAAGAGGTTCACTGTAAAAGGAAATGTGATAACTCCCCAGGAGCAACAGAAAATTTAAATTCAAAATTATGTACAGCATTTTACTTCCTAATCAAATGCTTGCCAGAGTATGGATTTGATAAAGTGCACGCAGCCACAAATAACACTTGTAATGAATGTTACTTGTCAATAGCTGGTCATTTATTTCTGCAAAATCAAGTGTTAAGTCATTGAAAAAGTTGTGAAGGGAAAAAGAAACAAGAATAGCAGCAATAATAACAGAAAACAATCTGCAAGAACCTCCTTAATTCTCTTTTCTGTAACATATAAAGTGAGAAAGTAAAGAATCCTTAAATACATTCTGTGCTTGATTGGTATGCAAAACTTCCTGTCAGTGAATATAAACTCCTAAAACGATCTGCAGTGTAGATAAGAGAGCTGCAGTGGGACCAGAGAAAAGAATTTTACCTCAAGGATAGCATAGAAAAGAAAATAAATGTCAGGTTCAGAACAGATGTTAGGAAGCTTATCAGGAGATTAAGCTGGAAATGGCCTGAAACACAAAACATCCCTACACCTTGTAAGATGCTTAGCAAGGTGCATCAGCACCACCCAAGCACTGCAACGGAGAAAGGGAGATTTTATTCTGTTGGCTTCATTTCTGACATATTCTTTAACCCATCCTGAATCTGTGCTGCTTCTGCTGCTTCTTAAAGCAGCTGCCTCTCCCAGGCTATCAGCCAGCTCTACTCCCTCCCCTGTGGAATTCTGTCATTAGCCCCAAATTCCCCTTCTGTTGTCTTCACAGCCCCTTGGCCTTCACTCTTCCTCCTGCCCTCGCTTATCCACTTCATTCTACTCCTATTTCTCACCAGTCACCCTTCACACAGCAAGTTTTACTCCTCTTCCCTGATAAAGAAAGTAATTCTGGAAAAAAACACAGTATCTTAGCATCATATATTACTCACTCCTGCATCCGTTATTTCTATTGCTGTGTTATCAGTGTTCATTACAAACTCTTTGATAAGAGGATTACCTGTTGATCTCTAGCACCTCTTCTGTACTAGGTATGCACCAATTGCTGTTTCCTTGCCATTAATATAATTTATTACTTGCAGGCTATGAGTTCCATGGGATTTCAGTCTGACACCCAACTCCAGAATTACGGCCTTACTTGTATATTGAAAATGCACGGTGAGCCCTGTGGCAGGGAAGAACGATGCATCAGATTCAATCTTGTGAGTTGGCTAATTTATTATTCTATATTATATTAAAGAATACTATACTATACTAAAGAATACAGAAAGGATACTTTCAGAATGCTAAAAAGACAATAATGAAAACTTGTGACTCTCTCCATGGTCCTGACACAGCTTGGCCCTGATTGGCGAGAGTTAAAACAACTCCCAGCAGAATCCAATGGAACAATCACCTGTGGGTAACCAATCTCCAAACACATTGCACATGAGCACAACACAGGAGAAGCAAATGAGATAAAAAATGTTTTCCTTTTCGCTAAAGTCTCTCTTGACTGCCTTTCAGCTTCCCAGGAGAAAAACCCTGGGTGAAGGAATCGTGTTCAGGGAATGTGAATGCCACACTTGTAGTTCACTCCACAAGACAGAAATGTTTTCCCCATCTACATTTTAGTTTTAAAAGCTTGTCAGTAACACACAACCATGCTGTCTTCTCTACCTTATTTAAATGAACATTGCAAGAACACATTACACTCATGCACCTCACAAAAAGCAAAATTTTTACTTTGCTCACTCATGCAAAGGAGAAAATTTATCTTAAAATGTTTAACTGCCTTTAAGGAACCTTGCAGCACTTTTATTCTGAAATAAAACAGTTCCTACATAAGCCAGAAGGGCACTCCACATTCTAAGATTTGAGCTCTGCTTAATAATTGACATTTTTTATTCAATTGTTCATTGAAAATTCAAGTTTTTGATACTGAAAAATGCAGTTTAAATGAAAACAGGATCCCTGGAGAATTTAATAGCATACTTCCCATAGTTTAGACTTTCTGAACAAGTCAGCTTTTATCAGCAATAATTGAAGTTGCCAAATTCAAGAACAGAACTGATGTGGCTACACACTGTGAAACCATTTAGTGACAGCACAAATACAGAACACTGTAATTAGTTGCCTAACCATTGGTACAAAAAAAATTGTGCAGTGTGCTGCCACCTCTACATAAATTTCAAAGTGCTTATATTGTGCATTAGTTCTAGAGTCATCAACATTGAGTGGTTTGCTTTGCCCATCTGTACTTGTAATTAATGGATTCATAACTTTATGTAACTGAACAAAGATATTTGAAATATATTGAAGTAAAACACTGTGTTATTGAAAGATCATTATACAAATGATCACAACAGCTTCACAACAGCACCTACATTTGAAATGTTTCAGTTTGACTTGTGCACAAACATTCAAGGACTACCCAAAGAATTCTTTTAAAAGTGATTTTTGTTCCCATCAAGTACATGATGTTGCTTGCCTTTAAGCTGTTTCAGAGCCATTTTTATTTAGTGAAGATTTTTACTTCAAAGAACAGAGGTTTACATGAGGTCTCCCCCTTGGTGCAACTTCACAGCTGCACAGGTGGAGAAAAATGAGTGAGCACCACAGCAAAGAAAAACAAAACATGTTTTCATACAAAACTCCCAGAAAAGAAGGTTATGGATGTGCTTTTTGACTTTTGACTTACATTTTTGTTATGCTGCTTGACCTGACCTTCAGTCTAGCCTTTCTCCTGCCCATGAAACTCATAAGTTGCAGAGAGGCCACATTGCACTCACAAAAAAGAGAGAAATATGCCCCATTTTGCTGCTCCAGAAATTTACCTACCATCACCAGGCAGTTTATTAAACTCCATGTAGCAGAACCGCCCAAAACTCTAATTTTTACCAGCCAAAAGTAGAAGACATAAAGGCCATTATATTATTCTACCAATTTTCCTCAGCCTAGATCCTTTCAACACAGCCAAAGCCATGTGTACCAAGGAAATTTAAGAGAAAAAAAAAAAAGAAGTGAGAGGGAATTTCCTCTTATGACATATAAAGATGGAGTTCCATATTTTTGCAAGTTATGTAATAATTTCCTAGGTTTATTTTACTAATTTAGATGTCCTAGTTTTCAAAGGTAAGCAGTTTATTGTACATATGTTCAGAACATCTTTGCCTGGTCCCTTTAATCTCTTCCTTGCACAGGTATCAAACTATGATTCAGTCACTCAGCTGGTTTGAATTCTTCCAGTTTTTCCTCTTACATGGACAAGTGGAAGGAGCCTGTGACTACTTGGACACACTCACTGGAACTTTTCCCTCTCAGAGCAGGATACAAGTGATGAGAAATGACATCTTCATATAACCCTCCAACCCTCTCCTCCGTCAGCTCCTGATGCTAAAAATGTCCTCCTAAGCTTCACTTTGGACAGCACTTCATGAGGTTGTTTAGGTGGGACTTGAGGTTTCACACCAGCCTCCTTCACTGAGGATTCCTTGTCTCCTGTACTTTGCTTTCACAAGCACAAAAATCCTCAAAAGAAACGCACCATTTAGAAAGGCACTGACATCATTGTGCTTTTTCTTGACCCAAAGACTTCCTGCAGTTTCAATTCTCTGCTTCTGTGAAGCATCTAAAATACTCTTCAGATTCTGAAGTGACTGGCAGCAATTAAATTCCATCCACAATGCAATACTGGATACTAATTTAGGCACTGGGCAGCACAGAGCTAGCAAAACTGACTTCAGGGATGTCTCAAGAATTATTGTACTTGCTGTGTATGCAACAGCTATTTTTCCCAGGTTCCTGGGCACTAGGAAGCTTAGCACAGCTCCAAAATTCCTGCCTGGCATGTAGAATTACTGACCAAAAGACCAGATACTGAATGTAAAGAGGGAAAGGACAGGAAGAATTTAAATTCATACTTGAAATGGATTGAGAGATAGTGATCTGTGTGCACCACTATGGCAATCAAGCCTGGATATTCATAGAGCTCCCACTAACACCTTCTGCCTGTGCAAATTAATATTTTTAAAGCCATTGGGCAGACTGAAGAACTTTGGAGGTAAGGAACACATTGCTTTATTTGTACAGTAGCAGAGCATGGTGCCAGGAGCACCAAAATCATGGGTTTGATCCCCATAGGAGCCCCTTGGATTCAGTGAATCTCCTGGGTCCCTTCCAATTCAGAATGCTCTGTGATTCTAATACCAACAAGATTTGATGTTTAGGTAATACAAGAGATGCACACTCATGAAAAATCAGCCCTCTCCAACACTTCTGTGCAGTTTCATGTGCCTGATCACTGCATTTGTTCCCTGCAATCATTCCACAAACAGAAGACAAGTCCCATCTATTTGGAAGAAACTTGCCATCAGGTTTCAGAACGGTTCTGCATATGAGGACCAAATATACTCCTGTTTCTAGAGAGAGGTTGACATGGGGCTGAGATGCAGGAAATATACACTACAGCTTAGAAATATGACTGCAGGACAAGCCCCCTGTATACTTGTTTTATTTTATTATCCCAGTTAGTGGTAATGAATTCAACTATTATAAACCTCTCCTATAACAAGCAACAATGGATTAAACATCACAACAGCCATCGAAAATATTTTGCTATCAAACTAGAGAGATATTTCTCCTTCACTTTCAATCCCTTCCAGCACCAAACACTCTTTTATAAAAAGATAAAATAAATGATAAAATTTTATCATTTATTTTATCATTTTGATAAAATGATAAAATAAAAGATAAAATTTTTTGACCATCCAACAAGACTACATGTAAAATAACAGCGTTCAGAACCCTCTGTTGGAGATCTATCTGGAACGGACAGATCATCAAGAAAAAAATTTAAAAAAAAAAAGGGCAGGAAAAAAAATTTATACTTACACAACATTACTTTGTAGTGAATAAAAACCCAGCAAAACTCTTCACACTTTTGTGGAGCATTTCACATGTGCACATGTATAATCTGCAATGTTTTTTATAAATTGTCAGAGAATGGCATCCTAGTGTCCTAAGTAAGTGTAGCCAGCTAACAGCACTGATTGCCTGTATTTATTACTGGGGGTTTGCTTTAAGAGGAACAGATGGCTTCCATGTGCTCCCAATCAAATACTCTCAGCTGCTTATTTGATCATCCACACTAGGTTTTTTGATTTAAATAATTGAGCTTTAGCATTCTGTACTTTTTAAAATTGACCTGCTGCCTGCAGCTCTTTTGACTTGTGGCAATTGCTGTTGGCTGGTGGCCAGCAGCCTTTTCCTCAGACCCCAGCACAGTTAATTCAGCAGTGAATTGAAAACAGACACTCTGTATTCCTTAGGATAACACAGTCTAAATTCTGTTCTCCAAATAATCCCTATAGAGGCATACAAGAACAATTAATAATTCAACTATTAACCAAAAATGAAAGACTCGTTTAATCTCATTTAACACTGAGCAGTCTTATGACACATAAATGAGTGGCTTTAAGCCAGTGTTTATTTAATTATTTAAAGAGCAAAGTCATTTAAAATACAGATGCATAATTTACAGGGAGACAAATAAAATTTAAAATCTACCTTCTATTTCTATTGTCCATTTGTTTCAGAGCCAAGGCTTGTTGCAAAACCATTCCACTACACTCTGCATCTTGGGTTATTTACTTGAAAACACAAATATGTATATCACTGAGTTCTTTAGCTGCTATTCATTGCAAAAAAAGCAGCCCTTGGTGTTCTGCTGAGTTTAGTTTGTTACTGCCACTGAAGTTGGACGTTTTAATGAGATAATATAAGCTCTCTTGCCTGGCAAGTGCAAGGAAATAAGCACACTAGACTTGTCTGGTTACTGAATGATGGAAATGTATGTTTGTAATTACCAACACACAATTTGGCATATGCTCCCTTTTGGGAGAGTTCTTCAAATAAAAGTTTTAAACATCAGGGTAACCATTGGCAAAATGGAGGGTTAATTCAAACATTAATCTGAAGAAAAAAAAAAAGAGTGTGAAAATGTGCTCATGAAAGAGCACAAAAATGCATTCAGAGAAATTTTAGTTCTTTATAAATATGTATTGAAGGGTCTTCTGAAAATGAAAACACATATAACAGCACTAAGGCATATTGCCTAATGGTGGAACTGCCCACAGAATTCAGAATGTTACATTTAGAAATTAAGTTTTAATTCTTTTTTAGTTTTCTGATTTGTCCATCAAGGTGAGGCCTAAGGAAATTTTGGGTTACTTTGCTGACTGGCAGTATAAAATTTCAACCTAAAACCTCTGATGGCCAAGTCAGGTCAATGAATCCGTTAGAACAGAATGGGGACTAGTAGGTTGTTTTTCTTCTATGTATATGTAGTGAATCAAATAAAAAAAATTTGGGTGAGGACAATAAGGGTAATTAAGGTAAGGATCATTGATTTAGTTGTTGTCACCCATCCTCCCAGAGTTACAATAGCGTATCAGCAATATATCTTCAGAGCCAAGAAAGGAAAGTAAAACAAAAAAAAATTAAGAATAATTAAATGCTTCCAAAGACAGAAATGGTGCCCAGTGGGCACCCTGGCAAATGGAAATGTGCAGGGGAGGAGGAGAACAGACAGTGAGAAGCAGTGGGGCAGACAAAGGGTGAATATTCTCCAACCCACTGGGTTCTGACTGTCAGGGAGCAGAAGGTCACAGCACATTAAACTGGAGTTCCTGCACAGGGAGGAGGAAAAATAGTAAAAAGGGCAGTGCTGCCAGTGCTGCCAAAAGCAACAGCACAATCGAGGGAGAGGAGGAGGATTCCATATGCCAGAAGGATGGAGAGCCAGATTTGCAAAGATACTTCAGTACCTAACAAATGGTACTGAGCTCCTAGCTGCAAGACATGCTAACAGTTGATTACTCTCACTGATTTCAAAGCTGTACAGTAGTTAAGTCTCTCAATTCCCCAGGGACATTACAGGGTGCTCTCAGTCACACAGGTTTGTTAGCTGATTTCCAACTACGTTCATCTAGTACCTAGGGTTTGGGCAATATTCATCCAGAACTGACCAGACCCTCAAATTTTCCAAAATACTGCATTATTTAGATTTAGAAATGAGTACTCAGAAGGTATGCCCACAGTTTGTAAATGAGTAAAAAACCTCAGCTAGCACTGATTGAAAAATTCTTGCAGACTCCCCACATTCACCTACCTGAAGTGCCTACATTTCAGTTTATTATTTGTTTTTATTTTCTGCTAATTAAAAGCATAAAATGAAAGGAATAATTACTTAACTCTATTGTGGTAAAGCCCTTAGATGAGTTGAAGTAGAATGGGAAAGCAAGTCCCTGCTCAAACTTATTTAGAATAGGATATTGGATGTCTTACCCCAAGCCCTTCTTCTAGGCTAGGGGACATTGTAGGGCCGCTTTCACTCAGCTTTATTATTTCAATTATTTTAGACTGCAAAATAAACCAGTTGTTAATAACAAACAAACAAAGGCAAGCAAAAAAATAATAAAACCAAAAAACCCAAACCAAAACAGAATCCCAGAGTGGGTTTGTTGGAACGGACCTTAAAGCCCATCCAGTGCCACCCCTGGGACACCTCCCACTGTCCCAGGTGCTCCCAGCCCCAGTGTCCAGCCTGGCCTTGGGCACTGCCAGGGATCCAGGGGCAGCCCCAGCTGCTCTGGGCACCCTGTGCCAGGGCCTGCCCACCCTGCCAGGGAACAATTCTGAGGGAAGGTAAAGCACAGAAAGAATATTGAATAAAATTGGGAGGTAAAGAGTAGATCTGCTCACTGGAGAAACCAAACGGACTTGGTGGTCTTTGGTTGTCGGGCTTCTAGCTGCTCAGAGTGACCCTGAGATGTGTTTGAAAGTCTCTTTTCCCAGTCCAGCGCGCAAAGAAGGAGTCAGAACTCTTCAGTTCTCAGTCTCAAGGTTGTTCATTGCTTCTCATCTATAAAATTCTTTCTCCTGTCCAGCCAAGGTCAGCTCAGCAGGACAGTTCCAGGCACTCTGCCTGCCCCCAGGGCA
The DNA here is from genome assembly GCF_901933205.1 of Camarhynchus parvulus. Lineage (NCBI taxonomy): Eukaryota > Metazoa > Chordata > Aves > Passeriformes > Thraupidae > Camarhynchus > Camarhynchus parvulus. The sequence continues at coordinate 16,795,516 of NC_044581.1, read as the reverse complement.
GTGTTATGTCTTTATACTAAAAACTACGTGTACAATGTTTACAATTACTTCCCAATACCTATCACCTGTGTTAGACAGTGAGCTTCTACTCTAAACCAACCTGTAAGTGCCAACATCACAGCAGAAGATGGAGGCCAAGAAGAAGAAGGAGAAAGGCTGGACACACCCAGTTCCCTCCATCTTGCCCCCTGAACCCCCATTCTAAAAACCCCAAAATCGACTTTTTCACCCTGTGATAAATTCACTATCATTCTACTTAATTTGTCATGGCTTGCAGATCTTCATCCAAGGTTGGTAACTTGCTCTGTGGGTCATAATCAAAACCACACAGGCATTGTGGGCTCTGTGCCAGGGTCTCTGAGCCCCCTGGCAGGGGTCTTGGCAATCCAGGACAGCCAGAGGGATGTCCTGGGTCCTGACATTTGGGGGTTTATTTTTCAAGGTAACTAAAATATGGTGGTTATGTAAGAGGCTTCTCCTAACTTCAGAGGTGTGCATATGCTCAGAGTGCTCTGCAAAAGCAAAGCCTACCAATATGGACAAAATAAACACCTTGATCATTACCAGATGGAATTTGTGTATTCGGCATTACTTAATTTCATAAATACTTAATCATAATTAAAGTCACTAGATGGCTTTTTAAAAGCATTTAGTTGTTAAGATGATTGGCAGTTTTCCTTGCTGTTGATAACACCTAATGATGCATTGCAGAATGGAAAGCTACATTAAGAAATCCAAAAATACCTTCCCTGCACTCGCCACATTAGATAATTCTGAGTTTTTCTTTCCACAGACATTTACTGGTACTTAACAAGTCAAGAAGGCTGATGGATGTCAAAGGCTCTCCAAGGATACTTTTCTGTTTATTTATTCAAAAGTTTCTTCAACAGATTTTTATGTGTTGGTTGTTTTTCCCCTTACTGTATGGGCCCAACAAACACAATTAGTTTTATGGTATCAGCTGAATCACTTCAGAATTTCATCAATTTTCACCTGTCTTTATATAAGAAACACAATTATTATGTTCAGCATTTAAACTCAAGCCTTGGCTTACAATAAAGCATTAGGACATGAAAAAGTATCTTCACGTGTTCATGCAAGTGAAAAAAAATCTGTGGGGCTACTGAAGAGGCCAAAACCAGAAGATAAAAATGGGATCAGCTTCATATAAGAGAGTTTAGTAAACATAAATTAGCTTCAAAATCAGATTTACACAGGACACTACTCACACCTCTAATAGCCACCCTGACTTTTAGCCAGACCAGAGTACAAATACAGATTGCATCTTCCAAACCTTCCTTTTTGCTTCTCTTCCCAGTGTTTATATACCAGGATTCTACAACATTGAGCATATTTACTTAACTTCAGGCAAACAAGAAAAGCTCCTTAGTGATGTGCTCTATTTAACTATTTTTTAATTAATTCTAAATACAGAGGCCTTTGTTGTATTTAATTATTCGTATTTTGTATGACAGACTAATCACAAACCATTATCATTATTATTATCATTAACTCTGAATAGAAGAAAAAGAGAATATAATATTTTCCCTAAATTTCTTCCTTATTTTTTTTTCTTTCTGGTTGGCTGCATCAGTGGTAAATTTCCCCTACTTATGAAGGAAAACAAAAAATAAAGAATTTGCAAAGCTAACCACCAACTTTGATATTTCTCTGGAAATGTAATTGTTAATTCCAATGAGAAATTTAAGTTATGCATAATTCAGAGCTTTTTGTCTGTACAAATACAGCATAGCATTAGAACAAAACAGTTACTACCTAAAAGTTTTAAGCCTTAATTTGGCCTGGATTTGAAAAGGAATGTTTGATTTCTCTCAAAATTGAGTTTCCAGTTGTTCACAGTACCTTCACATCACTACCACCAAGGCCAAGGGCTTAAAAATCAGGCTACTTTTAATTTTCAAAGCTTGTGTGTAGAAGCCAGATTTCAAATACTTTTTCCTATAGAGGAAATTCCTGCAGAAGAACATAATTTTACAAATTAAAAAAAAAAAACCAATAACAAGAATACACAATGCTACAGGTAGCCATGAAAATCCTTGACAAAAGGACTTTATGTGCTCCACCCTGGGTGGTGACCATGGCCAGGATGACTGGAGGCAGCTCCCTGGCTCCTTCCTGCCCTTTTGGAACACTGGAAAGGACATTTTGGAGTCCTCCACTCCTCAGGCCCCTCTCCCAGGCTCCATGGCCATTCCAGGGTTGTGGAGAGTGGCCTCACAGGGAAATCAGGCATGAACCCATCAGGGCCCAGGCACTTTGGGATGTGCAGTTTAGGTGTTCCCCAGCCTGATCTGGTCCCACGGCAAAGACTCCCTGGGATTGCTGGGCCCTGTGTTCCTGCAGGGCAGCCTTGCTGCTGGGGCTGGGATGGAGGAGATGTTTGATGTTCAGCCTCCTCACCCCTGTGCCCCCAGGGCCCTGCCCCAGCTCTGCAACAGGCTCCTGCTTTCCCTGTATTCCTTTGGCTCCTCATGTATTTATGAAAACTCTTCTTGCAGCCTTTGGCAGCCTCACCAGACTTGACTCCAAGTGGGCTCTGCCTTTCCTAACCCCACTCTTGAATGCTCAGCTTCTCTATATTCCTCCTAGGAATGACTTTCTCTTTGCTTCTATCTCCCATGTATTCCCTTTCCATGTTTGAATTTTGCCAGGAGCAGTGTGTTGATCTCTGCAGCCTCCTGGCTGGGTGTCCTGTTCTTTTGCTAGACTGTTTTTAGCTTGGAGGATGTTCTCCTGAATATTGACCAGCTTTCCTGCAACCCTGCTGCCACTGAGGCCCCCATCCCTTCCTGCTGAGGGAATCCACACTCCCAGCAGCAGAATCCTGAAAAGATCCAAGTCTGGCTTTCCAAACAGAGCTTTGGAGTTTCTTATCTTCAGGAAGGAGCTGATTCTTTAAGCATGGGGTTCCCCCTCACCCCCTAGCATGGGACAATAGGACATATCCTGCCCTCTGCTCCCTGGTGAGCCCAGCTTGGTGTCTCTGTCACAGCTGATTTCTCAGCCCCAGAGAGGGCAGCAGGACTGGGACCCCTCCTTGCAGCCCCCAGGATGAGACCCAGCCCCACACAGCCCAGGATGTACTGGTGTTTTTTAGCACTAAATAAGCTCAGTCTGCTTAAACAGAGCAGAGATGAGAAGCCTGAGGAGCTTCTGTGCCTAACAGGCTACAAACCAAGGGATGACTTCTGCCAGAAAATGCCCCAGCAATGCCATCCTCTGCAAGGTGTCAAACCCCACAGCACTGCACAAAACAGCAGTGCACTGAGGCCACTGATGCACTTGATGGCACATAACTCATGCTCTGTAGCTTAAAAATACCCCAGCTGCTCTGAAAGGTGACACCACTTTTCCTTCTGCAGTTTTTCAAATGATGCTGAAAGAAGAGTCACACCTTGTTCTTAAAATAAACAAAGTATTTTGCTTTTTCTGTAACCTCTGACAGCACAAAGTAAAATGATTCATTAAATGACTACTTTATGGTTATTTATGAGATGCTAACTAGGTGTATGATGTGCTAATTATTAGGAAAGCACACATTTGGAACATATCCAGGTGTCTTTCCAAATCTTTTTCCCCAGGTGCAGCTGTTTTTCAATTTCTTTCTGTTTGAATGAACATTACAGTATCTACAATATCTTCACTTGCATTGTTTCATCAGAGCAAATTCAGGGCACCTGATCACCAGCCATCTCCCTCACCTGGACTCTGCTTTTACCAAATACACAAAACCATTTAAGCAAGCAAAAGAATCCCCACCATATTTTTTGAAATTAAAACAGACAAGATACAAGATTAAGGGACTGCTAATATTCAAAGCCTCTGCAAGGGCAATGAAGAAGATATTTTAAAAGCTTCCAGGAGAAAAAAAGGTTGAAGGGCTCCCCAGATTCATTTCAGTCTAACTTAGGAAAACTTTCCTATTGCTGACCATACAAGTATGGATGATCAACATAAGCACCTAAAAAGAAAACTGATCCCCTCCATGCTCTGTGCTGTCTCCAGGGCTGATGGAATTCTCCTGTTCTAAAGACACAGAACAAGGATGTGGATTCCTGGAACAGGAAGAGCCTGAGCTGAGTCCCAGAGGGAGAGCAGGCACCAACACTGCTCCTCAGTGATTTCCCACCTGCAGAGCTGCCCCAGCCTGGGCCAGCACAGGAGGGACCTGGAGCTGCTCAGAGAGCCCAGAGGAGGCTCCAGGAGGAGCAGAGGGATGGAGCAGCTCTGCTGGGAGGAAAGGCTGGCACAGCTGGCATTGTTCACCTGCACAGGAGAAGCTTTGGCTGAGCTCAGGGGGGCCTTGCAGGGCCTGAAGGAGCTGCAGGAAAGATGGAGAGAGACAATTGCCAAGGGCTGGAGGGACAGGAGCCAGGGAATGGCTGCCAGTGCCAGAGGGCAGGGCTGGGTGGGATCTTGGCAATGAGGAATTGTTCCCTGGCAGGGTGGGCAGGCCCTGGCACAGGGTGCCCAGAGCAGCTGGGGCTGCCCCTGGATCCCTGGCAGTGCCCAAGGCCAGGCTGGACACTGGGGCTGGGAGCACCTGGGACTGTGGGAGGTGTCCCTGCCATGGCAGGGGTGGCACTGGGTGAGCTTTGAGGTCCCTCCCACTCCAAACCACTCTGGGATTCTGTGTCTATGGCAAGCAAGAGGAACCCAAAGCCGTGAATCTTATCCTGAAGTTAAATAACCGGGAAATTCTTACTACACTGGCATCTTCAGTTGGAGGAGATCAATACACACACCCCATTTCATGGACTATTTACTAGTCTGATTGCATGATTGCATCAGTGCTAAATGGAAATGTATTTCAAAAGGATTCACTTACATTGACATCACTGTCACTGATTACACTGATGTGGTCATGCCTGGAAAGATGTTTAAGTAGCAGTAGAATTCAGAATTAATCAGTTTTGACATATATTTGAGTGCAAAACCTGTGGCTCCACAGCACAGAACTGAGAAAAGAAAGAGAAGAGACAGTACCACCAAGCAGTGATATTCTTTACCCCTGAATACAGCATTTTTCATCTCACCCCTAGCATTTTCCACAGTACTTTGTTAAGATTATTCCCACATTGAATTAGATGTCAAACCATACAGCACAATCGTATCTTTGTGCTTCAAACAGTCACGAGCTAAGAACTGAGTTCCAGGTTTCAGCAAATGGAAGGATGGAAAAGGAAGATATTTTCCTGACAATAAATTTGAAGTTAAGACAATAGTAAATAACAGAAGGCAGCATATGTGTGCAGAGCCATGGCATTATAGATAAGGCACAAAGCATTTGGTGCACACCACATAATTAAGTTGAATATTTACATTTCCTAACATAAAAAATATTTTTAAATTATAGATTGCAAACAAAAGGTTTGTTCACCTTGCAGTAATGGGAACAATAAAAGATTTTACTTAATATTCTGCTAAGTATAAATTTCTGAGCTTGTCACAGAAAAATTATTTTTCAGTTCCTAAGGATACCTGCCTAATTTGGGGAGGTTTTGATCTTTGCTTACAACCTGCATTTTTGTGTTTATTAGCTAATTTAAGTTCTGTTCCGCATTCTAAGAAAATGATTTCAAGTATTTGGTTTATGTTACAGGTCACATGTAATAAGTTAAAAAATTAATTTCATTGCACTTACCCTTTAAAATAAGCAAAGCTCAGGGCGGGGGGGGTGGAACAGTTAAAATTCAGATCAACAACAGATGTTTTATGAAAACCTGAGCTTGTGATTTGTAGAAATAAAAAACATTTCTAAAGCCTTTACAAAACTGAGCACGTTTTCTCTTATAAGCAGAATACATTTTTTGCTTGGTTTACAAAAATCACTAAAACAATGTTGAAGGCAACAAATATTCTAATATAGAAAATAAAAGAACATCAGCTTGTTGCTGGTATAGATAATTGTAGCCTCAAGTTACAGTTTTATTCAAATGCACATTATTTCCCCCCTCTCTCTCCTGTCCTACCCTGAAGATGTTAATGCATATTTCAGTGACCATGACACTCCCCTTTTAGAACAGCCTGGTCAGCTGCTGCTTGATGAATTTATGCTTAATCTGTAATTATCTATGCAGTCTGGAAAAGAAAACCAGGACAGACTTAAGAGAATAAAGGCTATGAGAAATTCTGGATATATTTTTCCCTAGAAAATACAGTATATTTGGATTTATTTTCATCAATGCTTTGCTAAACCTAAATAATTTTCAAGACAGAACCTTTTTTTTTCCCATTTCATACCATTCATTCAAAATGCAAATCAAGCTAAACATGATTTTGGTATTGTTTGGAAAACTGACCAGAAAGTAGCAAATGAAGGTGTAGTCTAGGGTCAGGGTGCTGGCTTGCCCCAGAATTGCACAGGACACCTTTACCTTCCTACCCATCCTGCAATGAGATTTGTGCTCATAATTTAATCCTAATGGGAAAAACTCTGGGGTTTCAATAGGAGAGACTCATGTTCAGCCCCTTCTTTAAATGCTCAGAGAGTATCACAGATCAATTAGCAATCAAGAGGAATAACAGAATAAGCAAAAGCCAAAACTCAATGAGCTGAAGCCCTTTCTTTGGAGCAGGTGCCCCAGGCTGGGTTGGAGCAATGCCCCTCTCCCTTTGCCTGGCTCTGCTCTTTATTCCGACCGGGAATCTCCCACCCAAGGGCCTCACACTGCCCTTGCCACTTCTCCACCCACACCACGATTGTCCATCAGCGCTGTGGCCACCTCCTCCCCTCCTGCTGATGCCTCAGGTCTGAGCTTTGCTATTTTTCACATTCAGTGCCGCTTTAGTGTGTGGGTCTGCATTCATACTAGGGATGGTGAGCTCTGTGCACAGAGCAGGGAGACAAAACAATTCCTGCTCCAGCTGGGCACCAAGGACAAATGATCCAAATCTCAGCCCAAGAGCACAAACACCGTGGGCTGGAGAGAGAAAAGCAAGCAGGGTGGGACTGCATGGGCTAAAGCTGGAATGGGACAATGAACTCCAAGATGCAAATGAAGCAGAACTGATAAAAGGGAGAGACCCCGTGAGCAGTTGTGCATTTTGGGACCATTTTGGTTCATCTTGGATGCAGCCCTGGCTGCACTCTTGTGCTGCCCAAGGCAGATCCATTGAGGAGATCCCTTGAATAAATCCCAACTTTATTCTTTAACTCCATCCAGCCTCTGTTCTAGGTCAGCCTCTCAAGGCATCACTGCCATGTGTGCGATAGAGATCAGGCAGCTCGGGCTAGCCAAGCCCTTTTTAACCACAACACAGCCAGGAAAGCCTCACTGGGGTCTGTACAATCCAAATAACAGTGACTACAGCACCTGGCTCCAGGCTCTCCTGTTGTCATCATATTTCAAAAGTTCCATACCTTCTCAGTGATTTCTCATGGGCAGCTCCTCACAGCACAGCCAACAACATCTCTCCAATATCTCTCTCCTCACCCAGCTAGCCCACTCTTTTATGGCACTCATCTTCTTATTGGACACAGCTGTGGCCCATTAAGGGCAAAGCTGTTCTTAGTCTTTGGTGATTAGTACAGCTGCAACTTCTCAGGGGTGAGACTGCCTTCTGCACTATCTTTATTTTCTTACATTCTATTCCTCCACACTCTCCAAGCCTCTGATTATTCCACATTAGGGAATCTACTTCTGTTCCTGAAAATGATCTTTTTAAATCTTGTAAAAGAGGTAAAGCCACAATGTTGTAGCCATTTTGATAATGAAAACAACAAAAAAATTCCTAAAAAAGCAGTGCACAGTTTAAAAAAAAACCAAATATTTTACAGTTAGTATGGGTTTAAGTATTCCAACAAAGAATTTAATTGAGTCTGTTGTTTGGTCGATATATTTTTTGGCTTTGTTGGTCAATATATTTTTTTTATTTTTACTTTAACCCCAAACTATTTGCTCTGTTGTTTCAGGGTTAAAAAAAAATTAAGCTGAACTAAAAATTTCTGATGAGCATTACATACAGTCTGAAAGATAAATCATTAAAAATAAATTCATATAGAAGTTGATCTTAAGCCAGCAGAGATTTAAGTGATCCTTAATATAATATATAGACATGTTTTTAAAGAAGATAATATAGTCTTCATGTGTGAAATTATTCTGGATCATGACTGTAGTGAATTTCTAAACAAATAAAGGAACAAGATTAGAAAAAGCGCTTTAGAAGTATAAAGAAATTGTCTAAATTTTACCAAGTAAGTTGGTAATTGAGTTAGTTAAGCTAAAGAAAGAGCTCTAAAACACTTAACAATCATTTCAGAACAGAAGCATTAAAAGTGTCTAAGGTGGGCAAGAATACCCATCTGCAATCAACCAGAATCCAGATATTGTCTAATTTCAGTGCAGTACAGTGGAAAAGGCTTATAGGTGACATAAAATCTTGTTACAATTTTCCTCATTCTACTGGTAATTTTCATTAATATGAAAAATAAAGAGGCACATTACTATGACAGTGACATGATGTGAGCAATTTTATTGAAGTAGAAAGCTAAGAATGATAATATGCAATAATTATTTTATTGATGCACAGGAAATGAATTATTCATAGTTACAAAGTATCTGTGGATAATTCTAATTACTTGCTTTTAAAGTATATGAGATCCACAGAAAATACATTAACAACTTTGATTGAACACCTGCTATCCTGTGGAAGATAACAAGCACCAGATTCCAAACTTTTCTGACATTGACGTCAATGGCATTAGGGCTTCCAAGGGTGCATTACTAAAAGATCATGGAGGATTTTGTTCTATTCTGTGTTTCACTGGTCTGTGATAGCTTCTGATAAAACCAGGCAGACAGTAAGAGCTCAAGTTCATCTCCTGTTTCATATTTTTAGTTCATGGTTCACTCTGTATCTGTATTTTATCTAATGCAGGGTTATTAATGAGGTCAATGTCTGTATTATCAAGTGTCCTCTGGGATAAACTTATTATTTAAATTCTCTAATCTGCATAATTCTCTGCACTAGCATGTAGTAATAGTTATTGTTATTCTGTGTATTAAGTTGACCTGCTAATTGCTTGATGTGTCTGATCTTTGCAAGCACAGTTTTAGGTAGGTGGCTACAACTTGCCAATTTTGAATTCCTGAAGTTCAGATTCTGCCACTTCACTCTGAGGATTACCTTTAGGCTAAGAACAATCCAGTATTTCTACTATCAGCTGCTCAGCTGGAAGCTCAGTGTAACAGGGAAGGGAATAAAAAGTCCATTATAAACTTCAGGCACGTGAGGTAAGGGGGAGTTCTTCACATCACTTGCCACAAAATCCTTTCCAAAAGTGGCATGCACCATAAAACCCATTGCTTTGAAGACAGGCAGGATGATCATGGATTATTTCACTATCCTTTACCAAAAATAGAATTAAATCTAGAGCTATTTGAATGGAATCTCTACCTTTCAATCCCTACTTTTTCAAAGCGGCAGCAATAAATATTTCTTGGGATTAAAAAAAAACTCCGTCTTTCCTGTTTTGCAAGACAAATTATGGGCTATGCAACATATTTCTGAAAAATACCCAAGAATATTTTAGTGCTTATCTGGACATTGACTGATCTGACTTACAGGGCAGATAATTACCTGTTGCCTTGGGGTTAATCAAGTTAATTACAGTATGAAACATACCACCATATGATACATTAATTTTTAAAGATTCCTTCTCTATACATTCTGCTGGACTACAACACATATTCCACAAGACACAACATAATCTTTCCCCCCCACAGTACCCTATAAAACTATTTATTTGCTGGGTATTCTATACATTCCACTACAGGACTGCACATTAAATAAAGTGTCTCCTCATAAGTTTTTATAAAAGATGAAATACAGTGGGCATGTGCTAGGTTAAGCTCAGCCACACTTCCCGTTCATACAGTGTCTTTGGTCTCTTCTAACCCAAATAATCTTCATTTCCCAAGCAGTCATTCCATTGTTAACTTCATTTTGTCTGACTAAATATAGAAGAGCTTTTGAAATTACTTAGCAATGTGTTTGCTAGGGCAGTTGCTCAAAATAAAGGAAATGTCAAGAGAAGCTGAAGTGTTGGAGCTGAAGGTCAGCTGATTTTTCCTGTGTACATTTGTTAGGCTCAATAATGATTTACCCTTTTTCAATTGCTGAAATGTTTAATCAAGCAGATGCAACAGAATTATGAAACAAGAGTAAATACATCACAATCATTTTGACACAGACTTCATAAAATCAGAATGGCAGGTTTTGTTGGTTTGAATGGTTCCAAATCAATCTGGTGTTTGCAACTGCCAATAACATTCTTAAAAATTTCTGTAGGTTTTCAGCTACTTACAAGCAGCTCCAGCTCCCCTTCTGCTGTGAGGATGCAAGGCCCACAGCAGCAGCTTAAGAGGAAGAAAAATTATTTCATTTTCCTTCCCAGTTCTGGTTTTCAGTCACACAGAAATTGTGCCAGGGAGCAGTGTGATGGAAGGGATTGTTACACAGTAATTATTTCTCTCTAAGAAACAGATTAAGAAATTGCTATGTCCTAAAAACCATGAAACAGTCACCTAGATATGATTTTATCACTGTTGGATTTCAACTGATATGACGCTATTTTAAAAATTACTCATCCTATTACCAACCTAAGCACGTGCCATCTTCTACTATTCTCTGACAAGACTGGTCTTTAAGAAGATATTGATTAAAAAAAAAAACAGAAAAAAACCAAAAAACCAACAAAAATTCCACAGGAAATTGTGATCCTATTTTTGTTAGGAACTTTTAGGAATTTTTCTAGGAAAAGTTAAAATTTACTCCAAATTTTACCCAAAGCAGATGGTGAGATAATCTCCTTCTCCATGACCTGTACCAAAAAGCACATACCACTCTTCAAGAAGTTCATAAAATATCAAACATAGTTGTGCTGAGAGGGGCCAGACAGTGGAAAAAGAGGGACATTAAAAGATGTTTAAAAACCATTCTGACAGGAACTAAAGATGGAGCATCAAAGCACATAAGAGGAACTTGAAGCCATGAGATCTGTTCAGGGCTTGCTGCAAGATTAGGAGTTCACATGTTGGTGGATGCTGTATTTGTTACTGGTACATGATACACACCTGGAGAACATCTCTGGTTGTTTGGATGAGCCAAAAACTGAAGGGAAAACACAGCTGCCCTCACCAGAGCTGTTAGTTACAGATAGTAACTCAGCCACTTTAAATAACATGCTGGATTTTGGAGTAGGAGAGGATTCAGTGCCTCAAAGAGAGGGGGGAATTGTCAGAAAGGAAATGCAAAGAAACTTGAATGTACACAGAGCAAAGCAGTCAAAGTGAGAAAGAAATAAAGTGCATTGCTACAAGAATTAAAACTTTTGATCATAACCTAATATGTATACACAACAAAGCAAGATGGACACAGGGCACTGAGGGCTGTGCCACTAAAAGGATGGAGATCATTGGTTTGCTTTATATGAAGCAAAGGAAATGAAAATATAGGGTTTAGATATGACAATTAATCTCTAACAATTTTTTGCTGAGGTTTACCCTAAGTGTAACTCATGTAACTCACTGAGAATTGTATTTAAATTGCACAAAATCTGAGAGAAGCCTTCTATAACTGCCTACTCCAAACTTTTTAGCTGGCTGTTGGCTCTCAGCTGTAGCTCTAAATCCACTCTTATCTTCCATGAAATTCTCACAGTTCAGTTAATCCAAAAATACAAACATTTACTCATTTATGAGCTTCAGAATCAAACAAGTTTCCAAATGTAATCTCTGAATATGACAGAGGAAACAGCATGTCTAGAAATGACTGATCAAAGCAACAGCAAGAGCTCAGCCTGTCCTTGGATTCACATTGAAATGCTTGGCTTGCCTTTAAACAAGGTACACGTGTAAGATGTGAGGTGCAGGGCTTGCAGTTCCCATCTAACTCATCCCCAGTTTGATTTGTGCAAAAGTGTTTATTTATTATTTAAAAATGATTACTTATTTTCAAAGCCTTCCCAGCTAAAATGAGAACAGAAATGTTGTCATCAGCACAGACTAAGGTAAAGTTTTGCTGGAAATAAAGAAAATATCACCTTCTATTGGTGAATGGAAAGTCAAGTCACAGCTGAATTGTAATTATTCCAAAAATGTGCAGCGATTTCATGTGGCAAAGTTCAAAGGAAGTGGTGATGTACTTGGGAAATGGCAGAGATGTCCTTAGAAAGGCAAACATGCAAGTATTTTCATGTAAATAAATGTACTGCATGACTAGACCTGCTAATCAGAAAAATAATGACTGGGTGTCATAATGAGACATGGCTGCCCTGAGCTGGTTGATCACTCAAGGTTTATTTTTAAGTGTTACACCAGCAAAACCACTAACAACAGCAAAGCAGCTCAACCTTTACTGGGACATTTTCAAAATTAAAAGAATGTCTTAGAGAAAAACAGCAAAAGGCAGCACCACCCAAAGGCACCATGACCACAGGTTGCCATGAGACTCATCTCCATGCAGGGAGCACATGTACACAAAACAAATAAATGAGAAAAGAAAGGCAGCCAAAGTGAGCTATTTGTACTTGTGCTATTTTAACTACTGCCATTTTTGAAGAGGCCAGAGTTTTGTCAATAGGGCTTTGTCATACCATGACATAAATATTACTTCACTGTGAGCTGAGCTATTTCCTTTGGCTTACACTGGACACAACTTTCCATATTCTTGGAGTAGAAATCTAATTCTCCTACAAAAATACAGTTATTATAATATAAAAAATAATTCTATGGGACTGAGCATTGTATCTGACCTTGTGCAATGTGCTCAATTAGGATGAATTGCCAAAAGTCATTCTCTGAGAGAAACCCATATACACTCCTTCATGCTTACCTCAGAATAGCCCAGTGTTCTTCAACATGCAACATGATTTTTAATTGAGAGAAGCACATAAAAACATCTTTATACCTTATAGACTCACTGCAGAGAATATAAATAAAGAGTCACGGTAGGATTCAGATTAATTCCTTTTTTAAAAAATGTCATATTCAGGGTAGAGAAAATTAACTGCACTTTTTTTTTTTTTTTCCTGAAGGTTCATATCTGAATTAAAAGTGGCAAAGAGAGAAGCTGATAAAGGAAACAGCAAGGACACATCGAATGTGGTCTGAACAACACAGAGAAGGAGCAAAGCCCAGAGAGACCTTCTAAGATTGTTCAGCAAAATAGAATTTGAAGTAGGGGCAAGAACTGCTGCATTCAGGGAACCAGAACTTCATAGATGTCCTAGAAACAAATAGTGCACCAAAATGAGAAAGGCCTCACAGGAGAAATGAAATGCAGAACCTTGAACTTGCAGTTCTACTCCTGTGACCAAACAGGACAAGACTTCTGGCACCTGACCAGCCCTAAAAACCCCAAACCACAGCAGCTTTTATGGTGAGATACCCTGAAAACTCTTCACATTCAAATCTCTTGTAGAAAAGGAGTCAAATCACCCCCCACTGACAGAAACTGAGGCAACAGTTTCTACAGAATATTTCTGACTGACTGACATCCAACAGACCTTTCCAGAACAGCTTAATGCTCCTTTCATGATGTCTCACCTCTGGATAAATAAAAGCCCATGGAATCAGCACACCAGTTAGATTGAAAACCCCCCCTACAAAATTAATACAATGTTGATGAATGTTAAATTAAAAAAAAATATTTTAAAATCATAAATTTATAAATAACAACAAGCAAAAAAACCCAGTATTTTTTATGCTTTTTCATCTTACATTAAAACATGTGAATTACAGACATGGCAGTGTTTTCCCACATGCTCTTTTATATTCTCCAAGGTGCTAGAGAAAATTAAGACCCTACTGAAAAAAAAATTAAATCCCTGCAAGCTCCAGCTTTTATTTATGCTGGAAATATTTTATATAACTATGTATATGTATTATACATATATACATTAAAATATATGAAAGGAAAAGGGTATTTTTCAAAATCTGAACTGTATTTCATTCTGAAATGTGCACAGTTACCATAATTTTGGGAACTTAGGAAAATCCAATTTATATAAGCAGATTTGGAATCATTTTCTGCAATTGCCTCCCCTGAAGGTTTTTTTGATGTCTGTCTCTTTTGCTGGAAGCACTGCCAATGACTTTTTCTGAAAATATTTGAAAGGAGCAATATTATCAAATGCATAAGAGGTAGAAACATATTATTTTAAATAAAATAAGACTTATTACCGCAAAATGAAGAGATAGGCTAAGCATCTTCTTCAAGATCAGCACCAAGGCAACTTTTGAATGGCTGTAGTTGCTGCTTTTCAAATTATATGTTCTTTTGAAACTAGAAAATAAAACTCTAAATACTTGGGCACTTGTCATGTGCAACACATGCCTGAGGCTGAGCTTCCAGTTTCAGATATTTTAGTTTTTAATGTATTAAATCTTTCCAAGGACTACCACCTCTTACACAGCTAGACAAAGCTAACACGTTGAATCAGAAAGAAGCAAGGTTTTTCTTCTACACTTCTCTTGTTTATCCTTTGCTATCCCAAATCCCCTCTATTTTTGGGTATGGGTCCCCATCAAGAAGGCAGCAATAAATTCTCTTCCCTTTCAGAACCACAGTTACCAAGTAAAAAGATTTTTCAGAATCTGGGTATTTGTATTCTAAAATGACAAAAATTACTTATTTGTATTCTTATTTGCCGTATAAAACTAAGGTCACTTTGAAACAAATAATAGCCTTTGCAAGTAATACCACTGGAAAATGCCACATCATAAGCATGATGGATTAGTTTGTTTAAAAGATGATAACTGAGAATTACTGCCAGTCTGGTAGTTCTTTATCTAGCAATAGTTCATTTCTTTCATCAGCAATTATAACAGAAATTGGAAAATCATGGAACATTTCTGTATTCCTGTGTACAGCTCATGAATCTCTATTTATCAAGCTTATATTTTGTGCTTAGATAGTTTTAATATTTCATAAAATTTGTGATGCCAGTAAAATAGCCATTTTTTCATTAAGAAAAAGAAAATAATATTTATATGTCTTTGTTTTCCTAAAGAACAGCTTTTCATCATAGAATATCACTAATATCAATTTTAAAAATCAGCAGACAGCTTATCAATTCTCTCACTGAATTTCATTCAATATCAGTAATTCTCAACTAAATCTCAATTAAACCCAATTTCTTCATATTAATTTAATTACTTCTGATCTCTATCAATAGCCTTTGTTAATTTCAATTACTTTCAATAAACCTTCAATTCATTTCCATACATTTGTTTTCCCTTAACTCATCTGATGGCTTTAAAACCAGTCAATACAATGTCTGACAGGTTCTTTTTGAAACATCATATATATATGTATAACAACTGATAGAAAAAGTAATAAAAAATGTGTATATTTTGGGAGAAATTAATGAATTAGAAGGTTTATATAAATTTGATAGCTTCCAATTGCCTATGGAATTAATTGTGAATACTCTGATAAAGCAGTGAAAGCTCTTGTCTTTTCCACCACATTAGAACCATGTGGGCATTGATGGTTTTTCAGAGTTATCCAGATATTTTCCATGTTATCCTCTCCTGATTTGAAAGTCTCCTCAAGACACCTCAAACATTGTATTTAGGGATCCACCTACAGAAAAAACTCCCAAATGCCAGATTGTAGAATTCAAAGCAGGTGTGCACGCTCTGGGTCCAGGGAAACTGCTCTGGCTTCACCTGAATGAGGCTCTGATCACTTGGAATTTGGAGGGTTTTTTTTCATTTGCTTTTCCAAACTCAGTTTAATCTTTGTTCCTTCATTAGCTAGAACTTATCTCCGAAGCAGAAGAAAGAATTAAAAAACACTGGTGGTTTTTAATTGATTAATTTAATTTAACCAGTGATGCTGTTGAGTCAGGGATGGAATGAATGACTCCAGTCATCAGAAGGTGAAATAGAATTCCTTTGTTAGGAAAAAGTCAGACTTTTATAGTCTGACTCACTAAGCTGATACCTGATTGGTCTCAGAGTGAAAACCTCTCACACCATTGGTGAC
This sequence comes from Camarhynchus parvulus, assembly GCF_901933205.1. Classification (NCBI taxonomy): domain Eukaryota; kingdom Metazoa; phylum Chordata; class Aves; order Passeriformes; family Thraupidae; genus Camarhynchus; species Camarhynchus parvulus. Next base: position 16,779,499 of record NC_044581.1, on the reverse strand, counting down.
CTATGAATAGCACACTCTGGAGAGCCATATCTATAAACAATGGTTACAGAAAGAGAGATAATAATTGTGTGAATTCTTTCCTCTACGTTTCCCACAGCTTCTACACAGCTTCCCAGGATTTTCCTGGGAGAACCATGTCACTGTTCAGAGAATATGTAATTATTACCCACCGGCTCAGCCCCTTCAAAACCACACTCACAGCCAGGGCAGCTCTGTGGATGGGTGGTTCTGATCCTTCTCTTCTTCCTCTCTATCAACCAGGCGAGGCCAAGGCTTTTTAGGAGTGCGAGTTACACTGTGCTTCCTCTCAGCTCCAGGAGCTGTGAAATCCCTGAGCTGCTCCAGCCAGGATCATCACCAAACACCAGCTAGACAAGAGGTTTTGCTGCTTGGTTTTGCTCCCACCTCACATTCCCAGTGAAGCACATTGCCACTGGATGAGCCAGGCTGCAATTCAGGTGAGAACCTCAATATTCCCATCTCCTTAGGGTACACTCCCAAAGTTCACCAGGCAGCGACTCTTACCACTGAATTTTGCAGAATCCTGTGAAAACAGCCCTAATCTGCCAAAAAAAATATATATATTGTTTCTTAGTAAATGCTGCAGAAAGTCCTGCTGAAGGTGGTTTATCCACTTTGAGTCACTGAGGAAAATATGTACATGCAACCCTAAAACCCAGGGTAAGTCAACACTTCTTTCAGGAAATACACTTTGAGCCCCTATTTTCCTGTGCTTGTGTCAAGTCCTTCTCTCAGTCTAAGTATTTCCTTCAGTTGTCTGAAAAAGCCTTTCAGACTTACAGAAATCTATCAAATGCTCATAAAGCCGTACATTCCTATAATAGAGCAATGACAGAAAAATAAATACACTGAGCTTTTCTAGGAAAAGGTGTTAATTTTCAAAGAGAATGTGTGTGTTTTAAGGCCATTCCTGAAATAATCCCCCTGGTTTCCCCTCATTAAAGAGCATTCCATAAGCACTCTCTCTGGCCAGAGTTGCTGATAATTAGACCATGAGGGATTCTCTCCAGCCTGGCTTGATGAGGACCTCAGTGCCCTCAGGCCAAACTCCTTCCTCTTGAATGGAGGAAAGTGAAACAAAGCTTGGCAGGTTTGGTTTCTTTAAGCAGTTTTTAAAGCTTCTTTTGTTCAATATGAGAATTGGGTTTGTTTTCTTTCAATCTCTCAAGGGTTTAATATAGAGTGGTACCCTGACTAAGTATTGTGAACGAGGAAAAAAAAAAGTATTCAATGGAGTACTTTATGTTCTTCATTCTACAGATTTTCTTCAGTTAAACTAAATAAAAATGGGGTAAAAAGGAAAAGAAACACCAAAAAAAGAAACTAACAAAAAAAAATATCTGGACAGAAAACATTCCCCAGACATTTGGAATGTTTTTTGTGTAGTATTCAGGTCTTTCCTCTACTAAAGTTCTTACTAGGACTTTCCCAAAGCAATATTTTTCAGTTGAATTTATTAAATACTTACAGCCAAGCCAGAAGTATGAAGGGGAAAAAAATTAAAAACAGATTACTGAAACATTAGCATGTTGCCACTCACCCTCTCTGCTGTATGATGATCTTCTGAAGTAGGCACTAGTAAATCATCTTCTGTAATCTATAGTTTATAAATTGTCACAAACATATTTTTCTCTTTTAAACTGCCACTGAGAAACAGAGAAGGTCTGTATGACCTAGATGTTTGAAAATCCCACAGAATAATCACTCTTCTAGGGAAGAAAGTTCTTGAATGCTGAGGTGTGGTGTGTTCACAGGGGTTTTAGGATGAGGGAAGAGACGAGGATCTGACTCCATGTTTCAAATGGCTTGATTTATTATTTTATGATATACACTACATTAAAACTATACTAAAAGAATAGGAGAAAGGATTTCATCAGAAGGCTAGCTAAGAATAGAAAAGGAATGATAACAAACTCTTGTAGCTCGGACTCTCTGTCCGAGCCCGCTCACTGTGATTGGCCATTAATTAGAAACAACCACATGAGACCAATCACAGATGCACCTGTTGCATTCCACAGCAGCAGATAATCATTGCTTACATTTTCTTCCTGAGGCCTCTCAGCTTCTCAGGAGAAAAAATCCTAACAAAAGGATTTTTCATAAAAGATGTCTGTGACACTGAGGAAGTGCTATAAAATTTAAAATTTAAAATTTAAAATAAAAGGAAAAAACTCCTCAAGTAGTAACGACTTAATGCACTACAATTTAAAATCTAAAATTCCTTTAAATACACAACACGTGTAAGATAATAAAAAATATAAATAGAAGTACCAAACCAGTGAGGATGGAAAATCCCTCCCAGCCCATGGAGTCCCAGCTGTGCCCAATGCCCACCTTGTCCCCAGCCCAGAGCCCTGAGTGCCACCTCCAGCCCTTCCTGGGACACCTCCAGGCATGGGCACTCCAGAGCTCCCTGGGCAGCCCCTGCCAAGGCCTGAGCAGCCTTTCCATGGGGAAATTCCTGCTGTGCCCACCCTGAGCCCAGCCTGAGGCCGTTCCCTCTGCTCCTGTCCCTGTTCCTGGGAGCAGAGCCCGACCCCCCGGCTGTCCCCGCCTGGCAGGGACTTGTGCAGAGCCACAAGGGCCCCCCTGAGCCTCCTTTTCTCCAGGCTGAGCCCCTTCCCAGCTCCCTCAGCCCCTCCTCCTATGACTTTCAAAATGAATAAATTTCCCCCCTTCCCTACCAGATACAGGCACTAAATAGGGTTCAGTTTAAATGAGATGCAACTTCAAAATGGAACATTTTTGATAAAATTAGCATCTCTCTCAAGCTATTTGGCTCAGAAATCACATATGCCAAAGATATAAAAAAAGTATACTTACACTGCCTGTAACAGCCATGCACTGTTTTCTTCCTCTAAAAGGCACTAGGCTTAACAGAGGAATTCAAATTCCAGTCTCTATTCTCTTCTCCCTTTTCTTCCTTGTCCAAACCTCCTAATGATAACACAGCAATTCCTTGTTCTATCCCCACTGCAATGTACTTCAGATTTTGTCAGCATTTTCCACTTAAACTTGGCATTATTCTTTCCTGTCCTACTTTGAGGTTTCTAAGTAGTTTGAAAGTGTCTTCCCAATAGAAATATCTTTGTGTAAGTATGTCCATTTCTGAATGGTTATGATCAAGGAGATGATGTTGCAGGCAACTAGCAGAGCACATCTTGTAATTAAAACCAATTCTTTTAGGGCTGGTGCATCATTCTTCCAAACTCAATACCTTGGCACTTCTATGTCCTCTTCATAAATTCAAATATAGCTTAATCCCAGCACCATCACAGTATTTGTTGTACAGTGTGTGTGAGAAAGCATTTTGAACTTCTTGCAGTGTTTTTTAAACTGCTGTAATTTTTCCAAATGAGGTTATCTCTACAATAAGCAGAACACACTTGAATGTTGAGGACACGGTCTATTTAAAGAAAATTGTTTTTCTGCTAATCATGTATCATTCTACCTTCTCAGAGTAACTCTGGTCTCTTCAGAATACTTGTCAAGGCACACAAAAAGCTCCAAGTTTACACACTCCAGGAATTGTCAGGACAGGGGCTTAAAACACAAGCATGATACCCCCAGAAGTCATCTTTGTGCCTGATAGCTGAACAGTTCAAATATTTTCCATTACCAGAAAAAAAATGAATTTATATTGATCTTCATCCTCTCTAGAGCATCCTTTGGAAAAATGATATATATGTATAGATGAGGCACTGCTCACTTCAGTACCATAACGATTGGCTCCAAGTGAAAAATGAGGACAGCAGCTCATTATAGAGCACACATGGGGCAGTGCCTTTGTTTCCTTGGCTTTTTTTTTTTTTTTTTTTTTTTGCTGGAGTAAATGTTCTTATTTAAAACTTCCTCACCAAAAGCACCTGTGTTTACATTACAGCATAAGTAGGCTTTGGCCTGCAACAAAAAAACCCAAAAAACCCAATCAAAAAACTAAAAAACCCAGCCACCAACCCAAAAAGCAGGAGAGAAAAAGGGAGGTTTGAGAACAGTGCACAGCCCTTACTCCTCTTGTTATAAATGGATAAATCACTAGCCATTTTTATGGAACATAATCTATTATAATTTCTTATTTCTCTACAATCATTGTATTTTGCTTTATAACATTGCTTTATAAACATGGATGAAAAAAAGCTAAATTATCTCAATAAGGCAATCAGATGGGGTTTTGCAATTAAAAACAACAACAAAACAAACACAAGCAACAATCCACATTCAAGATCAAGGAAAAAAGCCCAGTAGTTTCTCATTGATCAGAAGAGTTTGGGGTTGAAGGGACCTTTAGGATCATCTTGTTCCACCCCTGCCATGGGCTTCCACTAGCCCAGGGTGCTCCAGGTGGAAGTGTCCAAGGCCAGGCTGGACAGGGAAGGTGTCACAAAGCTGGAACTGGATGGTGACAAAGCTCCCTGCCTACCCAAGGCACTGTGAAAATTGAGAGGCTGAGCACAACTTCCTCATCTGATGGGAAAGTGGAAGAAATTAAGATTAAAGCCCAATAATTAATCCTCTTTATGAAAGAAAGAAGTCTTGTGGAGAAATTCAAGAGGTACAAAACAGTAGGAAAACCAGCTCCAGAATTTTTTTTTTGTGAGCCACAAGACCCCGATTTCTTTTTCAAAATTCTCTGCATCCAGGTGGAGACAGCACCACAAATCATCTCTTATGGAAAGTGTTATATTTCTGTATTCCAGCCCAAAAACTGCAAGAGGAGCAACAAAACCAGGTGATGTTAAATTACTCCATAGTGACTCTTCTCTAAAGAATTTGCAGAAGGCAGATTCACCAAGAAAATATGGAGTAGGGGAAAATCTAACCACTTCTGACCAATTATCCATACACCAGGATATACCCTGAAGCTTTCTGTGCTGCCTTCACTTCCACAACTAAGGACAGGAGTTTTGATTGGTCTGAATAAAGGAGACAATAGAGATTTCCTATCAATATTTTCCCTTCTGGGCTTTTTTAGGAACAAACACTTACTTTACTACAGCTAAGTCCTCTGTTTTGCATCCAGTAAAAGGTTCTCTACTCTGGATGAGCAAAGGAAGCTGATTAAATGAAAGGATTCCTGTTTGCTTTGTGCAGCAACACAGTTTCTCAGGTTTGTAGATAACCAGAAAATTCCTCAGAGGTCCAATCCTGCAGACACAGCATCACCAACTTCAGAAGCAGCTGAACACTTAGAGACATCACAGTTACTGTCTGAAGTTTGGTGCTCTCATCCTTGCTAAACCTGATAAACTCATTTTTATTTCATGCCAGCAGTTCCCAGCGGTGAGAGCAGACCCCAAGCAGGCAGCACTGCACTCCCACTGTGCAGCAGCCCCAGGAGGCTCAGAAACAAGTGGAGGAATTCATGAGGAGCCTCTGAGGGTGAAGAAGGTGAAAGAAGTGCTGTGCAGAGAGGTCTTGGACTAAAAGCTACCAAGTGTAGCTGTGCAATCAGTCAAAGGTGGGATTTGCATTGCAGAGTTTGGTTCCTTCCCAATCACCAGCTCCAAAGTGGGGCTCTGATCATCTCCCTGCAGTTCCCCAATCAGTGCAGTGAGGAACTGCATGATGTGACAAAATATGATGTGACAGGGAAATTTTAAAGGAGAACCCGCTAATTTGAACCAGTAATTGCTACAATTCACACAGCCCTGTGAGTTATATACTGAATTTTCCAAGCTGGATTTGTGGCATATTTTTAACTGGATTAAATGTCAACTTCAATGGAGCAATTAGCATTTAAAAAAAAATATTTCTCATCAATAGAGTACTATTTATCACCTGGCAGGTAATAATTTCTTATTCCTACCTTTAGTACTGTGGAATATTTCCTCTCAAATAATATATTCAATCAAAAGAACACAACATTTTATGCTAATGTAATCTTTGTACAGCTTTAGCAAAAATCTCGAGTGCTGATAATTACAAAGTCTGTGATGGGATTCCAGAAAACTGGCATTTTATTTATTTATATTTAGGGGGACAAAAATTCAGCACATTCTTGAACAATGTTCAGTAGCACAAACTGTTATCTTTGCATGCCTTGTATTTCTAGCTGAGATATTGGAAATAGCTCTGGAAAAGAGCAGACAACACAGTGCAAAGCTTCTGGAGAACTGTGCCATCTACATACAAACACCACATATTCCTTTGGAAAGGTGACACAAACATTTCCATCTGTCAGTTTTTAAATTTAAAAAGGAAAAAAAATTGGGCCAGGTTCTATATAAAGCAGCACTCTGGTACCATATAGCAATATTCTAGGATGACAAAAGTAACTCTGTGAAAATTAATATAAATTTTTGGATGGTCTGCTAGGCACCACCACAATGCTTCCATAACTGGAGGTTTTGAGTGGAGGCATCATCTTCAGAATGAACACAGGAAAAGTAATTATTGGAAGATGAATGTATGCATTTAACAGATTATCTATTAGAATCCCAGAATGGTTTGGGGTGGGAGGGATATTAAAGTTCGTCCCATTCCACCCCTGCCATGGCAGGGCCACCTCCCACTGTCCCAGGTGCTCCCAGCCCCAGTGTCCAGCCTGGCCTTGGGCACTGCCAGGGATCCAGAGGCAGCCCCAGCTGCTCTGGGCACCCTGTGCCAGGGCCTGCCCACCCTGCCAGGGAACAATTCCTCATTCCCAGGATCCCACCCAGCCCTGCCCCCTGGCACTGGGAGCCATTCCCCTAATTGTGATTGTGGACATTTACATTTCAATGCTTGGACTTAGCACCAAGTCTTGCTCCAGGTTTCCAGTGTCAGGTTAATATAGAAGGGAAACTGCCCATTTCTCCTTGTTTATTTACTGCTTCAGATGTTTTTCCTACACCTAAATGGTTTTGTTCCTAAAAATTTCATAAGGGATTCATCCAAGGCTCAAGCTCCTGCGCAGCTTAACTAGTTTTATTGCCAGTACCAGCCAACTGAGAATAGCAAAAAGATTGAAATTCTTTGGTTTTGAGTGTGTAATTGGCTTGGACCATTTTTAAAGCTAACAAAATATTGGAAATCCTCAACGCTACTGCACAGTCTCAGCTCTATTTTGCAGAAAACTGCTCAATATTTTTCCTTACTTTGGGTGATGTACAAATGTGTTAAAAAGTTCCATGCGGTACATGACCATTTCTAACCTCTCACTTCTTCAGCCTTCCCACAGCCAATGCCCATACTGGTTATTTTGATATTAATTACACATATTTCAGGCAGGATTAAGCAGCACATAAATAAATAAATAAATAAATAAAATCAGAGGAACCAGAAGGAAGAGGTTTCTTAAGCTCTTTTAGCTGCTTAGAAGTAAATCATAAAATGTCAAGCTAGAAAAATTGGCTCAGATAAGTATGTTTTTTTCCTGAATTAGTTCCCTAAGCTTTTATCCTTGCTGAACACTTTCAAGTCAATCCTAAATGCTGTGCTTACCTTAATATTAAACAGTTGTGCTACAACACTTGCAAAATATGGGATGTATGAGCTGTTCTCAAAGTGAAAGAGTTTGTCTCTCTCTGTTTAAATAAGGAAAATATCGAATTTGTTTGGCACCAGAAGGAACAGCAAAGCCATTAGGATTATTTTTAGGTATTTCTCTTCCATTTAGCTGAGGGCTTCTGCTGGTGTTATCTTCCATTATATTCATTATACACTGCAAAACTTGATATCTTAAATCTTGCAGCTATTTAATTATTTCATATATTCAAGTTTTAACAATAATATAGTTATGTCTGTTAGCAATTACACTGTCATAATTATATCATCATATTTTCAAGTGTTCAAGGCTTTAAAAATTTTAAACAAGCTGTCATTTCAGATTCCACAGGGCTTTCATTCTTCTTCTGTGACCTATGAGAAATCCTGTTAATACTTAGTCGTACACTATATATGGAAAGAGAGTACATAATTTAGATAATGTATCCTTAATTCTGGATCCAATGCCCAGAATGTATGAAAGGAAGTGTTTTAAGGAAATATTAAAAACATAAAGTTAAGTAAAATTGAAATTCTAAGCCTGAAAATAACTTTTACAAACCTTTTTTCAGCATGGTAATGAAAGAATGTAGAATAAAAAATATGTTAATGTACATATATATTTTTAGATGGCTGCAATATCCATGATATAAACAAGACAAAAACTCCACAAATTTTGTATTTAGCTAGGATTTTGGCTACACACCACAAATTTAAAAGTTCCCTTTGTTCCCCTCCCAGACATCAACATCTTAGAATCCCCTCCCATCCCTGAATTAAACTATGCTCTTGTTCCCAAACCTGCAAGATTTCCCACTGTGGTAGATCATTCAGGTCATGCAGAATGTTGTCAGGGAGCCCTTGATTGTGGCCTTAGTAGATAAGACATGATTCTACCAGCACTGAGAGATGTTCTTTCCTCTCAGGAAATGGCCACCAAGGATGACAGCTGCTACCTGCATATCAAGAAGACAAATTTGCATTTGAAGCCCTTTCTCCATTCCCCAGCATCCCCAACGCTGAGGAGCACTTCTTGCAGTGTGAGCAGCCCAGCAGGAGCAGGGGTTTGTAGGGATATTCTCTTCCCAGCAGGAACAGGGGTGTGCAGGGATGGTCATCCCTCCTGCAGGAACAGGGGTGTGGCATTCACATTTTCAGAAAAATCCGTTCACCCAGGATTTTTCTTCTGGGGAGCTGAGAAGCCTCAGAGAAAGGGAAACAATTCTTATCTCATTTGCTTCTCCTGTGTTGTGCTCATGTGGAATGTGTTTGGAGGTTGTTTACCCACAGGAGATTGTTCCATTGGATTCTGCTGGGAGTTGTTTTCACTCTTTGGCCAATCAGGGCCAAGCTGTGTCAGGACTCTGGAGAGAGTCACGAGTTTTCATTATTATCTTTTTAGCCTTCTGTAAATATCCTTTCTGTATTCTTTAGTATAGTTTAGTATATTATTCTTTAATATAATATAGTCTCATAAAATAATAAATTAGCCTTCTGAGAACATGGAGTCAGATTCATCATTCCTCCCTGCCACGGGGCACCCCACAAATACAATACAGGGGTGTGAAGGGATGTTCATCCCAGCAGGAACAGAGGTTTGCAGGGATGTTCCCTTCCAGCAGCAGCATAGCTTGGCAGGGATGTGCCCCTGCCTGCAAGGACTGTGGGTGCAGCACTGAGGTCAGGATGGAGCTCCTTCCCTCAAACATCTGCCTCATCTCCTCCTGCTGTGGAAGCTGAGGGGACCATTTTGTCAGGCAAATCTATCTGGGCAGAAGTGTCTTCGAGAGGAAATACCTGTAAAAAAACTGACTTCTGTGTGTGCCTTGAAACCCAATAAAAGTGATTCTTTTGTGTGCATTTTATACACAAAATTAACCAGAAACTAACTACAAACTAACTAACCTTCATCAAACTAAGCACAAACTTTCATCAGTAGCATTTAAAAAAAGACTAATATTTAAAAAAGACTAATATTTAAAAAAAAAGACTAATATTACAAACTACAAGGATTAATATTAAAGTCCACTCCTGTGCATGCATAGAGAGTGAAGGGATGGGCATCATCTTAAGCTGTGCTAGGGCAGGTTCAGGGTGGGCACAGCAGGAATTTCCCCATGGAAAGGCTGCTCAGGCCTTGGCAGGGGCTGCCCAGGGAGCTCTGGAGTGCCCATGCCTGGAGGTGTCCCAGGAAGGGCTGGAGGTGGCACTCAGGGCTCTGGGCTGGGGACGTCGGGCACAGCTGGGACTCCATCCATGGTCCCAGAAGTGTTTTCCAACCTCACAGATTCTGGGATTCTATAAATAGATTTGCAGTGCAAGTCAAATCTAACTTAGCATGAGTTATAATTCATCCACCCTTAAATGGAACAGCAGGTCAGAAAAATAATGTGCATTTCCTTTGAGGTTAAAGATGTCCTAGGGAAAAATAACGTGACAGAGTCATAAAACAAAACAAGGGCAAGGAAAATTTGTACTACACAAAGCAGAGTGTTTTCAATCCATCTTGATTGATGGTTCAAAACAAGGGATTGAAAGCAAAAGATATTAAATTTCAGCACACAACAATGGTCAAATGTCTTTTCCACAGGGCATATTCAGACTTGCAAATAAACACAAATAGTCATTAAAAGTTTGTATTTAACATACTGCACTTAATAACGTAGAACTGAAAAAAATCCCTGAATACAAAAAGCAATTAAATGTAAAGAAAATACGAAATTGCTGTAGTCCTTTTCAATAATATATGATTTTTTGGTATGATTTTGTGAGACAGTTTCAGCCGGATTCCCTTTGTGACTCTCAGAACTATTAATATGATGTGTTGTTTTTGAAAGCATCTGGTAAATGTGCCAGCATGCAAATTAAATACACTACAGACTATGGCAATAACATATTGATTCTCCTTTTCTGACAATAAATTTTATCTTAAAAATAAGTACATGCCCATGGACACATATTAATGTAAATAATCCATGAAGGAATACAGAGGCTGATCTTTGCCAACAAGCAATCACAAGGTGCTTGTATAATCTCCATGGAGGTCAAGGGGTTTTTCAGGACTTCAGTAATTTTAAACCAGTCTCTGGAAAAATACATCAAACAAGCAGGTCCCTTTAAACAAAATATTTTGCCTTCTAACCGTAAAAAGCACAAAAATATGAAATCTTTGATTAGAGAGTAATTATTTTTTTAAGGACTGAAAGTAATCCCCGTAGCTGCTTTTTAACAGCACCATAGGCATGACTGATAATGCTTTTGGAAACAGAAAGAACGTGACAGACATTTGGGATAAAATGTTACTCCAGTGTTTATTTTTTGTTCCACAAACTTATGTTCTTCTAGAAAATATCTTTTCTATCAGCTATAAGGAAGAATCAGTCTACTCTAAGTACTGTTTCAAATGCAACTCCAAACTTTCTGTAATCATTTTCTGAATTGGTACAATTTTATGATGGAAATATCCTGAAGCTCTTAAAAAAAATAAAATTGAAAACGTGATTTTCTATTTTCAGTGCACATGAATAATCTCCCAATGGAAGAGTTGGCTAAATAAAGAGAAAAATAATATAACCTTTCCACTGTTCCCACTGAAGCAGCCTATTCAGTGATCAAACATAACTTAGTTACATGCTGCAGAAACTTAACAACTTGTAAGTAATGAAGAATCCATATTTCCCAGTTACCAACAGTTAAGGAACATCTGCCACCTAAATATCTTGATATAAGGGGAAAAAAATAATTTTCTTTGATATTCCAATAAAATCAGATGGTGTGTGGTAATGAGGCAGAAATATTCGTGGCGGCACCCAAGGAGCCCAACCATAGGCTGAGGAAGACTAAAAGAGAAAATTTAAAGAAAAAAAAAGGATTATTCCTTAAAATTATGAAGATTAAAAAGATCAGTTTAAAAATACAAGCATATTTTGGCACAGGCATGTTAAAAACTTGACTTTCAGTAGCACCACATTAACAGCAGCACTGTAATCCCACTAATAAAACCAGTCCATCCATAGGTGTAACAACAAAAGGAGACATTTGAGTAAGAAATTGCTCCAATTTTTCCAAGCATTTACAAAGACTTTTTCCTGTAAAAATGCTAAAGAAAGAAATCTGAATACCATATTCCAGAAAACATGAATATTGCAACTATTTCTGAATGTAATAGATCCAGTCACTGCTTTCTTTATAATCTTGCCCAGTTCCCAAAAAGTGGTTTCTCAACCCTCCAATAGCAAAAGCTGATTTTTTTTAAAAATTTGAAATAAAAATCTTTAAATTTTTAGTAGAACTATCACAAGAGGACTAATTACAAATAAAAAATAAAATATCAAAAGATACTTAAACTCTTCTACATTCTTTACATTGAGGAGAAAGAACACAATAAAAATTATCTATGTGAATTTAAATTGGAAACGAAATGTTTCATGTCCCAAACACACATGGAAACACAAAGAATAGAACTGGAAATGAGACCACTGATGAAAATTTCACTGAAAATTTGCATACAAATACATGTCCTTCCAATATACCTATGACTTTAGTAGATTGTATTATTGTAATTTTTAACTTGAAAATTCTTGACAAATCTGTTTATTTAATCCAAATTTTAACTAAATCTGTGATAGTAGGGAATGCAGAGAGATATACCAACTCTTGCTTTCATTTCCTAATTCCTCACTGAAATCACCCACCACAGCTCAGGCCTGTGCTGTGCACAACCACTGTGCTGTGCCCCCATCCCTGTTCAAGCCACTGGAGATCTTCTGTAGATAATTTATCACTGTATTAATCAAAACCCCCTTGATATTTATTCCTATTCTTCTTCTGCTTTTCACTATTCCTTTCCTTTAAAGGCCCCTAAAATTCAGGGAATCTGCTTAAATTCCTTTTTTCCTTTAGAACACGAGTGAGGAAGAACACTACATTTGGTATTCCTGAATTCTCAATGTGTAATGGAAAGAATTTAAAAATTCTACTGAAAAGACTCCAAAAATGCCTCTACACATATTTTCATTTTGCATATCAATCCATAATGTCATTCTAACCATAATTTGAATTTTTTTCCAGCTTCTTTTTCAAGCTATAGAAATAAACCAGAAGCTTTGCTTTTCAAGCACAACTGAGCCAATTAAGAGATCCAAATTACTGGATAATTGATCTCATTTTGACCTTTGAGAACTAATTTAGGGAGCAAAATGGCAGATCATTAACAGCTCAAGAAAATAAATTCTGTCTGAAAGTCATATTAATCCTTGGTGCAAAATAAGTATTTAAATGTCCATGCAGTTTACTTGTCACCTTTGTGCACTTTTCATCTTTTGTACATTAAAAAAAAAATCTACAGTCTATTATTTGTATTGATACATATTTTGAGTTTATTCTCTATGGTGTTCAGGGGCATCCATCATAACAGAGAAAACTTAATAGACATACAGGATGGCTCGGGTAGGGAGGGGCATTAAGGTTAATCTCATTGCACCTCCTTCCATGACAAGCTTCTAATATGTTCTTCTTTCAAGTTAGAATACAAATTTAAGTAAAAATTTTGACATAATTATTTTCTAGTGAACTTCCTGAATGTGTGTTGCTAAGGGAATGAAGAACATGTTGAAACTCTGTATGGAAGGAGCTGGATTCGAGAGGTGGGATTATCAGATTTGAAGCAATCACTGAATGGTTTGGACTGGGGAGGACCTTTAAACCCACCCAGTGCCACCCCTGCCGTGGCAGGGACACCTTCCACTGTCCCAGGCTGCTCCAACCCCAATGTCCAACCTGGCCTTGGGCACTGCCAGGGATCCAGGTGTAGCCATATTTCTCTTCACAGAGAAAAGCAAGGCACAATTCTTCCCAAGAATATTTCTGCGATTCACATTCTCTGAACCTCAAAGAAAGAAAACACAATTCTTATCATTTGCTGTGCCTGTGTTTGTGCCAAAGCAGAATGCAATATGGAGATTGTTTACCCGGTGATGGTGTTTTGTTTCCTTGGCCTATCAGGGCCAGGTGTGTGTGTGTCGGACTGTTGGGGGACAGTCATGAGATTCTGTGCAGGGTGTAAAGTTGTGTGCAGAGTGAGAGCTTGGCAGGTCCAGTTTTAGATGTATAGAAAAATACAGTATAATAAAGTAATTAATTAGCCTTCTGATATCCATGGAGTCAGATGCATCATTCTCTCCCCCCGCTGGGCCCTTCACAGCATTGCTATATCCAGGGGCAGCCCCATCTGCTCTGGGCACCCTGTGCCAGGGCCTGCCCATCCTGCCAGGGAACAATTCCTCATTGCCAAGATCCCACCCAGCCCTGCCCTCTGGCACTGGGAGCCATTCCCTGGCTCCTGTCCCTCCAGCCCTTGGCAATTGTCTCTCTCCATCTTTCCTGCAGATGTGGCATTCACCTTCTCTGAAAAAATCCCTTCACCCAGGATTTTTCTCCTGGGAAGCTGATTGGCCTCAGAGAAAAGGAAAACAATTTTTATCTCATTTGCTTCTCCTGTGTTGTGCTCATGTGGAACGTGTTTGGAGATTGTTTACCCACCGGTGATTGTTCCATTGGATTCTGCTGGGAGTTGTTTTCACTCTTTGGCCAATCAGGGCTGAGCTGTGTCAGGACTCTGGAAAGAGTCACGAGTTTTCATTATTGTCTTTTCAGCATTCTGTAAGTATCCTTTCTGTATTCTTTGGTATAGTATAGTATTCTTTGATATAATGTAGTCTCACTCCCACAGCACCCATTGCCCCTGCAAGGCAGCCACAGCAAACGAAACTGCTGACTTCCCTTCTGGATTTTCCTGCCTTGTCTGAGGGGAAATTCATGGCAGGAAGGTTTCTCTTCAGCTGTGAGCAAAAACATTGTTTTTTCTCTCCTGTACACTGGGCTCAGAAGGGTACAAGAGCAGCAGAAACTAATCGCCGTGGTTGTACATGCAGAGTACAGTGGGTCCCCTCGTTTTTTTCTATCTTGAAGGTAGCTTAATAGTTTGAGAACAGAGTCTTATTAATGTAAATGAAGTTCTAATAGCATATTGCATGAAATTCTTTTTATTAAGCATTTCTTTGGAAAACAGCCTACAAACTGGATTAGTCCATTGCACTGTATTTCCTGTAAGCACCTAACCAAAGTGACTTTTCAAACAGATTGCTGAGTAAACTTTATAGTAGCCAATAAAGATACTTCTGCTGAAAAAAAAAATAGTGTTTCATATGTAGTTAATTTCACACTTATTTGCACTGGAAAATTAAATTTTTACTTATCAACATGCCACAGAAATACTAGGGGAAACTCTGCTCTGATGTTCTACACAGCACTTTTTGCTTTAGGCAAACTATAATACAATTAATTGACAATTAGGAAGCTGACATTATAATCCTGGTAATATTGTCTAATTCTCCAGTGGCACTGTCCACACAGCCAGTCCATTTCATCAAGAAGAACAAAAACACTTGTTTGCAATGCCTAAGAATGAACCTAAATTCCGGGATTATTTTCTAAAATAGTGTCAAGGAACACTAATCATTCATGTACTTTTGGAAATGATGCCTTAGGCCTGTCATTCCAGGGCACTACACTTTAGCTGCAAGGAGAAAGAAAATAGGATTGAGCATCTGTGACTGACACTAGCACCTTACACTGGCTCATTATCTACTTAAAATGAGAAGAAAAAGAGAAACTATTTTCTGGGTGAAACCAAAGAAAAATTAATTGTCTGTCATTTAAAACAAAATGGGCGTGTGGGCTATTTCTAGACAAAGTTTAGGATGTTACCTTCATCAGACTGAAAATCGGCTTTATTTTCAGATAGATTTCAAATCAAGAGGCATTCATAATTTCTTTTTTAGATTTCAAACGTGTTTCAAGTTGTAAATATTACTGAGAGTTGTTTTTCTGTTTCTTGTCCTGAGGCTTTTCTCATATAGCAAGTGTAATACCCAATACATTATAAATTAACTCCTCCTGACAGAACTCAAGGTTTATCATGTAGATCAATTAAGACTTAGGCACAGCAGACAATGATGCAAGTTTGATTTCTTTTCAACAGTCCATCAATAATTTCTTACGCATTTTTCTTCTTAAATATTGAATCAAGCATCAACAATAAATCCTGCTACAAGTTTGCCTCAGCAGCTTAAAGAGGGCATCCATTTGAGTCCCTAAAATACAACATTTACTTCAAATTCCTGGGAAAGTATCAGAAACTACAGAAAAGCTCTGTCCTACAATGCGGTACACTGCTAATGGTTGATCACATGAGGAAAATCACAAGACCTGTCTGTTCAGGGCCAGGGGTTCTCCTCCATCATCTCTGTGTGTCCCTTCCAACCCAAGATATTTCATTTCCATGTTCTGGGATTTATCACAAAGCTGAAAGTTACACCAAATAGAAAATATATTTAGTGATTATATTTAGTGTGTAGTTACTCATATATTCAGTGATCTGCTTCCATTGCACTATTGGATTTGCAGGGAATGTCCCCACAAAGGCAGGAATGATGCATCTGACTCCATGCTCTCAGAAGGATAATTTATTACTTTATTATACTATATTATATTAAAGAAAACTCCACTATACTATATTAAAGAATACAGAAAGGATACTTACAGAAGGCTAAAAAGATAATAATGAAAACTCATGACTCTCTCCAGAGTTCTGACACAGCTTGGCCTTGATTGGCCAAAGAGTGAAAACAACTCCCAGCAGAATCCAATGGAACAATCGCCTGTGGGTAAACAATCTCCAAACACATTCCACATGAGCACAACACAGGAGAAGCAAATGAGATAAGAATTGTTTTCCTTTTGTCTGAGGCCAATCAGCTTCCCAGGAGAAAAATCCTGGGCGAAGAGATTTTTTCAGAGAATGTGAATGCTACATTGCACCCCTGATACAACAGCTGAACTTTCAGGCCTGTTTAATCAGGAGTAAGCCAATTCCATTCCCCTCGCTGGTCTCCTTGATCCCCCGTCCCTGTGAGTTTCTGCCACACCATGGTGAGCAGTCCTGAACAGACCCTTGCAGCTCCAGGTTCCTGGAGGAAATGGTGAGGCTTTGTTTTCTCAGCAATGATCCATTTTCTACATTTGCATTTTTTATATTTTACATTACATTTTTTACATTTGCAGCCGGCCTTCCCTGAGTACCCGTGTGGGATACAGAGACTGCCTTCTTGGAAAAGATCCTGCATTCTCTTAATCCTAGAACACTTGTAAGAAAATGTATATTTGTTTCTGACAATTTACCAGCCCAAGTCTGCTGTTCCTTAAAGTTTTAGGAAAACAAGTTAAAGACTGACTTTCCCCCTATATTCTCTACTTTCAATGAGTAAATATTAAAAAGTAAAATTCAAAAGATTTGTCAAAAGTTCTGCAACATCTTATGAGCAGTGTGCAGTACTCCCTGTAATCAGGCAGTATAAATATTGGCTGACTCACACTCCCTACTGCTTATCTGCAAGTAAAAAGCTTATCTTGTATGTAAGTAAACATTCTCTTACTGTCTTTCATTGATGCCAAATGATAAAATAGAAACCCAGCCTGGAGGAGCCCTCTCAATTTTAAAAGGCTTAGAAGATCTGAAATATCCAGGTGCAAGATGCTCAAGGCAAAGGGGTGCAGCAAACCTGCTTGTTCCCTCACTGAGTAGCACTGAGAAAAGTGTCATAATGGATTGCTTGAGGGATATATTCTGTATATTTCCAGTGGCCTTATTGCTCCCATGCAGTAAACACAGAATTATGAAAGGTTATCAATTTTGAGTAACCACCATGCACATTGTAATCACTTTGTTGCTCAATTCTGCAATGGAACTTCCATTATTTAAATAATTCCAATTGCTTTTATTTCCAGAGTTGCTAGTTGGAATAGATCTTTTACTAAACAGGTTTTCCTTGATTTTTATTGTTTTACATTGAAACAATTCAGAAATTTTTGTTAAAGAAGAATCATTAATTGAAGCTAAATCAGGACTGGCTGGTGATTTCAAGTCTAAGCAGAAGTGCTGCAAGTGAGGTCTAATAGTTTATGACCACAAATAGTGGGAGATCTGTAGGTGGAAGTCAGATTAAATATAAATAATTACTAATATTTACAATGCAAATCAACAGTGCCATGATTGTCATATTTTCAATTATCCTTACACAGTTGGCTGTCATGAATGTAAACACCCATGTCTTACAAGACTTAATTTCTCTTCTCAAAGTGTCAGATGCTACTTTTCTTTTGATATATTTATTTTTCTTTGAGAGATCATGTTTGGGTTTTTTTTTAACTGTGAAAAGTTATTGTCATTCATAATTTCATTAGAACACCATAGAGCCAGAGATTCATTTATCTGTCTCTATCAATCTAATGTTTTTTATATTTTGTTCAGCATGATTAGCCTTTATTTATTTTGTATAAGGGTGGCTTTCTTGCATTTTCCCTCACCTTATTTGATTTTTACCCTTTCTCTGCTTCTCCATCTCTTCATAGGGATAAATCATCAATACTGGATAAATCACCAATACTACACAAATAAAACAGACTTGTTGATGGTAAACATTGAATATATTCTCTCATACTCTTCATGCACAACTGCTCTCACCTTGCTTCTCACTGGAAGGTATCACACACCAACCTAACCTGGTTCTAAAAGCAAAGCTTTTACTGACACTGTCAAAATACTCTGTCCATCTTTCCAGCCTCTCCTGACTGCCATTCCCACATCTGCCAGCAAATCCCCTCACTCCAAATGCTCTCTAGGAGAGCTCCAAGATATCACAATCATAATTTTTTTCTAACAATCAGCTCAGATGGACATTCACCAGTGCATCAGCAGAGAATGGCTCACACTACCTTTGTCCAGAAAGAATGTCAACATTCAATTCAAGTTCTGTTATCTGTTTTTTTCTCTCTCCTCAGTAGATATTGAAAAGGAAGATAAGTGAGGGAAGGAGGAAAATGGGGAAGAAAGCCACAAATGTTATGAATAAGGAACATTTGTGGCCTTCTCTCTTTTTCTCCTCTCCTCTTCTACTATTCTAAGTTGATCTGGAGAAAGAAAACAGACAAGGGACAAGAGTAACCATAATGCAAATATGTTAAAATGCCATGTATTATTCTAAGATACCTGACTGGAGCAGGTGATGCTTTAAGGGTTTAGGGGAAGAAAGCTCCAAAATAACACTAAGAAAATTGCTTAGAAATTCTGATTTTATTGCATAACACCCTTTTCCCCTGAGACAGAAGAGAACCACACACAATCCCAGGATGGGTGAGGCTGGAGGGGCTGCTCTGGTGGCACCTCCCTGCTCCCCCAGGGCCATCCCAGAGCCCAGGGCACAGCAGTGTGTCCGTGTGGCTCTGCAGTATCCCCAGGCAGGAGCCTGCACAGCCTCTGTGCGCCATCTGCTCAGGGCTGGGCACTGCCCAGGGCAGCAGCTCTGGGCATGGGCAGGGGCAGCTCCTGGGCTCAGGCCCTGCCCGTGGCTCTGGGTTCCAGAGCAGAGCTTTTACCTCTCTTCAGAGCTGTTTTTCCAGCTCCCCAGTGCACTGTCCTTCAGGGCTCTCACAGGGCTCCTTTCCTCCTTTCAGCTGTTAAATGTGTGATTCTTGACTCAAAACCTGTAGCTAATTAACTAAGGGCTAATAAGAGCACAATAGGATTGGAGTGCCAAATAACTTTGTTCAAACATACTCATACGGTCCAACAGACATTTTGAACACACTTTCCCTCCACAAGTTAAACTAAAGAAGACCTCCTCTCTCTGTCTCCCTGTCTGTGTGTACACAGACTGCTGAGACAGACAGGAAAATTGAACAAAATACCAGTTCAGCTCTAACACAAATGACAAAGTCAAATAACGATATTCTAAAGATCTTTCACTGTGTTAGACAGACTGAGATTTCATAAAGGATCCAAAGACCACAGAATTCTGCTGCTTTTTCTCTGCAAGGCCATCATCCCTTTAAAATCGTTTTTCTTCTATACATGTTTCACATTTCATGAATTATGTGCATTATTACAATATCTGCGGGTTCTGCTTGTGATCAGCTCTTCATGCTACCAGACCTTGAACTTCACAGTTCTGAACTTCCAGGTCCCCAGGTGCTTTTAAAAAAATCATCTTGTCCCGTTTAGATTAAAATAAATTATTGGCTAATTCACAGCAATAAAAGAAAATTCTAGCAAACTAGAAACCCTGTCATTTTACTGCTTCTTAATCTCAGCTGAACTATTTTTTTGGAATTTATTTCATTTATTCTGTGAAAATAGTAGCCAATTCCAGAGTAGCCAAATGGGCATGTCCACAGGCAGACCTGTGACAGCAATTTAATGAAGGATATAAAATCATACCAAACTCTGGTGCAGTGTCCATTAAAGCAAGAGGATAACTTTGTTAGAGCCTCAGCCCAACAATGCTTATGAGATCACACTAAGCACTTTAAGGAGCTTAATGATTGCTCACAGAGTAGACCAGGCCAGCAGGGATTTCCAGGTGCAATTTGAGTGTGGTTAGATATTGCATCTGAGGTTCAGATATTCCTCTAATGACTTCCATTTATTTGCACTAAGAAATACCCTGCTGTGGCTCAAAAAAACCATCTTGCTCACAATTACATCTGAAAGTCAAGAAAGCTTCACATCATTCCAAAACCTGAAGTGTGTGCTGTGTATAAACAGCACTAACAGTAACAAAGACAAGTTGGGAATTAGGACTGCAGCGTCAGGGAATTTAAATTCAGGAAAGCAAAGCAGAAATCCTTGGGATCCCATACTCTTAACCAATGCAGCTCTCATAAGAACACTACAGAAATTATGTACTCTAAAGTACTTGGGATCTCAAATGGCCTACGCTGACCAGGGCACAAATCCCCTACCATTTTTTAAATTGCATTTTTAAGCAATTTATTCTTACTACTTAATTTTTTAACTGTACAGCAGCAGCTAAAACTTCTGCTTAGTGATCAAGAACAAGGGTGAAAAGATATCAATTGCACATCACTGTGCTCTTACATTGCCTTTTGTTAAAAAAATATACTCTGTACATGTTCATGTGCACATGAGAAACATCAAGCTTTGCTTCTAACCAGTACTTCTTTTAGTGTATTTTGCCCCTTTTTTCTTAAAAATTAAACATGAAAAAACTCCTCATGCAGCTAGGAGGTGGGATCTAAAAGTCTAATATTGACAACTTTCTGCCCTAACAGGAACCATTTCAATTCAGCCTCTTCATAGAATCTAGAAATATATTGAATAGGGTAAGAGTGAAAACATTCTCTGTTACCTTTTATTTACCAATTAACCATTCCCACTTTGTCTTCTGGAGCCAGCTGCCCTAAATTATAACAAAGTACCAGCTCTTCTACACTTCTATAACTGCACTTTAAAGTCAACTACAAGCAAAGTCTCATATTTCTTAGGGGATAAAGGTACTTGTTTAGGCATTATGGGATGTAATAGCTAGGTTTTGGATCCAGGGGATATGAAAATAAATCCTGATCTGCTCCAGTCTGTCAAAGTTGAGATGTTCCAAAATATAATATGAGCTTTAGTGTAAAAATACATCCACAGCACTGCCAGGATGCCTCCATGATTAGACTTTACAGGAGTTTAGGATTCCAACTTTCACAGCCTAAATTCAATGAAGCACAGCTCTGGAGGAATAAATCCTTTCATTGACAGGCAATGATTGCGTATTCTTAAAATTCAAAAGGCAATGAGAGGCTGTGCTATAAACCCCTTCATGGGATTCTGAAGAGTTTTGAAGACTCTGCCTTGTGATCTATGGATAATATACTTCATGTATTACCTAAAATGTATCCCCAGCCTAGGACCAACGGCTTTCCAGGCTGAAAAAAATATTATAGAGTGCTGTGATACAAAGTCCTAAGCACAGCAAAGCTGATTAGGTTCTAATTGACCATTATCTCTCTCACAGATAGAAATATATAGATTTTATGTGCCAATGTTTACACTTAGTCAAAAGAAATAAAATTCTCAATGCTGTTAAGTTACAATAAGGAAAAAATTCCATCCCAGCAAAGATTATTTCAGACCTTTTATTACCAAGTGTTTGGATCTCAGTTGCTCTCAACAATTCAAAGAGCACTCCTAGCTTGAACTGTTTTTATGTTTAATTACAGTAAGATGAATGCAACTCATTCTATTTTGTGTTCCTTATTAATGTCTACAAAGCACTAAGTGTGGCATTATCCCTTGATATCTACTGGAATGCTGAAGACAATTCAAAAATTTAATTTACCGCTTCCTAAATTTCCCATTAAAAGCACATGATACACATTGATTGCATCCTAGCATTTAAATACCCATGGGTGGAGCTATTTTTTTTTAATATAAAATTCTCAGACTACTCCAGGATTCTGTTTAGAGCATCACAAGTGCTCCAGGTACTGCAGTTACTGGGTTACTGCTCACCAGCTGAGGTCATGCGAGATGTGCAGCCCTGTGAGCAAACCATGCCATGGAGGAGGTGATTTAGTTGGAGCTGCTGGGAAAACCAAGTGCACACTCAGAGGGGGAAAAAAAACCACTATTATCTAAAGCAGTTTCAGGTATTATCCTTTCCTCAGAGGTCTGCCCCGTGAAATTAAAATAAAAAAATTAAAATATTCTATTTTGTAAAGCATTCACTGAGAGATCAACACAATCATTTATCAGTGCACTCAACCTCAATCCATTTCAGATAAGAGATCACTCATTAACAGACAGGAATGAAATTGGATTTACACTTTTTTATGAAGTTTAACTATGTGATAATGCTCATGCCATCTCCAGACCTGGAACACCACCCCAATTCCTGCACAGGCATTCCCCAAAAATTGAGACACAGACTTTTCTGTTTAACCCATATTCTGATACTGGAGCTTGGCAGTAGGAAAGTTTCTGTAAATAATATTTCCATTTAGCATTTTTATTGTAAAAAGAACATTGCAGCTTCTGTAGAATGACATAATCGATGGTCATGCCTTCAGAACTCTCAGGCTTTCCTGAATGACACATTTTATGCTGGTTCTTTATACTGAAGCAGACCTTAAAACAGAAAATTTATTTGTGCAAATGATTCTCCACTGCAACTACGAGAAGTTTGTATCTATAGATATAAAATTTTGCAACCAAACTCAACTGTTGCAATAAAAATACTAAAAACTGTTAAAAATACTCCTCTACAAAAAGTAAAGCTATCCTGTAGAAAGCTAAGAACTGCTTAAAGTCTCCTACCTGCCCTTTCAGGCAGCAGAATTCACAAATGTATTTAGACTTTGTTGAAAAAATGCAAAGAGAATACTACTGTAATTTGAGGTTTCAAAATGACACAAGTTCCAATGGCTAAGCAGACTGTCATTTTTTGAGACAGGACATGTCTTTCCAGTAGAAACTTAATATCTCAGATTTATAGAAAACAAAATTAGCTACTAAATTAATTGTAGTGACATTTTCAATTAAACCACAATACTAATGAAGAATATCAGGGGAAAAAATACAAAAAAACCCAATCCTATTTTGTGCAGAGTGGAAACTGAAATAAACTAGAGTTAAAATGAAAGATGAGTTTTACTTGAATTAATAAAAGGAAAAATGCCTCTCAACAAAGAAGTTGTGCCTTCATAAACTCCTACATATCAGCACACTTAAATTTTATTTGCTCCCTAAATCTACGTACTTCCAGAAATGTTTTCTGCAGTTTGGTTATATTGCAAAGTAAGATTATATTGCTATTGAGTTCATTTTCTCAGTATATAATGCCAAACCGAGCTGCAGTGTGTGACAGATTTATGTCTATATGCTTGGGAAAAGCAGGAAATAGGAGGCATTTCAATCTACACTGCGTGGCAAGACCTCAGAAACAGTTTAAGAAACTCGATGTGGTACAATGCAGAGGAGGGTTCAGCTTCTCCCAAGCCTTGTCTAACCACCACACACAAATTTCCAGCAGCATGGTTTAAAATGCAATGCAAAGTCTGAGATGATTTCTCCTGAAAAGCAAATACCTGCTCTGCAAGGCCTGACTGCAGCTCATGGGTAAATTAAAAAAACAGGGACACAGTTCCTGTGAAGACACTTGTGACAACATCAATTAAAAGGCTATCACTGTGAAAAAGCTGAATTTACAATGAATTCCTACATATTTCAGTTCTTTTAGCCATGATTACCACATAGACACTGGAAGTTATAGAGAAATAAGTTTTTTAACGACCAAGTAGTGCATTGCTATTATTTCATGTAGTCCTGCAGCTGCATGTGTAAAAATCAATGACATTACTGGTGTTTGGTGATGTCCCTGATACAAACTGGCAGCTTCTGTTCATCTGATAAAGAAAAGATATTGGCATCATAGAAAGAATTATCCTGACTAGGACTGTGACAGCCTTGCTGGCAGTGTCAGCAGGAACCTCAATTCACAGAATTCACAGAGTTCACAGAATGACTGGGTTGGGAGACCTTCAAGATCATGGAGTCCAACCCATGCTCTAACACCTCATCTACACCATGCCACCGAGTGCTATATTCACTTTTTTTAAACACATCCAGGGATGGTGACCCTACTACCTCCCAGGCAGGCCATTCCAGAACTTTATCACCCTTTCTGTGAAAAACTGAAAAGGAAATTATGCTTGAAGTGTTCTCTCTGCCCCTGGAGCCCTGGCAGCCTCGGGGCTGTGCCCATTCCCTGGAGCCTGGGCAGTGCCAGCACCTCTGGGGAAGCAGAACCTTCCCCTGATCTCAGCCTGAGCCTGCCCTGCCCAGCTCCAGCCATTCCCTGGGGGAGCAGAACCTTTCCCTGATCTCAGCCTGAGCCTGCCCTGCCCAGCTCCAGCCATTCCCTGGGGGATCAGAACCTTTCCCTGATCTCAGCCTGAGCCTGCCCAGCTCCAGCCATTCCCTGGCCCAAAGCTGCCCCCCAGGAATTGCTGCTGAGCTCTGCCCTCAGTCTCCAGCCCTGCCTACAACCGCATGGTGAAAGCCATGAGTAAAATGAAGCACATATTTGGCAGCGAAATCACCTCAACATAAAGGTTAAAGCAAAGATTAATGGCACAACAGAGACTCCACTGTATGGACAACAGTGTCATGCAAAGAAATGAAGGACCACGGCTTTCTTCTTCTCCAGGGTTCTCTCAGGCATTAAAATAGACCTTTAAAAGAATAAGTGTATCTATAGGTTCTGAGTATCTACATTTAAAAGAAAATAACCTGGAAACCTGAAGTCCTACAGAGTGTTTAATCTCTGGCATGAAGTGCCCAGAGTATCCTCTGTCAGTCACTACAGTCCTGTGATGAGAGCTCTCACGTTCCCCCTCTATCCTTCTAACAAAACACTTGCAGTGCTTCACTGCCAACACTAGCAAGGCCAGACTGCTCTGTTTTGTGCAGCAAAAGCACAGCTACACTGAGGTTATATCTGACTTAAGGAATTTTGACAGTTTTTCAATAAATATACATAGCAGCATCAGGTCAGGTGTCATTCTTCAAGCTGGTGTACTTCACCTGTTCATCTGCATTTGCAATGCAAACTGCATCTTCTGACTCCATTTCCACTATGCTCTGTTTCCATACACTCCCATCAGAGCATCAAAACAGGAGATATATATATGTATAAAAATCCTACTATAAAATACTTCTTATCACGTTCATGCAGTTCACTTTTTTCCTAGTGCCTTGAATTTTTTCTAATTTCTCCTGTGGTGTTGAGCTTTTTTATTTTCCTCCTCCTTTTAACATTTTGAAATAAATTAAAAGAAAATAACAATCCCAAAAAGCTCACGCCAGTTGGCAGGGAAATTAAAAATCACAGATTCAAAAGTACTTTCCTAGTTCATGAAAACATCTCTAATGAGACAGATGAAAATATGAATTGCTCCTAATGAGCTCAAAATTGCACATATTTCCCTTAGTTTAATTTTGTAAGCCTTCACAGATATTTTGTGTTATGCTTTATTATAAAACAAGAAGTGGCCACAAGGCTGTGATAACCAATTTGTGAGATTAAAGTACTCAACTTGAATGGTTTCATTAACTTCCAAGCCATGAGTCAGAGTTAGCATAAAATACAATTCCTTTGC
The DNA here is from genome assembly GCF_901933205.1 of Camarhynchus parvulus. Classification (NCBI taxonomy): domain Eukaryota; kingdom Metazoa; phylum Chordata; class Aves; order Passeriformes; family Thraupidae; genus Camarhynchus; species Camarhynchus parvulus. The sequence continues at coordinate 16,753,951 of NC_044581.1, read as the reverse complement.
TATTCATAGAGGGTCTTACTCTCCAGTGACTTCCAACATTTTGGATTCATTAGCACCTGAGAAGAATAACACTGTTATTCCTGACAGTCAGCGCTGCACTCAGTGGCACAGCCATGAAAGGATAATTTACAGCCAAGCTGTGACAAATAATGCCCTAAACAAGGGCTGCATCTGCACTGTGGGGCTCAACTTTACAGGCAACCCACCCTGCAGTGCCCACTCCCACATTCCAAACAGATTTGAGAGGGGATGAAGCAAAGCCAGTGCAAATGCTTCAGCTTTTCTGAAGAGAGTTTGGGATGGCCAGGAATGCACGAGGGTTATTGAATTTTATATAAATCTATAGACAATTATAGAAAGTTATTACACTGCAGACAGAAAATGCAAATATAAGATTTGCAAAAGTTCCATGTGGATTCCTGTTTTTAGATGTGACTGACTCATGTCATGGAGGTAGGAGAGGGGAGAAAAGAGTGATAACAAAAAAAAAGGGGGAGGAGATAACAAAGCTAAGACCCCATGCAGACAGTGGGCAGTCATGAGACCCTGCAACATTCTCAGATCTGGAGTCCTGAGGTTTCTGTATGAAAGTTAACACAAGCTAGTGAACTTTATGTGAGCTTTTGCTTCAGAAGTGGATGAAATATGATTTACTGCTACAAACTACAGAATAGTTCTGGTGTGCTCAACTAAATAAAGTAAATGTGCAACCTCCAGGCAGACTGTGCCTTCTCTCCTGTGGGAAACAGAAGTGGTGTCTTTAGTAAAACTGAGCTTATCTTTGAGTAAAGTGTTTTAATATCCAAATGCATTCAGTTTTCACACTGTCATTTGCTGCTAAATCACAGATTTTAAAGGATGGGTGCTCTACCACATACCTCAACCTTAGCACTCTGGCAAAGTGAAGAACCTCATTTTCTCACCAGTTGTACGTAAACAGTTTGAGGTGCTGACCATATTGCACTGACAGGAGAGTCACAAAGTGCTGCTCACAGAAGAACAGTGTCTGTATAGCAGGAGCACAGGGCAGCAGGGAATCATACTCAGCATGGCAACAGAACAGAAGGAAAGATCACTACTGAACGCCAGAACATGCTCATGGCTGTCCTGTAAGCACCAACAGAGGAGAATAATGAAGAGAAAGAAAAATTTGCAATAAACATCCTAAAACTTTGAAGAGTGATTCTGTCCATTTGTTAAACCTATTGCAGAAAAGAATATTCAAGCCAAGTTAAAGCAACCTGATCAGAGGAAGGTGTTCCTGCCCATGGTCCCTTCCAACCCAAAACCATTCCATAACTCCATAGCTCTCCTTCACCACTGCTGTTTGCTCCTGCTCTCTCCGTTGCAGGAACTGAAATAGGCTTTCCATAACCCTGACACTTCCAAGAACAATTTAATTGCAAGACCAGCAATATCTTTGTTTGTGAACCCCACCACTGCCATGCAGCCCAGGCACAGGTGGTCTCTGCTGCCTTCCCTTCCCCACACTTATGAGCCACTTCCATGGGTGACACCAGGGCTTGTGACCAAAGCTCCCTGGAGCCAACTGCTAACAGGTGGAGAACCAACACAATCCTGGCATCCAGCTCAAGTGAACTCAGCTAAATCAAACCTAAACAACCCTGGTGGCAGCTCACAGAGTCCTCTGTCCTTTCATTTTTCACACCAGATTTGTTCATTGCATTAATAATTTTCCCATGAAAATACCACCACTCCACTTGCAGTTTTGCTTAGCATTAACAAAGAGAGTATGCTGTTGACATTCAATATGTGAATATGTATTCATAAATAATTTACTGATAATCCAATTGCTTTTTGCTGCAGGAATGAACTCACTAAGGTGGTCCTTCTGTACTCCTGGTTTTTATGGGCAGCTTGGTATTTCTGTGAGCATATACTTAACATGCTACTTTAAAATTCTTTTTATGCTCTTCAGAACACAAAAAAAAATTTAAAAAAAAAGAAAAGCACACATAGAAAATCTCAGTTGAAAACTGTGGCTTTGGCAAGCATTTGTGGATTTCCACAGATCTTCATAGAGTCTTGACTGAACATCACTCAAACATCAGTCAAACAGATACTGCATACCATCTCCAAGAACATCTCCTCATTTCCTGCATGTCAACAGTCAGAAAAACCCTCATACTCTGTTTCTGAAAGCTTGATGGTAATTTGAAATCTACTTATGTCTTTGGGGGTTTTAAAATATACTTTATAAATTCAAGTTTTGGGTGTCTAATAAAAGGTAAAGTAAAAACAAACAAAATACCCCACCCCAAAATAAGATGCCTGTCAAGTGATTTAGTTCTGTCTCCTTCAGTAAGAGGATAAGGTGAGGAATGGAAGAAAAAAGAAAAAATATCACAACTTCTATGGTTCCTTCTATTAATAAAATATTCACTTAGGGGAAAAAAAAGTATAAACTTAAATGGACTCCAAACTTTCGCAATTTAATTAAAATGGCTTTTAAATTAATCTCCTTACAGTGAAAGCAGCACCCCAGGACAAAATGCATATGGTTTCTTTTTTAAGACCAGTTACATTTCTTAATTGGTTTCAGAAAATACCCAACTATTGAATCCTATAGAATGAGTGTGTGGCCTTTAAAAACCCTTGTAAATGAGAACTGCTGGCAGGACAATTAGCATTTAAAAGCTAGAATGACCTTAAATCTGTGCATCATTGTGATTCGTTTGGACTTTAATATCAAGTACAGAACCAAAAATTACCTCAGCTGCCAAGAGAAAGAGCTCCCAGCAGAAGGAGAAGGACACTGGGTAATAGGGTGAAGCATGTGCAGTGAATCATAAAGGACAAACTGGTGCGATCAGCTTTGATTTGTGTTGACTTAGCAGCCAACCAGAAGGGCCTTCCTGGGCACTGAGAATGCAAAAGGAAGGGAACAAATCTTTTGCTTCTGATCTTACACGGGAGAACCTCCCTGAAGGGTTTATCCCTGTAATGAATTTCAGGTTGCACAAGGTAATAAACTGGGCATAAATTTTGTTTCCAAGGAATCACTGGATAACCAAGTGCCTAACTGTGCTGTGAATCTGAAATCATCTAAACAAAATAGATGGAACACTTCACTTTATAAATACACATATATATATCTCAGATATAAATACATGTGTTATGGTTACATATATAAGAGGTATCATTTAATTTTAATTATAATTTGCATATATTGCTTGCAATTATACTAATTCATGTAATATTCTGCCATTCTGAAAATGAGATGACTTCTTATATCTCTAGAAATGACAGCACTGGCTTGGGGTTGGAGCAGTGGTGTGTTACAGCTGCTGATTGTACCAAAACCAAAGATTCTTAAGTCAAAAGCTGAACATTTATATTGGCTGCAATAGCAATTAGAGCAGAATAATGACTACAAGTGTTCCCTATCTGAAGGTGATTTGTTTTAAGCTTAAATCACTGTGTTAAGTCTTTTGCTCCAGCTCTCATTCTCATGTTCCAAACTACATAAAAATAAACATCCATAAATGTTAAATTTATTTCTATATAGAAATGCCATATTTTCACAAGATTTTAATAAATATAACTGAGTTAAATCCCTAATGATAATAATAATAATAATAATAATCCTAATACACTGATTATAGATAATAGTCTAAATATCATAAATTATTTCCAGGAATAATTTGATTCCATTTCCTCAAAGACAACACTACTTAACCAAGTAGTCAATGCATCAGTAACTACTGATATTGGTCAAATTTCCCTAGGAGTTTCTGTAAAACCCACTGATGGCCAAAAATTGCACAGTACCCTGGTCATCACAACAAGATCACAGAACTGTTTGGGCTGGAAAGGACTTTAAACCCATAAAGTACCACTCCTGACATGGCAGGGACACCTCCCACTGTCCCAGGCTGCTCCAGCCCCAGTGTCCAACCTGGCCTTGGGCACTGCCAGGGATCCAGGGGCAGCCCCAGCTGCTCTGGGCACCCTGTGCCAAGGCCTGCCCACCCTGCCAGGGAACAATTCCTCATTCCCAGGATCCCACCCAGCCCTGCCCTCTGGCACTGGGAGCCATTCCCTGGCTCCTGTCCCTCCAGCCCTTGGCAATTGTCTCTCTCCATCTTTCCTGCAGCTGTGGCATTCACATTTTCTGGAAAAATCCCTTCGCCCCGGGTTTTTCTCCTGGGAAGCTGATTGGCCTCAGAGGAAAGGAAAACAATTTTTATCTCATTTGCTTCTCCTGTGTTGTGCTCATGTGGAATGTGTTTGGAGATTGTTTACCCACAGGTGATTGTTCCATTGGATTCTGCTGGGAGTTGTTTTCACTCTTTGGCCAATCAGGGCTGAGCTGTGTCAGGACTCTGGAGAGAGTCACGAGTTTTCATTATTATCTTTTTAGCATTCAATAAGTATATTTTCTGTATTCTTTAATATAGTATAGTATTCTTTAACGTAATGTAGTACAATAAAGTAATGAATTAGCCTTCTGAGAACACGGAGTGAGATTCATCATTCCCTCCTTCGTTGGGGCATCCCTGCAAATACAATATGCAGCTCCTTCAGACCTTGCAAGGCCACCCTGAGCTCAGCCCAAAGCTTCTCCTGTGCAGGTGAACAATGCCAGCTGTGCCAGCCTCTCCTCCCAGAAGAGCTGCTCCATCCCTCTGCTCCTCCTGGAGCCTCCTCTGGGCTCTCTGAGCAGCCCCAGGTCCCTCCTGTGCTGGCCCAGGCTGGAGCAGTTCTGCAGGTGGGAAATCACTGAGGGGCAGAGGGGCAGAATCCCCTCCCCTGCTGCCCCCAGCCCAGGGCAGCGTTTGGGGTGGTTGTGCCCAGTCAGCCCCCACCGACCAGCACCCCCAGGATGCTGCAGTGAATGGTGGTGCTTGAGGTCAGTGAGATTTGACCACATCCTTCTGAGCCATAGCCCTGCCTGCACCTGAGAGTGTTTTACCCAGATCCCCCAGAACAGTTCAGCTAAACTTATGGCAAGGGAATTATCTTGTCAGTTTTGCACTTTCCATGTGGATTAAGTTTATGATGTGTGGATTGCTGGAGAGGAGACTATTTAAATCAGATGTTAAGTCCCATTAAATAATTTGTGCACTCATGCCAGGTGTTCCACAGAGATATTTCAGATAGCAATTTTCTTAATATAGCTTACGCAAATACTTACAAATTTTGACAACAGTACATTCAGAAGTAACAGTTTGTCATTCAGGAAATGACAGTTCCCTGTAAATAGAGATTACCAAAATATGTGTGTGATGACACAATTTTAGAATATTAAAATAGTTAATAATTTACAGCTCACCAAGGGTTAAGCAACACACTAGTTCTATGAATTTTAGGAAAAAAAAATCTTCACCAAAAGGGTGGTGAAGCATTGGCACAACTGGCCAGGGCAGTGGTGGAGTCACCATCCCTGGAGGCAACATAAAAGATGTCCAGATGGGGCACCTGGGGGACAGGGTTTGTGATGGCTTTGGCAATGCTGGGGTAACAAAGGAACTCCATTTTAAAGGTCTTTTCTAGCCTAAATAATTCCATGATTCTGTGATTCTAAGTTCATACCTAAGTTTTGCAAATCTCCAATATTAGAAAGAGTGCCCTGGCAAAATCCCAGTGTAGATAATCACATCCTACCTGCCTCCATCTCTCCTGTCATTTGCACTTAGTCAGTTTAGTTTCCTACTAAGATTGTTCTGTAGATTTTGCAATTAGCTCCCTATGTCAGAACACAGAGCACTGGTTCCTACAAAAAAAGGGTGAGTTCAACTCACTGAAGTCAAACAGTACCATGGCAATGTCATGTTTAATTCATGTGTACCATAGGTTGTTGTATAAAATTATGATCACTATTTTCTGCCTCAATTTTGTCTTACATATAATTATAACAGCATTAAAAATTAAGAAATATTCCTGCTCTGTTTGTCATCTGAAGAGACTAGAAATAAAGGTGAAGAGGAGGGCAGAGCTAGCAGCTCATCATACTGTGAACATAATCAAGACTTCTAAACAGAACAGAAAGTTTAACAGCCAGACAGTTCCCCAAGCCAGTAGGTGTTAAAATAGTTCTGAAAGATCCCTGGAAGCCAAGCAGATTGAAACTGGGAGTGTGGTCTGCAAGAATCCCACGAGCAGACGGGAAGGATAACACAACAAATTCTGGATGCAGGGAACAGAGAGGAAAACATGCCCTGTGGTACTGGGAGCACTGGTGTGGGACACTGGCTGCACCAGGGATCTCTCAGCTAAAAACAGTGAGATCTGAAACCTGGAAACAAAGCCCTGGACAAGGCAAAGAGATGGGAGGAGAATGCAAGAAACACACTGCCAAGAGATGGGTGGTACAACTGCACGCACTAGAATAACTGAGTGTGTGTATATATGTGTGTGTGCACGCGTATACATATATATATATATATATATATATATATATATATATATAAAATAAAAAATTATTGTGGTGTTGTGAGGTCCCCAGGATGAGGTGAGAGATGAGAATTTGACTCCAAGTTCTTAGAAGGCTGATTTATTATTTTATATTATACTATATTAAAAGAAATTATATACTAAAACTATACTAAAGAAAGAGAAAGGAGACATCAGAAGGCTTGAGAAGAATGATAATAAAAACCCGTGACAGACTCAGAGAGTCCGACACAGCTGGCTGTGATTGGCCATTACATTAAAACAATTCACATGCTGGGTAAACAATTCTACAAATCACATTCCAAAGCAGCAAAACAGGGAGAAGCTGAAGCTTCCCAGGAGAAGAAATCCTGGTGAAGGGATTCTTCATAAAATATTACGGTGACAAATTACATATATAATTATAATTATATATTTTATAAAAATACACCTATAATTAAATTAAATATATAATGATATATATTAAATATGTAATATATAATTCTATATAATTAATACATCCATATATACTTAATATATAAATATGTATAATTAATATATACATATATAATTTATATATATGTGTATATATGTGTGTGTATATATGTATATATATATGTACATGTAATATATAAATTATTGGCAACCAACAGCTAGGACATGATCTGGGAAGGACAATGAAACCATCCACAGACAGAACACTCGAGCTACAAAGGACACTGACAGCTGTACTTGTCTTGAAATCAGAAAAGCAAACAGGACGCTGCTGCCCATTAAGGAACCTTCCCTCACTTTTAGGAGCTCCTGAAACTTCCTTGCAAACTGGTGACACTTCCTGAAGGATGGCTGGTCAAGCATGGGCAGAAAGGACTGACCACTATCATTCCTTCTGTAGTTAGGACAAGAGTGATTTTTCTTTTACTGCATCCCAAAGGTTCTCTCACCTTCTCAAGGGTTATCAGACCCTGTGGAAGCAGGGCATGAATCCCAGCAGGTTCCCTGTTGGAACTGGATGTCAGTGCTGCTGATGTAACTTCTGAAGGGTTTGCATGCTGGGAAGCTGCACAGGAAGATGCCAGCTGAACAGTAGTGTTTGATTATGTATTTATTTCTCTTAACCTTGGCCAACTGCATTCAGAAGAAAGCATGTCTGAGGAAACTGCACACATGTAATTTGCAAGAGACAGAGCAATACAATTAAGTGTGAAATAGCTTTGGACTACTCTTTTTACAAAATACAGTTCTATTCTATAAAATAGTTTGAACTAGAATGCCCAAAATTAAGGTTTTTATTCTGAACCATAAATGTTCTGATTTCAGTGGAAAGGAAAAGTCTCATTTTGAATGTTGCATTCACTTAGCTTTCAAAATCCAATCCACATTACGCTCTGTGTGTGCTAACATGAACAGTGTTGTAATCAATTTCATTACTATTTAATATTGAAAAGGTGCTGGGATGAAATTTTCCTAATAAAAGCCTTTTAGCAAGACCTGCTTTTATTAGCAGTTAATATACTACGTGGGAACCATTAAGATTTGGTCTTCAAAATCCTAATCCAAATTCTCCTCTAGTCATATGTGAATAGCACCATTAACAATAATTATATTATTTCAGGTTTCCAGCAGAAAGACTGAACCAAATTATATATTGGAAAATAATGGTGGAAAATAAATAATGGTGGAAAACAAAATGGCGGAAAACAAAATGGTGGAAAACAAAATGGTGGAAAACAAAATGGTGGAAAACAAGTAATGGTGGAAAACAAAATGGTGGAAAACAAAATGGTGGAAAACAAAATGGTGGAAAACAAATAATGGTGGAAAACAAATAATGGTGGAAAACAAATAATGGTGGAAATGAGGATGCACTCAATTGTGGTATAGATTAATTTCTTACTGATTTTTTGTTGTATGCTTGGTAACACCATGGTCACTCCTTTAGCCCAGAATTTCCACAAGTCTTCATCCCAAAAAACTCTCAATGTCTTTTTTTGCATGCACAGAACAATGAATAATGCTGTATGTTTTGGCACATTTACCACGCCATGGGGGAGAAGGGAAGGAACCTAAAAGGCACTTAAGCACTGCTTAAGCATATTTTTAATACAGCATCAAACTCGTATACCACACAATTAATTATATTTAATTTCATGTTCTCAAAGCATTTCTAATATTTTTAATTTCCTTTAAAGCACACCAGTCAAAAAGGGAGAAGCAGTGTGTAGTTGCATCTTTTGCTTGAAAAAAGAATTTTTTTCATCAAAAATTGAAAGATGTTCAGGATGTTTCCTTTGGTCTAGAACAGAATTGATACCTCATTCATTGTAACATTCATTCTGACATTAAAAGGTCAGAACTGTGTCTCAACCAACCAACTACAAACAGCTGTCTACTAAATAATATGAATCCTTAACTTGGAGCACTAAAAATCTAAAAACTTACCTCAATATAAAAAAAAAATCTCATAACAAAAGCCAAACTGATCTATTTCCCAGATCCATCACTGCAGAACACACACAAGAAGTTCCATCTGGTTTTTTCCATTGCAGTCTCACATTTAGCTTAAGTTTGAAAATGAGCCCATTGAATTTCATTTACTATGCAAGTTCTTTGGATAAAAAGAGATTTCACTGAAAAGGGGGCTGAAAAAATTAATGTAAGTAAGCAGCTGACTTCCTAAAACCACATTTAAATTGTCATGTCCCAAGTTTCACAATCCAGGGAGACATGGGAGCAATAATCCATGCTGTGGTTTGTGCAGAACATGATTCTGAAGGCCAAACACTGAAAATAAGACCTTAATTTCCTGGCATTACTCTACCCATTTTGAATTCATAGACTATTCAAGAGTTAATTATTTCAACCTATAAATATACCCCAACTACAGTAACTTTAAACAGCTGATCTCTTCCTCCAAATTTACAATTTAGGCTTTTCAAACCAGCGTGAGTGAAGCTTGGAAACATTTTGTAGGGACAGAGGCAGCAACACCTACTGCTGAGACAGCTCAGTGTCAGCACTTCAGCAAAAAATGAGAGTGAAAGATTTTCTTTCCCTTTACCCTATTTTCTTTTACATTTAGAGTTTTGAAATCTCAGAGAGCATCTTAAACTTCACCAGAAAATTCATACACAGCCAATATAATATTACAGTGATGATTTAGAACAATGAAATTAATTTGAAGTATCTGTTTTGTTTTTTATAAAGATAATTTTATTAGCTATTATGCACTGAAAGTGTGTTTTCTTGCTTTCCTTTTGGACTCATTTACCTACAAATTCCTTCCTTGCTTGACTTCATTCCACCAGAAAATCATTTGTTCCTCTCCCAATTCTCCTCTTTTTACATCACGAATATCAAGCCCAAACCTAAACTATTAAAACAATGTCAATTTATTAGGGGAAAAAAGGATAAGAGGTAGGTTGTAAAACTGTGGATGCTTCAGAAAAGGAAATATAGAAAAATACAGCTATGACTGTAAGGTAAATTATGTGCTACCATGTGATAATAAATTTTTATTCTCACTCCCTTAGTTGTTCTTTGAGAAGTCTTGGCAGCTACTTCATTAAGAATTCCTTTCACTATATACATTTTTACTACACAAAGTCACATTGAAGTGAAAAATCCATGCACCATTGAGTTTAATATGACTTTATATAACAAGACTAATGTACAGTTATAATATATGTCAACGAACCACACTGTAAGGCAGGAAAACTGGGCTTACATACACAGCATTTTTTTGGTGAAAGGGCTGAGAGCCAGAGACCAAAAGTAGGACCTAAAGGCCAGACTTCCCCCAATATAAACCTGCAGTGATGTGTTAATTTTGGAAAGGAGATTATTTTCCCCATTCTTCCCCTATGCCACCACTTTTTCATTAAACATCACTTCTTGCTGATGCAAGGTTGGGCATTCCTGGCTGGACCATCCAGAAGCAGGATGGATTCCCCTGGTTCCCTGCAGCACTGAAAGCAGAGCTGTGCCTCTCTGGGGTCAGCTCAGCCTGAGCTCCACACTCACTGACTTTTAAAAACAGGGAAGAAGCAAAATTCTCTTCTTCTGGCCCAAGTTTTAGGTAAGGTTTTACAAATGGGTAATGACATCACTTCCAGCACTCTCACTCACAAGGAAAATATCAATTCTCCATCCTCCATTAGGAAAAAACCTGTGAGCTAAACTCTTCCCCCACACCATTAGGTTTGTGTCCATGTGCATCGTTGCACGCTGCATAATGTACATATTTCTGTAAGAGAAAAAACACCTAAAATTATAACAGCACTGTAAGTGTGATGTGTTTATGAATCTGCCAGTTATTTGGATTTTGCTACATTTTCTCAGATGACTAATTACCACTAGAGCACCTCCCAGGGAGTTTAGCTGGCTGCTGTAAATTAAACTGTAAGACCTTATTACATTAATTGAAGAAGAAGTGAAAAAAAAAAGTTAAAGCTGTTTTTGTTGAAAGAAACTACACAGCTTCAGATATTAGTATAATTTCTTATAATTTTCTTAACTGTTTCTCACCACCCAGTTTTCTGTTCTTCCCTCTCTTCCACAGCATGTTTCTCCTTTCTGATGTCTAATCTGTGCTGATAAAAACTTCTAAAGACTCAAAAGAATGGGATACTTTGGCTGGTATATGTATATTTATATATACACATAAATACATATACATATATATATCTATATATATACACACATATATATATATATATATATACACACACACATATAGATATACAGCTAAAGAGCCTGTCCACCCTTCAAGGGAACAATTCCTAATTCCCAATATCCCATCCAGCCCTGCCCTCTGGCACTGGGAGCCTGAAATAGGGGTCACCTCGAGCCAGGTCTCATGAGCTCTTAGAAATGTATTTCACACCCGAGATAGCTCAGCTACCTTAGAAGGCATAAAATCAGCAAGATGGTCTCTATAGTAGTATTAGAAACAAAAAAGTTTTAATAAAAAGCAAAATAACAAAACTCTACAAAGAAAAACCCAGCCAAGTGCGAAAAGTTTTTACTTCTGGTAAAACACCTCACAAAAGCCATTAGTTTCTTTGTTCTCTTTTTTTTCTAGTAAATTGCTCAGGCAAGGCTTTTTGGCTCCTGTCCAATTGGCTATCCCTAAGTTTGAGGTGAAGTCCCCCAGGTCCTATGAGGTGTCTTTTTTGCTAATTGAAGAAAGAAATTTCTGAGCTTTTTTTCCTTTTCAAAAGAGACAAAAGACAGTTTTGTCACTCCGTCAACAAAGAGCACATTCCTATAGGAGCCGTTCCCTGCGTGCTCCTGGCTACCAGCTGTGTTTGCTGCTGAAGTGTGATGGGGCCAGGCTGAGGAACAGCCCCTGCCCTGGGAGCAGCCTGTGTTTGGTGCATCTCTCTCTGCTGATGGACAAGTCCCTCTAAATAAAGAAACTCTCCCCTGTCAGAAGCAGAAGTTTCAAATCTCTCCTTTGGAAACCTAAGTCTGATAAATTTTTCATAAATGGCTTGAACACAACTTTTACAGCTGATGTGATTCTGCATCATTTCCTCAAATCAAGAAATAGCACATTTCCACAGTGAAAAGTGAAACACTAACCCAGCAGTCTCTCCCCATAACCAGCAATACCAAATGCACCCGAGTAACTCCTCTCTTTTCAAAACCTTTCAAAAAGATTTCTATCCAAGACTGAATTTTTATTCTCTGATTGTGTTCACTTTTCTTCCCTTTTTTTCCCCCTTTTTCTTCTATCTGCCACATCTTATGAACTTGTTACACGCATGAATCTCCCAAATTCACACATTTTAACATCCACGTCACCATGTGAAGGCAGTGAAAGTCACAGAAACTCTTGGACCTTGTGACTGAACTAAAGCCTGGGAATCTAGTCCTCAAGGAAAAACAAAGGATTTTGTTACAAGATAGATCTTCATTTAACCACAATAAGAATGATTTCCATTCTTTCTCCCACTATGTAAATTTCTCCAAAGCCCATGACGCGTTCCTCTAGAGCAGACAGGCACAATCATCAACATATTATCTACAGTCTTCATCAAAACTCTCATAAAATGATAAAGACACTCCCAAGAAAGGCAGACAATTCAGTCACTGCCCATTCAAAACAATCTCATAACCCTCATGACAGAGACGCTGTATTACTAGTTCATTTTAAATAAGTAATTAATTATTACATCTTATTTATTTTAGTGCTTAATTATAGACTCCTTTTTACATCTTGTGAGAGCACACACAGAAAATAAGCAATTGCATTAGCCACTTCAATATTGACAGAATTAACTGGATTACAGTCAGCAAATTGCAATCTTTGGTTCTGAAATAACTGTAAATTTTCATGGAGAGCATCAGCATTGAGCACTTCTATCTCTAAACACAGATTCATACTTATATCCCAATCTGCATTGCAAAACTGGAAGTGTGTAATGAACTTTAGGTGTTGTCAAGCAAGAATTAAGGCAAACCAAGCCCCAACCACACCCACAACACCAACATCCTGTCCTGGTTGTAAGAGATTTTCATTCAGACATCTGAGAGACAGCCAGAGGCTCAAGTATTGAAAATGCAGAATAAACTTTTCTGTGCATGTGTTAATGATCAGAAGGTTACACTGGGACATTTGAGTAGAAAACCCCATTAATAATATGACTAGAGGGGAAATCGTTCAGCTCTGGGTTGCAATGGTGATGAATAAAGGTGGCCATGAACTTGAAATTATTGTCTGAAATTACAGTGCTGTATCAAAGGTCAATGCCAGCTTTGCTCATTTAGGAAAAGAGCTAATTATATTTACAACATAAACCACTTGAGCTATAAAGCAATTAAAAATGGTTTTAGAATGGAATTAATAAATTGATTGATAAGTGATCAATGTTATAGGGTTAGCTGTTTTAGAAGCCCAACACAACTGTAGGAAAATAGTTTGTAGAACCCCTGTGCTGCATTAGGAGCATTTGATTTGCCTGGAAATCAAATCAAAAACTATGAGTTGAGGTTACCAAATAATACCCAAGATGAGGAAAAGCAGCTTGCCGTGGCTACCAAATTTGCAGGCACCCTGTATCAGTGTGTCACTGGATAATATTGACTCTACCCTACACTTGAGTCAAGTGCAGAGCACAGCAGGGCCAGCAGAGCTTTGGGTGGTACCGGGCAGCTCTTTCCAGCAATGGGAAGTTTGCACACACTTTGTGTATTTCAACAGCCGTCCTGAAATTTGCCACAATTAGTGATCCCAAAGCAGCATTTTTAGAAAGACACAAAGAGTTTGTTTTGGGGGAATGAGGTAATGTCAAACCTGAAACAGAGCTTTACAACAAACAAACAAAAAAGAAAAAGAAACAAAAAGTGACCCACAACCCCTCCCCAAAGCACACAACCACCCCCACATTGCACAGTAAATATTCCCCAAAAGACCCAAACACACAGCAGAAACACATGAACTCTCTGCTTCGTGCACAAAGTTCATAATTACCACCCTGAGGGTTTTAGACATTCTGACAATATTGCATTGACTACTCTCAGAATCAAGTCTGCCCTGCCCAACAGAGAAAAGACAAAGCTCACATGAAAGACAGCCCTGTAGCCACTAATATTTTTTTTCCATTATTTTCAATTTTTACTTGGTCTTTCCTTTTCATCACCTGTATCTCAATAGGCAATTCTGACATTGTTAATATTGTATTGAATAATGTGTTGACCATGGAGACAAAGAAAAATACATATTCAGGAGGCACCAAACCTGCATGAAAGGACTGGTTGCAATGTTCTTTGAATGTTATTTTAGTGCTTACAGGGCATTACATGCTGTTTAAGTAGCTGACTGAGTTTTTCTGCAAATTGGAGCATTTTTCAAGATAACAATTCAACCAGAAAGGAAGTGAATTTTCTCTACATGTGACATCTATATTCATATACTATATGGTATAACACAGAAAAATAAAGTTTCTTTATTCTGACTTATGTCTTGAAAGTTGCATGTCTTACATATTGTATTGTTTTACATTCAGCTAAAACCACTCAGCATGAGGAAAACAAAAAAAAGAAGACAGATTTTAATGTTACTTAGGATGGAAAAAGTAAAATAAAATCCTAAACATGCTCTGAAATGAAAGAATCAACCTTATTCTTGAAACCCATCTTTTTAGCACTTTCTCTGTATTACCCTGGCACGAGGAACAGATGAGCACTGCTAAAACAAAGTTAGGACCAGTGTCAATAAGGAGCAGAAATAAGATATCATGGCAAATGAACTGGATTATGTCCATGACTGAAGATAAAGGGAATGAAAGCCATAAGTATAAAAGCCAAGAGGATTCAGCTAACTAAGAAAAATCCTCGGCTACACCAGAGATCTCATCAATCAGAAATGGCTGTGGAGAAAAGGGAGAGGGATGCATTAGAAACCATCCCTGCAAAACACCCTTATTGCTGCAAACCATGTTTGCACAAGTCAAACACAAAGCTATAATGCTAAAAGCAAGTTATATTCACCAGAGGTATTGGAATCAATCCTATGGAAAAGTGTACTGCCAGAACATAATTTCAAATGGAAAGGGGCAAACAGAATGACCTGGGTTTGTTCCTGCCTCAGCAGGGATGTTAAATGTGAATGACCCATGAGAGGTGTGCACACATGGTCCCACTGCTCTGCCCCACACTGAGGACGTTTCATAGGCATGGTGGTTTTGGTGACTCCTTTTCCTGTTGTTGCTGTTGCTAGGACAGCCAATAAAACAGCTTAGCAGGCAGAGCTCAGCCTCTTGGAGCTGTTTCCTGCTAGAGGCTCACATCTCCCGTTTGTGTCCCTCCCCTTGGGCCAGCCCCAGCAGAGAGAGACTCCCCCGGCAGTGCCAGGTGAGGCTGTTGGTCCCCAAATCTCCCCTGGCAGTGCCAGGTGAGGCTGTTGGTCCCCAGCTCTCCCCTGACAGTGCCAGGTGAGGCTGTTGGTCCCCAAATCTCCCTGACAGTGCCAGGTGAGGCTGTTGGTCCCCAAGGGTCTGTGGGCGCATCTGCAGAGGATGCTGTAAAACTCTGGGGTGTTACCAGCACAGCCTTGACAAGTTATAGGAGAGAGATGAAGAAGGGGATCGAGTTAATTAAAGGATTGAAAAACTGTTTTCCTTAAAGAGCAAGGCAAATTAGGGTTCATGGATTTAAGATGGAAATCAAAATCAACAGTTTTCTACAATGAGAGCCATCAGCATCTGGAATACCTTTAGGAACAGTTTCAGATAAACTGTAAGGACAAACTAACTTTTTAATATGCATCTTCATATATTTAAGAAAGGAATATTTCATTGCTGTACATGAATGGTGACACCAGACCTAAAGATCAGTTCAGAGGGAAGGCTGGCACAGCTGGCATTGTTCACCTGCACAGGAGAAGCTTTGGCTGAGCTCAGGGTGGCCTTGCAGGGCCTGAAGAAGCTGCAGGAAAGATGGAGAGAGACAATTGCCAAGGGCTGGAGGGACAGGAGCCAGGGAATGGCTCCCACTGCCACAGGGCAGGGCTGGGTGGGATCTTGGCAATGAGGAATTGTTCCCTGGCAGGGTGGGCAGGCCCTGGCACAGGGTGCCCAGAGCAGCTGGGGCTGCCCCTGGATCCCTGGCAGTGCCCAAGGCCAGGCTGGACATGGGGCTGGAGCAGCCTGGGACAGTGGGAGGTGTCCTTGCATTGGCAGGGGTGGCACTGGGGGGGATTTCAGGTCCCCGCTTTGTGAAACAATTCAGTGATTGCTTCAAATCTGATAATCCCACCTTTCAAATCCAGTTCCTTCCATACAGAACTTCAATATGTTCTTCACTCCCTTATCAACACACATTCAGGAAGTTCACTAGAAAATCATTATGTCAAAACTTTTTGTGTTCTAATGTGAAAGAAGAACATAGTAGCAAACATATAATCATTATATTTTCTGCAGAAGGTGGGTTAAAATCACCTGCAGCCCAGAGCTAGTTAATTATGAAAAACAATTTAAAGCTGAAGCATCTTTTGTGCCTAGCTAGACACCATAGATTTATTAGCAGCTGATATGTACTTTACACAATTACACAATTAAAAAGATATAAACAGGTCCTACCTTTTTACTTAGGAACTATTAGGATGCTGTTACAACAGCTGCTGCAAATTAATCCACTGTAATCCTTCTATGTTCTGCCATTAGTTACACAACAAAATCAGAGCTTCTTGAAAACAAAAAATATAGTGTGAAATTGTTCTAATTACATACTTAACTTATGAAAAATGAGAGTATTCCATTTGTCACCATCCAAAACTCCTAGAAAATGAAAAGATAAATTACTCTGAACCAGTTTACTTTTCACTACCAGATATCCATCTACTGAGACCTTACCCTAAATTAAGATAATTAAGGTATGTTACCTTAACATTCCTATGGCCAGGGAATTTATTTTCTCTCTTCACCTTATATATCAAGAATTTATCCTCAATTGAAAAAAGAAAAAAATCATAAACTCCAGAAAAGTAGTAGATTACATTGAAAAATCACAATAAAATACTCAAGCACATTTCATTTAATACTTAAACTTCAAGAGCCTTTTAATATGCATTTTCATTGCTACCCTCTTCATGCAATCTGACTGGGAAGACAGAAGTGTGGAAAAAATGTAAAGAAGGAGAAAACCTCTTTGGAACATTTCAAAATTACATGTCACCAATGACATTCTGCTGTGAAATGATGGCATCTTAATATCTTCATCTAAGGGACCTTGACTTGAAATATTTATATAACACATGAAACAGGACTCTTGGTAACAATGAGAACTGTCAAGTCCTGAAAATAGTGAGCATTGCCATGCAATTTTTTCCTGTCAAGCTTAAATCCTTTCTTTCAGAGCTGGGGAGGAAGTATCAGCTCTCATGCTGAGTTCTTTATTCTTCCTTCCCAGGAATGACCCCCATGCCATCACTCTGGGCACATGGTGCACCAAGTCACATCTCTACCCAAGTCCCTCTCGCCCATTGGCAAGCACACAAAACCCAGATATTCTTCCTACCCCAGCACCGTGGGGGCATTTCTTCTCCAGGAAAGCTTTATCTGCACAGTCTCTTTAGAGAGGGACCCCAAACTTTAAAAAAATGAATGCTAAATCCTTGCCATCCACGCTGCTTGGAAGCCTCCATCCGTGTGGACTTGGTGCAGCTCTTTTGGCTTTCCAGAGCAGAAGGGGATTGGAACATTTTTAACAGAAACAAAGCACAATTCAGGGGAGCAGTAGCATGTGAGTAAAGACCAAGCAGAATTTGTGTCATCCACTTTTTCCCCTTCTTCATCAACAGAAACCAGGAAATAGATCATTCTGAGTATTTCTGTGCCCCATTGGAGTGCCAAGAGGTACATCTGAACTCAGCCCAAAGCATCCTCCTCAAAAAATGCAATGGAAAAGAGATTTCTGTGAAAATGCCATCCTCCTCAAAAAATGCAATGGAAAAGAGATTTCTGTGAAAATGCCACGTTATCAGAAGACCAGTGTTTTGCCTTATTAGAACATCTTTCCTTCAACAACTATCAAAAGAGAAAATGGAAATTTTGCAGAGAACTCTTGATGTGGGCTGTAATTTCAACCAGACTTTCAGTGTCCAATGATTCCCCCTGTCTACAGCAAATATCCCTTGATAGCCATGTTTCAAAACATCTGCAGGGTGACTTAGTTTCTCAATTTTCATTTGACATTAATCTTGCCAGAGGCGAGTGTGTGTGTGTTGTGCCTCTCTGTTGATGGTTTTTCCCCATTCACAAAGAAAAAATCTGTAGCATTCTTTATAATTTAACAAAAAATTTAAAATATCCTAAATTAGAAGAACTGATTTTTCAGTCCTAGGGTTGCAGCTTAAAATTAGGGATTTACCACAATTCACCAATGCACTGTTCCTCTCATAAGTAACTCATATGTATATATATATATATATACTTTTATATAAATATAAAAGATACATGTATGTGTGTAGGTATATAAATATATCCACACATATATATTCTTAGCAGTGCCATGTTAACATCTGGACTGAAGATCTCAGGGATCTTTTCCATCCTAAATGATTCTATGATATAGAATATATTTGCATCATTTAGTGGCAAAGACTATATAACAAACTTACCTGCTTTTATGAGAGAGTACATTCAGCTGAAACTAAAAACCACATAACTTTTATTCACGGTTTCTTATTTTTTAATGATTCATGAAAGAGAGCAAATGCTTGAGCAGTAATTAGTATTGAGGAGCCATCAGTTGTTACAGGATTGAGATCTTCAAAGCCAGCAGTCATAATCTCCTAATATTTTCTACTTGGCCAACAAAAAAACTGTCTCAAATATATAAATCAGTTAGAAAAAATAAGAACATTGGAACCCAAAAGTACAGCTACCAGCTTTTCCAGAATAATGTAATTAAGATGGTATTCTGTCCAACTGAATCTGGGTGCGTATGCTGAACATAGCACATAGCAGGAAGCACAGCCAAATAAAATAGAAATAGAAGTACATCTATTGTTTTCATTTAGAAAATAATACCACAGTCCCTACTTCCCAAGTACTTCTCTTGTTAATTAACACAACATTTAAATCAGCTCATGTCCCTTGGAACATGATGGGAATGGACACAGAGCAAGGAATAAAAGCCAAAGTCCTGCTATAATTGAAAACATTGGCAAGACTTTTAAAAATTGAATCTGAATGTTGGAAGTAATATCAAGAAGCCCCAACATGCTCAACTCTTTTGGAGATGGAACGCAAAGAAAATAGTAATCTTGAATATTAAACTACCTTCAAGTGAGCAATAGCTCCTTTTAGTAGATACTATCACTGTTATTAACAACTTCTGTTTTGAACTGGTGTAAGAAACACTTCAGCTTGTGGTAAACATTATTGGAAAAAACCTGCACCATTTCAGAGAGGAATAAAGCCCAAGTACACAGATATCTATATAACAATGTTTCATAAAGCCTTTTTATTTGTTCCATTAATATCCACTCTGCTACTTTTATCCAAGAAGGATAAAAATATTTAATGATATTGACTGTCACTGTTCTAGGCCATATTAATAAAAACAAATCAGTAGAGGGATGCTTCACTACACAGTATTCATTATAACTGCTGTACAGAGGGAGAGAGCCATCCAGAAACTGTGATAAGGTTGCCCAGCAGCACCAGGTGTGTGTAACTCCAGGCAATTCAACTCCAGCACGTTGTGAGGACACAAAAAAGTCAAATAACTTATTTAAAGTAGCTGCAGAGATTGCAAGCCCAAAACACCCCCTTCACAGAAATGTTGTAAACCCTTTTGTGGTCCCTGCCCTAGGAGATCAGATGACACGGATATGCCCAAGTAAAAATGCTTGAACTGACACCTGGTGCTGTTTGAGCAATGTACAGATTGATAAAAACAATTGTAAATGACAGAAACAAAACAAATAAGAGGCACAAATAAGACCTAATCATATTTATTATCAAGAGATAGCCTTCAGACACCAATCACACAGACTGGATTCCTTCCAAGCAGTGGCTGAGAAAGCTTAAAAAAAACCCAAAACAACCAAAACCTAAATGACCAAATTGAGACATAAAGGATCATTCTGTCTCATTTGTGTAGCCTGCAGTTCACAAGGACAACAAGTAAAGATCATGTTTCAAACCTTAGGTCATTTCCAATGGCACACAACTTGCAGGGGTCCATCCAATTGCTTAGAAAAAGAATAAACCTAGTTAGATAAAAACTTCACATCTTGTTATACATGTCAACAGCCATGAGTCCACTTTGGTCAACAGTAAATGCGGACCAACAAAGAATTAACACGGTTGGAGTCACTGAATAAATGTAAAAATCCATCTTGCCCTGTGAGAACTGACCAATAAAAGTTACATTTTTTCATCAGTTCTGGGTACTTTGTTGTGGTTCATGTGATGACTTTTGTCAACACTAGACAAAATATTTATTTCTGTAGATATGTCTAATTAAGCAAGTTCACATCTTAAGAATTTTTTGATTGCAAGAGGAATGGCAAACTAAAATCTGCACTCTTAAAATGTGTTTTATACTGAGCTTAATCTTCTTGCACTCTCTTTTTACTTTCCAATTCAATTTCAGCATAAAGACATGCAATGATTTGGTTACAAACATGACTGGCTGCCTTTATGATATTATATGAATTGTCATAAAGAATGCTTTCTAGTCGAATTAACGTGACAGGTATGTAACAGATTCTGTAAAAATAAAGTCACAATATGCCATAATATTTCACAATGCTCTAAAACTGACAAGCAGTTCCCTAATTACTGCTTACACAGAAATTCTAAACACCATTTTCCTCTGTTTACTTTGCTAAGCAATCTATTATTTCTGTGCATGCTATGCTGCAAATGCAATCGCAGTCAAAAAGAAAAAATGTGATAGATTTATCTTTCATACTTATCAGAAAAATGTCAAGACCTGACATGGTAAATTAAACATCTGGTTACACAAGGAAAACTCTGGATTTATAAACAGCACTAAGTTTACACAGAAGTATTTGGTTTTATTTCTCTATTTTATTCTTATTGGCTAAAAATATTTAGCCAATGCCTGCAGTGCTGCTTCAATTCCTGGAAGACTTTTACTCTTGTTGCTTATGCAGATCATGGCTCTGCACAGCAAAGTTACAGGGACTCCTTTGCAAAAACCCTTTTTGAGACCAAACAGTCCCTTTGTCTTCCCAAGGCACTGTTTTCATTACAAGGGGAAAGAATCTCCTCTTCAAGGAAATCTTGAAGGAGATCCGATTGATGCAGAGGTCTTTGTACTTAGGGTACCAGTAATTTCAATAGAAATTCAATAGAATAGAATTGTTCATCAGAAAATATCCATTTACTCAAATTAAAACAGTTATTGATTTATTTCTATGGCTAAAATATCTCTGTTGAATGCGAAATTTCTGATAAATTCCTGACATTAGGAGCACAAAACAAGGCTAAAAGCTGGAGCAGTGGAGCAGGGATTCTGACCCCTCATGGCTTGCTAAATTCCTTGAAAAAAAGGAAACAAGTAGGACCCTTTCTCAAGGCCCCGTGCCCCTGCTAACCAGAGATCCTTATCCTAAAGTGCTTCCAGGGACCCCCATCCTGCAGGAACAGAGTGCATTACACCACCCTTGGGTGCACTGATTCATCGCAGTCTATTGCATGTTTTTAAGCTAAACAAGCCCACACAAAAGTAGAAACAGCAGCTTATGTTCGGCCTGTGATTTGCATATTTAAATTCAGTGTTTAAACATGTCTTAATCTGCATGCTGTGCTCCATCTCTTGAAGTGGCTATTATAGAACTTATTTGTCTCTGAGAAAGTGTTAGATGCCAAACTAAGCAACATGTCTGGAACACAGCAATCATTTTATCCAGCCTCCTCAAGTGCTTTGCCTTCCTTAGAGCCATTCTTCCAGCTTTCCACAGCTTTGCTTCAGTCTGCAGTTCTGCTAAGGACTGTCCTCACCATTGATCCAAATTCCAGTTCTCTGCACAATATTATCACAAACACAATATTAGCACTTAAAACTCAATTGCAAGAAAAAGACAAATCCCACACTAGAGATGGATAAATTCTATATGGGCTTCAGTGATCTCCCAGGATCATAACTTTATGAATAAACAGCTCTTTTCAGTAACTGCACAGCCTGTTTCTTTCCATCTCTTAAACCAGATGAACATTGGAATGGTTTCTCTACTCCTTAAGAATATGGATTTATTTGTTTCCATTAAAAAAAAAAATTCCAACTTCAAGTTGCTCACAGTGCCAACAATCACCTGAATGCAAACAGCTGAGCCTCAAGCCAGATCTGGGAAATGTGTCTCAAATAATCAGTTTGTAAGTGTTTTAAGACAACAAGGATTGATTAAATGCTTCTTCTGAAAATTTTAGATAGGTATTAAAATAGTGTCACTATAACCATAAACCTGCTTATTTTTCTGAAATGAAACACCAAGGGCTGAAAAAACCACCTCAAAACATGAGCGAGACAGTTTTCAGAGAGTTTTTAAACGAACAGTTGCAACATTTCCATTCAAAGCAAAAATCAACTTCCATAAAATAAATGGTAACTTTTACTACAGTCTATATTTTTTAAGAAATTTTCAACCTTTACCCTGAAACACAAAGAACTCCCACTGAAGTCTCTCTCTCACAGGTCTCCTTTCTAAAAATGTGCAATTTATAGTTAAGCACGTACTGTAGCAGTTATACCACTCAATTAAAATGAGTAGTGACGGGTGAAGTTGGTAATCATGTTTGCACTTCAAACCACAGAACAAACTTCACGTTTTTGTTTAATTCAAGCAGTTACTTTTAGTGCACTCATGAGCAGACACCAAACTCGTAAATGTTTGATTCTGTGAAGCAAATAACAGCTAAATAAGCCTGACCACAAATTTAATTAGGATGGTGAAATGGCTCCAAAGGAAGCACAGTGGTCTGCTGTGACAAACCACAGACCAGGGGAATCCACAGGAGAATTTAATTCACTGCAAATCACCCAGCTGAAAAGGGCAAAGCTGAGGATGTCTTCAAGGAATGCACAGCTAACAGCTACAGAAAGTTGTTGGTTCATTTTTCAAGTGAATATGAGTATGTCTAACTGCTGCATAAAGAAAAAAAACACATGATCCAGCTGCAGTTTATGGTTCTTCTCCAAGGCATGATGGTACATTTGTAGAATCCAATGAAAATGGTTGTTTTCCTTTGCCTACAGGAAGAACATAGTTGGTTTGCTTGCCTGATGTTTGGTGGTTTCTGAAGTTTTCTTTTTCCTTCCTCCCCTACTCCCTCTCTTTTAAGTGGAGAGATCAAATTTAGCTGGATGTTTTATTGGAACTCATAGGGCTTGGCTCAAACGCCAACCGCCAACCACTGGCTCTTGCTCATTACTGAAATGGCTCATTACTCATTCAGTCTGATTCTATTCAAATCCTGGGAAGTTAATATTCCACTTTACAGTTTATCACCTGCTATCAGAGCTCTGGTGCCTCCTTAAAGCTTCCAGGGTCTCCTTCAGTCCCAGGGAACAGTGCAGCACCTCCTCTCCCACTTCCTCTTCGCTGCCTTTAATTCTCAATAGAAAGAAACACAACCCACCTCTGCAATCACAGCTTTCAACTTCAACTTGTTTTTATATTTTTTTTACATGATTTGGAACCTTTTTTTTTTTTACTCATATCACAAGGCTATCTGGAGTGGTAAGACCTGTGACTCCACTCACTACGATTTGTTGTATATCTGTGTTCCTCAACCTTCCTGTTTATGATGAGGTGAGCAACATAAAATTTTATCTTATAAAACAAATCCAGTCAAAGAGGCAGGTGTGTGACAGACAAGAAGGGGCTTTACTGACTTGCAGAGACCTGGCAATACATGCTGAGTGTAAAATATTTCACAGGAAACAGCTAAAAGTTCTTTTACATGGTAGTTATCCTTGTTCCGGGTTTTCTGACATGTAACTAAATTTCATCTTACCAGCATTATTTTAATAATCTGTGCTGTTGTTCTTTTGCACAACATATTTCTTAAATTCTCTCTGCATTATCTGCAGGGAGGTGAACACACACAATGTTCCTACAAAAACCTTTGCTGAGATCTCTACTGTCTCTAAAGCTTTAGTGCCACCAATGTTACTCTGGTCAGTAAGTGTGCACTTGTTTCCTTGGAACGTCATTCCCAACCACATCCCAGGACAGCACAGCATAACCCTCTCCATCAAGGAAAAGCTAGGGCCCCTGTCAGGGAGCTTTTCTTTAGGGCACTGAAGCATATTTTCTCCACCAAACCTGTCAAATTGTGTTCTTTATATTCCAGCTTGTCCCAGGAATGGCAATCTGAAGGGGTGGAATGCAAAAAATGTTGCACTTTGGCTAAAAAAAAAAGACACATTTTAGCATGCCATCTAAAAAGGGCATAGCTGGTTTCTTCTCTACAGGAATGATGATTTGTAAAATTGCTACAAATGTGATTTATTAGACAAATTATAGGCTTGTGTTTAGCATTATACTTCTTTCAGAGTGTGTTATCATTTAGACAGGGTTTTTTACATAACGCATCCTGTCTTACCTCAAAATTAGCATTATTAATTCTCAGAATCCAATGGCAAACAAGGGCAAGAAGTCCTAAACCTATCTAAAAATTCATACTTTAATGGAAATCTACATAAGAAAGATTTAATATTAGACATGTATATTTATATTACTTCTTTTTATTTAAAATATAGATTGAAATGCCAGAAGATTACACAATAAAATGGGAAGTACAGCTTGGGGAGTAAAATGCAGTAATGATGTGGCATTTTCCTGTGTGACAAGTATGTGTGGAGGCTGGTTTGTGTCAAGTCAATATACCTTGGAAAAACATGGGAAACTGTTGCAAAGCTCTCATTTTGTTTGTTTTTGCAAAGAACATTGCCATCACTTACTTCTGATACACCAAACTGTGAAAATAAATTCACTAAGCTAAGAAGTCTCGTTTAAAAGGTCAAGATTTTATCTTTTATCAACACTCTAAAAATGGAGATACCACTTATGATGGGATGAGTAACTCTGTAAAGAAAATACGTAATTTCTGCCTGCAGCTTTTGAAATAAATATGGAAGGAACACCTTCCCAAAAGGAATATCAAGCTCCTGCTCTAATTGCAGCACCCAGTAAGATACAGACTGCCACATTTCTATGCCCCCTTGCTCCATGTTCCATATGACAAATCTAAACCCACTGTACATTAATGCACCCACTTCTTACCAACAGGTCATTTAGAGCACCTGCAGAGACACAGCACAAGAAAATTATTAAAAAGTTTTAATTATTAAAACTTTTTAAGTTTTTAATAAAAGTTTCTTCTTCAAGGAGAAACTACTGCATCTAAACTACCCATCATATGCTACAAGATGTTAATTGGCATTTAGGTAATGCACTAATAAACCTAAATGTTCTAATTACATTAACAGCACCAGAGTACTATGTGGATGTCGGCCACAACCACAGAATCACAGAAACTGGGTGGGAAAGGATTTCAAGAAGCTGTTTTTTTCATTTCCTGTGCTTTAAAAATACCCAAGTAGATTTCTGAGTTGCTCTGCAATTGTTTCAGACCTATATGGGGTGAAAAGGCAACCCATGCTCCTATGGAACAGTGCTAATAAAGTGACTATTCTACACATTTACTATCTAATACATAAAATTGTTGTTTTGTCTGTTCCCCGTGTAAAATGTACCTCATGTCAGAGAGCCAATGACATTGGAAAATCCCTCCCAGCCCATGGAGTCCCAGCTGTGCCCGACGTCCCCAGCCCAGAGCCCTGAGTGCCACCTCCAGCCCTTCCTGGGACACCTCCAGGCATGGGCACTCCAGAGCTCCCTGGGCAGCCCCTGCCAAGGCCTGAGCAGCCTTTCCATGGGGAAATTCCTGCTGTGCCCACCCTGAGCCCAGCCTGAGGCCGTTCCCTCTGCTCCTGTCCCTGTTCCTGGGAGCAGAGCCCGACCCCCCGGCTGTCCCCGCCTGGCAGGGACTTGTGCAGAGCCACAAGGGCCCCCCTGAGCCTCCTTTTCTCCAGGCTGAGCCCCTTCCCAGCTCCCTCAGCTCCTGCTGGGGCTCCAGCCCCTCCCCAGCTCTGTGTCCAATCCTAAATACAGGTAATAAAACAGATTCAGATGTGCAACCGCATCCCAGACTTTTCCACTCTGGAAAAAGAGTTTGGAGCTCACTTCTAAGTGAGGCTGTGCACTGTATCTTGGGTTATATGATCCTGCCCAACTCAGCTCAGCAAACCTGACTGGAATTCCCATGAACAGCAATCTCTTCAGCAGTTAATTAAGGAACTTGTATCTTTCTGACAGGATGGGTGTGATTTCAGTTCTCAAATTCTTTCTTTGGTCCCTGTTTTGTTGGTCAAAAGAAAAGATCATTACACACTGCTGAAGGGTGCTCCCCCTTTGCATCTTCAGATGCAAATGAAGACTTCAAATAGTGCAAACACATCTATTAAACATGAACAAAGGTAGCAAGACTCTGAGAGAAGGTGGCCTTTCATTAATATTAGATTAATGAAAAACCATGTTTCCCACTTACTGCTGTCATAATTTACAGCAATTCCACATGGGAAATTAACTTCACAGACCCTTTTTAACCCCTTATTTTTTAACAAGTGAAGGCAATTTAAAGTGAAAGAACAAACCCCTCATTTTGGTATACCTAAGACATTGATTGGCACGTACAGACACAAACAATGAACTGAATCACTGGGCTGTATTGGATTTTCTTTTCAAATGCACTATGAGTAAGACTCACTATTTTTGCCTACTTATTCTTTATTGCTGTTGGGCAGTGGATGCAACAGAGTATGAATGGCAGAACCAGCAGCTGTGATTCTACCACATGCTGGAAGAACAAAAAAAAAACCCCAAGAAAACAACCAAAAACCACCTCCAGCTGTGTTTTTAAAGGTATCATTTCTTCCAAATGATCACAGGCCATGCATTTCTTTGACTTAGGTGAGAGCCAGGGCTCTCAGCCAGCTTGATGCAGCTTTTACTAGCAACATGTAAGAATTAGGGAGCTGTCAAAAATATCATTACAGCTTTTTAGTGATTATTTTCCTTCAATAAGTCACTCCAAATTAGAATCTAATGCTTGCTTTCTTTGATGGCTTCTAGCTTTCTGGAGGTGAAAGAATACAAGCCACAAATGAAAAATCCAACTTGGTTTGTCGTTAATTTTTAATTTGTTTTGAAACATTTCCTACATACCTTCCTAGGATTCACAATTAATTTTAGAGGCAGTACAGCACATATCTGTTAATAGCAGAGAGACAGAAATCTAAATGTCAGATCCCAGAAGTGAGTTTGCCACTGTTCTGGAAGCACCACTGCCTACATGGTGAAGGCCATTCCTGAAGTCCACCATGAAAAAAGCCCTCTAGTTGTTAAGAAATAATATATTAAACAAAAAGCTTGCTTCTAAAATTAGGTAAAGATTTATTCCATTATTTGTTAATCACACATCCCCTCAAAAAAAAAATCAAAGTTACTACTGATTTGGCATTACTGATTAGGTAGAATCTGAATTTAGACCAATATCTAAGCATGAGTGTACTTTATGTCTATGTTTCTGACACAGCAAATGCTTTCCCTTTATTGTATGCACCAATCTGCCTGCATTGAGAACACACTTCTACTCAGCCAGGGACCACAAAGCATCACAGAGATAAATACAGAGTGGTGTTGCATAAGGTCAGCAGCACCACTCTGTATGGGCTGCCTGCTTTGGGTATTTATTATCCATCGTGCCCCCCTTATCCAGACCCCACATGGCCACACCTGGCCCTAGTTTCTGCCACACTAAATTCAGGAGGGAAAGGAAGGAGGATCTGCTTTACTACTCCATGTAGCAGGAAAAAAGTGAAACATCTGCCCCTCTTGGCTCTCATGTGCAAAGTCTGCAACAACACATGTGAGGAAACCCACAGAAACAAACAGAGCGCATGTGTGTTACTGCACCTAAATTTAGGGATAAAGCTGATTCCTAACAAAGAGCATTTTTATTTGCGTGTCTCCAGGTACATGTGCTACTGCCCAGAAAGGCTGAATTTGTGACACACCCAATTTTATCATACATTCAGCAGGGTTTTCTTTCCAATCTAGTAATTTTCCAGTGCCCCCAGTAAATCTGTAACAAAATGATAAGTTTTGAGCACTGCATGATTACTTGCACAATAAGATGATTCTGTCTTCTTGCTTCTTACCTGTCTTATTTTCATTTATTGTGTTCTCAAAGAATACTGATCATGACAGATTGGAGAACACTATTTCCAGAAAGCACTCTGCAAAGTATATAAGGATAGCAAGCTCTTGGTTTCCCTGGTTACCTTGAATTTACATGGCACTGAATTAAGAACAAAAACCTGTTAGTCAGAATCCTTATTGGTTCCATGTAGAAAGAGATTTTTAGAAAATGTTAACTCCTGCATTTTTCAGGCTCACTGAAACAAAAGAAACAATACCAACACACAAAGAAGCAGCAAATTTGTAAATATGATTACTAGAAACTGAATTAAGAAAAATGCTCAGGGAGCTCTGGAGCTGATGTTAGGATCAGATACCCAAGGTAGGAATGTGTATGTTATATTTATGGCTTTAGACTGACCCAAGGATCCCAACTCCTGCATGCTCTAGAGGCAGAATTCCCAGAAGATTGCCAAATTACTTTCAGACCTGGCTCATTTTCCCACAAAATCACACTCCAGCATGCAGAACTAAATATAAAATACAGCACTTTTACAAAAGCTTACTATTTTTGGAGTGCCAGATTAGGTTACAGCCTTCTGTGTGAGAAGTGGCATATACATATATATGTACACAAGGAAGGTGTTCTCTGACTTTCACCAAACCCAGCACCAAGTGTTTGGTATTTACAGAGAGTACCACGCCTCTCTGCTCTGCAGATTTCACAAGATCTGTGTACAATGCAACCCACTGGAGCCAGGAAAAGCCACAACACAACTGCTTAGGTATTTCCTGATTGAAAATAATCCTTGACACCAGCACTTGTTTTATCATCAGCAGTGACATCACACCAAGCTGCAATAATTCTCTATTTCTGCAACTTTCACTGGTGCAATTTCATCAGCTCTTATCTGGAAATCATTAAATATTATTAATGTCTTTATTAATTTATTAATGTCTTTGTCTCCTTCTATGTCTCTCCATTATTTCAGTGTATTAGGAGTTCATAAGGCAGGAACATCCCAGTAGTTCAGGAAGTAGACAACATGGAATACAGCTAACAAAAGAGGAGGGATGTAAAGGAGGGTTGAAAAATTGGGAAGGGTAAAAAAAATTTCAACCCTTGAAAAAGGACAAAAGCAAGATTTAAAAAAAGTATAAAGGAAAACCTGTGTTCTCAGTGATTAATGATATGTAAGGATGAGAACATAAATTAGCTTTACTGAAGTCTATAGAATGCAGTAGCAATTTTGGCAACTGAGACTTTAGTTTCCACATAAAAATAAAAATCCTCAGTATTCCTAACTTACAAAAAAAGTTCATGCTCCCTTTCACTGAAAGTATTTAAGCATAACTTCATTTTATTATAAATGAGACCCAAAAGGAAAAAATACAATATTACTGCATGAACAACTCAGTCTTTAGCAGAAATTTTTTAACAACCTGGAATCCCACAAGTAAAAGGTTGGAGCACTGGTACTTAGTAATAACACACACTCTCAGTTATATTAAAAAGAAACACGAAAGTAAAATTAAGTATATTTTCTACTAAAATCTACTTAAAGTAAAGCAGATTTTCATTTCAGGTTGGATGGGGCTTGAAGCAACCTGCTCTAGTGGAAGGTGCCCCTGCCCATGGCAGGGCTTGGAATGAGCTTTAAAGTCTCTCCCAACCCAGCCTATCCCATGATTCTGTGTTTCTCCAAAATTAGGAAAACAAAAGAAAAATGACTGTATGCACACACACAAAAAGCCGTTGAAGCTCTGATTTCTTCTACCACCAGAAATAAAATCACTCACAGTGCAAGGAGCCACTGGCAATGCACACCTTGTGCTGCCTCTTGCTGCAGGAAAGTGGAGCTCAAAGAGGGGGAGTCCAATGCTCAGGTGCACCCAAGTACAAACCAACAACCACATCTACAGGGCAAGAAAACCCCCACCAAAACACAGAACAAATATGTAACATTACAGCTCAAATTCTGCTGTGACACCAGGGCCCAGCACATATCACTGTGCCACCTGAAGTTTCCTGAAATACCAGCAAAAGGAAAGGAACTGTTCTAGGATGCCAAATCTCTCTCTCTCTTAAGAGAGATTTTCCAGGATGTGGCATGCAAACCATCAGGGAAAAAACATAGAGCTGCAATTCTACTTTAGTGCCTGAGGCAGTAAATAAAAATAAAGGCATTTCACACACTGATTTCCTTCCCTAGGCAAAGAAATCTCTCAAATTTTAGAAGTATTTCATTACCAGGCTCATCTAAAAAAAGTCTGCAACAACTAAAGCCAAAGCACAAAGCTGCTGCACAGGTTAGAAAAAATCAAAGATTTCTTGGGATATTATGCCTTGAATCCCTGCTAACATTGAGTTGTAACTGGATAATCTCCTGGCGCTGAGAGAAGCTCTGGAACAGAGTCCTGCTCTGGAAGGGAGTGATGGAGTTCTCCTGACCAGGATCTCCAGTGATCTGTACAACAGAAGCCTCTCAAAAAAGCCTTTAAACAACAGATTTAATGCAGAAGCACAGACAAATTCTCATCATCTGTGTTCTGCTGCTCAGCTGGTCATTTTATACAACTTTTGAATGAAAAATTAATTTTGCCTCGTTTACCATGTTTACTGTTTTCCCTTTAAACTTGCCTGGCATTTCTCCAAGCAGCTGACAGTAAGGTAAAAACCTGCACAGAGGCATCTCAGACTGGAACCACACTCTCCACTTTTGAGATAAGTGCAAACAAAAAGATCTGGAGATTTTCAAACTAGGAAGTAAATACCCATGAAGCTGCAAAAGCAGGTAAGGAAGGTGCTATTGCCAACCATTAAGTAAAAAAGTGGGAAAGAGCAAAGAAGGAAAACACAATCTAGTGTTTAAAGAAAAAATTATTATCAAAATAATCTTGCCCTTAAACCAAATCATGCATGGTCTGCCAGGTCTTTTTCATTTATTCTTATGTTCCTTTTTCAAAAGGTTTGCTTTGTTGCTTTAATGAACTTTACTGCTCTGACACTATCACAGGATGGGAAAACAGAGATGTTTCAATTAGCTAAATAATTGAGCTTCTTGACTGCTGCAGAAGTCAATATGGGATCTATAAATCAGATTTCTTGCTGGATAGGATATAATGAATCATGGAATGTAATGTTTGCAACAAGTTATGAAGAAGGATGAGTGGGTTTAGTTCATCTTTGAACCAAAACATTTCAAGTTCAAGCCTTCTCTCTGACTAATTCTCAATTAAGCCTTCAAATTAGGTTCCCCAGCCTTGCCAGGTGTCGGAGACATCTTTTGTGAAAAATCTTCTTTTAGGATTTTTCCTGCTGAAGATGAGAAGTTCAGCAACAAGATGTAAACAATAGGTTATCTGCTGCTGTGGAATGCAACAGGTCTGTCTGGATTGGCCCAGCTTGGATGTTTACGGTTGATGGCCAATCCGGGGAGGGAACTCTCTCAGACAGAGTCGGAGAGAGTTGCCTTGTTATCATTCTTTATTTTTCTATTCTTAGCTTTGCAAGTTTCTGAAAAGCTCTCCTGCTTTTTCTTTTTAGTATAGTTTTAATAGATGTATATATCATAAAATAATAAATGAAGCCTTCTGATAATGGAGTCAACCTTCTCGTCTCTTCCTTCACCCAAAACCCCTTGTGACAGCCGTCACAGCCAGGTGTGTCAGGCTGTACTACATCCTGGAATAATTGATCTCTAAAGCTCAAGCAATTCCACTTTGAATAACACTGATGTGTTATTAGTCAAGAATTGACTATATTAATAGTCAAGAAAACAAAGGCCATGAGCCACTCATGCCAGGTCCAGCACAAATCTCACCAGGTGTCAGGAGAACATCCCAGAGGAGGCACAAAGCTCCTCACACCAACAGAAACCATCTCTGCCAGGGGACAGGGCACACACAGCTCTGCTGCTTCTGACAGAAATAATCCAGATCTTGGGTTTTGAACCACCAATATTTGTGAACTTGCTCATTGTCTGTCCTAGTGATAATAAAAGATTTTAAAATCACAAAATTCCAGGAGCTAGAAAGAAAGTTAGGCTTAGTAGGCCCTGGGAAATGTTACGCCTTGTATTTGCTAGATCATGTGAAACTGAGTCTCTGAAGTCAGTATATGATGAATTATATAATTGTTAGATGTGATTAGATATAATTATTGTTTAAAGAATCATGAGAAATTATGTTAGGGGTTTGAGGGGGATCACAAGAAACCCACGCTTGGATGAAATCAACATATACAATAGAACAATGTAAGTTTAATAATTAATATGTAAGTGATATAACAATAGAATATAAAACATGTTCATCCCAAACCCATGGTGGGTCAGATTTGGGTCTGTACCCCTGACAACCAGAGCTCTTCAATAAAAGCACCTGCATATAATCATTCTGTAATTATGTGTTCCTGAACGTTAACACTAGGAACAATAAAACAATCCTACAAGAGACCCTTTCTCTTTTACTGTAAAAACAATGGTTCAACCTTCTCCTCCCTCCTCTTGCCATCCCCTTTAGCCCACAATGTTTCACTTTGGGGTTATGCAGGCCATCAATTTTCAGAAAACTCCAGAAACACAAAAAAAAATTTCAGACATGTGATCTAAATTTTAACAGTGTTCCTTCATTGCATTCGAGTGACCTAGAGTTATATGACATTATGCAACACTAAACTTGCTCAACACTTGAGCTTAAAAACTGATCAAAAGTCTTTAGGTATTTAATCATTATTTAACAAATATTTGCAACAAATTAATTAGCAAGTTTAGTAGCTCATAGTTTTTAGATATGTGGTTAAATGCTAATTAAATGGCTAAATTAATTATCCTCAGAAATCTAATCTAACAATAGAAATGTGGTCAGGTACCTACCAGCTTTCTAGTTTGAATTAATTACATGCCAAGTAGATTTATCTTTATGTATTCTACCACAATAGGCACACGTTCAACCAACAATCAAATGAAGTTTCTTTGTCATTACTCTTAATTAAATACATTTAATAACAGTAGAACGACAGGTTTGCAGATTCTTTAGTCAGTGTTACTTTTGTTTCTGACATATTAACCCAATTTTTACACTGAAAAGGGGCTGGGATTAGCACCAAAAAAAATTATGCAAAAGATTTAGCTTATATACCAGAACATAATACTTCAGCAAATCCGCTGTGAGAACCTGGAGCTTTCAGTGTCCCCCTCTCTTTTAACATCCCCCTGTTCAGCTGACCCCTCTCCACCTCTCTGCCTCCTCAAAATGCACCTCATTTCATGGGCAGGACAAATGGCAAAGGCTCACCTCGATTTTACCTGGCTCCAGACTTGTATCCTCACAGGATAACCAGTATCAATAAAGATGTATGGTTGATATTCTGAATTTTTGTCCCCCTTCTTATGATAGTTTAGAATGACTTTCCTGCGGCTTTGAATAGCGTTTAATTCATTTTTTTATTACTGTTATTTTTAATTTTACTTACAGGAAGTGTAAAGAATCAACCATTCACACCTACTTGTCCTTCTAATATCAATGTTTGTAGCTGCATCTTTCATGTCTTGTCTCCAGGCCCCACCAAGAGCCTTTCACTCATCAGAAAGGAAGAATGAAGGGGTGAAATACCTTAATGACAACAGCCCTTTTCCACATCCCCTTGGCTAATTAGTACAGTAAATTCCTTGACAGTTTTGTCCTGATAATTAAAATAAAAAAGAAGAAGATGAGAATAGCAGAGTAAAACTTTCAGCAGCAAGTAAAAAAGCATTTTAAATCTTATAAAATTAACCAGTGCACACCTTAACACCTACAACCAGAAAAAAGCATTCCAGGCTGTCTGGATGATTCCCTCAAAAAATCATTCTACATTGTCAGGAATTGCAATAAAAAAACTTAACAAAAACCCCAACAAACCCCTTAAGAATTGAATATATTTTTCTCTTTCTTTACTATAACAAAGTTTGCTCCTGGAAGGGTGACCATTTGCCACCCCAAATGAGAGTTCTGTACAGGTACTCACCAGCACTATCTCAATTCAGTTAGGGGAAGGAAGAATTAAAATACCTAAGTCTGCTCACAGTGATGGTAAATTTTATAATAAGCTTAATCTGTATGTTGCTGCAATTAACACCATTAAATTCCATAAAAAGCAGTATTTGAGCATCTCTCTAGCCAGCTAGAAAAACAAGGACTTTGCTCAAACACCATGTCCAAACTTAATGAAACGATCTTGCAGCAACCCAAATCCTAAATTCCAAAGGGTTACAGGAGTCAGAGACCTTTCAGACCTTCAAGGGCATAAATGCAGCATCACATTTCCACTGACACTACCTTTGATAGAGGCCAAAGAGATAGGAGCTCTCTCCAAAGTTCAAAGTCACTTCTAGGGCCCCTGTCTTTAAACAGGAGCCCTCTTCCAACTCCTGCTGCTGGGGCTTCTCTTTCCCCTTGTTACAAACACCAGGTACCAGACAGACAATGCTACCTAGGATTTGCTTCAAATTTACAGAAATCTGAATTTATAGAACCATGACCAAGAAGACACTCTGAGCCAGCAGCGTAATCCCCCAATTAGATTAGTACAAATATGGTAATTCCATTAACAGGTTTTATATTTCACCTACAAAACACCGATAACCAACACACTGCTACAAGGTAAAGATCTGAAGTGGAATTATGTACCTAAAAGCCTTTATGGAGCAAATGTTGGGCATTTTCTAGCTTATCCAACAGCACCTGGTTGCAGCTGAGCTGCTCTGTGGCCCAGAGCTCTGCGTGGGTTAAAGCTACTCGCCCGTCCCAGTGGCCAGAGGTAAAAGTGTCCAAAGACTGAGGAGCTGCTCAGAGAAAAGGGAAAGGACAAAGCAAAATCCATCAGTGGAGGAGAATGAAGGTTTTCCAACCTGTCTCTCAGCATCTTATTTCAGTTATTCCCTGGAAACACAAACAAGTCAGCATAAACAAATTTCCTGGGCTTTTTCCATTTTCTCCTAAACCTGCTCGTGGCATCGTCATGGCCAAGCATTGTACCACTCTTGGTCAAGACTCCAGAGTTTCCTCCTTTCCCATGTGCAAGGCTCAGGAATGTTCATGCCCTTTTAATTTCAAATGCAACACTCCTTTTTTCCCCCATTTGAAACAGAGGTTTTATCTGAAAATCTTAAAGAAGCCTGAAAAAAAAGACAGCTCCCAGCAATAAAAATCCATGAGATTTCAGTCCCAGGTGTAGGTTAAGGCCTTCCACCCCCAGCTCATAAACAGATGATAAATGTTATCACAGAACTGAGTCTTGAAGCAGCTTTGTAAAAAGTTGAAGCCTTATGCAAATGCCTACAGAATAAAGGGTCTGGATCCAGCATGATCAGAACAGCAAATTATGCTTTTGTGCCACAGCAGTTGCCTGCAAGTGTGTCACCAGCAAATTCAGAAAGTGTATATTCCAGTAGGAGGCTTTCCCAGAGGTATGATTTCTCAAAGGTTAATATGCAATTAAAGCAGCAAATTTATTATACTGGATAGAATTTCTAAAAAGCAAACATACAATCTGTGTTCAAATTACTTTGGAATGGATATTTCTATTAAAACTCCAGTAAAGTCTGTTCAATAAATCAGAGCATTTGTAATTAGTTATTTCAATGAAGCGTGCTTGGCATATCAAATATTCATGAGCTGATGATACGAGGCAGAAATCTATGAAATACAAGATATAATTGAGTTCCTATGTGATTAATCCACCATTGTTTTAGCAACAATAGGATCCTACATAATCTGTTCCACTTTATGTAATGTATGTTTTAACAGTTTAATAACAAGCTTTAACAAGCTGGACATCCATTCAGGGTAGGGTTTGAGGGCTCAGTGAACAGATAATCTGCTTAAATGTGCCCTCACTAACCAATGTTCATCCATATATCATGGAATGGCTCAGGCTGGAAGAGACCTAGTTCCAACATTGTAAGATTTCTTTTATAACCAATTGACAAATTTTTAAATATAAAGGCAACCAACAAGCTATTTTCCTGTAAAAATAAGTAAAATGTATGGAAGCCTCTATAATATATAATTATTTAAGTATTGTCATTCCCAGGCTACCTCTACATATAGCTGAATACCCAATAAAATCAGTGCTAAAATTAACAGAATGCTTGCAGTTCTGAGTGCCCTGAGTTTGTAAATCAATCTACAGCTAAAAAACTTTTAAGTAAACTGGTGAAAGAAAGAACTCTAAAAGAAAAAAAAAGATCTTTGGCTTCCTGGGCATCTCTCAGGCAGCCACTGTAGAAGTAACAGACAGAAGCAGCCTCCTGGCTGCCAGTTTTGGATTTCAGCCTTCACAGACACTTTCCAAGATTTTATAAAAAATCCAAGCTATATTTTTCAGTATTGTAAGAGTCTAACTTAAAGTGATAAACCTAGTACAATTTCCCTTTGAAGATTTTTGCAATCTTTAAACAGAACAAAAGAAATAAGAAATTAATTGGTAGCACATACAGAACCTTCTAGATGCTTAAGGAGTGCCACATATATTAGATAGCTTTGAACTACTATGGTGATCTGTGGCCATATATAAATTGAAAATCTTTCCCCATGTGCCCTTATAATCTATTCAATGATAGATTAAAGATGTCTGTGGCATCAGACCCTCTCAGTGCTGTGATCCAGGTTTTAAGTTTGCCTCTAGTTTCATCATGGAGATTGATGGAAGACTGGAAAAGTGAATGAGAGGAGACAAAAGACAACATCAACTGGGTGATTCCAAAAATCAGATCTGAGAACAGCAGGAATTTCATTCAAATATCATCAAGATGAAGAGAATCAATACCAGCTTCTGCTCTGCCCAGGAAATACCATTTACAAGCCCCACGGAAGGCTTTGCTCTTCTCCTCCCCTCCTCCAGATTAAAAAGTATCTCCAGGTTTTTATCTGAGAACAAAGTTCCCCAATATCAAGATCTTGGTTTTTTTTTTTTAAATTGCTTGATATCAATGAGAGGAGGAGAACTTTATCACTTTGCAATGACAGCAGTCAGGCACAAAGTAAATATTTCCATTCACTCTGCTGTCCTACCCTTTGGTTCCATACTCTCTGAACAGAGAGCTTTATCAACAGATCACTACATTACCATTTTTACTATTTAATCATTATCATGGCTTGGTTACCATTGACTACTGGAAATTTTCCAGAGTAGATGAATTAGCTGGGTTTGTAGAATCTGTAAGTTTTGATGGAGGTGATGAGTTTCCACCCATATAAACAGAACTATTTTTCACGTGCACACTACTCATCATCACAAGTGAGCTGCTTCACGTGAGCATGAACGAAGATTCCCTGGGAACTCTTGCCTGATCTCTCAGATTAGAATCAACCCAGCTCCAGAATGCTGGAGAAAACTGTTGCTGTAGTTCACAGGAACAATTTTGCAAATATTTTCTGGGACCTGTTTGAGTGAATTTCCACTAAAAGCCTCCAAGAAGCTGGAACTCACTACTGGGAAGTACTCACACTACTATATTTGTAAGCAGGCAACTTCTTTAACTGAATAATTCTAATTTATTTTTAAAAGCAGAGTGACACCTCTAAGTCTACAGTGGGCCCTTCCTACTTTTTCACATGCTTCCCACTCATCAAGTGGAATAGTTAAAGTAAAATTTGGAAGACCAAGACAGTTCATCCTTATGTAACTCTTGTGCTCCAGAGATGTTTGCTTTGATGAACAACTTAAACCAGCACAGTATAAGGTTTTAAGGATTAAGCACAGAAGAAAATAAGATCAAAATGCACAATCTGCCAGTTGAAGTGGAACCAACTGGAATCTCTGCACACAAAATAATTCATGTCTTATACAGTCATGTAAGTTATTTTTATTAATTAGTGACTAGGGTCAATTACGCATTGAGGTTCCAGTTTGAACACTGGTTTCACCTTAGACAAGAAAAAGTATAACCAGAAGGAGAATAGCTCTTCTTACCTGTTCTGCTACAGTAACTTATTTTATACAGCAAGTCAGCACTGAAAACATCAATAACTTTTATAAAATAAACCTTCTACCTAAGTATTGCTGTTTGTACTTATTAAAAGCATCATCATCCCCTGAGTTCAGTCATTTATTTAACTATAACTACTAAAAAAAAAAACCAAAAAAAAAAAAACAAAAAAACCCAAACCACATGTCAAAACCCAAACCCAGCAACATTAAAACTAGAACATGGAAAAAAAAAACAACCAATGTTTTGAAATAAAGTGAAATAAACTCCACATCACTTTTGGCTGCTTATGGAGAGGCCCTTAGCTCTGTTCCCAAGCAGTCCATCCCCAGCACCCAGCACTGAGCACATCAGTTTGCAATGCCACAGTGTTCCAACAAAAAGGTCTTCATGTGCACCTTGTGAAAGGAATCACCACAGTGCATGCACAGAAGCTAAAGGAAACCTTCCATGCTTTGATTTTATGTATAATATTTGTCTTTATTAAAAATTTAATCATAAATCAATCCCTAAGTTTCAACCAGATTGAAAAACTACTGGCAAATGCCACAGATCAACACTATCCTCAGTGAATATTTGGTTATGGTGAATATTTGTTACATGCAAGCACTTGGGATATACCAAAACTGCTGAAAATATTGAAATTCTTCTCAGAAGTCAAAAACACTAAACCATAATTAGGAGGGGGATTCCTCCCCCTGTCATGGCACTCATTAATGCTCAGGCTGTGACTAAAATAAAAATGCATGTGGATTTTCCCTGTTGTCTAATTCATACAACAGATCCTTCTGGTGACAATTGTGAAGTACACAGGCATTTATTAACCCGAGCATTACTCCATGGCTCTGTGCTGTGCTTAATACTATGAATATCTTTACAACCTGATTCCCACCCTACCACTCCCAATTTCCCCAGCTCCTTCCTCATAAGGTCATTTTCTATCCTTCTGCTAACAATTCCTAGTAAAAATCTTTAAGTCTAAATTTTTGCCTGAACTTCTCGCTTTTTGTATTCTCCAAATCACCTCAGCACTTGAAAAAAAAAACAACAAACCAACCAAAAAACACAAACCTTGAGTTACATCTCTTTCCTGTAGCAAGACTATTTAGTTCCCCTAGTTATTTTACACAAGGCATCACTCCTTTGCTGTCCCTGAATCCCTCTGAAGAGGAGCTCAGCTGTGTGGCAGTCCTTGTTAGTTAGTGTCACCATGAATAATGCAGTTCAGTGTTTGAGAGCACATTTTTAGCAGCTGCCCGTGTCCCAGCATTGCCATTTACTGCTGGCCACAAAGCTTCCCCTCCTTGGGAGAGTTTTGCTGTTTGCCTTTTCCAGCCTTACACTGCCTGACAACGTGAGAAACACTGAGCTGCTTGCTATGGATTTATAAAGCCAATTTCTGCCTATGGAGAATAACTTGTTTTTATTATAGGTAGCATAACTGACTGTTCTTCATCACCAGCAGAAGCATTTACCTGGCTCAAAGTGAGCAGTGCTTTTAGTGCCATACAAGTACTTTAGTGCACAGTGATGCTCTTGGACAGTAAATGTGACATCTTCCCTCTGCCTTGCTTCTGGGGAAATTGATTGTGCTGCCCTGTGTCAAACCGCACATTCAGAGGGGCAATATCTAAATACGTTTTAATGACTGTACTCTCACCTGCTCACTTGGTCACTATAAATATTCCCAAATAATTTCTCTCTGAAGGAATGGGCCTCCTAGCATTCACTTCAACACACTATTCATTTTGGTAACTTTCTCAGCTCTGAGCCAGTACCCAGTCTTGAAGCACTTACAAAACTTTTCACACACTGTGAATGAAAGTTACATACACAGCACTTGGTCCCTGTTCAGTTTTATTTACAGATCCATCAGAGGAAGACTTCATGACAAAACCACTGCAAGAGCAGTTTCAAATTTTGAAAATTTTGAGGTTTTTAATCCTCTTTTTAAAACCCAAGTATGTAATTTGTTCAAGTATCATAATCCAAGTTACTTCAGGACATCAAATTGGTTTTCTGGTTCATCTTAGGTCATGTTACTTCACTACTAGGGAAGACACTTGTCCCCCTGTGCCAGACACTGGGGAGGCACCTCAAGATCCTTGAGGGTCCCTTCCAATGCAGAATATTCTGTGATTCTGGGTGTTGGGGCCAGTTCTGGGCCCCTCTTGGCCAGAGAGCCCTGCAGGGGCTGGAGCGTGTCCAGGGCAGGGAACGGAGCTGGGCAAGGGGCTGGAGCCCCAGCAGGGGCTGAGGGAGCTGGGAAGGGGCTCAGCCTGGAGAAAAGGAGGCTCAGGGGGGCCCTTGTGGCTCTGCACAAGTCCCTGCCAGGCGGGGACAGCCGGGGGGTCGGGCTGTGCTCCCAGGAACAGGGACAGGAGCTGAGGGAACGGCCTCAGGCTGGGCTCAGGGTGGGCACAGCAGGAATTTCCCCATGGAAAGGCTGCTCAGGCCTTGGCAGGGGCTGCCCAGGGGGCTCTGGAGTGCCCATGCCTGGAGGTGTCCCAGGAAGGGCTGGAGGTGGCACTCAGGGCTCTGGGCTGGGGACAAGGTGGGCGTCGGGCACAGCTGGGACTCCATGGTCTCAGGGAGCTTTCCCAACCTTAATGATTCTATGATTCTATGATTCTATGAAGGGATGATTCAAAACAGATTTTAACACCAAATCTATCATACACAAATATTACAAAGGTCAAAATTCACGTGAAAGAAACTGAAGATTGTTCTTTAAGATTTAAATAATCATATATAAGGACAGGACTACATGAACTGCCCTTGGGTTTAACATCTTCAGTGAAAAGTTAAACTGGACCTCTCTATTAGGAAAGGATTGTTGGTTCAAATTTCCTTGAAGAGAATTCAAAAGCCTTCATAGATATATTACTACTTATGTAAATACAAACACCTTTGTGTTAACATGTAGAGATACATTCAGATTAACATTATTGACAGACCAGTGGAAGAGGAAAAATAATCAGATTTTATAGGCTGACTTCTTCCCTCTAATACCTGGCCTTTCTGGCTGAGATGCCAGACTCATGACCACACTACTTAATTCTTTTTCAGTTAAAGATGATGCAGAGTTGTGAGAAAAGCTGTGCCTCCAATGAGGCCTGGCCTTGTACACATCTAGTAAAAATGGTATTTCTGTGTTTGAAGTATCTTAAAGGGCAGATCTTTGCCTTGGAAATGCAACTCTCAGTCAGTGACTTTGTTGGCAGAAGGTGAAATAAGATGCAGCTTGTGCTGCACTTAACGTAACAAAATGGCACAATACAAACCTGATGTACATAATAGATTGTTACATATATCAAATTACACATGCACAGGTAAATTTTTCAAAAGGGTGACCTTCTATAATTTCTTATGCAGTCTTAAGCAGTGTTAAAAATACATTTAACATTTGAAATTCTGATGGTTACAGTTCTAAAGCTGCTGACTCATCATGTCTGAAAATGTAATAGCAAGTAGGATCTTAACTTGATGCATGATTTACTGAACCTTTATGATTTATATGAATTATTAATCCTTTGCTACTTAGATGAACCAGTACAAAATTTCTCAGAGATTTGAGAAATTATTATTACTTATATTTAGCCTACTGTTGTACTTCTTAATTCAACCATCATGTTTCATCAAAACTTCTCAAAGCTCCTCTATGATTCTAAAATTCCTTGGCAGGGAGGAGAGGGCAAAACAATAAAGGCATCATTGAGTTTGTTTTGCAGATGCATGGACTATAACCCACTTTAATAAGCATTAACTATCCTGAATAGATGGCCAAATTCTGTAAAGCACAACTCTGTGACCGTTGCTCAGCTTTGAAGCCTAAGGTTGCTGCCTAACCAGCCCCCAAAAAATCCACATAAAATAAAGACTTGGGAGATTTTTACAGCAGTAAGGAACAAAAACAGAAACTTTGGAGCTGGTAGTAGTTAAGAGAAAAACACGGACGTGAAGAGAT
Organism: Camarhynchus parvulus; assembly: GCF_901933205.1. Classification (NCBI taxonomy): domain Eukaryota; kingdom Metazoa; phylum Chordata; class Aves; order Passeriformes; family Thraupidae; genus Camarhynchus; species Camarhynchus parvulus. The sequence continues at coordinate 16,711,869 of NC_044581.1, read as the reverse complement.
GTAAAATGGGTTGGAAAGTGGCAGTTCAGAAAGATCAAGAATCCTCACACTCCAGCAAGCAGCACAGGCTGTCACCTTTCCATCTGAGTGGTGACTCCCTGCCCAGCAGTGACTCAGCGGTCACTCCATCAAGGAGGTGAGACAAGACTTGGCCTGTGTTAGTTCCAGCCACTTGCTTTCTGTATTAGCAAATAAACAGCTCTTCTCTGTGCCATAAAATCTTATCTTCTATTCATTATGGCCATTACTCATTATTCCTTGGCGTTTTTCCCCCCAAGCTAACAAAATCGAACTGATAATTCTTGGAGTTCCTACCTGGCATCACCAGCATCTAGTGCTTTGTAATTCCCAAGGGTTCCCAGTGCCTCCCAAATTTCATCACCTACTTCTTCACAAACAGCTCAGCTGTCTAGAAAATAGCTCCCTATTTATTTCACCACTAAGACTCACTGCACAACCACCTCAAACATTCTATAATTATGTTCTATTTGGGATTCTCAGCTCCTTTATTCTGTCCTACTCCCCCCCACCTCCCCCTCACCTGTTCCCCAAGGATTCCATCTCATCATCAATTACCACCCCAGTATTTTATACTCCTCTCAAAGAGAAGCTTTACTAACACCACTTACATTTTTAAGGTATACTTATCTAGCACTGCACAGAAATTAAACAGGAGGTCAATGTACTAATGGCCCTTAGATTTCTGCACAGAATTAACAGCTGGGATTCTGTTTTATGCATCTGACCCTTGTTCACTACAGAGCTGCAATTTACTGGTGGTCCAGTGAAACAACAGAATTGTTACCCAAGGAAACCCTCATCACCTGGGGAGAGTGTGATGTGCAATAAAAAAGGTTAGGGCATGATTTTTGAGGTTGGTTTTATAACTTAGGAATGTGGGGTGTTTACCTGTTGTTGTGTTTGGTTTTTTTTGAAGGGGGCCCAATAATCTCCAGGGGAGCATGGCTGCAGAGAGCTCTGAGCAACCTGGTCCATGGCAGGGGGTCTCAATGAGATGACCTTCAAGGTCCCTTCCAACCCAACCATTCTATGATTCTCTGTAAAATTTCACTCTAAAATGAAATTAATAATCTTTTCAAAGAGGAAGAACATGGAAGAACACACAAACTTATGTGTACAGATTAAACACAAACTGTAGTGCTGACACACAGTCCAAGCAGGAGCAAAGATGCTCTGGCCACATCCATTTTATACCTCCTGAACTTTTTTTCCCTGCAAGGACATTATGCATTCCCTGGTCACTTGTGTCACAAGGGTCTCTGGCAGCAATTTAACACCCTGTTAACTCTGAATTCTCCTGCTAAGTACTTCTCCCTCATTTACTTCAGCCTGACTTTGATGAAAGATTTCTTCACAATACCCAGTTCTAATGCCAGGAGAATGCTCCATTTCACAGGGGCTCCAGCAGCATTCATGCTTCACTACATTCCTACCGAGTACCCCACAGGTGGCACCAATGCTGTCTGAGACCTTGTAAAGGCCTTCCCACTTCAGGAAAAAGCTCAAGCGTGTGCAAATGGAAAAATGAATATCCCTGCTCTTCATGGTCCCCAAAACACCCTTCCATTGTACTTCTAACCTCATTCCTTTCCTTTATTAAACCACACAAATATATATTTTTGTTCTTCATGCAATTTTCAAGCCATTCCTTGTTTTTTACACTTCAAGGTATTCTCAGAGTCCCCCCTGTGGTTCCCACTAGCATCTCTCTCAATGTTCTGCCACCAGCTATCAACCAGCTCTGCAACCTGTACAGGTTAAGGCCTCTTTGCTGATGGATATTCCTATCAATAATTTAAATTCTTCACAGGTATCCATAACTGAGCATCTTCAGCAGTTTCTTTATTGTGCCATGGCTCCTTCTCACCCCCAGGCTCAACAGTTGGGGAGCTCTGTTACAATCATATCTCCTTTTATTTATTTAATAAATCTTCAGGGCACTGATCAACAGGCCAATGAGTCCGTTTTATTTGACTGCTATTAACATCATTCCCTGTTAAGCAATTCCCAAACATTTTTCCTTCCTATTGACTCAGATACAGATGAAAACCACAAACAACAAAGTTCCTGGACAGAAGGCTGCATTTGGCTTACAGCAATCTAGAGACACTTCTATGAAGTGCTATCATTTTTCTCTGCTTAAACAGTTTCCACTGCATTTGGACAGTCTCAAATCCTTCAGGCCAGTTGGAAATTGGCTTGAGAGGCAGCTTGGCCCATCAGCATATGGCAACTTGCAAGCCCTGCCCAGAAGCTGAAGCTCTACCAGCCCAAGCTCTTATTTTTTGCAGCAAACTGGATGTGAGCTGCAATTCCAACTCCCTCCAGCCTTCTCCCAGATCTGTTCATTTGAGGCTGCCATTGCCCCCCTGGATACATGGGACACCCCAACCAGACACGAGGCAGTGGTGTTAAGGAGATTTCCCTGTTCAGCCTTCCAGGGGCCACTCTGGCAGACCAGACCCACCTGGTCCTGGAGGTCCCTTCCACCCCAAACCTATTCCATAATTATATGAAACCTCCCTCTGTTATTTTCAGCTCTCCACAAGACAACGTTCTACAGCTGTTCTGTCCCTCACTGGAGGACAGGAGGCTTTTCTCCAACAGTTAAAATGGGACCAGGAGCATAAGCTGGCTTTTGTTTAAGCCTGTTTTACAGCAAAGTATAAACATATTGCAAAGCTTAACTTCTGCTCCCCTGCTCCCTGGGACTTGGGCTTCCTTTCTGAGATGTTTCCTTTCCTGAAAAGAAAGACAAAACACTCTCATACTTCAGCCTGGTGATTTGTATTATCATCTGCTATTTATAAACCTGATTTTAGTTCTCTAAATAATTCTGAAATTTTAATAAAAGAGGTACCCTGAAACAAAAATATAATGAAGGCAAACAAGCACGGAAAGGATAATTGGATTTTTCTCAGGCTATGCTAATCTGTAGACTATAAATGCTGTGTGGTTACACTTGAATACTGTTAATTTGCATGTAGCTGGGAGCACTGGCATGAACCACCAACATATTAGATCTCAACACCTGACACTGCATGCTTTTTCAGACATCAAGCATTTCATCCTGGAATTAGTTGATTAAGCATATTTAGACACACAGACCTACATTTCTTTCCTACAACTATAACTCAGAGGAGATTTTTTAAAGACTGTATTAGGCATAATCAAGTGTGCAAGTTTTTGATCAAATGCTTCTAGCAAGCAGGAGCTAACTACAAGCTATAGATGCAGAGGCTGTTTATGCCTTGCTGGGCAGAAACAATCATTCAAACATTGGTATTCAGACAGGAAAGAGCTTGTCAAGTTCAAAATGCTAATCACTGCTTGCTGAGAAATGCAGTGGTTCCCAGCTGTAGGGAGAGCAACACGTAGCTGGCAGCAGCTGCAGCACGTTGTTCTCTCTATCCAGGGATGGAATTCCTGGTCACCAAATGCATCCTGGAAAATTTACAGGGCAAGAAACAACAATGCTTGCACTGAACATTAAAAATAAAATAAAAAATCATATTAGAAGGTTTGTAATCCTTAAATCAGAACACCACCTTTTCAAACAGCAAAGCAAAATGTGTTCTCTGGGGTTATCAATAATGCTTCTTTGAACAAAGAGTTTGCTCGTTGAATCCAGAGTAAACCATAAGTGTTATTCAATTATATTAACATAATCATATTAACTACTTAAATCACATATACATAAATTCTCATGTCTGCTTTCCCTAATAGTACCACTTCTGTAAAAAAACAAACAAACCAAAAGAAAACTCAATCTACAACATTTTTTTAAATTGCTGAAAAATTTTTTGTTCCTTATGTATGTGAAAAAAACCCCAAGTTTTAGGACTAAGTGAGTAAGAAATGTGATAAAAGGACAAGCCTGGACACAGTCCCTGTTTCAGATTTAGTCTGCAATCAGATATATGTGTAAGGATCCTTGCATCAACCCCACTGTTTTTAATCAACTTTGCATCTTTTTCCCCTAATCCTAGTAGCCCACTAGAAAATACTCACAATGCTATGGAAATGGAATAAGTCTTAAAAAAACCAAAACCAAACAAACCAGCAAACCTTTATGAGATATGCCCAATAAAACATCTAACTCAATACTCAGCCTCAACATGTAGCTAGCCAGACGTAGCAAAGATAGAAATTCCAGCAACATTTCCTTCCCTGAGGAGCTCAGCAGTGAGGGCTCCCAGGGTTCTCCTGATTCTCCAAGCTGCCCTGGATTGCCAAGCAAATTGTATTCTATTTGCTTGTATTCTATTCATCGGTATGGCAGATGTCTTCTGTTCAGTGGGCAGTTTTCCTTATCTCTTCCACACCCACTCCTCCCTCTGATGAGACATCTGCTGATAACAGCTTATTGAATGTCCCTGCATGGCTGATGAGAACTACAGCATCCCATTGGGAGATGTGAGCCCAGAGGGAGGAGCCAAGCATTCCTACCTGGATATAATCTGGAGATTCTGGAACACCAGCACGGCTTCTGCACTGGATTCCCCAGAGGAACAGCAGCTGCCTTTTCCACTGGATCTTCAGAGGCAGAGACTGCACCTTTCTCCAGGATCCCTGCTCCAGCAGAACCACCCCTGACACTGCAGGAGGGCTGAGCCACAATTCCAATGGGACTGCTGCCAGCACCCTGACCCACAGGGTGTCAGGTTGGGTTCTGACTCTGTCAGTGTTATTTTAGTTTACTGCATTGTAAAAAACTGCTATTCCTGCTCCCACATTTTTTGCCTGAGAGAACCCTTAATTTAAAAATTATGGCAATTCAGAGGAAGGGGGTTTACATTTTCCATTTCAGGGGAGGCTCCTGCCTTCCTTAGCAGACACCTGTCTTTCAAACCAAGACACAAGCCCAGAGAAGAGCCTGTCTTTGCTTGGAAACACCTCAGCACTATGGTGTCTCCCAAACACATAATCCTGCATTGAAATACAGGTTAAAAACAGCTTAAAAACCCAACCAAGCAAACAACAAACTGAAGCTAAAGGCACCAGCATGACAAAAGAACTGTATAGGAAGATTTCCCCCAGACCAAGCTCTGGCTTACTCTCAGGGATGCAATAACCATTCTTAGCTTGATCCCAACATCTCAGGCACACAAATGTTGTCTTCACTCTGGACATTCTTGATCTCCACATTCAGTCTTCTTAATCTTTGAGTATTTTGATCTACTATTGTCTTTCTGTGTTATCCTTTTCCTTTGTGATACATCTGACACTATGTCCATCAAACTACAATCCCCTGCTCTGATAACTGAGCTCACTGAGGTTTCCATGATCCTTAAGTGAATTAGGAATAAAACCAGATATAACAAAAATGTTTCAAACATTCCATAGTCTGTATTGCTTCATATTTTGGGAGCTTCTATAATACTCTGTAGTTATGGCAATAATTGTTTTATATGGAACCTACTGATACCTACAACAGAAACCACACCCTGAAAACAAACGTTTCTACTCCTCCAAGATGCAAACACCACTGACATCAGAACAATCTAACAGGCAGAGACACAGGACTTTGGAGTCCAAAGCTCCATTTCAGGCTGCAGGTAAAGCCTCAGTGACATTGATATGTCACTCCACTCACGTTTCTTACTAGTCTTTGTCAAATGGGGATAAACACAGCACTTTTAGGCCTATATAAAAGCCAAGGGACACAAAGCTGGTTATTGCTATTAATAGCACAGAAACCAGTATCAGCCTCTATCCAACTGCTGCTAAAATCCAAAACCAAGGCAATTGTTGCCAACAATTAAGTTCTTGTATTTCTAGACAGCCATTATCATTACATAATTAGAGTAACCAGGATCACATTTGCTGACTCTTTCTACTGCCACTGGATCCTTACATGCTTTTCTGCCTATATTTTTCTTTTCCTTTTTTCCCCTCCTCACATTTGAAATATTCAATGTAGAGGCTTTATGTATGCAAACAGCTTAATTTCCAGAAACGCTCAATTCCTCTACCTGGCTGTTTAATATCAATGAGTGTTGCTTAAAATCAAGTAAAAGATGGCTTTAAGACGCCTTGTTATGCCAGCTGACAGATTTTATAACAGGAGGAAATGATGGGACTGAGATGAAGCAGCCTGGAGGTTCAGGCTGTTTATATTTCTTTGACATAACTCTTCAGGTACAGATATAAATAAAAACTATATATCAGGGCCTCAAGAATTCAACTCTATTAGGAGAAGCAGCTGATATGCAAGTTCCAGTGAACCCAGTTAAGCCGTAACACTCAAAAGTACTGCTCTGTCCCATTATTGCACACTTGGTGTATAAACACCAGCTTATGCACCAAGTTCCACCAATCCCTTAAAATTTTGGTGCAAGGGTGAAGTGTTTAAGGGGAAATCTGTGTACAAAAGCCTCTAAATACCAGGCTTTTCAGTTCATTAACAGTTGAACAGCATTCTGTTTCTATGAATTCTATCCATTATATTCATCTGCATAAAATTCTTCAATAGTAAATAATAATTTTGAATATACGTTTCCAAACTCCTGTTGCAGAGGAAAATCTTTTTTCTTATTTTTGCACATATCGTAAGAAAGTTCACTAAAACAGTTCACTATATGAGTTCAGCAATACACCCTCATTAGTGCTTTGTATTTACCCCAATGAGTTTCACTGGCCCTTCAATTTCTTGAGCATTATTTTTTTGGATCCCCCAGTGTACCAAATCATGCTGTCCCTAGGAAAGTCCAAATAATGCTATTACATGCATAAAATACGTGTCCAGTATATGTGATTGAAATCAAGACCTTTCTAATGCAACTTCTGAGGTAAATATAAAGTATATTTTCAAAATCAGTGTTGCATTTTATTGGCTACTGCACATAAAATTCAAAGACTAAACCCAGCATGTTATTCTGGCAACAAGAAATTTTTTGAATAATCAGATCCTGAGCACCTTTTTGAGGTGCCTCAAGAGTAATAATTTACAGTAGAATTGCTGTGTCAACTGCTACAAAATTTTTAGCTTGTTCTGTGAAGGTGAAATCAGTTGTTCTGCACCTCCTATTTACACACAGTTCCATCCATTTTGTTCTTAAGTTAACACAGTTATCCCACTGGTTTAGAGCAGCAAAACACTTCTGACAAAGCCACTTCTCAATTCTAACAAATATGCTTTAAACTAAACTTTAATGCAACTTCTGGCACAGGGTACAGCTTCAGACTCTGTGAACCACCAGTGTCCAAACTCAGTTTTCCCAAATGCAAGAGCATTAAGAGAGAATGGGCAGGAGCAGCTCCTGGGCTCAGGCCCTGCCCCTGGCTCTGAATCAAGGGTTTAAAGAAACTGAAAGAGCTAAAAGTTGAGCTAGATTTAGTTAGAGGGGATAGAAATAATTAAGAGTATAGCAAGAAGAGTAAAAATAATAAGGGATAGTTAATTATTAGTGGACAGAATAGTTAAGGCTAAGATATAAATAATATATTTGTCTTTGCTGTCTTTAAAGAAGCAGGATGGGATGTGGCTCTAACTGTGAAAAAGAAGAGGACCATGGCCTGCACCTGGGGCCTGAAACTTGAGCTATGGCCAAGGGGTCCCAAGCCTGCCAAGAAGGCAAAAGTAAAGGGTCACTGTGAGCTCAGAAGACCACTGACCCATTTCAAACACACAGACCCATTTCACAACCCACAGACCCATCTGAAGTGAAAGACTGGGCAGGCCTGAAGGACATTTTAATATGCAGCAGGTAGGTGGGGTTAGTAATGAATATGTATTAGGCACTTTGGGAATTATATGAATATGTAAGACTTTTTTAGATCAATCGAGAGCTGGAGCCTGTGATTCTTTGCACATGCCTTTGGAAATTACTCTGCTTGTGTCCAGTGCTGTAATAAACATTCCACTTTTCACCTTTAATTAATTGAAGAGTTCTCTGTCTGTGCTTCAGCTCTGGGGCCATGGCTGGGGCTGGAGCAGAGCTGGGCCTGCTCTGCCCTCCCTGCTCACAGAAACCCCCAGGGCTGAGGGACCCTCTCAGCTGATCCACGGCTGCCCTCTGCCCTGCAGACAACTGGGAAAAACGCCAATCACTTGGTTTTCAAATTTTAAAAATTTTAATAGTAATAAAATGGTTATAAAAATAGTAATATAATTAGAGTAATAATAATTTGGACTCTTTGGATTAGGACAATATGAGACAATAAAAACAAAGAGTTACGGATGGTCCAGGCACCTTTTCTAGGCAAAATAAGCCCAAAAAAGGACCCACAATAACAGAGGATTAACCCTTAAAAGCAACAGCCTGTTGCATATTCCTACACCTCATACATGATGCATAAATTCCATTCAAACACAGGATTCTGTCTGGTCAGTGGCAGCTTCTTCCTCTGAATCCTGACAGCATCTTCAGGGCTGAGCGAGGCGGGAAGAAATTAATTTCTTCTGATAGAACAATAAATTCTTTTTCTCTGAAAGATTTGGGTGTCCTGTTGCTGCTATCTTGCTGTGAGTCCTTTCTTTTAAAAAAAGCATCCTACATAGCACAGTTTCTATTTTAACATTTTGTTATAACCTAAAACTATATTTAACATATTACTTAAGAAAATTAATACAGCATAACTTCCTAAACATAACACATATAACATTCATTTTAATATTTGCAAAAAGCCAATCATAAAATATGCATTTTTCACAGCAACTGAACCCAAATGTAAGGAATAACACATCATTTACAACCATCACCTTGAAATTATAAAGGAGATTCTTCCCTGTGTGCCAGCTACTCATGCCTAGAGCAAGAAAAGACAGCACTCAGGACAGAAAAGCCTCCAGATGGCTCACACAATCCTTCTTTTTCTCAAATATTTTCGTGCTGAGACACCAGTAACGTAGTAGTTATAGCTTTGTAAGCATTCAAAGTGTCCTTTATGTAGGATTGACTCACTTAATGCAAATTCTCCTCCAAAACAGCACAAGGAGACAGGACCCTGCTCTGCAGAGCTGCATTAGATCAGCACAGAGGGGTGAACTGAAAGCAACCACATCCTTTGTAGGAAAAGACTTTGGTCCCATCTATTTGCCAGAATTAAACCCCACCTTCTGAAAGTTTTACCTATACACAAAGTATCTGTAAGTGTATGGAAAAACTCGGTAAAAGTCTATAATCAGCCAGTGACCTCAGCACAAATACACCTTTACAGGCCACCCACAGAAAAGCACTTCAAGGAGGAAAGATGCATCTAAACAAAAACAAGGCAATGGTAGCAATTTTCAGAATTTGGGAATTTACAGCTTAAACAGACTCATAACAAAGGCAAACGCCATTTGCCTTTGTTGCAGAGTTACAAATTCAAGGAAAACTAAACACTTTTCTGCAGATAAAGTGCCACTAGATACGAGAAATCACGTTTTCTATTATTCACACATCCATATCAAAATGTGTTTAAAGTGCAGATGTTAAAAAGAAAAGGGGGGGAAAGGTACGTAGCTTCCTTCCAACAAAACAGAAAAATGGCCAAATACTTGTTAAGTACAGACTTAACTTCACCAACAAAAAGCCCAAGATAGCAAACTATAAAACTATTGAAGAACAGGGTGGGCAGGCCCGGGCACAGGGTGCCCAGAGCAGCTGGGGCTGCCCCTGGATCCCTGGCAGTGCCCAAGGCCAGGCTGGACACTGGGGCTGGAGCAGCCTGGGACAGTGGGAGGTGTCCCTGTCCATGACACCCTACCAGGGAACAATTCCTCATTGCCAAGATCCCACCCAGCCCTGCCCTCTGGCACTGGCAGCCATTCCCTGGCTCCTGTCCCTCCAGCCCTTGGCAATTGTCTCTCTCCATCTTTCCTGCAGCTCCTTCAGGCCCTGCAAGGCCACCCTGAGCTCAGCCAAAGCTTCTCCTGTGCAGGTGAACAATGCCAGCTGTGCCAGCCTTTCCTCCCAGCAGAGCTGCTCCATCCCTCTGCTCCTCCTGGAGCCTCCTCTGGGCTTTCTGAGCAGCTCCAGGTGCCTCCTGTGCTGGCCCAGGCTGGAATGGTCTGTCCTTATCTATGGGACTCTGACAGCAGAGAGCACAAATATTTGGGTAAGATTTGAATTAAGTGACCATAAAAAGCCATTCAGGGCTATTCAGGGTTTGTGTGTGTGCACATATAACCAGAGTTGGTGTCAGCACAGCCACACTGAGGAGCCCATTGCACTGTCCAGGATTTTTAGCCCGAGCTCCCTGTAGAGCCTTTCAGATTGCCAACAGCTTGAGGTAAATGCAGCTTGAAGGACAGTGAAACTGGTCCTTAGGTGAGTAGATTTACTGTGCTTACTCATCTCAGCTACAAGGACCTGATCTAAAGCTCCAGAGAGGACAGTGAAATATCACCTTGAAGTATTTAACACCCAAAATATGAAAGGAAGCTATCCTACAAAACCTCAACTGAAGATACAGTTCCAACATTTTTCTGCTCTGTAATCCAGGTTTCCTTGTTATCAACACAGACACAGCTGTTAAACCTGCTTGGATGCAACTCCAGAGGAACCCAGTTGGATACATCTGTCAACGACACCCCAAAATATTCCTTAATTCAGAAAATGCAGCATTCTGTACCTCTTTCCCATTCACATCCCAGCATCACATATCCTGCAGTCACTGTTAAGTCCTCTTTATCAGAAACTCTGCCACTTGCCTCTGAGGCTTAAGCCATAGATTTAGACTCATTAGAATTACAAATATATTCACATGCCCATCAGATGAGGGGAGCTTTCTGAAAACCCATCTTTATTTGCAGTTCCTCACCTCTTAAAAGAGGCAGGACTCTGCAAGAGGGTGGCTCATACAGGGCAGGAATGTTCTGCACAACTTCTGATTCTCCAGCAGAGAACTGAGGCTCCTGCATCTAAAGAACTGCTGACAGCGTTTGGGGTTGTGACACACTTGCTGCTCCATGGCAGAACAAGTAATAATTTTTTTTTACAAATTAAAGTAAATAAAGATCACTGTAAAACACGTCCCACTGAAATATTGAACATGACTGAGTTCCTACTGCAGTGCAATGATTTAAACTTATTAGCAATAAAACATAGGTGCATATTATAGTTCAATATTAACTGCACTTTTATGCATTCACAAGCACATATATTTAAAGAGAAGACAAACAGGGATACTGGACTAAATGAATGATTTTCCAACCTGGCACATCTCTTCTCCTGCCTGAATATTGCAGGAATTAAGTTATACATTAATTTATCTCTTATAAACATCATACTTTAAATCAGCAAATAATTTACAAGACACCTTATACAGACAGACAAACACTAGAGTAAAAAATAATAAAATGTCCATATTTTGCATACTATGCTTCAGTATAGCATGCATACTATGCTCCAAGTCTGTATTTTTTTCCCTTATCTTTTTTTGTCTCCTATTTTTACTAAAACTTCTTCCTATTGCATGGAAAAGAGTTTTTAACATATACAGATACACATACAGGTTTTTATATATATGTATATACACACACATATGTATGTGGGTGCATACATATACACAAACACGGGAAATTTTATTTCCTTTTCTCTTGAGAAAATGAGTAGAGTTTTCATATTTTTCCAACTGGCACTGGAGGGAAAAGCATAAAAAAGAAAAATAGCTGGCAGAAGATCTGGTAGATCCATGCCAAGCATGGCTTTGAGCAGGATGAACTCCATGTGCTTCTCACCTTATGACAGACAATATTTATACCTCATTCTTTCATAAGCTTTATTTTGTTCCCACCAGTCCACCTCAAAGGCACATTTGTTCCCGTGTTTGAACAAACCCCTGCAGGAAAGGGAGTGTTTGAAAGGTGTGGGGAGGATCAGTGAGTGCATTGATACTTGTTCCTGTAAGACTATGCCAATGTTATGGAACGCTGAATACATTCACTGTGACAAGCGATCCAACACAGCCACACAGCCCAGGCTCTGGGGAATCAGCATTCTGCCCATCTGTCCACAGCAGAGAGTAGACTCTGTGCAATATTTCATTTTCCATGTGCTGGGCTGAGCATGCTGGGGCTGGGTGTCTCTCCCATGGCACAGGGAAACAGCCCCAGAGTGCTGGGAGAGGGGCAAAGCCCCAGCACAGGAACCAGCAGCAAAGCTGCAAGCACGGCACAGCTCCTGGCAGACAGCATCTCCTGCAAGCATGGCACAGCTCCTGGCAGACAGCATCTCCTGCAAGCACGGCACAGCTCCTGGCAGACAGCATTCCCTGCCAGCACGGCACAGCTCCTGGCAGCATCTCCTGCAAGCATGGCACAGCTCCTGGCAGACAGCATTCCCTGCCAGCATGGCACAGCTCCTGGCAGACAGCATCTCCTGCAAGCACGGCACAGCTCCTGGCAGACAGCATTCCCTGCCAGCACGGCACAGCTCCTGGCAGACAGCATCTCCTGCAAGCATGGCACAGCTCCTGGCAGACAGCATCTCCTGCAAGCACGGCACAGCTCCTGGCAGACAGCATTCCCTGCCAGCACGGCACAGCTCCTGGCAGACAGCATCTCCTGCAAGCATGGCACAGCTCCTGGCAGCATCTCCTGCAAGCACGGCACAGCTCCTGGCAGACAGCATTCCCTGCCAGCATGGCACAGCTCCTGGCAGACAGCATTCTCCTGCAAGCATGGCACAGCTCCTGGCAGACAGCATTCCCTGCCAGCATGGCACAGCTCCTGTCATACAGTATTTCCTGCAAGCATGGCACAGCCCCTGGCAGCATGTCCTGCCAGGGAGGCTCAGCACACTGCTGCTGCAAGTGGGGAAACCCAGGAGGGGCTGAGGGAAACTCTTCAGTGCAATTGCTTTACTGGTCTGGAAACCAAAACCGACCAAACACTGAGAAGCAGCTTTTTCATTGCAATTAATGTTTACAGATTTGTAATATGTTTCAGTGGTAACTCAATTCAACCTGAGTTAAAGCTGTGGGAAATGAATTTGTAGAGAATTTTTAAAGTTTGATAGAAGGTTTATATAGTATGTATTTGTGTAGAAATTTTGAGAGGAGAAATGCCAGTTCTGTTTGTTTCTTGTTGAAATATTTAAGCCACCCCCTCCTTATTTTTTTTCTTTTTTTTTTGACCCAGCCCATTTAACCAATGATTATCTAACTAGTCAAAAACCTCATTTTTTACTTTAACTGGCTTCCCCTGGCTGCATCAGGGAAACCATCAGGAAGGCAAAACTCCTCCCAGAAAATATCTGAACACCAATTCCAAACAAATAGTTAAATGAGAGCAGGCACTATGAGCCAGGTTAAATCTCAACAGGATAATTTGCAGAACACACAAGAACATTCTTGAGATAAGAAATGAAAAAATAAAGATTCCCTGCAAGGAGCTATTGTATGCTTTGCACTTAACACATGTAACCTCAGAGTCACCACACACATTAATATTCAAACACTGGGGCTTGGAAAATAATCCGAGGTCTCCAACATCCTGCAGCCTCACTGGGGACCTGTCCCCTTGGTACTGAGGTTATGAACATTGTGCTGGGAGAACAAACCAGGGTTCTCCTGCTCATTCCCTTTCCAAGAGACAGAAATACACACAGGCAGATATGTAGCCCTTGGAAAATTGTCTAGCTCCTCTACCAGCTAATTTAACTTTCTCCCAGTCTCAAACATTACCCAGTAGCAAGGAAACTGATAGATTCATGGGCATTGCTGTGTTCATCTCTACTTTGAAAAAATAAGTTTTCATATTTCTAAGCAAGAGGAAAAATATTAATATTATTTCCCCAAATACAGGCCCATTAGTATTTTATTGTGAAGATAAATACTGAATCCTCCAACAGTCCAAAAGTGCTTCAAGTAATTCAATTTCGAAGAAGATCTTAATAATATATGCAGTAGCATTTTACCCATAGCAGCAGAAATATTGATCTCGCACCATTAAGGTTTGCAGCATTTTTAAAACCCATTACCTCTGTGCACATTAGCTCTCACTGGCAGAAAGGGCATCACATTTGCTGTTAACTTCTGGCAGACATCAACACAAAAAGGTGATTCCACCTGCTGGAGTGTCTGCCTGGCTGCCTGATAATGTCAATCAATAAGCAAAATCACTTTCTCACAGTTCTCATAAAACAAGACGTCTGCCACACACACACGAACCCAGGAGCTGTATTTCTGTACTTAAAATATTAATGAGCCTTAAAATACTTACTCTTACATTTGCTAACACGCACCTCATAAATATCAGCAGATGCTTTATAAAGCATCAAAAGGAGTGGATCAGTGTAACAGGGGCTGGATAACACCAGAACAGATTTAAAACACTGACGGGCAGCGTGTACAGCAGGTCAGCACAGACACCACTGAATCATAAAAGAAAGACCTGTCAGCTTTCAGATAAAGCTGGCACTTGATGATGATAAATTATTTACCAAGTGCTCTTGCTGAACCATTAGGAAAATCCTTTCTTTTTCCTCCACCATCCATTCAAGTCAAGAGTACACCACATGCCCATTTGAAAACAGCACACGGTGAAAGAAAGCACAATTTTAGAGCAACAACAATGGGAGTGAGTGTGAGGATATCAGCTAGGAACTACCCTTTGTTACAAACCTGAAAGTGTTTGGGTTCTCATCAGCAATGTAAAAATTGCCCAGAAAAATGCACCCTGTGAAAGTGCACCATTAGCTTGGCAAGGGGACTGGGTTGGTGAAAAAATATCTAGAATGCATATATTTAAAAAAAAAAAATAAAGGCATTGCAGCACCTCTGGTATCAATGGTTTTCCTCTGATTCTTAGGATTTCCTAGGAATGGCAGAAGGAAAACAGTTCTGCCTTAGGCCCAGGCAAAATTATTCCATCCTAACAACCACCTAACCAGTATTTCTTTTTTATACCATGGCATTTGATGCCCTGACACCCATTCTACAAAGAAGAGTCTCCTGCCACCCTCCCAGCTTGCTGTGAGGTCTGAGCTGTGCATGCAATTACCTAAAGGCTTCAAACCCCCCAAGAAATTCAGCTCCACTCAGCTTGCCTGGGTGTACAGCTGAAGCCCAGGCAATTCAACTGTGAAACAACTTGGCTTTAGGTTCACAACACATCTCCAGCAGCAGCCATGGGCCCCAGAGGATTCTGGACACGCTAAATCCAATCCCCTTATCTAAAGTTGGTATTAACAGGAATACTTAATCAGAAAGTTAGATAGGATTTGCAAAAATATAGGAGATTATTTTGAAAGTGAATTAGTAATTTGTTACACATCAAAGGCATTAAAAAAAACCCTACAAAAAAAAACCCTAACACGCCTCAAAAAACACAGGAGTAAACTTTCAATCTACTCTGGGATTAGATGTACTCTGAGCCACTAAAAACTGAAATAACTTGAAAGCAGAGAGTTATATAACATACACTTCGTGCATTGATACTACAGGAACCCCCTGCATTGTTTCCACCTGCTCATATAATTGTTTACAATTGGGCGCTGAGAAATCAAGAATCTTCAAACGTCCAAAAACCCACAATACCCTTAATTTTCCAAAAATAACTCAGAATTTAAAATAACTCAGTGATTTCATACATCCTATGTTTAGATTTCTAAACAGTCCAATCTTATATTAAAGCAGGGAAGCCGTCAGTTTCACCTACCAGCTTTCCTATAAACCGCCAAAAAAGCAAATGAAAAAAGGAAAAAAAACCACAAAAAAACCCCAAACAAAAAAAATCAAACAAACAAAACCTCAAACAAATAAAACCAAACAAACTCCAAACCAAAACCACAGAGACATCATCAACTGCTATTCCATGAGTCACTTAGCCTATGGAAATTTACACCAATAAAAGATTTTTCTCTGAAAAACTGCATTCCTATAGTATCTATATACAGGTTGTTGTCTGGACTCTAAACTATGCACATTATTTACACTGTGTTTTAGTAAATAATCCAGTTGAGTCTAAAAAAATACAGTTTAAGGTGCAAATTCTAGTTATTAAAAGCATATTATCCCAATTTACTCTGAGCTATGAAGCCATGTAAGGAAGAGAGAAATGTTTAAATATGTACTTGTTGACATTGTCTAAGTAATTTTCCACAATAAATAACAATGCTTAGGGTTGCTTTATAGGATAAGCTAAAGCAAGGCTTGAGATGACTTTAGTCCTTTGAAAATAGACTTCCTAAAATAAACTCATATGCCCATCAACCCATTGTTAACAGCCTACTTAAAAGGGGCAAAATTTGAAAGCTGATTTTGCCCATTTAGCAAGTTCCAGACAGGACTTTTGTTGCCACAAGTTTTCAGCACACTAAGGCTCTACCTAGAGCATAATGACCCTAGAAGAGACTTTCAGATCCTTGTCAAGGGCCTGACATGGTTTGGAATGCTAGAATGCACAGAAAAAATTCATTTTTCACCTCACGCCCACCAAGACTTGGCAGCACCACGTAACAGTGACAATCTCACCCCAAACAGACTTTTTTTTAAATAGTAGAGTTACTGATCACCTGTCAGTAAAGTGCCTGACTCTGCTCTGCTGCAGGTACACCCTGGCAAAGATGGCCCAGTCAAAAGCATCAGCTCTTACTGCAGCACTCACCCAAGCAATACAAGGTCTTCAAAGAAAATTTTAAAAAAATTAAAGGCAAAAAAAAACCCCACAAGGACTGTTTTTAAACCTCAGTCATAACCAAGTTCTTTATTAAAGGAATATAAGTAGCATAGATATATGATGATGTTACTTTTCATCTGTTACATTCGTAGGAAAAATAGGTTCTATTTCTGGTGCTCAATCTAACCACAATGAAAAAAGTATGTTCTTTCACCAATGGAATTACAGAAGCTCAGGCCTTGACAGAAAACCTGATCCAAAGTCCTCTAAATGTTGATGAGTGTTTCTGAAGGCCTCAATGGCCTTTTTTGTCATGTCAGCCCATAATTAATACCACCTTCTATGAAAAAGATTTAGGCTACTAGACATGGTTAAGTACAAAAATCAAAGCTCACTTGCACCAAAGGGATTACTGCTTCCATCCCCTCTGAGGTCAAAGACATTTCCAGCTTTAACAACAAGGTACTCTGGTTATCTAGTTCATTAAATGCCTGGGAGATTTATTTTTTTCTTAAATAATTAACATACCTGAAGTTTGATATGATTCTAGCATCTAATTTACACAGTAAGATGTTTGTGTTTGGAATTTCTGAATTGCTTCTGCGTGAGAGGCAGGCTTTGATAAGTTTTTAATTAAACTGATAATATCACTTTAAAAGCTAAAACACCTAGAGTATAAAGGACACAAGAAATAACAGATTTTATAAGGCTTAGCAGCTTTATAAAGCTTGCTTGCTTTGTGGAAGAAACTGCTTTTGTGAAAATGTGTGTTTGCCATCTGATTGCTTCTGAAGAATATTTAAAGAAGGTTAGACACCTCTGGCTTTAAGAAGTATTGTGTATTACCATTCCAATAATACAGTTTTGTTCTGTATTTTAAAATGGGAGGGTTGTAAACCTTTCCTACTGAATTAAATAGCTCTGCATTTCATGCTCTCTGCTCTTTTCAGAGAGCGAGCTTTGCCTCTGTGTTAAATTCCATGCTGTAAAGTGACATTTCTACTTAATTACATTGTACTTGCGCTTTAACTACTACAATTATTTAGAAAATATTGCTAACATCCTAAGAGGGGGCCACCTTTTAAACAGGTGAGTTCCAGTCTGGCTCACAAACACTGAAATGAGGCACTACATCATCTGTGCAATGTTTTACATGCAGCTGAAGAAGGAAGAAGAGAGCCAAGCAGCTTTCAAAGACACAAAAGAGCTTTAACTGGGGATAATGTATCTCCAACATTCTGAGCTGTTGAACACCTCAGGCAAAATGACCAAATAAGCACAGAGGTTAAAAACCGGCAAAACTCAGACAGGTCAACCGACATGGAAATCTACTAAATTGAACAAAATAATTTCCTGGATGGGAATGGAAATCAACCTAAGTCACTAAAATCCATGAACTAAGCCTTCAGCTGCCCCAGTGATAATTTTTGAGAATTTCATCAATTTCTCTTCACTGAAGACAATATAGAATGATGCCCCAGGTTTGAGCTTTTATATTTTTCAGTTTCTGTGCTGCTTTAGCGTGTAGTTCTGAGCTTCATATTAGAGATAGAAAGCTCTCTTCACAGAGTAGGGTGACAAAACAATTCCTTCTCTAGCTGGGCACCAAGGACAAATGATCCAAATCTCAGCCCAAGAGCACAAACACCGTGGGCTGGAGAGAGAAAAACAAGCAGGGTGGGACTGCATGGGCTAAAGCTGGAATGGGACAATGAACTGCAAGATGCAAATGGAGCAGAACTGATCAAAGGGAGAGACCCCGTGCCCGGTCGTGCATTTTGGGGCCATTTTGGTTCATCTTGGGTGCAGCCCTGGCTGGGCTCTTGTGCTGCCCAAGGTGGATCCATTGAAGCCTTTTAGTAAATCCCTGCTTTATTCTGTAACTCTGTCCAGCCTCTGTTCTAAGTCAGCCTCTCAAGGCATCAAGAAAATCTCAGGTGATGTAAAAAACAGATCCATCAAAAGGTTCCTGCTGAACATTTTGCCCAAAGCTTCCACATCTTCACCTTTTTGAGATGAAATTTCAGATTCTTATCAGATACACTCAGTGTTGGGCTGCTATTCCAACAGAACTGATGCTTCCAAAGGCAAATATCAGAGAGCAAGAGCCACAGGGCTCAGGTCAGAGCCAAATTCCTGCTCTAAATCCAGTCCCAACTCTGCAGGGCTTAGCACACACGGTCCACTGGCATCACCATGACTTTACACAAGGACAAAGTGCAAAATTCTTTGGCAAGCCACAGCACAGAAAAGGTAAATACTGCAATTCAGCCCTTGCTTGGATGAAATATTCAAGGCAGCATTCCAATGTTCTCTTAGAGCATGATTTAAACCTTGCCAGGCTTGGGGCTGATCTCACAGTGTGTTCAACACAGGGAGAACCTGACACACACAGAAGGGCCAGACCTTCCTGATTGTTGTGTACTTAGCTACAAAATCACTGGGGTTTGGTTTTGTTGTTTGCTTTTCATTTGTTTTTATTTTATTTCCCCTTAGATCTTTCTTATTTTATACCAAATTCCCACTACCATTGCATTTCAGAGGAAGCAACCTATGACAGAACTGAGTATTGTATTTTATAAGTAAACAAATTAATTTGTTTCAAGTACTGTCATTACCTAAGAAGCAATAAATTAATAGGTTAAAAACTATGAAATAATAATTAATAACTTGTTTGAGACATACTTCAACACATACATTTATATTTTCCAGAAAAGTCCTTCTGCAGTACAAATGTATTCATTATGATCTCAAACACAAAAAACAGTCACAAAAACAAAAGATGAAGCCCAAACACCAAACAGTTTTACAGGAACAGATTCAGTGCAAGTTATTTCAGTCTGAGTTATACAAATTCTCATGAGGAAAAATAGAGTAACATGACTATTAACTGAAGAGTCTGAAAAACATCCTTGCACATATTTTTGTGTTCCACATCAAAACAGAAATTAAACCTTTTTTAGTTTCTTTTGAGGCACAAATGTAACAGATAGCAGCTCTGGAGTCAAATCTCCTGCTGTGCACTTGAGCATTGAGGCTGCCATCCAGCAGGGATCCTACCTATGGAATGTTTTCCATAAAGCTCAGGCAAACTCAGCAATCTCTCTCCACTTGTATTTAGCTTTGAAACCCCCTGTTTCTATTTCAGACTCTGAGAAGGGCTTATGTGCTCTAAAATTCATCTTACTTTTACCAGCTCTCCCAGCTGGGCCAATAAAAGTTATTGCAAACCTTGGTCTCCTCTTCTTCCTTACACCTCCATGCCCAGAGCAGCCTTCCAGAAATACTTGAAAATGTTTCTTCTCTGAAAGAATCTGTTTTGAGTTTCACTCATTAGATCATTACCAATAAGCAGAAGGCAAAATATTTGGGAGTTTCCTTTATCTAGCACAGAAATAGGGAGATTCTCAGGAATTCTGATGTGGATGAACACCAAATAGGGATAGAGGATAGACAGCAGACCACCCAGAACCTTCCATAGAAGAAAAGTCAACTTGGTTGGAGTTTGTTTGCATTGTCCTTTGTTTTGGTTTTTATTTTCAGAAGGCTCCTAAGGATCCAAACACCTTTTCCATGTTGTTGTGCATAAAGTTCTTTCCTAAATCATTCAGTTCTGCCAATACCCCACAGCCACTGATGAGATACCAGGAGCAGTGCAGTCAGAACTCTCAGCTATTTTCCTGGCTCTTTCTTTCCCTACCAGCAGTGATTTTTCAATATACAACCCCACAGAGAGCACAACACACTTGGACAGCCAATATTTGTGTCCAGACTACATATTTATAACATTCACAGGGTACAGTTCATTAGGTTCTTAGCAGCACCAAACTACAGTAAAAATGATCTTATTAATGTATGATATTTCAATTTAATTTTTAAATCAGTTTTATGTGTAATTAATTCTTACTGTTCAGTAAATTATTACCTGAATGATTTATTTACAGGCAACAAAAAAAAAATTGTGACTGTCCAATAGCTGTTTGTAAGGCTGTGGAGCTCTTTTAAACTTTCAGTGCAGAAAACATGTAGCTCATGGACAGCATCACAAATTTAAGGAAAGATATTTTAGCCTAGTTTTATACAGAAATAAGGCTTAAAAAAACCCCAGCCACTTCATGCACCTCTTCTTCCCAATCACTCCTTAATCTACAGGCCACTTTCTTTCCTTTTTATTTTTCTTTTTTTGAGATGTCTGTCTCAAATAAATGACAATAATTTACATTTCAGAGAAAATAGGATAGGCTGACAAATTATTAAAACCCTTCTTAAGGGAAAAAAGGATACCAGGAAATTTACCTAAGCAAGTCCACAAGAAAGATTTCTGTACAAGGGTGCTCATGAAGAAGTATTTTGCAATTCTGCAAGACAAACCCTCCAAAATTTTCTAGTATTGATGTTTGCAGGCCTAACTGCAAGTGTTCCTCATTACAAGAATGAGGTAACATAAGTGCAGAGTATATTAAAAATCATGATATTTTTGATATGTAGCTGGACTCAGGGTTATAAAAATATGCATTTGGTGGCAAGTAGAGCCTGGAAAAAGGACAGATGTTTTCACTATTAATACTTCAGAAGTAAGTTTTTGAGGCTTAGGATTTAGATTTCAATAAAACCCTTTTTTTTTTTCTTTTCTCTAATTTATTGTCCTCCTCTGGGAAATTAGGTACACATTCATCCTTTAGAAGCTTTAGCAACAATCAGCTAATGCAAACACCTAAAGCTGGATGAAGTGACTTTATCACTGGAGCTCCAGAACCCACCCAGACCCTGTTCCACCTCCACTGACAGCCCTGGGGACACACTCAGTGACATTCAGCTGCTCACCAAGCTAATTCCAGATATGGCAATAATATTGCTCAGTCACCACTTATTTATGACAATTTAATTCCTCAGACATAAGCCTTATACAGTTTGTAGTTACCCAGGACATCAATCACTTCTCTCATGCCAGACCTGAAGGATAGCTCTGCTTGAAAAGAAAATCCTACTTTCTTTCCTCTGAATAAAAATGAAAGGGCAGGAAAAAGCCCAAGCAAAGCTCAGAGTGAAAGAGTTGTCCCATTCCAACCTGCAAAAATTCCAGTGATTCCTTTGCAGAAAACTCTCTAATCATTGTGCTGAAATTTAATCATCTGTAAGACCAGACTTGTCAGAAATCTATTGAACAAAGTTGAAAGTAAGAACCTGCCTCCATAATCCAAGCTGCATTAGGCCTGTGCTGAGTCCCAGAGGGGATAATTAGGTTTGCAAGTGTAATAATCCACTGTAATAGAACAGCCTTTGTTCTCACCAAGCAGGCCTTGTTCCAGTTCCCCATCTGAGAAACGGGAATTTCTGATGTCAATAATCAATTGACCCAAAGAAAACGTCCTACACTTCAAGAACTTCAGAGATTCTGAAATAAAGAGTTCTCCTCCCCTCCCCCTGCAGCAAATCCAGCTGTTTGGGAAGAATGGTCACAGCTGGCTCTTGGAACCCCAATAATTCTAATGCATCACACGACTAATTACAGATATAAAGTACAGCTCACACAACCTCTCCCTACAGAATATATAAACAGAACCTAAAGTCACTGGATCTGCTGTAACTTTTATTCCAAATTATGTGTAAATTTTAGACTGCAGCTCTCAGCTGTCGAAAATTGACCAACACATTTATAAAATTTTATATCTCACAGTCACAAGCCCCCTCTCTCAGATACCCTCAAACGATGAGCCCAAAACCAGCAACTTGGATGACACAAAAGCCACTGGCACAACACACCAGAAAGGACAGCAAAGCTTCCAGACCAGCTTCATCAAATATTAACACAACTGTGACTGCACTCCTTTTTCACTATTAAATTAATATGAATATTTCCTTACCTCCTGCTTCCATCCAGGCCCCTCCTGCTGGCTTGGAGCTGCTCATTTGAAGACTCCCTCAGCTGCAGCTTGTTCCTGACCCTCTGCATCCACCTGCAGCTGTCTGGGCTGTGCCTGGCCAGGCTGGCTGGCTTTCCCTCTCTCATGACCAGCTCCAGTGGCCCTGTTCCCAGCACACCTGCAGCCCCTTGAACCTTGCCTTGCTCAGAGTGCCTGCACAGCAGCTCCCTGGGCAGCTGGTTCTCCATTCCTCCAGGAGGTTTCCATCAGCCATCACTCCAAAGCAACGGAGCCTGACACAGAGAAAATGGCAAATTAAGCAAAACTCAAATGTTTCTGTCAAAATTGTTCACTTTACAAAAAAAATACATTTTCTTATTTAAAAAAAGGCAGACTTGTACTGTTGCTTACAACACCTTACAAAAAATCCCATATAGGAGTGACCCCTTTAACCTGTATGGGCTCAGCCCAGCCACTCCCTGTCTGATGGAAGACAGGAATCCATTAAACAGAATAAATCTGTATTTCCTTTTCTGAAAGCACCCATTCTGCATCATCTGTTTGACCCCACACCCATCCCTTCCTTGCAGACAAAAAGCACAGGGTAGCACAGCAAATGCCACTCTTTGGAGCATCATTCCTTCAGCAGCTCCCAGGGTGGGATCAGTCACATCTCCCACAGCTGGAGCAGGGCCTGAGCAACGTTTTGGAATCACTCTTCATGGAAAACATGGCAAAGCTGGTGGAAATTAAACCTCTGAGCCCAGCCTGGAGAGTGGTGACCAGGACAGGCAGCTTGGAGCAGCTCTGTTATCCTGAGGGCACTGCAGCAGAACTTCAGGGGTTCCGAAATAAAGAGTTCTCCTCCCCTCCCCCTGCATCAAATACAGCTATTTGGGAAGAATAGTCACAACTGGCTCTTTGAACCCCAATAATTCTAATGCATTATACAGCTAATTAAACCAGGTTATTCCCAGTCCATATACACTCCTACAAGTGGTAATATAGAGTCTACAACTAACTCGGTCCCTTCCATCTCCTGCTCTTTCTAAATTCGATGAAAATCCAATCTTACTCAAAGAGCATTGCTATGAGCATTCCATATTTTGTGTACTTGAGCCTGCATGAAAAAGAATCTTGTTTTGGTGCTTGACTAAAACAGGGTTTGATTTATTTTTCGAATATATATATTCCTCTCTTTACAAACCACCACCCCCCCAAAAAAAATCCAAACCAAACCCCAAACAAACAAAATAAAACAAGCCCAAAACATGAAGCATTCCTTTCCTTCCATAAAATGCATGCTAGGGCTGAAGCACTATATTAGTTTCACCTCTTAAATGTGAAAAAGGTATATACAGAGTAGTCAATATCTGGGACATGTATCTCAGAGGGGAAAAAAAAAAAAAAAACTAGAAAAAGTAGGAGTTTATCAGCAGTTGGAAGCAAACCAAAGTTCACAACTGATTCTCTAAAAAGGGATAGGCCTCACTTCCCCAGCATAAAAAATAAATATACTGGGAGTCACACAGCAGTGAAATATTTAATGCTGTTGAACTGAAACGAGAAAGATACTGCTTTAAAGTATTTCATTTTCCATAATAATTTTTCTTTCTACTCTATTTTAAAAAGAAAGAACTACTTCAATGTCTTAATAAGCAGAATATATTTTTGATACAAAACAAAGACTCTTTGTTTCAATCAGTTTTTTACAAGAGCTTAAAGAACTGCAAATTTTCTTTTTAATGAGTAATAAAAAATATAGGAGTTGCCATGGATATGAAACAACTCTGTATTCCTCCCTACCCCCTCCAGCTAAAACACAAGTATTTCAGATTACATTTGTAAGCATTTTAAAATAAAAACACAGACCCAATGTACATTAACAATGCAATTGCTCTGTAAGTGTTCACTAACACGAGGCAAAAGTCTTGGTTCCACCACTTGGTGATTGCTTAAACACCCCCAAAAAGCTGAGAGGCTGCCTGGAGGTGTCAAAGACCATTGCCTCCAATGCTGGACAAAAACCTGAACTCCAAGGGGGTCAGTTTTGGCCAAGCTCTGCATTCCTTAAATTGCCATCTGTAACACTACCTAAAATAAGAAACAATCTGTTACCCTGTGGAAGCAAGAAGGGAGCAGAAAGGACTAGAAAGTAGGGGCTGTAGGGAGTTATGAAAACCTACTTGAATATGGAAGATATCGATTTTTTTTTTTTTTTTTTGCTGTGACCCCTCAATCCATGGTTTCATCAGTTTACTTTGCTTTAAATTAAGCTGACAGCACAGCACTGAAAATTAAGCATTGTAAGGGGTAAAACTTTGACCCCTCAAATCTCAAATGAGGATGAAAAGCTATGTGCTTGGTAGAATCAAATATGGAAATTTTGGTATGGGGAGCATTTTAATTACAGAATTATTGCCTAGGCAGAACATCTCAATGTGTAAAAACCTGTTTAGACCCTAAGGTATTTATCAGAATTTTTAATTTAGAAAAAAAGTCACACAAATATTAATATTCCAATGGTACCTGCTAACCAAGAAAGGAGAAAAATAACTAGTCCACATGTAAGAAACAGAGCATATCCAAAGGAAAAACTGCCCTTTGTCCCTCAACACAGGCAAAACCAAGAGCCACTGTGGTAGCTGCTTCATAAACCTTTTTTCCTGTCTTGTCTGCCACTCTCAATCCCAAAAGCAGAAAAACGTCCAAGCTGGACACATTTTAACTTTTATAATTGAAACTCACTGAAGTCAAACCCAAATAGTAGTAGTTTCTTGTAGAGAACAATGTCAGAAAACTTTAGTGAGAGGTGACTATGTCTTTCCCTGAGGTAGATTTCATCCTGCTGAAAGATCCAGCAGCAACAACAAATGGCCAATTCTGTCCAAGATTTAAAGCTTTTACTTGAATCCATGAAGAAAAATGGTCCAGAGGGGGATAAAGAGAGAAGCCAGCTGAAAGTCAGCAGCTGTTAGGGTTAAATTACAGACCCTTCAGGGGATTGGAACTACTCGACCTCTAAGTGAAACTAAGAGGGATTTCCAAGGCATCAGTCCCAGTTTATATTTGCCCATTAGACACAGGCTGTGAAGGAAGGGAGGCTGCCCAGCTGCTTTTTCCTTTGGAACAGCAAGAGTGGTGATAAAATGTTGTCATCTTACTGCAGGAATTCCATACTGTTGTCTCCCTATCACAAAATTTCACACCTTCTTGGTGTTTCTTGTGGGCAGCTCCTCAGAGCATTGACTCTTCTCCTTCACAAAGCAGCCAACTGACTCCAGTTCCCTTCTCACCCAGCCACCCCACTCTGTTATAGCACTCTTCTTCTCATTGCTCACAGCTGTGCCCTGTTAAAGTCAGGCCTGTTCCTAATCTTTGGTCATTGGCCCAGCTGCAACTCCTTAGGGGTAAGATTACTTTCTACACTATCTTTATTTTCTTATATTCCATCCCACTGCAGTAAAAGATCAGCACAGCATTGGGTGGAAACATGGAACTGATGAAACCTGAGGAATTCCAAACCTCAAGTGAAAGGAATGGTTTTTTGTCCCATGTGCAAATGTTCCTGGTGTTGATCAGGCAGGGGTGGCTCAGGGGTGAGGAAATGTCTTGGGTGCTCCTCCATGTCCCAAGCAGCAGAGGTAGGAATGCACTCTGAGCTGGGTCAGCCTTCATCCAGCAAGGATACCACATTTCTGTCACCATTTGTGTCCCTGTTTGTGTCACACAGCTCTGGGGCTCACCCTGGCAAGTCACCTCCTGCTCCTGTCCCTGCAGTTCAGGGCCAGAGAAGAGGGCTCGGTGAAGAACCACAAAAAGGGACTCAGTTTCACAGGTAGACTTTTCCTGAAAATTATCAGGGCTTAAGCAGTACTAATAGATAGGTAATTGTGTAGTTACAATAAAATCAACTAATTAAAGGGAAGCCAAATGGGAAATATCCAGTGTTCTCTTTTGGCAGGCAACACAGAAGAAAAAATTTCCCAATGCTTATCTGTATCCCTAAGCCATTTATATCTCTAATTCCAGACCTTTTCTCTGTCAGAGTTAAGGATTAAAATCTCTTATGAAAACAGTGTTAACAGGAGAAAAGCAAACAGGAAAACTTGGTTTTGAGGTGGTAGTTATTTTCTGAAATTTCAGTCTGGAAAGTCTTATCCTCCCATCCTGATAAAACTTGATCTTTACAGTTCGTCAGCATTTGGTGGTTTATGGCAAAGCCGAAGTCTGAAAAGAAACTGTGAAATTGGTTACCTAATTAGAATAAATTCCTTTTTAATTGCTTTTTATGATATTAGCCTTCTAAAACAAGTATGAAGGAGTAAATTCTGTCCCATCCTCAGGCTCAGTATCAAACTTTTACTGAATTGAGGTTACACAAGCTGTTGAGGATTACTAATAAAAAATATTAAATTTATTTTATCTTTTCACTATTCAGACATTATTTGGGCCAAGTATGGTGACATTCTATTTTCATAGAAAACCAGAAATTGTTTGGCTGAACAACAGTTCCAATCTCTGGGCTATGGATCCTATTTTACCCTCAGGGGTGGGAAGGATGAATCCAAAGCAGAAGAGGTGAGAAAGAAAAGAAGTAAAGATATTTATTCACTAAGTTCACTCACTTTTATGAAATGCTGTCATTTCCATGAAAATGTGGGGTTTTTTTATTACATAACAAATCTGAAGTGTGATTTTTTTCATCACTTGTATGAAGGGAAAAGGGAATGATCACTGTTTTAACCTGGAGAGTCTTTAGCAGAACAAACCAGCTCAAGAAAAATAATAGAATGAAACAATAACAAGAGAAAAGTCTTTTCTTGCAAGCAAGAGGTATAGGGATAATGTTAAAGAAATACTGGAAATCCATTTTCTCAAGCTTTTTAAAGGTAGCCAGACAAACCATTAGTAAAACTAATGTAAGGCATAATTCCACAGTAGCAAAAATGACTACATGACTTAATGCATCCTTTCCATTTTTCTGTCTCCCACAGTCCTTTTGATAATCTTATCATTGTGTAACCATCACAAGCAGCATCACCAGAAGTAATGGTTAGCTATTCTCAGACCACTTTTAAATTATTTACAGAAGCTCTGTTTCCATTTCTCTGACTCATTCTTTTAGACATAACAGGAAGTAGAAAATATGGAAATGGAAGAGTTATGACATTACATTTTTAGAAAAAGTAGAAAGCTAAAAATTATCCAGTCTGTTATTTCTTTTTCTCAGCAATGCAAGAAAACATTGGCATCTTTCTGAGCAATCACCCACCAAAGCACTGAAAAAACCCCTCCAACACCAGAACTTGCTCAATACCAAACAGATCCAGGTTCTGTTCAGCTACTTTTGCAGGAAAAAGGAAAGATGAGACATTGCTAGGAGAGGAACAACACTCATTTCTTTTAATTAATATGAAGGAACCTCAGTGGTCAGACTAACCCCAAAAGGACAATTTTGTTTAGTGCATCTTGCATGGGAAGAATGCTTTAAAATGTCACAGTCCTCCCACCCTCCCCTTATGCTTCAGTACTTTCTGGGGTTTTTTTCAATTAAAAAAAAAAAAAACTACCGAAAAAAAGAAAAAAAATCATTTCAACTTGTGCTTTTTAGCAAAGTGATAAAGTGATTTACAAAGGTCAGTTTCATTATTCATATTTTGGGGAAGAGAAGACTGAGGAAAGTGGAGAAAAGTCTTGGCAAAGAGTTCAGGCAAAGGAATGGAATTGAGGTCTGGACACCAAAAGGCTGCACACAGCTCTCAGTGCCATCTAGGAGCTGGGCAGGTTTAAAAAAAATCAAGTCCACCTCAATGCATTCAATATTCTCATTAATTTTGTTTATCATAAGGCAAACTATACCAAATGAATAAATAAGTATTTCTAGAAGGTGTAAGAAAGGGAGAAGACAACAAACTCCACAAGAGAAGGGGATCCTGTAGTCCCTGCCTGCCACAGGAGGATTTTCTCTTCCTCTTAGAAGAGCTCCCCTGAAGGTTTTGCAAATTGGCTTCACAGCTGGTCCCCCTTACTGAAATATAGAAAAACCCAGGGAAAAATGAAGTTTCTGAAAGGACGGTCTGGCTCAAGATCTCTGTAGTAATAAACCATTGGACAGAATGTCTTACACAATCTTCCAAAAGTAATTCAAAAAGCCTTGGAAAGGAGCCAGCTGGCCTGGAGCTGGCTGCAGCACTGCAGACAAACGGTGCAGCTCCACAGCGATGCATCGAGTGCTGCCCCCGGACACCAGGGACAGCAGTGCTCTGTCAGCTCCCATTTCCAGCGCTGCCCTGCACTGCAAAGTGACAGGCTGGAATGGCACCTTCCTCCTCAACAAATCTCATCCAGAGATGGACCCAGTCCTGTCTAATTAGTGACAAAAGTTTATTCCTATTGCCAAAATGGTCTGGAGTTAACTAAGGGCTGCTGCTGCCAGTACACAATGGAAACACTTTGGTGGGTTCCAAATACTTATAGAGAGCTCCAGACTGCACAAGGGGCGCCATCAGCACCTTAATTCAGCAAACAGACTCATTATTGCTGGGAATAATGCTTGAAAGGGGAAAAAACCCCAAACCAACAGCAGTCAGACTTTCTGAACACAGGCAGTGTGTCTTGGTTTGAAAGACAGGTGTCTGCTAAGGAAGGCAGGAACCTCCCCTGAAATGGGAAATGTAAACTCCCTCCCTCTGAATGATTATAATTTTGAAATTAAGGGGCTCTCAGGCGAAGATATGGGAGTAGGAATAACAGTTCTTGATTAGGAAAATTAAAAATACAAATGCAATAGTACAAACAGAAACAAACAACTGCCAGAGTCAGAGCATGCCCTGCCCCTGTGTGTCAGGGGGTGGCACAGCCCCATCCCATGGGGGCTCAGCCCTCCTGCAGTGCCAGCTGTGCTGCTGCTGGAGCAGGGATCCTGCACAAGGGGGGAGTTTTCCTCTGCAGCTCCAGGGCTGCTGCAGATGGGCCTGGGCTCCCTCTGGCAATGCAGGGCAGCAGAAAGCTGCTCCTCTGGCAATGCAGTGGGCAAAGGCTGCTGCGCTGCTCCAGGCTCAGATTGGATCCAGGTAGGAATGCTTGGCTCCTCCCCTGGGCGCAGCATCTCCCCATGGGATGCTGGAATTTGATCAGCCCTGCAGGGACACTCACTGGCCATGGACAGAAGATAATTCATAATTAATGGCCCATGAACAGAAGAGATCTCCTGGAGGGAGGATTGGCTGTGGATGAGATAAAGAAAACTGCCCAAGGAACAGAAGAGAACTGCCTCACCTCTGACAGATGGGGATAGAATACACAATTACCTTACACTCTAGGACCCAGGGCTTGGCAGACTGGCAGTCAGATCCTCCTTCTTGAGGGACACCTCAGGAAAGACCCAGCAAGGTGAAACAGCCATGGATCCATACATGGATTTGGGATTTACAAGTGGCAAGACATGGGAGTTCATCTCCAGGACTAACAAACAAATGTGAAATGATCACCTAAGAGGAAAGTTAAAACACCTTAAAAAGTTTAATATATAGTAGGTAACTTGGCCTTTAAGCATGATTTCAGAATTTCAGTAATTCTGTCCTTGAATCCTCTTTAAATGCTCCTAACATTCTATTTCTTAAAGTGTGCATAAGGTGCTTTTCTGGAATTATCTTAAGTGATAAAAAAGAATATACATTGTGATTGGGCACTTGTTTTCTTAGCCACAATGTTAGTAAGTGCCTTGGAAACAAACAAATTCAAATTCATCAGGTGTTATTGATCTATCTTGAAATAAACTAAGCTAAACACAATATACTACAGCTTTAAATGCTACACCATACCATATATGTATATAAATAGATATATAAAAAAATGTTTTTCTTCTGGTTCATGAGTGTCAAGTATTGACTGCTCATAATAAAAAAAGTGCTATCACAGTTCATCACACAAAAGGAACTCTGAATGCAAACTTCATTGTTTCTTATAGAAAGGATCTGGTGCCAATTTCAGCATGTTCATACTACTCCAAACTTTGGACTTTTTCCATTTTTCATTGTGACTGGCAAAATGAGACTGAGACCTAAAGGCCACTACCATGCTGGATTACAAAAAGAGGCTCTGTAGCACTAACAGCAATTTAATTAAAGATTTTTTTCTCAAAAAAAGACCCCTTGATTTTTTGCACCCTTTTACACCAAGTCTCAGTAACTCTCTACTGCACAGCTTTGAAGTTTTCCTTCTTCTTAGAGCAGCCATATGGCTGAATTTTGCACTTTACTTCACATGACGTGTCTACTGCTATTACTACAAAATTAGTCCAAAAATACCAATATTATTTCAGGAATCCAAAAGACACTGTCAGCTTACCCTAAAGAGCACCAATTTTCCCAATTTTAACCAAAGCCCAGTAAACTTCACCTTTTTCTCTCCCTTTGTTACTTGTCAGTAGCCATAACAAGAACTGCATGGTATAAAACCAAGTTGTTGTCATTTAAAATCAGTGAATGTGACTAAACAGACACAATGGGTAAAGAAACTGCAACTTTTATAACTCCTTGTCAAGTGAGATCACACTTTGGAGCAGCACAGAGCGATGCTTGAAATACCTCTAAAAATAGCTACTTCCCTGTGTCATTTTTTCGTTGTTTTTTCCCTTAATGTTTAATTTAAGTGTCTCCTTTTACGTGGTCATTTCACACTATTGCTTCTTATGATGCCCTTTTCAACCACTGTCAATTCCAAACAGGGATTGCTGCAGCTCAGCTGTTTGCAGACACTGATGTCCCTGCCACAGTGCCTGTGTGGCTCCTTGCCCTGGTGCACCTATCAAAGCGTTGCTCAGTCTGCACACTGTAAATTGTATATGCTGGGACACAGATTTTATCCTCCAGCATTTGCCTTTGTACCAAAACCATGCAAAATCTGCATGTCAAAAACTCCTCCAACTGCTTGAACAACAGCCTCAGTCTGGGCTCTGAAAGTCAAGCTGTGTTCCTTCTGCTTCATACATCATCTTTCTAATAAAAGTTCTCAAGTGAGCCCCAGCTGCAATTCTGCTGCTGACGCACATAACAAAACACCCCAGCTTGCTGTGCCATTGGCTGGGCAGGGGAGCACAAATAAAAACCAGAATCCACTCGAGGGATTGTGAGGGACTTGAATTGAGCACGTGGGACAGACTGATGTCAGCAGATGATACCCAGGATCTGGCAGAAGTCTTTCATTGAGATACAGATTCTGGAGGTGAGCATGGAGTACACAGTACTATCAGTGGAGAATGTGGAATGCCTGACTCCTAAAACATTTGCACATGTGTAAAGTAATGATTATTATTTTGCTCTTTTCTGTTGAGTTGTTTTCCAAAAGCTCTCAGCTGTCTTGTATTTATAGGGTGCCCTGTGACAGGAAGGAATGATGAATCTAACTCCATGTTCTTAGAAGGGTAATTTATTATTTTATGATACTATATTATATTAAGCTATACTAAACTATACTATATTAAACTATACTAAAGAATACAGAAAGGATACTTATTGAAGGCTAAAAGATAATAATGAAAAGTCGTGACTCTTTCCAGAGTCCTGACACAGCTTGGCCCTGATTGGCCAAAGAGTGAAAACAACTCCCAGCAGAATCCAATGGAACAATCACCTGTGGGTAAACAATCTCCAAACACATTCCACACGAGCACAACACAGCAGAAGCAAATGAGATAACAATTGTTTTCCTTTTTCTCTGAGGCTTCTCAGCTTCCCAGGAGAAGAATCCTGGGCAAGAGGATTTTTCCAGAAAATATGACAGCCACACAGCTGATCTTAAATATAGTTCCTTCTTTAACATGAACTCCATCTGTGGGGTTTAGACAATGTTCTTCTGACATGCCAGAGGGAAAAAACCCAGTGTAAATCTAATTGTGATTTTTGGCTGAGTAACAGTTTAATTGGATCTCTTTGAGAGTTATTCAGAATTGATCACAGAACCATTGAATCACAGAATGGCCCAGTTTGGAAAGAACCTTAAAACTCACCTAGTGCCACCCCCTGCCACAGGCGGGGACACCTTCCACTGTCCCAGGGTGCTCCAAGCCCTGTCCCACCTGGCCTTGGACACTGCCAGAGGTCCAGGGGCAGCCACAGCTTGGAACATGGTAATTTGTTCAATTTTCTAGTCCATGATAAATATATCAGAAGGTAAGCGCAGACTATGCCTTTCTACAGGTGAAAATTCCATATTCTCTTAGGCTTCTTACCAGTCCAAACTCAAATTCATCTTTTCATGGAAACCTAGAAAAAAGTCATAACCTTTATAGAGCCACTACCCTGACAAAACTTCTCTCTGCAAATAACTGGGTTTACATTCCTGCTGTGTAAGAAATTAGAATAGTTTTATGACATGTTGTATGTCCTGCAGGGTATTTTTTGTATGTTTACCATTAATTTAAGCACAGGGTCAGCATGCAGGCCTGCTGTGGGTGGTGTTATCTGTTACAGAGCCACCAGACCTCTCAAAAGTCATTGGCTTTGATTATATTTGGGAAGTTAGTCTGGCATTGATTCAGGTCATAGAGGAAGTGAATTATCAAGGACTGGCTGACTTGTCTGGACTGTGGCACAGATTAAGGCAGATCTCACAAACTGCATTTAGCTGATATGCAAAGTGAGCATTGTTTTATATCATCAGGGATGAGCCTCCCCTACCCCACCTGCCAAATTCTAATACACCAAATAATAAAGTGTAGGAAAGTTCGAGGGAGTTTTAAGTGCCTGACTGTACTCTGTTTCTTTTGCAGAGCCAGTGGCCTGTAAGGAGCCCAGAGCCCTGGATGCAACTCTCCACTTCTCTGCCTATGCATGTGCAGCCTAAAGAGAGGTCAGGACAAGTACAGTGACTTAGAGAAGCAGCTTTTCCTTGAACTTGTCTCGACACCAGTGTTTCTCAGTCAAAAATGAAGTCTGGAAACAAGAGGAAATGATAGGTTAGGAGTAGAACATGGCTTTTGTTTCTTTTTTTTTTTTTAAAAAGGACAGTATTGAAAAAGAATGCACAAAAGTGAGGTAAGCTCAAACACACAACAGCACAATGACTTAAGACTTCTGAAAGTCATAATTAATTGCAATTAATAATAATTAATTTTCAATTTGATTGCAAACAGAGCAATTAACCGACTTTGTATGAGAAGACTAATATTTAGGACTGACATACCTGAAAGATTAAGGCAGAAACAGCAAAACATGCAAAATGAAGGGTCTTTGTGAGAGTAACTAAAGTCCTTGTACAGAAAATGTGTCAGTGTAAAGCACCACCATCAGACACACCAGAAATCTGCCCTCCCTGATCTTCAAGAACATTGGATATATGAT
This sequence comes from Camarhynchus parvulus, assembly GCF_901933205.1. NCBI lineage: Eukaryota > Metazoa > Chordata > Aves > Passeriformes > Thraupidae > Camarhynchus > Camarhynchus parvulus. The sequence goes on along the minus strand of NC_044581.1, from coordinate 16,678,090 downwards.
GTCACAACCTATTTCTTCATAATATCACATCATGCTCCAGCTGGCAGCTTATTTAAAACAATACTACTATTTTCAAAATGCAGAGATGCAAGCCTTTCCTAAAGCTATCTTCTCAGATTATTGTTTTTTAAATATATTTAATAAAAAATGTTAGTTAATGGAGACTGTAAATGCACTACTGAGCTGCTCTCTATTTGTGGTATTTTAAATTTGATTGAAAACAATTAGCAGATGAGAGAGATGCCTGTGAGCATTCATTAAAATGAGGCTTGTGGTTTGTGACTGTTGAATTTCACTGTGCATCTGGAGCTGTTTGCACTGGTAGCAGAGTTTTCTGTCATCATAAAAAAGGGACTGTTCCCTATAAAGGTTATGCTGGCAAAAAATAAATTGTATTAAATCTTTCCAAAACTTCCCATTGAGAGAGCAGCAGCCTATTACCCACAGGGAATTTCTCTATCAGATGATGATGGCTCACGGACAATTTAATTTGTTATTTAGCAACAGCTTGTAAATCCCTCTCATATAAATAACATGCAGTTGTAAAAGCTGACTGCTAATGAGATGATTGACCCTAAAGGTCACACTGGCAGAATCCCCCACTGTTTGCTTAAAGATATAATTTTCATTTTGTCTAACTGGAAACTGACATCCGAGCATAACATGACAAGACATTAAATAAAAAAAAATTCTGCATTACTGGAAGAACTCTGCCATTGTTTTGTGTTTGAGATAAACATTGTTAGCCTGGGCTGAGCTGCTACCAGGGCAGTCAGCTGATGGATATGGGACTCTCCAATGGACTGTGGGGAGAGATGAATACATCTCTGGAAAATATCTGGTGAGCAAGTACAATATCAAAGGTGAGCGTGGTCTGAACGTGAACATTCAATTTTTCAGTTCATTAAAATCAAGTTCAATTCCAAAACTCATCTCAAGGTGAGGTGATTGGGGTAAGGAGGTTTTACAGAGGTTTTGCTTGTGTTATATTAGGATTTTTTTTTGCTGCTGCCTGCATTTTTAATATTGAGTTGCTAGAAGAATCTCAGGCAGCTCAGTGCACTACAGGACAAAGCTGTATGGACAACAGTTCTGACTTAAAAATGGTCAACACAGTAAAAATATTTGATTTTCAAAATCTATGTGCTCAGTAGTCTGCGAGTAGCACAAAATTAAGTACAAGGCTGCTGTGACACATTATACTTTCTGCCACCTTCTGCTTTCTCAGTACCTACCACAGCACCTGTCCTCATATTTCTTTCTTTCTTCTGCAGTCATGCAAAAAAGCCTCCAAATTAATCCAACATTCTTCCCTGAGAAGGGATTATTTGGGGCTTTTGTGCCAATGTCCATCCTGAATCATGTAGTACTTGGCTGATGTTGAATATACCCAACAGAGAAATATTTAACCAATACAGGAGAGAACAAGCATTACTGATCTGACTTAATCCAGTAAGACTAAATAATGTAAATGAACTGTGCAATACATTATCATTTTCAGCACATTAATTTGGGATAATCATGGTGATTACATGACCAGCTATCTGATCAAGAAATCCATGGACAGATCTGGAAGAATACTTCAGAGACATCAAATATATTGACAGATACCTCAGTGCCTTTGTAAACCCCTGATATCTGCTAGGGAAAGCATCTCCACAAGACATAGCATGTCTAGCTATATGTTATTCTTATCAAATATTGGTTACATATAAAGCTCAAAATATTGGTCCACTTGGCAAAATCTACTGATTTTACACCAGATAACTGTGGGCATTGCTCCAGCTCCTGGGAACACATTTGAAAATTCAAGGTACTTTCAAAGGTCAGCCTCTGCTGTTTAGTTCACAGAAAACACAACACACACTCTCAGAAAGACTTAAATTAGCATTGATTCCCACAAATCAATCTGAAGGAAATTATAGGCTGCATGTAGGCAGATGACACCTCCTCTTAATATTTATGCATATGCAGACCTTAAGAAGAGCTCTGTGCTCTGCACGTCCCATTTCCATCTCTAAGGGTCCAACAGGGAATTCAGGAATTCCAAGGTCTCTTGATGTAGGTTGAGCATCTATTCCCCCAGAATAAAAGAGGATGACCATATTTTGAATCTGCTTGGCATTGATTATCTTGGGGTGTAGTCACAAACTAGTTGTTTATGAGAACTTCACACTCCATCAGGTTTCCTTGTATTTTGAGAAGTGGAGAGGTCATATTAACTGACAGGAAGAAAACCCAAAAGCTGCCTGCTTGAGCATAAAACAAAGCGAGGATGACAAGAGTTTTCAGACCAGATGTGTGTCCTGGGGTGACTTTCTGATGCTTGTATCCCCAGTAGTCTGTTCTGCTTGATATTGATATATAGTTATTGATATTGACATATAGATATTGAGTTCTGTGCTATACCCTTCTGTGTTGTTATTTAACAAAATAATAATGAAATATTCAAATACCTTAAAGTTTCTTTTTACTTTGGAATCCTGCACTGATAGACAAAATGCATCAACAAGAATGAGTCATTTGCTTAATGTTCCATTCTTAAGCCCCCTTTTTTTTCTGTTTTTCAATAGAAGAAAGCTCTGCCACTCTAACCTAATATCCAGGGTATGGTTTTTATTGTGTACCAGGGCATTTATACTATAGCATCATCTGATCTACCCTCCCATAAGATTCCTGTTCTTTGTCTACAGCACAGATGTGTACCATCTTAACACAGAACTAAACCATGCCAATTTCTAGTGTGGGGAAGATGTCAAGAAATAATGAGGCAAATGTACTTAATCCATTATAGACACCATTATTTTTCAGTATAATGGAATGGTGAATTTTTCAAAGAAATCAAAGTAAACATCAGGTTTTTTGTTTTAAAATATCCCCAAAGAAAAAGTTGCTTGTAAAGTTTCAAACACCCAACCCCACATAAAATTATATTACTTGCAATATTTTCCTTATTTATTTGCAATATTTCCTATATTTATTATGCTGTCCAATGTGGATCTGGAATTTTTCCCATGTCAATTGTACCAGTTTCTTCCTAGGAGATGTCACAGCTCAGCAATGTCACCTGGATGGACAGGAGAACATCAACAGAAGTGTGACAGAAACCTCACTCCCATCACAGCTGTGGGGATGGGATTTCCTCCTGTGAGCCAAGGCCATGTGAGGATGGGGCTCCTGTGGCAGATTTGGGAGCACACTGACAGTGGGTAGAAGAACCCATCTAATAAATTGAGATTATTTAATCACTCCACTCCTAAATTTGGCTTACAAGAGCTCAGGAGAAGGGGCAATCTTAGATGTTGATGTGCAGTTTAGCTGGGCAAAACACAGCAAACTGCTCACAGGACTCTTCTGGTCATGGGCTCTTGTCCCGAGAAGCCTAAAAGAACACAGTAAAGGCATTTAAGGCTCAAGTGTTGTGTATCAATGAGAAAATAAGTGCCTGTGGCCAGAATAATTTTATTTTGTTCCTAGGCTGGGATGATATTCTGATATTCTGTCTGAAAGGGCGATATTCTGTCTGAAAGAACTGCACAAAGGATTTTATTGGACTAATCGGGGCCCCTGGTGAATAGACCTAATTGTTAAACTGCCATGGAAACATCAGCACAGTTCCAGGTGATTGATAACTTCTGTTATTTTCAAAACACAGAGAATGCAAAGAAGGAAATATTTAGATAACAAAGGATGCATAATCTGTCATACCTTTAAAGAATGTTGATCTTTTATGGAACTACTATTATCTCATCCTTTTATCCATAATCAACACAAAAAGCAAAGCAGAAGTCATTTGCATTCTCCTCAGGCCTACTGCTTTTCCCTAAAACTGGAGGAAAAAAATAGCTAGGACCTTTTATCATACAGGACAAATAAAACAGCAAACAAGATGAAAGCAGAATTGCTAATGGGGGTTGTTGCACAGACATTACAAGGGTGAGTGTCCAGTGGAAATGGAGGAGCAGGATGTTAGGGGAACCCAGTGACAGCTCCTTTGCCTGGCTCTGGATGACTCCACTGAAATTAGTGCAGATTGGTGGAGGAAATGGTTGAGAACTGGGATGGATAGTTTATGGAATATTGTTACCTAAAGCCTTCTGGATCGTGACTGTTGGGAAAAAAGCTCATTGTGCCGAAAGCCCCCCTGTTTTTTGGGTCCCAGCTGGCACTCTGGAGCAGAGCAGTGGAGACAAGGCTCTCAGTCAGGCACGAGAAATGTGCAGCACTGCTTATGTGGAGGGTTACAATCAGATTTATTGCTGATACAGTGAAGAATATTGCCAGTGCAGTCTGTAATAGAAGCAGGTCTGGAGGGTGGTAACAGAAGTGGGTTTGGGGAGGAATGCCCAGGTTGGCAGCCTTTGGCCTTGCAGAATGCTCAGGCACAGAGCCCCTGTGGAGCTGCTCTGGGGTTTCACCTCCCTGTGTGACAGTCTGGCCTTTACTCACAGGGAGAGTCCCCTGTGGTCAGGCTGGACCTGGACAGACCCTGCAGGGCTCCCTGCCAAGTAGGGGATCCACCCAGAACCTGCCTGCAACTTTGGGACACCAGTTTGTCCAGTTGGTCCAACCTCCACTAACATTTTATACTCTTTAGCAGGCTGGTGTGCCCCAGTCAATTAGCACAGCTCCCATCTCTGGAATAAACCCATTATTTGAGCACCCAGGAAGTTCCTCCTGCAATTCCCACATGTGTTCTTATCTTAGGACAATTCACACCATCAGAGACAATCCCAGGAGAGAGGGGGTGTGTTGAGGTAGGAGGGACACACCTGATGACCCTCAGCACTGTCACACACATTGGAATGCCTTGAGAGGCTGACCTGGAACAGAGGCTGGACAGAAGTAAATAAAGTGGGGATTTATTAAAAGGCCTCAATGAATGCACCTTGGGCAGCACAAGAGCCCAGCCAGGGCTGCACCCAAGATGAACCAAAATGGTCCCAACATGCACGACTGGGCACAGGGTCTCTCATTTTGATCAGTTCTGCTCCATTTGCATCTTGCAGTTCATTGTCCCACTCCAGCTTTAGCCCATGCAGTCCCACCCTGCTTGTTTTTCTCTCTTCAGTTCACATTGTTCATGCTCTTGGACCTGAGATTTGGATCATTTGTCCTTGGTCCCGAGCTAGAGCGGGAATTGTTTTGTCTCCTTACTTTCTGAGGAGAGCTTTCTATCCCTTAATATGAAGCTCAGAACTACACACTAAAGCAGCACAGAATCTGAAAATTATAAAAGCTAAAACTTCAGGCATCATTTGTAATGAAAAGGAAGAGTAACAGGCTTGTGAACATACTGGGTATCAAGAATTTGAGGAGACACCTGAAGCTTTCCCCCAGCATCACCCAGAATGCGTTATTTCATCCCACAAGATGCACCCTCCACTTTTCCCAAGAGAAGGCCCCCGTGTTTTCTCCTCACAGCCCAGCTGAGCACAAACAATCATGGCCATTTGCCCAAGACCTCCCCATGCCAGAGCAGCCCTTCAGACCAGCAGGGCCTTGCTGTGGGTGCCAATGGGCCCCAGAGTGGGCTCCCAGCAGGTGCCCCCCACACTGGGATTCCCTGTAGGAGCGTCGGGGGTAGGACGGTCGGGATGGATGGAGACAAGAGATCTCTGCAGCCAGGTTGTGGAACTTGGGGTTTATTGTGAAGGGCCTGGGTGCAGGGCCCTGCTGGGTGCTCCAGCCACAGATTAGAGCAGGACTGAGAGAAGAGAGTAAAAGGGTAAAAGAGCAAAAGCATAAGAAAATAAAAGGGGTAAGAGAGCGAGGTTCCCGTTACAATACAATAAATCTTCTTCTGTGTTGAATATTCTAATTCTCACTAACTAATCTAGTACAATATACAAATCCTACAGCATTTACATACAGCCTACAAGAATCATTACATTACCATACTGTGTTACATTTTAAACCCTACAAATTCCTCTTTGGGCCCCTTCTGCCAAGCTGTAGGGTCTGCTCTGACCCTTGGACCTGCCTGCAAGCAGAGGGAATTGTTTCATCAAAAGGAGATCACCTTCAGCCAGCCACACCATTGTTTTCCAGTTGTTCAGTAACTGAGGTATCTCAAAGCTTGCTTTCATTTCAATCTCACTTATAGTTTCCATATTCTCAAAATCTTTTGCCAGGCAGTCATATTTATAAGGCTTTCCTGTTTCATCTTCCCCAACACCCTGCACCACCACTGAGCACAGGGCTCAGCCCAGCAGCACTGACATCCAGAACCCTCCTCCAGCCTCAACTCCCTCTGCGACACCAACAACAAACCCTTGATGAGTGCATTTATTCCCTAACTCCAGGACAGCACATTCCAGATTCAGGGCATGCTCAAATCACTACTTATCTGCTTAGATCTAGGAATACAAACATATCATTGACATGTAAAATCTCTGAGCAAGGGAACAGCAGCCTGTGCCACATGATCTCCACTGAGATTGCTGAAGAGTGAAAAAAGACAAATTCAAACTAATGTCAGAAGGAAATAATTTTAAACAGAGCAACCTTTATCTTCATTTCATCTCACTGATGTGATGGAAAAAAGGCCTTTTATGAGGAAGGGATGAGTCTAAAATTTTTGAAGGTTCATTTCAAAGGCTTTTTAACTGATTATCCAGAGCATCCCTTTGGTACAAAAAGCAAACCAGAGTAATTTTTTCATCTCTTGAGACTACCATCCCCATTTGGACTACTCAGAAAAACCTTTCCCACACAGTCCTTCCTTTGCACTCAGAAGAACCTCTCTGGAGTGCAGGGACATGTGAACTAATTTACAGGCCAAAAAATATCCAGATTTTGTACTGAGAAATTCCAGCTTGGTTCATTTAAACTATTCCTAAGGAATGAGACAGCTCACTTATCTGAATATTGAGAAATCATTAATTATTAGTTGGTCACACTGATAAGACTCAGTGAGAGGTTCCTGTTCACTTCAGCTGAACAAAATCCCAACTCTGTTAACACAAGAAATAGTAACCTAACAACAGAAACACAAAATCTGCTATTTTCTGTTACACTTTCTCCAGCTATAGTGTGTTCTGTTGGGTTGTTCCAGGTTTGTCTGCTTTAACACAAATAGGGAAGAAATGTCTCCTGTCTTACAGGACATGCCCAGGTTTTTGGTTCAGGTTCCTGCTTTATTACACTTTCTGTGGAGCCCTGCCCAGCTCCTTCAGCGTCTCAGTTTCAGGTGTTTCATTTGTGCAGGGTGTCAGACAACGCTTTGTTACAGCTCTGAGGCAGGTAACTGAAAAAAAATGATGCATCCAGCACTACACAATGGAAATTTATACTAATGCACACTGGAGAGAAATGCATTGCTCCCCTTCAATTCACTTGGATTCTTGATGGAACCAATCTCCAAGAAAAAATTGTTACAGGGCCTTGCAATGCTGGAGTCTCTAAAGCCTGGCTATTAATTACTAATTAATGTGCTTTTTCTCTGCTCCAGTAGGGAGGCAAATGACCAGGTTAGTGCTTGAGGAACCTCTTGTGAAAAGCAGTGACTTTTTACCCTCTATAATTTTATCTCACCAATCCAGTATCATTTGCTCCTTTTTCCCTTCCTTCCTACCATTCACTAATCTCAGGCAATACCAGAGCAAATTGTCCTCATTCTTTCTTTACTGTTGAGATGGACTTCAGAATTTATCCAGCTTGAATGTCACATTTTAATTTTTTTTTCCTGAAACTTTATCATTTAAACCAAGTTTATCTTCTGCTGTCCTTGCACAGTTATCTGTTCACGTGGTCCCAGTTCCTGAAAGGGACACTATTTTGGCACATAACATTTTCATTTAAATGATTGGTGTATGTTTAAAAATCATTTATCACCCAGGACTCAAACATAACACAAAACACGTGATGAACACACAGTTCAGCTCAGCACCAAGGAGGTGATAAGTAAAAAGATAACTGACTAAATGGTATTTAGCTCAGGAAAGTGCATCTGCCTTCTTGTCAGAAACCAGAGTAGAGATGGGGGAGGAGAATTGGCAGGAGGGTGAATTTTTTTTGTTTCTGGCCATCTAAAGGTTTGGCATGCAATACATTACACAGGAACATCATCAGCAAAGCACACAGGCATCAGTCAGGAATATTTTTTTGAGAAGATATCACATAAAATGAGACATGCTCAGAGTAAAGGGTAATGAGGAATTGACCATTGTTCTGAAGTATCTGCTTGGGGACTATATAAATCCTCTTTATTGATCCATGTATTACAATGACAATTCCTACTCAAAAATTCAAGTTATTTATAGTCCCATAGATCTGCTTTAAGCTGAACACATTTTTTTTTTACAAAACAAGATCTGAAAGTCCTTTTTTCTTAACTGTCAAGAGGGATTAATTTTGTGAGGGACTAGAAATTTTATTTCTAATCTTCACCTGCTGTGGCTCGGGTTCTAATGCCCTTCTGTATTTATACTCAGGAATGTGCTCTGTGTTACTGTGAGAGAGCAAAACTGTCCTGCTCTGGTCCCCTGAGGTTCATTCTCACTGCTAATAATGAAGGGATGGGACTATCATTGGGTTAAGAATGATTTGTTGCTCAGATAAATATTAGTTTCAGAGGCTGTGAGATTTTAGAGGAGTAAACAGTTGGCCATAGCTTAAAGTAGTTACAAGTTCTTTGCTACAAGATAATATAATATAACTTTCTGGTCTAATAGATAGTTGTCACAAGGTGTATTTTGTTTTTTTAACTTATCACTTTTACTTCTACTGTCCTGTGGGTACTTTTGTCTAATAGGTTTCTGTCTCACATGCACACAGATGCTTCTATTATAACTTCTAAATTCTTAGATTACTCAATATAACCACACCCTTACATTATAAACTCTTCACCATCTTATTAGTACATAAGTGTATTTTTAAGATGTACATTAGTACATCTTAATGCACTTATTTAAGACATATTCTTACTCACAACTATAGAAACATAAGTTTATATTTTTTTCTGCTTAATTCTGTGTATTTTATTTTTATATTAACCTAATCAAACAGACGAATAGATCAAATCCTTCAGTGTCTGTGGAAGTTTCTGGTTTTATGATTTCTGAGGATACAGAACAACATTTTCTGATATAGCTGAACTCATTTAGGCTACATCTAACTAGAGGGTTCCAGGAATGCATCCCAGGCCATACACAGACCTTGATGCTTTTCCTGGAAAGACATTTCAGCCTCACAGAGGGAAGGAAGCCACTACAAAGCTTGGAATTACTTACAGCTTGTACCAGCAGGGAAGCAGGACTCAGGAGCTTTCCTCCAAATGCATTTTTTCCCCTGATTCTAAGGAAAATATGAGAGTGTTCTCTGGCATCAGGACTCAGGGATGCTCAGTGCCTGCAGACAGCTGTGCAGGGGATGCAATGCCCAGCTCAGTCAGTGCTGCCCACTGTAGGATTCATCTGCAATCAAATTCAGGCTTAAACTTCTGAATTCATGGAAAACTTGGAGTTATCCAGCTCTCTTTTAGCACCATAAGATAATAAGTTCATCGTAGTGGTGATGCACAAATCTATTTGTTCTATAAACAGTCAATAAGAAAAAGAAATATTATGTTCTTTGATTGTTGGGAAATTCTACCAAACTGGATGAAAATTATTTCTTCACTTCTGAATTGGACCTGTCAGAGTGATTCCTTCTTTTAAAAATCCACCTTGCTTCAGTTTGCAATAGACAAAGGATTTGTATAAATATCATCAAATCAGAGGGATAAAATACTGCAACATCAGAAAGAGCTCCTGTGAGAGGTTTGAGTCTCTTTCACCTCTGGATGAAAGGCAATCTGAAACACAAAATTCTGTTTAAGACATGGTCAGACTGTCAGCCACAATGATTCCTTTATATCAAGAGAAAACAAAGTTGTTTGTGTTGCAGTGAAGAAAATAACTTGAGTAGATGTACATATTTTCTAGGAGCTATCCCACAAGACTAGAAATGCTTAAGAACTGTGTAAACTGACTTATCAGTCCTTTTTTTAAAGGGTGAATGTCAGGGATTTAAATGTCCATGTTTGGAGAATCCTTCTCAAAATGTTGATAATTTCTTTGTCATTCTCTCTCATCCTACACACACATACTCATATTTATGGGTATGTCTCATTTACAGTGTATTTTCAAGGAAAAAAAATCAGGGTTTTTCTTCTTGTTTATGCTGCTTTCTGCTCTGCTACTCATCCCACAAATCACTACATTCCCAATCTGATTTAAGGCTTACTGCATAGACACCAAAAACAATTATACTCACCCCAGCCTGCAGCACAGAGATTGGATTACAAGTGGCACCTTATGTTTTAGCTGCTCACTCCCTTTCAGCTCCTGTACAATATTTGAATTTTCATCAGCTGCCCGGTACAACTCAGAGCATTTCCAGACTTTGAAGCCACTGGGTGCTGCAAGAAAGTTCCAGTGATGTATGAGACTGCCAGAGGAACAGCAAGAGCTGCAAGTTTGAAACTTATTCTCTGTGCTCGTGCCCTCAGAGAAAATCACTGCAGAGCACAGGGCCATATTTTGTGGGTTTAAGTGTTAATTAAGTGCTGAATAGATCTCACTCTGGTTCCCTGCACAGGGAAGTTTCTACCCTCTGAGGCAGGTGAATACTCACAGTAATAATTTATTTTATTTTTTTCTTTTTTCAGCTGTAGCCCTTTTTCCTCGTTAGCTCCTCATCACTTCTAGAAACTTGCTTGAATGTTTTGTGTGTAACACCCAGTGCATTGAACACAATATTTTATCAGCACTTCCAAAATTTGAATTCCAGCTTTTAAGGGAAGTTATTTTAGTGAATATGAAAATTGTTGGTACACACTTACCTGAGCAGGAATCAGGATAGACCAGGATGCATTGAATTGTATCTGACTTGGTAGGTGTATCTGTGCTTCACCTACCACCTAAAAGCAATCAGAAACATCAAACAGAAACAGAGAAATTTCCCCTCCCACCTGCACCTGCCATGGGGTGGGACCCAGGGCTGCCACTGCCTTACCCAGCTTCTAACAAATGAATGCTACCAAGCCCTGTGGGAGGACTACAGTTCCCAAAATTCCTTGCCAAAAACTGAACTGGTGTCAGACCATCAAATTCCATGATGAAATGAACACTTGCAGCAAAAATGTGCTTCCTCTTCATACAAATTACTTTCCTATGACTGATAGAATTTGACTGGCATTTGTTGCCAGAAAAAAAATCCACAAAACACGCTGAAAATATGACTGGAAATGAAAACTAAAATTAGAATAATTCTGAAAATTTGGAAAAAAATTTTTTCTGGGTTTTTTTTTTTTTAATGTTTTTCTTTCTCTTTGCAAATATAAGTTGGTTTTGGTAATAAAAGTCTTCACATCAATATCTACTCCTTTGTCCATCACAGCATATGCTTTGCCATCAAAGCATAAGGGGAAATAAATTCTCAAAATTACTAAATTCTGTTTGTGTCACATTAGGATTGCAAAAATAAAACCCTCACCTGGTCCTTTCATACATTTTTAAGTGATAAAATAGTTTCAGAAACAGAATCTGGGGGAAAACTTGAAAAATAGTTATTAAGGCAATCACAGGTTTGTAAGATAACTCTTTCCCCCCTCTCTGACATTAGCAGGCTGCCTGAAAGGACAGGTTCTTACTAGATTCTGAATTAAAAAGCTCTCAAATGAATTGCCACATGGACAAGAGCTGACAGAATGCTAAATTTAATTAATTAATTAAGCCAGAGCATTCATGAGGATGGGACAGAAAGAAGAGGATAATGGAGACTTCTGTTTTAGTCAAACATTGGACTGGGTCTGTATAATCATGGGCTGAAAATTCCGTGATTTTCAGGTTTTTCTTTTGTAAATGATGAAAACAGAAGCAGCAGACATTTATGCCAGTCTAAATAAAGCCCCTTTGTCATGCACTGTTTGTTTTATTTATGGAAGAACCATTATATAGAACAAAGTGAATGGCTGCTGTTTCACATAATATAAGAGGCCTGGGAAATATCCATTAAAACCCTACAGCATTTCATGATTCATACTTGACTTTTTTTTTTTTTTTTGGAGGATTAATTGTATCTCCTGCTCAGTGTTGCAACGACGTTTTAGCCAACCTGCCTTTATTTGGTGTAACAGGTGATTCTGGGTGGCCACGGCTGCAGCCAGCTCACACCTGGCACTGCAGGAGCTGTGAAATCTTGGGACAAGGAGCAGGAGGTCCATCTGTCCCTCTGGAGGTGACTGACAGGCTCCTGGCCACCTTCCCCACCCTGCCCTGCAGAATCACCCTGGCTCGAGAGCTGCACAAGAGCCCTGGGCTGAGGGAAGGGGGAGGCCACACAAATTTCCAAAATCATCTGGAGCCTAACTCTAACCAGCTGCCCTGTCTCGCACCTGAGACACTTGGAATTCACCTCTGAATCCTACTTGTTCTTGTGAGTTTAAGTAAAGCACCTTATTTCTGTGTTCCTGGGTTAAAGTCATGGTATTCTTCTTTTATAAAAAATGGGAAATATTCCTCAGCAATGTTTAAAGGGGTATTCCCTTGCATATAAGACTCCCAGGTCTGGTATATCAATATCTGAAAATGAGTCCAAAAGCAGTCCCATCTGTGGCAGGAATTGTGGAAATGGAGTTTATTTTAAAGGTGATATTGGCTTTGTTGCTCCCAATCATATAAATAATATTTTAGTTTAAAAAATGCACATCTTTTGTTTTCATATTCATTGGTAAAACTGCCAGCTTGTGAAATTTGGCAGAATGAACTGTGTCAGTATTGCCATCAGGGAACATTACACTAACAAAGGAAGAAATGACAGAAAGGCCCCCCAACCACAAGACCTGTTTTATAATTCAAAAACAAGCTATTATGAAAGACAGGGAAATTACTTTCTTTGCTGTTCAATATTTTGATGGTAAAAAAAAATCAAGGCTGGGCTTGGCCAACCCAAAGATACAGAATGAGAACCCAGTCCAGATTCAGCCATCATTTTGCCCCCACCAGTTACCAGTGCTGCCTTTCTGGCTGTTTCTCCTGGACTTCACAAATCAGAGCATTTCCACAGGAGGAAAGAAAGAAATCTCTGTGTTCCTCAGCCCCATGGCAGGAGTCTGTGTTTAGACTGGATGAGCATCTCTGGCAGTGCCCAAGGCCAGTGCTCAGAGCACCCTGGGATAGTGGAAGGTGTCCAGCCCATGGCACGGGGTGGAAAATGATGATTTTTTTTTTGGTCCTTTCCAATCCCACCCAATCCATGAGTCTTCACAAGATGGTTGGTCTGGGGCTTTCTGATGAACAGGAATTTGAGCTGTCAGAATTAATTTGAATTTTGTGAGTGTCCAGAAAAATATCAGGGGAGGGTACTACTGCCCTCGTTCTAGAAATGCTTTCTCCACTTGTGGAATAAAACAGGCAACCCCTACTCATCCCTTCCCTCTGCCTGTGGTCTCACAAACCTCCTTCAAACAGACACCAGAAACAGTGGCAGGAGAAGAAAGGGAATTTTGCAAGTTATTCCACATCCCCTCTGAAGAGAAGGCTGAGATTTTCATGTTGTTGATTTCAGTGGTTTAATGTTGGCAATGTGGGGGGGAGGAAGAACAAAAAAGAAGAGATAGTTGTGTTGCAATGCTAATGAGCACATTTACAAGGCTCTGCCAGCAATGCTGAGCTTCAGCTCGTTTTTATTAGCCATTTTGGAAGATGTCTTAGTTGCAGTTGCACAAAAAGCATTGTCAGGACTTTTCTATTTTCTCATTTTGAATACTGTGACATTACTTGGAGAGGGTCTCGTTCTGCAGCACATAAGCCAGTATCAGTATTGTATAATACAGCAGCTAGACTCATTTTGCAGTGTGATTACAAAACCCATCACTGTGAATTATACAGCAAGTTAAATTGGTTTCCACCTTCTGCAAAGCCAGAATATTATCTTGCACAAATAGTATACAAATGTAGAAATAATACAAGTCCAACTTATCTGAATGAGAGAGCACAGAAAGCTTTCATTGCTCACTCCATCAGTACTTTCTATTTTCTGCTAATGACATGTGCTGTGGTCTGAAAGCAAACTCTAGCAACAGTGAATGCTCTCAATTCTTACTTTTTACATTTTTATTTTTACTAACTTTCAATTTACTAGAACATTCTGCTGCTGCTAAAAACTTTCTGAATCTGAAAAATAATTTTTCAAGCAACCTTTTTACATAGAATCACAGAATGGCCCAGTTTGGAAAGGGGCTTAGAGCTCATCCAGGGCCACCCCTGCCATGGCAGGGACACCTCCCACAGTCCCAGGTGCTCCAGCCCCAGTGTCCAGCCTGGCCTTGGGCACTGCCAGGGATCCAGGGGCAGCCCCAGCTGCTCTGGGCACCCTGTGCCAGGGCCTGCCCACCCTGCCAGGGAACAATTCCTCATTCCCAAGATCCCACCCAGCCCTGCCCTCTGGCACTGGGAGCCATTCCCTGGCTCCTGGTGCTGCAGTTCTGATGAACTTTTGATGAACTTTCCACTTCCCTTGATCAGAAGCACTTGTCTGCCACTAATGAACTTTTTTTTTCTATTGTTTATATTTTTCTATTAATTAAAAAGCACCATTATTAGCATCAGATTTTTCAGCATAATTTAAATACTGGATGAGTATTTACATTCGTATGAGTAACTCAGACTGTTCAGTCTTCCCTGAAAGGGGAAGGGAGCTTGGTGAACGTCACTCTCCTGAGTGAGCTGCATTTTCTGGTCCCTGAACACTGACCACTGGAAAAGAGCTACATGGCCTTAATGAACTTTCTAATATTATACTCCCAGTATTCCAGCTCAGGATAGATGTGGTGAAGAGAGGAGCAGACAAAGGAGGAGAAACAGCCAAACAGCTCCATCAGACTGAAATTATATCCCAAGAAAACCAGATACAGGGAAAGGCTACCTGCCAAAAATTCATCCTGCTAGACAGACCTTGGAGAAGCTTTCTAAACCCATTTTTCAGTTCTAGAATGCCATGACCATGCAGGCTGTTAAAAAAAATTGCCACACACATTTGTAGGTAGATGCAACTGCATGGATGTAGTAGAGCTGATTTATTTTTCTCTTTCTATTAAAATCAGCAGCTCCATCTCTAGCAGAGCTGTACAAATAGAGTTATTCCAAGCAGACTATTTTGCAGACATCCTGTCTGTTCTCCAGACTGAGAATTGTCACTGCTGTGCTGCCACAGAGCTGATGGGATTTGGAGTTGCCATAGTGTTAAATGTTTCTCCTGTGATCAGCAACTGCTGATTTAAATGAAAGTCTTGAGCCATTTTCTCTCCTCTGTATTTCACAGTCATTTCAAAGTCATCATAGACAAAAAGGTGTAATGATACCAGGTAAAAAATGTATTTAAATGAGCTTGCTGTGATCTGATTTCAAGGTGAGAGCACACAAACAGCCTCTGCTTTCAGCTGCTGTAAAGGACAGGACACGCTGAGGACCTCCAGCCATCCGAGTTATATTTAATAAACATGTACACACATTCCCTTCACAGTGCTTTCATGTTGAAATGCCTGAGCTGAATTTTGTGTCCTTACAATGTGCACAGAATTCCAGCTCTCATGGGTGCCATGATTTACTTCAGTGGCTGTGACAAACGATGTGAGGCACAGCCAGGTGAAGGCAGGCCAGGATCGATGGGGCTCTAAGGCACTTGGCACTTGTAAAAGATTTTGAATATTTGCTTCTCAAATTTATCAGTATTAATAATTCTAATTTAATGCATTTTCCTTGTCACTTGCAATGAGTCAGTTGCTAATTAAATGTTGGTGAAAAAGAAGAATTACACGTTTACATGCTTAAAAAGAGTGTCACTAATATGTCTAAATCTAGATGTGAAATGTAGAACAATATGATCTAATCCCCCTAAATACTGTTGTTATCCAAAATAAGTCTATGCTGAATTAATTCAAAAAAGGAGAAGTACTGGAAAACTGAATGATTGACATTTAACCCTCTAACATGTATTGGTATAAATTTTATATTCAGATTACATGGAATTAGTTTGCAGAATTAATCATTTCCCTTCAGTGGGGAGGCAATGACACAAGAAACAGCACATCTCCATTGACAGGTCAGAAATTCATTAATTCTTTTCCTCCCCTTTGCATTGTAGCTATTCCTGTTTAAAAGCTGTTCAAATGCTCAATTTTGAGCTCTGCCCAGCAGTAGTGACTCCCATCTCTTTTTGACTGACAATGATGAGATTTCTGTCATGCTTTGCCTCTCCTACAGGGCCAGTGATGGGATTTTTTTCCTGGAAATCTTATTACTGAATGCACTGTCCTGGTCTCGGAACTTTCAATCAGAAAGGCAATCAGAAGGATTTCCATTTGTGAGTTTTCCTACAAAAGAGCTCTGCTAAACTCTCCAGTGTAGCCTCTCACTCTCAGAGTGCCTTGCCCTGAATGCTGGGGTGGCCCCAGCCACTGCCATGATCCATGTTCCCAGTATCTTCCCTGGCTCCCAGCACTGGGATGTACACAGAAACTGGCTCAGTTCCCAACACCTTTCCTGTTTAGGCTGGTGTTGGATCTGCCATGGCAGCTCAGAACAGCCTGGCACCCAGAGCAGGTGATGAGTAAGAGTGTGTTTGGCTTTTCTTGTAGTGGGTTACAGAAATACATTTGATTTCATTGAAAACTCCAGGATATCTCCTTTCCTACCATCCTTTCCTACCCCTTCACTGTTTAGTTCAGTGTTTTACCAAAAGTTTTAGATTCAGTTATTCAAAAGTATTTTTGTTTTATTGCAGTGTAACTTAAATGTATTGGGTACATAATGAATTTCAATAAAATCTTTATAATAGATATCAAAATGGAATTAATGTATTAGTTGCCCACAGACTACAGTCATTAAACCGAGCTGTGCTGCAGCTAAAGCAAAGTCAGTGTTACCACCTGAAATACAGGCAAAATTGGGGGTGATGTGTTAACAATTCTTTGTTTGCAGAATAAGTGTTATTGAGGAACTTTAAGTCAGTGGGTTGTTTTAACCAGCAATGCTTTAACAAAAATCATGTGAGGTTATTTTTCTGCATGGTGCAGTGAATCAGACACTCATAACTCCTGTGCTCCCATCACTGTCAAAATTCTGCAATCACTGTCAAAAATTGTTTCAAATATTCTCCTTTTTTTCTTTTTTTTTGGTTTTTATTTTGTCTGTATTCAACTAATAAATAAATGATTTTGAAGAAACTACATTCCTCAAAAGACTATGAAGTTATTCCAGCAGATTCATTTCTGCAGTGCCCAGGTAAACCTGAAAAAAAAGCAATAACAAGAAAAGTATTTATAAAAATATATTTCACAAAGTAGGAAACAATACAGGAGTTTCTCTGAATACAATACATGGAGTAAATAAACAAACAATAATATAGCTTCAAAACAAAGTAGAAAATTAAAATGATTTGCATGTAATACATAGTTTTCTTATACAATTGCTACTTCTAAATGGCAAGTTTGCATTACAAATTGAGTATGCTTGCAGCTTCTAGTGTTCTTTCTCTGTGTGCAAGAGCCCTGGTGCATCACTATGAATATTATAGAAAAAAATGCTAATAACAGAAGCAGTAAAATTATGTACACACTGGTTCCTGCTCTAATACAGTGGAGAACTATAAGCATGTTTTTTTTTTACTGTACTGTGTTATGTGTGGATTTCTAAAAGTCTATAGTTTAAATATTCACATGAACCAGTTTACTTCCAGCTGTTTGTGCTTGTATTAAAAACACCAGGTACTAGATTTATGAAGAAGATATAAAACTGTCAAAAGTTTTCTCTGGCAATGTTTAATTCCTGCCAGCATTCTCTTAAAATTCAGCTACTGCAAATGGACAGGGAACTGCTTTAATCTGCAACAATTTGTCATTTTTCTTTTCAAAATGTACATGTATGAAACATTCATTATATATAGAAAAAAAAATTCTAACTGATATAATTTAATTTTCTTCATAATCTTACTCTATAGATTATCAGTCTTAATAAATAAAAGCAGTAATGGACATCAATAAAATATTTATTTCAAAGATTAAACAAATAAATTCGATCTTTAGCAATAAAATCAGCAATTCTTTCATTTATGTAAGTCCATCCCATTTCACAGTTTTTTCTTTCAGAAGACGAAGCACAGGGTTGATCCTTCTTCTAGAAAAAAAGATCCTTTTTTGAAGCAAGGTTATGCAGCCCTGCCTCTGAATCTCTACACATTAGTAGTATCTATTACCCATCACTGGAATGGATTAAGAACATGTGAATATTTTAAGGCTTGACACAATATTTAAAGATGATATTCAGTCTGTGGTGGCGTGGCCAACAATTACTGTATGTACAATGGATGGTCACTGCACAGTAGGAGCCAGTAGGAATTGGCAATGCTATTTCTGCTCAGCATTGCTAAGAAGACCAAGATATTGCTTTGAACATTTCTGTGGCGGGATCTTTGTTGGCAATGCAGAAACAAACCTTTAGCTTTACACATACTGGGCAGGAGCTACTGCTCAACAGCAAATCCCTGCAAGTCCGTTTCCTAAGAGAGCACCAATTTCTTTTTTGTTCTTTTCAATTCACTGAAGATAATCAAAGATCCAAATCTCCATCTTCAGAGTGGTCAAGTGAATATCAAATATCCAAAGACTTCTAGACACTCCACATACTTTACTTCACACTCCACAAGACTTAACCTCCTAACATATACTTTTTTTTTTTTGGTTCAACATTACAATGTAGTTGATTTTATAGATGACTGGCGCTAAACTTGCCTCTAAAACAAAAAGCCACATTAGTTTTTACTAACAGCAGTGGCCCTAGAATATTACATGATCATTAAGTCAACAGGGAAAAAGTTTGTAATCCACTGTCAAGTTTCTTTGTCACTTTCTCCAACTGAGTAAAGTTCTCCGAGTCTTTTAAAGCGAGGACCCCATTCACTGAGGTAGTCAAAATTCTGGTCTGAGTCTGATGTGGAGGACTCCAAGGAGCTAAGGGAACCAGCTGCTGATCCCTTTCCTTCATAGCCATAAATCTGGATAGAGTCATATGGCGGAGCTGTGGGATCATTATCAGCTTCATGAAGCCTTACATTAATAAATTCATCAACATCAACACCATTAGGAACAGGTGCAAGACCCTGCCTGGGCATAAATTGAAGATCAGGCTTAATATCCTTACGAGGCAAAAATCCATTAATTCCATCTGGATTTTGCAAAGTTGCAATGTCAAAGGCTTCTGTGTCTTCCTCTCCACCTCCTTCATCATCATAGCGAATGATATTTTCCCTCACATCTTCATCATCTTTGATGATCAGAGGCTCATTCTTGTGTCTTCTTAGTGTCACAAACAGCACCACAATGACTGCAAAGAGAGCACCACAAACTGATTAGGCAAAATATTTCCAACCCAAACACCACATGGTGAGTGCAGCTGGGGAAGGCGAGAGGTTGCTTTTTTGGGATTGGGAGTAATAAGGGTGAAAAGCTGAAGGACCTATGACTTCAACCCCCTTCACGTGAAGGAAGTTGGGTCAGAAGCTCTGATTACTCATCTAGTCTTTGATTATCAGCTCATATTTACATCTGAAGCTCAATTTTATAGAAGCAATAAGGTTTCCCATACTTCTAATTTCAAGCGTCGACTTTTCCCTTTGGAAGTGAAGTCAGGCTATCATTATTCAGATAGTCTATAATAATGTACATAAGGGATGATGTTTTCAAATATTAGAGAGTGTTTTTCTGAAAACATAGCCCTAATGGGAGAAGGAAATCTGTTTTTCTTACCTGCTACAAGAGACTCCTATTCTATAACTAAAAAGAGAGTGAGAAAATAATTGAGATAAAAAGAGCTTAGCTCAATTTCAGAATCGTGGACAGATGCATAAAAAACTCTAGATGCGTTATGCTTGGTTTTGCAGTTTAATGCTTAAACCTCAGCATTCACTGATTTACTGATGTAAATCTCAGTCACAAAGTGAAGCTGCAAAGTGCAGAAATAGAACTCTCCTTTCACTGTTCTCTCCCTCACTTGCTTGATGTTGTATACAAATGTTGTATGTTTTATTAAAATATACCACAGTGTTTATCTTGTAAAGCTTTAGTGTCTCTTGTGCCATTATAATCCAGAATAAACCCCTAATAGAAATATACAAATATAAATATATATATAATGGAAAGAGATAAAGCTATAAGAAGGCATCCAAAGGAGGGAGCCTAGGCTGGGGAAGGGCCTGCAGGGGCCACCCGAGGAATGGCTGAGGGCACTGGGCTGGGTCAGCTTCAGGAGAGGGGCTGAAGGCAGAGCTCCATGGGGCTGTAGGGACAGCTCTGAGCTCTGCTCTGGGCCAGGGGCAGGCTCAGGCTGGAGATCAGGGAAAGGTTCTGCTTCCCCCAGAGGTGTTGGCACTGCCCAGGCTCCCAGCGAATGGGCACGTCCCCGAGGCTGCCAGAGCTCCAGGAGGGTTTGGACACCAGGGATGCACAGGGGGGATTGCTGGGGGGTCTAGACAGAGACAGGAGCTGGGTCAATGATCCCTGTGGGTCCCTTCCAGCTCAGGACATTCTCTGATTCCATGATTCACACAAGTCTTAGAATATACCACAGATCTGTTTCCCATCAGGTGTAGCCCACACTGTGTTCACCTTGCTGCTCAACACCCCCGTGTGATTTTCAGTTTCCCAGTTTACACACCTGTTTATTTTGTAACTCTTGTGTGCGAGTACTTCAGAGCAGGACTTTGCTCTCTCTGATTCTGTCCAGCTCTTAGCACATGGGAAATTCAGTTCTACTGCCTGTGGCATTCACATTCTCTGAAAAAAAGCCCTTCACTCAGGATTTTTCTCCTGGGAAGATGAGAGGCCTCAGAGAAAAGGAAAACAATTCTTATCTCATTTGCTTCTCCTCTGTTCTGCTTATGTGGAACGTGGGGATTGTTTACCCACAGGTGATTGTTTCATTGGATTCTGCTTGAGTTGTTTTCACTTTTTGGCCAATCAGGGCCAAGCTGTGTCAGGACTCTGGAGAGAGTCACGAGTTTTCATTATTATCTTTTTAGCATTCAGTAAGTATCCTTTCTGTATTCTTTAGTATAGTATAGTATTCTTTAATATAATATAGTATTATAAAGTAAAAAATTAGCCTTCTGAGAACATGGAGTCAGATTCATCATTCCTGCCTTCGTCAGGGCATTTCCTTCAAATACAATAACTGCCAGCACTGTCAGTGCTGCTGCACATAGGACTGGACTGTCCCTCCTCTTCTCTGAACCTCAGACCTCCTCAGAACCGGCAGACGCCGGGGGAATTTGTGACAAGGGCCATACCACAGGCCAGGCTGTGCCGTGGGCCATACCGCAGGCAATGGCACGGGCCAGGCCATGCCATGGGCTGTACTGCAAGCTGTGCCATGGGCCAGGCCATACCATAGGCCATGCTGTGGGCCAGGCCTGCCGTGGGCCAGGCCATACCACAGGCCAGGCTCTACCACAGGCCAGGCCATGCTGTGGGCCGTACCCGCAGGCCGTGCCATGGGCCAGGCCGTGCCATGGGCCAGGTTGTACCGCAGGCCATGCTGTGGGCTGGGTTGTACCGCTGGCCATGCCATGGGCCGTGCTGTGTCATGGGCCAGGTTGTACTGCAGGCCATGCCATGGGCCAGGCCGTGCTGTGGGCCAGGCTGTACTGCAGGCCATGCCACGGGCCAGGCCATACCGCAGGCCAGGCCATGCCATGGGTTGGGTTGTACTGTGGGTACTGTGGGCCATGCCGTTGGCCAGGCTGTGCCATTGGCTGGGCCGTACCACAGACCGTGCCACGGGCCAGGCCGCACCATAGGCCAGGTCATGCCATGAGCCGGGCCGTACCTCTGGCTGTGCCGCAGGCCAGGCCATGCAATTGGCTGGGCCGTACCACAGACCGTGCCATGGGCCAGGCTGTACCACAGACCATGCTGTGAGCACCCACCGAGCAGCAGGATGATGCAGGCCAGGATGGCGATGAGGGCACCCATGCTGAGCCCGATGGGCAGCACGTAGGCCTCGGCGTTGCAGGACTGCACGGTGCCATCGCTGCTGCAGCCACACACACGGATGGTCAGCGTGCCCGTGCTGCTCATGGGTGGCGTGCCGCTGTCGCTGATGACGATGGGCAGCAGGTACACCTCCTGCTTCTGCCGGCTGAAGCCGCTGTGCTTGGCCAGGATGCTCAGGGTGTTATCTGCAAGGCAAAATTTTCAAGCTGCATCAAGGGAAATTTAGGCTGGAAATTAGGAAAAAGTTTTTCACAGAAAGAGTGATAAAGTTCTGGAATGGCCTGCGGGGAGGTGGTGGAGTCAGCATCCCTGGATGTGTTAAGAAAAGACTGGATGTGGCACTGGGTGCCAGGGTTTAGTTGAGGTGTTAGGGCTGGGTTGGACTCGATGATCTTGAAGGTCTCTTCCAACTTAGTCATTCTGTGAAATCTGTGAAAATGGCAGCATCTCAACACACAGCTCTTCCTCAGTGCCCTCAGGAACCTCAGCGCAGACATTCCGTGATCTCCTTGTGCCAGCAGCACGTGGCACAGAAATGCCTCCCCTTTCTGTCCAGCTGCCTCAAGAAGCGCAATATATGCATTTTCTTGTGTCACATGGTAAGGTCATGATCCCTTATTTCTCCTCTGCATACAGCACTACAGATATCTTCCCATCACGATTCACTACTTTTTTTTTCCCCAAGTCAACAGTCATAAAAATCCAGCCATTAAAACAAGAGAGAAATGAGATGTTAAAGAAACCCAGACTTAAAGCTTATTCACCAATTAACACAAATCTTCCTTGCCTTACAACCACAAACTACACATTTTCCACTGCTATAAAAGATTTTTCCTTTTTATATAAAGACAAAAGAAAAGCTAAATGCATTAAAAGTGGGCCTAATTTTAAGAGATTTAAACATTTCTTTGACCTCAATGAAGACAAGAGAGCAAACCAGGCTGTATCTCCCATGGAGGCAGACAGGAAATGAGTCTAGGACATCTAACCTCTGGCACACATACGCAGAAAGTTAATTTTGGAAATATAAAGAGGCATCTGACTTCATGGCATCCTACACAGCCATAGAGTTACCCAGTGAAATCTCTCAGAGTCACTCAGTTCTCAGTTCACTAAATGAATACAAGTTGACTTTTCTAAGGGTAATCATACAGATTTTAATTTGCATAGTTATAAAAATTACAGATTCTAGACAGTTATAAACACACACATATCAGATATCAATAATCTTGTATGTGTCATAGTGCTCAGGTATAAACCATGATTAGTGGTATGTCAAATATGCAGAAAATTCTGATTTCTTTATAGACTTAATTAATCTGTAACTTTTACTGTTTTATTCTGTGGAATAAAATAATAGTTTGATATTAGGAATTATACTAACAGAGTGCATGTTGACTTGCACTAGTTTGCTGTTTGTGTTTTGTTTAAAAAAAGTGATTCAGAGGAACAGAGAAGAGTAATATGTGCGTGTGTGTGTGTGTGTTGCTGTGGAATCCAATGACAATTTAAAAATAAAGCTGCACTTCTTGTTTGGAAGAAGGAGTTGAGGTTCATTTTCCTGATGCATCATGAACAAAAGAAAGCCTCCTGATATTTTATGCTCTAAAATGGCCACGTGCAATGCTAAATGTCATTCCATGGAAGGAAAGAAAACACTGGGAGTGCTCATATGACAATAGGCTTCTCCGGAAGATCAGGTCCCTTCCCATACAAACATTCTGTGATACTATAATTTTTTATTCCTTTCACAGCAGAATCACCTACCAATCACGTTTACTTGGCCCAGAGAGGTTCTTCCTATAATTTATATTGCAGATGATGTAAGCATTTCAGCATTTTTTATAAATTTAGATTATGCAACACATGAAGGTCAATCTAAAAATTAACTCCTTCATAAAGCAGAATAAATATGGTCACTTTGCAGAACAAAAAGTATTCCTAATATTTTTTTTTCCACAGGAAACCTGAGGTTTTATCTATTCCAGTTGGAAACAGTCACATCAAAACTGATGGCACCCTGGAGCTAAATAAATAGTCTACTTCTTCCTTGTGCCCTTTTTAAAATGAAAGGAAGCATATGTGTTTACTGAAGACAAATTTCAGGTATAAGCTCTTAAGAATTCTGACAACTCAAATAGGCCCAAAGTCCCTGATGATACCCTGTGCCACATGTGCCAGTGTGCTGCAGTGGAAAGTCACGTGTGCTTGAAGGCAATAACTAACACACATTTGGAAGTGAACAAACCCTGCACTCCTCCTTGGTTGGGTGTGCCAGAGGTGTTAACGCATGTGTGCAAGTTAAACCATTTCCTTCTTCTCTGCGGGGAAAAAAGGGAAAAGTTAAGTTGGGAAAATAATCCTGTAGCTCAGTTTCCCTGAATATGGGTGTGTAGAGCTTTACCAAAGTAAGAGTGACTACATGATGTGCAAAAGTTCCTTTTTTAATCTGATACCTTTCTTTTTCCCCTCAGCACTCCTCCCTGTTTTCAAATACTGGAAAATAAATTCACCTGTCTGCTGTCATTCTCCTGCAAAATTAAAAATATCCTAGCATAAGCTGCATCCTTAATCCTTTCGCTTTAACCTTTCAAAAGAGAAAATAACTATGTGGTGCTCAATTTCCAGCTCTTTCTTTGAGACAAATCCCACTCAAAGGTGTCACATCTGTAGTCCTTTATTTGGAACTCCAGAGACTTTTACAGTTCTATAGCACAGTGCTCTAAAATCTGTACTGATACAGCCTGTTCCTTCCTGTGAACCTGCTGCAGTCCTTCTCTGCCCAAGCTGGAGCACAGGATTGATTGCTGAGCCCAACAGCCCTGCACTTTACAGATATGCAAAAGAGGGAAGGCACCTGCTTTAGGAAGGAACTAAAAAAGAGAAGCTGCACTTGTTGGGAACAGGTTCAGATCCCTTCCATCCTCCTGAGACACTCACTGCCATCCTGTCTGCTGTGAAAATTCTAATAAGCCAAAACCAGAGCATAACTGAGTAAAAAAAAGGAAGTGTGCACTCCAAAGAGAAGGGGGCAGAAAAAATGAGAGGGAGGAGAGATGGAGAAAATAAAGTGCTCATCAGTGAAGCTTTGCTGAGTGTAAGAAACCACCTGGTTTATTGATTCCTGGTTGGAATTGATAACCACCATGGTTATCAATTCAAGTTCAGAAGTAACGAGAGAAAGCAAAAAAGATGCAAGATATTTGGGATATTAACTGTTAGTTAAGTGCAAAATAAGTTGCAATGGCTGGACTGTCAGAACTATTCAGAAGAGAATAACGAGAAGAGAATAACTTTCTTTTCTTACAGATGGCTTGTTTGGTTGATTTTTTGTTGTTGGTTGGGGTTTTTTTTGTTTGTTTGCTTGAATTTTGTTAGAAACCATGTTTGACTAAAAGTGAACATGTTATGCCTGGAAAGAAAAGAAACTGACAAGCAGAACATAGAAAAAACAAACTGAAATGACCAAATTGTTTTGCCAAAGGGTGGCAAGTCCTCCATTTGACTTACGAATTTTGTTTAGCAATAAATTCTTTCCCCTTCATTGCTATGTCTTAAAATAAATATACCTTGGTGTTGCTGGAGATGTGGAAGAACAATGACTCCCTGGGTTGACATTTTAGTTGGTTCCTAGAACTTGAAGATAAATCCTGGCAGCTGATCAGCAGTAAACTCAATTTGTCTGATTTGCTTTCTCCTTTCTGGACATTCCAGAAGGAGCCTTCTCCAGGAACAACCTGGATGAATGAACTTGGCAGCAGGTGCTCAGCAGGAGAGGGGACAATCACCTTCCCTCATCTTCCCAATTAACCCACTGATCCTTTCCTACAGCACTGCTCAGGTTGTTTATTTATTCATGGTACTTTTAGCAAAACAAGGGAAAACATGTGCAGAAAACCCCAAAGCTCCCTGCTCCCAGAGCTCTGAGCTGTCTGCCACAGGCATAGAGCCACTGAGAGTGTTCCTCCAGCCAGGGAGGCACATCCAGGAGGGGTTCTGATATTCTCCATCAGAATGAGTCTCCAGGAGTTCTGTGCCCACTGTGGGGAAGGGGCTGGAGAAGTTCATGGAAATGCTGGAACCCTGTGAAATACCCTCTACTTGGTGATGCAGCAGCCACCCAGGATTGACCAGGAGCTGCATCCTGTCCTGCAGCCTTCAGGAATGGTGTAAAATCTTAATAACTCTCACAGCATCAGTGTCAGGAACAGAGCTCTGGGCATGCACAGCTACAGCTCAGAGCAGGAGCTCACTTCTGCCTTTTTTACATATAAAAATACCTGGTGGCTCAGCTCCCTGGCTGACTCTCAGTCTCTGAAATTTACAAGCAGATTCTTGAAATAACCATGAAAGGCACTGTTTTGGGAATACCGAACAAAGGATGACAATGCAGAAGGTCTTTAAAAGATGTCCACTGTGGTTTCCAGACAAAGGTAGTTTGCATAACCACAGCAATTACCCCAGGGCCAAGTGCTTTCTGCACATTCCCCAGCTGTTCTCAAATCTCCCAGATCTCTTTTGAGACTCATGGATGAACTATTTTGAGAAAATGTAAATGCAATCATTTTAATACAAAGCTACTTCTGGATTTTCTGGACACAAGTGACTTTAACAGCATCAACAGCAATCAGGATGTGAAATTAGCAGGCAGGAGTCAACCCCTTTATCTCCCACTTTGTGCAAGAATGTGTCTTGCAATTTTAAGCCAGACAATAAAATAACAGAACAAAAGTAAAAATCAGAAGCAGTGAGTTTGCACTTAAGTGTCATTTTCTCTGCACACTTTATTGCAATTCTTTAATTCCCTTGCAGTCTCTAATATGCTGAGATCAGTGGAGTTCCCTGCTGTGCCACCTTACACCTACAGAATTCTGCCTTTCTTTTTTTATCCCTTTTATAATGTCCTCAGAAAGATCAAATAATTAATGGTATTAAGGACTTTGTGGTAGAAGTTGTTATCTACGCTGGATATATCACTTATGTGAAGAAGGAATTTTAATTGGAAACTCTGCAGCTGGAAACAGCAGAATGACAGAAATATACATTTGTTCCTGTTTATTAGAGCTATCATTCTGTGTACATTTTAAAATCTCAGATTCTCTGTAAAATAGAGTTCTTTGACACAAGTAGAAGAGCAGCAGGAATATCCTTACTGTGGCACTCCCTGCTTTTTCTGATAAGGAAAAGACAGGGACAGCTCGTTCATCTCCAATCTCTCTTCAAAAGTAGCATCTATTCTTAAATAAAAATCCCAAACTTGAAATAACCGAGCAATTGAATTATTATCATCAAGGTTTCAGTGGAAACTAGCAACATACAGGCAGAAAACAGGAGCACATGATATTTAAAGGAATGTGAGCTCTAGAACACTCAGCAACCAGCTGCAAAGGCACTAGAAAAGAACATTCAAGAGAATGCTGATGCCATTTCAGCTTTGTACAACCATTAATAACCATAATTAATATGCATGTGCTACTTGTAATAGTTAATATTCACTAGTGGAAACCTTACAATGTCAAACATAGATTTTAAAAAGGTCATTTCAAACATTGGTATTTTTGTTTTTCTTAAAATTCAAACCTAATTACAGAGAAATGATGGATGACAGGAAGATTCCAATCCCCGTTTTAGAGCCTGAGAATAAAACTGTCAAGAGACACAGAGGTGTCTCAAATAGTCACTGTACAAGTCATTATTAATCATTATTCTTTTTGAATATTTTCTCAGTCATACTTTGTTTCTATGAAAAGATTTACAAATAACACCTTTTTAGATTGGTAGGATTGCACTGCAGGAAAAACCCAGTGACTGCAGCCCAGACAAGTCACTGCCCACAGTCCCACATGTGCTAATTCTCTTGTTTTGAAATTTCTTTCTTTTCCTTTTGCAATTACAAAATCCTTGGGCAAGAATAGTCCTGATCTCCTTTCTGACCCACCACAAGAACCAGAAGTGACAACTCCAAGCACACCCTCATCCATGCTCACCTTTTAAAAAGCCACTGCTCACAAACAGGCCCTGAGCTGAAAAACTGATTTATTTGTTTCAGGCTCCACTTTAGTACAAGTAGGAAGCATCAGTTTCCTGCTTCCAAAAGAATGAAATTAATATGCTTTATGAGAAACCCATGTAAGGCAGATTTTTTTTTAATTTTCTGCCTTAGGCTGAAACACATTTTAAAGGAATATTTGATTAAAAGGGTACAATTATAAGTTTGTATGTTATAAATTTGGCAATAGCTAGTAGCTGAAAAAAACCCCTATTTTTACATTAGAACTGCTATAACAATTTTGTTTCGTGATTAAAATTAGTGTTTTCAACATGGCTGTATTTATAAAAAATACATTTTATGATGACATATATATATATATGTATGTGTATTAATATATCTATATATACAACTGTGTTATGTGTATTTTTACAGCTATACCAGGCCTTCCTTGATGACTGTCTCAAACAAAATCCTCTTGAGCAGCAGTTTACAAGAAAAAAACCCTTTGCCTAATCTTTGTGGTAAAGACATAAATGTTCTATTCAAACAGAAGGCTTACAAAATCATCTGAAAATAAAGAGAGGCCGTTTTTTGCAGTATATTTTTGCTGATTTATGATGGCCAAACCATATGGGCACTGAAGCGTCCACAGGTATTCCAAACTGACCTGCTTTTCATAAACATCAAAAATTTGTGATGCCTTCAAAAAAGCAGATTGATGATTGCTGTCAAATTTAATAGCAGACATCAGGTTCAGAAGAAAAAACTTTTTGTCATAAAAATTCAGCTGATTGATCAAATTCTCTTTCCTGCCCCTCAGCAAGTTGCATTCCATACTGGCATATTTAATGGCCATTCACAAAGCATTCCTATGACAAATTAACAAACACTTGAATGATTTTGTGGTTTTTTTTAGACCTGAAGTTTCTGCAATCCCTTAAAACACCAATAAGAACCCAGGGAAAGAAAAAGTATTTAGTGTGAGAAAATGTATTGGTAGAAGAATAATTGGAAAATGTCATATATTTTGTATCTTTGATTACTTTCTCCTCTTTACCAGTTGGCTTAAATAATAACAGTTTATGCCAGAACTGAGCAGCTGAATCAACTAACGAATAAAAAAACTAAACACATTTCCATGTAGACCTCTGCAGAAATAAAAAGTACTGCTGGGAATTTTGAATCATGAGCAAAGTAATATTTAATCGTGTATACATCATTCTCATATGTTAAAATTTCTTGGAAAGGGGAATAATTATGTTAGTGCTACTGTGTAATACAGAACTTGTAGTAAATAAATTCTTGACAGAAGAGAAAAAAAAGCCAGACAAATTAACAGCAAAGTGATGATGAATAAGCATTTCCTCCTACCTTTTTTCTTTGAAAATGTGAACTTTAGATAATAGTCGGTATAATTTCTAGTTCTATTCCTTTGGAAAAGTCTGAACTTTAGATAATTGTCTCTTAAGTATTCTAAAACTTTCCTTTGACCTTTAGGCCAGCAGAGCTATAATCAAACATAACTATATGGTCCCTTGCAGTCTAGCAGCAACTCCTGTGTTTTGTACCTTGGTTTTTTAACTCATTGAAGAAAGGACAGAAAATCCCTGCTGAAGAAATAATGATGTAGAGCACATTGAGTCTGAAATAATACCAGTTTTTTTGTTAATGGAGTAGAGAAATAATTAGGACATGGTACCTCTCTCTCTCTCTTTTCAATTTACAGACACACAGAGAGAGTCAAAGCAGGAAATTTTGGGTTCTGGATCTGTTTAAGCTTCACCTTGTCTGAACTGCACCCAGCACATCTGACTGAACCTCACTCACTCTGGTTTGTCTGTTCATCTCTTCCAAACCCCTTGAGAGGAATGGTGGATTTGTCTTTCCAAACAAGCTGTGGGTCTGCTGGTAGATAAAACGAGCACTGGGAGATTAAAAAACAGGAAGGATTCCACTGATTGATGAATGGAAAAAGATATTTGCTTTTACAAATAAACAAATTTTTACAAATTAGGTTTGCTGATAAATTAAATTAGACATTGAAAGATGAAAGAAACAATAGGGAAGAAAAACTCCTAAATTCCATAAGAATTAAAAATTAAAAGGGAGGGTTATACCTTAGAGGGAAATCTTTGGTATCAGGTGTATTGGGAAGTCTGAACCTCTCAAGTACCTCAGCCAAGGGGGAAAGAGAGAAGAAATGTGGCTGGAAATTGGGATAAAAAGGGAGGCTGCGTCCTCCAAAAATTGGAGAGATCCCAGGGGAATCTCCATGGCCTCATGGACATGGCCTCTCCCTTTATTCAAATAAAGTAAAAGGATTCCTCTGTCTCCTTTTTGGACATAAACCTCTGGTGTTTGTGGATTAATTTTCCTAACACCCTGCTGCCACTTGGGCTTGGCACTCCCATAATGGGAAGCAAACCCAGGCCAGTGAGGGTGTGAGATGTGGTAAACCAGCCCTGGCTTTTGCCCCTCCTGTTTCTCTCCTGCATGCCAGCAGCCAGTCACAAAGCTGTTTACCAATAATGCCACTGCTGTGACACGCTTTGCTCCATTCAGATCACATCACTGCGTGGCACGTGCATTGAATGGTACATCTGTAAAGTGTAAGAATTAATGCAGGTTGCCAAGCTCTGGTTTAGAAAAAGAGATGAAATGGCTGTCAAATGTGCTCAGCATTAAAAATACATTATTAACACAGCGATTTGCATAGACTGATGGATCATTTTTGAAATCTACATATTGTAGTTATTTTTATTCTGTTGTTATTTTAACCAAAAAGCTTCAGATAGTGATACGGTGTTTTACAGCACTTTGATAAAATAATGCCTATATTTTGCATTTGAACCAAAAACTTTCCAGTACTCTATTACCAGATTCCAACAAAAATGCTGCAAGGATAAATAAAAAAGCCAAGATATCCCAAGGCTGTGCCATCTGCTTTTCTTTGGAGGGCTAATGGATTCTCAATCTTTCCATTAATACCTACTTAACAAATGCAGTGTGGGAGGAGAAGTTGGTGGCAGACCAGGATCTGAGTCCTTCAGGCCACAGTGATAGGTACAGCTTTAAACATTACACTGACTACTGTTCTCTTCTGTGTAGAGCTAAACCTCCACCAGGTTCAGTGAAATTCAGTGATTTTGGTAGGTGATGGAAAAGTTCCAAGAATTCCCAGCCATGTTCTTCACCTTCCTCCAATTCTTACATCAGTGACTTCCAGGTCTGGAAAAGTTCACACACCTTGTGACTATGAAGACAATCATGGATGTTTGAAGTGAATCTTTCTTTCTACAATATAAACTCTCAATATCACAGTAAAAACCATTAAACTTAAGTAGCAACCTTTTGGGTCTTAGATGTGATGTGTTCTTGCCATTTAAGTAATTTAACATCCACTTCTCCATGCCATGATTATCACCTTTTCCATTCCAATTCTGTGCTGAATGTACACAGGGGCTTGGTAGGGATTTAAAGCAATTTACCAGTAAATCATACACCAGCCCTTAAAAACTAAATCTGTAATCAGACCTATCAACCATATTGAAGTTTTGTTGCAACAGTAAAAGCCAAATTCCAGCCTTACTAGTGTATTTCTATTATGCCACTTACTTTTTACATAACGTCCACTTTGAAATACAGCTGCAGAAAGCAACCAGCAGACTATAAAAACAGCAACCAGCATTTATTGGAATGCTGCCTTTTTGTGCCCGGTGTAATAAAGGTCTTGTCAGCACTTCCATTACAAAATGCCAATTTTCAGAGGTTTATAACTCTGACATAACAACTTCCTATGAAAAGAAATTTAGAATGTGGACTCTCTGCCAAAGAGCATTGAAAGTTAAATACAGCTTACGTTGGTCAGGGCATTTTAAGTCAGAAAATAAATTAAAAACAATTCTGATTTAACATTTTCTTGAGCTGGTGCCACTGAAGAAAAAAATGTGGCTTTGATAGTAAAAGAGTGCCAGATCCTGCAGTTCTTATACACGCAGAACTCCCTTGAAGTTCCCTGAGAACAATTTCTGTGAGAGCCCTGAAAGGAGTGCCATTATACATTTTTGTAAATGTCATCAAGAGTTATATTAGCTTTTTGTAATTTGAAAGACTGAAATGTTATGGTGTAACATTGCCCCTGGGCACACAGGCAGCATGATAATGACTTTGGGAAGACATTCTGATATGCAGATTACATATAACAATAACAATTTGTTATCATCAGGCCATTAATGGCAGTAATTCAGGCTTCTGCCTCACACCCAAAGGATTCACACATGCCTTATTACATGCACACCTCTTGCAGAGGATGTGATTCCCATGGGGAAAACTCATGGCCTTTTGAAATGCAGGGAAGAGCAAAAGACATCCAGAGAAGGAATTCCAGTGAGTGAAAAAAAACAATTACCCATCTATAGAGTGGAATAAAAATGAAAAAAATTTCAAGTGAAAAAAAAATTTTCAAGTGAAACCTCCCAGATACTCTTTGGAATGTTTCTGGACAACATGCAAACATTGCATGGAAAAAACCTGGAATAACCACAAGTTTCAGACTGGGATACACAGCTGGATTATGGAGAATCACAGCAGGAACACACAC
Source organism: Camarhynchus parvulus (assembly GCF_901933205.1). Lineage (NCBI taxonomy): Eukaryota > Metazoa > Chordata > Aves > Passeriformes > Thraupidae > Camarhynchus > Camarhynchus parvulus. Next base: position 16,645,468 of record NC_044581.1, on the reverse strand, counting down.
ACATCTGAATTTAGATTCCAAGGCCTGGACATACTGCAAGACCCTGCCTTTGCTCTGTACAGGGTGGGACACAGCACAGAACTTGGCAAGAAGCAGCCAGGGAAAGATGTCAGCCCTTGAAATTCTGCCTCACCACAGAGATGTTACAAAGTCAGTGCTAATATGCGTGAATATTATGAATATATATGTTCATATATTAGAATATTATGAATATATATGTTATATATTATGAATATACGAAACTACAGCACCAGCTCAGAAGTTGTTTAGAGTTCTCATGGAATCACAGGTTGAGTGAGGTTGGAAGGGACCTCCAGAGGTCACCTGGTCCAACCCTGCTCAACACAAATACCCAGAGCCCAGGACCATGTCCAGCTGCCTTCTGAATATCTCCAAGGATGGGAGTTCTAAAAATAGTAAAACATTTGTATTCACAATGGGAATATAACTGTGACCAAAGAAAAGACATCTTATTAAGTGAAGTTATGAGGTATAAATATATGAAGAACCTGTAAGCCAAGAGAACACCTTGCAAATGGTTCCTCGTTCTCTTCTAATTTGCCATGAAGAGTCTGATAAAGTGAAGTGTTTAGGCAGCAGCTGCAGTAAAAATACAAAGCATGATCACATAAAAATATGAGGGATGGGGATTCTACTGGCAGAGGAAAATACATCTCATTATGACAAAAAAAACCTCTGTGATCATGAAGAAAAAACATATAAAGTCAAAAAGATGAGCAGAAAAACCCTATAGATGGTTTGAAAAAGTTATGTTTCCTTACTGGGAAAAAGAAAAAAATTTAAGAAAAATAATTTAATAATTTTGATTTAGAAAAAGCTGTGGTCTATAAATGATTTTTTAAAGCAAGTGGTTCTGCTAGACAGACTGTATTAGAACTCTATAAAGTTTTTAGCAACTACAGCTTTTGATCTTGCCTGTTAGCACAAAAAAGGCACTAAACAAGAAAAAGTTGATTTGCTATAATTTTTTTCTCATTTAAAAATAGAAAATATTAGTACAAAGAAGCCCTGACAATGTGCATTGGATAAAGATGATACAGAAGGAGATGTCAGGGTAGGACTGTGTCTCAACTACCTCCCTCTGTGTTCAGTATAGCAGGCCACATCAAAGCTGCCAGCTGCCGTCAGACTGGGCTCCAGCATCTCCTCACCTGACAATTCCTTGTGTTTCCTGTCTGGGATTTCCAGAAGAATCCAAAATACCCCTCCCTTAGAGCACTCCTGAAACTCTCAGCCTTTACCAGCCCCACTGCTCACAGCTCTGCAATGTTTGCACAGCACAACAGCAGCAAAGTGATTATATGTTTTATCCAAATTCATAGAGGAAAGCCATAGCCAAGCTAAACAGAAGCGTTCCAAACTCCAGAACAATTCCTCAATCAAAATTCCATCACTCCTGTGGAGTGCTCTGAGATCACAAGGTCTTAATTTTCGTTGGGGGAACACAACATAGTTTGCAGGAGTGTCACAGGTAATGGATGAAAAGGTTATAGAAAGTGACAGGACCCAGCTAAGCAAGGTTAGGGTGCAACAATTTGGAAAAGCCTACATGAATTAGTTTTATTTTGTATTATTTCCAACAAGCTCTATTTTAGTTCAGTTTTAGGTTAGACTGAATGAGAGTTTCATAAAGCAAGAAAGCCAGAAAGTTTTACCTGGTTTATGAAAGTGATGTGAAATTGTTATGTCATTAAGAGAGAAGGAAAAATTCAGTGTTCATGTTCAAGACAGCCCAATATTCTTAGAACAGAGCAGAAAACTTTCATCAGCATTCAGAGATTACTGTTGGTGCTCCTTTTAAGGTGCACCAAACTCTACTCAAAACTCCACCACAAGGACTTCATTCCTGATTTAGCTCTTAAGAGTCAGATTACTAAAACCCCAATCCTACAGAGTTACAGTTGCTGTTTAGGCATGAACACAGTCCTTAGCCTACAGCCAGAGTGGAGTTTGCTAGTCTGAGCCCAGGGTTAGTCAGGCCAGGCTGGGGGCTCAGCCTTTGCTCTCGGAACACGGGCACAGAGCTCCCACTGCTTCCCTGATTCCCACATCCATCAGTTACCTTTGGAGGACCCCACGAGCTCCTCCTCTTCAGTGCCATCAAGCAGACATCTGGTCCTTTTCTTCAAGTTCTATTTATCTCTCCCTAACAAGCTGCCTTATTATCTCACTTCAAACAGGGGCCCATCTTCACTCCCTCTCTAATCAGTGCTGATTACCAAGTGTGCACATCCTATCATTTTAGGATATGCAAACTCTCTCCCCAGACTAGACAGGTCAACTGATGCATTTCATTTCTTTGCTGTGTTTGGCTCAGTGTGTAAGATCTCTCTGTTCAGTCAAATCATGTATTCTACCTCTTCCCTGCCCTCTGAATGCATTGCCTTCTAGGCAGATTTATTATATAAATATTACATGCTAATAATTACATAAATATGTCGCTAATTACTGGCTGCTTGCCAAATAAAGTACGTCCTAATTAGACAGGATTAAATGAAGACCAACAAAGTGACATATTTTACAACAAGATCACCCATAAAAAATTACAAAATCAGGAGTTGATGGGAAAATAACCTAAGTGATACAAAGCCCCCTCCTCCAAAAAAAAAAAAAAGTTTTGTCTCCCTTATTCTCTAAAGGCTGATGTTGGAAGCTGTAGTAAAAAAATAATTTTAAAAAATCTCCTGTTTCCTTCAGTGTGTCACTGCTGTACTTGCTGCGACAGAGAAATACAACCAGTTCTTAAACAGTCACCTCCTCAAAATGAGTAAGGAGGAGATAAAAGGGTATGTAAATATAAAATATAAACTTATTTGAGCACCCCAGACAGGTTCAGGAAAATGCAGAGACACAGAATTCACTTAATAATCAATGTTGTGGTCACCCTGCAGGAACAATGGCTGTGATTCTAACAGTAACTCCTTCCTTGTGTAAAACACTTGTTGGCTTGGTTCAAAACAAGATACAAATTAGAACATGATCTGAGCCTTTTAAACTCACATTATAATGTCAGTTGTGTAATAATTAATCAGATAAGCCTTAAGGCTAAGTGTGAAAAATCAACACCTTCTATTTTTAATGGAGCATACATGTGCAAATATCTGATATAATGGCAAAAGGAGATTTTTCCTAATCAAAGGAAAAAGTAACAGTTAAGAGGCGATGATTCCTGCTTAAATTTTTTTCACTTCTAGCCTGTTTATTCTTCCTGTAGTAGAACAATGTTGGTGGTCCTTTAATCTTTACTGCAACTGAAAGTTTAAAATGAAACTCCTATCTAGTTTCCCATTAATTGACAAAAGTGCAATTAGAACAACTACTAAATTAATTCCTCCTCAAGAGTCTGCATTTAGGATACGATAAAACAAAGAGCTATTCCATAATGAGAGCAACCAAGAAATTTACAAAGAGGGAGGGAGAGAGAGAAGGGAAAAAGAAAGAAGGAAAAGAAAGAAAGGGAGAGAAAGAAGGAGGGAAGGGAAGGGAAGGGAAGGGAAGGGAAGGGAAGGGAAGGGAAGGGAAGGGAAGGGAAGGAAGGAAGGGAAGGGAAGGGGAAGGGAAGGGAAGGGAAGGAAGGAAGGAAGGGAAGGGAAGGGAAGGGAAGGGAAGGGGGAAGGAAAGGGAAGGGAAGGGAAGGGAAGGAAGGGGGAAGGGAAGGGAAGGGAAGGGAAGGGAAGGGAAGGGAAGGGGAAGGGGAAGGGAAGGAAGGAAGGGAAGGGAAGGGAAGGGGAGGAAGGAAAGGAAGAGAGGGAGAGAGAAAGAGAGAAAGAGAGAAAGAGAGAAAGAGAGAAAGAGAGAAAGAGAGAAAGAGAGAAAGAGAGAAAGAAAGAAAGAAAGAGAGAAAGAAAGAGAGAGAGAAAGAAAGAGAGAAAGAGAGAAAGAGAGAAAGAGAGAAAGAAAGAGAGAAAGAGAGAAAGAGAGAAAGAGAGAAAGAGAGAAAGAGAGAAAGAGAAAGAGAGAAAGAGAGAAAGAGAGAAAGAAAGAGAGAAAGAGAGAAAGAGAGAAAGAGAGAAAGAGAGAAAGAGAGAAAGAGAGAAAGAGAGAAAGAGAGAAAGAGAGAAAGAGAGAAAGAAAGAAAGAAAGAAAGAAAGAAAGAAAGAAAGAAAGAAAGAAAGAAAGAAAGAAAGAAAGAAAGAAAGAAAGAAAGAAAGAAAGAAAGAAAGAAAGAAAGAAAGAAAGAAAGAAAGAAAGAAAGAAAGAAAGAAAGAAAGAAAGAAAGAAAGAAAGAAAGAAAGAAAGAAAGAAAGAAAGAAAAAGAACCAATAAGGTACTTAGGCATAAAATCAAATAGTCAAACCAAAACAAAAGGTTACCATGAGGTGAACACAGAAGAACTTCTTAGATGCAACATGACTCTGCTGGGTAATATATTGAGGTGGTGATGGGGCAGAGGTTCTAGCAGAACCTTTGGCCTCATCATTTCTCCTCCTCAGAGTTAAAACCATTTCCAGGAAATCAAACATAGTCAGTACAAATGTCCATGAGCATTTCCACCACAGAAATTACTTTTTGCAGAAAACCTAGAGGAATCAGATGTACCCATCAAGCCAGAAGTGGTACTTAGAAATCTCTGAACTCTTTCAGAAGGAAGGTGATTGAAAATCTGGAAATTTATCTCCAAATATTATATATTCACTTAGCTATAAATACTACTATGAAATACTTCTAAAGTCCTAGAATATCATAATCATGGGTGCTGTGAGTTTTTAAGGAGTCATGTTAGGGCGCTTAGGGAAGCTTTGATTAAAAGCTGGTGGAGCAATGTTTCACACAATCCCAGGATGGGTGAGGCTGGAGGGGCTGCTCTGGTGGCACCTCCCTGCTCCCCCAGGGCCATCCCAGAGCCCAGGGCACAGCAGTGTGTCCGTGTGGCTCTGCAATGTCCCCAGGCAGGAGCCTGCACAGCCTCTGTGCGCCATCTGCTCAGGGCCGGGCACTGCCCAGGGCAGCAGCTCTGCCTCCTGGGCTCAGGCGCTGCCCATTGATGAATTCCAAGGAGCTGGTACTGCAGATCCTACTGCTGTTAGTGTAGAAGTTCTGCACTCAGTAACACCACCCTTCTGCCTGCTAAGCAGTTCAGTCTTGAGACCTTGATTTAATGTCTATTTTGCCATCATGTGTCTGAGATTAAGTCACCTGAAGATTCAATTTGTTCATTGCTATTTCTTTCATCCATGTTCCATGTTACTACTGAACCAGACAGATTTTCAAGCTAACTTACTGATCAAATTCTTTTGCTCTCCTGCTTTGTTTTCACAACCTTTTATCCCTTACTCACTCTTCTTTAGATTTATTATAAAATTAATGCAATAAACTGGAAAAGAGAGCTAAGGACGTTACACTACTGAGCTTGATGAAACTCCTACAGCAGGAAAATTCACAGCTGTCCAATCCATTCCCTCATCATGAGTAAGCACTGTCGTGCATATGGTGCACAACACTGACCTCAGATCTTTTTCACTCAGATTGCATCTGGTTCTCAATTAGTTTGATTTATAAAATGAAACATAATTGACGTCTTGGCAACATTCTGTTGCTAGCAGCACAAATAATAAATTAAGAACGAGAGAAGTAAAAGTCTCTTTAGTCATGTATACATAATGGCAGGCTGCATGTATTTGGGATTAGCTGGGTCTCATCACCCCCATTGGAAGCTGTTTGGGGCTGGGTCATGTTTGCATTAATGCTCTGCAGTAACTCTGTAATTGTGGTTGATTCAAATGACCAAAAAAAGACAGTCTCTGAAAGGATGGGATGCTGTGGGAATCAGTCTGGTTTTCCAGTGTGCATATACAACTCCTCTGTAGCTGCCTGAAAGTTTGCATTTGGGAGGCTTGGAAAGAAGTTGTCACCTCAGAGCTCAACTGAACCAGGAGGGAAAGGTTAAACAGCATTTAGAACAGAAGCTCCCAGGAAACAATTTGCCAGGGCAAAACTGTAAAAAGTACAGACGTGCTGGGGAGCACAGCAGGGCTGAAGAGGAGCTGGAGATGCCTGCAAGAGGACAATCAGCTTACCAGATGGCCCCCTCCTTGCTGGTTCATCCATCAGCTTGGCCTGTCCAGTCCAGTGAAGACTTGATGGATCACCTCTGGCTTAGGGCGAGGAGAGAGGGAATCTGTCTGGAGTCCTGCATCCTGAATACAGGAGAGGAGTGAGTAAGGATTCAGGTGGACAGAACAGACAGGAGGGTCACAGGGTGGAGGAGGTAGCAGCTCTGAAGAGTTGATCCTAGTTCTCTGTTTCTGCTATGTGCACCAAGAAGGAGTCACCTCTTTAGCTTTTTGAAGTGGTGAAAAGCACATAAGCATTGTAAGAAGCTTAAATCACCCAGACAGGGATGAAAAGTGTTTGCAGAAGAACTGCGCTGACTCTTCACCTGGTTTGTGGTTCTAATCAGAAAGGAGTCTAGAAAGAGCAGTGATCTGCACGCAAGAAGAAAGCTGGGAAAGACAGCAGAAGCAGGTGTCAGTGAAGGACAAAGGATTGGAGTGGAAAAATGCTGGCTTCCCATCTACATTAATGCAATCACTTCAGAAAACAACACCACAGCCATCCCTGCCAGGGACGTTGTTTCAAATCTCACTCAACTGATAGTCAACATCAAGGAAAAACAGAACTTGAGGGAGTAACAGAACACAGCTGACAGTGATTATAGTAAAGAAAGAAAGAGGAAAAGAAGCAGAAAGTTATCAGCAGAAAGACACTGAGAATATTGGCACCAGCATTCTCAGCTAGGTGGGACTAACTGCAGTACCAGGGAAAAGTGTAGCCTTGCTAGGAATAGTAGACAGGAGTCAGATCTATCACTTCAACTGCAATGTAAAATCATACAGTGAAAATGGAAATTCATCCACTGCCTGGCAAGACAGAACCTCTGAGCACTGCTGGAATATATTGGGGTCCCTTGGGAATATTATCATTACCTTGGTATTCTACCAAGTCCTCTAGAATTTGAGAATAATTTAAAGATGTGTAACACTGATTTCCTCCTCACATAGCTCATCACTCGTCACTGAGAAAGGGCTCCTCTCTTTCAGTTCTTAGGCACAGTCCTACTTCACAGGATGACATTACATCTTAGAATTGTCAGATATGCAAATAAGAAAATTGATTACTTTTCTCACAAAGGATGATCTAGCATGTTTTCTGGTCCAAAGCAGTTTCAGGCAGGTGAATTGTCTAAGGACCAAGGATAAAGGAACCTGAGTATAATAAATAAAGAACTGCATGAATTATTTCAGGGACTTGCCACTTGCCACCCAGTGCACAACCACTCACTCCAGCAAAGCTGTTTGCACTGGCTGAACATCCCTTTTTTGCATATTAATGGAGTGGAAATTTGAGTCAGTCCTGTCCTCTCCATGGTGTCCCTGCCTGCTGCCCAGTGAGGGGGTGTGGAGCACAGTGTCCCCAGGTCCCCTCCCAGCCCCACTGTGATCCTGGCACACTTTCTAGCAGCAGAACAAGGCACACCAGACACATAATTCCTAAAAGGGGGCTCAGCAGTTTAGGATAACTTGCAGGCCATCAGTAGACTCTGTTACTTCAGGCCTGTAAATCACATTTTGTTTTTAGCTGAGAAAGGCAAGTATGCATCCAAAATATAATTAAGTATTTTTAGGGAAAAAGAAATAATGAGAAATTATTCTTAATTCACGGAATTGCAATGTTTCATGAACTTAGTTACCTTAACTACCACATGATTTGTTTTGGTAATATTTAGATCTTCCTACTCAGCAAAATAGCATTTTTATGCTTTGTTTTAATTTATTTAACTTAAAATTTCTAATAGAAGGAAAAAATGAACTTATTGAACAAAATCTTTCGACCACGCTACAAAGGAAATATTTCAATAATTTTGTATTAGCAATTTCATTATTAACTCTATTATTCATAAAAAAATCAATAAACCGAGGTTCTTCTGGCATGCACAGGTTATAAAAATGTTGAACTTTGCTATTTAACAACTCCAGTTTAAATGCCATGCTGAGAAAAAGATTGATAGTATGATATTTATAATACATTTTTCACACTATGAACACTCCTAGAGAAACATGATGTGTCCTGTGGATGGCAGATCCTGACACACCAGTGCCAGATAATAAGGTACCTTGTGTTTGTTATTTTTTAATACATTGCAATGCTTTATTTTTAACTGCTCCTTTCACACTGCTTGCACCTGGTTATGCAAGTATTCCTTGTGATTTCTGGTGACAAAAACCACATCTCTTCAAAGAGATGTTGATCAATGCTTTTCCTTAGATTATGCCTCATATTCCTTTACATCTTCTGGATGTTATTCCATACCACTAATATTGACAGATGGTAGAAAAATAATAACTTATAAGATGCAAGACTGAGCACATCACTTAATTTGAAGAAAACCACTAACAAGGATGTGATTTGGAATGTTTTGGAGTTTGAAAGTCTAATTACTGATATAGAAAAGAAATGAGGATGATAATTAAACCCATTAGAAATACATAAGCATGTGCTTTCCCTCGAGCAGTGCCATTGTGGAACACCCTCTGGCACGTGGCAGCTGGGCCACAAAGCTTCCCAAAATTGCCTGAAACTGCAGCAATGTGTGAGGATGTGCTGCTCACATCCAAGGCACTGTTTGGGTGCTGTGATTCTGGATGTTCACTGCACATCCACCCAGAAATGATGGGCTTAATGATGTCCTTGCTCTGGCAATTTGTACCTGGGGTCAGGGGGTTAACTTTGAAATTGGGCGAAGTGAAAGAAGGGCAATGAAACAGAGGAGTCACCTCAGAGCTCTCTGAGGGATACATTTGGAGAGAAAAGTCAATCAAAAACACAGAAGGAGCTTCAGCTGGCAGCTGAGACAATGGCAGAGAGACTTATCCAGAAATGCCAAAAGAAACTGTTTCAGGGAAAGAGTTATTTTAACACATGAGAGTTACTCTGGTGGGAACAAAAGACTCACCCTCCAGGTATGTATTTGACAGATGCTGCTAAAAATACTTTGATGAAAAAAGCTGGGGAAAAATCCAGGTTTTATTGTATTAAAATCACAGTGACAGAGAAGTACTTTAACAAAAAAAGTGATAATAATTTGTCTTATTATTTGGGATATCTAAAAGTGCTTGCATGTAATTGTTTTCCTCAGCTATTGTGAAAGTTTAGAAATATTTGGTTTTTAATGGTAAAGAGGTGATGAAATATAAAATAATCCATAGTATGCAAAGGCATGCAAGGCAGCGATTGAAGTGATTTTACCAGGCCATTTCCTTTAAAACACCTGACTCAGTGCCTGCACTTTCAAAGCAGCACAAGGAGGACATAAGCAAGATTAAACTTGAAGGAAAGAATGAAAGAAATGGACATTTAAACATGATCACTCTTGGAGCTGTTATATGCATCATAAATATAATAAACTAAGTGTGGCTAAGTATAAATATTAAGCTTGTTAGAGAGAACCAACAGAACAGTTCATCACTTAGGTAGATTTATAATTAAAAAAATAATTTATAATTAAAAAAAAAAACCAAAAACATTTTACTATGCACTCACTAGAATAAGGACCAAACTTGGAGCTCCACTTGCCAGATGGACATTGAATATTTGAAGGAGAGAGGAGGCTGATCACTGCTAATCAGCCTATTACCAGCCAAACCAGGCTATTGGATTTCTGCAGGAATATGAGCTCGTGCCAGTAAGGTTCTTAACCCAAAGGTAAGCCTGCCCATGGGCCAGGCAACCCCAGGACTGCTGTGCTACATAAACCCTACAAGAATTATGGAATATCCCATTTATCCAGGAAAGATTTCTGCTGGCAGAAGAATTACTGGATTCAAAGGCACTGTGGAATGTCCAATTTGAGGTTTATTCCATTAGGAAACAGATTCTGGCATCAGAAAAATGGAACAGCAATGGCAACTTCTCACGGGAAAAACTTTCGGTCTCTTTATGGCAAAGACGTGTTTGGTAGTTTTTGACAGTAAAAATTGCACTGGCAGCATATCAACATATCAAAATGTTTGCATGTGTGAAAATGCTTCTATCACAGAGCTCTGTTCTCACTTGAACAATCTAAGGGAACCTGAAGGATTCAATGCTGAAAACAGGTACTGCTGTGAGAGGGTTGTTGGGATGCAGCAGAAGATTTTAGGTAATGCTCTGTGAAGACCATTCACCTGAAGGAAAAGGCTGTCAACAAATTCTAATTCCATTTCCAGAGGTCTCATTTCCGTTTTCTGATGCCGTGACAGTACAAAATCCTCATCAGTTGTCTAGATTCCTGTCAGTTTTTTGTCATTTATTGTGAGCCTACAGTTTTTTTGGAAGGGTTAATTCCAGTCAGTCTACAACACATTGCTAGAGTGTATCAACACTTGGCTAAACATGAGATATTTTCATCTGAAATTTGAGGTTTTTCTGGTTCAAGGTTTCTCAGACACACCACACAAAACACAGATTTTCACTTTTTCCCTGCTTCTGCTCCTATGCAGAAAATCCAGCACAAAAGCACGTGAAAAGTGCCCAGAGATTCAGTCAGGAGTCTGTGCAGTCAGGGACTTGTTATGTCACAGAGTCACAGGTTTAGTCACAGGTCTAACACAGAAAACACGACATGATTTTCATCAGGCATTAACTTCTTATATATATTTTTTATATAACTCTATTATTTCTCTTGAGAGGGGATAAAGGTTTTTGCACCTGGCAATCCAAGTGCTCAGCATGCCTTGATTACAGCTTGAGAGGGCATGATTGCCTGGATTTGGATTATCACTCACTGCCCAGGATCCCAAGGCACTAAACCTACAAACCCCAACCAGTAATGGACATCTGAGCTCAGAAAAGGACAGAAGAAAAGCATCAGTAGATGTGGAAAATAAAGATGGCTAAGAGATGCTCTACAGATATTCAGTGAGATGTATGATGGCATTTAAATTTACATTTTTTACATTATTTACATCAGAAAGGTACCACATCTTCTACAGTTTTGGGCATCTTGTCTACAGAAGGAATATGGAAATTTATAATATGGAAATTAATATGGAAAAATAATATGGAAAAATTAATATGGAAAAAAATAATATGGGAATTAAAATGGAAATTAAACCAACCAAGCAAATGAAGAACACCAGTGCACCATTTCAAGGCACAGATTGTGCTGTGAGCACAGCATAACTTCTATATATGTAATAAAATATTCTAAGTGTTTTGGGCTTTTTTTGTGTGGTTCCTGATGAAGATACCCGTTGTGTCACTTAGTTAAACACATTTCTCAACAACATGGCCAATCATAATATTTGCATTGCATGTCAGCAGCACAGTTAATTACTGACTATCAGGGGAAGTTGCCTTAGGGTGATCTGGAAGGTTTGAACAACAGAATCAGCCTGTGTGCAAGAAGCTAAATTGATTAATGGTTATGCTTATGTTCTACACAGGAAGGCAACATTCCAAATCACAGACATCTTATGTATTCTTTGGCAGGAGGGACAGAAAGAGGGCACTGCAGCTTTTTCTCCTGGCAGAGAGAGACACACCAATGTCACCACGTTCAATGTCACCATTACATGGTGGCCAAATGCCACCAGTTACCTAAAGCACAGAGAACCCAAAAGAGCAATATCATTTCTTGAGGAGACATACTTCTGTTTATCTCAACCCTCAAGAGAATTTTGAATTTTGAAGAAAGGCAAAGTACTAAAAATTGTTTAAATAAAGAGGTGTGCTAATTCTAGCAAGTAAAAATTGGGTTTCTACAGGAGGCTTCCTGAGAAAATGCAGTCCCTGTGTGGTATTCACAAGTAGACAGCATTTCTTCAGCAGCCATAAAGTTTCTGCTGCCTTGAAGAATTAGTTTGGCAGGAATTAATTAATCTGAGAGGAAATTGAGGCTAAGGACACAGTCAGGAAGATGTCAAGGATTTTGGCCACCAGTGTGAGGGAATGTTTTTCTGTTCCAAGCTTTACTGTGTTGAGCATCGATCTGATCTCCAGAAAAGAAAAGAAAGTTTGTTACAGACATTTCCTTACAGTTCCACATCACACCAGCTTGGTTATGGACAGCCCAGACACCCAGTAATACAAAAAAAAAAGGAGAAATTTGACTTGTGAATTCAGGGTTTTTTAGGGATATTGCTGACTTTCAACATGGATAATCACTCATGCTTATCTGGCAGATACATTCAAGACAAAGTCATGGTCAAGTTCATTGTTTAAGTGGCATAACTAAATAAAGACTTACTGAAGATCTATGATGTTTAAAGGACATAAAACTCACCTCAGCCAAATGATACCCTGATTTTGGCTCTGACAGGAGTATTTGCTTCCTGTGGGAGATCATGTTTTAACATCAACCATGCACAGCACCCCTGACTGAACAGCCTTGATAGACAAGGATGGCGTGCATAGCTGGAATTTTATTATTGGATACTGGAGGATTGAATCAGAAAAGTCTCTTCAAGCAGATTTTTAATTTCAAGAGATTTCAGGTGGTTGTTTTAAGAGGATTTTGACATTTAACTGATTCAAACACATTAAAAACTGCATAAAACTGAGTGACAATGACATAACAAAATTGGACTTATTTTTCTAAACCTTGTTGCATAGAAAGTTTCCTCACTCCCACTCAGCTCAGGACTCATTTTGCCATTGTCTGTGAGTAGGAGCAGGAGTGGGTCTTAAATAGGTAACAGATTGGAAGGACAAGGGTAATTAGCAACGTGAGCTCAGTATTTAAACATGAAGAGAAATGCTAAGATCTTTTTTACTTTGTCATGCTGTGCCAAGCAAAGCACCTCACATTTAGGATGCTTAATTCAATTTGTGTTACACTACTGATGATTATGAAATGCATTTTGAAGAGATTTGTTTTATCTTCTCCAGAAAACACACAGAGACTCATTTACTACAAGAAAACAGAGATATAAGTAGAGACACATTTTGTGAATGCTAGAAGAGAAAAACACATCTAAAGAAAAGGAAAATTTAGGATATATTTAAGCAGATTTAAGAATGTAGGTGCAGTGTCATTTAGCAAAACAATGTCATCATGCTTCTAGGTTGGAACAGATAGAATAAAAAAATGCAAACAGCATTTCCTCTTTAATTGACATTTCATGTATTGCTTTTACACCCCTGCACATACAGCACTCTCATTCATCTTCCTGTTGGTAATGGACTAAACTTTCTTACAATTTCAAATAAGAAACTGAATTTGACCAGAATTCCTGGCAGGGTGTGCATTATTAAAAAGAGCCAAGATAGAACAACTTTGCTGAATATTCAACTTCAAACACATGGAGCACTCTTTATAGCATTCTTGGGATCAGGCCTAGCTCCTTCTCTCACCTGACCTTCAAACTGATCTGTGTGCCAAAGAATAGGATCAGTATAAATTTATTGCCCAACAATATTAAATGGGTCTTTTTCCCCATCACATGTGAATGGTCCTTTCTACAGCCCTGCAATATGACATTTTGCCCTTCCAGAAGTGATCCAAATCACGGGGACTCAAAGTGCCCTTCTGGGCTTTGCTGACCTAAGGGATATCTCTTTCTAGCAAAAGCTCCTCACCAAAATACTTTGGAACCTTTATACACACAACAAACAGGCTGAAAAGGTGCTTTCTTTGGGAGATTTAGTAGATACTTAATTTTATGTTCCCATCCATAAACAGTCAATGTAAGAATCAACATTTATTTATCAACATAGTTTCAGATTTTCATCTTGCACCATATCTCTGGAGTTTCAAATTAATAGGAATAATACAGGCAGTAAATCCATCCTTTCATTTTATTTAAGCCAGTGAGCTGTCTTCTGGATCTAAATTCCACATTCATTTTACTTGCTTCTTATCTACTTTAAATTTATTGGAAATAGCTTAAGTGATAAAATGAAGGTACCATTCAGCAGATTATTTACATTTTAATTGCGCAAAGGACACATTGGTAAAGTAACTGGAAATGAAAAAAACAATTTGGAAGTAACTTCTTGAAATACACATTTTCTATTTGTTCTATTTACCTTCATTTTTCTTGATGGTGAAATTTGGGTTGTTGACCATTTCAGGAAGAAGGCTGTACAGGAAATAATGCCCATTTTTAGGATCATCCTTGTCAACAGCACTGACAATCTGAATTACCTGCAACATAAATGGGCTCATTAAGTTTTCAGACTCCTGATAAACAGACAGTGCTGAAAAAAATTGTATTTATTGGACACATTTCATTTCTCTCCATGCCAGATTTAAAAAGATAATTTATAACTCTGCAAGGCTTTTATAGACCTTAGATGGAAAACCTTGGGTAAAGGAACTGTATATGCCCCTTTTAAAATGGTTCCAGAACAAAGAGACAGCAAAGAAGGAGAGACAGGTAAGAGAGGCCAGCAAAAACTGCTGCTGATTTAGACAAGTAATAAATTATTATTCAACAAAAAAAGGAAAATTGTGCTTCAGAAACACTCATATTGCCTATGGCAAGCTTTCATTTACACAACCACACTTCTCACTGGACTTGAATTTATAATATACCTTTAATCCTTTCTCCTTCCCCTACCCCACATTTCACTTCATAGAATAATTATTATTTTTAAAATTAATTTGGATGTGAAATTTTAGATGAGAAAAAATCAAAAATGAAAAGAAAAGAAAATATCGAGGGCTGTATTTTTTTTCCTTTAATTCTAATAAAACCTGTTATTCCTGCACTAGAAAGATATGCTTGTTTGTTTTTTAATAACATCATTATTAATTAATGATTCCTAGAATAATGCAAGATAATTAGGTGAGAAGAGTGCTTTGGGTAGTTTGGAAAACTTTGAATAATCAAGTAACTTTGTATGAAGTACTTCATATGATTTACATGACCAGCTGCAGTGTCTGAAGTGGATTTACCTCCATTTACAATTTTTACTCTTTACATTACTCAGGTACTGCAGCTGATCATCTTCAAATCATACCAAGTTGCACAGGACTATGAAATGAATAAACACTATTTTAAAATAACCAGGAGGTTTGGTGGTTTTTGCTTGATATTTTTGGGTTTCTTTGTAATTTGTTTGGTTTTGTTGGGAATTTTAAACTATTTGGTGCAATTGCTTGTGATGCCAAAGGCTTTCCAGAGAAACAGCAATAAAACCAGCCATGGATCCAGATGCCACCCTCAGATGTGGCTTTCAGGGCTAGTTAGCTCATGCTAGATGAGGTTCATAAGAAATTTAATTAGAATTATTGACCTTTTCCATGTCCATTGAATCCAATAACAATTGTCTTATGTATTTATTTGCAATGTCTAAAGCAATGCACCTTTAATTTCTTGCACAATTAAATTCAAACTAGGAATCACTAAAAATTTTAAAGTATAGAGTGAAAAATGGAAGCAGGGTTTGATGCTGTCCAAATTCATAGACTTTTATTTTAAAATTTCCACATTTCCCCAAGAAAATGCCAATAACTAAGATTTTATTCTGGTTTAAACACAAGGACTATCAGTCTGTATGTGTTAAATATATGACAATAGTCAAAATCATATTTATGTTCTTCAAGAGTCAAAGAAAGAAGAAAATCTTACTAGATAAACACAGGGATCAACACCAAAACATAAATATTTGAAATTATGTATGTAAAAAAAGGTTTTAGCCAGCAGTGATATTTGTAGGACAACCCAATTTAGGAAGGAATGTGAGACAATTAATTCCTAGCCTAATCATATTCTGGATAGGTCAGCTTTATCATTATTATTGTCAAAAATCTATTGAAAAAAATTAGATTTATTAAATACCATATAAATAGGGTGTTTGGTTTTTTTTATAACTGCATATATCAAGGTGGAAACCTTGACAGGATTTCAAACAAATGTATTAGAAGAGATGGATAAAAAAAACAGGCCTAGCTCAGCTTCTGCCTTTTTTACTTTATGAGGTAGATCTTCAATTTAATAGCTGAATAATGGATCCTAAAGTAGGAAAAATATAAACAATGGAAAAATATCTAAGTAGCCTCTGTCTGTCCCAGTGCAGAGCTGGAGCCATTTGCAGATGGGAAGGATTTTCAGCTTTTTCTTTGCAGAGGTGTCAGGCACTGAAGCACCCACTGTGATGTGCCCAGGGCTGGAGCAGGTACCAGTAATTCATCACCACGGGGAAGTGCAGTTTGGGCTGGGATCCTGAACAAGGCAGAGATGTTTAGACAGATATATTTTATAGCTGTTGAATTTTTCAAACACTGATAGAATGGGAAAGCAATAGGGAAAAAGGATTATGGCACAGTGAAATCTGGAAGGGCAAGCGCACATAACAGATGCAGTTTATCAGATTGTTATAATATTTTGTATGTACTGGTATTCCATCCATTCCCTACATTGTTTATAAAATGCTTCTTTCTCTAAAAATGCACCAAAAATTATATGTAAAAGACAAGCTTAGTGCAATACTACATTTGTTGTGTTACATGCACACATCACAGAATTAAGAGTTAGAGTTCCCATAGCAACCTTATTTCTTTGTGTGTTTGCATTAAGATAAGGTCTTAAAAAAAAAAAAAAACACAACAGAAAACATCATATATATGCAGTGATATTAAACTGTGCTATCTTTTACTCGACAGGGGTCAGAAAAGTCCAGTAATTCTCATTTCCAAGTTTTTATTAGTGTGCTGATAGGCATATTTTACCGCTCTGTGTTGTGTGCTCAGGCAATGGAATATTACTGAGGTAATTCTCCAACTCTTAATTTGTGGTACACAACATGGCTGAGAATCACAAAATCAGAGTCACAGAATCACTGAGGTTGGAAAATCCCTCCCAGCCCATGGAGTCCCAGCTGTGCCCGACGCCCACCTTGTCCCCAGCCCAGAGCCCTGAGTGCCACCTCCAGCCCTTCCTGGGACACCTCCAGGCATGGGCACTCCAGAGCTCCCTGGGCAGCCCCTGCCAAGGCCTGAGCAGCCTTTCCATGGGGAAATTCCTGCTGTGCCCACCCTGAGCCCAGCCTGAGGCCGTTCCCTCAGCTCCTGTCCCTGTTCCTGGGAGCAGAGCCCGACCCCCCGGCTGTCCCCGCCTGGCAGGGACTTGTGCAGAGCCACAAGGGCCCCCCTGAGCCTCCTTTTCTCCAGGCTGAGCCCCTTCCCAGCTCCCTCAGCCCCTGCTGGGGCTCCAGCCCCTTGCCCAGCTCTGTTCCCTGCCCTGGACACGCTCCAGCCCCTCCAGGGCTCCCAAAACTTCCCCAGTGCTGGACATCCCTCTGTAGGGCCAGCACAAGGGACAGGCACTGCCTTGGTCCTGTGGTCACCCCAGGGCTGGCACATCCCAGGTGCTATTGGTCTCTTGCTCACTACAGATGTCTTTTCTTTCCTGGTAACAACATCCATGCCAAAGGTGTTCCACTATAGAGAAATTGGTCAATAAAGAAAACAAGAACTGATTTTTTTTTCACTACATATCCAGTGAAAGTTAATAACCCTTTGGCTGTTCAGTCTTGAAATTTCTGAAATTCTTACATGTAAAATTCCAACTTTGATGTCGTATTAATACTTCATGCGTGCATTTGGTTCTGTACATACATTTAGCAGAAACTTAGCAAATCAGCATATTTTGTTTAGCAGACAGCACTGGATTGTAATGAATAGTTAAATGGTCCCCTAGGACAGCTTGACTTTCTAATTTGTAGGTTTGTATTGCAGTTCTACAAAGCTACATGTGCCTGAAATAATATATACAAGGATAAATAGAAAAACAAAGTTATTTTCAGCACATCATAACTATCTACGTGCAATTTTGGTACATGGTACTGTTTAAAAGACTTTTCCTGTGATGCAACTCATTAACCTAAGTTCCTTATCACTAATAAACACTTTTCTAGTTTTAATAAGACTGATGTTCCAACTCTGGAAAAGCTTTTGCAGTCCCATTGCTGTTCATGGTTATTTCTGCATTATTTTGCAGACTCAAAGCCCCATAACAGTAGAGTCACTACAGAGCAATTTTGACTTTGTCTGAAGAGTCAAATGCAGGTTCTGGCAGTAAAGGGATGGCTCTAGCTGAAAAGACAAAGATCTACCTGAAGATTTCACCCATTAGAAAGAAAAACAATCTAGTAGGAGAAGTGAATAAAATAGAGACAAATTGTGGGAGGCTGAAGGAGCACTGTGCTCAGTTTTATATTGCTCCAGTTTAAAGCTGCCTTCAGCTCTCATATATCACTGTCTGCACTACTCAAGTGAAGATTTTGTAGCTTTGTTTCCACAGCACTTCCCTGGAAAAGTCTGAGTATGGACTGGGGAATAGTGAGTGAGGCACTTTTCTTACTCAACATTACACAAATTCTGTTGTAGGTCTACAGGAAAATAATTTTACTTTACTAGCAGCATAGCATTAGTCAGCAAAGCATGAATGTTCTGGTTTTAGTAATTGGAATTATGCAGAAAAAAAAGGATAATAGGAAAAGGCAAGAGATGATTTGTGGTTAACCTAGAGGTACTGTAACAATACATTCAAATTTTTGGAATTTGTTTGGGTTTTTTTCCTCCTAAAATTGACAAAAAACATTTCTAGTAACTCTCTGTTGTGTGTAAAAATGTGAGAGGAGCACAGAAATACATGCATAGACAAATAGATTTTCTTCTCCCTCCCTTTCCTCTCCTATCAGCCTGTGGTACCTTTACTCAGAGGTAGATCAAGGCAAGGAAAATGCATCTGGCAGCATTACACACCAAGAGTTTTTAATCCATTGTGTCACCTCACTAGCGGCTGTACTTGCTACTGCAATTATATCAGAACTCAGAACATTCAGAAAGTGAACTGGAATAGATGGTGCAATGTGTTTAGTGGCTGCACATAAGGTTTTACCAATAGTTCAAATATAATCTCCTTTATGGTAAATCAAATTTGATTTAAACTTAGATTTAAATGGAACTGCAAATGTCAACAGACAGGAATACCTTAAGACAAGGTGCACCTTTCCTGCATGTGTAACATTTGAGTTTAAGCTTTGGACAACCATCCAAATTAGGCTTTTGCTTCTAGTTGTATCTTTCTCATATCACCTATTTCATAACTGAGATATATGTAGTTTCTTGAATTCTCCATCCTGACTTATTAATGCAATTTCTTCCAAAACTTGAATATAGAAATAAGCATAAGAAAATACAGTAAGGCAGTAGAGTTACTAAAATCTTTACAGGAGCTGATGATTTTTGAATGACACCTTCAATTCAGAACCTAACCTTGGAGATTATTCTGGACTGGTTACTGTTCCAGTAGTGCTATTTGTTTAAATACAGAATAAATTACAGGATCAGTGCCACCTCATCCATGCTGGCAGCCAAATATTTAATAACCATCTGTAAAGTTCACACAAGGATTCATGCTCAAGAGTGACATCTGCCATCAGATCAAGAGTGTAAGAGGCAATGGTAAAGAATATCAAGTTTTAATGAAAGTTTTCTGTAAGTGCTTAAACAAAAGCCTCTTTTACCTGCTGACTCTTAATCATCTCACTTATTGTTTTATTCCAAAATGAAATGTGAACATTTTCCACCATCTCTTAAACCACTTGAAATTCAATAGGAATATCAGATAAATGCAGTCAGAAAACACTGTACAACAGAACTTTATGATTTTAGGGAAGCTCACTGAATCCTGGATAAAAGCACAGTCATTAGGATTTGATCTATCCTGGAAAATGCAACTACTCAGCATCAGAAATCCACCCTGAGCTAAACAGAAATCCACTCTGAGCTAGAAGAACTGAATTGCCAGCTGTAACAACACTCTTTGCCCATGAGGGCACATCTCCTCTTCAGTGGATAGAGAGAATTCTCATTCCTTAAGTGACATTTTTGACACTATTTTACTAAACAAAAAGGGGTGCTAGAAGTCAAATCATCCTCTGGAACAATACAATCCTGTATGCAGAGCTGGGTTGTCATACACTGCTATATAGGTTGTCATTTCATACTACTAAAAAGAAAATAACTTCTAACTTTATTGTCAGGTAACCTTCTTTGGAGAACAGTGAATTTCATGTCTAACACCCACATGAGACACAGGAATAGTTGGATTAACAAGCCATGTCATGCTGTCAGCTGCTGTTTATTTACATAAAATGTCACAATCTAGAAATAAATTGCAAAGTTTAAAAACATCGAATTGTGTTAACACCCAGTGTTTCTCTTGCTGGACAAAAGTTACATCTCATTTACACTGCATTACTTTCTAAATGTCTATGCATATTCTTGAATCTTCACCTTGTTATTTAGGTGGCATATGAGATATTCTTCCCTATTTCTGTACATTTGTCCTTCAAAGTGAATACCTTTGAAAAAATCTGCTTCATTTCTTTGAAAAATACTAAGCAGTATAAATCCTGCTTCTGAGATGTGGCTATTGACCTCACCATGGAGAATGTTGTGTGAGTTTCTTCACCAAGCTTTTTTTCATTAAATGAAGGAGGTAACAACATTTTTTATATTTTTTTAATATAATGAAAACATGAACTTCCCTTCTCCAACCCCATCTTCAAACACAATTACAATTTACTTCACTTTCCATCAAGTTCTGGTTTGCTGTTTAATTTTTTTCCCAACTGTCATAGAAAAGTAAGAACTGAATAGAGATTATAATGAGATAAGGTCAAGGGGAAACAGGTTTATTGTTTTAACTGTTTATTCTAAATTTTACCTGGGAGCAGATGCAATGTAAATCAATAACTGAACTGGAATTCAGGTTGGATTATACTTTCACCTACTAACACACATGAACTTAGAGAGGGCTGAGCTCCATTACACAGAGTGTGATGTTGGGAGCTTAGAGACACTCAGGATTTTTCAGGATATTGTCCCAAAGTACTCACCTTTAATTTAAAACTAGACTCACCTTTAATTAAACTCACCTTTAATTTAAACCTTAAGGGAAAAAAAGTTTCTTTAATTATAGAAAACATCCCACAAAAGCGAAATTATAGAAGACATCCCATGAAAGTGATCATGGGTGTATCTTGAGTTAATGCTAAGAGCTGTTAGCATGAACACATGGGCACCCATTTTGGGAATAAAGATGACATAAGGCGACAGGGAGAAACTCCAGCCCAGTCTCACACCACATAAAACCTGGGATACTCACTTGTCCAGGCTTGCCATTCTCACACAGGAAGGCCTCGTGCTCTGATGCAAACTCAGGGGCATTGTCGTTCACATCCAGAACTTTGATAGCAACAGGCACCCGGGACACCTGGCTGTGGTTCCCTGAGGAAAGAGACCAAAGTACCCAAGGTAAGCATATTTAATTGGGAATTCAATACAGCACTGCTGGCACTGGCACTGTGCTCTTCCTGTCTCCTGCCCTTGCTTAATTGGGCTGCCTCATCTGCAATGGATCATGGAGTTGGAACACCAGCTGAAGAAGGATGGCCAGGGCTTGGTGGCTGAAAAGAATAAATAGATCCCTGCTACAAACAGCATTTGTTGGAGATTAGCTCAATGAAGACCTTTCTTGGTCTAAATTGGTAAGATTTTTCTTTGATGAAGTTTGTATTGTTTTATTGATAAAGTCCATTATATATGGAAAAGGGAAGGCTGCAAACAGCAGAGATTTATTTCTTTGTTTATCTTTGGCAGAGAACAGCACATTTTACTCCATTAATTGTTCTGACTGCACATCTATTATTTCTTCATTGCAAACACAGTTAAAGTACTGACCCACATTGGGAAAAAGATGGATGGGACACTGACAGGCAGGAAACTAGACAGTAATTTGGACAATTAAAGCACTTTGATCATCTACCAATGACCAAAACCGTGACCTGTGAATTTTTTTCACTGAAGTAACAACTCATTATTTATAATATAGAGCTATTTTGCATAAAATTGCTTATCACTGTGAAGAGTAGAATGAGCTGTAAGGCAAGAAAAGCTAAACCAACAGTTTTCATCTACTTTGAATAGCTTTCAGAGGCAGCTGCCTGTGTCTTTCCCTCAATTCAGCATCGTTAATTTGCTCAGAGACTACTTATAAATATTTTAAATTATTTTTCCCCAAGGAGCAAGCCCATGAATTCGGTTTAAACTGAGGTCACCGGCTGATTTGGAGAGTTTGATAAACTGTTCCACAGCACATGCACACCTCCACAGGTACCTCAACCCCAGTGTCAAAGTCCATGTCCTGGTGAATATTATTTTCCAACCATGATATTCTACCTCATTTGTATCATCAGCAATGACAAATCTC
This sequence comes from Camarhynchus parvulus, assembly GCF_901933205.1. Classification (NCBI taxonomy): domain Eukaryota; kingdom Metazoa; phylum Chordata; class Aves; order Passeriformes; family Thraupidae; genus Camarhynchus; species Camarhynchus parvulus. The sequence continues at coordinate 16,623,242 of NC_044581.1, read as the reverse complement.
AATATTCAGTGCACTTCTCAGTACAAATGACTACAAAGTACAAGAAGATCAGGCCCACCAGTGTTCAGGGACCAACTGGTGGCAGCTCTACAAGTGACAGAGATTAATAAAGGCAGAATCACCATATACACTGTGGGTTTTGTGGTTTCCATCGGGATTAATTCTGTTGTGACCTAATCAAACCTGATATCTTACAACCCTGTTTCCTCCTTGTGTGCTAAAGACATCCACAAGATGGGAGGCTCCAGCCATATATCTAAATGTGCAAATTTCAATTGCTCTACTGACATTGAAATGGCATAAAAATAACAATTTTAAAAATGCAAACTCAAATATACCAGTGCTATAAAAGACTTTCTATCTCTGGGATTGTCTGAAATATCAAAATTCTTCCTGGATAGGACATGGAAGATTACCACACATCAGGATTTCAACGTTTTCCATCTTAAGGAGCCGAAAGTTTTAATATTGAAAGAATATTAAAGAAGAAAAGAAAACACCCACCAAAATACTATATGAGCAGTATTTATATTACTTTGCATCTTATGATCTTACTTACTAACAGGTGAGGGGAATGAAATAATGATATATTTGAAACCAAATAAAACCTAATATGCAAATCATATTCCAAACATTTTAAACACTTTTTTTATCTTCACTTAATAAAAATACAGACAATGAATCTCAAGCTTATCAGAATTCTCAGCACTAGTGTCATATTTAAACACTAAAGATTTACTTTTATCTAAATTAATGAAATGATGGCAGTTCAAATTTTAAAGACATTACAGAGAAATGTAATTAATTAGATAAGCTTCTAAAGAAATTATTCATGTCCCTTGTGACTGCCCCCAAAATGTTTGTCTTTCATCAGAAATACAAACATTAAATTTAAAGATATTATAATTAGAAATTTGATGAGAATTCATTTAAAAAATTAATTTACTAAACACAAGAGAGACCCAGCTGGTTTGGAAATCTCCAAACAAGGGGATATCCACTGCCTTTTAGGGTTCCTGTGACTGTAGACAAATTTGTTGTTGAGAAAGAGAGAGAGATGGAGAGGAAGATGTATCTACAGTTTGTACTCCCCATCACCCTGAATACACTGCACTATTTTGCCATCCCAAACTTCGCAGGGTGTAGGAGTGATGGGGGTAGGACAGTTGGGACAGACAGAGATGAGATATCTCTGGAGCCAGGTCGTGGAACTTGGGGTTTATTGCAAAGGGCCTGGGTGCAGGGCCCTGCTGGGAGCTGCCAGCCACAGGTCAGAGCAGGCCCGAGAGAAGTGAAGAGAGTGGGAAAGAGGATGAGAGAGAGCAGATGAGAGGATAAGAGCATAAGAGAAAAAGAGAGTGAGGTTCCTGTTACAATACAATAAATCTTCTCCTGTGTTGAATATTCTAATTCTCACCAACCAATCTAGCACAATATACAAATCCTACAGTATTTCCATACAGCCTACAAGAACCATTACATTACCACACTGTGTTACATTTTAAACCCTAAAAACTCCTCTTTGGACCCCTTCTGCCAAGCTGTAGGGTCTGCTCTGACCCTTGGAGCTGTCTGCAAGCAGAGGGTGTTGTTTCATCAAAAGGGGATCACCTTCAGCCAGCCACACCATTGTTTTCCAGTTGTTCAGTAACTGAGGTATCTCAAAGCTTGCTTTCATTTCAATCTCAATTATAGTTTCCATATTCTCAAAATCTTTTGCCAGGCAACCATATTTACAAGGCTTTCCTGTTTCATCTTCCCCAACACCAGGGAAATTCCACTTTGTGCTGTGTTTTCCTCCACCCTGAGCACACCTATTCAGACACATTAGTGAGTCCTCTCTAAGCAAACCCAGGTTGAAAACACCATCAGGATGGAACAGTTCCATCTGTTCATCTCCATACGTTTCATGTCTGCAGACTCTCGGTGCTGAAACACTCACAGAGAATGTCCAAGCTTAAACCCAGACCTGCTGGCAATGCCCCAAATGCTTGAACTGGGAGTAGGAAGGGATTGGAATGGATCCAGGCTGGTCACAACCTGCCCCATCTGCATGGTCACTGCCCTTCAGGCCCTTGGGTGTCTCACTCGTTAGTATTCAACGTTCAGAACTTTTCCTCATTTGTATGAATGGACAGTCAGTTCTTTCTAAGCTAGGAACAAAACTGAGTTTAATTGCTGCGTGGGCTTTTGTTTAGTTTGGGTTTTTGCCCAATAAACCCCTCAGTCAGTAGATTTAAGGGAGACTGAATCTTCTTGCATGCACCAGGTGGACAGCTAGACTGACTGTTTAACTTCCAATCTGTTATTTTATGCAAAACCATTAAAAAAAAAAAAAGTAAAGTTAGAGACTCTCTAAGGAACTAACCAGAATTTTTAAAGCTTTGTCACCTGTATTTATTGTGATGCACAGTTTGAAAAGACCTACCTTGAATTTTGCAATATAAAAGTATCATTAGGGCTGTCATTTGAGAAACACCAGCTTTGTTTGAAAATTTAACGCTTTGAGATGCAAGATTGAAAAATATTGACAAAATTTCCACTAGACTAATTAAATAAAAGTCTTTTCAAGCTAGGGCTGCCCAGAAGGATTTAGTAATCTGAGGACATCACTCTGTGTCTAGATGAGCACAGAGCACACTAGACAGATCCAAGGAAAGGAAGACTCAATGCAAAAATAACTACTGGAACTTCGTTTGGGTTGATAAATAAACTTCCAAAAATTATGGACAATCCATCTGCGTTTAGAAATGCATATTGAAAGGTTTCCAAGGGTTATAAAGACCTAAAAATCTCTTCTGTTTTCACCCCAGTTCACAAGACTCTACCAGAACATTCAGTGCTTGAAATATCCAACTTGCTGGTAACTCCTCTGAGTAACCCACTGAAACCAGCTCAGGGTTTAAAAATGCTGTAGAGTTTGATACCAAAATGATGAGGCAGATCAAATAACCAAAGTCAAATTAAAGCAAACAAACAAAAAAACGCAAACAAACACTATCAAGCAGCTTAGTGTCTCCAAACCTGAACTTTCGGAGGCTACAGCCCCATTTTTTACCACTTGTTATTGGGATCAACACTTTTTGTCCTTCCTGGAAAAAATCCTACATACCTGAGATGTGCCTGTATTGTAGGAAATTTGAGTTACAAAGCACTGAGTGTTGTCAACATTGTTACTGCAAAGTTAGTAACAAAAGAAGTAAAAAAAAGCAAGAGTTTCAAGGAGTAACTAGAGCTCATAAATATAATTCTTGGTCTTGTACCACAACTAACAAAATAAAATACAGCTTTTCAACTCCCATAAAAAAAGACTTCATAAACTTGCTTAAAACACTTTCCCCTGTCTTCCCTTGACTGATAAAATGCTTTTTGAGATAAAGAGAATTATTGTGGCCCAAAATTAAATTTATAATTTTTTTAACCCAAAGGAATCCAGTTTAGTTCAGTTTTCCTTTAGGAAAATGATTAAATATCACAAAATCACTTCAACATTCTCTATTAAAAAAATCATTAGCTGTCTTGCATTTTACCTAAAATTTACCTGAATAGAAAGTAGATTCCTAGAAAATCACTCATTTATTATTACTATTATTATTATGGTTGTAATATTATTATTATTATTATTATTATCATCATCATCATCACACCACCACCACATGGTTTGAAAATGGTTATTTCATGCTTCTCTGATTCAATGAAATTTCTACAATAATAATATTTTAAATAAGACAGTTCTAGTTCTAACAAAGAAATCAAAACAAAATCTGAAATCACTGACTTAATAAAAACAACAGCACTTGGTTTACATTCCTTATGTTTCAAACTTATTACATTGTATTTTAACAGATCCATTTCCCATGACTTTATCAAAGTTTTATCTGATGACTTTATTAAGATAATCCACAAGACAAGTTTATTTCTCCTGTTAGAGTTTATGTTGTTGCTTTTTTTAGGCAATCCTTTACTTCTAGAAGTGTAAGCTTATAACAATCTTTCTGTCATATAAAACTGACAAATCTGACTTAAAGAATCCTTAGATACACAGATGCTATTGTGAAACTGAGGTTTTATTTATGTTGCAACTTAACTCTAGAAATCACATAGTGCAGCAAATACTGGGCTCATTTGTCTGCAGCATTGGGTAATGATCTGATTCAAGAGAGGCTGAGTGCCTGAAACCCACTCCAAAATTGTCAGGAAGACAGCAGTAATTGCCAGCATTTCTCTTAAAAATACCAGAACACAAGCTATTTCTGAGCTAGGACAAAATTCAAACAACAAACTAAAAACCCAGACAGAACTGTTCACCAGGAAGATTTCGATTCCCCATTGAAATTATTGTCTTTTTAGAGGATGAGAAGTCATGGATTATTGAAATAGCAGTATAAACATATCAGTGCATATCAGCAGGAAGGTTCCTGTATGACGTGCTAAGACAAGAAACAAACGCAACCTCCTAATTATTATTCAATTTGTATTTCTTTAGCACATGGAACTCGCCAGAGCAGCACAGATTGTGGCGAGTGTCTGTGTGTACATGTGTGTGGGAGGGGCGCGGAAAGGAAAGGATGTGGAACATATTTCTCAGGTTTGTTCCTTCAGTCATTCTTTGGGAGAAAAATAATAACAGAGTTGAGAAGTTTTGTCTCCTTTCTCCAGCTCCCTGGGTGTATCTTGTTGTGGGCTCCAGAAGGATGAATGAGGCAAGAGCAAAGCTCTGTCACACTCTATTTGTTCACCAAGATATTGTCACAAGTTTAACCAAGAAACGGCTCAATATCATCCACCTCTTCAAACCTGAATTTGGAGTTAAGAGGTTCCCAAAGCTCAGCAACTCCATCTGTAAAGAGGTGACTCAGGAAGGCCACACTCACCTACCTATCTTTATTCAACATATGAGATGTATCACTTGGGACTAAAGGACTGATTTTACTTTCAGGTTGCTGATAATATCAAAACAAAAAATAAAGATTAATATTTCTTTGATACATGCACACACCACGCCAGAAAGTGCTAATTAAATACACCATATCCTTCAGGTCCTCTTTTCACTCACGTTCTTTTTCTGTGGGATATTTTTTGGTACATAAGTGCACATAAGACACTAAAATTATTTCATATAACCCAGCACCAATCAGGTCCTGAATCAATTACCTAAATTATGCAGAAAATGGAGACATGCCTCCAAAAAGACCAATTTTTTTTTATTAGTGATATTCCACCTAGCCCTGCACTCAGCTCTTTGCTTGCCACTGTAAGTAGTAATACTGAATTATTTACTACATTTGAAATAATTTAGAACTCCAAATAAAAATATATTTTAAATTAAACCAAGGATTTCAACCGGGTACTTTGTTAACTTCAAAGAATCAACACTGATTTATAAAACTTGATAATAAACTTTTAAAAGGGAGCCTATTCCTTTTTTACAGGTATAATGCATACTGATAGAATCAGTTAGCCCTCATTTTGCTTATCTGAGGTCAGGCTGTAATTTGACATTCCAATGCAACCTCTCTGCTATTTTTCATGCCATGAAGTGCAGTTATTCAGCAGCTTTACAAATAGTTACTCTGTAATTACCTCTGATACTCTGTGAATTGTAAGATCCATTTGCAAAACTGGGAAGGGTTTGTAATTTTCTGCAGAAGTATCTTATTTCACTTGGTGTATTTGCATGATATTGCCTTGTCTCAGTGCACAGACAGATCAAAAGGGCTTGGAAAAGAGAGACTAGATCAGAAAAGCAAAACATTCCCTCAAATGTAGTTCACAAGTGTGAAAAGGGCCTCTTCTACCACAACCCTGGCTATAAGGGAAAAATCAAAAGATTCTGTTCTATTTAGATTTAGCTGAGCATGGTAAGAGAGGAGAAGTTATCCTCTGCTGCAATGAGAATGAGAACATGGGCCACACTGAGCGAGCTCTAAGTTTGTCGTGGAGGAAGCAGAGGATTCTGAAAGAAATTCATATCCACCTTGGGGCTGGAGGGGATTGGGAAGCAAAGACAGCCCCCACCCTGTTGTAAAGCAGGTGTCCTCTGACATGCAGGAGAAATGATGCATCCAACTCCATTGATATCAGAAGGCTAATTAATTCGTTTATACTATATTATTTTATACTATATTACACTACATGTAAACTGAAACTGCACAAGCACTCAACTCAACCAAATCTTGTGACTGTCAGCCAACAGTCCTGACATACACACGTGGATTCAATTGGTCAATGAATCAAAACACTCACACCACAATCCAATTATCAATTCCCTTCAGGTAAACAATCTTCCACAATGCACTCCATTTGTGCACAAACACAGGAGCAGCAATTGAGATAAGAATTGTTTTTTCTTTCTCTGAGGTTCCTCACTGTGATTCTCAGAAAATATCCTTGGGAAGTTGTGCCTTGCTTTTCTCTGTGAAGAGAAACGCGGCCACACCATCCCTCGCGCCATCCTTCCAAAAACTCAGCAACCCCAAAACTCAAGGCTTTCTGGTTATTCCAAATGACTCTGAATGGTGGTTTGTCTTTAATCCCAACTTGTACGTTTTGAAAACTCCACCTTGGTGTCACTGCTTCCTATTCAGCAGCATTGGGCTCCAAAGAGCAAATGCTAGAAAAGACAGGAGATGCTCCATGTACTGGATACTAGGAGTGCTCATTACATGGAACACTCCTATTGCATGAGAGAGGGATTTGGAGGCTGCCATGGCATTCTCCTGGAGATGCTGCAGCCCATGGCATGGACAGGTGCACCTTCTCTGGATGAGAAACTGGCTGATGGCCTGACCAATAAATGGGGAATGGTGCCACATCCAGCCAGGCACCAGGCGTGTCCCCCAGGGCTCAGTGTTGGGCCCAGTCCTGTTCAGGGTCTTTATGGATTATCTGCACGAGGGATTGAGGACACCCTCAGGCAGTTTGCAGATAACATCAGGTTGGGTGGGAGTGTGGATCTGCTGGAGGGCCGGAAGGCTCTGCAGAGGGATCTGGCCAGGCTGGATCCATGGGCTGAGGGACAGCAGGGCCAAGTGCCAGGTCCTGCCCTGGGCTCACCCCAACCCCATGGAGCGGGGCTGGCAAAGAGGGGCTGGAAAGCTGCTGGTGGCAAAGGCCCTGGGGGTGCTGGTGACAGGGCTGGGCACAAAGCCAGCAGTGCCAGAGGCCAGTGGCACCTGGGCTGTGCCAACCCTGGGGTGGCAGCAGGCCCAGGGCAGGGCCCGGCCCCTGGGCTGGCCCTGCTGAGGGACCTCGAGGGCTGCGGCCTCTGCTGGGCCTGTCATGGCCACCAGAGCCCTGCAGGGGCTGGAGCGTGTCCAGGGCAGGGAACGGAGCTGGGCAAGGGGCTGGAGCCCCAGCAGGGGCTGAGGGAGCTGGGAAGGGGCTCAGCCTGGAGAAAAGGAGGCTCAGGGGGGCCCTTGTGGCTCTGCACAAGTCCCTGCCAGGCGGGGACAGCCGGGGGGTCGGGCTCTGCTCCCAGGAACAGGGACAGGAGCTGAGGGAACGGCCTCAGGCTGGGCTCAGGGTGGGCACAGCAGGAATTTCCCCATGGAAAGGCTGCTCAGGCCTTGGCAGGGGCTGCCCAGGGAGCTCTGGAGTGCCCATGCCTGGAGGTGTCCCAGGAAGGGCTGGAGGTGGCACTCAGGGCTCTGGGCTGGGGACAAGGTGGGCGTCAGGCACAGCTGGGACTCCATGGGCTGGGAGGGATTTTCCAACCCCAGTGATCCTGGGATTCTGTGAATGCATGGAATATGCAGGAGGAGAGAAAAGTGGGCTATGAAAACAATGGGAACAAATGGATGGGATGAGGCTTGGAAAGAGTTGGAATAAGTATCCTAATTAGAAATTGTAACATCTTTGCAATATTTGAGTAAGAATTATGGGTCCTTGTCTCTTGGCAGACGCTCTGGATGCAAACAGCATGTTCTTAGAGGCTGCTCTGCATATCTAATTCTGACCACAGTGAGGTTTATATTCACAGTGACACATAATAAAGATATATGTGACACATCAATATGAGTAAACAAATACATAATTCAAAATAAAGTATTAGTAGAGCTGTTTGAGAGGGCTGTATTGGAAGCTGCTGAAGTCATATCAGGTTTATGACAATGAAGCAATTCCAGATTGTTCAATGATCCTAAGTAAATCCTTAAGGGAAAACAATAAAAAAACCAGCACTGCTGATATCCTTCCACCCACACATCTATGCAGAGACCAAACTGAAACAACTTCTGGGAGAAAACAACCTGTATTTGTGATAAAGCACTGTCTAATTGAGCCTTATTTATCTCTAACGAGGACACAAGTCAGGAGGAAGCTTGCAGTTATGTCACACTCAGTAAATTAGCTGTGCTATGTACTGAAGTGGGGAATCATTACAAGTGCAAAGTTAAAAATACAGCTAAAGTTTTAGCACTTACTAGCAGTGCACTTATTAACAACTACAAGAAATGGCAACCTAGAAATATTTGAAATTTTACAGTTAGATTTTTGTGCAAAAGGCAAATGCAAATCAAACAAACAAACAAACAAACAAACATGAAGCAAATGGAAAAATAATACCTAATTCAAGACTGAGCAATAGAAAAACAACATTTGTGATCTCTGGAAGAATCTCCAGGAAGGAAGAATGCTCTGCAGACCCAGCATTTCAGCAAGACGCTGCTAAAAGATTTTGAGTGAAGGTTTTCCATTTCCTTGTGGCAAGAACCACTAGGAAGGAAAAAAGTTAGGAAAACAAAGAATCTCAGAACCATCTTTCTGATACTTTCATTATACACTCTAGAATAATAACAGTGTGATGAAATGCCACTGGATCTGTACTTTTGTGGATCAAAGCACCACAAGCCTAATTAGGATTCCAGATTTTCTGAGGCACTATAATGCCTTAAATTGTTGTGAGGTACGAACAGGTTTTAATTTCTAAATATAACAATGAGGAAAAAAAAATTCTAGAAAATAATATGGTGTCCTTGAATGACAGAAAAGAATTTGACTTAAAAATAAGGCAGTAGACAGGCAGGAAAAGAAATTGACTGAAAAAAATGTAAGACACAACAAATGTACCAGGATATGATTTGCTGCTGTGTTTCTCAATTCCAGCTTAGCCAAGGGAGTTGTGCTGCCATAAAACAGTCAGGAATCTGTCCCACACTTTAGAGCAATTATATTATTAATACGCTAATACCTCATGCATATTAAAATCTTATAAAAATATTGACTTAGATATGCAAGGTCTTATTGTCAATTATAATTAGCTATGACATTTTCTAATGACTAGCAGCAATAATAATAACAATAAGCAGCCTGATTGAGGATGAGTTGTCTGGAATATTTGGGGCTTTTTATTTGAAATGATTTCATGATTGAAGTAAAATAATTTATAGCTCGAATGAAATCCCTCCCTTACTCATAGACAAAACATCAAAATGCTTTAATAAAGATTTTTATTAAAGCAGAATTTATTATAGAAGCATTTAATTGTCATTACTTTTAGAGCTCATATTGCTTTCTGAGACTGATTTTCTTAACAGTACCATTTAATTAATCTTATGTTTCCTTCACAGATAAAATATTGCTGGATATCTTGGATATGAATCAGGTTCTAGGAGTTCAGCATCAAACCTTCTAACTTGCATATCTTCAGCAAAAAGCAAAAAAGACCTCTCCAGCATATCAGAATGCACCTTTAAAAATACCATCTGCTTTGTTTTTCAGAGACAAAATAGTTCCATTCTTCCCTGCCCTGCACCTTTGCCAGAAGCTCAGAGCATGCTGCTCAGACTTTATTCCAGACAGAAATGTGCCTCAAGAAGATTGACTGAAATTATACTGAGTTACAAACTCCTCCTCTGACCTGCCCTCATCCAGAAAAACCAGTGGAGATTTCAGATAGTCCCAATCTGCTCAGAACTGATGAACTCAGGTTCTCAGATGAGGTGAATTCCATACAGTGTTTCTAAAATTAATCTTATTTCCTTTGGAACGTCTAATTCAAATGTTCAAGTGAGGATGGCCAGTTGGTAGCTGGTCAGGGTAAAGATGCACTTGGTTAACATAACATATATCTATAGATCAGCTATATATCTATAGATCAGCTATATATCTATAGATCAGCTATATATCTATATGCTAAGCCTCTAAATTTCCTCAAAGTAATTAATAAATATTCTGTGCACTAATTAGTTATGTACATTTCTGCTTGTATTCCTTACTTGAATCCTTCCCTGCTTTGTGCCCCAGGAAACCTTATTTCATTTTAAATCACCACCCAATGCCCCAGCCTTTTGTGTTTTAAGCTTTGAACAGTGTTCCAACTCCTGTACCATTTTACAAAATGATATCTGCCAATCTAGAACCCAGTTGCCCAGCCTGGATTTATAATGCCCAGAAAACAGAAGTATAATTTAGACTGTTACTGCGAATCTCTCTCCTTTTCCTTGTCATAATAACGTTCACTACTTAGTTTGACCTTTTTTGGTGTTTTTTAAAATTTTTTTAACTTAATTACTCAGATGCTTTATTCACAGCTGCCTTCCATGCCTCCCTCTGGAATCAGAGGTCTCCAGCTTCTACTCAGCACCCAATACCTGAATTTTAGTGCTTGCTCCTGAACTACTGAGGCCTCTTCACACAGAGATTTTTTCACAAGCACACTCCTTTCCCATTTGCATTTCCTCATAATAAGGCCCCTCCCATGCTATTATCCATGTGGATCACTTCTCCTGCTACTCTTGAGCTGTGTGAAACACGAATGGGAAAATCTGTGCTATGTTTGAGCACACCTTCACAGCTGAGAGCTGCAAACTGCCTTGACAAGATGCACCAGCCCTCCCCTGCCCAATGGCAAACCTTCTGTGACCCCTTAGGATCTGAGGAGCTCTGTGTAACCTTCTAGTTATGTGCAAAAGGATAAAAAACACCTTAGCAAATTCTGTGTTTTAGTGTAAAAAGGATGGATTATATAGTTTGATTTCCACTAAACCAGAGCAAAAAGGGTCAAGCAGAAAAGGTTAATATTTCTGAGCTTCTCTTGTTTAAACCTCCATAAAGGCTTATTTCCTTCTCTTTCTCAAACTTACTGAAATTTACTCAGCCCTAAGTTAGAGATAATTATATGATGTACCAAAGCAACTCTCTAAAATGTTAGAATTATTGCTAATAATGCCTACAGTTCTTTTTACCATAAAAGGCTAAATAAAATTAAATAAATGAAAGCATAATGAAAGCAAAGGTGTTCGTGGCATTAAAAAGTACATTGTAGCTGAAGGCTTGTTCTGAAGAAATATGTCTCTCTTCCTTTTTAATTAGTGTCCTTGCATTTTTTAAAGGAATACACACTATAGATAACTTTAGCAGTGCCTGTGCTGGGTGATGATTCAATTACTCTATTTATGTTCTTAGTAAACCATATAGAGCCTTTCTGGCTTTATGCCCTTTCCCATTAGGTGACAAAATTGCCTCATACTTCTTCATTTCCAAAGAATGCTGTTGGTGTGGGTAATTACCTGTGTCAGAGCCCACGGCTTTGTCCTTGAGATGCCTCTGCTCTGGGCCTGGAAAGTATTTATTGTGGTCAAATCACCATTTACATTTCAAGATCTTGTCTAGATTTTCACCTCTTGCTTTGAATAAATATTCAGGAGAATTTCTACTTGTTGTGGCAGCTCTGGTGCTTTGCCCAGCCCTTGGGCAGGGGGCTGAGACTGCCATGGGAGTGATGCTTGCTTGGCACATGGGGCTGAGTGCCAAGAACCCTTTGATCAAGCAGTCAATCCTACTGAAAATAACACCTCTGTGACTGCAGTGCCTGTAGAATAGGGACAGCAGAAATTCCATTAAACCCTTCATTCAGAGATTTAAACCTTGGCTGAAAGGACAGCTCCAGGCTACAAGAATTATCCTGTCCCTGTTTTGGGATTCCCTAGTGGACTTCTCTGTTGTGTGTCTGTGGGTGTGAAGTGCAGAGTGTCAGGATCACAGGATCCCACAGTGGTTTGGGTTGGAAGGACCTAAAAATAATTTTCTTCCACCCTCTGCCATGGCAGGGACACCTCCCACTGTCCCAGGTGCTCCCAGCCCCAGTGTCCAACCTGGCCTTGGGCACTGCCAGGGATCCAGGGGCAGCCCCAGCTGCTCTGGGCACCCTGTGCCAGGGCCTGCCCACCCTGCCAGGGAACAATTCCTTGCTAATATCCAGCCTAAGAGGGAGAAGAATCCAATGCTGCAAATAATCATAACACAGCTCAGAGGAAAATATAAACCTTGAGTAGTCCACTCAGTGCTACATGGAGTGAAAGGCAGCTTGGGGAATTTAAAGGGATCATCATTTCGCTGTCTTTAGAGATAATGAGCCAGGCTTTCTGTTATTTATTGATGTGTTTGTCACAAATCTCAGCTGGCCAAGTGGAATATATTTAGAAGTCTTTACTTGTTGAAATCTATGGTATCATTCAAGGCAGCTAAACTACGTAATACACATATTCTGGGGAAAAAGATTACCTCACTTTTAAAAAGAGAATTTCAGATAAGCATTGCTAATAATGAAGGCATTGCAGTATATTTTGTTTCCAAAGAATTCACTAGAATCCTTTATCTCAAGCAGATCTCAGCTTCAGTTTTGGAGGGATGGATATGCAAATATCAGGATATTCATATTTAAATCAGAGGAATGTTGTGCAGTCAAATTCTGTTGCTAATAAATTTCTTTCTAGGCTAAGTTAAACCAGCTTCTCTTACATAAGTCTTTGCTTTGGTTTCAAACTACACTAGTCCTCCATTTATTACTGCTGTTGTTATATCAATTAACCAGCAATGAAGGGCATTTCCCTAATATTATTAATGGCCCACACTGTGAGTGTGCTAGGAAGTATCTGCAAGGTGGCTGTTCCAGCCATTAAAAAATGGAAATGGAAATCCATGTAGCTGGAGGCAGGAAGAGGACAGAATTTAATTATTACATGCCTTATCCATGTCTGGCAATCTGATCTCTTGAATGATCAGTGATTCTGAGCTCCATTCAGAATCTGTAGGAAAAATGGTCTAATAAATAAGTCATGGCTATTTGATTTTTTTTCCTCTGACTAGCATTGACAACACGTAACGTGGTAAGTGCTGCAAAAACCTGTGCAAGAAACTGGGAGAATACTGAGGAGGTTAAGCCCAGCCTGAACCCTGCTCTGCTTCACTGCCCAGCAAAATTGGCAGCCAGTTAATGCCAGCAACACAAGCATGTCAATGGGAGCAAGAGTTATAGCTATAATTGTACTCTACACAGAAAAAAAATGTATTTGTGGGTTCAGGAGAATGGGATCACATCTGACTGTCAGGATCCTGACTTCACCAGATTTTACTGAATGGTAGAAAATTCATTTCAAGCAAGTAGCAAAGAACCAAAGATGTGATGAGCCTTTGTACACACAAAAAAGATGCACCAAAAGAGACGTCTGTAATTTAATCATTCATTCTTACTGCACTGCAATTCAGGCTGTCAAAAAACCCTTGCACATGCCCCCAGATTCCTTTCCTGTTCAGGATACAGCTCCAGAGAGCTCAAACACATGAGCAGCACTATCAACCCTGACTTACAGAGCAAGTCTACATTCACCCCTCTCTCAAGCATTTAAATTTAAAATAAACCTCCCAACCTGGGCTATGACTTTAAGCTCATGTAAGTCTCAGCTACACCACAAACTAATGAGAAATCTCATTAGGTCAGTGTTTAAAGTCCAGAATCAGTGACAATGTTCACCCTTTATATCCACAGAGCACAAAGGTTCATTCTCAGGAAATCATTTTACAGTGGACCTACTTCCTTCAGCCTGTCATCACCTTGATATTCCTGCTCCTTTCCATTCAGCAGGGTAAACTTGGTGAATGGCAACGTAGAAAGAAAAGTTAAGAATCAATTCACAGGTTCAATAGCTTTGAGTCTTGCCCTTGCCATGAGTGTATTTCTTCTGCACACCCTAAGCCTGCACTTCAGAGGCATCTTTCAAAGATGTCAATGCTCTTTCTAATATTATCTTCTCTTGAAAATCCATATGGCAGAATTCATCAGCACAGAGGAGACGAGAGAGGAAAAAAGTTAAGCAACAAAGAAGCAAAAAATAATTTGATCCCATAAGAAAGAGATGTAAGAAATCACACAATAGGAAAGATGTGCAAAAAGATATTTAGGAGTAGACAAATTTAAGGGTAGCAGTTGAGAGGACCAAAGCTGCGGAAGGAGTTTAAAAGCAGATGTGTAAGTAAACTTGAAATATTGAAATCAGCACCTAAATATCACCTGCACTGTGATAATCTCATTCAGTTCATCTTTTCCACAGATGGCTCTTTGCATGGTTTAATCTCTAGTAACCACAAAAAGATTAAAGAATTCATTTTTGTGGGCATGCAACTATTAAGGGGAAGCTGCCAGTGTGACCATTCATGGGACTCTCTGTCAGGGACACCCCCACCACCCTGCACTGTCACTGCTGGGACCCAACAGCATCTCCAGGGCCCCTCCTGATTCCCCACACCCCACTCAGAGCCAGAGCAGATTTCCTCACTGGTTCCAGCCCAGGTTTCCCTCAGCAGAGTCTCAGATCTCTCGTTCCATAAAGCCATTTATTCACAGTTAAACAGCCACAGCATGAGACTGTGCCTCTGAAGAGGGACCCCACTTCTATCCCTGGACTTTTATCCCTTCACAGCCTGAGCACAGGGAAGTTTTGGCTCCTCTTCCTGAGCCCTGAGCTCCTGCCCCGACTCTGGGTGTCCCTCACCCAGCTGTGCCACAGGTCATCAGATCCGCTGGCATGCAAAGGGTCACAGGTCACATCCTCCTGTCCCTCTGAGCTCCCACCCAGAGCTCAAGCTGCAGCTTGCAAACCAAGCTACCAGCACCAGGTATGTCCCTCAACACAAGAGGAAGGCACTGTGGTTACTGGGATTTTAGCAGGAGGCAAACCCTGTGCACTGGCCATGCATTTTGGGAACCAGAATGTAAAGGAAATACAAAATCCTGGGCAAAGGTCTGAGGGAGAGCCACTCAAGGCAGCTGCTCTTCAGTCTGTCTGGCCGCTTTAACTCCCTGAAAACAAAGGCTGCAGAAAACTAGAAACACCTTCAAAAGAGTCTGTCAGCAGTGGGAAAGTAAAGGAGGGAACAGCACCACCCAAAATGTCTCACTTTGCACAAGTCTCAGAACACAACGGTAGTGCTATTTGTCACCAATAATATGAATTTTGTCTGAACAAGTACTGGCCAGACACTTGCCTATGAATGAGAACAGAAAATGTCTTTCTTCTAAATAAAAACCCAACCAAATGAAAAGCCCCACAAAAATCCCACAAAACAGCCCCCAGCTGGTCTTTTGCCTGTCAAGTACATGTAGAAGAATCACATTCCCCACTGGCTCACACTTTCCTCCTCCTTGTTTTTCTAGACGTGAAAGGGTTAAATTCATATTTTGGAGCATTAAAATTTAAAATGTTTAAAATTATCCATACCCATTTTAAATCTGAGCACTTTTTAAAAGAACAGCCAGTCTGAGCCTGAGGATCTTCACCCCCATTTCCAGTGAAAATGCAGAAGCAGGAACGCTCCATTCAGCCACACCAACCCTGCCTTGGAAAACTCCTACCTGAGACAGTGGCTAAGGGACGATACAAATAAATAACTTTGTCATGATGACAAGCAGGAAACTGCCAAAAATTAAATCAGCCTAGAGCACAAATTTAGATGCAGGTACCTTACCATCACAAAGCTGAAATAGTGAATTATTGTTTGTCAAAATTTGGTGTTTATCTGTGAAAGTGTGGCTACATTAGGGCATATTCTTATGATCTAGGATCTACCATGCTGGGAATAAAGAACTAAAAATCCAGTATGATGGCTTATGAGTAGTAAGCAAATTTAATGGCAGTTAAATGGCCTGGTCATTGCCCTGCAGATGGAGAGGAGAGTTTTGTACAAGCCCTGGGAAGCAGCCAGCCCAGGAAAAGGAAATGTTCCTGCCCGAACAATTCCCACATATTTATTTTCCTGTGAGAGATCAGCAGTCCATTAATAGGGCTGTCAGTGAAGGCATTGTAATGACACACTTTGTATTTGCATTTGCTGCTTGTGTCTGCCTCCAACAGATTTCTGTTATTTTAAAACAGAGATTTTGTCTATTACTGTCTTGGAAAAAAAAATCTAAAAATGCCCATTTTCCCCTGTTTGACAGTTCTATAAGCAAATTTAATTTCTGCTTGAAGAGCTTAAAAATAATTTCACTTAAATAAGCAAAGACAGTAGTCTATGAAATTAAGCCCTTGTTTTATGTAAATGTCAAATAATTATATTAGGAATGCAAAAATAAGCCATCAGCAGGAACACAAATGCTTAGAACAAGATTGGCATTATTATTTTCATAGCCAGTCTGATAAGAGGCAATTTTACAATAGCAGTAGATGCTGAGGCTCCCATGAAGTCTAATGACAAGGCTGATTTCTTACAAAATTCTCGAGTATAATTATGTTTCAAAAAACTGAAAATGCAACAGGCAGACTTCATGCTTGTGTGGCTTAGTAAAGTGCACTTCTGGCAGCTGTGCTCTGACACACACATGTAAAGGGGATATAAAACTGAACTGGAGGAGTGTCTTGCAAAATTTTATCTTTTATCTTGTTCCTTTTTAACTTTTTGGAGGAAACAAATTGTAAAATGACTTCACTTTACATCTTATTATTCCAATGTCTGGAGTGTTGGATCACAAACTAATAATTCTGCTTTCCATGCTGTTGGTAAATCTCATGATCGGAGAAAATTCGTTTGGACATTTTATATATTTCTCCTTTAAAAACATTAAAATTATTAACTGGTTAGATATTAAGTGGGAAAAGGGTACTTGATGAAACCACACCTTCCTTTCCTTCCTCGTGTGCTTCCCTGCAAGCAGAAAGCATTTCTGCTAATTCAATCAAAGTATTGTTTGGCTGCAAGATGGCACAGTGACAGGGCACTGTTGGCACTGCTGGCAATGAAACCCCCAAACTCCTGAGGTGGGTCAGAGCAACACAGGGTACAAGGGTTGGAAGTTGGGAGCTCAGTTCACACCCAGACCCACCTTTCCCTTGTGTCATGGATTCCAAATAGATTTAGTTTGGAAATCACAATAATGTGATATTGGGGCACAAGACAGATGATGGACTTTGGACCTGGTGAGCATAAGAGATTTGATAACAGGATGCCTTGGCAAGAGCAAAGAGAACTTTGAGGATTAAAAGAAGATTCAATCAGATTGGTTTACCAGAAAAAGAAAAGTTCATTAAACTCTGCAAGCAAGAGATGATGTAATATGCACAAGTTTGTGTGTGTGATTTTAACCTAATCATTGTAGTAAACATTACTGGTCTCCCTAAAACAGTATATAATCATTGGTAGTCCACAATAAATTCAGATTTTGATCACCAAATCAGTCTTCCCCATCTCTTTTCATTGCTGACAAGTACCACAGGAAAGATTAGACAACAAAAATGGGCCAAATAAGCATATTTTATCCCCAATTTATTATGTTCATGGCTATAGTACCATGAAACTGAGCTTCAAATGCTCTGTACCATAATGCTGTATCCTTCAAAGCAGAGATCTGGGGGAAAGCAAACAGGACATCAGGCAGGATGTGAGCAGCCCTGGTCACCAGGCTCTGCAGAGAGATATTCCTGCAGGGCTGGCTCCAGTGTGTGCAAAATGGGCTCTGCTGCACACTGAGTGCAGAACAGAGAGGGTTCCAGGGTCTGTGTTCCAGTTCAGGACACGGCACAGGGCGCCAGCCCCAGCTTCCCACCTGCTCCTTTGCCTCAATACTCTTGTGTCACATGCATTGTCTAAAATACAGAGCTAATATGAATAATAAATTCCACTGTCGTGTGCCATCCTGTCAGCAGCTCCAAATTAATTAAGAATTCTCCTTGATTAAAATCTCTGACCCGTATTGCCAGGCAGGGCAGCTCTCCTGACTCAGGTGCGCGGAGCAGCCACCGGGGCTCTGTGGACCTGAACAATGCAGGTTCTTGTTGAGAGCTGGGTGTGAGTAAACTCATCCATATGTATCCAACAGCACTACTTTCATGCAACATTACCCCTGTGCTTAATCATTTATGACTCTGAAACATAATAGCACTCAGAATTAAGAACGTCTGGGTTGAGCCTTCAATTTACTTCGACAATAGCAAAGTTTTAATTTTTTCTGTCTTAATAGAGCTAGTTATAAGGCTTAGGTCTGGGCTTTTTAAACCATTTTTTAACATTTACCCTGCATACCCTGTACATATGTACTCATCTATCACTTCAGAATATCTATTGCCATTTTCACTGAAAAAAAATGCTGTTGTGAAAACTAAAAGAAATGGAGCTTGCACAAAAATTAAGTTTTCTTTCCAAAATTCTCTAACTTGAACACCCAATACATTTTCTTTTACTGAATTATTAAAGTTTGCAGTGTTAAAATCAATTATAAACCCAACAGAACAGTCAGAGTACACAAACACTTACTGGTTTCAGTGGCTACAATAGTGATGTTGTGCCACGTGCTGGTTTCTCTGTCCAGGGGTGTTGCCAGAGTTATTTTCCCATCCTCTGCGTTGATGTTGAACTGTCTCTCAAGGTCAGTGTGGCGATCAATGGAAAACCTGCAAAACAGACATCCCTGTAATCTACTTAATGAAGTTGCTGTAATCCATACAGTCACACAGACAATTTAGGGAGCCCTCTGAGAGCTGCAGTTTTATAGCCAAATGGATTGAGAAGCTCAATAGCATAATAATTTACAAGACAAAATGACAAACTGATGCTAAAAAAACTTAATAATTATTGCCCAAGGAGTAATTAGCTGTATACCCAGTGTGAAGGTCGTAAAGTGCCCTCAGGTTCACTGGGTAGCATCTCTGAAAAACGCTGCTGATCAAGAGTTAATTACACAATCCATCACATTTATTGGACAGCTTCTATGGTATTTCACAGTAACTGATGATAATTTCAACAGTAATGTATTAAGCCACAAAAGTGGTGGGCTTTGTGGTTATTTTAAAAAAGGGCTGAATAATATTATTTTACCAATAAATTTCAGATTAACGAAGCATGAACGATTCACCAAGCACATTATTTGCTTATGGTTCAAGCAGCTCCATGGGCAGAGCAGAGTAAATCATCATTTTTTCCTATAAAACAATGCAAATGCTGGAGGCTTGATTCTTCTCTGGGTTGACATCACTGATTTTTAACCAAACAAGTTCCATCTGACAGGTAATCAGAGTTTGCAAATGTGAATGTCCAGGTAAATCTGCAGCCCAAGCAGGGAGCCAGAGCTGCAGTGGATTGCTCCAACGGTGCATTAAGCAGGATGATGATTTAAAGCTCAGGTCCAGATCTCCAGAAAGCTTTTATGTTTGTCCATTTGCACAGAGTTATTTTATTAATGAATTCTTCGTGAAAAGAAACTAAATGACAAAATTGAGCCTTCAGTTTCCTGACAGGAAAGGTAGGGAAAGAGGGAGTTGAGTGATAAACTATTGATATGGTTTAACAGCAATTGACTTCAAGGGGTTTTACTGAATCCTGATTGTGGATTTATACAAAAGCCTTTTAAGCCTTTGTGTCTGTGTATTACAGAAGCTACCAGCATGCACTGGCAGTTTTTACATCTGTTCTGCATTACAGACAGTACATTACATTACTCACAATAGTTAGGAGAGTTAGGATAAGGTATCACACTCAATTACCTTATGGAGTGGCCAGAAAAGTGACTCCAGACTGTCACTTTCTCATCACTTTTCTACTTTTTGCAAGCACATTGTTAAAATTCCCCAATAAAAGGAAAAGAACATATTTTACTACAGTGAGAATGGCATAGTTATCTGAAAATCAGCTATTCCATTCTGGTTTGTGCTTTAGTAGAAGCAATTTCCAAAATATATTCTGATTTGCAGGTCCCTTTATACACTACAATAAATATATTCCAATGAACTCAAACTCATTCCAGCCTAACACAATCGATTTTAATAGACCCAGCATTAGCATCTGATTTCAAAGCTCAGGATTATTGTGTTCATCTTTTTTTTAATTTATTTATTTCAGTATCAGATATTTTCATATTTAGAATAAAAGTTGCATTGCAATTATATTATTTGTGCAATGCATTCTGGAAGATACAGCTCACTTTCAAAAAGAGCTCTAAATGATGAAAACCTATCAAAATCCCAATGTTTAAGTGTTTAAATACTGCACTGTCAGAGTTCAAGGCTAACCTGATCACACTGGTACTTCACAAGTAATGGATTTAAGAGGGAAAACCCCAGCTTAACTACAAAATGGGATTTGTTAGATATTTACTTGTTTTGTTTGGAACATTCAGAAGAACTAGTTCTACTCATTGAAAAATTACTAGTTTGGTAAGAAGAGTACCAGGAAAATAGGAAGTCAAAGTCCAAATATCTGTGCCCCAAGCTGGACACACGCATGTGTATTTGGACAGTGAAGTAAACTGATTTTCTCATGAGCTCTACATACTCAGTTCTCAGTGGTTTAATGGGAACTGCTCTAAATTCAGTATTTCTGAAAAGCAGGTCACTTGTGTGGAAGAATAAAGCTGTAGGTATTTAACTTCAGGCAATCATGTTTGAAAATGGATCTTAACTGTATTTTGATGTCTACCTAGTTCCAATTAAAGTATTAGAAGTAAAATTCTAGTACTAGTGAAGTTAGTAAAAAATACCTTACAGCCTTTCACAGGTTTAAGATTTCACTCAAGAAATTACAAGAAAAGACAGCAATCAGCTCTTTGTAAGAAGTCACCACTTAAAACTGTCTTTTCATTTGTGAGTTGTATGTAACGATGCTGAAAGGACTCTACTGATATCAAACATATAAGAATTTTTCCCAGTCCATAAACAAAATAAAATGTGAAATGCTCATATGGTATTCAGTGTTTAGCTGACCTGACTTGACATAAATTCCACTGAGGAAAGACAGTTTTTCTCTAAGGATCAATCCTTCCTTAAACTTCCACTCACAGCCTTCCTGCCATGCAGGTTTTGAAGTTATAAAAGAGGGAGTGACACATTTGTGAGTTTATTATATCACATTTCATCTCATCCCAGCAGTATTTACTCACAACACAAACCCAGCAATTCAAGAGGAAACATTTTTAACATAAGTTGTGTGTCTTTGCAAGACAACAACCTCTCCTGATTTTAATGTGATAAATATTTGTTACAAACCCAAAAAATAAAATCTGCAGTGTCATAAACCAGGGAAAACTAATAATATATTTGCAGTTTCCTTTTCATGATAATGGTGTTGTAACTCTTTTTAATGGGAATGCATTGTCAGATCCATAAAACATACATAAAACATATATTTCTCTAAAAATGAGAAAATAATATCTTGGGAAATAATATCTTTTCAAATTGCCATAAAGCCAGCACAGGTTATTGGGAAGTTTGGGTTAGTTTATGAGTCTGCTATGGCAATTATAGGAACAACTCCACAGTGGTTTAACAGAAGCCTGGAAAGGATTCTCAGTCCTGCTCTTGCACTGTTGCTGTTATGACTTTATTTGATCTACTCATTATTTGCACTAATGTAAATAGGAGCAGAAACCCTTTTTTTGCTGCTCCTGCTGAGATTTGAACCCCAGCACTGACACCCCAGGAGTGGTAAATCTCCATTTTTATGAATGCCAGGCAGATTGGACAGGGTACTTAGTGACAGATAAACAGCTGCACCATTGGGGAGCCACAAAATATTAAGTCTGGTTTTTTAAGGCCTGCTGTGAATTAAGAAAATGATCAGCTGCTGCCAAAGATGAAATCTCTGCCAAAAGGAAGGGGAAAACCTACTCCAGTGAATCTTATCTCTGCACAGAGAAAGCACTGAAGGGCAGTGATTTATAGGAGGGCACTGGCTGGATAGGAAGGAACATTATTGCTCGTGCTTTTTGCTATGTGCCTGGATCATGCTTTATCCAAGATAACTCACTGCAGATGAACAGAGCATCCTTAGAAAGTAACACCAGGAGCCTGGAGTGGACACTGCTGGAGCCCTGAGCACCAGGACTGGAGCCCAGAGCTGGGTGCCAGCCCTGGAGATCACAGCTGGGTGCCAGCCCTGGAGCCCAGAGCTGGGTGCCAGCCCTGGAGCCCAGAGCTGGGTGCCAGCCCTGGAGCCCAGAGCTGGGTGCCAGCCCTGGAGATCACAGCTGGGTGCCAGCCAGGGATGACATTCCCAGGCTGGAGCTGTTCCCAGAATGTGCCACCCTGCCCACAGTAGAGCCTCACAGCTCAGCTGGACTCACTGGGCCCCTTCCCCAAAGGAGAAGCATGCATCCAGATGTGGCCCTGACAAAAAATCCTGGAATTACTGGGCTGGAGCACAACAAACTACAATTATTTGCAATTATTACCCAACTCTGTAAAGCCTTTTCATCATCAGCCTTAAAAATAGGAGGCCCTTAAGTAGCATGCACTGCACAATGGCAACTAAGGACCAAAAAGAACTTGTTTTGCTTATTTTAAAGCTTATGGATTAGAAAAAATATCACAGAATTACAGAATATCCTAACCCACAAGGATCATCGAATTCCAACTCCTGGATCTGCACAGGACTTTCCTGGACATATTTTATGAAAAATCCTTTGGCTAGGATTTTTTTCTCCTGAGAAGCTGAGAAGGCTCAGAGGAAAAGAAAAACAATAATTATCTGCTGCTGTGGAATGCAACAGGTGCATCTGTGATTGGTCCATGTTGGTTGTTGCTAATTAATGGCCAATCACAGTCAGCTGTCTTGGAATCTCTGAGTCACCAGCTTTTGTTATCATTCCTTGCCTTTCCATGCTAGCCTTCTGATGAAATCCTTGCATCTATTCTTTCAGTTTTAATATATCATTTTCTTTTAATGTAATACATATAATAAAATAATAAATCAGCCTTCTGAAACATGAAGTCAAGATTCTTATCCCTTCCCTCGTCCTGGGACCCCTGCGAACACCACCACACAGGACAGCCCCAAAAATCCATTTATTTACCTGCTTGTAAACCTATGAGAGGCTTTGTGCCTTTAGATCAAGTGAAAGTTCAGACAATGCTTTATATTTTCTAAGCAAGCATTAAAAGCAAGCTACTGGTGAATTGGTTACAAATGAGGATAAAGAATTTATTTTTTTTAGGAAATAAGAAATTAATAGAATAGTCTAGATTGGAAAGGACTCTAAAGATCATCTCATTCCAACCTGTGCCTTGGGCAGGGACACCTTCCCCTAAGACCACAAGCTTCTTTCCAGGCTGTATTTGATAATAGCTTTTCTAAATTCTTTAACATTTTATTCTTTGACTCAATTATCAGACTCTTCCCACATTCAGAGATATCCAAGTTTGATTTCATTTGTGGCACTGCAATCCTCTGAATGTGTGGAGCCTTTGTGTATCAGACTAATGCAAAGCAGACGTGGTACTGGGAGCACAGAAGGTGATTCATATTTTGTTTGTGCTGCCTGGGTTTTTATAACAAATGTACACAGTAGCTCTGTCTAAGCTAAATATTGATAGAACAGATATCTATTGAACAAATGTAATTTCCTTGAAATACAAGTCGTTGTTATGTGCTAAAATTCTGTTTTGAAGGGGGAAAAAAGGGATTTTAAAAAGGCCAGGGAACACTAAAACAGTCCATCAGCTGTTATTTTTCAGATTTTTAACTAAAGTTTGATATTTTTGGTATCATAGAAAATATGCATTAAATCTGCACCATTTATACATGCTACAATAACAGAATTAACACCTGAAATGTACATTCCAATCAATAAAACCAGTGCTTGAATATGTTTCTGTTAGAACCTGACAGGTTCCTATTTTGTTCCAAACTGGAAAGAAAGAAATAGTATTTCTGCTCCCTACTTGTTCCAATCAGTATTTTTCCCTCTTTTAATAGTAGAATTACTAACTTGAATTTATTTTCTGTCCTTAAAGTGTTTTTGTGAAAAAAAAAAAAAAACATGCAAAAAAACCTAGAAGAATTTGAGCTTTCTAGAGCTCACCCAGATAAATCAAATTTATCAGGTAAGCAAGCAAGAACAAAAAATTTGCACAGAAAATTGGGCTCTGTATATTCCTTAATTAGTATTAAGCCAATATTTTAGAAAATATTAAATATTATTAAGTACTATATCTATTATTTAAAGAAAATATATAAATCATACTAATAAATTACCTTTTTTTTTAAATGTAATTAATTTTGGCCAGTTCTGTTTCATTTATGTTGTGGTTTTATATGACCTGATGAGCATTAACATTCTAATTCAGTTTCCAAACACAAAATATTTTTGTTTCTAAAAGTCTGAATGTCTCTTGATTTATAAAATGATGAAGAAGTGGAAACTAGGTAAGTTTTTTACTCAGATCCATTTTTTGGGCTTGGACAGAATAAAAAGGCTAAGTTTTAGAACAGAGGTAGGTTTGTAAAAGGTCTGAATTGTTACGAGTTTGAGGCAGATGAGAAAAAAATTTCCAGGGCAGCAGAAGAGTGGAAAAGCAGGCAAGGTAAGAGTGAAGCAGGGGTGGAGGCAGGCTGGGATGGGACAGAGGAAGAGGAGCCAGGATCAGGCCAGGAGCAAACAGAACAGGCAGAAGGAAGGAGCTGAGGTTCCATTGAAAGAGAGATTACTGTGGAGCTGGAACACAGATTTGCTGTCACCATGGCTGGTCTCACACTCCTCTCAGAGGACCTTTTTTGTCTTTTTCACAGACACCAGTGGGCAGCAGCAAAAAAAATCAGGGCTGGAGCCACTGCTTCAACTGTGACAGACCAAACTCTGCCATTCTATGGTATTTTTGTTTAGGAATCCATGGTAGCTGATTGAAGCCACATTTCTCTTCACAGAGAAAAGCAAGGCATGACTTCCCAGGAATATTTCTGGGTTTCACATTCTCTGAACCTCAGAGAAAGGAAAAACAATTCTCATCTCATTTGCTGTGCCTGTGTTGTGCCAAAGTAGAATGCAATATGGAGATTGTTTACCCAGTGATGGTGTTTGGTTTCCTTGGCCTGTCAGGGCCAGGTGTGTGTGTGTGTGTCAGGACTGTCAGCTGACAGTCATGAGATTCTGTGCAGCTGAGTGCTTGGCAGATTCAGCTTAGATGTAATGTAAAATAATGTAATATAGTATAGAATAATATAGTATAATAAAGTCATTAATTAGCCTTCTGATAAGATGGAGTCCTCCTCATCATTCTCTCCCCCTCGTCGGGGGTGAAAATATCCACAATAGCTGATGCTGTGGATATCTGCTTTTGAAAGTCTGCTTTACAAATGAGAATTACAGGATCAGAGGATATCCTGAGTGGGAAGGGACCCACAAGGATTATTGAGTGTTGGAATCTGAAATGCAGGGGATTCTCAGAACTTTGGGCCTCTAAGCTAAAGCTTAGAATTCAACCAGGATTTGATCTGGGAACTTGGAGATGGCTTCCAAACTTAGGTGACAGAAGGGAGAACGTGGATTTATAGTTTAAAGCAGAGACACATTAAGCTAAGTAAAGTTTAGAGTTTTGGAGTTTAAGATACAGAAAAAATAAAACTAG
Organism: Camarhynchus parvulus; assembly: GCF_901933205.1. Lineage (NCBI taxonomy): Eukaryota > Metazoa > Chordata > Aves > Passeriformes > Thraupidae > Camarhynchus > Camarhynchus parvulus. The sequence continues at coordinate 16,597,638 of NC_044581.1, read as the reverse complement.
TTACAAAGGTAAGCAAGGAGTTCAGAGTGCAGCACTGTAGGTTTGTGTGTTATAACATGACTGGCTAAGAAAACTTACACTGTACCATGAGTCCATAAGATGAAATATTTAAGGATTGGGTCAAAACCATAAATGTCCTTGTTGGGAGTGTTTTGTTGGTCAATAACTCCTTAAAAGGTCCTGTAACTAAAGGTCTTGTGACCTTCTGAACCATGTGGTGAAATGTGAGCTGAACTCACCCTTCCTGCCTACGTAGAAGATAAGAAAAATAAACTGCAACATCTAAAAACTTTTGCACTAAACTTTTGACTCACCCAAATAATCAGAGGTCCTGTCTCTAACTCGTTCAAAACTCCTTCAAAAATCCCCTTAACTGAGTCTGACTCCTGCCCCTGCCCAGACCCCCCAGCAATCCCCCCTGTGCATCCCTGGCAGCCTCGGGGCTGTGCCCATTCCCTGGGAGCCTGGGCAGTGCCAGCACCTCTGGGGAAGCAGAACCTTCCCCTGATCTCCAGCTCTTCCCTGGGTGCTGTCCCTGGCCCAGAGCAGAGATCAGAGCTGCCCCTCAGGAGGAAGTTGTGTAAAACTCAAACATACTCTCCAACATCTTCACACACAAGTCCTAAAGCATCCAAACATGTTGGCAAATCTGAATTTCTAATCCTGAAGATACTATACTATGATATGCATCAATGTAGGGCCTCTACATAAAGGTTTAAAAGTCCAGCTCTGCAACAAACCTGATGGAAGTGACAGTGATTAGAAAATGATAGTGATAGAAAATGATGGATTATAACAGCTAACATCATCCTCCTGATGCTGCCTGCCCTAAATTCCCTGAGGCAGCAATGCACAGTGATGACTACTATTAAATAGACTCTCTCCACGTATACTTTTGCTATGAATTGCACATTTTGGTGTTGGTTTTCCTAATGCCTTTAGCAGGCAGTACTACACAGAGCAGAATGTGCTTTGGAGCACTCACCACACCATGCAATCACTACCAAGGGGGAGGGGAACATGTGTGCTCATCAAATGAGATAAAACCCACTGATCTGATCCAACTGGAATAAAAGATTTTGTTCAAATTAGATCAGAAAGGGAAAATATTATAAACTGAAGATGCAGAAGTCATATGGGCATAATCATCTCTGACTTTGTATCTTTAAACCAGGAATGGGTTTAGACAAAGGAATATAAAATATGTTTTGACAACCTTACAACAGCATGGCACAAACTCAGTATTGTTAGTGCAGACACTACTGGATTATTTAAATTCACTGCAGAGATACACTCTGATGATTCAACCCCATCCAACCCCATTTCTCATAAGAACCACTCACATTTCTCATTTTCACTGCCTTCCTCTGTTTCATAAGACTACTCCTATGGCAAGGAGCATTTTGGGGACTTTGAAAATGATCTGAACTGATAAATCTAACATCATAAACCCAACCCAACCCTGGCATTTTCACAGAAACAGAACAGCATGCAAACAGCCACACAGTGAGTGGGGAATACACTTGGGATCAGCCAGCAGCACTCCCAAAAAACCCTTTAAAGCTGCCCTACCTTATAGGGCTGGAAGACACGTCGGGATCATGGGCTGTCACCTGCCCCAGCACAGAGTTGAGAGCAGCATTTTCATGTACTTCCAGAAGGTAGGTGGGTGAGGAGAACACTGGGGGCTCATCAGCATCCTCCACCACGATCTTGACGGTGGCAGTGTCCTTGAAGGGGCCCCCGCTGAGGAAGCGAGGGTCGATGTGGATGTTGGCTGCCTCCACCTTCAGGGTGTAGGACTTCTTGGTCTCAAAGTCCAGTGGCTGTTGAGAAGGACAAAGATAAATGCCATTTACTGATGGCCACAGAGAACAAGCGATTGCAATGCTGATGGATGGGAGTTATGTGCATTTTAAGCACACGGAATCATTTTAATGCAGGCGCTTCCCTCTCCCAGAAACCCAACCTCGAGATTTTCTATAAAATCTGTTTATTTACCAACCTCAGAGAAAACAGCACTGTTTCCTTGTTTCTCACAAGAAATTTACTGAAATATCCCCTCTCATGAATTATACCATTACAATTACCTATCAGACAAATACTACAAATTTGTTTGGGATGACACAAGTTGCATACCAATAATGCACTTCATCAGTGCTTTTACTGGCTGGAGATAAGAAAATAAATTCAACTTGCTCCACAAAGAATAAATATTTTATTACTTCCAGAACAATGTGAGAAATGCAAAGAACTAGAAATTATTATTTGTTGGACAGGAGAAGCAAAATGTAGAGCTAATCATATGAGAAGGTACTTCAATATTCTTGCACTACAAGTACCTCTGTATTTCAGTTTATAGGAGTAAATGAGCTAGACATCTCTCAGGAATTTCTTAAAACGGTAGCAATTTCAACTTCTGTATCATTTCTCTTTTTTTTTCTCCACAGACAAAATCACAAAACAAATTACTTTATTCTATCAATATACCTGCTATGTTACCACTGTTCTTACTATTTTACAGTCCTATATTAACTCATAAAAGATGAAAACTCAGTGGATTTAAGGGACTGAAACACCAAATAAACCCCAAATCTGTGACACTTTTGAGTGTTAGACATTTTCATTATGGGAGATTCAAGTTTGTGTCTTGAAGCACATCAGTATATTCACTTCATAATTCTCTTGTGTCTCACAACGATTCAAATTTCAAAGATGCAAATTGCCAAGCATTGGAAAGATATTAAGATTTGCATTATAATGTCTGAGGGATAAAAAGAAGAGGACATAGACACTCTGAATCTGTAATGCAAATACCAGCAAGAGCACAAACAGGAATCTTCAGGAAGTCTGTCAAAGCCTTCAATATGTATATCTTCAAATTCTATGGATTTTTTTCAGGTATGAATCAAGCTCTAATGGGATTTGCTCTTTCTCACAAATTCTAGTAAACACAAGAATGTCTTGCTTCTTTTGTAGCTCTTAAATTAGTACGCTTTTGAAATTATGAATGGGGATTTATAAATCAGCATATTCACAATTTGCCAATCATGGCTCCTGTAGCACTTCTTCAATTGCTTTTCATATGCTTTACAGAAATGACAGCACCCCAATACATTTAGTCATGCCTAATCAGAATATCATATTGAAAATTTACTCAGCATTGTCTAAAGCCCATGATTTTATGCTGAAGAAAATCTGTTGGTGAGCAGTACCCTCCATACATCATCTACTGGAGTAGAACCAAAATTATTATTGCTGTCAAAATGAAAATATGAAACAACATTATGGTTGAGATTCAGTTATGAAATAAAGCCAAGGAAACTGGGGCAAAAGGCTAATTGCCTCAGCTTACAGGAGAGGCCACAGCATACAATAAATAACAGTAAGGAAGAGCTGGGATGTATATCATAATTTTCTCTTTAGAAAAACAAATATAAATTTCGATAAATATACATCAGTTTATTATAAAGCTACAGTGCTAACCTACTCACTGAGAAAGAGAAAACACGAAGTTTTGACAGGCAATCTGCCTGACCTCTTTAATGACAGGTACAAGTGGAATATTAATTACCTGTTCTCATTGGATTCACCTTTTCTCACTGGAATATCATGGTTTGGGTTTTGTTTACTTTTTCTTTTTATAAACAAAGATTCATTTAGAGTGATCTGTGCTATGCAGTTAAAACCCTCTGCCACTGCTCTAAATTATATTAATATCCTTTTTCAGAACACAGCACGAGGAACAGCTTTTTCTCCTTCCCCAGAAAATAGTGACAATTAAATCTGCAATTAATGTTTCCTTGGCCTTTTTAGAGGAGTTTTCTTCTATGATGCCTCTCCCATATTTCTGTAGATAATTGGGTGGTGTTCTTGTTTTGTACATGCAAATACCTCACCTTGCACACTTCAAGACTGTACAAGCATAGAAAAGTAACATGGCTTTCTTTAGTGCCCAAATTTGACACTTCTCATATGAAACTACCAATCTCCTTAATAAAAGTCACTGAAATCCCTGTTCATTGAATGAAGACAGTTCAACATGAGAAAAAGGTAGAAGATTAAGCTCTCACATATCAGGTAATTTAATTAATGCACCGTGATTTATTTTCTCAGCTACACAGAAAATCAAATAATTGAGAGAAGTTATTTGATGAATACTCAGCCAAGATTTTACAGAAGTTTAAACCACCACCAAAGTGGGATTTAATCTGCTCTTTTCTTTTGGAACCAAGGAAGCAAAACCTGCATGATGCGACCACATGGGAGCATGGATAAGATTAACATTTCCAGCCCCCATGGATGTCTCCCCAGTGAATTTTCTCAATGAAAATTCAGAGCAACATGGCCAGTGCACCCCTTTCCATCACTCCACTGGCTTGGCACCTCATCCATAGATGAAAGAACCCCTGGAAATGCAGCATCTCCTCACAGAGCTGAGTCTGGCTGGGTAGTTCCATGCACAATAAACATTTATGTTTTTAACAGACATATGATTTACCTTTCTCACTCTAATAATGCCATCCTGAGTTTGGGCATCCGTAGTGATCTCAAATACATCCATTCCATCTCCTTCAATAATATCATAGGATGATTTGGCATTTTCTCCAATATCCAGGTCATTTGCTTTCACCCTTCCTATTGGTTCACCAAGAGCAACATCTTCCATTACTGAGAAGTGATAGAGACCTTACAAATAAGAGCAAAAGACTGAACATTACAGATGGTGCCAGCGTCCCCTGGGTGCTCTTCAATGTTTACACATCCCCAACACCAACTCTTGAGATCTGCAGCTGACCCAAGCCCCATTTGCACAAGTTATTGGCTGAAAGCAGCACAGTGTGGACCTCACACAAGAATATTCACTTCACTGTAGCTGAGTGTCCTTTCCATTCCTGCAGTCTCCTCCTTCTGCCTTGCAGGGATGTTTTGTGTTGGCAAACACAAATATTGAGCTCCTTTCAACACTGCAGAACTTACCTTTTTATGCAGATAATTTATTGACAAGGAGTTACAATTCAGCCAAGAAACTTCAGCTTTTACTCCACAAAAAAATTGGTCTAATTCTTTAAAAACTTATTGTGTAAAATACTTACATAATTTCAAATATTTTCTGCATAACTTTAAATATTTACTACTTTTTAAAATGTAGTTTCATTTTGTTTATTTGAACCCTTCCACCTCTCTTTTGTGGTAAGAAACTAATCAGAAAACATTAAAGGAAACTCCCAAATTTGATTTTTTTTACTGGAAACAATGCCTTTTCATATTAATCATTACTGTATTTACTATTTGTTGGAGAGTTACACTAAAATCCATTAGAAATTGCCATTCAAATTGTCAACATTTTATTTTTTGTCACACCTGCTTCAAACCTTTTAAGCTAAAAAGCATCAAAAATCTATTTAGATATATTATTTTTGGTACAAATTTGTTTAAGGCAAAACCCAAAATACCCATTTTCTTTTGTATCTCCCTGCTCTTATCAGCACCCTAAAAAATCAGAAGATAAACATTTTATACCCAAAATTTCTTCTAGACTCCTTATATTTTTACCTCTTTACAATTGCCTCTTATTGAAGTAAAGGTTAATACATGAGCTAATCAAACAAAATGCTGCTCAGAAGTTAAAATAGGCAAAAAGAATTCAAGGATAATAGAAGAGACCATTAAAACAATTTTGACACAGGACTCTGGCCTTGTTCTTCCCTGTCTTCCCTGTTGTTCTAAGACAATCTGTTAATTGGAGGTCATAATTTTCCAAAAACAATGTTCTGGAGTTCTGGCTTTACCTGTTGTAGGTGATTGCAGTAGCAACAGTTGAAAATAGGAAGGAAACTGAGGAATTCACAAATACATGTATTAGCTACACAATGAAATCCCAAAGTGACTTGTTTTTAATGTTCCTAGGCTAAATTATTAGAGATAATTTGGAGATCATCACGATTCCTCGGAATATCCATAATGGCTCAAAAACAATGAGCAGCCAAAGCAATGAAGTGCCTTGGGAGATTAAATTATGCATTCATCATTTACTCTGCTGTCCATACTTTGTGGTTTGAATCTCCAGGCACAGCTGATTGCATTATTAAGTTGAAATTTTGCTCTCAGATTTATTAAAACAGTTTACAAAATATTAAGAAAAATTTAAAAGTTATGATGCAGCTTACTCCTTTACACAAATTCCTCTCCAGAATTATGAATTGTTGCATAGTGTTGAGCTGACCAAAATATCCACACTGGGTATCTTTGAAAGCCCTGGATTTCCACAGCAGTGCACAGTTCCTCTCATTACAATTCTGTGGTAAACTGCCAGGTTAAAAACTTCAGTGACTTATAAAACGCCTCTAAAATTATTTCAGAGAGATCACAGAAGTAGTGAAAGTTCATCTTTTTCATTTCTAAAACCCAGGAGGCTAACTCTCTGAAATCAAACCATAAATATACATTTCTGTCCTGCCTGGAAACAATAACCTGATAGAACACCCTGTTTCCCGAGCTCATTACCATTTATTGTGCAAGCAGCATGTATTACATCTTATGAATTTCTATTTCATTCTGGCTGGGCTTATTGTAACTTTGATCCTTTCTTATTTTCCTTTCCAGGCAAATGCAAACTGTGTTTCAACAGTATAAAAAAAAAATAAATAAAGTGAGATTTGCTCAGCTCTTGTCCAAGGGCAGAGTCGTGGCTAATCTGTGGTGCTGGGCACCTTTTAAAAGGCAGAATTTGTAATAACATCCAGATCCAATTTTACTATGGCTCATCATTAAAGCAATAAATATATATAGATATATAGATATATATATATCACTGGGTATTATATATTTTTTATATGTTTCAATATTTAGGTTTATATTCATAAAATACTTATGTTCTTTAAAATAACAACCTTGCTCTAGTCAAATTCTGTCTCTATAAAATTATTATTAATTATATATTATTTAAAATTATATACACATACACATATATATACATATATAACATACATATATATACACATATAATATACATATATATAAACATATATATAATACATATATATGCACACATATATATAATACATATATATACACATATATACATATATATAATACATATATATAAAAAATAACCCAGTATATATAGATATATAAAATAACCAGTAAAATATATATAAAATAACCATATAGAAATATATAGGTACATATACACATATATATACATATATGTAAAATACATATATAATACATATGTATTTAAGACCTATATATACACGTATATAATACATATATATATATATATACATATATATATATATATAAAAAATAAAATAACCTAGTGATAAAACAAGCAGGGCTTTTTTTTCCTAAAGAATTTGCATCAAGGTCAGTGGTTATGCCTAGGGGGAAGCTCAAATCCTGCAGGGGCTGTAACAGCTTCAGAGGCAGCACCTTCCTCGATGCGGCAGGAAAACTCATCCAGGAGCAAATGTATTCCAGGGATAGGGATGCAGCCTTGCTGGTGCCCCAGTCAGTGTGCCACTGTGACCAAAAGCACAGGGAAAGGGCAGTTTCTCCCCCACAGGCTGTGCCCCTGGGCTGCCCCCAGTTTGGACCAGCTGTGCTGCTGATTTTGGGGTCACATTTTTGCCCTCTTGGCAGCCCAAGGCTGCCTGAGGCAGTGCTGTCCAATGTAAAAGCCAGGTAAGCTGGCAAACGCAGGTCTGTGCTCCCTGAGAGGGAGCCACAGGACACTGCAGGTATAAAAGAGACATCCCTCTGCAGGCTGGTGATAGAGTTCATCTGTGGACATGGCATTGTTAGGGAAATTCTTGGAAAACACTAACACAGGGAAAGGCCATACAACGGGACACAAAGTCAAAAATTTATGCATTTCCTGCTTCATGAGAAAAAAACTTTTATTGTGCAGAGTGCTTATCTGTTAAAAACCACTAAGAGGAGGTAATAAAATATATATTTTGAAAATAAGATTTTGCCTCTGCTTATTTGTATTAGATTTCTCTCTCTCCATCTCTATGTACATTTTCTACAGGCTACAGAAGCAGATTTATCATATACTGAGCAGTAGGACAAACCCATTTTACTCTGTGTCCTCAGAACAGGGCAAAAGTGGAGTTGAAGTCATCCACAGATGAAAAATATTAACTTTACACTGGTTCCTGAGCACCTTGTTGGAAAAACATACTTCTAAGAAAACAAAAATGATGCAAAATCTAGATGCAGCCTCAAAAAACTTTTAACTTTAATTTTCCAGAGCAAGTTGGATAAAATGCTAAGTTTCTAGTAGTGTATTAGGTTGCATCAGTTCCAAATAAAATCAATCCAGTCATTATGCTTTTCTTCCTCTTTTTTTTCTTGTCTTCATCTTGGAAATAGACTACAAAGCTTGCAGAGAATCTCAGCAGGATGCCAAATCATTTTAACCTAGCTCAGCAAGATACCCATTGGAACCACAGTAGAAAATATGGATTTTGAATTAAAGATCAACAATTATCTAGATTCAGACTTATCTTCTTTGTTTTCTTCATTATTGCCTAATTAGTCAAGGCTTTTATTCCTTTTATCTGTTATATGTGTCTTTTACTGGTTGTGTCACTTGTCTGCATGAGATGGAAGCAGCAAAGCGCACAGAAACAACTGCACTGAGAGGAAATAAATCTGTTTTCAGCAGTGTCCAAATAAATATGTTTTCAGCAGTGTCCAGACCCTTTTGGGTGAGTGTAAGAGGGGTAACAAGGAAGGCAGAGATCTGTACACTGTTGTGGACATAACTCAATTTTTCCTAAGCTCTTAATCAGGCAGAGGATGATTAACCTTTCTCACAGTTGTGATGTAGTCACAACTCCATCTTTTAAATGACATTAAAAACCCTGACTATATGAGGATAAAAGAAATACTTGATTAAAAAAATAAAAAAAATAAAACAAAAACACCATAGCTTCTCAAATAGGAGCACGCACACATATAATGGCACTTACTCTGTGCAAACTTAGGAGGATTGTCATTCACATCACTGAGGGTAATTGTCACTGTTGTAGTTCCAGACAGTCCACCCATATGTCCTCCCATGTCCTTTGCTTGGATGACCACAAAATATTCTTCTTTGGCTTCTCTGTCCATGTTGGGAAGAGCTGTTTTAATTATAGCTACAATAATGGGGGGGAGGAAACAATCAGGTACAGATACAAATTCAGTTTGCAGCTGTTTTTTATGGATATATGCAAATTTTGGTATACAAAAAATGTCAGTTGTCCAGTTAGGTTGCCTCTTAATACAAAGGATGAGAAAGAATTTGAGATTTTGGAAAAATCGTATTAGAGGTCACTTACCTTGATTTAATTAGAAGTGCACTGAAACTGTAGTTCAAACCCAATAATTAATCATAGCTGTGATACATATTTATTTTTCATTTTATTCCTGACAAACTTTTTGGTTTCTGCCCTACCTCCCACAGAAATCCATCTTTTCCCCACAGAATTCCCGAACAGAAAACAACCACATAGAAAGCTGACTCTGTGAACACTCTTAACCACATTTGTTCAGATTGTTTAAAATAATTAAAACCCAAACCCATTATTTAATCTGCTCCTGTGTATATTGCAGGCCACAGTTCTTCTCTTAAGTCTCAAACTGAGTGCCTAAAATTGAACAGGAGAAAGACAAACTCCACTCACTGCTCAAGGGGGGTCACCTGTGGAACAATGACCTCAGCAAGCTGCCATCATCTACTTTATCAGGTTAGAAGCTTTTAAACCTACAGAAATTCAATGATCTGCTGTATACTAAAATATAAAATGTCAGTGGGCTGAAGGAAATACCAGCAATGGAGAGTTTGGTTAATTCTGGGGCCAGATCCACTGTAAACTCCTAGAGATTTCATGGACATGTAGTAGAAATAATAATTTTTTCATGGACATGAAGAAGAAATAATTATTTTTTCTTTCCAAAATCATTACACCTGTAATGTGCTATTACACTCACAGCATGTATTGAAAGTGTAATAATAAATGTTTAAAGGTAAATTTAAATAGTGCTCATTGCACTTTAGTAAAGTCCACCATGACCATAAGATCATAACAGACTAAAGAAGCCCCACTAAACATAGAGAAAACAATTAAAAATGTGCCATTGAAATGTGGCTTTTTTTAACCCATTTTTTAAAATTCCATTAAAAAAGAAAAATGTTTCCTTGCAGACACTGACTCAGTAAAACTCAACAAATCTTTGTTTTAGTTTTGTTTTCTTTGTTGGGATTGGAACAGCTGTGGGGGCTTCATCCACCTCTTACTCTTTTGTCTGGCACAGGTTCTACTAACCCAGCATTTTAGAATGACATTGGCTAAAATGCTGAGATTACCTATTCATGTAGAATAAAGAAATAGTCTTTTTGCATTAATAGAGATGCTTCTTAGTAAATTCTAACATTTACAAATTATAAAGAAAATGCTAACATTTATGAAATATCAATTTTTCTTTAACAATCTAATACTAAGAACCTGATCAGACCTTCTTCTCATGGCTGAGAACCACACTATGAGCAAGGAGGTGTAAGGCATTTATAAAAAAGCAATACACTTCCTCCATAAACCACCAAATATAACATGAGAGCAGGCTTGGAACCTACACTCGTGTAATTTTTTTCCATGCAATATTTTTGGTCGTTGCCTCACATATTTTAGAATTCTGCAGGAAAATGAAACCTCTGCAGCAGCCAAGGCAGAGAAATCTCTTATTCCCAAGGAATTTAGAGGAGGGCTGGGGTTGGAAGGGACCTCTGGAGATCAGCAGGTCCAGCCCCTCTGCCAAGGAAGGGTCACCTGCAGCAGGTGAGCAGAGGCACAGGAAAAGTCTCAATTAGTGAGTTTTTATTCCAGCACAGCAATAAAAAACCCACTGTAAGAGGGGTTTGGAACCTTCAAGGCCAATGGCCCAGCAGGTGAAAATGCCTCAGGAGGGAGCCCACACTATTCTGCCACACGCTGGAGAAAATGCTTGTGTTAAGTTTTCTGAGTGAAAGCAGGGGAGCAACAAACCCCATTTATCAGATTTGATAGGTGCAAAATACAGTAAGTGAAAGAGTAGGGTCATTTCCTCCATGGCAGCCTGGATAAGGAAAGTAAATGATGCTTAATTTTAAAAGCATCTGACAGTTGTGGCTGGTTTGGACTGACTGGGTTACTACTGATGAATAATAATGATGCATTCTGCAAATAAGTCTATTGTTATAAGTGAAATGACTCATAACATGCATTCTAATGCAAAGCTAGGCTATCAGAATTTGGTCCACATTCATTTTTTTCACTAATATAGCAGATCCAAATATCAATGAACCCTTATTTCAATAGGGCTTGCATTAAGCATACTGTACTTTATCTCCATTATTTTTTTAGGCAGAGTTTCTATGTTTGTTTGGGTTTTTTAACCTAATTTACATAGTCAACTCTAGCCTACAGATGAGTTGTATAAGATGCCATATTTTGTATTCTGCAGTTTCCACTGAGAAAAGTCAATTATTTCACTAAATTGATGGGATTTTCCCAGACAGGTATTTTAATTTGTCTCTTGATGCATTGAAGAGTTTAGCCCTTGCCTATGGTTTGAAATATATCAGGCAGATTGAATACCTTTAGAAGTGCCAAAATAAAAATTAAAATTTTGACTTTTAAGACATAAAAAGTTAGAGTGGTTTTTTTTCTGTATAAAGGTACTAGCACAAGCTGTTGTTTCAACAGTTTTATACATATCCACTGTCACAGACCATAAACCACCTGCCAGAAGCTGAGTCAAAGTCAAGTTTCCATTTCAAACACAATAAAAGGCTAAAAAGAAGTTTACTGTTTAAATTACTATAAGAGGAACTGCAGGCTTTTAAGAACCAAATCTATCCAAATTACAGAGGCTGATTGTTACCACTATATCCAGAATCTGTAGAATTGAGGTCAGCAACAGAGAAGTGCTGATACCTCTTAGGAGGCAAATTTATAAACACCAAAAAGCTCCATCCTCATCTTTCATGATCAAGGCAAATACAGAGTTCTGCATGGAGGATCTCAAGGATATTTATTTGTTCTTTGGTTTTATTCTTCAGTCCTCAGGCCAGGCTTACAGGAAGCACTGACACCATTTGTTTATTTTTAGAACACAATCCAGGCTCACCAAACACCAACACACACCCAGCACCCAGAACATTAACTCACTGAGCATTCAACCTGCTCTGCTTCAGCTCAACCCAGAAACAAATGGAGAAAAAAATCATAATCACTTTCAGCATGCAGTGATGGATGAGAAGGAGATGTGCCAAACAGGAGCAGTTCAAAAGCAGGAGAATTACCATAAACTAATGTAAGGCAGGTAGATGGCTGCTGAAAGATTGTATTCAGAACAGTTATCAATGGCTCACTGTCAAGTGGAGAGATGGATGACGTGGTTCATGGGGTTTGTTCTGCTTCTAGAATCATTCAATATTTCCTGAAAGCCAGAAGGCAGGGAGAACTTATCAAGCCTTTCAGATGACACAAAGTTGGGAGCCATTGCAAGTACAGGAAGAAGAGGATTAGCGTTCAAAACAATTTTCACAATTTGGAGAGTCTAAAATAGCAGGATGCAACTCTATTTGGCAAGCAAAAAGCATTTTGTGTGAGGGAAACAATTAACTTGCCAATTACAATAGAGCAGATGACTCACAAGACAGAAGAGAATGTGGAGTCAAAATGAGCTGAATGTGAGACAAGAGCAACTTGCTGATAGAAGTGCTCAAGCATTTCCTGATGTATTGGTTAGTATGTTCTGTGGGAGAAGTGTGGAATAATCAGTCCAGTGCAGTCACACAGGTATGGCTGCAGCTGGAACAGTGCGTCCAGTTTTGAAAAATATGGATTTATATAGTCAGGGAAGTATAAGGAAAGCTTTTACAGCTAAATATGTAAAAATTACTGGGAAGTACTCTCCTTTCTCAGTGGGGATAAGAGAAGAAATAATGGTCCTAAAATATAACCCCAAAATGGGTTTCAGCTGCACCAAGAGAGATTGCAGTTGAACATTAGGGGAGAACCCACAGAAGCTGCCTGTAGAATTTGCAGTGTTCCCATTCCTGCAAGTTTTTAAGAATGTATCAGTCAACCATCTGCCAAGAATGGGAAGGGAAAATCTGATCCTTTTTGGGCCAATGGCACTCACTGCATTCTCACTCAAGGTTCCTTCCCTCCATAATGTGCAAGTCCAGGCTTTGTCTCCTTGTAGCCTGAAGGAATTCCCAAACCTTGCTGCCATGAAAACATTACAGACAAGTACAACCACTGAACATGCACCACTCCCCCAGAATTTCCCTACAGATCCTGTCCCTCAGGCTGGAAAGATCAGGAAACTGCTTGGAAGGTAAAGAAGCCAAGAAGCAAACTATTCCTTCCAAGGATGAAACCTCCAAATATTGAAGTGCCTTTTTTTTTTTTTGGCTGAGTTGCTTTTCCTGAACAGCCATCAGTGTCCCACTGCAAATAAAGCAGCTGCAGAAGGGGATTTACTTTTGCAGTAGTCCTGAGTGCACACACTGAGCAATTTGCACAATCTGCCTCACAACTTGAATCAGTTAAAATGCACCCCTGGGGACTATATTCAAAAATCCATTTGGAAGAATATCCACTGTGTCACTGAGAAAGTCCAGGGGAAAGGAAGCAAAGTGGCAGAGGCTGCAGCTCATGAAAAGAAAGAAGCAAAAAAAGCAACAGAAAGAAGAGCCTGGCGTTCACTTTTGTCTCCATTTTTTTAAGGATCTCTTTATGATAATGCTATAAAACTATACATAATATTAATTGAGCACATGGAACAAAACCAAGCAGGCACTATGCAAAATTGGAACCTGGCCCTGAAAAGCCTTTCTCAGGCATCCCATTCATCTCACAGGTTTTGTTGAAGACTTCCTGCTATTTCAACTTGCATACTTTGATACTTTGGAACTTTCGCTACTTCATTTTGCAAGAGCTAAGTAATTGCTTTGATCTTTCTTCCGTGCTAGAATCTTGGTGCAGATTCTTATTAAATATAACAGTCATTTAGGACCCAAACTGAAACTGCTGAAAATCAATCTTCCAATTTCTTCAGAGCCATGAGTGGCATTCTTTGTATTCCCATGAAGCACAGCAATTTCAGTGCTGTTTTAGCAGTCCATAAAAAAGCTTTACTGTGGAAAACCTGTGCCACAATTTTTTAAAAATTAGTAGATCATAACCACCTTTACTCAAAGTTTAAAAAAATGTTGTTTGATGATGCAATACAGGAATACTGATCCACTATTTTTTATTTTATTTACCTTTATCATAATCTCCTTAATAAGAATTATCATCAGATCTTTTAATTTCTTGTTTCTTTTCTAAGCAAGACAGGAAACACACATCTGCAATCACTAGCAAGGCTGCCTAACTTTCTATAAAAGTTATTAATTACTGCAGTTGGATGAACTACACTCAGATCTAGATACATTTCAAATCAAAGACATTAAACACAGTAAAAATAATGACTAGAAATAATGACTTAAGAATAAATAGTAATGACTGCAGAATCAAACGCTATATTACATTTTCTATTTCTGTGCCATTTTTGTATTTTCAATAGAGAATATAATAGTGTGTGTATTTTATTCTAATGCTTATTTTTAGAAAGTGTATAGGGAAGATGGCACTTTTTTGGTAAACAGAGAGCTCAAGGTTGAATATGGTTTTATTAATTTGGAGTTTTTAACTTAGGATTTATTATTTTTTCTCTTCTAGCTTATATTACTACAGTTTTTGCAGCTTCTGCCCTTGTTTTCATTCTGAAGTAGACCCTGCAAGTTTCTTGCTGCATGTGAAATTACCTGCCTTTCTCTGTGCATTCTGCTGGAAGTGTATCCTAAACTGCATGACTGGATAAAACCTATTATAATGCTGCCCTTTTAATTCAGGTGAACTTGTCTCTGGGTTTTAGAGAACGGGTGCAAAGCTTTCAGCTCTACTTCCCAGCTGTTCCCTTTTCCCTGGGACCCTTTCACTGGCATGGTGAAAGGATCACTCTCCCACCAGCTGAGAGCAAATTCAGTAAATAAACATTTGGCACTGCATTTACCACCTCGTTTCCTTAGGATTTTATTTGTAGCAATCTAATAGCTGTGATTACACCAGACACTTTACAGAAAGTAGCCTTGGATTCTTTTTCAGGTGCTTTCTAGCTCCAGCTGTGTAGTTCAAATTCCTCTCTCTAATTCAGGCCCTTGAAGCGCATTATTTAGATATGTTGCCCGTTTTCCTACTCAGCATGAGGAACAGTCGAGTTCAAACTACCTCACAAGCTTTCTGAAATGATAGACCTATTGCTCTGAAATGCAAGAAATATATGTGGGATCAGCTTTTTTGTTACTGCCATTATTTGATAAACTCAAGAAGCAGAAATCGCTTCTTTCCAAATGCCAATCTGCCTTGATCTTAAGCCACTCAGCTCTACCAGGCCAGCAGAACTGTTTTCAAACATCTCTGCAGTGAGTTTACACTTATTTTATTAATCACAAGGACAGCTCTTGGTGCTTGGAAGGGCCCAATCCTAAATCTCTGACCCACAACAGCTGCACTTTGTACTTGTGGCTAACGAGTGAGAGCTGCAGGACTGACCGAGCTCAGCTCTGGCTGTGCCAGCCCAGCCCTCTCCTAATGGGCTGTCACCAAGACAACTCACAGGGCCACCAAACACCTCCCTACAAACACCTTGACACATCTCCTCGGGCTGCACAGACTGTTTAGTACTCAAAGACACGAAAAGGCTCCCAGCAGGGTGAGAACAGACTCTGGTTCCAGCACTGCAATGGCAGCGAGCAGTGGTGTGCTCCAGGAACCCCTGGGAGTGCTGGGGAAACCACTCTGCTGCCCTGGGAATGCTCCTAGAACCACACTGCTGCCCTGGGAATGCTCCTGGGGACACACTGCTATAGTGCCCCTTGTTGACAGAGTGACAAAACTATCTTTTGTCTCCTAAAAAAAGAAAAAAAGAAAGAAGCCTAGAAATTTCTCTCCTCAGTTAGCTGGAAAAGGCATCTCATAGGCTTGGAGGACTTCACCTCAAACTCAAGGATAGCCAATTGGACAGAAGCCAAAAAGTCCCACCTGGGCAATTTACTAGAAAAAGAAGAGAACAAAGAAATTAATGGCTTTTGTGAGGTGTTTTACCAGGAACAAGAACCTCTTGCATCTAGATTGGTTTTTCTCTGTAAAGAGTTTTGTTATTTTACCTTTTATTAAACCTTTTTGTCTCTAACACTACCACAGAAGCCATCCTGCTGATTTTATGCCTCCAAAGGTAGCTGAGCTATCTTGGGTGTGTTATAGACCTCCAAGAGCTTCTGAGACCTGGCTCGAGGAGACTCCTATTTCACACTGCTGCCCTGGGAGTGCTCCTGGAACCCTGGGAGTGGTGCTGGAACCACACTGCTGCCCTGGGAGTGCTGCTCTCTGGGCTCCATGGAGCTGGATGCTGCTGCACACAGCTGCCTTCTTCTAGGGGAAGGTGTCCCTGCCATGGCAGGGGTGGAATGACATGAGAGCTTTAAGGCCCCTTCCAACCCAAACCACTCTGGTTCTGTGATACTACAATTCTATGAGAAGGAGCTTCTACATCCCTCTTGCTAAAGCAGAACAACACCCACCCATCCCAGTTCATGCCTCTTTTTATTATTTCAGTAAGGAGTTTACTTCACTTTAAATCTGCAGTAACTGGCACAGCCATGGCAGCAGCAGCAGTCAATAAAATGAGCTGGAAAGCAGCAGCTCAATCCACACTCTGACTCATGTCTAACAAGTACTTTCTCTCCACTAATCCCATGAGGGTTTAGATCTAAAGTATTTAGAAGCTGAACTATTTAGGAAGGCTCTGTTGAACACAAGTGAGTTCTGCTCCTAGCAGCTCATTACTTTCCCCTTACAGTAGCAGATTCCTTCCTGGACCAAAACTGTTTCCCCATTTCTCTCCAGCTTGAAGTGCTTCCTTCCTTGTCATTGTATCATGAAGAATTACAAAAACAGTCCCCATGTCTCTCTTTTATTAACACCTCTCAAATATTTGTGCAGTGATTTCATATCCTTCTTTAATCACCTCTGATCCAGTTTATACAAATTTAGTTCAATCAGTCTTTCATTATAAGTAATATTCTCCTGACCTTAGCTATCCTGCTTTGAACTTTCTCAGTATCTCAGCAGTGGGATTTTTTTTATGATGACAGCTCATATCAGCCCTACACAGAATATTCTGAGATCGCCCTGTACCACTGGGAATGAACTGGACATGAACAACCAGATAGAAGAAATAGCCTGAACCTCACAACCATTTCTATAACTGAGAAGGTGCTGGTTTATTCCCTCTTGCTCCCTTACATGTTTCCATTCTGCTGGACTCTATTATGAGGTCTAAATGGAGGCAAGACTGCAAATTAAAATAAGAGATTCAAACCTGGCTTCTGTTGAGTGAAGTTTTCATTCCTCCCAGGCCTATTCATTTATGTTCTGATTTCAGGGATTCAACACTGTGGACCAGAGAGGGCCACACACTAAATTATAAACTCTGCTGTTTAAAGCATGTGCTCTTCCAGCTGAAAGTTAAACCAGGTATTGGGCAAAACCCCACAATTATCCAGTCTCCAAAGATACCCACATTCTACTAGGAGAGTCTTCATTTTCTGGGTCTGCTGACTCTTCCACCCATCTCAGCTGTACCTCCTCGAGCCTTGGCTTTGTCCCAGTACCCATATCCAAGATGGCAGTGCTTAAAAGCTGTTCTTTTCCAGCCAAATTAAGTGTTTGTGCTCCACTAATCCCACGTGCTTTCCAGTGCAGCAGGGCTTTGCTGTAATTTGCCTTCTTTGTGCAACTATATTTCAGGTGTGTGTAGGAGTGACATTATTTAAGTTCATGTGAAATGTAAATAAATCAGACACAGCTGAAAATGTATTTCCTCTGCCATCCCTATATTGTAGAACACAGTGTCACTTCATATTACTTTTCATTATGATAATCTTATTTTAAAGCTGACAGTCATGATTTAATATCCTTGAAAAAGCTTAAAAGTGAGAAGTGTACTCCAGCTACTTTTAGCAGTCTTAAGGAACCCCCTTTCCCAGCATTTGTATTGTCATAATTCAGATTATGAGAGAATCCATGCAGCTCCTGTACCTTTATAAATAAAACACACTAGGCAGGGAGCCTGGCATCACTCACTGAGATGGAGCCATAATGATATAAGGAATATATTTCAGCCCACCATGAGTCTTGTTACTAATCTGATGCCATCACATTGCAAGTTTTGGTGCTCACAGAAAAAAAATCTAAACCTGGATCTTTGTCATGTATTAATTACATCCACCCTCTATCCAACAAACCACTGGTCATAACAAAATTCACCTACAAAAAGTGAAAAATATTCAGAACAAGCCATCAAAAAAGCATTTACCCTAAGCCACATTCAGAGCACTCAGTGTAAAATAACTTCCAAATTACCTCCTTTCATGTGTCTATAACTCTTACAGAAGAACTTGCAAACTAGAACTGCAGCAATATATGCATTTTTCATCTCAGGTAATGGAAAATTATTGTTTTATGGGTCACTCACCAGCACTTGTTTCTTTGTGCCCAGCATTATAGAATTGTTTCAGTGAGGAGGAGGTTGAGTAATGTGAGTTCCAGCTGAGAGTGATTTAGCTATGGGCACATCCAGCTCCTGCCAAGGCAGGAGGAGCCAAAATGCAGGAGAGCAAACAAACACCTGCTTCCCTCCCACCCACCCTCAGGTGTGACAACCCCTCCTTAGCACAGGCACAGAGCCACACCCTGCCCCTCTGCTCTCTCTTTTTGCTCTGAGGAATCAGGAGGCATGGCTGGGATAATTCCCCATGGTTCACTCTCCATGTGCCATTAAAATCCAAACAGGAAGGTCAGACAATCCTTACTCTGAGCCAGGAAAATCAGAAATTACAGACAGCACTGCCCTGGTGTTGGTAGCTGCACAGATCTACATTTACTCGTGGTTTCTAAGAAACGTGATAAAGGCCAGTAATCTGGAAAAACTGTAAACAGATCAGCTCTCCATAGCTATTCTTTTGATAACACTTGATACACTCCTATGAATGACAGAAAATATTTACATTCTCAAGTGGATCACTCTCACACAGCCCATTTCTTGCAATGCTGATTCCATTTAGGGGAAGACACAATATCTGTGTTCAGAAACAATTCTGCTTCAAATTAACTGAAAAGGCTTTCAACTTATCAGGGCACTAATGAAGTGTAACCACAGAGAAAATGCAGCTATACACACATCCACATTCCCTCTCACACCCCCAAAAAATCCCAAACAATGCTCAAACCCTAAAATATGTACAACATTTGGAGGATCATCCTCAGGTTTGATTTGTTTGGGGTGATACACTACTATACCTGCTCTGCTTTAATTTTTACACCGTCACAAGATTATCCAAACACCTTCCCACACCAAAACCTGCCCTGAGGGTCATGAGGACTACAAGAGAATGTGTTTTCCTCAAGATAATGTGTTTTCCTGGCTTAGCTACTGAGACTTGTGATGGTTCACATTGCAGACATTGGACAAATAGAAAGAAACAAACATCTGCACACTTCGTATTTTCTTTGGAAATTTTGGTTTAGGACAATCTTTTTCACCCTGTAGATGTGGCTGCAGTTTCTACATAACTACCTGCATCTGGTTTGGTTAATGATTAAACTTTCATGTAGATTTATATTTTATACACCCTGAACAAACCAAAATGTGCTGTTTGGTGAGAGCAGGATGGTGATTCCACCACAGATGAAGGGCAAAGAAACAGGGAACAGCCTCAGCACAGGAGCCCAGCCAGCAGCAGCGAATTAAAGAACATAATTGAGATCCTCCACAGATCTAGAAAAATGGGGGATCTGAAACCATTTATTCACTCAGAAGCAGCTCCATGAGATGGAGCCACTTAGGGGCTGTGGCCACAGCTGAATTCTTTGTCCATGAGTTCCCCTTAGACACCAACATGTCATTGTCACGGTAACTGAGCTGCTCTGCAAAGGAATATTTGTAGCTGAAAATGAAGGGAGGAGGGGGGAATTAGTGCCAATGAAACAGGAGGAAAACCCCAATTTTCAGGTTCACCAAAAGCTTTGGAACTCTCTCTGGCTTTCATGGTAACAGGCATTACTTTCCTAGCTGAGGAATAGTTACTTCTTTGGATTGAGCATTAGGGATTAATACAATACAAATCAGAAAACTAAGGAAAATGAAGTATTTTTTAACATTTGGAATATTTATTTAAGGCCATTTTTCTGTGAAAGAAAATCTTCTCTGTAGGTGGAGAATGCACTTCTCAGCTCCTTTAGGAAAGCTGACGTGTTCCCATGCTTTCCCAAGTAGAAACTGAGAAAAACCCTACAGTCAATTCCCCTCTAATTAAGACATCTCACACGAGTCATTACTGCATGCAATAATTTGTAATATTTAAGAAACCAAACAGTATATTTAGATTTTTAAGGGTCAGAGGTCTGTTCAGAGTTATATTTCCATTTGATTGTGACAAATGAGCCACAGGAACTGAGGGCCTTCACTAATAAACCCTCTCTTAACACACTTATTTTTGGAACAAGCTGCTCTTTTTCCATTGTACTGTGCTAGAATTTTTCTCTGTAAAATTCTATTTTACATGCAGTGTAAAAATAAAAGGCTGAATCACATTCCAGAGATCCCTTTCACATTTAGGATAGCTGTCCTTCAACCAGGAAAACCTGCTTTGGACTAATCCATTAATATTTATTGATGCACACTATTTCCATAAAGTCCCATAAAGTTAGGGCATTTCTAGGAATGGGAAATAATTTTTCCATACAATATCATCAGAAATATTTCAAGAAATTCCAGCTTTTAAAGATTACCGGAGCACTGTGTTTAATGTTGACAAGAAAACTTAGTTCACTTAATCTATCAAAAAACCATCCTTTAATAATTCCTCTGAGCACTTATTTTATAGTTTTGTTACTCTGCAAACGGACAAGAATTTGTACTCCTGTTTTACTGCTTTACAGCTGTATAAATTCAGGTGAATATGTTTGAAAAAGAGTTTCATTTTTCTTCTCCTTAGGAGATCACAGCTGCTTCACTCACTATGATTAAAAAGGATTTCTAGTAACAGATGACAGAATATTAGAAATATGATCAAATCACCTTAAAACTTGCTTTTTAGACATAACTAGATTAATTTGCTGTTTGGACAACCCATGCACAGAAAACAAGAGGGAATGGATTTATTGGCACTTCTTTCAGATGACTTTCAAGACTACAAAACCACAGAGAAATAAAGTCACTCTAAATGCATGCTAATAAAACTTCACACCAACACGCATGATTGATGCTCCTTCTCTCCCCAAATTGATCCAACAAATCAAGAAAGAGAAAGAATTTTCAATGAAAACATAAAATATATTCACTGAAATTCCCAAGCTAAACTACATGCTGTAGACTCATGTTGAACATTGCATTATCCTCCTCAAACCCCTCAGGCCAAGCCCTGCCTTCCCTGAGCAGTTTTGTCACACAGCTCCTCCTCTGCCTTCAGCTGCTCCAGTGACCTCTGTGACATTGCCATCATCATCACCCCACCACCATTAATCCCTGCTTTCCCTGTGGTTTTCCCTGAGATCAGACTCTGTGGAACACAAGTGAGACCCAAGTTACACCTGGGTGAGGGGATTCACAGAATTCACAGAATCACTGGGTTGGAAGAGACCTTCAAGATGATCGAGTCCAACCCAGCCCCAACAGCTCAACTAAACCCTGGCACCCAGTGCCACATCCAGGCTTTGTTAAACACACCCAGGGATGGGGACTGCACCACCTCCCTGGGCAGCCATTCCAGAACTTTATCACCCTTTCTGTAAAAACTTTTTCCTAACATTCAACCTGTATTTCCCTTGGTGCAGCTTGAGGCTGTGTGCTCTGGTTGTGTCAGTGCTGCTGGAGAAAGAGCCCAGCCCCAGCTGAGCACAGGCACCTTTCAGGAGCTGTGCAGAGTGATGAGGGCAGCCCTGAGCCTCCTTTTCTCCAGGCTGAGCACCCCCAGCTCCCTCAGTGGTTCCTCACAGGGTTTGTGTTCCCAGCCCCTCTCCAGCCTCGTTGCCTCCTCTGGAGGCACTCAGACATCTCAACATCCTTCCCAACCTGAGAGGCCAGGACTGGACACCTGGTGTGCCCTCACCAGTGCCAAGCACAGGTGAAGAATGCCCTCCCTGCTCCTGCTGGCCACACCATTCCTGATGCAGGCGGCAGGGGATGGTCCCCTCTGCAAACACAACCTTAGAATTACTCCAGGTTGGAAGAAGCCTCTGCAGCATCGATCCCAAGCACTCCCCAGCAGTGCCAAGCCCATGTCCCCAGGTGCCACATCCACACAGCTTTAAATCCCTCCAGGATGGGCACTCCCCACCCCTGCCTGGGCAGCTGTGCCAGTGCTGCACAACCCTTCCCATGAAGAACTTTTCCCCAGTTCCCAAACTGAGGTGATTTCCTAGGCCAAGGGTTGCTGTGCAGAGTCACCTACCTGTATGGGGCTCAATAGAAAAGTAAGGCTGTCCTTCCAGAATGCTATAAACCAGCTTGGCACTATTTCCATACACTGGATCATCTGCATCTGTAGCTGTTACTTTAGTAACAAAGGTGCCTAAATAGAAAGAATACACACAATTAATGTTTACACTCACTAGAAATTTGCATATCTTATTCAAAAACTAATTTGAAACAAAAATTCATTTCCTTGGGAGCTGTGTAACAATAATAAAAGAAGGAAAAATATCAGTAACAAGTTAAAATATTACTTGTGGAACAGAAACAAAACATTTTCCTTCAAGCTGATGAGTGCCAGCAGCCTGAATTTCTGGGTAAAATAAAAGCCCTTTTAGTAACTGTATTAGTTAAAGTTTCTTTGTAGAATGCATTTAAAGCTACCCAATAGATCTGTGTAGACTTCAAGCATTTGCAAAGGAATCATATCAAAGGGATACAAAACACAAGGTTAATAATACAGTATAATATGTTGCATTTAAGACTTGCAAATTCACATTTGAAAGAACTTTGCCAAGTTACAGAGACCAGATAGAAAAACAATAATAAAAAGGGTTCTTTTTTCTTCCCTTGGCTTGCAGCCATGATAATGATTTGATGTGGCCACAGTGACAGAGTTGGGACAACAACAATTGTCTCTGAAATGAGTCTCTGCCACTCAGGGGGCCATTGTTCAGCCAGAGTTATAAATTCCATACTCTGACAAAAATAAATAGAGAAAAAAAAAAAAAGGAAATTACCCTTTTTATTTCTTAGACAACATAGCACTTGCCATTTCTGTAAGAAGCAAAATGGAATGAAATTTGGTTGGTTGCATTAAGGTTGCTGCAGAGAGGGTTTTTTTGGCTGACATTAAAGTATGATGGCGTTAATTAGGCTGACAATAAAGACAATATCTACAGAGGGAGAGAAAGCAAGAGAAGGAGAAAGGTTAAGGGCTGAATTATGTTCAGAAAGGAGAATAATTACAGCATCCACTAAAAAAATCACCCTTTCTGGATATGCTAATAAAAATAGCCTCCTGTTCCCTCTCTGTGTGTGCTGTG
The DNA here is from genome assembly GCF_901933205.1 of Camarhynchus parvulus. NCBI lineage: Eukaryota > Metazoa > Chordata > Aves > Passeriformes > Thraupidae > Camarhynchus > Camarhynchus parvulus. Next base: position 16,573,975 of record NC_044581.1, on the reverse strand, counting down.
AGTCCTGATCCCATGGCCCTTCAGGACAGCAGAGCAGAGGGAAGGAGAAGGAGATCCCTTTGGCACAGCCTTGGTCCTTGCCCTGTGCTCCCTTTTCCTGCATGGCAGCTCTGTGGGTTACAGGACATGTAAATTATTCCGAGAAATGTTTGCATATCCAGATACAATTTGCATATGACCCAAGAGCTGCCATTCCACTCTTTCCCACCTGGGCACCTCAAACACCAGGGTAAGCTGTGGGGCTGCTTTGGGAGGGCAGGACTTTGGAGGATGTAGAGCAGCTCTCCTAGGGAGCACAGGTTCTGCAGGGACTGAAGCTGTGGCAGGTTTGCCACGTGGAACTGATGGGATAATTCTCAGTGAAGGGAATGGGGGTGGCAGAAATACATCTCACCAGAGAAAAAAATGGCTTTGGCTGCTATTGGTCATTAATTTTTTGTGCAAATTTACCCATTCTTACCGGGGAGAGTATCAGCAAAGGGAGGCAGAGGATAAGTGCTCCCCCAGCATCTCTCCTGGGCTCAGCAGGGGCCAGAGGAGTCCTGCAGCTGTGCACATCCCATGGAAAAGGAACATTATGTCACATCTCTCTGACAGATGCTTGCTGAACCTGTTTTATAAATATGCAAACTGTTCATGTTTGAAGCTTAACTGTATTTGATGCTTAAAGGTGATCTTACGCCTAACCTTTAACAGAATAGTTTTTAACCTGTCATGGGGCCTGAGAAATTGAGTTTATCCTCAGCTTGGTGGTTAGTTTGTAAGGAATTAACATCAGAAATTTATTGTCTGCCCAGTGACAGCAACCAGGCAGTAACAGACAACTCCTGACAGCTGTGAGTGGGAATGATAAAGGGAAGAGGCGACACTTGTGGTGCCCAGCCCTGTGGCAAGTCCAGCAGCCTCAGCCTACAGGAGATACCCTCAATGTTCTCCTTCAATGGAGAGGGGAAGGGGGAAACAGCCCTGGGCACTCAGAGGCCATGGCATAGGCTGCAGGAATGAGGGGGTTTGCAGGAAGCAAAGTGGGGATGTGTCAGGACAAAAGGCCCCGGGGTGGCTTGGCCACAGGAGTTACAGGGCTTGAGGAGCTGTAGCTGCTGGGGTTGTCTCACATGTTTGGTGCCTTGTGAAAGCTGATCTAGAACAGAGGCTGGACAGAGCTAAGGAATAAAGTGGGGATTTATTAAAAGGCCTCAATGATCCACCTTGGGCAGCACAAGAGCCCAGCCAGGGCTGCACCCAAGATGAACCAAAATGGCCCCAAAATGCACGAGCCGGGCCCGGGGTCTGTCCCTGTGGATCAGTTCTGCTCCATTTGCATCTTGCAGTTCATTGTCCCATTCCAGCTTTAGCCCCTGCAGTCCCACCCTGCTTGTTTTTCTCTCTCCAGCCCACGGTGTTTGTGCTCTTGGGGCTGAGATTTGGATCATTTGTCCTTGGTGCCCAGCTGGAGCAGGAATTGTTTTGTCTCCCTGCTCTGTGCACAGAGCTCACCATCCCCTGATGTGAAGCTCAGAAATACACACTAAAGCAGCACAGAATGTGAAAAATATAAAAGCCAAAACCTGAGGCATCATTTCCCACCTGAATTTCTGTTGGCTCACCTTTTGTACTCACACCCATTAGCAGGGCTCTTTCTGCTGTTCCCACACAACCATCCCTCAGCCCAGCTGATCTCCCTGGACTCTCTGGAGCTGAGCCCCACCATCCCAGCACATCCCAGCACACCTCCAGGCTCCCTGCAGCCCAGGGCTGCTGTCCCAGGGTGACACCAGCCATGAATGCAGGCTCAGAGCTTCCTCCAGCTGGATTCAGGCTGATGTAGCAGCTGATGTGCTCATTTCTGTGGCTGCTATCATAAAACTGGTGGTTTGTAATCTCCTAGACAGAAGAGGTTTGTGCAGAACATCATACAATGGGACAGGGCTGGAAAAAGATAAGGCTCATCACAAAGTGAAAATTTTAGTTGGAGTATTTTATCGAGACTGTTTCATTTTGTTTCCATTATATATTTTATATACAAAGGAAAATAAAGAAATAAAACTGTTGACTTCTTGGAGATTGTGTCTGATTTTCCTAGCTGGCTCTCATTTCAAAGGCCTTCAGAAATAATTACATTGCTTGTTTAGAAAGATTTGATATATAATTTCTATTCTTATCTTACTTCACTTGAGAATTCCTGAGAATTTCTATAGATATTTATTTCAAGATTCCTAGACTTGAATGGATGTGCTGATTCTTTGATAAGCACTAAGTGCTCATTAGACGCTAAAGTTGAATACACCCTAATAAAAAGAGTTAATCAGTGTCTAACATTGCTTCCAATCCTGATGCTAAGCTACCAAGGTTTTCTTCTTGTGATATAAAATAATTCAATCACTTATTGAGATCCCAATTCAACTGAAGTTTATAAATGTATTAAAAATACATGGGCAATATGTGTGTCAGTATTTCCAGTCACAGTACACACAAGGCAGGGGAAAAGGCATAATCTTCTTTTTCTTTCCCTTACAGGTCACACAGTGTGATCATAATCTCACCTAATAAAATTAATGAAGGGAATGGACAACTGAAATATTCTCCTGCCTCCTAGAAATCCATTTCTTCCCCAGCCAGTTTCTGCCACTCAGCACTTAATTTCAGATCATCACACTCTTCTGAGGCCTGTCAAAGTCAGTCATTTGCTCCCAACCATCTTACTGATGAAAATTGTTTAGGGAAGATGTGAGCGATCATGAAACAGAAATTAAAGAAATTGCTTCCACTACTGAAATTAGCTAAGCTTTGGCATAGTTTAAATTTTATCACCTTTAATTTGATTTTTTTTTTTTTTGCTTTATGCCTTGAGTCAAATTTTCTGCAGGTGTGAAACATGCCACATTATGTTGTTCACACTGGCAATAATCAGTATATTTAGGAGCAAACCCCGTGCCCTCTGCAGCTGCAGGTGATGTTGCTAAGTCAGTGCTGCCCTGGTTCTCCTGCAATGTGCTCAGAGTTCACCAATCCCACTCCCACAGGTGACAGAACCTGGGCAAAAATAAGGTTTGGAAAGCTGAGAGATTCCTGATGGTGAAAAGCAAAGCAGAAAAAAAGGAACTCACAGTCACCATGGCTGTTTGTTAGCCAACCTCCACACCAGAACTCTCCAAGCTTTGGATTACCAATATTTAAGCAGGAATTTACCCCATTACTGACACAGCAGTTATAAACTACATGTACATAAATATTTTTTACAAGAATAGTGCACTTAAAGTTTTAAAGATAAAAATTTTGCATTGAAAAAGCTGTAAGAATGCAAGGAAGGGCATTTATTAAGAAAATGCTCTTGGAGAAACAACATTCTGGGTCCTGCTCAGCAAATAAACTGCTAAGGTTTCTGTTTGTGTTTAATTTTGACTGCATTTGGCTTGTGTTTGTAGCTTTGTCAATGCTACAACAAACTCATTTAGCCAGAGACTATAAATTTGAAATGGTGCCATTTTTATAAGAAAGCCACTATTGTAGTCCAAGTCACTGCTGTCCTAATTACAATAATATTGCAGTTTTATATAATCTGGCCCAACAACATAATCACTGTTTCTTTTTCCTTTATGTACCTAACATTGCCTTATGTAAATCAAACTCTTTTTTTTCTTGAGAGATGAGGCAAATGTTCAGATGTTCTGTTAAAAAACTTTGTGTGTTTTTTCCTCAGGTACACTTTTGCAATGCTAATGACTCTTAAATATGGATTTACCCACCATAAATATAGACTGCACAGAGATTCAACAGATGTTAATTAATGAACACTTCTAATGTGCTTTATCCATTAGCCATTGCTGATTGTTTTACTCTGTCTTTACAACAGGCCAGCAATCAGAGACACAATTAACAACAGAACTATTTTTATATGGCTAGGTGAGAAAGCCTGTGTGTGCTGGCAAACTAAGATTAAAAACCATCATAAAAAATAAGATGTGTGTGCTCAGCTAGTGCTTTTCTGTTGTTTTGGCTGTGGTTTTATGTGCAAGTCAGGATACAGATTCTGCACATTAGTCAGAAAGAAGAATACATATGCTGCCACAGGGAGTAGGAAAGCAAATTCTTTTGGTGTGGCAGTGAAATGTGCCTACTGGGAGGAAAAAAAAATTCCAAAAAATCAAATTTGAATGTTCTAGAGGAGGTAATGCATAGTTGGTGCCAAGAATTTACATGAATCCATATTCAGTGAACAACCATTTTGTTGAAAGATTGTAATGGCTGGTAAAAATAAATAACATGACCATAATGAAACCTGGTGGGACCATGTTGTCTCGTCTTCCCAGGGACTTCTGGGGATTTTTTTTTTTCTTTCCTGATGCCCTTTTTGGTGTCACTCACTCTTTCTCTCCTAATCTTTCCAAATCTTGACAGGGTGAATTCTCCATTTCATTCTGAAGATCTGACGGGGTATTAGGAGAGGATTTGCATGACAGAGCCTCACCATTATTTGCCAACTCTTTTGTTTCCCTAAGAGCATCCTCAGCTTCAATCCTTCAGCTGGCTTTGGAGTTGGCCTGATGGAAGCCCCGCAGCCAGGGGTGGTCACACAAAGCATTGTTTGTAGCCAGCAGGTCAGATAAGCATTCTTTCCAAAATGAAGCCTTTTCTTCACTGTCCTTCTTTGCTATAATCTCACAGGTAGCATGACAGTTGTTGTCATGGTAACAATTTTTTATTGAATAAAACTGCAATAATCTCATAAAAACCTGCATAACTTCTTGACATGGAAATTATGACTGCCTCGAAGCTGAAGGAACTTATTTGTTTTCCATTGTTGCTCATTTTTTAAATGCAAAAACATAGTTTTAAGCCTTATCATCCTGCTTTATTGCATGAGACCATTTCTAAACACAAAACCTATGAATTAGAGGTTTCACTAACCAAATAAAGAAAATGTATATGAAATATGAATCCACTTAAAGCTCTACAGAACTTGTTAACATATGCAAATTACCCACATAAAATATCATTGCAAATCTTGGTGTTCATGCAGATATATAAATACATACACACACAAATTGTGGGAACGTTGCACAAGTGTTTAAGAGTTCTTGTACAGATCATAAGTTATTACTTCAGCCCTACCTTCTGCACACATATTTGAATGTATTATTAGTATTATTAGTATTATTAACAGCTACTTCATTGCCAAAGCTCTAGGAGTCCAATGCATGGGTCAGATCCCACAGGGCAGGAAGATTCTCTCCCAGAGACCCCAAGGACCAGGAAAGACAAACACAAACAGAAGAGAGACAAGGATCTTGTTGGACTCAACGATCCTTGAGGTTCCTTCCCAACCCAGGAATTCCATGATTTCTTGATTCTGTCAGGAGAGGATGTAGATCCCCCTGGAAGCAATGCTGCCAGCACATGGTGCTGCTGCTGCCTGACCTACAGGGCCTCAGAACCATGCAAATGTCAAGGACTGCTTTGGGGACAGATGACAGAGTGCATGGGGAAGTGTTTCACATCTTCCCACACTTAGAGGGAAGCATGAAAAAATAAAAAATTCTGCTTTTTAAGTGTCCAGTGGACCCTTAATGAATGAGGCAATAGATGACACCCTAAGCAGAGGTAAAGCATAGAGGTACAGGTCAGAACACTCCACTGAGGGACAAATGGGCAACTTGTGCTTGCCATGCTGGAGAAATAGGAAGGCCAGCATGCATTCTGCTGTTTCCGTGGCAGAATCCAATATGCAATCATTTCTAGAGGCAGAAATGAGAAAGAAAATTTGTGTATGGTACAGGTGTAATACTGGTATGTTGGTGATGAGAACCACATAAATACACAGATACAAGACTTTTCTTTATCTTCTGCAAAGAGAAAAACAACAACAAAAGCTTCCTTGCAATGAGAAATTGCACAAGGAGGAATAACTTCCCAAGGGAAATAACAGAATCCTCCTCAGTGAAGAGTTCACTCTCTTGCACAGGATGCTGGAATAATGTATTCTAAGGGAAAACCCTAGAAAGACAGGAAGATTAACTAATAGGGTAATTTGTCTTTCCCAGCTGTAATTTATTTGACTCTAAGTAGTGAAATAGTGTGATGCTGTCATGATCTTGTTTATGATGATTAAGGTAAGGAAGAAGGAAAAGCGGGTTATTCACACAACTCAGTTTTAGGCTCAACTGGCTAAATTAGATGCCTTGCTGCACCAGCTGCCTGCTCTACCTGAGGGAGGAAGACAGAATCATCTTCTCCTGGAATCCTACTTTTTTTTGGCTGACCAGAGAGGAACAGAAATTAAATTGGCCAGCTAATGTGAATGACTAAACTGCAGCCCTGTGAGTCCTCTCTTTTGTGGCTGTACCCAACACAGGCCACCCCAGTCTCTAATTCCAGCCCGCCAAGAACTGCAAGTGTGTGAATCTGACACTCCACCAAACAGGACAAGGAGAACCCTGCAAGAATTTCTGGTTTGTTTACATTAAATTCCATCACAGAATCCCAGAATTATAGAACCATTAATGTTGGAAAATCCCTCCCAGCCCATGGAGTCCCAGCTGTGCCCGATGCCCACCTTGTCCCCAGCCCAGAGCCCTGAGTGCCACCTCCAGCCCTTCCTGGGACACCTCCAGGCATGGGCACTCCAGAGCTCCCTGGGCAGCCCCTGCCAAGGCCTGAGCAGCCTTTCCGTGGGGAAATTCCTGCTGTGCCCACCCTGAGCCTGCCCTGGAACCCTTTAAGGCCATTTCCTCTTGTATACATCTCTGTCCAAACACCTGTGTGCACTTATATACTCATATAGGCACCTGTCAACACTTTCTGAAATAAACTGCTACTGATACAGTTCATATTTTGGTTTTGATATTAAACTCAAGTGACAAAACATTAGTTGCTTATTTTGCCACTTTGTTTTATATAAGTAGCTGACTGCAATCTCACTGAAATGCACAGAAAGAGAGATTTTCAGTACTTTACAGACCAATAGGAGATGGCAGATGCTGCCCTAAAGAATTGGTGATCTAAACCAAAGAATAATCTAAACTAAAGGTTTTAGCACCCAAAAATGTGGCTCAATGAAACAATCTGGAAGAATCTAACAGCTTGGTCTATAATAAATTATGTAGCACTATGCAGGAAAATGCAAGAAGCTATTTCTTGGGTCCGACAGAAAAATAATCCTTTCATACCTTTGAAACACTAAATGATGTTTATCTCCATAAGCAGAAGAGGTATCCAGGCTGCTTCTCCCAAATGTTACACATTTCTCAATGCTGGAGCAGATCCTTTAGGAGGCTAATGAAACCTTGAAAGAATGTTAATGTCATGCAGTACATGCTTGAGTCAAAACCTCTGCACAAATGCATGACCTGCCTCATGTAACACAACAATGTTTGTGCAGATTGCTCATGTGCCGTTTTAAGGGCTTCTTATCATGTGAGGGAAATGGGGAAAACATATTGTATGCAAATGTGTGCCTGCAGAAGTATGAGAGGAGCTGGCAATGCCTGGAGGAAGAGGCTGTGTGAGCAGGCAGGAGCGGCGCGGGCTGGCAGCTCCTCACAGCTGGATAATGAGGCTAGGGGAAGCGTGCCTGGGAAACCTAATCAACTGCATATTTCACCATTTCTTGTCTGCATAAACTAATTGTTTTGGAACTCTGATGCTGCCTCTTTAACATAACATTTTGGAATCAGAGATAGTCTACAACGGAAATACATATTCTGATGTAGGGATGCAGATTCCTCCCTGGCAATTATGCTGGCTGATGTTACCTGGGTTTACCTGTGTGGATCTAACAAGAAGGGACCTTCTTCCTTTTCAGCTTTAAGGCTGGCAGTTCTTTCTTGCTACAACTTATGAGATGGTGCCATTAGAGAGCCTGCAGGTATTTCTTTGCAAATTCCCCTGGGTGGCTGTTTGTTAGGATTAGTGCATGGTTTGAAACATCACAGGCAACAGCAGAAGGGTAAAACATATTTTATGTTTGGCTTAAAGAATTAAGTTTTCCTTTAATGCTATTTTTTTTATTCTCCCTTTAGATATCACCCTCGCTATAGAATATTAATTGATATTTGTGAGAGAAGTGGGAAATAGCTCCTCTTCTGTTCAGGACTTTTTGAAAGACTGCTTGTCTGTAATCAATTGACTATTTCATCAGCATTCATTCTGCAAGGTCCCCAGGCAAAGGCAGTAAAATTAGATGATCACTGTACACTGTATTACCAAGCAGAAAAAAAAAGGTACTGTAAGACTTGTTGATTCCAATGGAAGTTTCAGGTTATGCTCAGGTGTATTGTAAAAAAATAGAAATAAATAATAAAGCAGCCTAGGCTGTTTACTGCAGAAATTCTTTCATTTATGACTTTGTGTGGTGAGAACAGAAAGTGGCTGATATCATCTCTCAGCTTTGATGCTCTGCTGGCTTTGTTTGGGAGAGTGAAGCCTGGAGCTGTAACCCAGGGTGCAAAAGCAGGCTCTGAAATATTGTCCCCCCCAGGCCACTGCAGGGCCAGCAAATGGCAGCAGAGCCCTTCTGAGCCCCAGGGAGGGGCACAGCTGAATCAGCTGCCCAGCAGCTCCAGGGCTGGCTCCCGAGGAAGCCCTGCTGACAGCAGCTCCAGAGGCAGTTGTGAGCTGTTCTCACTGGAAAACAGGAGCTGCAGATTCAGCACTTAACCAAAGACAGAGGTGTCAGCTCAGGGCAGGGTGGGGAATGACCAGTGCCAGAGAACAAAAAAAAAGGATCCTGAATTGCATCTCATTTTGCCAAATTTCAAGTGTGTCCATCAGAGAGATGTCTAACACAGGCCACTTAATGAAGAATTTCAGGAGTATTGGTCCCTGATGTTCCAAAGCCAAATCTTCATGCTAGCAGAGGAATAGAAATTACAGTAATCAAAGTTTCTGTGAAAATATTACCACACTGAACTTAATTTTCTGACCTAGAACTTTCTACCTTTTGTGGTGAGACATTGTCTATATTTTCTGTGACTGAGAAAGGTGAGGTTATGCTCCAGACCAGTTCTGTGGCATTTCACAGAGCATCAGTCTGGCAGGACCCTGTGCTGCTCCACTTCCTCTCATCCCTCTGTTTTCCACTTAGGCATCATCCCCCAGCCAGCAACAGGCTGATGTCACCAGCCAAGCTGCTTAGAAAAATGAGATAACACAACTTCAAAGCCTGCAAAACCAAACCATACCACTCTTTGAAACATCTTTTTTTTTTCCCCTTCAAAATTTCACATTTGAGGAAATTGTGAAAAAATCCATGCTGAGAATAGATTTAAACTTTTAACCAGAAGAGAATGCATCAGAAACCTGAGTCAGAGACTTATTTTCACACAGTCACAGAACACAAACACGGTGACACATTTGATATCTACAAATGGAGGCAACCACAAAGGATTTCAGAAGCAGAATATCTGCAACAAGCACAAGATGTCTGTGACTAGGAGTCAAGAGAAAGACCCACAGTAGGACAGATTCTTGTAGGTACACAGGACATTCACCTAAGACTGCCAAAATTTCCTCTGCTCTGCCATCACATGATCAATATGTGACAGCTCTGTCTGTCTGTCCTCATCCCAGAACTGGAACATGATGGAAAGATTATTTTCTCTATTTGGAAGAACTCCATAAGGAACTATGTCCTCAGTTCTGATCCCAGCAGATTTTTCCTGCAGAGTTTATCTTCACTATGTGTCATCTGCACAACTTTCCTTCATGCCAAGGGAATGCACGTGTGCAAAAAATGGACAATTTGTGACAAATTGCTGCCAGTGAATGGAGAGGAAGAAAAGCAGTGTTTGTTTCAGGAACCAGCACACAGCAGTAGCTCCAGATCTTGCACAGGAAAGTCAGGCCTTGCCCCAAGGACCAGACAGTGCCTTCAGAACCTCAACACTCAAGCACTTCCTGGCATTGGCATAAAGTACTCGGAGCAATCCCACAGATTTCAGTAATTCTGTATTGTCAATTAACTGGTTCAGTACAATAGAACAATATAGAGGGATAACTGAAGGATCAGCCTATAAACCCCTAAAGAATATTAATTTCATCCTGGTCCTCGAGCTCATAATGAGCACATAAGAACAGTAAGAAAGATAATGACATTTTTGATCGGACCTCGTGAGAAATAAAAGCACAGAAATAGCAGCAGGTGCTCAGAACTGTGTTTTCTCAAGGCTCAACAGCCAGTCAGGTTAAGGAACAGCCACCCAGCCCTGGTGTGGAATGTCCTGAGCCCTTCCTGAAGGTTGTGTGTGACCATTTTAAACACACACACACTCTCACCAAAGAAATCTCACACAAAGCTCCTCGGTGCCACAGCTCCTGTGTGTGATTATCCACAAGAGGAACAGGTGGAGGAACAAGACTACATGAAAATATACTTTCTTTTTAACAGCTGTTATACTGTTGCCATATTTTACAAGATCTGCTGGGTTTTCCCTTAGCTTTTGCACTGCCTTTGCATTTACCCTTTGGGCTAATGTGTACTTGACCCCTTACTCCACAATTTTGTGACAAACTATCATTGATTTAACAGTCATGCTCAGTGCCTCAAAAATCAATGATAAAAACCCCAGCAAGACAGCATGGTTGATCTTGATGGCATTTCAGGTCAGGTTTTTATCACAACTTTCTGATTTGTCAAGTTATTTTATCACTATTCATGTCAGACATTGCGTGTTGATTTCATATGGAGCAGATTTTGTCCTTCTGCAAACAATTTCTAAGTGGAAGAGAATAAATATCTTTGGGAGAACTGGAAAAGAAAGCTGCACTATGTAGAGTGGTCCTAATATACCTGGCTAGAATAAAGAACTCTGCTCTGCTTTAAAAAAAAAAAAATGATAGAATTTTGTATCTGCAGTGGTGTAATCAAGGGCAAACCTTGATTCAAGGGAAAACATTCCTAAGTAGATGTGCTTGTGCCAAAACTGAAAATTGATATTCTGACTCAACTGAAAGCCGAAGCCCTTTCCAGTAAAGGCCTTTCATGGAAGCATTTAAGGACAAAAAATATTTTTATTCTAAGCTTTTCCATATTGTTACTATTTTCAAGTGGCAAAGGCAAAAGCATTTCTAGAGCAATGTCAGACTGAATGCCACTGTGTCTATTTTTTTAATGACTGTCAGGAGAAGCCTTAATATTTGGAAGTTATTAAGTTTTCCTGTTTACCTTAATTCAGGCAAACTATGAGAGAATTCTCTTCCCTTCTGGCTTTTGTTCTTTTTCCATCTGTGTCCTTTTTTATTTCACCAACACGTTTGTCGCTCTGCTTCAGTCGTCTCCTGCCTTTCAACATGACACTCGCTGTCTAAACACTCCCGGCTTCGCCGAGAGCGAAATCAAGAGATTTCACTCCTCATTCCTCTCCTGAAAAAAAGAGTTCCCAAAACTCTGCTGTCAGGAGACAATAGCCACTTTGGCTCCCATTACCACCCATGCACGTGTTTTGGGGAATTAGTGAATCTGTGTGTAGCTGAGAAGGTAACACAGAAACAGAACATGCTCAAGGGAAGGTGTGGGTTTTTTTTTTTTTCTTTTCTTTTTTTTTTTTTTTTTTTTTCTTTAAATAAGCTACAGAACTTGTTCCAACTACCCTTATGGATCTTCTAAGCTTGCTCATTCATTTACATAATATTCTGTCTTCGTTGCAGGCATACAGAGCTCACAGACAAATGGGGAGGGGAAAAAATAGAGTCTTGGGGTTCTTACTCCCAGAAGCACAGATAAATCTAAATCCTTTTTTTTTTTAAGGTTTTAACTGAATTTCTACCCCAGTGTGCCCTTTTAGGCTTAAAAGTGATTAAACAAGATTTACAGAAAAAATTAAATTATTTCCTGTTTGTAATACTTGTCATAACTAAGTAATTCCACAGATTTCACTTTTTGATCTTTAATTCTTTAAGAAAATTAATATCATAATTAAAAGATTAAAGTGCACAGTTTCACCAAAGAACATATTCTCGATATACACTATTAGCTTTCACAAGCAAATTCATCATTTTTGGAGGTGGGGAGCAGGGCTTACCATGGTAGATTACGTGGGAATTACAGTAAAAAAATTCAGTTTCATTCTCTCAAAACTTTTCTTTTTTTTTTTTTGGGGGGGGGAATGTGCTGGTGTCTTTGCTCAGAGAGAGAAATAAATGATTTCAGAATAACTCTGAGCGCAGTGGCACGGCCGGCAGCGAGCGCGAGTGTGGGAGTGTGTTCTGCACAGACAGCTGAGAAGTGAGCAGCACTCCTCCCAGAGAGAGCTCCGGGTAATACTGATCCTCTGTGCACCAGCAGTGGGAGGAGAGCCATGCAAATCCTTTTGTTTCAGCAGGGAAGCAGGATTTTCCAGAGAGCACTGAAACACAGAGTAAAAACCAAGCAGGGGACGCAGCCGTGGCCACGTGTGGCTCTTGGATGCTGGCGCACACACAGAGCCCCACATGGGCTGGCACACACTGCAGGTAGGGACAGAATCCCAGAACTGGGGTGGAGGGGGCCCTAAAGCCCATCCAGTGCCACCACTGCCATGGCAGGGACACCTCCCACTGTCCCAGGCTGCTCCCAGCCCCAGTGTCCAGCCTGGCCTTGGGCACTGCCAGGGATCCAGGGGCAGCCCCAGCTGCTCTGGGCACCCTGTGCCAGGGAACAATTCCTTCCTCACCTCTAATCTAAACCTGCTCTCTGCCAGTTTGAAGCTGGTTTTCACATCCCCATAGCTTTTCATTCCCGTTCTAGATAGTCAAAATAACACCTGACATTCCTATAGTACATCTCCTCTAGCCAGGAGCATGAGACCAGGTCTAAGGCACCTATCAGAAAAACTGCATTGTCTTAGAATCTTAGAACAATGAAAGGTTAAAGTCTTCATCTGTATTTCATGCATTGCCTTCCCCTGAGGCCCAAAAATAAAATGCCTTGTACTGCATCCTCATTACATAAGCACTATATATAGAGAGCATATGAGTTCCTCTTCTGTTTCAGAGCAGAAAATTGATATAAGCATTTTGAGGAAGGAAAAGGTTCAGCAGAACTTTGTTTTATCCTGAGTAAGAACACTGCCTAGTGATGTCTGTGTTGTACAAAAGTCAAGGCAAGAAATTGGCAGTGGGTGGAGATCTCTTTAAGGGAATTAAGTAAGTGGATAATGGAAGTGAAATACCCTTAGTGAAGGGAAAGTAAAAATTCCTTGAACTCTGTAAGGAGACAATTCTCTTTTTTTTGGTAAACATTACAGAAGAGTTAATCTAATTTTAAGAGGGCTAAAAAAAACTTCAAAAAACCTGAAATAATTTACAGAGAATCTTTTCCTTCATCTTTTGATGTTGCTACCTGTGGGTGAAGGGAAGAAAGCAGAAGGAAATAGTAACAGCAACATTAATGAAGGGTCACACTCTCATATTCCACTTTGCAGCCTTGACATTTGGTTCCATCAGAGATTAAGACACAGAGTCCACTGCCTCTATTTCAGAGACTTCACACTCACTCCTGTCCCATTAATGCAATCAGGAATATTCTCTGAGTTTTGAAGAAACAGAAGAGAAATAAATTTTGTTTCTCAACAAAAGAGCAGGAATGCATGTTGGTGCTTCTGTAGAGCAGCAACTTGGAAACTTGCACTCCTAGGAATGTCCTGTAAAACAGCTGGAAGGGACAGGGATCCTAAGGGATAAATGTGCAAAACTCTCAGAGTTACAGTAATAAACCCCAGACCTATCAGACAATCTATTGCAAATCTCTATCACATAGGTTGTTTTAGTAATGGTAACAACCATTTTTGTTGTTAGAACACACTTGCTTTTGGACAAAACTCTTTTGTGCAGCCTAAGAAGCCATAAAAATGTGGAACTTTGTAATTTCAGAGGCAGTTCAGTGTCTCTCTTTTCCCCAAGATCCTTGGGGAACAGATGAAACATTTTCCTGTAGAGCCAGTCCCTTTGGCTATTCCCTAAACTACATCCAGCCATTGGTCATTTCTGCTACAATGATTTCTATAATCCTCTTTAATAGTTTTCCTTTACGAAGTTTTAACTTTTAATTCATCTCTCATTACCTTTCTTCACATTTTCCCCTCCTTTTTCACTCTTTCTCCATTCTTACTTTACCTCTCTTTCACTAAAATTTCATCTTTTATTCCCTTACTCTTATTGCATTTACCATCTTTTAAAACTCATGTTAACAATTTATTAGATTTTTCTTCATCTCCTGATTAGTTTCCTCTCAAAGTTTTCCATTTTGGGGTTTTTTTCTCCTCTTCTTTACAGTGAATACTGCTTGGATAAAGGTCATGTATTTATCACAGAATGTAAATATGCACAGATATAAAATATTTTTATAGAGGCTTTGTGATCAGAAATCATCTTTTCTTTTCTTGCATATATCTTTCTCCTTTTTCTCCTAGAATACTACATAAATCTCATTTACATAAGAAGTGACAGCATTCAAGTTTCCTTCCTCCTTCGCCCATACTGTTTTGTTTTGGTTTGCTTTCCTATTCTCATTTTATTTAATTAAGTCATTTGCTCACCTAGAGCTTGGCTGAAATATCTTCTGAAAGCAGGTCCATATTATGTTTGTGCTGCTGTATAATTAAAAGTAACTCAACATATACAAACGTTTAAAAACTCAACATATAAAAATTCAACTTATAAAACTACGGTTTAGTAAAAGAATTGAAATGCAGGCTGAAAAATTCACATATCATTTTTGTCACAATGAAGATTTCAAAATCTGCAGAAGCAGAGTTGATTTACAAGGTGAAGCCTCAGGTATGACCATGCAGTCAGCACTCACACTTGTATTTGACATTGACTTGGTGGAACTCTGTGCTGTGAGTGAGAGGATGGTTCTGGCTCCTCACATTCCTCCTCTTTTTAGCTAAATAACAGAGAGTGGTGTTTTTGAAACTTTGTGATAGGATGTTGCTTTATTCCACAAAGTGCCTTGGCACTCCTTCAATTACCTTGCTTTGACAGATGTAGACAAATCACTGAAAAGCACATTATCCTCAACCTAACACTAAAGTGCATTAGAATTTCCTCTGCATTTCATGGCCAGATTTTGATGCCTTTGCTTATGCTGAATTTTTATATTGCCCTAAAATGGATTCTCTTGGTTTGGTAGGTTTGCTTCCCATTGGTTTCAGTGACAGCTGAAGATGAGCTGCACTCTATATGTGTCCTGGGGAGTGTCAATATCTGCCTCTGTAAGGATGCTCACTTGCACACTCAGGGACAAACTATGCAGAAAAGATTCTAATATATTAATCCATGAAGAAAGAGATTCACACTAATCCGACAAAATGAATAAATATAAGTAAAATATATTAAGAAGATTATGTTCTTCTGCTTTTTCTTTTCTGCTTTCACACAATTAATTTCCCTTTTCACCATCTTTTTCCACAGCTTTCTCTGCTTTTCCCTTCCATCATCCATGCAAATCCTGTGGCTAATTGGTTAAGTCCACTCTACAGACTAACCATCAATTCCCAGACACAACATCTTTCATTTCAATGTTTTTCCCTGATTACAGTTGCACTTAGAGGAAAACAAATAAGTATGTATCAATGCCCTGCAAGTGTAGGAAAACAACAAACAGATAATTAAACATCAACAAAATATCAATAGGATTAAAGCATCATGCTGGAGCAAATCTTGATAAATCCTTCTCAATAACAATTCTCTAACTGCAGTGTCAGAAGGGAAATATAAATTTAGCCCATTAAAGTGTTGTTGGACAAAGAGACATTAATACAGCTGTTAATCATTTCCTTACTACTGAGGGACTCGGCTATTGTGCTGCAGATGAAAGCTCAGGCCAAGAAAAGATTTGAAAATATGCAAATGAATGCTAACAACATAATAAATACCTTATTATTCATCACCAACTCAACAGCCTCCTGGCACAGCCCAGGCTGTGAGCAGGGAGAGCTCACACATACGTACCCACAACAGACATTTCTGGCACTGTGGCGTGGTAGGGGCCCTCCACAAACTCAGGAGCATTGTCATTGATGTCCTGCACCTTGATGATGAATTCTGAGGGGGGCTCCAGGGGCTGGTTTGTGTCCCTGTCCACAGCCTGGGCTGTCAGGGTGTACTCAGCCTTCTCCTCCCTGTCCAGCCTCTTCATGGCGTGGATGTCTCCAGTCTTGTCGTTGATCACAAAGATGGTTCCAGCTCCATCTCCTGACAGGATATATTTGATTTTGCTGCTGCCAGGATCCAGGTCTGTGTGTAGCTAAAAAGGAGAAAAAGGAAAAAACAAAAAACCAAAAACACATTTTAGAGACAAAAAAAAATGTACACAAGGAATTTGGGTTGGTTTGTTGTTTTTTTTTTGCTTTGGTCTAACTGTACATTTTGTCAGCTGATCCTTTGTGCTTCAATCCCAGCACCAGTGATCCACAGCTCAGCTTGAACACACATGGAGAGCAGGGATTTGTATGCATACTAATCAAAAATTGATGCAATCATAGGCATAATTAGACTTTCTATTTAAAAAGCAGCTGTTATATATACATTTTAAATCCTCATTCTAAAATGTAAATGCCTTCAGAACCATTATCAGTCCAAATGTACAAGTACAAAATGTGCCTAACCTATTAGATGAAAGGGTGAGGGAAGGGTTAAGCATAACATATGTTTTAATCTAACCTCTTATTTTTAGTTATTACTTTCAACTTATTTCCAGGTGACTGGAAATGGTTGAACACTGGCATCTATGGAATCTTGTCACAGACAGCAGTCAGAGAAATTAAAAACCCTATCACAACTCAGATCTTTGCAGAACCTAAAAGGTTCTACGATCTTTATTCCAAAAGTAGGTGCCCTGGTAGAAGAACCCTTGCACACATCTTCCCATTCTCCTCAAAGCCCCATCAGTAAAAAAAAAAAAAACTATTAAATTTGTATTTGGCTTTTAAAAAACAAGAGAGAATTATAATAAACTGAAGCAGTATGAGAAATACATTATTTATTTTTAATGTTTTTATTAATTAAAAACCAGGGGACAAAGGACTTTCATTGATTTTTTGGTAGGCTCAGAGCCAAACACTGCATATCAGATTATCTCCAATAATTTTTAAGTTGTGAGAATGGGAATTGGTTGGATCATATGTATCACTGTCAACACATTCAAAAATACAGGATAATAACTTGAATACCCAGGATTAGGGGTTTAAATTCTGTTTACTGTTAGCTCCAACACACTCAATATGATCAATAAGAAGTGAATAACATTATTTAAAATGTAACTTGCATCTATTATTATTTATCTCTGCCTCACAAAAGACAGTCTGAAGGAAATATGTACAACTTGCTTAGGTTGCAGCATGAGTTACAACCAGCACTAAAGACCTTTTCCTGTTTGCTCATTCTGTGCAGACAGCTCAACAGAAGTTGTTGCTGGTTATGCATTTTACTCTCAATTGATAGCAGGGGTTGCCAGGGCCAGGCAGCAGCATCATTTAGAATAAGAGCTGGCATTAGGATATTAAAATAAGTGTGGAAAAAAGTCTTGTAACACCGGCTACAGCCAAACCACAGGAGATTCTTATGGCACAAGTGGCTCTGCAGGTCCTTCTGCCCACAACTGTTCACAAACAGTTGTATCTACAGCTCACCTGTTCAGGAATTCAGCTGTTCGAGGGCTCAGCAAACACAAAGCTCTGTCTGTTGCAATGAGCACAGCGGACAGCAGCAGCCAGGGCTGATTTCCCTGTTCATCTGGCTTGTTACAGACACAAAATCCTGGCCACCAGTGCATTCCCTGCTCTGCAATAATGGCACAACTCCCACGACCCACACGAGGTGTAAACTCATGCTCTCTGTTTTGCTGGGCAGCATTTTATTACCCCCACCATTGTTTTAACAACTTTTTCAGAGCACTTTAGCTGTGAATATGCATGACTCAATCCAGTTCACTCTTCCTACCCAGCCCACAGGAACGTACACGGAGATGTCAAGTGACAGCTGAGTCCCTTTTCCAAAGTTCAATCTGCTTTTCTTTTTGCACCTGCCATCAGCTCCTGCTTGAGAACAATCAGCCCCATTTACTGAGGCGCTGCCCTCTCCTCTTGGTTGGTGTCACAGTTTGGTCTGCTCAGAAAGTTAACACAACTCCTTTTGCCTTTAAGATTATTGTCCTTATGACCCTCATTTTCAGAGCCCCAGAGCCTGTAAAGATCAATCCAGAATCTGTGTTTTAAACAGATTGTTTATAATTTAAGCATCTGTTTGCTCCCTGAATAAAATCTATATGGCATTAACATTGCATATGAAGGTTTTGGCCGCATGTTCAGAGCTGAGTTAGAGTGATGTAATATCACAGCATTGTCTGGACACCCACAGCTCAGCAGAGGAACTGGGAACATCTCAGCTCACCCAGCCACACAATAAAAAGCTAAAATCTGAACTTCTAAGAATAAACCAGATATCCCATATAGATATTTGAGAAGGCTTAAGCATTCTAGAATTCGCTATTTGCTAATAACTAAGAGAGGCTGGCTGTGTAATCTCAGGTTTTACCCATAATATCCAACAGCAGTTATAGTTCATAAATCAGTTCTGGTAGATATTAATGCAGAGCTATAAAACCTTTGTAGTCCCAGTGATATACCAATAGTTAAAATGATAAAAATGTCTATTATTACCATTAATAAGATTTCCTCTAATAAGTTAAATTCCATTGTATCAAAAGCAAGAATTGCCATTTGTTATTCAAGTATTGCTATTTGAAACACTACAAGGTGAAGGGCTAAACATAAAGTACAAGAGATAGGAGCATCTTGTAATATTAAAGTTGAAACTAAGTCTGATGAGTGGAAGATCAGTTTTTTACCAAAGATTTATAATGGGAATTTTTTCTCTTTTTTTCATGTCTTGTGTTTTTTAATTAAAAAAACACAAGACATAAATGAGGCATTTACTACAATCTATGGGAAGCATCCAAACTGACTTAAATAATTAAGATAACTTTTCTAGGTTTTGAAGTCCTTACACTCTAATATCAAAATATAATAAGAAATTACCTATGGAAGAGCCACTTCTCCAAAATCACTTTATTGTTTAGATTTAAGATTAAGTCATCATCACCTACTACAAAGTTATATCACAGACTGAAATCTTAAGTCAGATAGCCCAGCATTTTTCCCAAGTAATATTTCCTCTCTCCTACCAGACATGAATGATAATTTACTGCAAGAGTCAAGCTTCAGCAAGCTGTGTTCGTGTGAAGATCATTAAACACATAATTATATAGGATCTAGGTGAATGATAGAAGGGCAAAATGAATATGAGAAATGAACAGTGCTTTCTGCTCAAAAAGCCTCACAAAATGTAAATATGAAGCTGCTTTCCACATCTGCAGCTTTATTTGCTGCACCTATACTTGAAAGCTGACCTTTCTCAGAGCAACATCCAGATGCAACAAGAATTTCTGCTTGAAACAGAAAATGTCTGTGTCTGCCCCAGTGTCCCACTGCCAGAGAGCACCCCAAAACAAACAAACACATTTACTGGAGAACCTCATCTTGTTCAGAGAGAGGTAAAATCACTTCCATTATGTGAGATTCACTTCATTAGACTTCAAAGGAAGTGAAATCATCTTCCTCCATCACTGCCCTGCCTGGAGGACTATAAATCCACACACCTCTCTCTCTTACAGCAGCAGATTCAAGTCCATCACCCAATTCATGCCTGGATTTATGGAGACAGGAGTGACTTTGGAGCAGCTCTGAGTTTTAATGGTGATGCAGATGCCCTGTATTAATACCTTACTAATAGCTCCCCTGTAGCCTCAGCACAGATCATTTTTTTCCCTAAAAAAATTACCTTCATTCCAAATGAACCCTCAGACTAGAGCAATTTCTAGTCTTTATTAATTCCTTTGCTGTTCTATCTGATAATACAGATGGTAATAAATGAAGCCAGGACTAACAGGAACAGCACACACAGGGTGCTGCCACAAAATTAACATTGTTTTCACTAATGCATGTCTAAAAGTCTTGCCAACACACTATCCAAGGGTATAAAATGCATTTATAGTCTTTCATGTATATACATTGCAAACATGTATAATTAAAATCCATGCCAGAGAAACTGCAGAGATGAAACTGATTCTAAGAGCCTCTGTATTCTGCAGATGCAAAAGTGTTATTCTGCAGTAAAACACAACTCCAGGAGCGTGGGACTGTTATTAAATTTTCCTATTCCATAACTCTTTGTTCAGCATATTTCAAACAAGGTTTTCTTAGCAAGTCCTTGGCTCCAAACTGCATTAGCAGCCAGGGATTTAATGCATGGACAAAGGCTGGGAGCGAGGTTGGTGAAGCTCCTTTGCAATTCTGAGCAGATGCAGGAGCCTCCTCTGCAGATGGGAGCTGTCTCACCTGCTCTCACTCAGCTACCTGGCAAACCCATGGCAACCAAAACAACAGGTTGCTCAGCACAAAGAATTCCATGTGTTCACCATCAGGGCTGGGCCATGCCCAGATGAGCAGAAAGCTGTTGGTTTTCCTCTGCAGGAGGATTAGGCACTTCCAGCCCTTTTAGGTGTGTGGTGCTAATGCACAACTTGATACACAACAGCCCATAATAGATCCCTCATCAGTGGGAGGAGCTGTAATCCTAATTTCCTTGTATCAGTAAAAAAAAAACAGCATAAATATAGAGATATTTCATGTGGGGAAGCATCTACACATTATGAAAATGCTCCTGGACATTTTTAATTAAGCCAAAAGAAGGCGGTATTATGTCGTCAAGTTTTTATTTGAGTTTGTTAGAAAGTAATTAATTCATCTTCATGTAATTACAAGGGAATTACCCCATACTTGTTTCAAGGGAAAAGGAATCATCTGCCCTTAAAACTTCATTTTAAAATTTGCATCATCCTTGCCTGTCCTAACTCTGGAATCTTTTCTTTTAAGGGTGCCTCACTGATTTTCACCTGATGTTTCGCAGACACCAGCACAACGCACCAGCACTGTCCTGATGCTTCAGGTTCTTCTTCTATTTTTTACCTTTGCCTTGCAATAAAATTCCTCATTTATGAGGCAGATCCCATTTAATGGACTTTGAGATGGAATTTTCAGCTTTTTATGACTCTTTTCTGAAGCTGCTGGCTTCTAAGAAGCTCTCAGTCATTCTGTGAAAGTATGGAAGGGTTTTAGTGACTTTTACAACCATTTTATATATATATCAAAAACTGTATGCTGGGCTTCAAAATGCTTTCAAAAACTGTAATGCACCTTACTCTTCAGTTGTTGCTTTCTGTACATGGCTTTGCAGGGATGATTTTTTCCTAAAAACATGAACCTCTTTAGGAGTTACAGAAAGTTTTTCTCTGTATTGTTGATGTGCTCTGACACATCATGGACAATGAACATGTTTATTGTTGACCCATGGTTTAAAGAGTCATTCCTAATTAAATTTTTATAAATAGATTTGATTCACTTCCATACAACACAGAATTAATAAAGTGAATTTAATTTCAATTTAATATTTCAATCTTTCATTTTCTCCATGGATAGGCTGGTCCCATCTTTAGTAATGGGAATTATAAGTGGTGAAGAGGAGAATCAAATATTCTGCATTATTATTCAGGGTAATGACAAATTGGGGCACAGAGCTGATGCTCTTGACATAATGTCAGTCCTTGAACACTTTCAGAAGGGAAACAGACATGTCCATGGATGACAAAGGTTCCATTTAAGATCCAGGAATCATGTAAGTTGAAGCCTCTGGAGTAACTGTCAAAGAACATTACTGCTCACACTTCTCAGCTGCAGTTTCATAATCAGATTCAAAGGGAATTAAAGCAGTAATATCCCTAACAATTCAAGAGTGTAATCTCCGCTTTTGTCTGCCTCAGTTTCCTACCGTGTCATTTGAGTATCTTTGATTCCAGATGGCTTCTTTTATGTTTCTGTTTATTCTTTGCTACTGCTTTTTTATTCTATTTGATTTGCTAATTTTGTCTCTGTTTATATTTATGCTGCAACTGTGCACAAATGACTTTTCATTGCTTACCTTTTGGTATCATCCCACAGTACACTGGAGTGAACTGCTGTTTGAAAACTGCAGACAAGCCTGGCTTCTAACAGTCAGGTTATTTTAATCCACTGATTATGACCAGCTGATGCAAGGAAAGAGCTCAGGAACCTGCCTGAATCTTGATCTGAATCCTTCCTGGTCACAGTGCCATTGGTCCTTTCTGTATCATTTATTGCCTTCCTCATCAGGATGATTTAACAATCTTTAATATCTAATTTTGTTTAATGTCTTGGGAGAAAAAAAAATACAGCTCTACTTGTTTTTACAGGTGGGGGGAGCAGAGGAAGGAATAAACCCACATTCGGTCTCACAAAGACTCACATTAGCAAAAAACATCCAGACCGTGGGACTACTCAAGGCATTCTTAGACAGCTTCATGCATTTATCTCCAGTTAATCTCCATGCGAATTTGCAATTAGAATTTTTAGATATTTCTGGTGCTGCTTCACTGTTGACAGCCTAGGAAGGAGGAAAACATGTCCCCAGATTCAAAGCCTTCCCCAACTCCCCAACCGCACCTGTGGTTGTGATGGTGACAAGGACAAGGTGCTTTGTTCCCACCCAAACCCGCTCTCAGCCTGATTTTTCCTGCACACATTCCTTACATACCTTGCTGTTTCTGAGTCCTTATGTTAAGCCAGATGATAGCTAAAGCTTTCTGTTTGCCTAGCTCTGGCCTTGGCCCTTTCCATTTGGGAATACCATCTGTCCTCCCTTCTGTCCTGAGAGCACCGTGCCACACCTGACCTGTCCCGCCGCGGCTTGGCCTGACGCCTCCAGTCCCTGCGTCCCACGGCTCCTTAACACCCAAATGTCCCATGGCAAGTGGCCTCAGATGGCTGGCACCTTTTTGTAGCTGGCTCTCTGCCCAGCTGGCAGTTCATGCAACTATTTCTGAAGCCAGACTGCTGTTCCTTTCCCCTGTTCCAGCACACACCGCTCCTGGAAGCAGCTCTGGATTTTTTTAACCCAACTGTTCCTGACACTTGGAAGCATGAGATGAAGTTGTGTCACGCTGCCAAAGAGGAATCCTTTCCCATCTCATTTACTTCCCTATTATTTCATCTACAGTGAACAGTGGTTCACCACAGGAGATCTGAGAGCTGGGCACAGAGAGCCTCAAAAATTGCATGCTGCTTTAGTCTTGTAAAACACATTCCCTCTTTTGTGTCTTTATGGGGGAAAAAAAGTCTCTGTCATCTCCCACTGTTTGGGGTCAAGCTCTTACATTAACAATTCCAGTGCTTCAGGCATTATAATTAACAGTGCCTCCTCCTGCACTTGTCACTCTTTTCCCAACTCAGAGAAAGAGCAGCAAAGCCATATGCTCGCTCCTCCAGCTTGTCAGTCTTGGACACAAACTATGCTGTAGTTTTTGCTACATGTAAGGCTTGTGAAGCCTCCAGGAATGACTTCAGAGGGCTCTTCCCTTTGGGCCGTCAATTTTATTGCCAGCAGAGGCTAACTTGATGATCCATCCTCAATACAGACAAAATATGGAGTTGGCTGTACAAAACCATAAGCTATAGGAATTCCCATACCACAGGTTAGCCAGAAGCTCAGCAGTTCCCACATCCCAAATCCTACTCTGTTGTCCATTTAATCATCATCACCTTATTCACCATGTTCTGAGCTTTTCTGCCTTGTTGTTTGAGCTGTATTTTTCTTTTCCTCTTTAAAAGCTTATTACAACTTGCCAGGTTTCATTCTCAGGCCCAGAGTTCACTGCAGTTGAGCACCAAGACCTCTTTGTGTTGTTGAAATTATTTTCTCAAGTGAATGTCAAAGCCACAGCTCAGAACACATAGTCTTTGGATTGCAGACGAGGAATAAAAGTTAATCATTATGTAGGCACAGCAGTAATTTGAAGGCTGCTTACAAAATCTGCCAAACTAGACAAGCTTAGAGCCTAGATAAGCCAAGGCACAGAAAAGTACAACAGGCCAGAGTGGTCAAAGAAGAGAAGATATTTGTATTTATTTAAGCATATTTAGCTGTCATGATTTTAAAATCCTTCAAGGCCCTGCTTTCACCAGCCTGCCTTCTTCTCATGTTTTGCTCAAAATGATTGGGAGGGTCCCAGAGATAATATATTTAACCTGTCTTCCTTTTTAATAAAAGAATTTCAAATCCATGCAGGATGTCTCCTGCTAATAATATTTAATAAAACCAGCCTGAAAGCAGTAAAATACCTTTTTTTGGAAGGTAATTTTTCAAATTTAAGATTACTGCTTAAAATCCTTCAGTGTCTGAACAAGGAAGTAAGTAAGGAAGTAAGTACTGTCTAAAACCACATAATGTGTAAAGCTGGCAGTGCAAATAGAAAGCTCTTCTCTAGCAATTGGCTGTCAAACACAGCTACAGTGCAGAAATATAAACATCAGCTCTGCAGCCAGCTCGAGCTAAAATTGAAAGCTGTTGAGAAGGTAACAGTGAAATAAAGAGAGCTGAAAAATTAAATTGTGGGTACTTACATATTGCTTCTCTTATAAACTATCTGCTTACAGGTGACAATATGACTGATTTCTAGTGCACTTACACTAACCTGTGAACTGTTCACAGGGGTGCAGTAGCAATTTTTTCTTATTTGAAATATCTTTCAAATTATTTAGAATGTGAAAATAAACACAACTTGGAAATGCTACAAAACAAACTCCTTATGAGATGTCAAACAAACCAGAACCAGCTCTTCAGAGCTGCTCTGTTTGCAATTACATAGCAACATCAGAGTGTCATACATCAGAATTAATATATGTAACATGAGGATAATTTGATTATTTTTCCCTCTTTTCTTGCAGTTAGATGTTTATTAGGGATAACTCATGCAGAATTGTAAGTTATTTGGAGGAACCTGGTTGAAACTAGTTATTATCATTTCATGCAGTATCACAAGGAGTTATTTGCCTCATCACTCGTGTGGTTTCCAAAGCTTCCTAATGTAATTTCCCATGCATTTCCACTAAGTCATGTATTCCTGTGAATTTCTTACCAACTCTCTCGCAAAGGTTATGTCTCTCATAATGCGATCAATTTGCAACACCATTAAATTTGAAATATTCCTTAAACCACTAGAGAAAGATCATTGCTCCTGCCTTTGTTAATGCTTTTCTGGAAGAATTGAGCAGGGAGAGGATGCATAAACCATTACACATCGGCAGTATTAAACATGCAGAAATGAAGCACTGCGCCTGCTCCAGCAGGGTTTCATTCCTAGAGATGTATTACCCCCGATCCCCTAGCAACTTGCATTGAGCCCTGCTGTCCCCTGCCCAGGACAATGGGAGACTCAAGTCTCAGGGACAATTATCACCTTTTTTTGACACATCAGATAACCTAATTTGTTTCAAAGGAAGCAAAATTCACAGTGCTATATGTGTGGGAACTGTTCAGAGTATTTATGTCCTTTGCTATAAGCACCTGAGCTACCTGTGATTCCAAACACTCAAAATGTGGGGTCAGCATCCCATCAAAAGAGGAGCTCTGGCTCAGCATGGATACAGCCAACTTGTGTACAAATCAGTATCCCAGGAGCTGGAAGTGTGTAACATATGTCAATCTCAAGCCAGCCAGAATCCATATAGACTTAGCAATGATTTAGTCTAGACCTTTATCCAAATTGTCTGAGCTCATGGAAAGACTCCTGTGGGAGGCTGCAGGAGACATCTGCACTAATTTAATGATGGTTGAATCACTGTTGGTTTGCTCTGCCCACGCAAGCTGGGGGGAGCTCGTAGCACTCTGTGAGCAGGGAACAGCCCAAACCCCATATGGCCCTGTCCCCATTCAGCTGTTCCCTGCTGTCCCTAATGCTCCTCACAGGAAGGACGGGTGAGCAGCTGTCCTGCATTCCCCTGGAAGAGGAGGATACTCACTACGGTAAAGACAGCAGGCAAAGAATCACAGAATGGGTGGGACCTTAAAGTTCATCCAGCGCCATCACAGGGACACCTTCCACTGTCCCATGTCACTCCAAGCCCCAGTGTCCAACCTGGTCTTGGGCACTGCCAGGGATCCAGGGGCAGCCACAGCTGCTCTGGGCTGTTATCATCTTATTGTAAAAGCTCCCATACCATCCCGGTGATTCCTCATGGGCAGCTCCTCACAGCACTGACTCCTTCTTCTTCACAGCACAGGCAACAAACTCCATCTCTCTCCTCAACCAGCTAATCCCCTCTTTTACAGCACTCATCCTTTTATTGGACACAGCTGTGGCCTATTAAGGGTGGGCCTATTCCTAATCTTTGGTGATTAGTACAGCTGCAACTCCTCAGGGGTGAGACTACCTTCTGCACTGTCTTTATTTTCTAACATCCTATCCCTCCACAGGCACCCTGTGCCAGGGCCTGCCCACCCTGCCAGGGAACAATTCCTCATTCCCAGGATCCCACCCAGCCCTGCCCTCTGGCACTGGCAGCCATTCCCTGGCTCCTGTCCCTCCAGCCCTTGGCAATTTTCTCTCTCCATCTTTCCTGCAGCTCCTTCAGACCTTGCAAGGCCCCCCTGAGCTCACCCAAAGCTTCTCCTGTGCAGGTGAACAATGCCAGCTGTGCCAGCCTTTCCTCCCAGCAGAGCTGCTCCATCCCTCTGCTCCTCCTGGAGCCTCCTCTGGGCTCTCTGAGCAGCCCCAGGTCCCTCCTGTGCTGGCCCAAGGCTGGGCCCTGTGAATTTCTTACAAACTTGAGGTATATAAGACTAAATAATGATTTCTGAGGACCCTTCAAGTACACAGGATGTGTATTCCCTCTCCTTCAAAGAACTGATCATCAGGCTGCCCACTGGAGACATTAATTCCATAAAAGGAACAACAAACGAGGGAAACAGCTGCATGAGGGAGAACTTCGAAGATCTCCAAGGACTTGGCTGAGGTTTCTCTAATAAAAAGTGTGCTCAGGATAAAAGCCCACAAAAAAACCACCTTTAAAAAGATGAAGAAGAGGTACAATACTGAGAAGTGAAACTGAGTTCTTAAATGATCCAAATAATACCCTGGATACAAGAATGAAACAAAATCCAAATATCTTATGAAGGTTCCTTCTATTTCTGCTGAAGTTCCTGAGGGAAATCTGCTGAGAGCACCAAATGGCAGCCGGGCAGGGGACAAGTGCAGTCAGAACTGAGCTGTAAATAATGGTTATTAATTACCTGTACTGCAATAACACATAGAGGTCCTTGCTGCCACAAGGACTCTTACATTGTGTGCTACAGCCTTCCCCAGCTTACCTCACTCTCCTCTGTTGATGGGGAAATAGCAAATGGGTTTTTTTTACCTTCCCTGTTTCTAAACCAGAGTCAAGGAAGAATGAACCCAAAATACATCATCTGGGGGGGAAAAAAACCCCAACTTTCTAAGACGTTAGCTAATTTCTACAGTTGCCACCTATGGATTCAGTATGAGTCAAACTCACCAGAAAAATAGAGCTGAATGCCTTCACAAATTTCTAGTCCTGATATTACTTTTTCTTTTTAATTTGAATGGTTTTAGAGCCTGATCCCAGCACCTCAGTAGGAGTCTCTGTCTCATATTTGAATGGACAAAACCAAATGAGAAGCATAAAGACTTATAAGAATGATACAGAAGCAAAGACACTCTATCAAAAAAAAAAAAACCCTCACAACTAACATCTAGTTATTAATTCATATTGTGACTCCACAATTTATAGCCCAATTAAAGTCAGAGTTTACCACTGGCCTACAAGTTTATTTTTTATACTTTTTCTGATAACTAATAGAGGTGTAACTGACTTCCATACAAATGAGATAAATAATGAGATTAACAATTATCTGACTGGCAGATAATAAAGTGTTGAAAATAGCATGACTCTGAAATGAAGTGTTTGAGATTATTTATCAAGTCAGTAAAGCTGCCTTTTTACATTTACTCAGGATATAGGAGATTGAATGTTTTGTTTGCCTATGGAGATGGGATTATTGGGTATGTAAATGGACATTGATGGCAAAGTTAACTGAAAGATCATCTGCTGCATGAAGTTCTTCAACAAAATATCAGCAGTGTCAAATGCACTGTTGGTCAGTCTTGTCAGGAATATTCTGTCAGAAAAACTGATTGATTTACCAAATATATCTTGGCTCATCAAAGGTTAACTCTGTTTTGAGACATGCTGGAACCATGCCCAGTCAGAAATCACAATCACAGCAGCATTAAACCAAATTCTTTTTGCACCCACACTAAAAATGCCAGGCTATTTAAATACCTCACCAGTGCTCTGTGGCTTGGTGTATGTTTACAGCTGGCCCAGAGCTGCCTGGCTCAGCTGTGCCAACTGCACTCACTGGTAGCTGCTCTCAGGAAAAGGCAGAAGGACAGGAATGCTTGGAGCCATCATTTTCTCCAGCCTGGTGCATAAGTGCTGCTGATTATACAGCAGCAGTGCTGGCAAGAGGGCTGAGCAGGGAAACCCCCTGGGTTCCCCAGTCTCCTTTCCTTTCCTGACTGTGTGATGAGGAAGTGTGAATGCAGTGCTACAACGAGCTCAAGAATTATTTTCAAGACAAAATAATTAGGTTGAATGAAACCCTGCACTTCTAACCAACACAAAACCCAAGAGAAAACACACAGCAATTCTGTGGGACTGCAGCACTGACATTCCCAATAACAGGGGAGAAATCCATAAGAAAAGCAGAGTTCCTGGGTCAGTTATATATTCTGCTTTGGTTTCATATATTATTGATAAGCAGGTTTAACAAATAGGTCCAGGTCTGTCACAGACATTTCTTTTATGAAAAATCCTCTCTCAGGATTTTCCCTGCTGAAGCTGAGAAGTTCAGCAACAAGATGTAAACAATAAGTTATCTGCTGCTGTGGAATGCAACAGGTCCATCTGGATTGGCCCAGCTTGGATGTTTAGAAATAATGGCCAATCCAGAACTGAGCTCGCTCGGACACAGTCCGAGAGAGCAGGGTTTGTTATCATTCTTTACTATTCTATTCTTAGCTTAGCAAGCTTCTGAAAAGCTCTCCTGCTTTTTCTTTTTAGTGTAATTTTAATAGATGTATATATCATAAAATAATAAATCAAGCCTTCTGATAATGGAGTCAACCATCTCGTCTCTTCCTTCACCCAAGAACCC
This sequence comes from Camarhynchus parvulus, assembly GCF_901933205.1. Lineage (NCBI taxonomy): Eukaryota > Metazoa > Chordata > Aves > Passeriformes > Thraupidae > Camarhynchus > Camarhynchus parvulus. The sequence goes on along the minus strand of NC_044581.1, from coordinate 16,544,851 downwards.
TTGTGTCAACCGTCACACAGGTCTGTGAAAGAATCCAGAAAGATCAGAATCCAGAAAGATCAGATATTTTCTGGGTCCCCAGGACGAAGGAGGAATTGTGAATCTGACTCCATGTTCTTAGAAGACTAATTTATTATTTTATTATATGATATTATATTATGCTATACTAAAACTATACTAAAGAATAGAGAAAGGATACTTACAGAGGGTTAACAAGATATGAATGAAAAACTCCTGACTCCTTCCAAAGTCCCGACACAGCCTGACTGTGATTGGCCATTAAGTCAAAACAATTCACATGTTGGATAAACAATCTCCAACCCACATTCCAAAGCAGCAAAACATGGGAGAAGCAATCAGATAATTATTGTTTTCCTTTTTCTCTGAGGCTTCTCAGCGTCCCAGGGGAAGAAATCCTGGTGAAGGGATTTTTCCAGAAAATAGGACAGTGACAACCAGAAAATTTTTAGGTTTCAGTTGTTACACGAGCAGCCCCTTATAGATGGACCCCATTTGTGGAGACTGTGGTATCCACAAGAATGGATGGAAATCCCCATTTAAAGATCCAGTGCCACCAGACCCATGAATACCTGGGATTTCTTACAGCTTACCTGGAACTTTTTAAACCTCACTTGCTCTTTGCCACTCTGGTCTCTACTCAGTCTACTCTAACAGTTTAGAGGAACATCACAATAATTCTAACCATTCTCTAGATCTAAAAATAATCTATATTTTTAAGGCAAAATGAAAAATTATAGTGAAATTGTATTCCATGCAGTGTACTTACTTTTCATCCCTCAAAAATAACTTTCATATAAGAGCTAAATAGTTACAAGTCTAACATCTGTCCCTTACTAATAAAAAGGAATGAGGTTATGCAGATTAGGTGATGGATAATAGAGAAAAATGTAAAAAGCCTCCAGCTAAATTGTGCTATATTGTCACAAGAAAAAAATAATCCTCATATCTCAGCTTTCTTCTATCTGCTGAAATGTAGTTCCAAAGGGACACTGGTAGTGGAACTCAAAGGCCAAATATCAGCCAGCTTGGATGCTGAAAACAACTGAGAAATAGAAATATCCGGGGTAAATACATGGGGAAACAGGAAGAAACAAAAGGAAATAAATACCAAGCATATGGCTCCTAAAACACATGGAGAAAAAAGTTACAGGAATGTTAGGCAATTTAAATCTTGCCACAGAAAATTAAGCTGAGAATATTTAACTTCCAGATGCCAGTTTATTGATTACAAGATGGTTGGAGCTTTTCTTTTTCCTTTTTCCTTTTTTTTTTAATAAAAGCCAAACAAACCACAGTCTTCAGCAAAGAGGAAAAATGCCCCAATAATCCAGGAATGCTTATGAAAATATTCCTCTAAGGGTTACCTGGAGAGTTTTACATTTGATAATTACATTTCTTCCCATTTCCTGCTCTTGTCTACAAGAGATTTGACAATTACTGAATTTTTAGGCCTGTAGGGAAGCACTGGAGAAGCAATCCCTCACCATCAGAGGCATGGGGGAGTTGCTTGGTGGGAAGAAGCTTTTCCAGAAAATCTGCATGAAAGGAAATCAGGATAGCAGCTGGTTGAAACCAAGGAGAACACAAAGAGTTACATTCTATAAGGCAGGCCAGAAGTCTGCAGAGATAACATGGATTTCAATTCCTTCTCTGACTGCAGAAGAGATGGATATGGAGACTCTGAGTTGTTGTTTTTTCCCCAGAAATAATACCTGACTTGGATAACATTCTATTCAATAATGACTGTATTTTTTTGCTAAGAATGCTCCCAGACTTTATTTATTCTGCCTTGAATCTTACCGCCAAGCTAGCTTCTTCTCCCTGCCTATGGCTAAAGCTCTCTTCTGGCTTGATTCTCTTCTAGAAGTGACACTTTATATTGATAGTCCAAGCAAAGAGAGTCATCATCAGAGTGGCCATGTCATCCAGCCCTGGGGTGCAGAGTGAGCAATCACACATCCTGAACAGCAGCAATTCACTCCCAGCTTCCCACAGACCAGAACAACCCTTTTATTTGTCTTCCTGCAGTCAAGGGGACATTATCAACACCCAGATCTGAATACAGGGGCATCACACATGCCAAATGTATCACCACAGTAACCCAGAGAGCATCTCCAGTGCTAAGCAAAAATCATCTGCCCACTCCACTGCTGGGGAAACTCTCACAGAAATGGAGCCCCAACACAGAACAAACAGAGCACTTAAAGGTCCTGAGGATGGCTGAGCAGACCACCAGGAAGACACCCCCAAAATACCAGCCTTACCCTTGATTTTTTCACCTATATATTTTTTCACCTATATATTTTTTTTTCAGGACAAGAATAATGATTCAGTGACACCAATCATTCATACTACTAAAAAGCTGATTTAGGACAAAAAGAGTTTGCAGAAGGACAAAAGCAGTATTTTTCCTCAACATGTTGTTTTCTTCAATGTCATTTTTTATTGAGAAGCAATGTTATTTTCATTGAGAAGCTTTTTTTACCTGTATATGCATGAATTTTATTCTTCTAAAATGTTTCTCCTTTTTTAGGATGTTTAAAATGTAAACGGAATATTTCCTTTTAAATGATTTTTTTTTTTTTGTTATCATGTAAGAGGTCTCATTTTCATCTAATTAAAATGCTATGCCTACCCCAAAACATTTTTTGGTATTTTAAGACTTTGTATTTTGAGTGACAAAAAAGTATCTTTTCTCCTCAACTTTTCAACTGCACATGAAATGAAAATCTGTCATTCATCTCAGAAACAGCTCTCAAATTCTAGGAGAATTAAATTCTTATTTCCTTTAAAAGCAAAGCCATCCCTTCTGCCTACACAAATCCTCCAATTAAACCTTTCCTTCCAACAAAAAAAAAGCAATTTCATTTCATTTGTTTATCATAATTTAATTATTTTCCTTATTAGAACCAGCTTTATTTTAATGTTTTAGTCCTTTTAGGTGATGACTCACTCTGTAGATATTAGAGCAGCTTTCTGCCGTGCCTTTACTTCTGCACATAATTAAAACACATTTGCTGTGATTATATTTCAGCACATACAGATCAACATGTATTTTGCTCTTAGGTAGAGAATCCCCATTGTTCATGTAATTACTAGGAGGAAATAATGCAAATGAGTCTGCTGGAGACAATTATTGGACTTTCTTTTTAACTTAATAATGTCATAAACAAGAACTGGCATTCAGCTCAGGAGTGGACAGCAAATATTCATTATATTGAGTGCTTTAAACACTTCATGGAATTGTAGAACAGCAGGATGGAAGGGACCTCAAAGATCATCTGGTTCAACCTTTATTGGCCAGAGCCAATATGGTCTAGACAAGATGACCCAGCAGCCTGAGCAGCTGAATCTGAGTAATACCCCATGGTGTGGGATCCAGCCCTTCCCTGGGGAGATTATTCCAATGGCTGGTTGTTCACATGGTGAAAATTATCCTGCTCATGTTCACTTGGAATCTCCCCAGAAGGAACTTTTACCCATTACCCCTCATCTTTTCCATGTGACTCCTGGTGACAAAGGGGAATGGCTCCAAACTGGCAGGTTTGGGTTAGAGATTAGGGAGGAATTGTTCCCTGGCAGGGTGGGCAGGCCCTGGCACAGGGTGCCCAGAGCAGCTGGGGCTGCCCCTGCATCCCTGGCAGTGCCCAAGGCCAGGCTGGACACTGGGGCTGGGAGCAGCCTGGGACAGTGGGAGGTGTCCCTGCCCATGGCAGGGGTGGCACTGAATGATCTTTGTGGTCCCTTCCAACTCAGGCTGATCCATGGTTCTAAGATCTTCCTTGCAGCTGCCATTTAAATACTGGAACACAGTGATAAGCTCTTCCCTAACCCTTCCTCTCCGAAGGCTGAACTCAGTCCTCCCAGCCTTTCCCTCTATGGCAGCTTCCCAGCCCTTGCATTACCTTTATGGCCCTTCGCTGGGCTCTCTCCAGCCTGTCCACCTCTTTTTTGCACAGCAGGGACCAAAACTGAGCCCAAGACTCCCAACATTATGCAGGAGAGGGACAATGACTCTGTCTCTGCTGGTGATGCCCTTGCTGGTGTGACCCAGCAGCCTGTTGGCTTTCTTTGCTGCAGCATCACTGGTCACTCACATTGAGCCTCTTGTCACCTGGCTGCAAATTAACAGAAGCTAAGTAACCACATTCTAATCATTTTTCTTGTACATACTAATTTATCTCTAAAATAACATCTTAGATTGTGCCCCTGAGTTATACAGATCAAGATATCTGCTATTAGTATATCTTAACAAACAAAATTGTGTATTGTGATAAAGGATATCACAGCTATGACTCAGCATTTTTCTGCACAATTTGAATAAATAATCCCAGCAGGAAGAGTTAAGACTGGAGTAAATTCCATATGCAGAATACCTACTGAAACTCCTTCTTGTGTAGGATTTAGAAAGACCTTTAAATTATTACTTTTTTTGTAGTTTGTAATGAAAACCTTTGAGCTGCACCACAGGATGACAACCATCCCCATATTGTCTCCTCCTGAATTACATTACATCATTCCCAGTGACACTAGTCCATTCCAGTTCCTCAGCAATCCATGATGAGCACAGAGAAATCTCACATGTGAAGGCAATAATTTTCCCCCAGAAAACATCTCTGGAAATCAATAGACACGTTGTCAGGTGCCAGGGAACATGGAGCACAGTGCAGGAGGGCACAATTGATCCCTGTGCTCAGAGACTGCCCAGTGACGGGATCACCCCATGGTGTCAAGGCCTCACATGCCCAAATCAATCTCTCAAGTTTTGTTTTCTCCCTTTTTTTTCCCATTGTGCCTTTTTTCCCCATCATTTGCGGCACTGTGCATAAGGGAACATCCTGCTGCTTTCTCTGAGACCCATCTGGGATTTGTGACAAGGACAGGGCCACCATGGATGAAGGATCCCTTCCTCAGTGTCAAGCACTGATCTCAAGGCACCACAGGCAGCTCCTGGACATAATCCCTTGGCTCTCATCACCCCAGACTCAGTGCACAAACACTACAGGGGATCCAACTGCTTATATTTTTTTTTCCAGAGATGGGAATATTACATTTTTAAAACATATTCTCACCTTATATAGGATATCACTAAGGGTCGAGTCAAGGTTTCTTAAATTGCAAATACCACACAGAAGTGTGAAAGCTCATGGACTGAGTTTTGGGAAAGGAAAAGAAATTATTAGATCTGAGATCTCCTTAGCTCTTTAACAGTCTCTTCCTAATGATTTCTTCCTGCTTATCTTTCACAAACCCTACCTTGGCCAAGGGATTTTGGATTATAAGTCTTGATGCACAAACCCAGCCCTTGCTGTGCACAGCCCTTTCTGGGATTGCTTTGAATATATTTCACTAGCAAATGAATTAGGCTGAATTTTCTCTCACTGTGGAAATCTCCAGCCATAAATTTGATGCTCTTTTAGAAGGGATCTATTTGTGATCCATAGCTGGCCCATATTTCAGCCCTTTGAGAAAAATGCTATCAAAAGATTCAGCTCTGCTCTGAACGTGCCACGATGTCCAGCTGAAGTAAAAACTATCAAAATTGGAGATGCAAACAAACCAAAACCCAAGGCAAAAAAAAAAATATATAGCCATTTTAATCCTGCTGCACTTGTAGGCTCTGCCATCATTTCAAAAGCAGAAATGCACTCAGATATCTCAGTATGCTCTGGAGTAGCAAATTTTTGTCTATCCCTAAGCTGAACAGAAATCCAGTGTTGTAATTATTCCAACATTCTAAGAATCTCCCCAAATGCCTGTATTGACAAAATTGCTCTTTGATGCTATATCTTGATTTATATTTAAGTGATTTTTTTTTATTTTAAGCAAGGGAATGGGGAAAGAACTCAATTACATTTGTTCACATGGAAAGACACATTTTTTGAGAAAACTAAAATTAAACTTCAAGAGCTTTGATATGTTTCCTTTTTTTTGTGCCTCCTTATATTATAAAAACGGAAAGGAATTTTTAATTGATGCATATCTAAACTCCCCCAAGTTCTGTAGTACATATGTTTGAATTAAAATTAGAATTATTTTTGAAAGGCTAAGAAGTGCTACCATAGTTTAGCTCTGTTCAACCAAGCAGTGCCTGTGCTTTGAACTGACAGAAGCCTTTAAGTGCAGAAGCTTAGATAAGCTGATAAAGATGAAACCAGCCACATCTGCAGTTACTTAGATCCAATTCAATTCCATTCAGCCCTATCATACAACAAATCTCAAATATTCTTGCACGTTTTACAACAGCGCTACTCTGGGGTAGTAAATAATAAACATGCACAGATAATGAGACCTCAGACAGAAAGAGAAAACTCAACAGATTATTCCTGCTTCCCAGTATATAAATTGCTGTGCTACCACCACAATAAATCAATTATTGCAAATTAAAAATCCAAAAAAAATTTACTGAGTTAATAATTAGGAATTTTCCCTTTAACATGGAAAGAACTTTCCATTTCCAACACAAAATTAACCAGAACAGCAAGATATTTTATACATTTATATGTTTGTATAAGATCAAGCACTGCAAATACCGGAAAAAGCAAAAGTGGCAGGGCCACCTTCCACTGTCCCAGGCTGCTCCCAGCCCCAGTGTCCAACCTGGCCTTGGGCACTGCCAGGGATGCAGGGGCAGCCCCAGCTGCTCTGGGCACCCTGTGCTAGGGCCTGCCCATCCTCACTTCTTCCTAATCTCTGATCTAATCCACCCATTCCATCCAATCACCTACGTCCTTAATGGAGATATTAAATAACACTGGCCCCATGCTGGCCCCTGAGGAACTTGTCACTTATAACAGTTTGCATATGTCACTTTCCAGGAAACAAAGCAGATTTTGGGTCCTGTTCCCCCAGCCCTGAATCTGAAGGTCATTGATATTAAATACTCTGGCCAGGCACCTTCTTTTTCGAGCGCTGAACAGCTCTCTGTGCACAATAGCAGAGAAAAAATAATAGGAAATATAACAATAGGAAATGCTACATCCCTGCCACCCGAGCATTCCCAAACACCAGGGTAATCAGGACAGAAATGAGCCCACACCAACACACAGGCCCATGGTGGCCAAACCAGTTGAGTAAAAACCTTTTAGCAAAGTCTGGCCTAACACACTCAAGCTGCATTTTACCCTCCTTGGACACAAGAGAACAATATCAACTCCAGATGTAATCAGCCCCACTGTGCCCTTACCAAAGTCACTGCAACTCCACAGTGCCAATAACTTTTGTGATGGCTTTTAATTAAAGCAAATGAACAATGAGATTAAAATGCAAATTACCAAAAAAACACCATTCAGATAATTCCATGCTGCTTAAACTTTTTTTCTATGTGGTCGCCAAAAGCACACAGGTAATTTAGTATTTCAAACTGATTTTGCAAATAGATTAGCAGTTAATGTAAAATTGTTAAGCAAATCATTTCAGGAGAGAACCATTTTGGGATACAGTCACAGGAAGAGGTCGCATATGCAAAACTAGGCTTTGCCCAATTGATTTCCAATTATAAAATCAGAGGCTCTAGAGTTTGTGGTTAATAGTCCTTCCCTTTAGCCTGAAAAAACAAACTTGCAGCTCGTGCTCCCAACAAATCCACATCCAAGGCTCCTCAGTGCTGTAAGAACCGAGTGTGTCCTGGCACAGAGCAGCACGAGGGAAGCACAACTCCCCGCTGAGGGCCAGCCATGGAATTAGGGCTACAATGCCTCACTGATGACCAGCTGTGATATGGAAAATTGCTTCTCAGAATAAAGCTACAATAATGTCTGTCTGGGGGGGGAAAAGATGCCACATGCAGATCCTACAAGGGCTGAATAAATTTAAATGCCCATACTGTGTAATTGCATAATGTTATGTTTTCCTTTGCAGAAGGATACTAGCTAAGAATTTCATATATTTAATCCATTCATTCTTCAGCACCAAGTGTAGACTGCCAGGACATCTGAGTCTCTTGTCTCATTTAATCTTTGTATGAAACTGGACAATTTTCAGGATAAAAAAAAAACTTACTAAGTGTGCTGAACATAAGGACATTTTTCTGAGTACATGCTGCACCTTCATCATGGATTAAAGTGGCACAAACATGAGTATTCTTTGTCTACAGCAGACACAAATCAGGAAAATCTTTAATATATTTGATTCACAGGCCTGCCTGTCTGGTTTACATTATAGCTTTATTCAGTGTACAAGCATCACATTTTAGAAACTAATAATTTTTTTTCTGAGTTTATAATTTTATAATGACATACTAATACATCCATACATTCATAAACATTGCAAATCTTTTTCTTGGGGAATCTAAATCCTGTGTTGTACTGCATGATTACTCAAATAATAAATCACTATTCCTCATGACAAGAAGAGAAGAATTGTGATCTATACAACTTGTCATCTCCATCGCTGATGTGTACAAATGAGTGCATTTAATGATTTAGCTGTTAGAAAATTTCACCTTGTAATACTTGCTAAAACTTACTCCTCTTCATTATTTTTCTCTCTAAAACTGTAAAAAGAAAACTTTTTATAAAGAAAAATATTTTCTGAATAAATCATTACTTTCAGATCTGGGCTTGATTTTCTGCTGCATTATTCTGCTTGCACATCTGTGAAAGTCAGCAGAGATGACATTTTTTGAAGAAGCAGGTTTTTCCTTGCTCTGCTCCAGCCCCTTTATCATCCATTCAAAGCTAGACAAAGCAATCTGGAAAACAGTGCCACAAATCCAGTTCATATACCTGAGCAACAGGTTTTTAATCACATATTGATAGTAGACCAGCTTGCAAGCCAGCAGTCAAATTTTGTGGTGGCATCACCCACAGATGTTTCACAGAAAGTCAGACACAGGGAGTTGTCAACCCACTGTGAATCAATTTATTCATTCTCACCAACTCTCCAGCCAATTTCCTCCTTCAAGGTGCAAATTAGCAATACAGATGTATTCTCTGAAAAGATCTCCAGCTCCAGGTTTTTAAGAGCAAGTTCAGAGCTTGTTGGCTCTCATCCAGTGTAGTATCAGTTTAACACTGGAGGAATTCTTCTGCAGGGAGCAACATCCCCAACCTTGAAGCAACCTTTATAAACACGTATTTTTATCAGCTATTATCTCTCTGCAGACTTGTCTTAAGACTTCACAGCCACAGTCAAGACCTGGTAAAAGGCTGTTGGATTTTCAGTCACTTCCACCACAAGTAAAGCTCCAAGAATTTGCCAGTGTCTTAAACTACGTTTGACATTGTTAAAACTGGGACCAGAATTTGGAGGAGACCAACTATCCAGAACTACTGCACAAAGGAGGAGCTTTAGTAATTTTAAGCTGTGTAGAACAGTGAGATACCTTGTGCCAATTCAAGATGTATTCTGACCTCGGATGGAAGGAAAAAGGAAACTGGAATCTGAGTTGATAAACTACCCAATAAAGTCATTAAAGGTCTGTGACGAGATGAGATGAGCAGAAACAAAGGATAAACAATGGAGTGTTACATCTACTGCACACAGTCTAAGGCCTGTGGAGTAGAACTGTGAGAACTTTCACAGATCAAGAGAGAAATAAAACACAGTCCCAGGATGGGTGAGGCTGGAGGGGCTGCTCTGGTGGCACCTCCCTGCTCCAGCAGGGCCAGCCCAGAGCCCAGGGCACAGCAGTGTGTCCGTGTGGCTCTGCAATGTCCCCAGGCAGGAGCCTGCACAGCCTCTGTGCGCCATCTGCTCAGGGCTGGGCACTGCCCAGGGCAGCAGCTCTGGGCATGGGCAGGGGCAGCTCCTGGGCTCAGGCCCTGCCCGCGGCTCTGGGGCCATGGCTGGGCCCGGAGCAGAGCCTGGGCCTGCTCTGCCCTCCCTGCTCACAGGGGGACACAGGGACACACAGGGGGACACAGGGACAGACAGACAGGGACACCAGGGACACACTGGGACAGGCTGGGCTGGGCTCAGGCCCTGCCCGTGGCTCTGGGGCCGTCACTGGGCCTGCAGCAGAGCCTGGGCCTGCTCTGCCCTCCCTGCACACAGGGACAGACAGGGACAGACAGACAGGGACAGACTGGGACAGACAGGGACACACAGGGACAGACAGACAGGGACAGACAGGGACAGCCAGGGCTGAGGCCCCTCTCCAGGCTGAGCAGCCCCAGCTCCCTCAGCCTTTCCTGAGCACCGAGATGCTCCAGTCAAAAGAAACAATAAAAGTCTGTCAGATTCTCTACTACCACTAATATTTAAAGATATTTTTTTTCACTACCATCGCAGGGTGATATTAATAATTGTATAAATCAGTTTGACTGATAGAAAGTAGATTGAATTTACCTGCCTAATTATGCCTCACTTTGGCTTAACTGTGAGCACTGTGGAGAACAGACAACTAACCCCAGTAGGCTGCTCTGCTGTTCTGCCTTAGCACTTGCAACATTGGTTTCTCTTGATAAAATATTTCAGAGGATCAAAGAAGAAGACCATGTAGGTAAAAATCAGCACTGAAAATGTTTCATTCACAATATACTTGCTACCCTTTTTTATTTAGCTAAAACAGCTTGGAACAAAATATTTCATTCCTGCTCAGAGCTGCTGTAACATTTGTATTAATATGCATTGTTCTTGTGGTTTTTAAACCCCACAAAACTGAGTCTAAAATAATACTACTCTGGGCTCTGAGAAAGTATTTTGTACCTGTCACAATGGCACTGCTCTTTTTTTTTTCCATACTCACCCCTTCTTTTGATATGCAGATAATAACAATCTGTGGCTATATAAACATAAACACCAGAGAATCCATTTTAACCAGGGCACATAAAACAAATATACAGAGGTGTAGAGACAAAGCAGTGCCTCACAGATGTAGGGAGCCATACAAACACACAGTTTACATGTTTATTACTACCACTGTATTCTTGACTCACTCTTACAAACAGCCTCAGGGTAGTAACTCCAGCAGGGTGAGCATCAGCTAAATCCAACAAAAGGGAGAAAAACAATACATACATTTTTCATTTTTCTCATGGCACAAGACTGAGTATTCTACTCTGGGCAAGAGACCCTCAAGAGTATGAAGAATATCTGCTACAAATGGCTTTAGGGTGCTCATGAGTGACTGTTTCCTTTCCAGCTACAGGGAAAGCTTGTAATGGATTTTTCTGTCTCTAGGGAAACTTTTAAAACCAAACCAAAATTTCAATATTATTTTGCAGATAGAATAAATTTGTTGCTGTAAACCTAACTGCAGATGCACAGATTTTATTTAAGCTGTATTTTTAGAACAAAGAAGTCAAAAAATCACTTTTGAAGGGGTAAGCTTTTATTGAAATTAATAGGGCAGGACTTGCAGCTGGCTGACGTATGGCTAATGTGGTACTTCTCAGAGCTTTTAACACACTTTGCTGATTGTTTGCTCAAGGCATATGGTTTGAATGAGCTGGGCAGTGCACAGTGCAGCTGGCAGACTGGATATCCAAATCTGGCAATAAGACTCACAGTTATGTGGCACTAGGTATCAAATTTGCCTGAATTTTATGGTATGAATTCTGCCATACCCATGGAAATTTGAAGCTACTTCAGACTGTACTACAGTAGATGTCAATGCTTCAACTCTTGCAGCAATAACTGCAGCTGACCCACGTGGTGGAGGAATAATCTGAAAAGGGCAAAAGCTTTTTTTGTAGAGCAAAAAAATTTACAGAAAGCTTTCATTAAACAAACCCAGAAATTTCAAAATGGGCAAGCACCATTTTCCCTAGTGCACAGATTGGGAAACTGTGACAGGTGCTGTTCCAAATACACATTCATTTCAATCAAGGAAATAATAGGAAGTTTTTGGCAGCTTGTCCTCTTTTCCATTACCTCCCATAACCCAAGTCAATGGTTTCAGCCTCAGCTCTCATATTCAGGAAGGTCTACAAAACTCTCCAACACTTTCTGAATACCATTTTTGTATTAATTTAATAAATGAAGCATCATTTTTGGACTCTCAGCATAATAAACTCTCATTTGCACTGAGTAGATTCATAAATTCATGCTGTTAAAACAGTTTTCATCAGAAATGGGCAAACCTCCTGTGGTGCCCATTCATATTCCAGTTCTGAGCTGCAGGAGTGTGTTTGCCAGTCACAAGTGCTCAGTTATTATTACAGAGTTTCCTTTATTGCTGCTTGAAAAGCCAATATAGATACTAAAAGTGACTCTCTCATCTCAGGGTACACACAACTGCATATTTCTGAGGATAAATTCACATATTTTCAGTGAAGTGCATCCCATTTTTATGCCACATGAACCCAGTGTGATGAATTAAGATGAATACTAAGAGGAACAGAGAAGCAAGTTCCCTGCTCCAGACCTGCCCAGCTGTGTCAAAATCTTGGTAATAAAAGGTGTGTTTCTTATAATGCAAATGTTCACTGAGCTCCAAGAGAATTCCAAGAACAATGGATGTCTCAAACAAACAGATACAACAGCAGAGTCTCTATTCAGTTTATTAATCTCCTGAGTTTAGAAACTAATTTTCTGAAATTCCTATTTCCAACAAAATCTCATTCATTTGTGAGGCTGACCAGTACCTTAAATAACAATGAACAGCTAGACACATTTTTTTTAAGTAAAAATAAAGATTAATTCCTTTGAAATCTTCCCTTTTGCTATTCCCCCACTCCTTTCTCCCCACTCCCTAAGTTATCCTAATGATAATACTGAACATGGAGTCAGCACAGATATGCTGCACTTGGACATATTGAAAGTAAATGGCAAAGGATTTTTAAAAAAATTTATCTCTCTCAAACTTCAGTTTCCTTATCAGCGTAAAGCAATGCAGAGAAGGAGAAAAATAAGTATGAGGAGCAAAGGTTTCCTCAGCTTACAACAGAAGTGTTCCACTAAGTTCTTGAACCTTTTGAAGCTGACCCTGAGCAACGAATTGAATGTGCAAAGGACACTGTTTTACAGGACAAAAGGATACAAAACACAGCAAAAATGTCAAATGCACTGAAGTGAAGTTTGTGGGAGCTCATTTCAGTAGCAGGGAGGCACAATGCAGGTGGGAAAGGTTCATGGTGCTGTTTCTAGTTCAGCAAATAAAGCAGAACTTGGACAAGCTCACCCAGCAGCTCTTTAGAGAGATGTCACCACATAATTTCTGACTGGTCCCAGGGAATGTGCCACCTCTCTGACTTCCCTCCTGTGGCCTTTGCACTGTCTGCACTCTAAGGGGGATCTTTTCATTATTTTAAATTTGTATTTTAAAAACTGAACACAGTATCGAGCCCTTAGACTTGACAAAATGTGCAAATACACATTTTGTAGGTAATCTGCAAGGCCTGATTTGCAGACAGGCTCAAAGCCTGTGGAGGCTTCACAGGAAACACTGACTAATGTTGAGACCATCTACATATAAAATAGTCTGAGGTATAGTTCAAAGAATATTGAGAGGAAATAGGGAGTGTTAGAGGTCATCTCACCTACAAAGAAGTGCCATCAGAGGATGACAAAATTTGATGTCCTAAGCAACACCCAGGTCATTGAGCTCGTGGGTCCCGGTGAGGTCAGCCCTAGCACTAATCTGGACATTGGCAGACGGCTTCTGAGGGCTACAAAGACCTAGAAATTCACCAGCAGCTTCAGCAACTCCACCTGAATTGTCCCTAGCTCTGAAACAATGAAATGCCTTTGTCCAGGCTGGAAAAGAGCTGCCAGCCATCACTTTTCATCAATGTGAGCCTTCCACATCACCGGGGTGTAAAACCAGCACACCCTCTCACAAAGAGCCTGATGGACAGAGTTCCACAGCCAACCTTGTGAGAAATAAAAAACGTGCTGACAGTGTCCTCACCCCATGTTTTACCCATGTGATTAGTGTGAAAAATGTGTATTATATGACTGGCTTTTCACAAATATTAAAATGAATATTATATGTGTTATGTTAGAAAGTTATACTGTATTAATCCTCTTCAGTAGTGTGTTAAATACAGTTTTAGGCTATAACATAATATTAAAATAGAAACTATGTGATGCAAAATACTTTTTCTAGATAGTTCAGGAAATTCTTCACACAGAGATAACAGCAACAAGACACCAAAATCTCCAAGAGAAGAATTCTTGCCTCTCTATTGAGGACCAGACTTGGTGGGGACCGAGATGACTGATTTACAAGATGAGATGGGGAAGTTGACAATAACCAGAAAATACCCTTTGTTTAAAAAGAATTTTTCAATAATGTATGAGATATATGAATATACAACAGGCTATTGCTTTCAAGAGTTAATCCTTTGTTAGTGAGCCATGCTTTCAAGAGGAAAGCAACCAAACATTCAAAATTCTTTGCTTTTTTGGTCTTTACTCTGATTGTCCAAATTCTTATTGCTCTAATTTGTAGTACTATTTTTATAATCATTTGATTACTATCAAACTTTTAAAACTTTAAAATGAGTGATTGGCGTTTTTCACAATTAGGCAGGTATGTAAATTCCTCTCCTCAGGACAGAAATCTGAACAGCAGCTCCCACCCTTCTCAATTCCCTTCCCCAGTTAGACCCTTTCTCTTTATCCCTGGTTTTCGTTCTGCTCATGATGTTCAATTTTGCTGTGCAAACATAAGAACTTTCAGAACAGAGCCACCTCAGACTGTCAGGAGCCCTTGGAGGAAGGTCCTTGCTCCTCTGGAGAAGGAATATTGGCCAGAGCCTTACTCAGAAGAGGCTCAAAACCAAAGTTGTGTTACATGTGCTTTCTACCTTCACTTAAATTCCAGACAGAGACAAGTGATCTGAGCTTGTTCCATCAGCAAATAAACCCAGCAGATTATCAAAACTATTACCAAGTAAACTCATCTCCATTGCTGTTTTAACTCTGGCTAAAAATATAACTTCTGCATTGAGGGCTTTTGTTCTTTCTTGGGTTTTTTTGGGTTTTTTTAATCATACTTACACCAGATTTAAAAAGCCAGTTACTGAATATCCTGTTTTTACCAATGTTTTCACAGTGAATTAAGGCAATAATTAACAAAAGGCTCACTAAGCATGTTATCTTAGAATTCAAGTGTTATAGCTAGAAGAACTCAGTGGATATTTTCATGGTAATGCAAAATAAAAAAAATCTTGACCCAAGCACATAAAAAACCAAATTCTGACCTCAATCATCAGACTTTACATAGGACAGCCATGGAAAAAAATAGCTAACTGAAAATGGAATTTTAAATGATCCAAAAAGCTGGTTTTGAAGAATGAGCATATTCACACCATAAAATTCTGAATTACCAACTGCTGCATTCAAATACGCAGCTAAAGCCAAGCAGAACTTTTAAGTTAGAATAGAAAAAAAAATCTTCCCTGAGCCATCTAGAGTCTCCTTTTAGCTTAAGCACAGTGAACATGGCAGCTATCTTGCTGGGTTATACACTACACTACAGAGTCCTGGTGAATTATTTACAGCTGGGGACTCAAATGCTCTCTCAGTATCATCTTTCCCTGGGTTCTGTACTCACCAGAGCCCTTGATACTGAAATGAGTGAGAATAGAAATGAGAATGTTCAATTCCACAACAAAAATGGAGGCTGAAAGGTTTCATTGTAGGTCCAGCACAGATTAAAGTGTCTGCTCAGTCTGAATCCAGTCCCGAGCTTTGTATCTGCAGTCCCTTAGGGCTTCCTTGTCTCCCCTTCAGCATGATTTATGTCAGAAAGTTTGGAATAAATTAACTGTTCTGCTGGGTATTGCAACTGAGAGGAATCTAAAGACATGCTGATTTCTTTCTTTATTTCCCTCCCCCTCACATTTATTTTGCTCAGCACAGTAAGATAAAACCTGCATCATGATGTGGTTTGGAGTTCTAAGTGGGCAAAAATAGAACTATTTAGAAAGGCTGTAAACTCCTGCTATAAGGCAGTGTTTAAATAATGTATTAGACATATCTATATATACACAAAGACACAACACATGCACTTAGACTAATATATAGTGTGTGTGTGTGTATATATGTTCCCTTGCAGTTCTGTATTAATCAAATGGAATATTCTGTAGTAGAAATATAGTACTAATAACTCAAAATAGCACTTCTGTTCAAGCTGCCTTGTACAAGCTTGTTTGAGTTCTAACTGTGTGCTGAAATTCTCCCCTTTAAAGCCTAGGTCTATTTGAAGGTTAGCTTTTGGTCCCATGGAGATAAAGGAAAATGTGCCAACATTTGAGAGATTTGATTACCTGTATAAAATTATGCTTGCTCATTTTTCCTTGGCAAGATACTCTTGGGGAAAGTCATATTAAAGAGAGGATAGAAATAGTGTACATCCAAAGAAAATATTTTCCAATTATGCTTCACAAGATGCAGAAAGTATTACTTGTTATGGAGGATTATGAATGAGATAATTACTGAGAGCCTAATGTACCTAAAGCTACAATAAAGGACAGAGAAAATCATTAATAAGTGGTTATTGACTGTTCTTCCTGCTCTTTGTAATAAAAGGCCAGAACAGTTGCAAGGACAAACCTTTCCCCAGTTTGGCTGTGACAGGTTATACACAGCAATACCTTTTCTACTTACATGGGCCATCATTAATTCCTATAAGTGAAACCATAACAGCTTTGATTTAGCACACAATACACTTTACACCTCTCCAAACATCCTTAACAAGAAATGTTTCATATGAAGAGTCAATTGAAAATAGTGGAGATTTAGAAATACACAGGATGAACGTTCCCTCTCTTAAATGATTTCATTGCTCGCATTCCTAATGAGCAATCTGCACTTCCAAAGGATCCAGACCAGTGCTCTGTTGGTAAGGCACAGAATGACAAAACACTTTTAAAGATTAAAGGATGTCTCATTACCCCTTTTTGATACTCTGATGAAATAAATGATGACCCAATTATTTCTGAGAAACCCAACAAAGAATGTTTGAGCTCCCACGTTTAGGATTTCAATACAGGTGTGATCAATAGGGGAGATTATAAAAATAAAGGATTTCTCAGTGGCTGCAAATCTTTTCTTATTGCAAAGCAGAACGTGGTACCACGTGCAAAATTACCTTCAATGCATTCTTTTTTTTTCCCTCTTTCCCTTTCAGCTCCCAATCCTGCTGCATTGAGGATGAAGGCACAGACACAAGAGAAAAGTTCAGCAGCATTTCTAAAAGAATGGGAAAGGTCACAAACATTACAGGGGTCAATCTATGTGGACTTGCAGTGCCTGAAGGAAGCCCACAAGGATGGGGACAGACTATTCACAGGAGCCTGGAGAGACAGGACAAGGCAGAATGGCTTCAAACTGATGGATTTGGGTTTAGATTGCATATTAGGAAAATATTTATTCCCTCGCAGGGTGAGCAGACCCTGGCACAGGGTGCCCAGAGCAGCTGGGGCTGCCCCTGGATCCCTGGCAGTGCCCAAGGCCAGGCTGGACACTGGGGCTGGAGCAGCCTGGGACAGTGGAAAGTGTCCCTGCCATGGCAGGGGTGGCACTGGATGGGTTTTAAGATTCCTTCCAATCCAACCATTCTATGAAACTTCGCCCTGGGCTGATGTCCCAGCGGGGGCAGCAGGGGAGGGGATTCTGCCCCTCTGCCCTCAGTGATTTCCTACCTGCAGAGCTGCCCCAGCCTGGGCCAGCACAGGAGGCACCTGGAGCTGCTCAGAGAGCCCAGAGGAGGCTCCAGAAGGAGCAGAGGGATGGAGCAGCTCTGCTGGGAGGAAAGGCTGGCACAGCTGGCATTGTTCACCTGCACAGGAGAAGCTTTGGGGCGACCTCACTGTGGCCATTCTACCTGACAAGGAAGCCACCCGAGTGCTGTGGTTTTCTCTTGCTCCTACACTTACTTCATGCCGGAAAGAGCAACAGTTTCCCTAATTAACCCCTGCCCTACTAGTTATTGTGGTCCCCCTTAACAGAAATCCCTTCAAATTCCCTAACACATGTACCAACCTGTTCACACATAACACACACACCAGTTTTCATCTCAGTGTAGTCATTGCTCCTTGTTTCACGTCCCTGGCTCCACCAGACCCTGCATAAACTGCATTTGAGACTTTACAATAAATACATTAGGATGGACTGGATGCCTAGTGAAACTGGAAAGCAGAGCCTGGTTTAGAGTTGGAAAAGTATCTCCTGTCTTATCCAGTTATTCAGCAAGAATTACAGATGTATCCCTGATTCTGAACCGATGTTGTCTGTGGCATAAATACTGCCTCAGCCATGCTCTGGTTTCTCTCACTCTGTGAGTATAAAACACATGCATTTCATCCCCCATTCAAAGCACTGCAATGAACCTACTCTCTCAGGGGTGACCTCCAGCCTGACAGAGCAAAGTTTTGCTTTACCATCCATCAGTCTGTCCCCCACAGAGAATTGTCTGCTACAGGATTTGTGCAGAATGCATTTAGATAGAAACATTTACTGGAAAATTCCCTTAAAAATCCAAATATTTGGTTTTGCACACAGACTGCTCAGTTCCATGCAGTCCTTGGCTTATCAGTGATAAACAGGAACAAGCAGGTGGTCTTTTAGAAGGGCAGAATTTAGATCAATTACAAAATAATTATTTAATGGAATGATCAGTGCCATTGCTTTCTACACAGAATGAGAAGCCTAATGTTACCTGACAATTTAGTGTTGTCCATTTTCTTTCTTTATTTTTGAGTTATGATAATTCCATGAGGCCAGTATGTTCAACATATTGAAGTATACACATATTTTCTATTATATCTCATTTCAGTTATTAATAAATTACATATCTCAATTAGACAGCAACAACTTTGAGGTAGGAATTGTCTCCTACTCAGTGGATCAAAATTTTAGCCAAGGCTTCTTGGTATAAATGGCAGCATTAACAGCTTTCACATTTCCTGCTACATCATGCACCAGTCCTCATGGTGAGGGTGCTTTGAGGATATGTACAATGTTTTAAAAATTTGCCCAAGAAACAATTATACATTGAGATTTCTTTTAAAAAAAACATAATTTAAATATCAATTCGGTCTTACAGACCAAGTAAAATCTCGGTGTATAACTTAAATTATTAAAGTAACTTCCATTTGTTCATATGAAAACTCAATAAAAAGTCCTTGTACATTTAGAGGACTTGGTCTCAGTTCATGTGGGATAGCCAACAGCATAATCAAGACCCATTAATTAGCAGAAATAAATGAACAAGTTGGAAATACTGTCTTGGCACTTAGTCTTGTTTCAGATGATTTTATGTGAAGAAAGAAGTACAAGCATTTTTCCTTTGCCTCTGGATGTTGTATTTTCTTGTCAGTATGGCAGGACAACACCAGGAATTGCAAAGTGTGCCAGTGGTCTATGTGAAATGCTTTAGACTGCATAATAATTAGAGAACAGGTGGCCTGAAAAACAGGCAATTTAAAATTAAAAAAAAAAGGAAATATGACTGAAAAGGGAACAGCAAGATAGCAAGTACATCAGTAATTCCATTTAGATCTTTATTCTGCATTCTGTATTCTTTAACTACTTTATTCTGCAAAAATATGGCATATTTTTAATAAGCTCTCTGAGGTGAGCAGTAGGAGGTTCTGAGCCTTTTGCATCATGCCTTAATACACAGGTTCATGTAGCACCAATTCTGCTGCCAATTATTCCAAACTAATTGAAAAAAATCATACAGTGGTTTTGCCCATTTGCTTTAAAATCCCAAATGCTTCGGTTGGGTGTACAAGATGTCAAAATAAAATGTTAAATAGATCCTGATAATGTTTGTGGCATGATGACCTTAGAAAACATCAGGATGGAAGAAATCCCTTTGCCAGGATTTTTCTCCTGGGAAGTTGAGAAGCCTCAGAGAAAAGGGAAAACAATATCATCTCATTTGCTTCTCCTGTGTTTTGCTGTTTTGGAATGTGGCTGGAGATTGTTTACCCAACATGTGGATTGTTTTTACTTAATGACCAATCATGGTCAGGCTGTGTCGGGACTCTGGAGAGAGTCACGAGTTTTTCATTAGTGTCTTGTTAAGCCTTCTGTCTGTATCCTTTCTCTATTCATTAGCATAGTTTAGTATAGCATTTTTTAATATAATATAATATCATAAAATAATAAATTCGCCTTCTAAGAACATGGAATCAGATTCATCATTTCCTTCCTGCCACAGGGGACCCCAGAAAATACCACAGTGTGGTTTAGTTCAGCTCCTCTGTGCTGAGCAGCTGGGTGCCCACCACTGGTTCTGCCCGTACCAAAATCCCCTTTTCTCCCTGGCAGCAGTACCCTACTGCACACACACAGTTCCCTCAGCCAGGGAAAGGAGAATTAGCTAATGTGGCTTCTGGATGGGAACCAGCAAACGCCTGAGGCCCCTTGAACCGCTCTGAAATCCCCTTTGCCGCTGTGCCCACAGCGCTGCTGCTCACCTCCGGTGATGCTCTGTGAGCCTGCCTTTTATTCCAGCATATTCCCAGGCTGGAACAAACCTCAGCTTTGCCTCTGCTCACCAGGGGCTGGGTGGGAAGCAGTTACTGAGCTCAGAGCCCGGAGCAAGGAAGGGGATGTCTTCTGTGGCTCCTAATGATTCCTGCGGTTAATTCAGGAATGCCACTGACAGTCTCCAGGGAGAGCTACACTTACTTTTGCTTAGCTGCTGGCATGACTGCTGTAAAATAAAGGCTTTAAAAGAAATCCTTGCAGGGGAATTTTTACACTAACAGGGAGTCCTCAGGAAAAAGGAAAGTGATGAAGTACTCTGTATCACGACAGGTGTTCCTCAGGGATCACCGAGAGGCTATTCAAACATATTAATATTTGCTTAAATATCTTTAGGAAAATTATCTGCATTTATTTTACAATTCTACATGCCTCACACATTGCTTGCAAATAATAGTTGCCTTTAAACACTGCCTAAAATATTTATTGCAGCAAATTATTTCTGTCATGAAACTGACACCGTAAATTGCCCAAAATCAGCATCCCTGGCTTTGTCAAAAAAAAAAAAAAAAACCACACAACCAAAAGCCAAACACCAAACAAAAGACCCTCAGCTGTGAATTCCTTGGTCTGTTGCACCACACACACTATGGCTCCCTTTTTCTTTTTTGACTTTACCAGAATAGGAAGAAAACCCAACTTTTAAAAGAAACTTTCAAAAAATAAGTTTTATGCAAACTCATTCTCATTATTTTCACTTGAAAACTCATTTTTCTTGTGATTCCTGTGATTGTATATTCATTACATCCTAAAAATACAGTGCTGCCCAGCAGCTACAAAGCCTTTCTCAGATATGGCTCAGTTCATGAGGTATCACCCACAGCCCTTACTGGAAACCTACAGCCACCAAAGGAATTGGTCCCAAAGCATTTCTCATTTCAATACAAAATTAAGGTTTTTGTCACACAAATCCATGGCACATTGAGGACTATCCTATCTGGATCTGAGAACTATAAAACTTCCCTTTCACTTTACTGGTTGAAAGACACATCCTGGCACTTTTGGGAAATCACAGCTACCTGAGAGCTCATGGATGGATGGGAAATATGCTTGTCAAGTTCAACAAGGACAAACTTTTAGCAAAAAACTCCCCTCACAATTGGCACTAATTGGTAGTTAAATTGACAACTGGAACTGAAGCACACTGACAGCTCAAGGGGTGGGCCCTACAGGTAGAAATTGAAAACCATTTACTGAAGCAATGTCGGAAAGACTAAACAATCATAGGGCATCTCAGAATATCATGGGGAACGCTCAACTCAATTTTTCATAGTGTCACTTCAGCATTTTACATGCATACTTAGACAACATTTCACTGAGAGGAAGATAAAGTTCTCAGATCGATATATTGAAAAGCACACAGGATTCTAATTCTTTACAAACAAACAAAATGTTCAATATTAGCTGCTCTTTTTTCAGAATATCAGATCTTTGTGGCTCTAGAAAAACATGACTGAGAAATTTAAGTGAATAATGTTAAAATAACATATACCATCCCTTTTTATTTAAAAAAAGGAAATTTAAAATAACCACTAATCCCAAACAGAACAAAACAAAAAACAAACAAACAAAAGCAGCAAAACCCCTGTACAACTTTTAAGTTATTCTTCACATCATAGACATTTTGCTACTCCATGGAAGAAAATAAAGGCAGCTGAAGAGATGCCTGGTGTTTTGCAATTTGACCCTTTAAGATGCTGGACTCATAAGTAACTGATAAAATGCCTCTTTGAAGTTATTACCAGTCCTGTTCTACAGCTGATGTTCGAGGGGTTGAAGTTGTGTCTCTGCTTAAATTGTGGTTATATCATGCCCCAGGCTGGAGATGAAGGAGCATGAAAGTGCTCAACTGCATTCAGTAATACTCCCAGAAATATACAGAAATGAGATTTTCAGTGTCTGGAGATATGCCTTGTTTCTTAAATCTTAGAGAAATCAGTAAAATATTTTTACACTGTAGTAGAAAATGCAGACATTGTTGGGTCAGTTAAACTGTTCTTACTTAAATTTATGCTTTATATTTAAATTTCTTCTTGGAACTTGTTCTCAATTAAAAAAGAAACAAATGAAATTTGTGCAGGCTCAGGAATACTTTTTTTTAAAAACAATATTTTTATCAGACTTCTATAAAATATTGTCTGCTATATTTATTTTCTTTGCAGTAACATTTAATTACAGAGAGTTTTTTCTTAGCCAGTTATACTCCTGCTTACTAAGCTGATTGAGACTGCAAACTGGAGCATTCTGTGCAGTACAGTCACCTCTTCCCTTTCAAGCACACCTCGAATTTTCATAAAGAATACAGTAACAAAATAATTGATACATTTCAGCTTCTGGGAATTTAATAAACTTATGCAGGAAAACTAGTGTGTAATTATGGTTGCAAAATAACAACAAAAATCTAAGGCTCAGAAGGCAATGTTGACTTTGCAACATTTCAGATACTGAATATTTTATGGCATGCATTTAAATCATAGAAAAACATACAAGTGTGTATTAGGAAAAAAAAGTAGAATCTATTTTAAATGGTGTTGTGATTGCTGTTCTGTGAAAACTTTACCAATGTAGGATTATGCTATAATGTAATTAATGCAATTAATGTAGGATTATGCTATATCCTATGAAATTTATGCTAGGACTTTGCTACTCCTACATGTCCCAAGGATTTTTTTCACTCAGGGAAACAGGGTGTAATTCATCCCTCAAAATGCTGCTAGCCTTAGTTATACACATTTCAGGTTTGCATGACCCGAGTACAACAGTATTTTCAGTCAGCCATCATAATCACAAGCTCAGGGCAGGAATGAAAAGCAAAATGTGAGGAAGGAACTTGTTTAATTAAAACCTTATTTATTTTGCCTGTTTGCACCACTTGTGCTTCAAACAGAACTAGTCATGATTTTAAACGAGTAACATTTTACCATTTCCTGGTGAAGATAGAAAATGCATGTTGCCAAAGAAATCAAGGATTGCACAGAGCATGGATAATATAGAACATACAGCTCCAAGCTATTTATAAGTGCTCTCTGCATTCCAGGTTTGGGTTTTACAGTAGCTCAGCCTGAAGCACTCGATGTGAAAACAGGATGCCTCTCCACTGCTCCTCCTACAGGAAAATTGTTTCTCCTCTACAGCCCTGAACCCAAGCCCCAACCATCAAGGGAAAAATCTGTGTTGCTCCAAACAGAAAAAGTGGCCCAGCTCCCTCATCCCACAAGCCATACAAGAAAATCTGCATTGAACGGAGAGAAAAGACACAAACCAGGGAATTCAGAAGCAGTCACAGATAGAAAACCTCCCTGAGCTCACCACAACCTGGCCATGCTTTCTGGTTTGCTCCCATCCAGGGTTCTCAGAGCCCTGGAGCAGGCATAGATATGCCACAGGGGCTGCTCTTCCCTGCCACACTCACTTCTCAAGTCTCTCCTCACAGACAAAACAGGAAATCTATTTTTTGGGGACTGGAAACAGGGAAACAAGTTTGGAGGAGGTTCTGGGACAACTTAGGAAGTATTGCCAGTGAAGTGGTGGGACACAGACAGCATCAACCTCACAGACAGCATCAACCTGAGTCACTGCTGGTGGATTTTTGTGCCTGGACCTAAATTTGGATACATTTATCAGTAAGCCAGAGAACATAAACACAAACAAACGACTTTTGTGGTCTTCATTGCCTCTTTCGTTCTCTCCGTGCTTGGTGAGGTTTAACAAAGACAAACAAGAGCCAGATAGTGCACCATGGATGGAGCACCCTGGGTGTACAGACAGGCTGGAACAAGGAGCTGGAGAGATGACACAGGGAGGGTGCTGGCACTGCCCAGGCTCCCAGGGAATGGGCACAGCCCCAAGGCTGCCAGAGCTCCAGGAGGGTTTGAACACCAGGGATGCACAGGCGGGATTGCTGGGAGGTCTGAGGGACAGGGGCTGGACTAGATGGTTCTTGTGCATCCCTTCTACCTGAGGATATTTATAATTCTAATTACAAACAACTGCTGTTACAGTAACTATCCCAGATTTTTGCTTGAAAACATCTCTTAAACCAAGTCCTAACCCGTTTAAAGCATCACGAACAACACATGCTCCATAAAACAGGAGCTGCAGTACCCCAAATGCAGCTTCCTAATGCTTTTTCACTTTATTACCTATGTCATTGTGGATTCAGAGGCTGTCTCCTGTGAAAGAACAGTGGCATTTGCTAGAGCCCAGATTTCACAGCACATCTGCCGTGGTGCTGGAGGAGCATGCAGAGGAGATGGAGAAGATGCAGCAGTGTATAGCAAGTGGAAGTTCTACCCAACTAATCAAGTCCTCAGGGACAGCATGCAGTGTCACAAGACATATCACTCTACACTTGAATGAGGTTGTCAGCCACAGGGAGGCTGCAAGCTGCTGACAGCACTGTGCAGGATGGGGAGGCTCCTAAAGGAGACACAGAAGCTTTGTAAAGTGTGTACCTGCTTCTGTGGGTGAAGGGGGGGAAAAGAAAAGTACAAAAGGGTATTTGCAAATCTGTCACTCGATGTTCTATTGCTGGGAATAAACCCAAACTCATTTGACATGTGTTGCATGAACACGAAAAAGGTTATTTTGCAGGTTTCTCAAAATGCACATATACATTTTTATATATGTGCAGATCAAAATAATATGGGACTTATTTTAATAAGAATTATAGAAATCAGAAGATATAGAATTTAATAAAGATTATGTTAGTCATAAAGAGAATGCCCAAAGGAGGGACAGAGCATGAAGCTGTGCCAGGGGATGGTTATGCTGAAAATCAGGGACAGGTTCTTCCCCCAGAGGTGCTGGCACTGCCCAGGCTCCCAGGGAATGGGCACAGCCCCGAGGCTGCCAGAGCTCCAGGAGCCTTTGGACACCAGGGATGGACAGGGGGGATGGCTGGGGGTCTGGGCAGGGCCAGGAGCTGGACTGGGTGATCCTGATGGATCCCTTCCATGTGGAAGGATATTCTATTCCATGATTCTATGAAAATACCATGTGGCAAAATAAATGCCATATGAATATAGCCCCCAAAAAAGTAAGTTAAAAATTAGAATATTTGTTGCTTTTTATAGGAAATCTCATAAATTCAGCAAGCACTTCTTTATAGATGTGTGAACTCGAGTAGAGTTGCTCATTTTGAGCTTGATCCTACCAAACATAATGACAAAAATTGGCATTAAAAGTGTATATTACTCAAATTCATTCTAAGAGGTTCAAGAATGAAAGCAAAAGATTTGCTCCGGTCCTTTACTCAAGTCATTGAAGAAAGACACCACACTTTAAAAGGTGTTCACATTAATTCCTCCTATTAGTCTCACCCCAGTTTACTTCATTTATTAGAGCAAATACACTGGGAATGCATTTATTACTCTATATCCATGCAGAACAGCAATGAACAAGCCCCTTTGAAGTGTGGGCAGTTGCATTGCAACACTTAAAACTCCAGAGAAGAGTCTTTATGTCTGGAAGCTGTTTGCCCTGAAAAAAACTGAGCAGTTTAATAAAATATACTACAGACCTCTGTAATCCTGTCTTGCTAAATTTCCCTGCACTTCACAAAATTTGGTATCAGACCTTTTTAACCAACAGGAGGAACTCACAGTCTCTTCATTCAGGTTTTGATTTGCAAAGTGATTTGTGTTCTGTTTGTACCCCATAAAATTAATCTCAGTTTTCAGTTTTATTTTGCTGATAAATTCCATCCATTCCATTAGGACCAAATGCTTCTATTCAGTGCCTTTCCACCCACTAACGTGAAAACCATTATTTAAGTATCAGTTCTATTCTGAGCAGCTCTTAAGAGCTGAATTTTCAGTGGGTTTTAAAGGTACATTTGAGAACATAAAACAAATTCTGCTTGTGTGTGTATTGTTTCTGTTTGTGCAAAACTTATTTTTGAATTTATTCTCCAAAAGCACCTGATTAAATGTTTGTACAAAACATACATGACTATGAAAAGCAGCAGGTACACTCTACAACAGCGTAGAGACAAAAATTGCAACAAAGATCTACATAATTAGATTTGCTTCTGGAATGTTTTCTTTGAAGCAATTAACCATCAAATAAAAGATTTGTTTGAAGATTATACTAGAATTTTCAACATGGAAAAAGCACATGGCAAGCAATACTGACTCTGTAACAGGACAAAAGCACATTTATATCCAGAAAATGCAGCAAAAATGGGGCAGACATTTGATATCACTCTCTCCACAATGTTAAACCTCTCTATATCCTGTTTCCTTCATTCAAAGTCTGGCCAAAAAAAAAAGAAAAAAGAAAATCAAGGTAAGCAATAGGGCAGAAAAAATAGTTAATAAAGTCCTGGAACAAAGGAGATACCCCAGGTGTGCAAATCCTTTGGCAGAGGAAAAGTTCAGGGGGCTGGAGGAAGAGTGTAAGTGGAAAAGCCAGGAGGAGGAACCAGGTAAGTGCAAATCCACTGCAAGTTCTGAAAAGGAGGTTATTTTTAAATTGCAGTGGATAAGAAACCAATGAGGGTGCCAGAGGACAAACCACAGAGCCCAACTTCACAGAGAAGGAAAGTATTTTGCTTGTGACATTCTGTACACCATTAAGTTTTGGGAAGGATTGCCAAGAAGTATAATTGAGGGAATCTCTGCTTTCCAGTCAGGAAGGATTAAGAGCAGCTCTGAAAGCTGTGCAGTACCTCTGCTCCCACCAGCCTGAAAGCACTCTCAAGACTCACAAGCCTTAGGAAAGAAAAATAAGTCAGAAATATGGATGATTTTTCTGGAGAGGGAGAAAAAATAGAGAGAAGAATTCCAAAAATATTCTATGTCTATGTTCTAATGAATAAACCAAAAATTCCTCCCTATGGGAACAAACTTTGCTTCTTGCTCATTTCCGTCTATAACATGCAGTGTTTTAATTATGCAGCAGTCTCAACAAATAGAGTGTCACAGCATTTTAGCTAATTCTATTTAAAATGCCAGCAGAAGAGGGGATAATGTCTTCCTTGGTTTGGCTTAGTTTAACCTACCCACTTCTATTCACCAATGACTCAAACAATTCAGGATATTATAACCACCTAAAAAAAACCTTAAAATAGTAGAAATATTTAGACCTAGATATATCCTGAAAATCAAAATACCACAAAGTGCAAACCCAGGATTCTCCCCAGCTACTCAAAATAATGTTACAAGCTCAACTAAAATATTCCAGAAAGAATAGGTTGAATAAAACATTTTAAGATGTGAAATATGCCCATTGCTGTCTCTGTGAAATTGAGATACCTTACTAACCCCAGAGAAACAAATGAGAACAGATACCAAATAGCTGATATAAATGTAAATTGACACAGCACCAAAAGCCACTGCATAGAAAGCTCATTACACCTTCTGACCCTGTCTCACCTGGAAAGTGGCTACCCTAGGGAAGATTTGGGAATGCACTTGATCTCTGTTCTCTTCAATAAGAGAACAGAGCTATTGGCAGTCCCTATATTATACTATATGCTATTCATTTATCCATGGAAATTCCAAGATTACCATGAAATTAAATGTTATCCATCATTTTGTCTAGATTTTTTTTTTACTCAACCTCAGTAGCCAGCTAGTAAGGCAATAATGTACTTGGTTGTTCAGAGGGAATTAAACTTTAGTGATAAACAATTAAGGTATTTATACCTGCTCACTGCCAAACATGCATTTATGAACAGATCATTCTTTTCTAAGAATAATTCTGAGGATAATTCATCCCTGATGGATACAGATGGCTCATACAAGTGCAAGGCTGATTCACTGACGGGAGGTAACACCCTGAGCTACACAATAAACTAATGCATGGCAACAAGCAAAGCTTTAGGGCAGCAGAAAAGCTGTGACACTGAAAAATATGATATTTTGCCCTGTGTTATCTTCCTAACATTGACATTATATTAAAAAATCCGTGGCAATAATGTTATTCCATACGTGTGCATAGACCTCCATATAAACTAGGACCTCATAATTTGCTGTTCAGTCCACACCTTCCTTTTTGGTTCTTGTTTTTTAAAAATTCTCAGAGCATAAACAACTTGATTCATCAGACTGGAGATAGAACATGACCTATAGGTACAACAACCTTTAGGAATGCACAGGAACATATTGCAAAGAGCTGCTTCGGTAAAAAATCTTCAGCTGACAGAGGTGGGGAGTGGTGACTAATGATAAAAAAAAAAGGATGTGAACACGCTTGTGGGGTTTTTTGACAAATGGAAAATGCATATTTTTGTTGGAAATAGCAGGTTAGCTAACTAGGAAATCATGTCCTTGCAGGCAGGTACATTTAAAGCGCAAATCTATGGATATCAAAGCACCTCGGTCTGAAATTCCTTAGAAGAGCCTGAATGACTGAGGACCTTCTCATGTCACACATTTATACATTCAGAGAAAAAAAAATCAAATCTTGCCTTACCCGGCCAACTAGGATTGGTTCAGGTCCAGAAAATTCTTCCAATACAAACATTTGGTTCCAAACCCAGCCTCTCTTGGAACGGTGCAAAACTCTTTGTTCTTCATTTAGCCTTTTTAGTCCTGTACTGGATCCACTTGGTAGTACTTGAGATTGATTCATTGGAGCCATATAAATGGAAGGAAGGACAGTAATCCATAATATTATTAATGGAGTCCATGTATCCATGAGCATTTCCGTTAGTCTTTCTGGCATTGTACCACACGCTACGCAAATCACCACAAAAATGAAATTATTATTATTTTGCTTTCCTCCAGACTGTAGCAATCCAATTCATCACGCAGTACAGAACATTTACTTACAGCTCCTCCATGTGTTTACAGCACAGTCAATGTAAAAATAGCTTAGATGAGAAAAACATGATCCATTGAGTTTTCCAGTCATTAAAGATTCCTGGTGGGGGAAAGAAGAAAAGAAAGTTCAAATCAGTGACTAAAGAGCTTAGGAAAGCATTCTGAAACATCTTATTTACTTTTACATCATAAATAAGCCATGTTGGGTTTTAAATTTGTAGTTCATAATGTTATTGCATAGTTAAATTGATTCTGTGTATTCTTTCATTGCCTGAAATACCGAGAGAAGACCCAGATAAATGATTACACACACTTAGGAAAATATTCAGGCCTAAGAATTGGATGGGGCTTGCAGCAACCTGGGCTAGTGGAAGGTGTCCCTGCCCATGGCAGGAAGGTGGAAATGGAGGATCTTGAAGGTCCCTCCCAACCCAGACCATTCTGGGATGTTGCAGTTCATCTGAGGGTCTGAAGAAGCCACCAACCTTCTCACTGCCCTGCATTGTTAATGTTGTCAATTATAAAAACACATATTCTGTCATATAAGCAAATCAAAATCATTGCATTCTTATTCTCCTTTCCTCCACAAAAAGAAAAACAAACAAACAAACAAACAAAAACCACAACCAAAAAAACTTCTCCTGAGTGTACAAAGCTCCAGCAGCCCATTGTCAGTTTAGCCATCACCTCTCTGCAACAGAGCCACTGCCCAGCAAACCCTGCACAGCCCAGCAGAAACAGCGCTGCTAAATCCTCTGTGAAATCCATGATTCCCAAACCAGACAACTAAGGAAACTCATTTATGCATATCTGCACTACAGGTCTCACTGTCTCTCCTTCACTTTCAGAGAAAGCACACAGTCATGTTTCATTTCAAAGACATTTTCCTAGATGGACACTTGGGAGCATTTTGTCTTTCTTCCCTTGCCCACCCTTTGAAGTACTAAAAGGTCACACCACGTTTCATCTCAGAGTAAATATTCCTTGAAATGGAAAGGCAAGTTAACATAGCAGGGCTGATGCCAGAGGGATGGGCAAATGCAGAAATGGAAAGCTAGATGGGATGGAGTTCAGAGAGAAGGGCTGCATTACAGGGTTATGGAGTTACCTGAAAAGGGTCTTGATCCATTTTCTTTGATTCATACAATCTCACGAGAAACAACTATATACAAGAGAGTAGCAATGCCTATTCTTAAGCTTACACTGTGATTTAGGCTGGTTTTCTTCTACTTTAAGATTAATTCCTAGTGTCTTATGTTTATGAAAATCCTGAGAGCTTAGAAGGTTTTTTTTTTCCTTTGGGGGGGGGCGGTTTGTTGTTCTTTTTTAAGGTTCATACACACTTATGGCATAAAACTGTTGTACTCTTATTGCAGGGGGTTCCATACTGTTGTCTCCTTATCACAAAGGTTTCATACCTTCTTGGTGTTTCTCATGGGCATCTCCTCAGAGCACTGACTCTCCTTCACAAAGCAGCCAACTGACTCCAGTTCCCTTCTCACCCAGCCACCCCACTCTGTTATAGCATCTTCTTCTCATTGCTCACAGCTGTGCCCTGTTAAAGTCAGGCCTGTTCCTAATCTTTGATAATTGGCCCAGCTGCAACTCCTTAGGGGTAACATTACTTTCCACACTATCTTTATTTTCTTATATTCTATTCCCCTACATAAAACATGCAGAACACCTTTTACACGACCAGTAAAAGTCAGCTGTTCTTTTAAAAGCAAACAATGTAGAAAGTATTTTTTTTAAACTTCAGTAATTGCCAAAGCAACTGTGAAATCTGTTGCATGAAAACCCGAAACTGTGAGAAACTTGTCTTGTTAGAAGGGGAGAGGAGCTGCTACCAAAATGAAACTCAATCTCTCAAGCAGCATGGAAGAATGGTGAGCTAATAGTGCAGTGCTTTGACAATGCATCCAGAATGAGGGAATATCCATTACAGGAGAACCTGGAGCTTTATAGGCCTCACTGCCAACTGGGGTGGAAATAAAGGAATCAGAGAATACAGCAAGCTCTTGAGAGCAAGTTTTGGGGAAAATGTGAGAGAAGTGAGAGACTTTAAACGTCTTGACATTCTCTTAATCCCAGAAAAGGAAAAGGAAAAACAGTCTAATGATGGGATGCATCATTCACCTTCTGAAAAGCCTCTTCAGTCCAGGGAATTAAATGGAGTTTACTGCTGCTGCTTTCTGGCACATGTTAGCAGAGATTTCCAGGGCATGTTTGGGGGTAGAAGGTATTGAAAGAGAGAAACAGCCAAATTTCAGTCAAAGTGATTGGTTTTGCTCAGATGGGATCCTCTTTATATCTGACTGGATGAGTGGGTGCCTGTGCCTGCCAGGAGACAGATTTTTCTGGTTTCTTCAATGGAGCAAGAATCAAAACACAGGAGAAATAGAACGACTGTAAAACAGAGCAAGAGACAGCATCTTCAACCAACACCCGGGATTAAATTCAAAATGGGGGGCAGAAACTGAAAACACAACTTCAGGGTCCTTTTTAGGGCTTAAACAGAGCAAGATGCAATGTACTGTTCTCTTTTTAGAATGACTGGTTCTGGGTGGAAAACCACTTTGTATATAAACCCCTCAGAGAAGAGGACCCAAGTGGACATGACTGACTCCCTTACACTTCCAGCACAAGTTGGTATAGTTCTTTTTATCAACAGGACCAAATAATAATAAAGCACTTCCTTTCATATTCAAGAAGCTTTTTGAAAACAATTCCTAATTAATCTCCACAGCCTGCCTTCTAAAAGAAATGAAAAAAAATGAGATAAAACAATATGACACTCCCAGAACCATTTTTGGTTGAAGAAAGAACGGGATATTTGGTTCTCACACTGCCACTCTCAATCCTTAGAAAGCATTAAGTTCATTTCAGTGCATCCCTCCTCGGTTCCTCCCCCAGACTTCCTCCTTGTTACTCTTCATTTACTCCAATCAAATTTAGGTCCTATCCACTCACACTAATACAGAAAATTCACTGTGACTGGGCTGTCCTCACGGTAGCTGTGTGCTCAGCAACACCTTAAGGCAAACAAGTCCAAAGAACATCAGGAACATCAGCAATGCACACCCCGTGCCATTAAATCCCCTGAGTGAAACAGCCCCCTGAGGAGCACAGTTACACAAGCTCAAAGATTCTATACATAAAGCTGGGAGATTCTGAGCACTGGCAGCAAAATTGGGCAGTGCAGGGCAAAGGAAAAAAACCAATGGGACTTTGGCACATCGCAGTCCTGCAGAGGGATGTGATCAGAGTGGAACTACTGAGCTGGACAAAGTTCTCCACTGTGGTACTCACATTCTCCGAACAGAGACAAAATTCTCTCTCCCAGGGTTTTTCGTGGAGAAGCACAGAGAAAAGAAGAGAAAACAATTCTTATCTCAACTTGCTGCTCCTGTTGTTTTGCACATGTGGAATGTGTTATGGAGATTGTTTACCTGAAGGATTTGGCAATTGGATTCTGATGAGGATTGTTTGGTTTCCTTAGCCAATTAGGTCAAAGCTGTGTCCTGGCTGTCTCAGACAGTCATGGGCTGTTCTTTAGTATTCTTTGTAGTATGGCATCTCTTTATTATAGGTATAATATAGTATTAATGTAATATAATATAGTTTAATAAAGCAAATGTTCAGCATTCTGAATCATGGAGTCAGATGCCAGTCATGCCCTGTGTCAGGGGCTCCCTGAATTCTGTTCTGCACAGCTCAACCTGGACT
This sequence comes from Camarhynchus parvulus, assembly GCF_901933205.1. Taxonomy (NCBI): domain Eukaryota; kingdom Metazoa; phylum Chordata; class Aves; order Passeriformes; family Thraupidae; genus Camarhynchus; species Camarhynchus parvulus. Next base: position 16,511,945 of record NC_044581.1, on the reverse strand, counting down.
GCAGGAGCCATGTAAGAGTTATTTGAGAAACAGACTCTCATTCAGGCTCTGCCAGAGACTCAGGACACACACTTTATGCAATGCGTGGAGGTGGGATTGTCCCCAGATTTCTTTACCAGATGGAAATTACTTTTCTGCCCCATTCCTGGGAGCAGAATACCATGTATGTGGCTGGGAGCTGATGGAAGGCATTTTTAATATGTGGCCCAGCAATTTACACATTGGCTAATAGGACAATTGAGAAATGCCAAGCAGTTAGATTGTAATCCTCTGGATTAGAAATGTAAGAGGGCATCACAGGGCTCTTGAACCTGTCTATGATAACATATTAAAAGCCATATGTAAGGGCAGACTTAGAAATCAAGGAAGACCAGTAGGTGAGGCACAGCAGCACTATCTCCTCTTATGTTATGCCACAGTCTAAAGCAGTGGAGAGTATGGAATGACAGCAAAATTATTCCAGTGAAGCCAGAATTACCTTTTTCTAAGAAATGAAGAGAAGCACGTGGCCCTTCAGGAGTGTATTTCACAGAATCATAGAATGGGATGGGTTGGGTTGGAAGGGATTTTAAAGCTCATCCAGTGCCACCCCTGCCATGGCAGGGACACCTCCCACTGTCCCAGGTGCTCCCAGCCCCAGTGTCCAGCCTGGCCTTGGGCACTGCCAGGGATCCAGGGGCAGCCCCAGCTGCTCTGGGCACCCTGTGCCAGGGCCTGCCCACCCTGCCAGGGAACAATTCCTCATTGCCAGGATCCCACCCAGCCCTGTCCTCTGGCACTGGCAGCCATTCCCTGGCTCCTGTCCCTCCAGCCCTTGGCAATTGTCTCTCTCCATCTTTCCTGCAGCTCCTTCAGGCCCTGCAAGGCCACCCTGAGCTCAGCCAAAGCTTCTCCTGTGCAGGTGAACAATGCCAGCTGTGCCAGCCTTTCCTCCCAGCAGAGCTGCTCCATCCCTCTGCTCCTCCTGGTGCCTCCTCTGGGCTTTCTGAGCAGCTCCAGGTCCCTCCTGTGCTGGCCCAGGCTGGAGGCAATGCTCCACCTTCATCAAGATCTTGCTTGTGTTGATAAAAGTACAATTTTTGCTTTTAATCTCCACATGTTCAGATGGCCTTGGGCTGTTGCCTTAAACAAAACTTCAGCGATGTTCTGAGTGGTTTCCCTGCACACTGTTGGGTATATACAACTCCAGATCAACTCTAATCCAGCAAAGCTGTTTACAAAACAGCTTTAGTTCTCCATTCATGCCTGAGAGGGGAAAGTGATATTTAAAATATAAAGAATGTCTTTAATGTAGCAAATAGATGAAAGAAAATGCTCCACTATGTCATGGAGCACAGATTCAAACAACTGCCTCATGTCCTCAAAAACTTAAAACTATTCATAAATGCTGTTCTCCATGCACAGGCTACAGAGAAGTACAGATAAAGCTGAGTGGTTTGTTTTTCATTCTGTGTGCTGACGGAGTTTTAGAAAAATATTATTCTGTTCACAGGAGCTTGCATCTTGGAACTCTACCCATAAAACTCAGCCATGGAGTGTGTAAGTCTTGTACAAGTACAACACAAAGTGATTACCAAGAGGTTTACAAGCTAACAGGAGGACATAACCAGCACACAGCTTCAGAAAACACTATCACGCACACTGGGACCTGTTCTGGAGCTCAGATCTATGCAGGTCACAGCTGGGAGTTCATCCCTTGCACACTTAGAGCCAAGTGTGGCAGTGCACACTTACAGAGATATAAAGCTCATTTTGTGCATGAGTGGAGGGAAGTACTTCTTTAATAAACAGAGTTTATTTCACTACAATAATTTTTAAATCATCTTGTAGCTTTAGAAGGTGACCACTGACATGCAGTAATTTGTTAAAAAGATTAATAAAGTTAATAAAAGTAGTTGAAGGTATAAACTTCCCATTGAGGAAGAAGCAAAGTAAGATCATAAAAAACAACAAAAGAAATTTTTTTTCATTTTCAAAGCACAGAATATCCATCTGGTTAAATAAACCACTTTATTACAATGCCAGTGCATTGATTTACACCATGATCTCAGTTTAAAAGATTTTAGAGCCACTCTAGTGTTTCTCCACACTAGAGACATGGAGGGCTGTGTTAAGAACTGCAGCAAGGTTTTTTCATTATTTCATTTGCAGTGATGATATGCAGCATCTCAGCCCTTTGACCTCACTATTTCATTGTGATGGATTTTATGAGTTACTAAATAACTGTTATTAAGGTAAAATAAAACCCTTGGGTACTGCTTTCTTTAAATGAGTTACACCAGAGATACAAAAATAAAACCTGATGGTTTTTGCCCAAAAGGGTTTTTTAGGTAGAATTTTCAGGATCCACTATATTTTGTACATTAAATACATAATTTCTATCTTAGATGCTAATTTAACATAAGCAAATCCTCATTACAATACAAGCAACCTCAAATAATTGATGAGATGCCTTCATTTAATGACCACATACAGAGTGCCAGCCAGTGCTATTTCTTACCTTTTTTTTTTTTTTTTGTCCCCACAGGTGGGGAACATCTGTTGATTTTTTTTTTTTCTACACACTCTTCTTGTTAAACTTTTTAGGTTTGTTCTTACCTCTCTAGGTATTGGCTACACTACAACTTTTGCTTCCTTGTCCCCTTTCTCAAGGACTCAGAGAAGGTTCTTTCCTACCAAAAGCAGCAAAATGATGCAAAGCCTTCCCACAGTGTGCACAGTGATTATCTTTGCCTCTCTCATCCCTGCTTGGCAGCACAACAGAGCCTTACATTTCACTAACAGAAATGAAAGGCCTTAATGCTCCAGTCACACTTGTAGGAATTCTTCTTACTGTCCTTCATAGAATCCCAGAGTGGGTTGGGTTGCACCTTTAAACCCATCCAGTGCCACCCCTTGTCGCCCTGATTTTTTAAGATTTTCTAAGCCTTCTGATGTTGACATTCTTGTAACCAACTTTCTCACACACTTTCTGTAAATAACTCATTGTTTTGCATTCTTTTATAGAGGAGAAATTTGAAGGACTGTTGGTTTGTCCAGTGTCATTGGAGAGGTGGCACTGTCACCCTCCAATCCACTGTCACTTTTGGAAATCTATAAATGTTGGAGTCAGAAAATAAACTTCCTTTTTCTTCTTCACCTTGAGAGCAGCGATGTGTGCTTGTGTTCTTTCGTGTCCTATAGTGACAAACCCTGCCATGGCAAGGACACCTCCCACTGTCCCCAGTGTCCAGCCTGGCCTTGGGCACTGCCAGGGATCCAGGGGCAGCCCCAGCTGCTCTGGGCACCCTGTGCCAGGGCCTGCCCACCCTGACAGGGAACAATTCCTCATTCCCAGTGTGAGAAATGGTTACTCACTTTTCATAACTTAGAAAGGTTTATTAAACCTTGCCAAAAATACAGCAGAAGACTGAATAGAGAAAAAGGTTCTGGCTCTGGGAGCAGAGGATTTCCCCACCCTGTGCTCACCCACACAATGGAGATTTGGCCTTTTAACCCTTTAACTCCTCCCAAACTTCTGTCCATGGACCCCTTCTTCACTGTCCAGTGGTGGAGATCTCTTCCTCAAATCCTGACTGGAGCTCAGATGTCACCACAGTGACCACCCAGCCCTGCCAGATGTCCCTTGATAGCCACACAAGGGGGTACAACAGAACTATAAACCTATAAAACTTTTCTTAACCTGTAAACATGCTATTTGTCTGTTAATTGTGAGAGTCAATCATCACATTACTCATCTCTCACACCAAGATCCCACCCAGCCCTGCCCTCTGGCACTGGCAGCCATTCCCTGGCTCCTGTCCCTCCAGCCCTTGGCAATTGTCTCTCTCCATCTTTCCTGCAGCTCCTTCAGGCCCTGCAAGGCCACCCTGAGCTCAGCCAAAGCTTCTCCTGTGCAGGTGAACAATGCCAGCTGTGCCAGCCTTCCCTCCCAGCAGAGCTGCTCCATCCCTCTCACTTACAAGAGAACTGTGGTTTTTAATTTGCCATTAAAGCAGAACAAACCTAAATTCCATTAGAAAGAGCTATCAAAACACCATATCCAACAAATAAGCATGTCATCCTTGCCTGCATAACTTAGCTCCATACTCATCCTGTTTCCAGTACATATCTATTAAATGGTACCTGAACCTGATTTAAATCACCTTGGATAAGGCAGCAGGCTCATGTTTTCCTTTGCAAAGGAATGAATACTTCTTGCCATAAATAATAAGACTTATTCCTCAGAGGATTATTCGTTTGTGTACAGATTACTCACTTACTCACAAAACAGTCAAATTAAGAGGCAGTTCTCCACCCAAGAGCAAGATGAAGAGGGAGTGAGGCTGTAATCAGCCATGCTGCCATGGCAGTGGCTCAGATCCTGCTCTCAGTGCCCACTGCAAAGTGCCACTTGCCTGCCCTGGCTGGGCTCTCCTGCCTCTGTGTGCCAGCAGAGCTGTGTGCAGGCACTCCCTAACCCAGTTCTGTCAAAATGATCTTGTTAACTTAAACGCCTTTAATAGTAAGGTGTTTTTAAAACCAAATCGTTCTGACAGAGCTGGGCTAGGCCATTGCTCATGCTATAATTCCACCAAGAGCAATTTTCATTTAAGACGCTCTTACCCCCCTCAGCCCCCACGACATGCAAGCTACACATTCCCAATAATTGGTCTCCATTCCCATTCCTTCTCCACTGCAGTTTACTGTCCCTGCAGTTGTGCTATCTGCAATCAACACTGTAAGACAGGCCACTGAAACGTGGGTTAACAAACACAATTTGCAACAAAATCTTGTTCCAAAAAGTCTTTTCCTTCAAGACTCTAACCCAGATCATTGCAGAACTAAAGAACCCATCAACTGTAGGACAACAACAAGAAGTTTTGAGAACAACTGTGCTGACAAAAAGCATATGAAGTTTCACTATATACTTCAGAGAGCAGAGAAATAGTTGAATCAACAAAATTGAGTGGAGGAAAACTTCTGGAGAAGCGGAGAAACAGGCAATTAGGGACAGAAAACTACTTAAATAAATGTCTGGTGGACTCCTGCAATCCAATCATGGTAACCTGCCGTGGCTTTATGCACTGGTGCTGGCAGGTTTTAGGGACAGAAACCTCTCCCCCAGATGTGCTGGTGTGAGAGCAGGCTCCATCAGGAGGGAACTGCTGTGGGCACAGCCCAGTGCCCTGGACACAGCACAGAGCCAGCAGCCACACTGCAGGGCAGGCATGGCCCAGGCACGGCTGCAAAGCAGAATTACCCCAGGTAGCTGCAGCAGATTTCACTAACAGTGATTTTAAGGGACTGGTACGTCACCTGGAGTTAACTGTAACACAGAAAAGCATTAAAGCATTATCCACACATCCTTTCCCTCAGCCACACACCCGAAATTGCACAGGGAGGGAAATGAGCTGGGAAATGTTACAGGAAATCCTTGGTGCTGTCAGAGCTCCCTGCCAATCCAAGTGCAAATCCACTGTCCGAGTTCATTCTGATGTACAACTCGTGGCAATTTGCTTATGGCTGCCTGGGAAATCAAAAGCAGCTTCCTAAAGCATTATTTATTGCAGCAGCAATGGCAACAGGCAGCACCTTTCTCCTGCTTTTGTCTTAGGTGCTCTGCCCTACCCACATGGAGTAATTCAGTGAGCAAAGATATGTCACTTTATCTTTTTAAGCTTAGTCATGCTCTGCTACTCTTTAAAGACTTCTGCACAGTTCTGTAGGTTATTGAGTTCCTGAGCTTGTGTCAAATGCTAAAGGACTGGTTTAGGCACAGTGTTAACCTCTGCAGCAGATGTAACTGAGGGAATCCATGCACTGGGAAAATATGGACATGCAGCTGCAGAAATGCAGCAGTTTCTTCAACATTTAGGGCTCTAATAATTACTGAAGGGTTTATTAATCTATCTATAAGATTAGCATTACCAAAAGCAGGTTACTGCAGTTTTAGGGGTCTGTTTCACAGGAAGACAGAAGGAAGGTTTAGAAAAGCCTTTCTAAGATAAATTCCTCTGCCTTCTTTCCCTTACTTTGGTGCTTTAACTGGGAAACATCATAACCTGGTGTTCTGAGGGTGCAAAAAAGGCTGGTTTAGGATATGGATGTTTATCTGTCACAGCTTCACTGAGGCTTTGGGATAGAGAGAAAATGACAACATCCATCACACTGAAATATATCTCAATATTATGATAATAAATTATATGTTATTATGTGTGCTTAATATGGTACTTTATCATATCTAGAAATTCTGTTTTATGTAACTAGCTAAGTATTTTTTTATAATTTTTACAAATATTTACTATCAGATAAGTCTTTCTTAAAAAAAACCAAACCACATAAGAGTATCTTGACCCAGTCATATGTTTTTTGTACAACTTCTCTTGGTATCAATAGAATTTCTTATTTTTGTTACTCTTCAATAGTAAAATCAATATGGGACAACTTTAAAGCTGTCAAGACTCAGACCTTTTGTATATAAATCTGTCAGTCTTTCCAGAAGCAGCCACTACTTTATGGAACCAGAATGCTTTTAAAGAAACCCACCAAGGGTGCCGTCAGAACCTTCAAACTATTTTTATTCTTTATTATTCCTTGCTCTGTGCAGTGCTCTGGACTTCCAGTGTGCTACACATGCTCAGGAGCAGGACAAAGAGACAGCAAGTGCTATAAAGTTTGCAGCTGAAGGTGAAATATCCTCCCTAATTAAATAAGTATTCAAAATATTTTAAGGTGATCTTGGTTTTGGTTGGTTGGGTGGGTTTTCTTGTTTGATTGGGTTGGGTTTTTTTTGGTGTGGATTTATTTTTCCACGACAGCTGATACTACAGCCATAGGTATTAAAATGGCAATACAGCTGTTTTAGCTCTACAGAGGAACAAAGGGAAATTGCAACCTTCCCTTTCAATTTCTTATACTTAGGCAAAAAGAAAGGTTTGTGTCTCTGGGAGGCAGACACTCCACTGATGTGTGTCAGAACATCATCTCGTGATGCAGGTTCGAAAACGGAGAGGACAGACAAGGCTTCCAGAGCTGCCCAAAAACTTAAACAGAAGAAAACCAGTTGCACCAGCACTGTTTTCATGCCATAGCAAGAGGAAGAAGCGATCTGAAGTAATTTTTGTTCTCTCCAATGCGTGATTAAAGCGGTTTTCCCATGACCGAAGCAGAAGTGCAGAGCACCCCTGGGCCGGGGGCTGGCAGAGCCTGGCTCCCTGCTCGGAAGGTGAATCCCAGAATCCCAGAATCCCAGAATTCCATCATTGGGCACCTCTGGCACCGCCACGAGGGAAGGGGGGAAAAGGCAACTTGTGCTCAACAAGAAGAGCTCATGAAAAGGCAAACAGATTGGCCTGCGACTGAGAATGAGGTGTTAACCGTGCTCTGCCTGGGGCATTGTTTATCAGGAGACTTTCAGCAGCTGGGATGTGCTTATCCTGCACTTCCTGAAAAAAAAATCTTTAAATATTAATGGGAGACATAAATATCTTGCTTTCTGGACTTCTTTTTCAGCCTTTTTTTTAATATATAAATATGTACAACAGAACTTTCATATCCTTGTTTAACGAATATTGTCTATTCTCTACAGAGTTTGTTTATTTTTAAACAAAATATAATACTTAAGGAAAAACCCACAGGTTTTCCTGGCATGTGTTCCGATTAAACTAAGATTATAAATTATGACTGGACATCATGACTTAGTGAAAGCTACATAAACTCTCCAGCCATATGCACGAGTGTGTGTGTGTGTGCATTAAAAAAATCTTTAAAGAGGAAAATTCTGAACATATCTGGACTTTTCTAACTGTATACAGTTAGAAAAGTATATGTATATGTATATGGCTTCAAGAAACCTCAAATCTCTGCTGAGATATGTGAAATTAGAAGTGAAGGTTTCTAATTTTGCATCACTGAATTTGATGGCAGTTTTACCACCAATTTAGATGAGTTGTTTGGAAAGAATTAGGACGCTCCAATGTTAAACTTATTTCTTTTGGAGTTGGCAAGCTGAGATTTTGTGGGGTTTCCCCCCCCCCCATTCATTTGTTTCCATCTAACTTTGGGAAACACCCAAAAATAAAGGTCAGAGCCCAAAACACAGGACACAATCTAAACTTCAGTGACATTAAGTTTTGATACTGTGTTACTTAAAGGGCAATCATAGCTGTTACATTTAATCCATAAGAGAGATTCACATCTGAAGTGTTGCAAAATTCAATTAGAGAATTGCACTTCCTCTTGAGTGCCAGCTCTCCGTTTGCTGCAGTATTTAGGGCTTTGAAATAATATAAATGTATAAAACATATAAGTTTTATATTTATATTTTTATAAAACATAAAATATGTGCATATGATTCTGATCATCAGCGACTGCAAAAGGAAATGGGTGTAAATGGGAGTTGTCAAACGAGGCTGAGCGTTGCTTCCCTGGAAAAGCCACTTTGGGTGAATGTACACGAAAGCTGAAACTGTGAACCAGGGACTGCCAAGACTGTTTTCATAATGTTTTGAACTTCCATATCTGCTGCAAAGACACACTGAGAAACGCCTCCGTGAGCTTGTCTAGGGCTTGGGCACACAACATACAGGAGACACTTCCCATGGGAGCTTCCCCTCCTCAGATCTGGGACTGGGAGACATTGCCAATCTCAAACCTGAGCCAGGGTGCTCATCATTCTCAATTTCAAATGATTTCCACAAGACACATCATGATCAACACCTTGGCAAATCAATTCTGGAGAGCTATCACTGCAACAAACCCATGGATAAAGGCTGCTCTCATGGCTGAGGCAGGTGGAAATCGGATTTTATAGCATCTAACTCCAGGTAAAAGAGTATCTGGTGGTACCTGAACTAGTTCACAGATTTTTTTTTTCTTTTTAGCTTGTGCTTCCTACTCCAGCTATCATCAGTACCCAATGTATTTTAGGAACAAAATTTTATTAATGCAGTTGAAATGCCACTGAGTTGATGTTATTTACATGGTTGACAAAATGAGAAACGTGCTGGACAGATTCTAGAACAAAGGAGAGGAAAATAAATGTGTGTATATATATAGACACACATTTGTAATCTCAAATTGGACTTTATTTTGTTCTCTGTCTACTGCTCAAATAGTTATGTTCAAAAAGCTCTGAAGTGAGCCACCTTTTCTATGGCAACAACACTAAGAAAAATGTTGAGTTTCCATGATCTAATTTAATTCTATTGATGTGATCTTATGGTAGCAATGATGCTTAAAATGCTCCAAGCTCAAATTGCCGTAGCATTTGCCTCCCACTGAAAGAATTTAGGTTTTATTATTTTATACTCATAGATGAAAGACTGTTATGATACCACTTTAGTGTATGCTACAAGCATACAATTGTATTAATAGTAGGTCAGGCTTTAATAATATTGAGATGGAAAGGGAATATTGCTGAGATATGGGGTATCTGATAGGTATGAGGGATTTATAAAAATACCTGCATGAGAAGTCGCTTTCTGTCACAAAACATGCACAATCATCACTTGGAAATACACAGCTCTGAGAAATTACAGGGCACGTTCACATCCCATCACTTGTCCATAATCCCAGAGATCAGTATTTCTCTCTCTTTAACATCCCTGAGGTTTTGGAAATCAAATCATCTGTGCATACCAAGAGTCAAGTGGGAGGGCTTCAGGCCCCTATTTTTAATAAACGTCCAAAAAAGTCCCAGCTAAAGTCTGTGGGAATGGTCTTCCCAAGCCAAGATTTAAAAAGATGAAATCTGCAACTCTGTGAGAGGAAATAGAAAGAAAATTCAAGAAGAGCTTCAGGGGCTAACAGACCTAAATTTATGTCCATGGCTGACTGTGAGTTCTCACTTGAAATGGTTTTACATCCTGAAGAAGGGAGAAGGATATTTTTTTCAGAGAAGACAATGACTCATATGTTAAGAGTGATGCAAATAAAGTGCCCAGGGATCGATTAAATTGATTTGATAAAGGTGCAATGTTATTGGAAAAATCCTGAAGATCACAAATGACAAAAATTCAAAAGATAACAAAATTCACAAAAAAGAGAATTTAAATCTGATTGTGGGACTACTTCCCCCTTTACAACTCTTTTTTGGACATCAGTAGCAGGAGCTGAAGGGAATGACTAAACATTCAAAAATCACTGAAGGACTTCATCTGAGGAGGATTCTACCTCACCTCACATAGATTAAAACTTGGTTTATTTTTAAGGAAAGGCATAAAAGGAGTAGCTGTCATATACAGCCATACTTCTTATTAAAATCAGCTGCATTTGTTAAGCAGGCGCACGGAGTGTTATTGATTTTTTAATATTGAAGAAAATGTCCAAAGTTAGTTTCTTGGCTAGCAGCCTACCCAGTTAACAAATTGCTCACCTGGATAATTTAAGAACCAACTTACATGAAATGCTTCAATCTCCAAGGGCACTGAAGGCCCTCAGCTTACAACTAAGCATGGAAATCAAAGTCCTCCACAGCCAGGATGCAAGTTTGGAAAAAGAAGGGAGTTAATAAATAGCTTAGGAGGAAGCTACCAGAAAGCTGTGCTCGTTCTGTAAGCAGTGGGGTGGAACAACAAGGCTTAAAAGATGAAAATATCATGAAATAATCACCTCCCTTCCTAGGGTCCTTCTGTCACAACCATTCTCACAATTGGGCTGGGAGGTACCGCCACAGAGAGCTTTTGGGTTTTGATGGTATCAGATTTTATGGGTGTGAAATTTGCTAATTTCGCGGGTACGCCAAATATTAACTTCTTCCAGAAGATTCATCATCTTGTTTAAGACAGGTAAAATGTACACGAGACTAATTTCCCACTCTTCTGAATTTATTTATTATTTAGTTATATATACTGAGAAGCCTATTGTGAAGTCTCTACTTGTTCACAGCAGTCTAGCATTGAACAGAGAGGGGAAATATCACTCATACAAGAGCACTGCATATTTCTCCTTATCCTTGTTGCAGAGAAACTCTCGAAGAATTTCCAAAAGAGGATGAGTGAAGTTAAGAGGATTCTTTATCTATAGCTTTGGTGGTTATCAGCTCTATTCTTTAATTGAAACTGAAGTGAGCAGCTGTTAACTTCCCTGCCATTAGGAGCTAACACGTTACATTTGGAACAATAAACAGTTGTCGCTATTTGAGTTCTTGCCATCAGCACCTCCCAAAAAACACCTGTGCGAGCCGTCTATGTGCTCAAGTTGGCTGTTCCGAGGTGTCAGCCTTTATAAAAGTTGCATGAGTGTTTCCTCCCCTCTCGGAGAGGAGAGACAGACTCGTTTGCGTGGAGCAGAGAGTGTTGGTGCCTGTGTGAAAGGGAGGAGAGCCAGGGTGCAGTTTGATACCTGTTGGCAACGCCAGCGGCTCTGTGTAGCGCCGTTAAACGCCAGCTTGGATGGATTCCACTCTATTTAGTCTGCTACTAAACGCAAACTGTTTGAATCGAGACAAATTCAACACACGACCGAACGGCAGCGAACCGCAAAGGAATTCCTGCCTGTGTTAAGTAGTGTCACCTTCATGGCGGTAGGCAGAGCCTAAATAAGGGTTGGAATTAATCTCTTTTCTATTACCCAGGCAGGGGCTCCTGCGCTGGAGCCTTGCGGTGCCTCCCAGGCTGCGCTGCCGAGCAGGGATGCTGCCCGCCGGCTCGGGGCTCGCCGGGATGCTGCTGCTGCGCCCAGCAGAACACAAGGATGTGCTCCCCCTCTGCCTTCCTCAAAGAGAACACGAAGCGTTTGGTGGCACAGCAGCTCCAGGGGGCTGCAGGCTCCTGCGTTTGTGCTCTGGGAGCCCTGGCAGCGAACGAGAGGCTGGGGCTAAGGGGATTTCTCCCTCTCCCAAGTTTCAGCTGGGTGCATCCTCTGTTTAGTCAGCCAAAGGATGGGAAGGAAATCAACTTGTGGGACAGGGATGACTCCTGGCTAGTTATGGCTACAGAGTCATTGCCATCGCAGCTTTCAAGAGCAGTATTTCTGCGATGCTTTCCTCTCTCAAAGTAGGAAAGGAAGCTGTGAAGCCATTCCTATTTATTTACTTACTTAGGGGGTGCAAAGCTTTGCGGTGAGGGAAGGTGATAATAAATCGGGGGGATTTCCCCCCCTCAAGATTCTTCCAGCCTCCTCCTCCCTCATTTACATATCTGGCTGGTGGGTGATTTTTATTCTCAGCACGAAAACTGCAATCTATTTCAATGCATGAATGCAGCCCTGCGTCTATTCAACACAGTGAAATAGCCCAGAGACTTATTGTACTAAATAAGAAAACAAGGAGAAGAAACGGGTTCGCCAGCCTTAGAAGCAACCCTCTGTGATCCAAAGTCCTCCCGATTCTTTAAAGGAGGGTTGTAGAACGGAAGGAAAAAATAAACCTCCCCCAAAAAACCACCAACAAGCGGGAAGACAAAATTACCACCACTTCTTCTCCCGAGAGAATAATAATGATAATAAAAAATACTAACAAGCACCCCACGACATTTTCATTATCGGCAATTTGAAAACATCCGACTTAATGAGGGACCCCAGTTCGGTCTAATACCGCACCTACGGACGAGGAAGGCGCTCGCCCAGCGCACCTTGCACGCACACAGAGCCCAAGTCAGCCAGAAACCCACGGGGCTAGAGCCCTCTGCCAGGCAGCCACAAATTGTCTGAATAAAATGAATACTCACTCTTTCAAGGAGCAAGGGGGCCGCTCGCCCACAGCCACTTCACGCACGGATGGAAAGGGTGAGGTAAAAAGCCATCAGCCAGTCCCTGGGAACAGGCAGGGTGCTCCAGATTTTCTTCTCATGCTTTCCGAGGCTGCCGATGCTGGAGGAGCCGCTGCTTGCCGGGCTTCCCGGGTCTCTGTGCCTGCATGCCGGAGTGCAGTTATTAATTTCTCCCTTCGCACGAGCCAGCGGCAGCCGCACGTCTCCAGGAAAGCAGGGATATTCCAAATAAATCCGCTAATTCCGGGGCTGAGCGCGCTACCGTGCCCGCCTGCCTGCCAAACGTAACTGTGAAGCGATGTGGAAAAGTGAGCCGGGAGCCTCCCCTGACAGCTCTTATTGGGCTGATCTCGGAGGCAGGTCTAGCGCTGGGAAATTCGTGTAAGCACTTTGGGGTGGTGGTTTTCCCCCTCCCTCCGCTGCCCGCCTTCCCCCCGGCAGGCACACAACTTTTCCAGGGGCGGCGGCGCCGCTCGCTCCCCGCGCTCCTGCCGGGCGCCCGGGCCGCCAACTCCGCGCCGGGGCATCTCCTCCGGCCGCCCGGGAGAGACGGGGGGAGGGATGCGGGCAGGGACGGAGGGAGGGATGCGGGCGAGCGGGGGTGGGCACCGGGCGGACCCGGGGCGGGGGGGCCGGGCCCGGAGCGGGGCCACCGGGGACGCGCCCGGCGGGGCTGGGATGTGACCGGCGGGGCTGGGACGTGCCCGGAGCGCCGGCGAGGAGCAGCCCCCCGTTCTCCCGGCCCCGTCCTTTGGGGTGATGCCCGCCGGGAGAGGGATGCGGGGTGGATGCGGCAGCAGCCGATGGGCCGCGGGCAGCCGCTCGTCTCCGTGCGACAGCGCTGCGGGCGGGGGCCCTGGGGACAGGGAGGGCATCCTTGAAAAACGCTTTTCCCAACACGCCCCCGGGAGCTGCGGGCGGCTCGGGGCTCTCGCAGCCTCGGTGGCCTCGGGCGCTGCGCGGAGCGGCCCCGGGGCAGCGCCGGGCGAGGATGGAGGAGCAGCGCGCAGTAAGTCCTTGACCCTCGGCCCGTCCCCAAAAGCTCTTGTGACCGACAGCGCCGGCATCCCGCACGGCCCCGCTGCCGGAGCGCTGGGGCACTGGGCATCGCCACCTGCCTTGGGCTTTGCGGAGCTGGAGCGGGCTCGTCCCGTCCCGGGCAGACAAACAGCACGGCCAGCACCCCGCGAGGGACAGGCCACTGCCATCCCCTGCCCGCCTTCCTCAACCATCGAGCTTTTCTCCTTGTCGTGTTGCATGGATTATCTGTTAGCAGATTAAACGTATTATTTTTATAATGCATCCTAGCTCTGAATCCTCCCCAAGTCTGATGTTTGCCCGAAGGGAAGGGGTAAGAGCACAAGGTCAGGTGCAGGCAGGGACTCTAAAAATGGAGGGCTGGCTCCACACTGAGCTGGTGCTGTTGGGGAAGTTTAATCGCCCCCAATTCCATCCTTCTCCAGCTCTCCATGACCAGTACGATGGTGTGGTTGAAATGAACGTGCTGTGTGGTTCTACATTAACGAACCAGGTTCGTTGCTCAACTTTATTTTTAAAGGGCTGGTCACCTGAACCTCCTTCAGAGCACCTGCAAACCTCTCCACCTTAAGCAAAATATAAGATGACTACTCTGTTGAAGATCTACCTAGAACTGCAGAAAGTGGAGCCTAATATTCTGCTATACAGTAAGAATACCATATAATTTAGTTCCATGATTGTTAATCTTATTTTCCATGCTGATCCTATGAGCGCATGACGGTGCCTGAGACCCTCCCTGTGTAGCTCTTACCTGCTCGACTGTACCTTGACTAAATGCAAGCTAGTGCAGATAACAGGTGCATTTCTACTTGCACAAATCCTCCTCCTGAAAAGTCTCAGGCTCATGGGAATGTAGCAAAATGCACCCAGAATGTGCCGTTTTTCAAGGTCAATGAAGAAACATCTAACTATCGCTTTGTTTCCCTCAGCCCAAGCGCTTACCTTCAGAGCTGCGAGCCTGGGAGGATTGCTTGGAGGAGGATGGATATGAAAATACCCAATGCCTGAAGCAGGCAGAGAGCCTTGAGGGAAATACAAAACACTTGGCAGTGCAATAGATAAGATCAGAAATGTGGTTTCCTTTTACCTGGGGTTCTGTTGAGGCAAGGAGTATTTTTCTCCCCCATCGTTCCACCAACCGAACAACGCAGTGAAAATACAGATCTTGTCACAAGGAAGGTGTGAGGGTGCCCAACCTGGCTTTACTCCTGGGAATTAATGCCAGTTTTCAAACTTCTTGTAGGCTTCAGTAAGATTGGTTGCACACCTTGTTTTAATTTCCATTTAAAACACCTAAAGGAAGCAACCAAGAATAAAAGTTCTTCCTAAAAAGAGCCTTTGTGTCCTTGCTTTAAATAGGCAGCACAGCTGTGTGTGGGAAGAAAGCTAATGGTAGAGGTTGTACCTCCAAGTGCAGCTTAAAAGTTGAGTTTTTTGTTTTGATTTCAACCTTTGACTTGCGCCATTTGTTCTACGTGACCTTTCTTGCAATTGGAAATTATCAGGGCAAAAGCTGCACTCTTTCATCTTCAGGTTGTGGGAGAGGATGGTAAGTGTCTTGTTAAAATGGATTATGCCATCCATGGATTCCCCTGCTGGAAAGCCTTGCAGATGATGGAGTAAATCTTGACAGGAAGAAGTGTATAGATGAAAATTAATGTAAAAATAAGCTTGGAATAGCAAAGGAACATTTGCAGCTTTCTGCATCCTATCCAGATGAAATGATTTAATGATATTTATCATAGTGAGATATATATATATACACACACTACTGCATTACACTGATGAATATGCTGGCTAGAAATTGTTTCCTCTTAAATAAATATTATAAGGAAGATTATTCCTCTATCTTCTAAATGGCCATTTCATTTTTTAAGCAAAAAGCAGCTCTGACTCCAGTTGCAATGGGATGAAGATTTTTAGTTTAATGACTGTACTGAAGAAAGAAGTCATCTGCAAAATGCATATGATTGAATCCCACCCTGGATCAAACAGGAATGCAATCTTTCATATTAAATTTTGGGATCAGGGAGAAAAAACAACCAAACAAACCAGACTATTTACAAAATGTATTGGCTTGTGGTATGGGTTGGTTGTTGGTTTTGTTATTGTGGGGTTACTTTTCATCTTCGATTTTGTGGTATCTTTTGGTTACTTTTTTTACCTTGGTTGGGTTTTTTGGGGGTTGTGTTGTGTATTTGTTTTTTCTTTTAGATGGGTTTTAGGTTTTTTAGGGGTTGTTTTTTTTGGTTTTTTGACTGGTTGTGATGGAATATTGGGAAAAAATTCACCTCAGCTTGAAAGAGAACCGGGAGATTTACTTCTATATTGCTTTGCTTTTATGAGTAAGAAGGATTAAAACCCCAATGTGAGTTCCCATGCATATACAGACAGGAAGTATCTGTCACCTAAAATATGTGGCATAATGGAATTCCACCATCTTCTCTCACTTTCTCGGTTTTGTGAAAACAGTTGTTGATTATCATTTAATTTGTTGTTCCTCAGCAGTGCAATCAGCTGTTTCCTGAAGACAGAGAGTTTAGACCTTACTGCTCAAAAATATCCAGCAGAAATGGCTTGAAATGACTCAGTCACAGCACAGCCTTGCCAGGGTTACTGCTGGAGTCACTGTTTGGGGTCATCTCATTTAAATGACAATGCCAAAGTCAGGGCTTGAGAGGGGAAAAGAAACTACTGTGCTAATTCCTCATATTCACATTTTATTCCCATCAGATCACCTACCAGTGAGATATTTCCCTCAAAGCATCAGTAGCTGATTTCAGTTTTTAATACGTAAAATGGAGCCTGATCCAAAATTACATGCAATTAATGAGTCCAGAGTGAATTGCTTGATCAAGATAAATGACTTTACTGCAAGCTACTTTTGCTTACAGGGATTGCCACTAAAATGCCACTTCAAAGTAATAAGAAATTAATAACTGATTTGAAAGTTACTAAAGCGATCTTATGGACTAGTGGCATCACCTGCCATTGTCGCATTAAAGCTTTAAACACATTAAATGATGTTTTCTTAGGCAATACCCACTCTACATCATTGGCACCTTTTGCTCAAATTACATGAAGGATTATTCCTTAATTTAATTTGCTTTGTATGCTAGAATTGACATTTGCCTGGCATACTAGAATTGACATCTCATGACATGAAATAAGAAGAAACAAGAAGTTATCTTAAGTCCAGCACATTTCTGAATAAAATATGCACTTTTATCAGCTCGCTGTGCCAGCACACAAACATAATTACCTTTAGAACATAGGTTCTTATCACTGTCTTGCAACCTTTAAAACCTGCTTGCATACAGTTATCACAAGTTGGTTATCAGGAAAAATAATGATCTCCTGTGTTTGGGAAGTCACTGAAGACATCTATAACTTGAAAAAAAAATCCATTATATAATGCTTACAAGTGATCCTATAGATTAAAACAAGGGAAATGATACAAGCAGCCTCTGAGATAAAGGTACAGGGTTGGGATAGGTTTGGTTTCAATTTTTTTCCCTCTGTAAGAAATTCGTGTTTACATTTTAACAGGCAAGGCTAGAAACCCTGAGAGACTGAAGTGGGGGGTATGCAAAGGAATGCCAGACTCCTTCAGGGATCACACATGGTTAAAATTCAATATCCACCACTGGAACAGAAAGCTTGGAAAGCCCCACTGAAGAAGAGCAGCAGAAGCTGTAAGTGACAGAAGTGATTCTCAACCACCCAAAACCCTTTGCTTTTGAGTCTGGGCCTTCTGAGAATCTAATCCAACTCCATTCCCTTGTTTCTTGAGATGTGAGGAGAAACATGCATTGATTTTGAAGTTACTTTTGCTTTGATTGGACAAACATATTCCAATAACTATTCAAATTCCTCCTCCAGCCCAAGGAAAAGTCTGTTTTGTCACACAGAAACAAAAGTTGAACCCAGCAGCAGCCCTGGGCTGGTGGGCCCTTAGCACATCCTTTGCCATCCCCAAACACTTCATTTAGCACTATAAAACACAACTAGCCCTGAGCCACTTCCACTCTCCAGAGATTATAAAATATAACCCTCCCAACTACTAATTTGTGTACCTTTTGCACCAGTGATATTAGGGAGTGCATAAAAATAACACTGCATTATCAGGTTTTATTATTCCTCAGGCACTGTTTGCAATTTTGACTAGTTGCTGTCAGGTTGGCTGTTAGAAAAACAATTATTCCTTTAGTACATCAAACACTAGGAGAAAGACAAAAGGAAATTATATCCAGAAAGGCACTCAACCATTATTTTTTTGTTGTACCTTACTGCAAGTTGTACAGGATGCAATTTGGGGAGTTAATCTTTCGCTGTGGGTTTTCACTCTGCCTTGTGAGCGTCAGGAGCTGGCTCAGTCACAGGAGCTGTGCAAATATTGTTTGCTCTACCTCAAGTGCCCTCTAGTGTGCAGTAATTAAGCAGGTTAAAATAAGTTTTTTTCTCCTTTTTTTTCCTAACAGTTCTCTCCTAAATCCCAAAGTAATATGTAACACTGCTTTTCTTGGAGAGGAAAGAGAAATTCAATGTTCACTGCATTAATTGTGTGGCTATAAATGAATTATCTCCTCCATGCAAAAGCAAATCACTCCTGTTGCTGTCAGATTTTTATTCTCAGAGGTGTAAGTTAAATAAAGCCCAATAATTCTTTTGGATGTTGTGAAAATGTCAAAGTACAAACAGTTTTTGGTGTTATCAGATCCAAAACAACAGTTTTCTCTCTGCAAAAGGAAATTACCATATTCATCAACAAAACATGACCCTAGGACAAGATTAACCAAAAACACCTAATTATGCTTCTAGGGTCTTTTAAAAGTACTCTTTGTCTGCAGTTTAGAGAACAGGCAAGCCTACATGAATATAAATAGAATCATGATTGGGGCACACATGTAACAAGTTCTGTGTGTTCTCACCTGTCCTGTGATGCTGAGGTTCTCCCTCAAAATTCTGACATCACCTGGCTGGAAAAACCCAGTGGTGTCTGTCAGTGAGAGCAGGTTCTGTGCAGCAGCTCCTGACACCAAACAACAGTGACAGGAGGAGAAGTGAGGAGATGTTGGGAGAGAAAAGTGTGGAGAGGTACAATTACCAACTGCAACTCCAAGAAGAAAGAATTGAAAACTCTGAGGAAGTGAGAGCTATTTAACTTATAAATAAATTTAAATAATAACTTTAAATAAGTTAAACTTATTTAAGCTTATTTCTAAGGGCTCCCCTGCATTTAAAAATCAGACTCGAGTTCCCCGCATAACTTTCTCCACTGCACAAATGAGTTCATTTTGGGGAAACCATTGAAGAGTTTTTCCCCATTCCTCATTTCACTATGCCCTGACCTCAAAGCCAAGTATTCACTTTCAGGCAGGATTTACCATAAAATTCCAAGATAATAGCAAGCCTAAGCATACTCTAAACAAAACAGATTTTTAATGGACTTCTGAAAGCTGAGGTAAGAGGGATGGGTGGATCCCAGGAGAGATGAAATGGTTGCCTATAATAGGGATATGCTACACAGGGTGAGAGAATTGAATCTTTTATGAGTTGTAAAATCAGTAGGACTTCCTATAAGTGGAAAGAGTCATCATCACTACCCCTGAGCTGGGCTGTGGTGGCAGAGTTGTGGTTTCCAAGTGAGGTGCTGAGAGAAGCCCACAGGATTGTTTCCCGTTTGCCAGCTTGGCTCTGCTGAAGGTTAATTTTTGTACCTTGGCTGTTGCATTCTGCAGAGAACACACAGTTCTGGTGCAGTTTAGCATCCGTGGGAGGCAGACAGGACAGAGCAGAGCACCACACTTTGCCAATACATGGTTTTCTAACACAAAATGCCCTATTTCAACAGCCACACTGCACCCGGGCACCGTGCTGCCAGCAACACAACAACAAGAGTTATTCCAGAAACAATGCTGGAATAGATGCTCTCATAACTGAAAGCTAAAGTACAGCAGGGTTAGACAGGTCTTGGCAGGGATCTGGGCAAATAAACTGCCTTCATTTCCATCAGATTTGAGTCAGCTTCCCCAGGTGTGTTCAGCCCTCATCACTGCAGGGATAAGAGTGAACAGCAGCAGCAAATACACCTGGAGAGCAGCAGGGAAGGGAAAAGCCACTCAGTGGCAAGGGCAGCTTCTTGCTGTAAAATGGATGCCTTAAAAATGGACAGCATTCTGCCACCCCTGTCCTGAAGACAATAAATCCCTTCAGTTTAGCCTGGCTCTCCATGAAGTGCCTTCCCTATCTGGAGGAGAGCAGCAGATCCTGGGTCCCTAAGAAGTGACAATTACAGCAGGCAAGGCATCCCAAGGGAGCTGGGGTTACTAACACAAGGGAAAGCAGCACAAGCACAAACACTAAAGTAGCACAAGCCCTGGTTTCAGCACAGGCCACCTGAAGAAACTCACCAAAAGGTACTTTTGCACACCTCATAACCCAAATCTAACAGCAGCACAAGCTGGAATTTGGCTGCTACTCAAATGGTGTTTTCCCATTCGGAATGCAGTGACAGATTAGGAGTATATGCTTATTTCAAAGTACTTTTCTCCAGAGAGCTCTGCTTCAGTTTTTTTATTTAATTAAGAAGGTAAGTCACCATATTGCCCATAAAGTGATTTTTTCAGCAGCTGCTGACATTGTAGTTTGGCAGACTGATCTTAAAAAAAATCGTAATGCTGTGGTGAAATAAAGCATCCATTTCCCCTAAAAATATTTCTGGTGCATATGGAAGAAATACTGCTAATGAAGGAGAATATCAATCATTTAAATGCACAGGACTCCATGCTGAAGGACTTTCCTTCTTCATAAGGAGCTAAACAGGCAGAGCATATAGAGGGAGAATCATGTTACTCCAAACAACTGGTTTTAATGCCAGTAATTTAATGAATCAAGTAAATATGTCCTGAAATATATTCTAAATTTATTTACCAATGCTGACAGGTGGTTTTTATTGTCAAATGCAGTAAAATCAAGTGAATAAGTAGCTGAGACTGAGATGATGCCAATAATGTCCCCCAGAGGAGACAACATGGGAATGATGTGACTGATCCACAGCTTGGTGACCCTCAGCTTCTTTGCAATCCTTTAAAGGTGAAGAGAGAATAATAAAAGCTGTGTTTTCCATTGATCACTCCAGCCAGAGAAGCCAACTCTGGAATAACTGGAGGAATAGCAAGGCCTGACTCACTCCTGTGCTAATTTCACTAATTCCAGTTTAACACCAGACTAACACTATGGTAAAACATGACCTATATTTTTATTTAAATTAAAATCTCTAATATTCATCAAATATTTATAAGAATATATAACAAATAATTGTGGCAAACATTGCATAATAAAGATGAAAGGGAAATTAACCTTGTGAATTTTTAAACTGAAGAATAAAGACCATTACATTAATAAGACTTAATTATATCATTAAATATTTAAAATTATGTCCTCTAATAAATGTTTTTATTTAACATATTTCTTTTCTATCTATTACATTAGTAAAATGCCTTTAAGATACAGAAAAAAAAAAGAAAGTTTTTTTTTTTTCTTTATAGCCATGCAAATCCAGAGAAAGTGAGAAAGGGGCCATGTTACCTCTTCAGCTCAAGGTCAGCTCTCAGGAGAGAACAAGAGAACTTCCAGAAGCCTCAGCTCTCTGCCTGAATGGGCTGGTAAGAGGCTGTGTCTTTGCTAATCATTTTTCTTCAATTATTCTATTCTTTTTTAGGTCTAGCTTGGCACTCTCTATGCTGATGAACTTGAGTTAATCCAGCACAAATAAACCTTGTCTCTGTCCATGTCTGTTCTATTGAGCATCTAACTCATCCCTGACAGGGCACAGGGGTGAGAGCAGCACTTGGGAATTCCCAGGGAATCCTCAGGAAATCCACACCTTGCAGACAGAAAGGGTCAAGTGGATAGCAAAGGATTGGGGGTACAAGGGGTACAGATTCTTTTCTCAACATTAATTCAGCTCACCTCATGTCTCTAGTTTTCCAATTATTCTACAAACAGCAGAAGAGTTAAAGCAAAAAGTTTCTGAATAAACTCAAATTCAGCCCACACATTACACTCCTACCAGAAAGAAATTTCTTTTCCTAGCACACCTCCAAAACTTTTAATGTTCCCCTCTAGATATGGCACTTCAAAGCAGCATTTCTGTTTCTTCAGTGTGATCCAGTCCTATTTCTGCCTTGGCTGTGCACACAAACCCCACAGCCAGGGAGTCTGCCTGTCTCAGCTTTCCCCTGAAAAGCCAGGTTTTGCATGCACTCGCAGAAACACTGATTAAAACCAAATGGCAAACAGTGACAAATCAAATCTAACTCATCAGCGCTTCACATTTATCAGAGGCTACAGTTTAATGATGCTTTAGAGGAAATTCTCTTCATTTGCAAGCACACAAAATTCTGAGGCCCTCTCTGTTTAGTTACTGTGCTTTTTGCTGTTAAACCATTCTTTCTGTTTACCACAGTAATACTAACTCTGATCTAATTCCCACAAGTTTTTGTTTATTTTTGTAATATTCCTCTGACTTCTGTAGATTGTGTGTTTTGTTGCTATGTTTGTCTTCCTGCTGTCCCTCAGCATTTCCCTCCCCTGTACCCATCATCACCCATCCTGTAATTACAGAAATGTTATTTTTTGATAGACAGATGCATGGGGTTGCTGGCAGGAGTACTGCCATTATGCAGTCCAAATACTGTGCAGAATATTAAAGAATCATACAAATCAAGTCTTAGTGAAAGAATAATCTTGCGAATTATCAAAAAGTTTGAACTAAGTCTGGTTTGCTTGTTTACACATGGGATAACTCACCTCAAACTAGGTAACATTTATTTACATATGGCAGCTAGGACTGCACAGGAGATAGAGTCTTCTAATTAACACTCCTGATGCTGCAAACATAAACAGGGATAAACACATATTCCATTATGTGTAGCTGCCACTCACATTGCCACAGTATTCTTTTCTTTTCTCTGCACAAGTAAAACAATGCTACAAAGCAAACAAGCACTGAGCTTTCACTTCAGTACCTGCCTAATAATGTCATACCTTATTTCCAGGAAATTTATTTGGAAAAGTTACCAAAAAACAACCAACCAAACAAACAAAAAGCAGTGTCATATCCTATCACTTCACTTAACTCAGGCTCAAGAGGCTGTAGGAATAACATGAGATTTTCCACTAGTGTTATGTATTACTGTGCTTTAAAGTTTCCACAAATAAGGCACCTGTTTCTGCCTGGCAGGCAGGGTACAGAATAGTGAAAAGTGACACTATGCTCACAAATAAAAAGCTTAATCTGCAGAACAAATGAGGAATAAAATACATACTGTGGGTCCAAATGGCTCACCACTGAAATGTGGAGTAAAGCAGTGTGAGTAGGCACAGGTACAGCAAGGGGAAGGGAATGTGGAAAATTCTGTGGCAACCGCTTCCAGCTGTGCCCCCACCAAGATTTCAGCTGGGTGTGCTTCAGGGACCTACCTCAGCCACTTCTGAAGGGCCCCTGCCTTATCCTGTCTGGGTGTTTGGGCTGACAGGGAAAATGGGGAGATGCTGCCAGCACAGACAGGAGGGTTGGAGCCCCCCAGCTGAGGGAGCTTTCCCAGGGCAGCTCTGCCTTTCCTTCTCCATTCAGGGTGGCTCCCAGCACCATCCCGGGCTCTGTCCTCCCAAACCATACCCACAGAGGGCTCAGTGGGAGGTTTGCAAACCTTCCTTCTGCTGTCACTGGGACTAAGGCGGGGTTTATCATTTCCTTTGTGCTTGAGCCCAGCCATGCTCAGCCGGGTGTAGGGCCTTCACACAAAGCTCTCTCAAAGTGCCTTCACAGAGACTTCCAGTCTCCACACCACAGCTCACTGCACACCCTTACCCTGAGCTGTCTCATATATAATTTAAATGTTTAATGTAAAGTGAAGCTCATGTTAACAATACATATTTTTGAAGACTGACAGTATAATGCTTTATTTCCTAAAGGAATAGCTGGAGTGATCCATAAGCAAATAGAAAGCCAAGTAACACTGCCTGAACAGACATAATTTGTGCTCATCCTTGAGAAACCTTAGAGAGCATACATCCCTTCCTCCTCCTCAGCTAGGCAAGGTGGGATTGACTGTGGTTTTCTTTCAGATGAGGTATGAAAAGCTGCAGTGCACTTTGTTCTGCACTGGTATTAATGATACCTTCAGAAGTGGGATGTCTTTGATATCTATTGTGTGCTGCTGACTGATGGCTCTTTCTAGCCTGGAAAAGTATCTTGTCTTAGCAGCTTTGTGTGGGCTGAGAGTGGAGGCCACAAGGATATTTTGAAGTTGAGAAATTTTAAATTAATATAAAGTATCGTATCATTAAAGCTGAGATAGCAATACCCTTCTAAATTCACCCTAAAACTTTCTTTGTCCATTCAGGAAATGATTAGATATTATCCCATCTTGGGTCTGGATATTCTCTATTGCTGTTCATCCTCGGAGGCAGTGGATGAGAATCCCCACTAGCAAGAGCAGGGACAGCAGAATCACTCTCCTTGTGCACCATCTCTTGCTGCAAGACCCCCTCCCTGACACTTCTGCTATTATAAAACACTCAGAAGCAGCAATCCTGGTAATTGTCTGACTAATATCTTCATTATCAGGGAGCGTTATCTTTCACATACAACAAATGGAGATGGTGCTGACATCAGCACTGAAAATAAGGATTAGAGAAGGGGAACTACTGATCAAAGAGAAAAATAAACTGCAAAGGTTAACTTATGGCACATCCTTTTCTGAACCTGTGTTATATTAAGGAAACATTAAATAAACAATAACTTGTAAAATGATATTTTCTTATTTCTTTGACTCTACTAGTAATACCTAAAATAATTTTGTACGAGAGAAGACCCACATTCTGCTCCCAGATTTTAACTATCCCATCTGAAGTGAGCAGTGGTTAAGAGCATGAGAGAATGGAGACAGAATGAAAAAGATTGGCTGGGGCAGGAATTCAGATGGTTGTTTGGAGGTGCAAGCTCAGAGCAGCTCAATGCAATGTCTGGGAGGAGCTGTTGGCTCTGCAGAGCCACTTGTGCTCTGGCACTGACATCAGTCACCTGGGCAGGCTCAGAAGGAGAAGGGCTCTGGAAGGGCTGCAGCTCCCGAGGTCAGGGCTGACACCAGCAGGACACATGGGGAACAACTGGGGCTGCTGCCCACGCCAAACCTGCTCTAAGAATAGACAGCCTCATCCTCTAGGCTTGTCAATCTGTCACCCAGAAAAAAAATAGAAAGGAAAATTAAAAGGTTATGATGTTATCATCTCCAAAAATAGGATTTCAGTCATCCTGGAGAAGTGCTGTGCTGGGATATTTTCACTCAGGTTCTGCTGACATCTCCCAGCTGTCACCAGCACTGAGCCTCCTTTTGGGACTGCTAAAGGTCACTGAGCACCAGGGAGGTGCAGGGAGATGGAGGGAGATCTCCACTTGGGTGACCACAGGAAAATGTTTTCAGGATTAATCTGAAGTAGAAAGAAATGAATCAGTTTGTCTGTGTTTCTCTTTACTGGTGCTGACAACATCCAGAACAGCAGTGCCTTCTGCTCTTCAGCACTGCTTCAAGTCCACCAAAGACCAAAGGTTACTTCTTAAAAAAGGAGCTGCTGCCTGAACAAGCAGCCTGGTTTTCTTATATTTCAGAGCTAACATAGAAAACAAAGGATCACAGCCTGCAAGAGCAGAACAGCCTAGTGGAAAACAGTCTAAGAATAAAAGGAAAACAACCAGCAAATCTCAAACATTACCTTTGAGAATGAAGAGAAACTCGCAAATGCCACTATCCATTTTACTTGGAAAGACGGGATTCAGCTGAGTGCATTGGAAAAAATCCTCTACTCTGAAAGCAAAGTGAGAGACTAATTCAGTTCCCAGGGCACAGCAGAGGGTGGCAGGGACAGCAGTGACCCCGAGGTGCCACACGACAGCCCGCGAGCTCCGAGCACTCCGCGTTCTGAGGGTCAAGCCTCTGGCACCGTGGCATTTGAGATTCAGTCTCTCTATAGATTAGGATTGATCTCCCCTGTCTCTGGATAAAAAAATAAACAAACTGTAACCTTGAAATTGTCATCCAAACCTGGAGTCCAGCCAAAAGAGCAGAGACAAAATCCCCTTGAGAAGCAGAACAGCAACCCCAGAGGTCACTATTGATTCGTCAAACACGAACAGTGGATTTTGATACTGCAAGGACCTAAGTAATTTCATTTTTATTCAAAAACTAAAAGCGTAATCATTTTTTTTCCCCTGAAATGCAGAATTGCATCCATTTCCATGTAAACACAGATACTCAGAGGATACCTTAAATATTCTCTTGGAACTGAACATGCACGTTTGAAAGCAGTGCAGTTATAGAACAACATTCTCCTCCATGCAAGAGGATGGTGCTGTACTGCCCTCTTTGTTGTTTTGGAGAACAGAGGGAGTTACCAGCAGCTTCAAAGCTGTAAGGAGGGAGCAAAGCAAATCCGAGCCAGGAATAGCTCCAGTTAACTCTCCAGAAAGAGGGATTGCAACAGGGCAAGCTTTTATGGGCCATTGCAAAACAAAGGGATTTGTTGTGTTGTTTTGGGATTTTTTTGCTTTAGGTGAGGCCATCTTCAAATGAATAAAGAACTCAGTCATGCTGTAGGCTCTGTTTCCAAAATAGCCTCAAACTCTGCTTCAGATTCACTGAAAGTGAGGAGAGCAAAGCCCACAGAATGGCATTTCAAGTGTTTGTGCTTAAATGTAGCTCATGGCAACGTGTGCATCCCCTTTCATTACTTGTAATGGAGCAACACCCAGCAGGCCCCAAGCAAATGTGCAGCTGCACAGAAAAACACACCCTCAGTTCCCAGTGGTGACCCCAATCTGAAACTCCAGGCACTTGAACTTTATTCCTGTGGGATATCAATCTAAAAACAGCAAAAACAACCAAACAACAATAACAAAACAAAATAAAACAAAAAAAAAAAAAAAAAAAAAAAAAACCCCCAAAAAACAAAAAAAAAAAAAAACCCCACATGTAAAATTGCCCCCAAAGGCCTCCCCAAAACCCTCCAGGAAAGCACATGGGAAACCATGCAACAATACATGTTATATATAAAATAGCTGCAAAAAAGCAAAGTAGGAAGC
This sequence comes from Camarhynchus parvulus, assembly GCF_901933205.1. Classification (NCBI taxonomy): domain Eukaryota; kingdom Metazoa; phylum Chordata; class Aves; order Passeriformes; family Thraupidae; genus Camarhynchus; species Camarhynchus parvulus. Next base: position 16,485,068 of record NC_044581.1, on the reverse strand, counting down.
CCTCAAAGATTCAGCCCTATGGAAATAGGAATGAACAGAGGCAAGCCAGGGGTTTGAAGGGAAGTGGAGGAAATGTGATTGCTCTGTCCCTGACTGTGTTGGTTACACTGTGAACAGCCAGGAATGCATTTTATTATCTAATATTTATCGCTTTTGACGGTCACAGGTGTTCCTACTTCAAAAAGATTTTAGCAAATGCCCCTAACCGTGTGACATCTGGATACTGTCATCACTGTAACAAGAGGTAACTTTTGCCACTAGGTTCTGCTCTGGCAGATGTGGTTTTAGTGCCACTGTTCATTTCCTTCCCCGTTAAAATGCAAAACATTAGCTTTTACTTACAAGCAGACATAGCCTGTTCTATTCTACAACGTGAAGTCAGATCCTTTTATACTCTTAGTCCACAAAAAACCACATTAAATAGAAAAATGTTTCACTTGCTAGGATATTGTGTTAGATTCTCAAGTAATATAAATCAAAGACAATGAAATTGTTACTATCATGGAATCCCTCCCCACCCTCACAGGGAGGAGTTCCTTCCCAAAATCCAACATAACCCTGCCCTCTGGCAGTGGGAGCCATTCCCCCTTGTCCTGGCACTCCATCCCTTGTCAATTGTGTCTCTCCAGCTTTCCTGTAGGTTCTTCAGGGACCACAATAGAGAAACCACCTCTTCTCCAGGCTGAATTGACAATTTTTTGTTAAATATTTTTAGTATGTTCTCCATGTTGTGAAGAATATTGAATAAAAATAATAAATTTTAAAAAGAGAAAAAACACACAGGAAGGAAATGGAAAGTTTTCTGTAAACCTGCAGAGGGAAAAAGCTGCTTTGAAGTAAGCTGCTAAGCTTAAAACAATTTGCATGAAATATTTTTCACAAAAGCCTTCAAAAAAATTTGAAATCTTTGGAAACCTATTGTTCTCGGAGCCCCATATGTAGCTGTGTAAAATTAACCTATTGGTAAATGCCAAAGATTATCAGTTCCATTCAGCTGCTCAGGCACTCAGCAGGGCCAGGGGAGCCATGCCCTGGGGACCAAGTGTCTTTTTATCTCTTGCAAAAGAAGACAAAACTGCACAAACAGAATCTAAAATCCTATAGCAAAAAAACCCAATTATCTGAGCTGGATGAGTGTCACGTTGGGAACAGTGCTGTGGGTTACTTTTAACTGCAGAAAGAGACAAGAGAATCAACAAGCTCATGATTGGTGCAACCCACCACAGATCTCAACAATCCAGCTCGAGTAAAGAACAAGAGTATTTTGAATGCAGAGGAAAATTATAGGGCGTTTAATGAAGCAAATTACTACAGTTTGTATAATACTGAAGATGGACATGAACTTGCACATTTTTGCAAAGTGTGAACATCAAGAATGCAAAGAAATACCAGAGGTCTAGGAAAATTCCAGTTTTATGCAGTGTATTAATACCAATCTGTGTCAGATTAGACAACCTGTAGTGACACAGATAGAAATTCCATTCTCTGGTCTGAGGGGTTTTTGCATATTAAATGATATAAAGCATTCTACACCTATGCCCAATTCTGCAGGAAATTAAAGCCTATGATTATCACTTGTCTAACAGCATCAATGTAATAAATTAAAGGCTTTGAATAATGGCCAGCAGGCTTCTCAGCCATATTTCAAACTTTTAGAAAATAATCCATTTTTGGCAGATCATCTGACAAGTTCACAACTTTAGATCAAGGCTTATATTATGTGTCATCAGTATTCTTTTGTTCATCTCATACCTATCAATTTTTGTTCATCAAAACCCAGGGCTGTTTAAAATGTGGAAGAAATTTGGCATGTTATGTGGGTCATTTATGGAAATCAAGAACATGATTTAACATCAATATACATAAAAATGACTAGAAATTATGCACCACAAATCTAAATTGGTTTGTGGCTTTTTAAACTCCATTGTATAATACAAAGCATTTTCTCTGTGAGGGACAGAAAAATTCAGGTGGGAAAAAAATAATTACCAGATAGAAATCTTGGCTTAGTTAAAGCTATGTCATATATTAATGTTATTCTCAACACAGCAGGACATTGGTAAATAAGATTTACAGCTCTGAATGTTAATTTTTAAAAGGAAAAACTAGCACCTCTCCTTCAAATGCAAACTAACTCCCATGGGTTTGTGAATTCAGGTAAAATTTACTGCAGAGCTACAGCACCACCACATAGGGGATGATCCTTGCTTTAAAAAAGGAGGAAGCAAAGAATAGGAGACAGTTGCTTTCATTATCTGTGAACAGCTGAAAAGAAGACATTTAGAAAATAAATGTCTTCCACTGCAATTAGAATCATAGAATCTCAGAATGGTTTGGAAGAGACCATCCCACCCCTGCCATGGCAGGGACACCTTCCCACTGTCCCAGGCTGCTCCCAGCCCCAGTGTCCAGCCTGGCCTTGGGCACTGCCAGGGATCCAGGGGCAGCCCCAGCTGCTCTGGGCACCCTGTGCCAGGGCCTGCCCACCCTGCCAGGGAACAATTCCTCATTGCCAAGATCCCACCCAGCCCTGCTCTCTTCTCCCCAGTGCAGCTCTCAATCACTTCTCCACCCCACCTGTAGATGTGCCTTTGATATTTGCTACAGAAAAGATCAGAGTTTACCCAGTTTGTGATCCAGTTGGCTCTAGACTGGAGTAAGAATGGAAACTGTGAAAAGAATGCACAACCAGAGGCCAGGCCTGACTGCCTGACACAGTGTGGAGTAGCCAAAATATTCCTAATCCTTAGGGTTTAGTGCTGTCCTGTCTTCTACTACTGATTATCACAACTATTTTTGAAGAGATTTTATTCCATGGCTAAAGTGCAAATACTTATGTGCAACAATGAACCAGCACAAACTGAACACAAATTACAGGCTCCTCCCAGCCCACAGTCAGGGAATCTGCATTCATAAATGCAGATTTCTGCATTTATGAAGATTTTCGAAGCTAAGAGAGTTGAACTTGGGCACAAGAATTGGACACAATTCCTGGTATATCATACTGGGGATAGTGGCCTAGCATTGATTCTGTTTCCTCATTTCACCCTTTCAAAACCACAGCTAATTTGTCCCCTTGATTTTCTTCTCCTTTCTGCCTTTGTATTTGGCTCTTTGGAACATTAAAAAGCTTTGAGTAGGGTTGACAAAAACCACCAAAAAAAAAAAAATCAATCCATGACCTCAGTATATTCAGGAGAGTGTTTTAGTCCTGTGTCATTGTTCCTTCCAGGCTTCCACAGCCCATCAATCTCCTCCAGCCATGTACTCCTTGTGTGGAACCTGCCCTGGCTTTAAGGTGTTTTTCTTTCGCATCACCACCACAAAGGAAACCTCCACAACAAAAATAATGCTGCATGAAGGCACCATCAAATAGGTTCAAACACTTCATGGAGTGTAACACACCCAGGGAGCTGCAGACCATGTTCCAGTGCCTGGGAGCTGCGTCAGCACCAGCAGGAAACCCAAACCACTCACCTGCCACAGTGCTCCAGCTGCACATTCCCTGACTGCTCCTGAATAGCCAAGCACAGCTGAAGATAAACTCCCCAGATTCCTCACATTTCAAATATGGCTCTTCTCTCCAGAGACCTTGTGCTCAAACCCTGCCCAGGAAGAAGCCTTTGGGGTTTTACAGCCCCTCGTGCCATCTGCACTGCTTGGCCCTGGTCCCCTCCCTCAGCACTCAGAGCCCCATTCCAGGGGTGGGAACATCTGACTGCACCTCCCTCTCTGAATTGGGGTCCAGACCCAAGGGGGATATGAATGGCTGAGGTGCTGCACTCAGATTGCAGCTGATGGAGCTGCAGCCTTCCCTGCTGGCACCTGTGCCCTGCTGCTTCAAGGAAACACCTCCATGCGTGTCAGCTCCACATCAGACAGACATTTAGCTCAAACATTATCCTTATCCAAAAAGGATCTGTGGCAAGGCTTTGGTCTATGGTGTGTTTGCCAGGGAATTGAGGAGTGCTTGCAATAGTGCTGTTCCCTCAGTGCTGCCAGAGCTGGCTGGAGGCTCTGAGACCCCTGCCCTGGGGTGACACCAGTGACAGCCCAGCCTGTCACCTCCAGGCTGTCACTGGGACTAATTTAACATCCTTTTGTGCTGAGCAGGGCGACAAACAGGTTTGGGAACCAAGACGTGCTGCTGCCACTTCCCCAGGTACTGTGGGCAGGCAGGACAGTGGGATCAGCCCTGCCATGGGTGGCACTCTGGGTGTGCCAGGGGCTGCCCTGCCCAGCCAAGGGGCTCCCTCTGCCCACAGCTCTGTGGAGGGCTCAGCCAGGGCTGCTCCTCCCTTTGCTGCTCTCTGAACACCAAGCCCTTCTCTGCCCTGTTGGACAGCACATCTCCCCCTTTGCCTTGGCACCAGAGCGTGCCCACGGACACAAGGCTGAATTCAGACACACTGTAGAGAAGTCTGGAATCCTGCTGATGTCCAAATCAATGGCTTTGCCATTAACATCCCTGTGAGTGAAGTCAGTGCACTGAATTCACTTTTACTGAAGATATATTTCCTCAACAAACAAAAAAAAAATTGAAAAAACACATGGCATAGTGAATCCACTCATGTGGTGTGTGCCCTACCTGCTCTTCCTTAGCACACACCTGTCTTTCAAACAAGACATTAACAAAATCTACAACAACTCAGATTAAACAATACTCAAACTTAGTAGAAGTTAATTTTGACAGAACAAAATGTATTTAATAGGACTCAGCCCTAAAAGGATATCAAATTAATAGAATGTAACTTAACATTACTCCAAATCTAACAATACTGGGGCTTAACTTTACATAATTTTACCAACATTTAACTTGCACTAAATAAAAACATAACAGAACTGAAAATAAATCTCAATAAAACTAGAATAGAACAGGAAAAAGCTTAAAATTAAGAACAATTAAACTGGACATTGTCCAAACTCAGTAAAACTCAAACAGAGGTTAACTTAACAAAATCAACTGAAGAGAACTCAACCTTAATCAAATTACCAGAACATATCTTAGTATTACTCAAATCTGACAATATTGGACCTTAACTTTGCTTAATCTTATTAACAATAAATCTGCAGGCAGTCTGTGAACAGAATGATTTTTCTGGAGGGATTAAAAAGGGTGTGACAAATCCATTATAAGTTTATGTAATGTAGATTCAGGTATAACAAAAGATTAAAGATTACTCACTGCAAACACTTTTAGATATAGAAATTTCTAGAGTTGTGGCAATAAAACAGGTGCATGATTAAAACAACTTTGTCTGCTTGAGCAGTAATTTTTCTCATGAGCTAATTATTTCTAAACTTTAAAGAACTGCTGCAGATAAAATTCAAGGTTATAGGACTTAGCTAAGAACTCAAAATTGATAATAATCAAATAATCTTGGGAGAAGGGGAGAGCCACAGGCTGGGGGTGCGTGGCCATGGCAGTGCTGCAGTGGGCAGCCTGTACATGGAGGGGAACCCCTGCACTTGTCTGAATTTCCTGCAGCTCTGCAAAGTCAAGGACTGCAATTATTGTCTTATTTATCATGTACAGAGGGATTTTATTATACAAACCCCATGGGAACTGGCCGTGGAGGGGAATCCATATTTTGTCAACTGTATGGTGATCAAGCCAGCTTTTTTGAGGCAGGAAAGGTGCCCAGAATCAAGCACAAGAAGAAGGGAACTGTGTCAGTGGTGAATAATGGCAGTGATCAGCATGGATCACAGTTCCTCATTACCACAGGGGAAAACCTAGATTACCTTGATGGTGTACATACAGTATTTGGAGAAGTGACAGAAGGCATGGAAGACAATTAATGAAACCTTTGTAGATAAGGATTTTATCCCATATCAGGATATCAGGATAAATCATACAGTAATTTTACATGATCCCTTTGATGATCCACCTGCCTTGTGTGTTCCTGATCACCTACCAGACCCTACAAAGGAGCAGCTTGACAGCGGCAGAATAGGAGCAGATGAAGAAATTGATGACATGAAAGGATGGTCTGCAGATTAAATAGAAGTTCAGGAAGAAAAAGAAGCAAAAATTTGTGTCATTCTTCTAGAAATGGGAGACTTACCAGAGGCAGACATCAAACCACCAGAAAATGTGCTGTTTGTATGAATCCTGTGAAGACCTGGAGATAATACTTTCACTATTTGGTCCCATTAAAAGTTGTGAAGTGATTCAAGACTGGAAGACTGGTGAATTTCTTTGTTATGCTTTCATTGAGTTTGAAAAGGAGGAAGACTGTGAGAAAGCCTACATCAAAATGGACAGTGTGCTGGTAGATGACAGACGGATACACATGGGTTTTAGCCAGTCTTTTGCAAAGATTAAATGGAAGGGAAAAGATGGATGGAAGGAAATCTACCAAGGAAGATTTCAAGGACCACGAGAAGGAACGTGACAAAGCTTCAAAATTTACTCTAAAAAGAAAGGTAAAACCAAAGCGAGACGCCAAGTGCAACCTTGTGCTGGATGAGGATGTAGAAGAGTCTCACACAAGTCAGTCACATTTAGCTAAAAAACAGAGGAAGAAAAAGCACAACTGTCACCCTGGTTTTTTAAGATTTTCTAAGCCTTTTGATGTTGACATTCTTGTAGTGAACTTTATCCCACACTTCCTGTAAATAACGCATTGTTTTGTCTTCCTTTGTGGAGGAGGAGAAAGTTGATGGACTGTTGGTTTGTCCAGTGTGATTGGAGAGGTGTCACTGTCACCCTCCAATCCACTGTCACTTTTGGAAAACTACAAATATTGGGGTCAGAAAATAAACTGCCTCTTTCTTCCTTCACCTTGAGAACGGTGGTGTGCTTGTGTTCTTTTGTGTCCTATTGTGACACACCACCACTCTGAAGATGAAGACAAGAGGACCAAAAAATCTGAGAATTCTGACCAAAAGCATGAAGAATGCTGTAGGGGGAGGACCAAGGATGAGAAGAAAGACACAGAGCTGCAGCCGTTCTCAGGAGAGAGATTACACATACAGCAGACAAAAAGACAAGTACAGATGAAGGACAAGGAAAAGACAGAGGGGAGCTAAAATAATAAATTTAACTTTCTTTAATAATTCTTTTACCTGTCTACAGCACCCAAGTTTATGATTCACAATCAAGAGATGTTACCGTGTCTTTGCAAAATCTACCAAGTTTATTCTGAATCCACTAGTGCTCTTTAAATGTCTGATTTTCTGCTGCAATACATAAAGCCCATTTCCTTCAACATGTGCCATATAAAAGATGGAGGAAAACCATAAATAATAAAACTACAGCTCTGTTTTTTATCTTGCTCTGTAAAAGCAAAATGTGTTAGCAAGAACTAATCCTCCAGTTTGCTGCTCTGGCTCTCTTTTATCTAGTTTTTTGTTTAGGTTTTGTTGAAATCAACACCTTCTATCAGGGTAAGAATTCCTGTTTCATTTGTTTGCTCATTAGGTACAAGAAAGTGCATATTCCAGAAAGGCTTGATGTACAGATGAAGCTGTCAAGAGCAATGTGAATTCTAACAGAGTCGTTTCTCAAATGTGATAATTACTGTTTATTTTATAGGCTTACACATGACATCCCATTATTAAAGTAACTCCCACTTCAGCTTTTATTATTACCCACACTTTTCAATCTCTTATCGACCCCAAGCAAAACTGTATTTTTCTGCACAGCAACAACAAAAAGCTAACACTCAACATTTACTTTCCCAGGAATTATTCTCCAAGCTATTTCCACATTTTAAAAGGTGCCTCATTTGAAAATACTGATGGCTTCCATTAGGGATTGAAATTGCCCTTTAGAATAGACTGGATAAATCAAAGTGTGGGGAGAACAAGGAGGACTTTCAGAAGCATTTTGGAGCTAGTCCAGCTGAGCTCCCACACAGATCAATGAGGAGTTTAACATCACTTTCCAGGACAGGAGAAACAGGAAGGGAAAAGCCATGTAGTTGTTTTATGCAGAATTCCATGACATGACCTTGGATAACTATGGGGAAACCACAGACCTCCTAAAAATCTGTACCTGGTACATCTGGGCCACCCCACACAGTGTGGGACCCCTGTGCTTCACGGGAGCTGTTGGCAGGTGGTCACAGACCACCTCAGAAGGGTCACAAACCCTCCTCAGAAGGGTTTGGCAGCAGATCCTCTCCCCAGACATTGTTACTATGCCCTTTCTTCCATGAGTGTGAAGTGATGGCCTGTACAATTTGGTTTCAACCATGTTCCTCCTGAATGAAATGTTACTCCAAGTGGAGAAAACACAGCTGTCCAACCACCCACCCACAGGAAACATCAAAGCTCTGCAAACCCCCAGGGGTGCAGCCCACTCTTCCCTATGCTTGTGTCACTGTGGCAGGAGAGCAGGGGGAAAAAAGCATCCAAAAATTAAAATTGGCAAATTTTAATTGGCAAATATAGAGTAAATTAAAAACCCAATAAGCACAACACTAGGATGGATCTCTAGCAGGAAGGGGGGGGGGGGAAGGGAGAAAAAAGTGGAAATCCTGTAGATTAGGTGAGAAAGTAAGAATATTGAGGTGTCCTGTGCAGGGCCAGGAGTTGTACTTGTGGGTCCCTTCTAACTCAGGATAGTCTATGAGTTTATGACAATCTGAAAGGACCAGCAGTGTTTAATAACAGGAGTTGATGACATGCTGGATTGTGTCCAGTGAGAAGCAAGCAAGGAAAGAGTTAAAAAGAGCAGGAAAGTCAAAGGAATCAGTGCAGAGACCACACCCGAACTTTGTCAAAAGGGAGAGGAGATCAGAGGGTCTTACAGACCTTGAGATGTCACCTGGCTTGTGAAATAGGTGCTCTTTTCTCTTCCATGCATGGTAGCTTTTTGATTAGATGTGCTTTCAGAGATGCAGTGTCATAGCAGAATACATGAGCAACCATCACAATACAGTAAGTGTGGCAGCAAATGTAGGATTTTAGGGGATTTTCACTGAAAAACCTCAGAAAGCAGAGCTGACCAAAAACTCTTTTGAGATCTGTTGGAGAGTCTAACAGTGAAAGCAGCACAGGTACAACAAACAACTGACCCTAGGTTTTACCTGAAGGAGCCACAGGAAAGATGGAGAGAGGCTATTTGCAAGGGATGGACTACCAGGACAAGGGGGAATGGCTCCCCACTGCCAGAGAGCAGGGTTAGATGGGATATCGGGAAGGAACTGGAATCCTTATCACTCTCTACAACTCCCTGAAAGGTGGTTGTAGCCACATGGGGTTGGAGTCTTTCTCCAGGCAGCACTGACACAATCAGAGTACACAGCCTCAAGCTGCACCAAGGGAAATACAGGGTAGATATTAGGAAAAAGTTTTTTTACAGAAAGGGTGATAAAGTTCTGGAATGGCTGCCCAGAGAGGTGATGGAGTCCCCATCCCTGGGTTTAACAAGGCTGGATGTGGCACTGGGTGCCAGGGTTTAGCTGAGGTGTTGGGGCTGGGTTGGACTCCGTGATCTTGAAGGTCTCTTCCAACCCAGTGATTCTGTGTAAATTGTTCCCTGGCAGGGTGGGCAGGCCCTGGCACAGGGTGCCCAGAGCAGCTGGGGCTGCCCCTGGATCCCTGGCAGTGCCCAAGGCCAGGTTGGACACTGGGGCTGGAGCACCTGGGACAGTGGGAGGTGTCCCTGCCATGGCAGGAGTGGCACTGGATGATCTCTAAGGTCTCTGCCAACTAAACCATTCTGAGATTCCATGATTCTATGATTTAGCCAGGCTTTGTCCTGACAAACACTTCACTCCCTCATTGGTAGGACACCACCACCACTCCTGAGGGTCCCAGTGCTTTCCTCGTCAAGTCACACATTCAAACACATCCCCACACTGCTGCCATGCTCCTTCACACCAGCTTTGATAAATGCTCCATCATTTGGGGATGTTCAGATTTTCTCACTCTCCTGAAGAGAGGAACACTAATGAATATAAAAGAGCTATGTGTGATTTATTAAAAAATAAATGCTGTCAAATTTTGCTGCATGGACATGTTCAGTTACTTCCAGGACCAGGGAGATGCCCAGCATTCAGCATTGATGTTTATCTGACTTTTCTGCTCCATTGTTATTCTTTCAGTCAGTTGTGCTGCTTTCATTCTTCAGAAACTGAAAGTTTCTAGAATTTTTTCTAGCATACTAAATTTTTTAACAATTTTTCCCCTTTTTTTGGGTCTGAATTACTATAATTATACTCAATGTCTTTATTGCCATCTACCTTCCAGATGGCTCTTATGAAAAAACAGAAAAGCTAATATAATATAGAATAATATCAATTACCAGTAGATCTCTTACTCTTCAAGTGATTGAAGGCTTCCACCCCCAAAATAATATGCAGAATACTCCAAAGTAGCCAGCACATTCTGTGATATAGAAGAACGCAGAGATCTGTAAACCCTTAAGAAGCACTTTTGATGTTTAGGTTTTTATATTCTTTTGATCAGAGATTAGTTGCTAAAAATGCAGCAAAAAGGATCACTTGATAATACACAAGAAAATTTAAGAACTGAAGTGGAAAAAAGCTTCTAAACTACAAAATTTGTAGGACACTACAGCTGAAATTGAACCCAACTTTTAGCATGAATACATAGAAAACTAATCTATAATTTCACCTAAAACATTTCCTAAGTGATCTCTTTTATTCAGCTGTCTGGAATATGATAAACAGGCCTCAAATGAGCATTGGCATGTTCTATTCTGAATTTCATTATATCATCGAATTCTAATGTTTCAGGAGAGGTGTCACATAGAACTGAATTAATATTCACCAAAAATGGCAACTGTAACAAAATTCAGGATGGGATATAAAACCCATCTCCTATTGCATTTTTTCTATTACATTGTCAGCCACCCTGAACTCTTCATAGTAACACAGAAATATACCACTTTCAGTCTTGATTTATTACTTGATTTAGGAAATATGTAGGGTTTTTTAAAGCAAGATATTCATATCAAGGCATTATGAAGTCCAATGAATGAAGGGCATTATAAAGTCCAATGATTGTATTGATTGATGCTGGTTGTATTGATTTTCCCAAATTGTTTTCCCCCTATTTTATATGGTTATCCTCATTAAGTAAGGATACCTAAACATCTCACAGAAAGGTATTTTATATAATCATTTAGAGTTCCATAATATATATTTTGTCAAGGAAAAAGACTGCCTGTAATTGTAGGGCTCAAAACTCCTCAAACAGAGAAGTCAGGCTGGAGCTCAGGGGAAAAAAGAGGGTCTATCACCTTTGGAGGAGGGGCAAGCGCCTTGGAGGGATGAAAAGAATGTTGAGAGATTATGGAGGGAAAAAACTGAAAGGGCCAAAGCCAAACTGGAACTAAATCTGGCCACTGCAGGTAAAGACAATGAACAGAAGTTTGTATAAAGGCATTGGCAACAAAAGGAAGGCTCTGGAGAGACTCCATCCTCTGCTGGATGCAGAGGGCAGGACAGCGTCATGGGATGAGGGAAAAGCGGAGTTCCTTCATGCTTTGTTTGCTTCACTCTTTAATACCAAAGCTCAGGATCCCAGAGCTGGAACTTGATGATGAGCCAAGTCCCCATGGAAACACAGAACACCCTGGGTTGGAAGGGACCTTAAACATCATCTTGTTCCAACCCCCATAACACAGGGGACAATGGTTAATGCCCAGTTAGACACCAGATGGGATTGACCCAGCAGGCTCCTGCAGTGCCCAGGCCGGCAGGGGCGGCCAGAGCCATGGCCCAGGCGCTGCGCCTGACCTCAGCCCAGGTCCCTGCTGTTCCCTGTGGCCGGGGCAAGCAGGGCCCAGGCTCGGGCCGAGCCATGACCTCAGCCCAGTCTGTCCCTGTCTGTCTGTCCCTGTGTGCAGGGGGGCAGAGCAGGGCCCAGGCTCTGCTCCGGGCCCAGCCATGGCCCCAGAGCCGCGGGCAGGGCCTGAGCCCAGGAGCTGCCCCTGCCCATGCCCAGAGCTGCTGCCCTGGGCAGTGCCCAGCCCTGAGCAGATGGCGCACAGAGGCTGTGCAGGCTCCTGCCTGGGGACACTGCAGAGCCACACGGACACACTGCTGTGCCCTGGGCTCTGGGATGGCCCTGGGGGAGCAGGGAGGTGCCACCAGAGCAGCCCCTCCAGCCTCACCCATCCCAGGATTTGTGATTCAGCCTCTCCTTAAATGTCTCCTTAAAGGTGCCTCAGTCCCCAGCCCACGCTGTGGCTTTCTCCTGGACTTGCTGCAATGTCCTCTCTTGTCCATGGCTGCAAGCACAGACAGGGCTCTGCTGTGATGCTTCATTTGTGCCTATTGGGGAAGATGAAACAGGAAAACCTTATAAATATGATTGTCTGGCAAAAGATTTTGACAATATGGAAACTATAAGTGAGATTGAAATGAAAGCAAGCTTTGGGATGCCTCAGTTACTGAACAACTGGAACAATGGTGTGGCTGACTGAAGGTGATCTCCTTTTGATGAAACAATTCCCTCTGCTTGCAGGCAGGCCCAAGGGTCAGAGCAGACCCTACAGCTTGGCAGAAGGGGCCCAAAGAGGAGTTTTTAGGGTTTAAAATGTAGCACAGTATGGTAATGTAATGATTCTTATAGGCTGTATGTAAATGCTATCTATAGGATTTGTATCTTGTACTAGATTGGTTAGTGAGAATTAGAATATTCAACACAGAAGAAGATTTATTGTATTGTAATGGGAACTTTGCTCTCTTACCCCTCTTACTCTCTTGCCTCTCTTACTCTCTCATCCTCTCTGCCCCTCTCTTCCCTTGGGCCTGCTCTGAGCTGTGCCTGGCAGCTCCCAGCAGGGTCCTGCACCCAGGCCCTTTGCAATAAACCCCAAGTTCCAAGCCCTGGCTGCAGAGATCTCTCATCTCCGTCCGTCCCAACCATCCTACCCCTCGACACTCCTACAGTGCCCAGCAGAAAAGCATCAGCTCCTCCCTGGCTGTGCTCTCCACAGCAGCCCCGTGGGGATCTCACAGAAGGGTTTGGGTTGGAAGGGACCTCCTTAACGGCCACCCCATTCCAGACCCTGCCATGTGCAGGGACACCTTGCACCAGCTCAGGTCACTCAGAGCCCATCCAGCCTGGCCTCAGGCACTCCCAGTGATGGGGCAGCCACAGGGAAGCCTGTGCAGGAGTCCAAACTGACAGCCAGAGAGAAATTAAGAAAAAAATGCAAGCTTTTGATCTTTGATGTGGGTCTGTAAATGTTAGGGACCATGTTTACATCCACTAATGGTGGTGTTTTCTCACATGGATCATCCAGTCTGAACTGAGGGATGCTGCCCCCCACATCCTCTTGCTAGCTTGAGGTGCAACGTCACAAAGCATGACCAGGCAACATTTTTATGAACAAGCCTAGTGTCTGTGATCTGCCTTCCTATGAAATTAGTTTCTTCCCAAATGCCTGTTATTCCAGTTGTTAAATTACTCTAAGTCATGCTCCAAGGCATGTATAGTATACTACAATAAAACAGGAACAACACTTTGCATATCATTAAATGCCAAATTCTTTCTGCCACTCTGGAAGCAGAACTGCAGCCAGAAATGTCTGCTTTCCCTGCTTCTTTGCAATTCCAATTGCCAAGTGAACACAGGCTGGAGAGGCAGTGCTGCCAAGTGTCAGTGCTGCGTTAATATTGTTATTATTCTCTGGGACTGAAGTATATAATGCTATTTTCTCCAAAGGCATTATTGATACCATGGATTAGCATTACAATTTGTATAATTATTGCAGCGCCCACAGGAGTTCATGTCATCAAATATTTATACAACTCAGAATAGTTGAGTGCAAATGATTTCAGATGCCTTGCTGGACCTTTGGAAAGAAAAAGTGGTTGGATCAGGAAGCTAATTCAAAGGAAAAGCACCATATAGAATTGTCATAGGATATTCAAGAGATATTTGTCTTGGAATAATCTTGAAATCTCTTCACACTGCTTGTTTTTAATCAAGGGCCTTTAGCTTCTGAGTTTATTTCTCCTAAAAGCCCACCTAATTTTAAGTGTCCAGTGTTCCCTTCTCACTTTCCATGCTATGACCTGTTTGTTGATTATCCAGCATTTGTTTTTTCTGCTTTAGGCCTCCATCCCACAGATACCTGCAGCAGAACACAGCAGTGTTGTGTTGTTCAGCTGATCCCATCTGGTGGGTGTGGATTATCAAAGTGGTCCCCAGTGACAAAAGAAAACTTTTTTTTGTTAAAAGCCACTGCAGGATTGCTTATCAAAACCCAGAGTAATTAAAAAATATGTGGTGTAAAGTATTTCTAAATTAGGAAGATATCAATGTAGTTTGTTCAAAACTATAACATTGGAACTCAAAAGAAATTTGTCCCATTTTTGCTTTTTAAAGAGACACGAGGCAGTGCCTTTAACCTTGCCAAGGCTGCAAGAACCAGAAAGATTTTCAAATGAAGATATATGCAGGCTGAAAAAAAAGTAAATATAAATTCCATACTGTATTTGGACAGCTGTTGAATGAATGGGCCTTTTTATGAACCCCTTGTTCCAGGCCAGATCACACCAAATTCACAGGAAGTGCTCTGTGGTTGCTCCATACTTGAAAAATGTCCAAGGCCAGGTTAGATGGGGTTTGGAGCAGCCTGGGATAGTGGAAGGTGTCCCTGCCTAAGGCAGGGGAATGAAACTTGATGATTTTAAGGATCCTTCCAACCCAAATCATCCTATGAGTCTATGATTTTTGAAGCAACAAATGACTATTCAGCTAAGTCTGATGTAAAAATGTCTACTACATGATTGATTTTTATAAAACCAAAACCTCCTAAAGGCAGGATGACTATCACAGAACAGAGTTCTATATCAGAAACAGTCAAAATTTCTTAATTCTTAAGGGCACGAGCCCTTTTACACAAATAATGCTGCTTAATCTCAGCTCAGGTTAGACTATGGCTTAAAAAAAAGGCAGAAAAAAAGCAGCCTCACAATGCTGAGTATCAGCAAGTTGGAGGTGGTGACAGGGAGAACAAGACATTCAGAGAGAGTGAGGAGTCATTCCCACTAGATAATGCATGATGTTTAATCAGCCGTGTCACCAACTGGAGGTAGTGTACAAGAGTTAAGCATTAATAGGATAAATCTGTCCTCTTCTATTTCAGTCTTGAAAAGAACTGCATTTGAGATGGTTTAAACAGATAATTTTGAAAAGATCAAGAGCAAGACCTAATAAGTAACACTCCATTAAAGATACAGCAATTAGAAGTTAGTGAGATACCACACAACTCTCAGTTTAATATCAGCATTGTAGAAGAAATTGTATAATCATGGGTAAGGACATCAGCAAGACCTTGCAGTTAGATTGAAAAAAAACTTCTATTTTTGTCTCCAACAACTCCAGAGAGCTGTTTCTCTCTGGTTTTCTATCACAGTAAGTGTAGACAACATTACTGCTACAAATATCCACAGTGTGCTGAGACCCTGTCATTTCATTTTATAGCCAGAAAAAGTCTGAATATTAAAAAAATGCAAATATAACATATGCTGCCGTGTATTTTCACCTTTACCCCCCTTCAAAGTATAGACTTTCATAACAAAAATTTTGAAACACTGCAATAGAAGCAGTGTTGTGATCTTCAAAAACAAAATTAAGAAAACATGAGGGAGAGGGTGGCACATGATCTTTCTTCTGCCAAGTGGGTTTCTACTCAAAACAGACCAGGACGTGGATGAATATTTCCATGGAAGATAATGGGACTTGAAGTCACTTTGAAGCAGCAGAACTAATGGACTCTAGTGAGGTCAAATCAAGTTAAGTGAAGCAGAGAGCCTGGCCCACAGTTTTACCACTGTGAAATATTGGCTGTGTCAGAAAGTTCAGGTCATTGATTAATTTTAGGTAAACATCCAAGCTTACTACCCCCAGTCATTCATAAATACCCTGCAACTAAATTAGTTAATAAAAGCAACTACTGAATAAGGAGAGGATCACCAGTTTCTAGTTCAATTCTCCTTTCAGCTTGTCTTAACCAAAGTTGTATCACAGTAATTGCAAATGACTTTACTATCATTAACATCATTAAACTTCATGGAGAAAGCAGTCTGCAGGGACATTAAAATAAAATCAACTATGCAAAATTAAAAGACTCAACAACTCTTCTTTAAGGCAGTGTGATACTAATTAACAACAACTGCTTTCTGGTTGAGGCTTTCTCCTGGCTGTGTAAATCAGGGGAAACGCTATGTTGTAGCTTACAGCAGACAAATCTGGAAAAGAAGGGGAAAAAAATCCAACCACACCTACATTCCAACAAAAACAGGTAAACAACACAGTTCAGGGAAAAGGTATTGGAATGCAAACCCTTCTCAGCCAGGATGCAAGATTTACACAAATCCCTTGGGGTCACAAGATACCCATTAAAGAAAGAAGCAAAATTTAAGAATAGTCTTGTGGGTGAGCACCAGGAGTTACCAGTGTAGCTCAGGATGAAGGCTTTCCTCACTCATCTCACTTTTGGCTGCACACCTTACACCACGTGTCAAGATGTTGGTCCTTTCTGTAACCGGTGCTCTGCTGCGTGTAGAATGAATGCAGAGAGCTTGGAAATGATCAACACTAAGGAGAATAATATGGGCTGCAGTTTCCCTATCTAAGGGAATTAATATGGGCTGCAGTTTCCCTATCTTAACTCCTTCAGTTGTCCTCTTCAGATAAAAGCAATAATGGTTCTATAATTTTTGTGAGAAAATACACTGCCATTATTTGATAGGATTAAATATGGGATCATGTTTAAACTTATTTTTCATAATTGTAAACCAAACTTTTACCCTGTTTTAGAAACTGTTGCAACTTTTAAGCTCTCCTGAATTTTTTGTTTATATCTTCTGCTTATTGAGAAAGAATAGTGACTATGCAGAAAAGAAAGGGACATCTCTGGGAATCCAAAGTACCAACCTCAGAGCCAGCAGGGAGAATGATCTGTCTGAAACTGAACCAGAATTCAGACAGAACTCAGTACAGAAGGGTCTTACTCCAGATGAACAACAGCTACGGAAGGAGGCTTAGAGTTAATATTAGCTAAACCAATCTTAGGATGAATTATGATCATTATAATGATCAAGTTGTTATTTAAATTGCTTCCTTAAATACAGAAACAAATATGGGATTTGTCTAAAAGTAAAGAGTTGTGTTTATTTGTGGGGAGTCCATTTTTAGTAACTGAGTAGACAGAGTTCTTCAGCTCACAGCAAAGCACTTCTTATTTGGACTATATTATCACTGCAAGATTCATCTCTTTCAGACTAATCTGTCATGACTTTAACAGGAGGGGTTTCTTTGGTTTTAGCTCTTAATGTAAATAAACAATTAAGATGTGGAAGATATGAAGGCAACAATTTCTAATAAGTGCTTTCAGCTACACAGCTGGGTTATAGAGATTTTTTAAATTTAGAGCACCAAACACTTAGATCTCACTTGCACTAAAGAGAAAAAGAAGGGAAAATATTTATGTAATACTGCATTGTCAAAGAAAGGATATTTAGACACTTTCAGCCCTTAATTGCAGCACTTAATATCACCAATAGAAGGTTATTTTAGTAAAACAAGTATTTCTTGGAATAACAGTAAAGCAGCAGAACTGCTTAAGTGGCTGAGGCTGCACAATCTCTGGGAGACTGACTCAGGTTAAATTCTGACATCTTTTCTCAGCTTCCTGACAATCCCAGCACCTTCAGTGGGATGCTGAGCCCAGTGTTGGAGCCTGGGCTGCTGCTCCTTCCAGAGCAGATGCCACAACCTCGTCCTTTAGAGAACCACCTTTAATTGTTGACACAAAACTCTTGAGAAGATAAACCAAAGCCTAACAGACACCCACCTAAATCTGGAGACAGCCTTCAAGAGGAGCCAGCTCTGATATCCCCCAGTGTGGCAGTTGGACAGAGCCGCTCCCACAGCACAGAAGACAGCACCCTCAAAAACACAAAGCAACTTTTGCCAGGAAAGGTTGGACCAGATGATCCTTGAAGTCCCTTCTAAGCTGGCATTCTAGGATTTCCACTGTACCAGTGTGCAAATGGGTTCATTAGAAAAAGGAAAATTTGTCTTTTGAGCAGGTGCCTAGTAGGTGCTCTCCCAAAACAATGCTGGGGAAGGTACTTCGAGCTGACCCAAAGAGGTGTGTGACCCTGTCCTCTGCCCACCCCACCAGGGGAAGGGAGGATCCTTCTCCCTCCAAGGACTGTGGGTCCTGTTTGCATCACCTCACACCAAACGGAGGCAGAGACACCTCAGGCCATCCTTGCTCAGTCCACTTCACTCCCAAAATTCCCCTCCCTGATCACAAACTCCTCTGACACCCTCAATGTCCCCTGTCCTGTGACAGTGCACCTTCAATCTCTCTTCAACCAACACTCTGCAAAAGAAACAGTTTTGCTTTCTTTCCTCCATGCTGTGTGTCCTTCCCAGATACTGGGAAAAAAACCCAAAAAAGGAGTAAAGAGCTGTGGTCTTCTCCTACTTCAGGAAACACAAGAGCTAAGAAGAAAGACATTGGACTAGAACAGCAGTTCCACAAGACTGGAGTTTTCCAATTCATATCCATGGCAAACGGAACAATTGAAGCTTGAAAGAGCTGCAGGAGTAGCACAAGAGCTGAGCTGAAAGCAGCCAACTCCAGGCACCTCAGCCATCAGTTTGATTTGTCCTCCCATCCTAGATTTCAGCTTTGCTCCAGCCTGCTCTGTGCAACTCTGAGCTTCATTTGTTCTGCACCCAAGCAATATCATTTCTTGAGATTCTACTGGTTCCTAATGATGTGGAATATAACATGTCACTGCTGAATGCAGTTAAGAAATATGCAAAAGAGAAAATGCCAAACTTTGAAAGAAAATCCTGTCTTAGCACACTATTAGACTAATCATGTGAAAATGTTTATTTGCCATGAAGTCAGAGCTATTAAACAAATTGGTCCATTCTGCAGTGCCAGGGTATTCTCACATGGGTTGCAAGATTTCTTTAAAATTATGTTGAAAAAGATACATTCAGCTAATGAAACTAATGAGCTTTAATACTCCCTTGAAGTACAGGTTTTCAGCACAAATTTGCTTCATTATCACAGCTCTGTAAACCTTGTAATGCATAATGGTCACTGATCCTGCCCAGAACACAGTGAAACATGGCAAAAGTTTAATTGTACATGCACCTACATTTTAAAGCAAATAAGGCAGTCTCCAAGGCTATTAATATAACAGATGCCTTTTATAATTAAAGGGATAATGTCCAAAGATTAGCTGGAAAGTATTTTAATTAAAGTTAGTAAATTACTGTTGAAGTCATCATTACATGGAAACTCAATTAAAATGAGATCCTTAATTCTGCAGCAGCACAGCAACAACAGTAAGTTTCCCCACATTTGTGTCACAAACAGAACCCCATCTCACATGCTGAAGCACCTGACTTGGTACAAGTTTTCCTCATTGCTGAAATGCTTTATTTTACAGAAATGAGCCAAATCTGGTGCATTGTTAAATGGTCTTTATTTTTCTTCCTGCTGTTCTCAAGCAGAAGACTTTTTAAAATCTCATCCCCAAAGAGGAGCACTCTTTACATAAAAAGTAATTTTAATGAGTTTATAAAAAATTATTCACACAAAATACAGCATTAGCCCTGGAAAACCCTTTCTATGGCACCGTTTGAGTGAATGGGTAAAGAGGCACAGAAGGACTCAATATCTTCCCTTGAATGCATCAGCAGTACAAATACAAATCCATTACAGGAAGTCTATCTAAAAGTGTATTTCAATAGCTCAGTTTAGAAAAGGTTTACAAGGTCTTTGGATGGTACAAAGTGACTCTGGCAAGTAGTTAATATAACTAACTATAGGAACATATTTTTCTTCTAGACAGAGGAAGGATTAAGGTCATCTATTTTTTTCATAATGAGCTGAGGAAGAGCATCCACTTTTTGCCTACTTTGTCAGTTTTATGAGACATCAGATTGCACTCCTGCAGTTTGCTTTCTGTATCACTAAGTTATCTCTTCAACACTCTCCAGACCATCCAAGGCTGAAAAAGTTCAGTGAAACCCAGAGTTTAAGCAAACAATTGCATGGATGTAGCCTGTCAAGCAATAAAGTGAAATTCTTGATGGAACAGGAGAATCCATCAAGAATTCTCCCGATGTCCCTTGGAACAGTCCCTTGTTCACCAGAAGCCTGAAATTAGATTTGCAGGTGGTACCCCTCAGGAAGCATCAAATACCCAAGTTTTCAGGCAATAAGTCAGAATAAGTGACAGGAAAGGGTTTAGGGCACTGATCACATGAACATGGAGCAGTGGCAGAGGAACTGGGGAACTAGAAATGAAGATATTTTACTTTCCTGAATAGAAACTCCCAAAGTAAAAGGTAAATTTAAAAGCACATACCAGTTCATAATTGCTATAGCATGGATGGCAACTTGAAATGGTGAGCAGAGGGATGGAGCAGCTCTGCTGGGAGGAAAGGCTGGCACAGCTGGCATTGTTCACCTGCACAGGAGAAGCTTTGGCTGAGCTCAGGGTGGCCTTGCAGGGCCTGAAGGAGCTGCAGGAAAGATGGAGAGAGACAATTGCCAAGGGCTGGAGGGACAGGAGCCAGGGAATGGCTCCCAGTGCCAGAGGGCAGGGCTGGGTGGGATCTTGGCAATGAGGAATTGTTCCCTGGCAGGGTGGGCAGGCCCTGGCACAGGGTGCCCAGAGCAGCTGGGGCTGCCCCTGGATCCCTGGCAGTGCCCAAGGCCAGGCTGGACACTGGGGCTGGAGCAGCCTGGGACAGTGGGAGGTGTCCTTGCCATGGCAGGGGTGGGATGAGCTTATTTTAAGAACCCTTTCAAACCAAACCATTCTATGATTCTGTGAAATGTGTCCTTTAAGAATAAACTGATGCACTACTGACCCGTTCACCTGCTAAATTAGAATTACTGCTTCTGCAATGGGGAGAGAGCACAGTTTAGGCTGACAAAGCTGCCTGACAAACACAGTCCACTTCAGGACACCAGAGTTTACTGCACGACCTGCACATCCATGGCAGAAATCCCTCCCATTGAGCCAAAACCTGAGATCTACCACAGAGATAAGCATATATCTAAATGCACTGTCTGAAGTGTTATTGATTTCATAGCCTCAGAATATGTCCAACAAAATGAGTCTCTTTTCACTGGTTTTGACCAGCTCTGTTGACTGCACTTAAAAGGCGTCTTTGAATTTCAAAACAAGGGTTTAGTGGGGATATAGGGAGGGACCCATCAGGAAACAGCATACATTAAACTGCTGCAATCAAGAAAGCTGTGCTAATAGCACTGGCAATCCTGAAACTGCCTTTCATGTCTGTTTGCTGCATTCTTAAAATATATATTGAAAATGTAGAACCATCCTTTCTCCATCTTTCTCTCAGCACTGGATGTATTTTGTAACTAGACTTGCTTGAAAAATTCTTGCAAGCATTTTTAACTGTTTTGCTACTGAAGCTTCTGCCAAGACCTTCATTATACCATTCCAAATTACCCAGAAACATAACAATTTCTACCAGTTTGAACTTATCTCTTGTGATATATTTCTTGCTTTTTCAAAAGCAGGATACTAATTAGCACTTAACATTTACTTAATACATTCTGTTAGAGCAAAATGAATTACGATCTTTATTAACCTGAACTGAGAAATTATGAAATTGTCTATTCAATCCCTGGGTATATTCACTGCATTTCTATTGTGTTGGTTTTCTTAGGATTCTACTATATTTTCCTCACACTGGGATAATGAGTCTACTAAATTACTATCTGCAATAAATTTCTTGTGAAATGGTTCCGTTTCCTTTTTTCCACTCTTTCATTTTATGCTTTGAATAGAGAACCCTAGAGTGAGATAGAGATTGCAAAGAAAAAACAATTCAGAGAAGGGAAATCACTAGAGTTTGGAAGAGGATAAACCCAAAAGGTTCAGGGATTATAAATGCACCAGCTGGTCATTCCAGCTGTATTCACATCAAGGCCTATGCTGAAATACATTTGGTAACTGTCAATAGTGCCATTAGCTTTCACGGAATTGTTTTACCTCTCTCCAGGTGTGACTCTGACCACTCTGCCCAGAAGCACATCCCCCATTTACAATGACCTGACTCTCCTCTCTCCAGACCCCTCACTCTCTTGTGTACTCCCCAGCCCTTTTTTTCCTTTTTATTTTTTAGGAGAAAGCCTCTACTGTTGTCATCATATTGCAAAGGCTCCATATTGTTGTTTCCTTATTGCAAGAATTCCATACCTCCTTGCTGTTTCTCATAGGCAGCTCCTCTAGGCACTGACTCTTCCTTCTTCTCACAGCAGCCAACCACTCCAGCTCCCCCTCAACAACCAACCCACTCTTTAATAACACTCTTTTATTGGCTACAGCTGTGGCCTGTTAAAGTCAGGCCTGCTCCTAATCTTTAATAACTAGCCCAGCTGCAACTTCTTAGGGGTAAGATTACTTTCTATACTACCTTTATTTTCTTATAATCTATCCCCCTACACTCTACACATCGTGACTGCTTTTATTCTTGTCATTCAGAGCAGGACTAGCTAGTCTTTGGCAGTTAACTCCTCCTCAGAGCCACAAAACAAATTAATGTGAGGGTTACTTCAGGAACTTTGGGGGGTTTACCCTCTTAAGTGTAATCCTAATGACTATAAATTACAGAACTACTTCACAGGAAGACACAATAAGCCTTCTAAAGCATTGTCTTCCACACATGGGTGCTGAGAAGACCAAGAAGAGAGTCAGTGGGGACAGAGACTGAGTAGGACACTTGAGCAGCTAAGTGCAAAACCTGATGGCTATTTAATGGCCATTTAACAGACATTGAGTAAAATAATATTCTGACAAAGACCAAACAACAAAAGGGACACCATGATCTTTGTTTTTCTCCTGTTCACCCAACAGGACCAGCACTTTTACCAAATGCCCTGGGTTTATTGTTTTGTTTAGTCCTTATTAGTTTCAAACTAAGTTCCATTCAAGTCAGCTTTGTAGCACCAACACTGGCCTTAGCTGCAGTGGGACACACAAAAGACACCTTTTATAAAAGGGTCCCCCTCAAACACACTGCTTTGTCCTTTTCTTTATTTGAACAACAAACTAGGGGGTCCAGCTGAACTACTGATCCCATCCATGTTATCTTCACGAGGAAGATGTTCCCAAATGAGCATTTGAGTCAGTGTTTGGGCTCTCAGACACGCCAGAGCTTAAGAGCAATGGCAGGGTAAAGCATGCCACAAAGAACTGCTTTTAGAGCTTAATTTAATACATTTTGGTTTTTCTTATTGCTGCAAGAAAAACAGATATAACTCCCCCTGGTGAGAGTAGCTATGTACTTTTCCTTGAAATCATCACCTAGTTAATGACAGCTCTTTAGATATAGTTAAATTTATCCACAAACAATTGCTGCTATGTAGAACAAGTTATCCAAATAGTATTGTTGGGTTTGGCTTTCTTTCCAGAAATTTCAGCTAATAAAAGATGTTAGGGTTTTTTCACATAATCAAATAGAGTTAAATACTAAATCATTTGTGATAAAAGGCAAAAGCTATTGATTCCTGATAATCTTTCTCACCTGATTATATTTTTGTTAAGATAGTGCCCAATAACAACTTGTTGGGTATTTTGGTAACAATGCTTACTCTTCAACTAATAAACACTTTCTACCAAAAATTCTGAGGTTTTGGGTTTGTTTTGGGGATATTTTTGGGATTTTGGCTCATGTATGCTTTTTAAACTCATGGTTTCCAACAGTTTTGGTAATAAAAAGCAATACACAACAAGTAGTGGAATAGCCAGTATCAGTATATGCTGTTTTTCCAGCAACATTTTTATACAGAAGATTCAGGTAACAAAACTTCATCTTTTCCTCACAAGGAGTTGAAACAGAACACAAGAAAATCTCTGAAGATATGGAGATTCAGATGCATTGTTTGTGTGTAAAAGAGAATCCATTTAATGAAGCATCTGTGAATTTCCCCAATGGTAATCAATTTTACCATCCTTAGCTATTACTTTTGGAGGATAAAAAACAATAGTAAAAAGTAAAGAAATTAGATAAAATCCAAATAAGACCAATTTTGAGAACTCCAGGATCTCATCCATGGAAAGGCTGGTCATGGAAGCACTACAGCCTGATTTTGGAACAAGATACCTAAGCTTGACCTACATTACCATTTAAGCTTCTAGACCTTTTCCTCACTCCTGTATGATTTATAATGATAAGTAATTTTAAGCTTTACAGCTCAGACTGTGCCTGCTCTTCCCTCTCAGGACAGAATTTCCTGAGGATCCAACAGCCTCCATCATAAAACCCTTCTATAACCTTACCTGGCTCATTTATTGTCACAGAGTTGGGCAGTGTCAGGGTATGGAGGGAGCAGGATGAGGATCTGACAGATTTAGCAAAATGTTAAAATATATCTGATGCAGATGCACTCAAGCAAGTCCTTTCCTATTCACTCCAGGGGAAAAAAAGACATTGCTGAGGGAGAGCTTTTCTGAGAGGACACCAAGAACCACTCTTATACACAACTATTAATTCAGTGATTGATTTCTGCCTCTTCTGCCTCACAAAGTCATTTAGAGAGTGGCTCTGCCTTAAAATATTGCACTAATAAAGGTAAGACATTAAGATTCAACAGAATTTAATTTTAAGTAAAATTACTAAAATTTATCTTGTCTTACTTTCTTAGAGGTAGAGCAGAGCTACATATGATCACACTTTTTAGTGCTAAGCTGATTTTCCTCCCCCTCTAAAAAAATAATTAATCTGTACAATCTGAGTCAGCATTCTAGTTCATTAAAAGAACTCAGCACATCAGGCCCTGTTTCTTATTCCACATTACTTTTTACTTACTTGATATAAGGTGCTGTGCTAGAATATTCCCCCCAAGACCTGTCATTATTTCACTCTTGACATTGTTTTTGCTTTTGCTGAGCTAAAGAATCAATATCTGTATAAGCCAATTTTTAATTAAGCAAGGTGGTTCTATACAGATATTATCCTGGCTTTAATATTTATATACATGCACAAAAAATAAATGTGTAATTATCTTTTATAACCCATATTTAAAACTTTCTGAGGCAAATGGGAAGACTTTTGATTTTCCTGAACTTTTGAATTATGTCCTAGAAACAAACATCACCAGAGATCTTACTCAGCCAAGTGGAAGAAGAGAGATCAGTGCTCTTCTATTCTCCCTTGGTTGGTGCATCCCTGACTGCAACAGAAAGAAAATCAAATGCTAAAAGAAACAGGTGCTTTGATTTATTCAATGAGGACTGTGGAAAATTATCTGTCCAAAATTTTAGATAAAGACGTAGTTAGGGTTTAAGATGAAGAAAAATACACAGTTTTGCAGCAGTTTTGGAAGAGTTTCAAGGAGATTTAAAATATTACCATTTAAGATGTGATCTCTGATAGAAGGCAAAAGGCAGAGTAGAGAAAAAGTGAGACAAGATCACCAAACCCAGTTTAAAAATATGTCTTGTCTCCCTCAAATATCCTTTGCTCTTATCTTTTAATACCACACTGAATTAATTGATTCAGGACTTGGGGTGCAGCTGTACAAGTATGTAAGACTTGATAAATTGTGAAATTTAGTTTAAGGGGTGTCTCTGCAGAGCCCTGTTGAAGAATAATTACATTTTCAAATGAGAGACCACCAGGTCCTTCTCTGGTACAAAACAGAGGCACAGACATATAAATATTCACGTGGAATATTAACAACCAGCTGGGGATCAGGCTGGGGCAGCAGAAAGAAGTGCAGAGCTAGAACCAGAGGACACAGTCTCAAGCTACATCAGGGCAGGTACAGGTTGGATATTAGCAAGAAGTTTTTCACTGAAAGAATAATAAAGTACTGGGATGCTCTTCCCAGGGAGGTGGTAGAATCACTGGATGTGTTTAAAAAAAGACTGGACATGGCACTTGGTGCTATAGTCTGGTTGAGGTGTTAGGGCATAGGTTGGACTCGATGATCTTAGAGGTCTCTTCCAACCTCATTATTGTGTGATTCTGTGTGACTTATCCAAGGTGAGTCATTCCACTCTCCAACAAGGTGGAAAGGGCAACTACAGCCAAAGGAGCTGGAGTTTCACTGGGAGACACTGCCGTGGGGAGCTCCTCGCTGGCTGATAGTGCAGCAGCCACAGAAAGGATTGAAAATCAAAATATTCTCCACATGGTCATGTAGTCTCAAAGGCAGGAAAAGATGAGGGGATCAAGGACACCCTCTGCAGGTTTGCAGGTGACACAGAGCTGGGGGGGGCACGGACACTCCAGAGGGACCTGGCCAAGCTCCAGAAGTGGGAATTCCCTGGGAATCTGCTGAGGTCTGACAAGGCCGAAGTACTGGGACAATTGCCAAGGGCTGGAGGGACAGGAGCCAGGGAATGGCTGCCAGTGCCAGAGGGCAGGGCTGGGTGGGATACTGGGAATGAGGAATTGTTCCCTGGCAGGGTGGGCAGGCCCTGGCACAGGGTGCCCAGAGCAGCTGGGGCTGCCCCTGGATGCCTGGCAGTGCACAAGGCCAGGTTGGACACTGGGGCTGGGAGCACCTGGGACTGTGGGAGGTGTCCCTGCCATGACAGGGGGTTGGGAGTTGATTTATACAGTCCTTTCCAAGCCAGGCCATTCTATGATTTTATGATATTTGTCAGGAAAATGTGTGATGCTGTAGAAAAGCCTCTACAATCTGCTTTCCCTCTTGCAGTTTCTGCTGTCACACTGGACTCAGAACTCTGTCCTTATCTCAGGTCTGTTCTCTGCCACAGGGGATTTAAATCCACCAGCTCTTACTCTCAGGCTCCTGGCTCATTGCTCAGCCTGTGGAGGGAGACACACTGATAACAAACATCTGAAATTCCACCTCTGTGCAAAAGGTTGAAGGTCAAAATTTGAGCTGTATGGGCAGTTCTGGTGTCTACAAGGTTAAGCAACAAGTGATTCTTCAGCATTACAAGTTTTGACTTGAGCAGAAACATTCAACCAGCTTCTGATTTCAGATGCTGCACTATCTTCCTGCAGAGAAACCCAGTGGCTGGGCAGAGCTCCCTGGGACATTCTGCAAAGGTGCTTAAAGTAGGACTGTGCAGAACTTAAAACTGTCTCTTTTATCAAATTTTCTCCTTAAGAAATACTGTGCAATGGGAGGGGAATAGTTTTGTGTCAATTTACACAGGATTCAATAAAAGCAAATTAAAAAGTTGTTTCCTATTAAAATCGACACAAGTTTTCTATTATCATGAGTATTATTAACTGGAGATATATGTGCCAGATCTTCTTTTAATTACAGACATATAACTTACACAAAGAGAAGTCATATCTTCCAAGTAATTACAGGCAGCTCTAAAGCATATTATTGTATTATTAAATTAAAAAATCTGCTAGTAGAAAGATCAGAAATTAAATATAGAATCATCCAACATTCAAAGAAAAAGTGTGCATAGACAGACATGAAATAAGCTAAATTATTCAGATTTTAAACAGTTTTCACACAGGAAGAATTATATACAGCAGCAGTGTTTTGCTGCAGTTTTCTAAATCAGATGTAGCTACCAGCAAACTATTCAGCTGTTATTAAAACAAAGAAATAAACCCAGCCTGTCCTGAAGAGCAGGCAAAGCACATTAATCCCCCAGTGAAGCCATTTCCAGAAAGATCCCCATGCCTAGCAATAGGAGGAAAATGAACAACAGCATCATGAAATGAGAGCACAGTGCATTAAGCAAAATTGTCTCTGCTCAGTTTTTCAGAACTTGCACACATGTGTGGTTTAACAGCTCAGACTCAGAATTCCTGATCCTGCCCAGTGCTAGTGAGACAAGGGTGAAGAGGGAGGCACAGGCCCCACTCCAGATGGATTCCACAGACCTCTGAGTCCTCATCAGTAAGATAGGAACAATCCAAAGAATATTTTGGATATATCAATATATTATCAATCCAATGAATATTTTATCCATGTCTTTGTTCAGCCCTTGGAAGAGGCAAATCTGGCTGTGCAGTGACCACAGAGGATGTGGACTCCCTGAAGTTGTGCTTCTTCATTCCCCTCAGCCCAAACTGCCCCAGAAGTTGTGCTACCCCACCAAAAACCAGTTCAGCTTCTGTTCTACTCCCTAAGTCTGTGGGGCTCACTCTGAACTAATGCTGAGCTTTAATAAGATGGAAAATAGTACAGATTAAAAAGGATCATAATGCATAAAACTGCATTTTGAGGTTGAGCTGGATGTAGACTTTTAGCTGGCTGTTACATATTTTACTGCAGCTTTAGAGAAGGATTTCCAGGAAGCATTTTCAAAAGTAGTTCCAAGAGCCTTTTCTATATGACCATGGAGAGACAAATATGTGCATGTGCTAGATACATATTCAAAGTGTACATCTATTTTTGTACCAGTGTCTAATATTTAAAATATTTCAATATTTTATCCCTTTTCCCCCCACTAATAGTTTCCAGTAATGAGCAGATCCATAACATTGCAAGAATGATTCCTTTAATCAGGTTTCCCTTTTAATTTTGTAAGGTTAGTGGGTTTAGAAATTTGTGATAAGTTCTGAACTTCTGGATGTTTATCTAAGCTGAACTCAAAGCAATCCCTTCTAAAATTTTAAATTTCCTGGCTATAATTTTAGTGCTAAAGATCTACCTTAAGGTTCTGCAGCTTGCACGTAAATCTCAATTTGTATTGTTATAAAGGATAGCCACTGGTGTGTTTTCTTGTGATATTGCACTTATTGCCTTTTCTTAGATTCTCTTTCTTCTTAATGTAAACAGAAGTCCTCTAAAATAAAGCAAAACATTTTTCTCTTCCTACATGTCAACAGCATATCCTTTTTTTAAACAAGTACCAACTACATTCATAGCAAGATTAAAAATCAGTTTTACCAGTAACCTTGGCGGGTACTCTGCAAAAATAAAGGCTGTTGAGTTTGATAAGGCATTACCACCCTAGGAAGCTCTTGGAACATCCATCCCTCCTCACAAAGGTCTTTGGGCACACATCAGCAGTGAAAGACACCACAAGTCCTGGTTGGATAACATAAGACAAAGGACATGCTGGTTTCAACACTTACTGCACAAACCTGTTTTTCTTCTGGCTAATTCAAAGTGTCATCAGAATGGATTAAAGAGCAAAGGAAAGAGAAAGAATGAGGGAGAGGATGTAAATTAATTCCTCCATACCAGAAAGCCAACTTTCAGTCAGCTTTTCCCTGGATGTTTGTATCTGCAAGCCTGCTGAGGATTCCAGCAGAAGGAAGTCTATTAATTTTCCATGTACTTGTTGACGAAAAAGCTATCAGGATTATGGGTTGAATATTTCTAGGGTAGGGAAAGTAAGGGATGCAATTAATCTCTGTGAACTAAAATATACCTCTTTTCATTAATCTTTTATTGTAAATGAGCAAAGTAATTGAACCAGTACCACACTGTCAGAATAAATGCAATGCCAGTGGGATATGCATGAGAGAGCACATACTGATTGAGTATTAAATATCTAACGGCAATAATTTATGGTTCATTACCTCTTTTTGGAGTTCCTTACTTGCAGAGTGCTTGAATTTTAAGTAGCCAGACTTTCAGCACAAACTGCTCTCAAAAGCTGAACATACCAAATGTGCAAAACCCTCTTAAAATTAAGAGTTTTGTACTTAGTTGAGCCAACCTCTGCACCACCAGAAATGTGCATCTATTTGCAACTTGGATTAATGCAATTAAAGATGCAGTGATGAATACCCCAAGGATCATGTGCCAAGTGAAAATCAGAGAAATGAACAGAACATTGTACACAGGCAGATCAAAAATGGCCAAATACCTTCTTACCTGTGTTCCTATAAGGAGACTTCATATAGGAGACACAGCTTTGTGCTGTTCCCTTGGATCCTGTCACTGGAAACAGGACCAGAGGGAGCAGCTGGAGCTGGGCAGGGCAGGCTCAGGCTGAGATCAGGGAAAGGTTCTGATCCCCCAGGGAATGGCTGGAGCTGGGCAGGGCAGGCTCAGGCTGAGATCAGGGAAAGGTTCTGCTTCCCCAGAGATGCTGGCACTGCCCAGGCTCTCAGGGATGCACAGGGGGGATTGCTGGGGGCTCTGCAGGGACAGGAGCTGGGTCAATGATCCCTGTGGTGCCTCCAAACTGAGGATATTCTATGATTCTATGACTTCCAAAAGGCTAAATTTTAGACAGGGGAGCAAGAGCATGACCACTTAAAACACTGTGTCACATGGCACCATTTAATTATCAAGTAACACTGCACCTGTTCAAGGGAAAAATATTCAGACATCTCCTTGTACAATTTGAAGTATAAATAATGCTATCTCTTCACTATGACTTGAGCATTGCTGACAGCACCAGGCTTACAGGGAGTTGTGGCAACAGTGAGAGCTGCAAAGAGTTTGGCCTCTTCCCTTGGCACGTCTTTCCCAGGCTGTGAGCAGAACCATCTTTTGCAGGGGAGAGATGTCACCTTTGCTAAATTGACACACCACGACCTCCTTCACCAATAGGCCTCCTGACAGATTCCAGCTGTCCTGCTTTGACAGAATCTTTCAAGGATCAAAGAAAAGATCAAACTAGAAGTGGGAAATAAATGCTTCAGAGTTTTTATGCCCTCTTCATCTTGACTTCACAGGAGTGTAGGTGATGAAATCTGAGGGAAACCAGACAGGAGTCAGCCCAAACCCACAGATTTTAATCCTTTCTGAATTTGACCCTTTCTGTTGCCTACTAGAATTGGTCCTGGAATGCATAGCAGGCTCCTGAGCCTATCTGCTCCTGGTGAATTCTGCTCATCTGCTGAAAATTAAACTGTCCTATTCAGACACTGCTCACTTGGCAACAGACTGCTTTATGTTTACTGTTTATTGATTGTTGTTAACTGGGACTATAGAGAAGAAGCATTTCAGTTTCAAAGTCGTCCCAGAGGACATTGGCAGGTTACAATCACTTATACTGTAAAAAAGCTTCATATTAATTGACTCTATATTTACATATTATGAATGCATATTTTAATCTGTTTTACATGAATAAGTCCTCCACAATGACGGTTTCATTTCCTTTTTTAAAACAACATAACTACTTGCCTTATTTGAAGAGACAAATCTCTTCTAAATTGTTTTGACCTTTCCTTGTGTCCTTTCTTAAAGTGGAAGTTGTATCTGCCTTCTCAGTTCAGGAATTTCTTATCTTAAAGCAAAGGGATGAACTCAACTTCAAAGTGAAACCATTCCACTGTGCTCCCTCCAGTTTGGCAAGTCACCCTCTCTATCTGTATTTGAAACAGCCAAACTCCTCACTAGTTCAACTCAACTATTTTTAGCCACAATAGACAAAAGGCTGAGAATAGAACAACTACAGCACTGTGCTGGAAAAGGTCTCTGGTCAAACCCAGAAAGATATGGAGATAGCCCAGACTAATAAAATACAAAGGTCAGGACATTAATCTGGACCAGAGCAGAACCATCTGAACATAGCACTCTGTTGCTGTCTAATATTTTGCCCTCAACCTTAGCAAAGTTTGTTCTCCTCCTGTAAAGACCTTTTGTTTGGAGTTTCCAAAGCCAACCCACATTAAGATGAAACATTTTCTTACCCATCTCTAATTTCATCACCATCAAAGCAATTCTCAGTCAAGAGGCTTCAATAAAATATTACCCACTTATCCAACACACTCTGTGGCCTCAATGCTTCCATTTTAGGCACAGAAAGTTTACAGTCATCATTATCCCTACCCAAACCCCAAATACTTATCAACGTTCTGCTGTTTTCCAGGACCACAGGAGCTATTACAAGCCAGCTCTGCTGGGTTCTGAAAGCAGAACCAAACGAAGCTTTCCTCACAAAGTACCTGCCTCCCTTAGCAATTTCCAAGCCTTTTCATAAATTATTGCCTCACACAGGACACTCCTGCCAGCAAACAGAAACACCTCCATCCTAAGGCCACAGGATGAGGAGGCATCTTACAGAGTCCTATTTGTCAGGCACCACATTTAAAGCGCTGCAATAAAACAATTAAGCATATTCCCAGGTGGGAACACTGCAGCCCTGAGTGTTACTATTCCATTTCTTCATTCTCAAATCACTCTAATATTCCTCTAGTAAATGTGCACTCTGGGGGCTTATCTGTTACTGCTCTGTGTCTTCACAGCACCTTTGTAGCAATGTTCTTTTGTGTTTGGAATTACACCCTGCAGAAATTGCTTCCTGCCACCGAGACAGACCAATTCATTTTATGACTACAAATCTATATTAATGTCTTTTCTACAGTATTTAATGATGCAAGTCCTTCCACTTGTTACTCTTAAGCATACCAAGGCCTGTATTTCTGGAGACAGTAGCGCATGCAAAAGATCACAGTGGTTTTTATTGCAGTTAGAAAATACCTGATGTTGCCATGATCAATACAGTGAGACCATGTGTGAGTTATATTAAAATGTTAAATATGGACAAATAAAATATCAAATAAAATCAGGGCTAAGTGACTGCAATGGAATAAAGAAACAGCTCCCATTTATATTTTTTTTCTAAAATCCATTCTAGCATCATAGCAGCAGAACCGAAGACAGTAGCAGAGTGCATATGGAGTTTAATTTTGAATGATATTGAAAGGTCAGCACAGAATTGCTCAGCTCATATTTTTGTGAAGATAACATGTGTGAACTAGTTATTTCCTCCTTTTAACATATAATGACCTTGTCCTTTGATTTAATGAGAAAATTATACCTGCTGCACTCAGATTTAACAAACTCTCCAGAATTAAAGATGTACCAAAGTAGGGGAAAAAAAATAAAAGAAGAATGAGAAATGAGACCTCACACTTACAACCCAACCATCTGGCAGAAGAAAGCCCAGAGATACCAGCAAGAGACCTGTGGAGCCTTTGCTGTGACATGGGCAGGAGCAGAGAGGGGAAAGTTGTGCAAGAATTCCTTCCACCTCAGGTGCACTGACCTTACTAAAGTGCTATAATGTGAACAATGCCCATGGTTAAATGGCAAGTCACATATGTGCTGCTGGTAGCAGGGAATACAGAAAAAACAACAGTGCCTGAGACACTGCACTGTAATTCTAACTTGAGAAGGCTTCTAAAATCTCAGTTAGAAGCAGGCTGCCTAACCTGTGTTAAGGCCATATATCTCAACTCTGAAGGTTGCAGTAGTAGCCCATGTGACAAAGGAACATTGATTTGTTCATTAAAAATCTTGTTTAAAATTTCAATGAATTTAAATTGTTCTCCTCAACTCATGGAAAAATATTGAGGCCTGATACCATTAAAGAAATCTCTTTTCATGTGTAGGAGTGGAAGAGTGAACTCCTAATTCTCTTTCTAGCTCTGCTTTAGCCACTGTATACTCCTGACTATATTTCTTTTACTTTCTATCTTTTAGAACTCTGCAAACTCCCATAATTCAAAAGATTTGAAATTTGTGTGCCCAGCGTCCAAGGACCTGCTGCACAAACGACACAAAATGCAAGTGGCTGTGCTTGATTTCCACTGCTCTCTCCTTGCAGCTGAAGAAATCAGACTGGAGACACAGAAGTTTAAATAGATTGATAATTGCTTTAGTATGACTTCTCTTGTTTTTTCCAGGGCGAGCCCTGGGCTGTTTCAGGGGCACAGACAAGGAAAGCAGAAGCTTTAAGGGAGTGGTTTGTCCTTCCCTCCCTGCTTATTTCTTTGGTTTTGTGCAGGGTTTTAATTTCACAAGCACATTGCGTGGAGAGACAGATGAGATCGGAAAGGGATTTTTGAGGATGAACAGTTCCACAGGGATGACCTAGGAGAATTCATCTGATGCCCTAATGACAGATATACTGTTGAACTATCAACCTGAAGAGTTGTTTATATTATATTAAATATACAGGCTACATGTAAAGCCTGACTAAAGCAACCGGATACTGACATTTATTTTTCTTTAGAAAAAACTGAAAACAAAAACAAACGGAAGACTACTGAGTTTATGTTGCTTCTCCTGATATTCCCCTCTGCCGACTTCAGAGCAAGTTACTCACAAGGAAATAAAAACCTCCCAAAGCCAAGTGCTGGTTTCAGTGAAATGCAGACGAAAAGCAAGAGGCAAACAGCCATGCTGCCAAAATTCCCAGCTATCAGCCTTGTGCAGGGAGCTGTCACAGCAGCGATTAGCGAGGTCCAGAGCCCTGTCCCCGGCTTTTAGGGGTCCTCAGCTGAGTTTCCTGCCTGTGATCGATCTTGCAAACCACCACAGCGTGGCACTGTGACATTCCAGCTGCAAACGTGGGTTTTTTCCCTGCAGCCAGGCTCCTGACACAGCCCCCAGGCAGCGCCTGGGCTGGGGGACGGGGCCCCTAAAGCAGCTGGGGCGTTCTGCAGCTGTGCTCCCCAGTCCCATCACCAAGCACGGATCCCATTCCAGAGGCTCCTGGGCTCCCACTTCGCAGGAATGCCTGGGGGAACAAGGGGGCAATCCTTTAGCTCTCAAAATAACCCTATCCTAGAGCTAATATTTTATATCCAGTTAAACGCTTCTGATAAACCAATACTTTCCATCAGAAAAAAAAAACAAAACCACACAACAAACCCCCCAAAAAAAAAAAAAAAAAAAAAAAACCAACCAAACAAAAAAACAGCAAAAACCCCAACCAAATTATCAAAGAGCTCCACCCTCAACAGCCCCACGGACATACACCAAGTCCTGGCCCACTCCAAAGAGTATTTCTGTACCAGTGCAAAATATTTTCTAAGGGAACCTTAGAATTCTGAAGAATTTCTACTTGTAAATCATGGAATGAAACAAAACAACCATTCAGCATTCTCAGGACAGGCTGAAATAAATATTGCAGCCAGCAAGACTGCAAAAAACCTGTTTATTACAGAAAGTGTTACATGGGTTTTGTTGATTGGTGGCCAAGCAAAGCCTTCCAAAGTGGTTTGTGGGTTGGTTTGGTTACTATCTTCTCCATCTTAATATAATATACTCCTATGAAAGGCTGCAGCTTTTCTACCCCTGTCTCTAAAGGTGGCAGGAATTGCAATGAACTGTTCAGGGCCCTGTCACAGCACTGCTGCATCTGTCTCGTGGCTCTCAATTGAAACACTGATCAAGTCTGGCCCTACTGAATTTTTACAATTAAAGTTTCAAGGTGACATACTATGGCATAACATTAAGCATAGATTTCATTTGTCCTTCATTAATAATCAACCTTACAGTCAAATATCCATTAACATGAACTGCATAATAAAATCAACAACAATTTCAAATGAATTCCCATATGAACAAAACATTTCAAATGCTTAATATTTCACACTCTTCTTTCACCAGATAGAGTTCAGTAGCAGTCTAGGTCTTTGAAATCTTCATAATGCTTTTTATCTTTTGAAATGAAACATTTCCCTTAGACTTTCATATCACCCCTATTACTTTACATCAGTGCCAAGTCAATTCCCTTTCTGGATTTCATCTTTCCTCTCGTATCTCTTTTGCCATTTAGCAAACAACATCCTGTCTCTGGATCTTCTCAGGGTATTTACTCACAAAAAAGGACACTGTTCTAACTAAAATTAGCAGAATCAGAACAAAGGCAGCCCTCCTCTGCTTCATGGGCTGGCATGTGCAATAAGTCAAAACTCAGAGATTGAATTAATTGCATCAAACAAATAAAATTAACAGTTTGTTTGCTATACAGAACTTAACTTGGCAATGGAGACCCTCTAGTTTCACCCACTGGTGTCCTGAATTATTATAAATGTAATGTAATATGTACATTTACATCTTCAACAATGTAAATTTGTCTTTTTCCCTGTCCTGAAGATTTTTTGTTTTCCCAAGCAAGAAGGATTGCAACCCTCTTTGCTCATATAACCTGGTGCTATTCTGTTCAGGAGCACAACAGCTCCAAAGAACAAAACTCCCAGCCATTATTATTATTAACAAAGAAAAATTTCCCAATTGTGACCGGAACCTTTTAAGATTTCAGATTGAGCTGCTTTTCCTGGTGGGGAGCAGTGTGATTGCTTGTATTCTGGGGAGTAGAGGTGACTTTGTCATGCTCAAAATCTGCGCTTTTTGATGTTAACTAACTTCCTATAAAACCCTGTGAATGCCAGATAAGGAGGCTTTTACCTGAGAGCAGCTAAGTCTGATAAGTGAGGTGTTTGATTAAGCTCAACTAAGATTAGGAGAAAGTTATTGATGCCTTATCTCCAAAGGACTATTCAGTTCAACAGCTATCTCAGTGAGAAGCTGTCCTTTTTCTCTCCCTGACAAAGCCACAATCTAACCATTTTAAATCCAATCCACTTACAGCACTCAGACAATGCTCTTCATTTCCTATAGCTGAAGTTGCCACATTCCCATGGCAGACTAGGACAATATTTATTACAAGATCCAGAATGGATATTCTATGGAATTCTCAGGCACTAAACACTTTAGACAATAAAGGTTTCCCAGCATTTCTGCATCTTGAGAGGAAAGCACAATTTTTAAAGTGCTGCTTCCATTACATAATGCTCCTCTGAACATAATGCAGAGCAATTTCCAGTACTTTATAAAATCTATTCCTTTAGGCTACCATTTACATCCTAGGAATTACAGCCATATCAAGCATTTGCATGGAGATCATTAATATTTAAAGTGGGACATAGAACTTAAGGAACTGAAAAAAATCTGCACTCACAGAAGGCCACAGGACCCTCCTTCTGTGCCCTTCAGCAGAGGCAGCAGCAGTGCATCCCCCCTCCTCAGTGATGGCTCTTTGGAGTGCTGGTTACTGTTTTAATTCAAAGTTTGGAAGTCTCCTATTGCTCAGACAGCAACTCCAAGAGAGGAGTCCTGGATCCCAGGTGTGTTTTATGAAGATGTTGGCACTGCTGAGCACGGACAGAGCAAAGCACCAGCCCTGAACCCCTGTGCTGTGTGTCCAAAACCTCTCCTCTCCTCCCTGCAGCCAGGGGCCCTGAACTGGCACTGAGCCCTGCTGTGCAGATCTCCATGCCCAGCACTCCTGGTCACATTCCTGCCCCTCCAGCCCCTGCTCAGGGCATCTGCTGCTTGCAAGTCTCATACCACGGTGCCCAGTTCTCAAAATATAGCCCATCCAATGAGCAGTTCTCGTTTGCAAACTTCAGTATGTGTTTGGGCAGCCCCAAACTTCTTGGGAACTTGATTTATTTCTGCTGGAATGATGTGAGACCACACTTGGACAGTGAACTTGACCTTCTCTCCTGCTGTAAATTGCCTGACACGCTGCTGGAAGTACAGAGACTTTGTCAAGAAACTGTAATTATCAAAATGCATGAAACTGGAGATACAATTTGCACTTGTTCATCACACCATTCCATTTTCATACTGTTGTATTTTTTCTCATTTTAATTGAGTTCCTATGCTGCAAATTAGTCTCATAGTGCTCCTGCCTTGTTCTGGCTTAAAGCAGACATCCATGAGGTATCACTGAAAAAGCTAAATTCTTCCTGTGAGGGATATTTAACTTTCCTTGCTAATTCCACTGCAACAGCTAATTTAACAGAGGTTTACTGTTAGTTCTCAATTCTTTTCCAGGCCATGCCTTCTTCCAACATACAAAAGTGAATGTTAAACCCCCCCCCCCCATCCACCACAGACAGTAGCTGTCTGTTGTGAACAGACTTGTGAGATGATAATGACAAAAATGCAGATGTGGTCTCTGGAATTTGTGCAGGTAAGCAAACTAAACGGAGCTAGGCAGTGCTGTATTTATCTAGCACAAATATGTATGTTCCACAAATATAAAAAGAAAGTATTGATTTGCTACTGATACAAGCTCTCTTTCCTCCAAGCACTTCTGGCTTAAAGCCCTTTATGGAATATACTCTTGTTGATCATCAAATACAGCACATTCCTACATCAGCAGCGTAGGAGGGAAGATTATTCCTCTGAGAATTACTCTATTCAAGAGGCAAGTGATAATATCATCACAAAATAGACAAGTTACATTTAAAATTAAATAAAATAACGCACCAGAGGCTTCTGCATGTCCTAATGCTTTTTTATTTCCCAAACTTGCCTCTTACTGGATCAGGCAGAAGAGTGCTTTACTTCCATGAATTTTTAATTTGATTTCATCAAAACTGTGGTGAATTTTTCCCACCTTTTCCCTATGCAGACTTAAAAAGAGCTTACAGAGTTTGTACAGCCAGAGCAACTAAAATAGGCTCAACATACCAGATGAAAGCATTGGTTTTACTTGAGAGTAAATACACAACACTTCCCTTAGAGCTCATCTTTTGGCAAAGCAGGGAATTCACTTGTTTGCAAAATGCATTCACAGGCTTCATTCACTTCATGGGAGGTTGTAGGGCTCAAAGGTGTTTCTGCCCCTTTTTCCTTGAAGTAGGAACAATGTCACCCACAAACCATTTCACCATTATTAAAAATCTGTCATAGAATCATGGAATGGTGTGGATTGAAGGGGACCTTAGAGCTCATCCAGGGCCACCCCTGCCATGGCAGGGACACCTCCCACTGTCCCCAGTGTCCAGCCTGGCCTTGGGCACTGCCAGGGATCCAGGGGCAGCCCCAGCTGCTCTGGGCACCCTGTGCCAGGGCCTGCCCACCCTGCCAGGGAACAATTCCTCATTGCCAAGATCCCACCCAGCCCTGCCCTCTGGCACTGGGAGCCATTCCCTGGCTCCTGTCCCTGCAGTTCCTGAGGAATTGTCCCTCTCTGGGTTCCCTGCAGCCCCTCAGAGCCTGGAAGGAGCTGTGGGGTCTCCACACAACTTCTCCTCTCCAGGCTGAGCAGCCCCAGCTCTCCCAGCCTGGCTCCATAGGGAAGGTCTCAAATTCCCAAGTAGTACTGGAGTTTCACAACATGATATTCTCTAAGAAATGGTCATTCTGACACTTGTATCTTATTCTTTCTTCTCCAGTGAGCTGAATCTGTTTCCCAATCAAAAACTTTTAAATGAAGCAACCATTCCTTTGGCAGAACCACGGTGGTGACACTTTGCACCGTGAGAGCCACCAGGGACTTTGGGGTTCAGTGAAGCACAGGGAGATACTAAAGCACTGCAAGGAATGCAGGAAATTCCTGCAGCACTTATTTGATAAATATAGCCTGGGTTTAATTTGTCCATTCAATCCTTTCTCATCCTGGGGAGGCAGAAGTTAATTTGTTTTACATGTAAGCAGCAGCCATTTGGGCCAGCCTGAAGAAACCATTTTGGACTGTCAACATGCATCTAGGGGAGCCTTGAGACAGAGTGGGAGACAAATTGACCAAACGTTGATTTATAACAACAGTCAGCCAGAGAAGGCAGAAATGTGAAAACAGTGCAAGCAGAGTGTGAAACCCAAACCTGAACTGTCAGGGAACTGAAAGAACAACCAGATGCTTTCTGCAGTGACATAAATCGAAGCAGAAGTCACCAGGCAGAGATATAAGCAATGCTACCACAACACGTAAATAATCTGCCTCACTCTAAAAGAGTTGTTCTGTGGTGCTGAAAGCAGCTGCTGGTTGCATAAATCACATCCCCCGTCAGACACAAACAGGGTAGGACATGCATTCTTCAGAGAGAGGAAACGATGCCACAGAGTTGGAGTATTCTCTCCTGCTGGAAATGCAATCTAGGACAAAGAAATTGTCACATTCTGGGTCTGAAAGAGTACCAGTGGATTAGAGAGTAGCTCCTGCTGGCACTACTCTTTCAATTTATCCCCAAGTATCACATGAACATTACTGTTACTTCCTCCATTCTGCATTAAGAGATGGAGAAATTGGTTACAGACCAGCAAGAGACCATTCAAACAAATGAGCAGCTAAAAACTACAGAGGCAATAACTCCTGAGTGTACAAGTTACAGCATTCCAGGATGCAGGAATTTATATTTAAGTCTACAGCTGACTGTAATTCTATTGTTCCTGTAAGTCAGTAGCTATCATTAAGCAATAACCACTCAAAGTATCTGCAGTCTTCTGAGTTTCAGAGCACAGAACTGAGATATCCTGTTCTTGTGTCACATTGCCAGGTCATCTTCCAAACTGAAGTTTATGCACAAGCACCTTGTGAACCTCCTTCTGAAATGATGGTATCACTACTAAATGCTCATTATCAAAGGTTTCAAGTATGTGAAGGCTGATTTTGAAAAAAGTATCTCCAAAACCTGAGATCTACCTGGAGCACCTCTGGCCTCACCATGCACTTATGAAGTTTGCTTAAACTCACCTACACTATTTTTCTTATAAAAAGAAAAAAAAAAAAAAAAAAAAAAAAAAAAAAGAAATAATTGTGCAAGGCTTTACATCAAAATGCATCTGAAAATTCCATCTCCAAGCCCTTCTGAAAGGATAGCACACATTGATTAACTGAATTAGTTATTGCCTTTGTGTAAGAAGCAAAAGCAAAAGAAAAACCCACTCGTTTTCCTCAAACAATTCAAACTTGGAGAAAGGCACTGGACTCTGCAGGGAAACATCTTCTCTCAGAGCAAACACCAATTCAGTAAACAAGAGAAAGGAGTAACATAATACTTGGCTATATCTCACTTTCTTTTCCACTTGTTGGCTTTGTTCATCCTTTAATGCAAGAAATAAAAGATACTTTCTCTGTGTGCCTTTTTCATATAAAAATACAAATATATACAAAGAGAAATCATTATTGGGAAAAGAGAACACGCTGCAATCTTGGTGTGTTTTAGCACTACAGAGCCTTATTCACCTTGCCAAAAAATATTCACTCCACAGAGACATGAAGCAAGATAAGGGGGGAAAAGGGTCTGGCATTGAGGTATGAGATAAAGGTCAGCAAATCACATGAGCATTCTTATGTCAAGACTGAGCCATGAGGTAAATTACTCTGAGCCCCATGGAGTAGCTACAGAAAGTTGTTTGGAGATTCAAAACCTGTACAAACTAGTCTGCTGGCAGAGGGTGGAAATCAAACCATGAACTCAATCACTCCCAAGCGATCATAAAACCCAAAAATACCAACAAAGCTTGAAAATATCCACAAGCAGAAAAGAAAAGCACATGCTCATGTTGTCCACTTTCTGTAAGCAGCTGTTTAACATGCACAAAACTCAGTAGAATATTTTCCTCTGATTGGAAACTTTTCCCAAAGGCTGTCTCTACCCCACCACCCCAAACTAAAAATACCTCCACCTTCTGAGGAAGCTTTGATGTTGTTTTCAATGCTCCTTGTCTTTTCAAATGCTTCAATTTTGTCATCAGCTTTGTTTTGGCAGGCAGGTTCATTTACAACTTGGAGGGTTTTTTTTGTACTGTTTTATCCTCTTCCCCTATCTCAGATATGTTGAAAGATTTGCCTTTAAAAAAAGGTTTTATGACAGCAGATAATGGAGATCTTCCTTTTAACACTCAGAGGGATGAAAGGCTGGTACAACATGCCTTAACCTGAAATTTGGCAGAGAAAAAAAGCACAAATATAGAAATCAGGAGAAATTCAGGCTTTTTGTCACTTCTCCTCATCACTGTTTTGCCTTTCATGTTTTATCTAAGTCCATTGGAAAAGAGGAACACAGGATTAAACCAACAAGACTTAACATATGTTTCAAGACAGGACCAGCATAAAAAAAGGTGTTGAATGATAGATCACATTTTCAATGTCCACACATGCACATAATCTGAATCATGAAAAAATGCCTGGGTTTGACAGCTGGGGAACATTGCAGAATTATTACATTTTCCTAGGAAGAGCTGAGCCTGTGAGGTTTCAAGACACAACAGAAAATACGAAGGCTGCCAAGACATCACAGTATTGTGACCAACATTTCTTTTCTTTAAAGAAGCAAGGAAAATTTGAAACACAAAGAACCAATTTCTGTGTTCTGCTGCTTTAAAGCACAAGACAGACTTGGTTTTGTAGTACTAACTTGAGAGAAGTGGAACTCCCTGTAGATATTGTGACTTGGTCACTGTACAAGAAAATATCAGGATTTAGGAATCATGGCACTGAAAAAAACACATATAGTATAAAGGGGTATCTTGGAAAGTGGTCAAATATATAAGAGATAGGAAATAAATTCCTGCTTCTCAACCACTAAGTGTATGAGAACTTCATGCATTACTCCAAATTTAGAACTGGAGAAAACAATCTGGACAAGTGAAGGCTCCTGGGGGACCTTAGAGTTGCCTCCAGGGCCTGAAGGGCCTCCAAGAGAGCTGGAGAGGGACTGGGGATAAGGGCTGGAGGGACAGGAGCCAGGGAATGGCTGCCAGTGCCAGAGGGCAGGGCTGGGTGGGATCTTGGCAATGAGGAATTGTTCCCTGGCAGGGTGGGCAGGCCCTGGCACAGGGTGCCCAGAGCAGCTGGGGCTGCCCCTGGATCCCTGGCAGTGCCCAAGGCCAGGCTGGACACTGGGGCTGGGAGCACCTGGGACAGTGGGAGGTGTCCCTGCCATGGCAGGGGTGGCACTGGGGGGCTTTAAGGTCCTTTTCTGCCCAAACCATTCTATGAGTCTGGGAACTCTACCCAAAATGAATGGGTCACCAATGGTTGCTTTCTG
Source organism: Camarhynchus parvulus (assembly GCF_901933205.1). Lineage (NCBI taxonomy): Eukaryota > Metazoa > Chordata > Aves > Passeriformes > Thraupidae > Camarhynchus > Camarhynchus parvulus. The sequence continues at coordinate 16,442,621 of NC_044581.1, read as the reverse complement.
GTTCTCTGCTTCTCATCATCCCTGGCACCACTGCAGCACATAAGCTGCTTTCAGAACTTTACCACAAAAAAACAATGCCTATCTTTCACTGTTTCTTTTTGCTTAACCATCAAAGCAGCAACTTGAAAATGCCAAGACTTATTGAACTCTGCAATTCAAAAAGTGCCAAATAATACTGCACTGAAAAGTGCTCCAGGAACATGGACGAGCTGCTTCTCACCACCCCAGCCAGGACAGCTGTGTCTCTGCTCTTGATCTATACCAAGCAAACATGAAATCAGCTCAGTTTGGTCTGAAAGTGAACTGCTCTGTCAACATCAAGTTTTTGTGGGTTTTTTTTTTTGTTTTTGTTTTGGTTTGGGTTTTTTGTTTGGTTGGTTGGTTGGTTGGTTTTGTTTTCATTTTTACTGGCAGACAAGTATCAAGCATGGCAGGGACAATTATCTTAGGTCAGCATGCAGCTCTGTGCATGGCATGCAGCTCTCATTTCACATGAAGCCAAAGGTCTTGTGGCACAAACACAGAAAAGAGACTTTGCTGAATTCTTTTCTTCCCACCTGAAAGGGCTTTCAGGATATGTACAGCTCTGCCAATAGAAAACTCAAAACTATCAGCCAATTTAATGAGAAAACCCCATATAACCTGTTCAGTTTCAATTCTTCCTTCTCCTCAGTACCAAAACTGTCTTCATGTCATTGAAAAAAATGCATAAAGATGTTTCAGGCTTTTAGATCAATACTGATCATCATTACCCAATCATATTCCAACACAGCCTTCGGGAAATTCCTGGCTCTGTTCCATATTTTCTAGAACAACAACCTGTTTCATTTCAGGCTTATTGAACACATACTTATTTTAAATTGAGAGTAATATGCCCAATTATTTCAGTAAGTAATCCTTTTGATCTTGAAAATACAATTCATATATTTTTGCTTCATAGCAGGCAAATGGATTACAACATAAGAGATGGTGTGTTTGGGGTTTTTTTGTTGCCTTTTTTGTTTTAATAAATTGTTCAGAATTATGAGTAAGTTTTTACAGGAAAAGGTGTTTCTGGAATCACAAGTTTTATTTCCCTGACTACTAAATCTGCCACTTAACTGAGGGCTGCATTCTTGTTTGTGAGCTTGCACAAAGTAGAGATTTGGTGCAAGGATAAGGAACATAAATAGCAATAAATAGATCTGAAAAAATAATTTTTAAAAGTGGATTTAAACATGTTTTACTCAGGAAAATAATGACTTCACAAAATCCCTTATTGTTATTGATTACATAATTGATTACAGAATAAATTACTTTTACCAACTATGATTTTAATGGCTTAGTCTTAAACCAATCATCCAGATTAAAAGGCTGATGCTAATTTCACTCTTCTATTTATCAGTTATCACAGCTTATTCACCAGTTATTAAGATACCAGTTTTATCAAAACATAATAGCCACAAAAATAGGGTAAAAGGAAGCACAGACACTTCATTTCTCAGAGCAGATCCAACATTGCTCTGCTTTCCTAAACAGCAACCTCCCTTAGCAGTTCTTTCTTTCTTTTTTGCACAGTGGTCACAGCAAAATTCCACAGGCCCCTCTACTGGCAAATTAATTCTTGCACTCTAATTAAGAGCATTTCAAGCTGATGCTTTCCCTGGCTTTGCATTCCCAGTGTGCAGAGCTGATTGTAGTTTTTGGGCTGCACACAGGCTCTCGGAGAGCACAGACCCTGCACTTCCCACTCCTGGTGTCTCCATCCAGCCACCCCTTCAGAAAGGCATTCATCCACCTGGAGTGGATAAAACCCCACAGTTTTCCAAGGATATTACAATTTCCTTTATTTGTAATTTTATTTTCATTTATTTGTTTCCCAATATCACTCAAAAGTGATACCACGTTTCACAAAGTACCATTAAGTACTAAGTTTTCTGTTGTCCCTGCAGTGATTTCTTTACTTTGCATATAAAATCTGAATTTTGATTCATAAACAGAGTTTATACCAAGCAGATCCAGACCATTTAAATTCCAACTCTTCATTACAAGGTTGCCTAGAAAACTTACACAAACTTTTATTAGTTTCTACTCCAAGTTGGGTCTGAGATGCTTCCATTACCATTGCATCTCAATTCCCCTTACATTTACCACTGTACTTGCTGCTTTTCTTCAGCACTTATAAATTTAAAAAGAAAAAAAAGAATAAAAAAAAGAATTGTAAATCTTAGAAATTGCAAATTTGCAAAGTTTAATACCTAGGAACATACTCAAAACCACTGAGGTAAATCTTAGCTCAGAAAGAGCTAAAATTTTCTACAAGGGTCCCCAAGTCTTTAAATTGCTTCTGGATTTTTCTAGCTGCAAAATTTCAACAAGGGTTTCAAAGTCTTTAAATGTGAGGGGTTACTTCTGGACTTTTCTAACGTAGGAAATCAGAAATGCAGCACCTGTTCACACACAAAGGGTTTGAGTTCTTTTTTTTTGAACCACTTCATTATTTTAAATGAAAGAAAGCACCTGGATGAGTGCAAACAATGGAAGAATAATTTCAATCTCAGTTACTCACACACTAAAAATAAACATTTTGCCTGAAGTCAATCATAGAAGATTACAAATAGACACACATTCAGAACCTTCTAACTGCAGCTAATCAAGGAAATTGGAAGGGTGTGATGCCTCTCAACTAGTGAAATCAAAAGCCATAAAAAACAGATGGAAGCAGAAGATCCCATAATACAACAGTCTGAAGCACATTTTGAGTTCTCACAGACCAGCAGCTCCAGGCAGCATGAACATGTCAGGCTCTGGGGCTTTACAAACTCTGTTTGAGAAAGAAGAGGCAGTTGGTTACATGTTTTAGAAGGTTTTTTTAATTTTTTAGATTTTTGTTTTTAATTTTTGTATTTTGTTGTTTAATTTCAGGAAAATTTCCCCATGGAAAGGCTGCTCAGGGAGCTTTGGAGTGTCCCAGGAAGGGCTGGAGGTGGCACTCAGGGCTCTGGGCTGGGGACAAGGTGGGCATCAGGCTGGATGACCTTGGAGGTCTCTTCAACCCAAATGATTCTGTGATTGAATATAATTTTTCAATGATCTTAGAAAGAAATGCTTCCTTCTAGAAGTTTTCTCTTTTTAGTTTGATCTATGCTGCTTTCAGCCTGTCTCAGAGCATTCCCTCCTGTTGGTTTTTAAGCAGAAATACAGCCTGCCTTAGAGCCAGGCATCCTGGTTTGAATTAGATCATCATTAGCAGAATCCCCTTGGGAAAGCTGAATTTAATCAGGTTCAAAAAAAAAACACCAAAAAACCCAAAACAACTCTCTCCCTTCACATGCAGGCCAGTGATTTGCAAACCCATAAAGCTGAAAATCCAGGCAGATTTGGCCACTTCTAAAGATTTTAGATCAGGTGATTTAGACCACCTGCCTAAAAGCACCATGAATCTCTTCCATGGACAAACACTAATTGTAATAATGATAGGACAGTCAAAATGGTTAATCATTCACCCAACAGGAAAATTAAAACTAAATTCACATCTGCAAGAGCAGATTTCCCCCTAACTTCTCTGCCATTGTATAATCAGACAAATCTCCTTAGCCTTGCTTATTCTGCAGTTAAAACTATATTTTCTTTTGGGAGCAGGACATTGGACAAAAACACCCTACACTTTGCAACCTAAACTTTAGAGAAGTTATTGTACACTGAACTTCATTTGACAATATGGTGGGTTGGGGGTGGGTTTTTTGGGGTTTTTTTTTTTGTTTTGTTTTGGTTTGGTTTGGTTTGGTTTTTGCTTGTTTGTTTTTTGGTTTTGGGGCTTTTTTTAGTGTCAGGTGTCCCTAGAAAGCGCAATTATCACACCTGCCCATCCTGCCTGGTGCCCTGGCCAGGCCATCCTGTCTCTGCATCATCAGCTCCTTCAGCAGTGCACTCCTGGTCCCACTGCTTTCGCATTCCATGGATTTATCCCTGCTGCACACTCCCAGATTTTCAGAAGCAGCTGCTCAGGGCACCCCAGGTGGTTGCAGGTGGGTCCACAGCTCATAGAACAGACATTTGGATATTTCAGGGTCAGGAGTTGCAGTTTAGCAGCAAGAAATTGGCTTTAGCAACAGCCAGCCCCACTACTGCAATATTACATGTATGGTGTGAGAAGAGAAAGAAAATGGGGATTTTTTCAGGTGTTTTTCAGCATTTACTTTGAGGAGGGAGCTGCCAGTCTGGTACCAGCTTAGTCTGAGCTCCAGATGTGACAGGACTGGGATTCACTGCTGCCTCCAGAAGTGACCAGGCTGCTGATGGATTTCTGGGTTGCCTCCCACCCTCTCCACTTGGGCTTCCCATAGAGCCCAAGGTGTATTCTAACAGCTCAGAAAGACTCAGGGAGGTGGAGAATATCCAAAACCTATTCCAGACACAGGTGTATAGGAAGAAAAGCTCCTGCAGTGAACTCTCTCCTTATTGGTTTCTTTTCCTTGGGGAAAAAACCCCCCACATTTCTAAGTCAATAGGCATCAGCAAAAGGCTTTAAATTCAATACTATAATTCTAATGAAGATGAATTTATTTTTCACTTTTATAGGTTTTTTTTGATGCAATTCTGCTTCCAGTAGAAACCAATTGCCAGGAGTGTCACAAATTAGACAACTGAGAAGTAAGCAGCAAGTTTGTTAATTACTAGGATTAATTTAATGAACTTAGTCTCATTAAGCTCCATGAGCCATGCTGTCTATAGGAGTGTGTGAAGGGCCACACCAGGAAAGTCAGGAGGCAATTAGGGACACTGCTGGGAAATTTTGTGAGGGGGGAAGAGAATAACAAGGCAAATGTTACATGGAAAACAGCATTATTACTAAACAACCAATGGTGAGAATTAAAAAAAACCAAAAAGATCATTTTTGGTCCCAAAGTATATTCTCTCCTAAAGCCAGATAAGCAAATGCTTCAACTATGATGTTACTTGGCAGCCCAGGCCCCTCCTCAGGTGAGAAATTGTGTAACAAAGCTTTCCCACACCTGAATCTACTCACTGCTGACTCCTGGCTACCAGTCCTGCCTTTAGCTCTGAGGTGAAATCAGCATTCACGTAAAAGCATTGCTAAGGCACTACAATTTAATAAAATGCTACAATGCAACGTTCCTTTCAAGCCTTTTGAAATTGAAAAGATGTGAATTGATAAAATCATGAAGTACCACTTATAAAATAAACCCTACTTCTTCCTGTTAATCAAATCTACAGCAGGAAACACCAGCACCAACACAGACTCAAATCACTACAATTACACAAGAATCAAAGATAATTTTTTCCTTTTTAAACCACAAGTTACAGCCTTCAAAAACCTCAAAGCTCCAGGTGATTTGATGTGATGTACCAGAGGAATTTTAAACTCCCCCAAAATATTTAAACCCTCCCCCCCAGTATTCTCAGGAGAAATAACACCATCCATGGCATCCATCTGATGGCAACATCGAGGCGTCACAAATGGGACAGTAACAAAGGCAGTGATGCCTCTGGGAAAATCCAGCTAAGAAGAGTGAAAAAGCACTTGAAAAGCAAGGAAATAAACAATCCTGTGGGCACTGAGGTGGGAATAAGGTGCAGGAGGGAATGTTCCCAGTGCTGGAGTGGACATTCCTGCAGCCTGGGCAGAGGATTGTGATGGCACAACATTTACCTGCTGCCTGTGGAAAGGGTCACTGGAGACACACCTGTGGGAATAAATTCAGAAGGTTTTGGGAAAGCTGCAAAAGGCAGGCCTCAGAGACAGCAGAACTGTGATTAGAGCTAAGCAGTAGCTATGAGATTAGTCAGCAGAAAAATTACGTAAAAAGTAGAAAAGCAAAGACAAACAGAACAATGGTCTGTGTATTAACACATGTCTAGAGTAACTCCCTAAGAAAAGTTTATCTAGTGAGATATTAGGAAGTTTTAAGCCTAATAATGGAGCTCTGTGCATTGTGTTTTAAGGCTTACAAGCAGGTATTGTATTCAAAATAAGCAAGCATTGTTTAACCAAAGGTACCTGTGCTTAGAGTGGTTGGATGGAGCTACTGTCAATGTGCTTTTGCTTTGTGGGATTGGTCAAAAAACTTTTAAAGTGAGTTGTAACATTGAGTTCTTGGTCTGCTGCTTGGGATGTGAGCTGGTGCCATCTTCCCATTGTCATAACCATGGAATGAGAGTGATGCTGAAAAATAAAACAGCTCAAGGCACGTTCCCAGCAGTCCCATCCCATTTGTGATTTGAGACCCTGGCTGGTGATAACACCCACAGTGCACCCCAGGGAAGGGATGTGTTCTGGAGGAGCTGCACCCCAAATCACAGCAGGTTTGTCATTCATTCACAGTCTTTCATTCCCAGCCCCTCTGAGGCAATGGCCTGGAGGAGCTGGGGATGAAGGACTGGAATAGAGCCTGGGAAAGGGAGGTGGGGGAGCTACTTTTGGGTTTGCCTCTGTTTCTCACCACCTAAATCTCCTTAAATTAATAATAAATGAATTGTCCATGAGGCTGCTTTGCCTGTGAAGGTAATGGTGAGGGATCTTGTGACCGTGTTCACAGGGGCCCGAGGATGAGGGAAGAGATGAGGATCTGACTCCATGTTTTAGAAGGTTTGATTTATTATTTTATGATATATATTATATTAAAACTATACTAAAAGAAGAGAAGATTTTATCTGAAAGCTAGCTAAGAATAGCAAAAGAAAGAATGATAACAAAAGCTTGTGTCTCAGACAGAGGTCCGAGCCAGCTGACTGTGATTGGCCATTAATTAGAAACAACCACACGAGACCAATCACAGATGCACCTGTTGCATTCCACAGCAGCAGATAATCATTGTTTACATTTTGTTCCTGAAACCTCTCAGCTTCTCAGGAGAAAAAAAATCCTAAAGAAGGGATTTTTCATAAAAGATGTCTGTGACAGGATCTCCCTGGCTTTAGCTTTTCTGGGGTGTTTCTCTCTTCTCCTTGGGGGAATTGAGAGCAGCTTCCCCAGGTCAGGCAGCACAGCATCACAGGAGGGATGAGCTGTGCCACAGGAGCAGCATTCATTCCCTGCCTGCTGAGAGCCATGCCAAATGCACTCATGGAGCCAGGGGAACACACCACAACCTTAGGACAAAGTAAGCAACTGTTCTGCTAATGTGATTTGATTAATTAGCTGTAGCAATTACTGTGTGGAAACCATGCACAAGGCCTGTATATTCCATTTCCTTTGTTATTATTTATAAAGCTCTCAGAATCCTTTGTCTTCTTCAAGGGAGAATATTTGGATGGAAGTAAAGAGGTACTTTTTCTAACTTCTCCCTCTAAATAATTAAGGCTTGATATTAATGTTTGACTATTTAACTTCTTCTATTATCTTAACTAAAATATAATTGATATTCTGTCCATCCTATACAGTTTTGAGATCTTATGGTATGGGTGTACTGACACTGATTGGGTTGAACACAGTCAGAAGTAAGAAGGTTTTTTTTTTAGCATGAACACAATAAATGAAGTAGGTGGTAGGGAATAAATCTTTAAAAAGGCTACCCTTGGGAAAGAAATGGAAATATAGCAGCATTTTCCTATTTGTCTGACATATGGTATAGATAAATGTCTGTTAGTGAAGCTGCATTAATTCCCTACAGGATATTCTTATCTGTAGCTCTGACCAGTGCACAGATATAATGATATTATATACTGATGACAAAAAATGGACAAGTTGTACTTTTGATGTTATTTACGAACTTAACTTCATAAAGTTAAATAATTTCTAATAAAAAAAACATGTTTCCCAATTTTATAGATAACTCATAATTAGCTACTCAGATGCATAAGAGCCTGGTAACTACTCTCTTTCCCATAAATTATTCTAAACTCTGTTAGATTCCAGTAGGGCTTTTAAAGTTGGGGTTTTTTAAATGTGAATCTAATTTGTTTGGAGCTGCTGCTGGATTTGTGGGTGGGATTGAGGTGGACATATCCCAAAGAGCATTATTTTTTTTTAATATTAAAAAGTAACTATTTAACAACAAAAAAAAATTAAAAAGCAAAACCAACCCTGGAACATAAAGGTGTATCTCAGAATATTTACATGGTAAGATTTGACTCTGCTTTGCCTTGAAGAAAATGCCCTTTTAGATGATTATAAAAGTTGTAAAAGTACATAAATTTTAAAGGTTTTGTGCCATAATTACTATGACAAACATATTTTCCCTTGTAGAAATACAGAACCAGTTGGGTAAACTCTTGATGATAAGACTAAAAGCTTATATTTCAAACAAGTAGGTAACATTAATGGAGTCTGCTTCAAACTAAATTTCTTTTAAGTTCTACTAAAATGCTGTGTATTTTACCAGGGCCAGCTCAGCTTGGAATTGTGGATAGGCTCCAAGACACTTTGTGTGCTCTTCCAGAACAATTTCTGAGACCTGGGAGGGGATAGAATTTGTTATTTGGGACACATCTGAACAAAATGTGACTCTGATGTTAGAGCAAAAGGTGATTTTTGGTGTTTCATCTTTGCTGTTGCACTTTCACAGCGTTCAGTAAGGAGGAAAAGCACAAAAGTAAAAATCAAATGCAATTTGGAAGAATTATATTGCTGGAGTGAAATCCTATAGCTAAAAAACAAAAAAAACCCAGAGGATTTCTGCCTGAAAATTTCTGGTCAGTGAGGCCATGAGCCCTGTGATATTTTATTCCAAGTGTATTTGTTAATGCTTTTGTGTTTGCATATATATATATATTTATTTATATCTCTGTGTGTGTGTCTATATGTATATATATGTGTGTATATATATATATATATAAAATGTATATATATATTTTATATATATACACCCCCACTATTCCATGTTCTTCCCTCTGCCTATGCTCCTTTTCCTTATATACACTAAAAAAAGTATTAAAAAGTCACTGCATACCCTTCTGTACAAATTATAGGAACACCCTGAGTCCATCCATTCAGCTGCAATGTTATTCTTATTTTGTATGAAGTCCCCTGCCTCTAATAAAAATTAATTATCTCACACTATTCAATGAGTCATGCCCAGCCTGTTAATTGTCTCAGCAAAAGGTTGTTGTGGTGATTTATTTCTCCTCTTCCACTGCTACTCTGAAACTCAGGTATATGGCAAATGCAGGGTCACAGAAATGTTTTTTCTGAGAAAAAATGGTGTTTGTGTACTCACAGATTTATGTATTTTGTAACAGAGCATCATTCCTACAGGCTTTGGGGGTTTGTGCACAGCTGCTGCTGCATTTCCCATCTTCCTCACCTTGTAGGAACTTCTACACCATGATTAATGCCATGATTTTTTTATAAGGGGGAAAAAAAAGCCTGTTATTTGTTGTTGCTCCAAAAATAATTACAAAATGAAATGAAAGAGTAGGAGATAACTGCTTGTTTGTTTGCATATTTTTAGTACTAACCTTCACAAAAAGCACTTCAAATCCAATATAAAGGCGTCTTATCAAACAGAAGTTACTTTCAGAAGCTCTAGTATAATTATGATTTTAAAAGTTCTAAGGCTCACGTCCTCACCTAGAACCAGAAGTCCTTAAAAGCATGGAAATGCAATTCGTAAGTAAAGTACCTACACTCTTCCTTGGTAATTAGAGATTTTTTTTTCCTGTTTGATGTTGAGCACAACTTCAAGTGAAAATGTGAGCAAAACCTTCACAGTGGTACATCCTCAGTGCTTAAGATGTGTCCCAGGAATGCTGCAAAAAGTGATGACTATGGAGAGAAAGTGTAGTTAGGATGACAGAAAACAACCCTGCAGAAATATTAATAATAACATTTATATAAGGAGCTTCAGTAAAATGACTGGGGACAAAGCTGACAAGTCCTAGATTTTAAAACATTTAAGTGGAAGTGGATGAAAAGGTTCTTAAATTACTTGGGTACTGAAATGTAGCTGAACATCCTATTAATTAATTAATTCATATATTAATTAATTGAAGGAGCTTTTAGTAGCATGCAGATTTAAAGCTGTAAAATGTCTATAGGCAAAAGCTGCCTACTCAACTGCTGAAACTGAACTCTCTGTTTGCTAGTGGAGGGATGGAGAAAAATATCTGGAATTTCGAGGCTGGATTTTGAAGGAATTGAATTAATGTTTAAGTTGGTTGTTTTCCATTCCTCATGTTCCTCCAGGATGCTCTCTTAGGAACACAAATTGCTTTTGCAATGTGAAATGGTGCCTGAGATTTTAGAACATTCTGGAGTCATTAAGATAAGTAAATGAGATTGACAGAGAGACAATATTCTTTTAAGAAGAAATATCATCTTATTTTGTTAGGAGAAAAACCACCTTTTATCTAATATTTTACAGTCATTTCCATGGACACAAGCATTAATAAATGTAAGAATGTAGTAGAATTAGTGGAAAAAATGGTGACAGCTATGGAAAATAAATACCAAAATGTAGAGATGTAACAAAAAAACAGTTTGGAGTGTCCCTTCTCAAATGGAAACTCAGAAGATTATTACTCTACGACTAATCACAAGGTTTTTTGAGGGTTTTTTTTAATCTCTCTGTTTATGTATCAAAATTTTTCAATAAATTGTCCAAAAATGGAGAAAAAAATCTTTTCAGGGCTGTATTTCTGCTCCTCCATACAAGAACAGAAGGGTCTCAGATTAAATTTCTTTTTTGCTCTCTTACACATCTGTCAGGACACTATGAAAAAATTCCAGTTAATAAAAAAAAAGGCAAAGTTCACAGGAATGGGACTGTCCAAGGAAAAAGAGAGGAACTTAATCTAAGAACAATGAATGACAAATCAATATTAACCTTCCCTTGTGCTCTTTGTGTTTGGATTTACCAAGAAAGTGGCACAGAATAAATTATTGCCTTCAAACAGGCATTTGAACCACATCTCTCCCTTTTGTTACATGTGTGTAATGATCAGTGACTTCAACTCACAGAAAAAAATCTAAGAGTAAAAAAGATTGGTGCTACTACCTTTTGCCTCCACTTCCAAAAGGATTTTTCATTTTTTACTTTAGTTTATCTTCTATCGATTTATTACTTTTAACTCCCTTTCCACAATAACACAAATAGTATTTCTCAGAAGTGTAATGATGTTTACTTCTGTAAAAATATATTAATAAACTAAATAAAGATTAATGATAGGCAAAAATCTATACTCAGATGAGATCTATTTTTCTTTTGTGAATTAGTTTTGTTACTTATACTGCAATGCAACAATCATAACTCAGAGAATGGGTTTTCAAGTTTAAAGAATTAAAATTCCTGCTTTTGATTCACACCCTTCAAACATTTCCCTATTTTAGATGGATACTATATTTCAAAAGCAAGAGTTATTTTCTGATTATGAGCTAAAAAACCCTTTATGGCAGAAAATAAAAATGCCCATTAAATTCACAGGAAGGTTCTCCTTTCCAGAGAAGTTTTGCAAACATTCATATTTAGGTTCCTTTTTGCCCTATCACCTGAACTTTTCCAGGCTTCTCTCAGCTAAAACATTGAATTTTCAACATTATTCATGAATTAAGTGGGACATGAGCTCCTCTCTGGTAGGTTGTTGTTCCTGTCCTGCCTTGGCATTGACCACCCTGCCTGGCATTTGTTTCCTCACCATATTTCTTTGCCTTACAACTCATTTCTGCTTTCAAATAGTTTCCAATGGAAATCAGGGAACCTGATCTCCCCTGTACCTGCATTTACACCTCTAATTCCCAAAGTCTTCCTGCTCATGCTCACTGGGATCCAGAGCTGCTCACTGTTTATAACTTGCTGATTTGTCCTTTGTATTTTTGGGTTGAATTAATCTTTGGAATATTTTCCTTGTATATAGAAAGTGATTTCATAAATGCCCTTTATAAATTTCAGTGAGGGATTTCCCACTTAAAGCTCTTCAAAAGAAGAATTTATAAAATATTTTGCAGCGATTTCTCTTTGATAAATGGATCCAGATGATCCATAATTAAATAATAAATCCCACAAATTTTCTTACTATAATAGCTGATAAACATGGCTATGACTTTTTGTATCCAAATTCAAACTTTCTTTGCCACATCCAAGCTTAAACTTTCTTAGCCAGTACTGTTATATATAAAAAATGAATATTCTCCTTATTTTTCCTCCTAACTTATACAGTGAATTTTTATATCTCTATTTATTCACATCTGGACCTAGGAATAGGTTTTGAATCAGGTCAACCCATACATGTGCTCCACCAGTTCTGCTTTTTCTCCAATATTTATACTATTTTTTTCCCAATCAAAGATAATAATCGCTTTAAATATACTTGATTATTATCATTGTTGCTGCCTGTTTACACCTTCCAATCAATACTATTTCTTTCATGGTGCTAAATTTTAATTTGACCATCACTGTTGGTGTTGTAGCACAACTGAAGTAATCCATTCAACTTGGGCATAAGGTAATTAACAGAGAATTAATTAGAAAAGTGTTTGCAATCTATAATCTATTCTGTTTAATTCCCTGGATGAATATCTATACTCAATTGGGAATATAAAATCCTTGAATTTTTTTCCAAAATGGAAAAAAAAATCATTTCCAAAATGATTGTGTCCTTTAAAATGTAACTTTAAAGATTCTCATGAAATATTTCTATGACAATTTTAGGAAAAATTATTTTTCCTCTCTTTAGCTGACCATTTTTGCAGCTGAACAGTATCATTGCAAAAGTCATTGCAGTTTGCTGGACAAGGAACATCAGGGAAAGTTTAATCCTTTAGCAGACAGATAACTCACTCCTCTCAATGGCTCCTCTGTCCTTTTGTCCTCTACAAAACAGCTGAGGATGTATATATACCCAGGATTTTTCTCATGCCCAGTTTTTCCAGTACATTTATTTTCACTGAGCTAGCACCAATGTCCATTCCTATTGCAATTTCAGCCACTATTACCTGACTCTGCTCAAGTCCCAACTATTCAAATCTACACACACTGAGTTTCAACAAAACTGTCCTATGCAGTCCTTGTCCCCCTGGGTTCCTTTATGTGCCTTTTCCTTTCCATGGCCAAGCTTAATTCGTGTCCACTAATGCAGCTCCAAAACAATAAACTCGAGTTAAATTTCCTTCCTTAATAGTGAACTTCTGAAGCCAAATTCTCCTGAGAAACAGCTCATTCTGCTTTGGAGTCTATTTCTGTTCCATTGGAGGAGAAGGATAAGCCTATTCTTAAACCAGTGCTCAGATAAGTTCTGACATATTTTACCCATCACCGATCAAGCACTTAATCTAATTAGCTCTGTAATGAACTACTCAATTGCAAAGCTACAGGTAAGCTGCTTTTTTCTTTTTCCTTTTTTTGTAACTCCTCAACAGGAAACCTTTGAAAAAATTTACCTCACAAGTAACAAAATTAACAAAATTACCTTTCCCCCCTCTTTTCCTTCCCATAGGGATGAGGGTGTCCTGGTGTGTGCAGATCCAGGTTTAGCTGCCCCTCTGCCCTTCCACGAGCCCCTCCATGTGCAGGATGAGGGAGCTGTGTGTCTCTTCCTCCAAACAGGGGCACACAGGAGTTATAAATTAGATTAAAATGGACAGGATAAACAGCAGTATTCTTTGCTAGCTCTTGAATGGGGCAGTGAAATGTTATGTGCCATCATTCAGAGCTGGCATTTGATGTTCCTCATGGAGGGCTCTGCAAAGGACTTGACTCCTCAGCTCCCTCCAAAATTGTCACAGACATCTTTTATGAAAAATCCTTTCCTTAGGATTTTTCCTCCTGAGAAGCTGAGAGGCCTCAGGAACAAAATGTAAACAATGGTTATCTGCTGCTGTGGAATGAAACAGGTGCATCTGTGATTGGCCCATGTTGGATGTTTCTAATTAATGGCCAGTCACAGTCAGCTGGCTCAGATGGAGGGTCCGAGCCACAAACCTTTGTAATCATTCTTTGCTATTCTATTCTTAGCTAGCCTTCTGATGAAATCCTTTCTTCTATTCTTTTAGTACAGTTTTAATGTAATATATATCATAAAATAATAAATCAAGCCTTCTGAAACACGGAGTCAGATCCTCGTCTCTTCCCTCATCCTAAGACCTCTGCGAACACGGTCACACAAAATCAGCTTTTTTTGTCGTACCTTTATCCCAGCCCACAGGACCAGCAAGAGCAACGAGCAGGGATAAAATTCCAAGCTCCACACTTCAGTGGAAGCCCATTAAACTGCAGCACACAAGTTAGGCTTTACCAGCTCATGGAAATCGTGTCTTGCAAAGCAGACCTGGCTTGCCCAAGGGGTGTTGGGTGGGATGGGTGCTGGAGGAGCTGCCAGGAGCACTCCTGGAGGGCTCTGGCTGTGCACACCCACCCTGACTGACACACGGAGGCAGCAGCTCCTCTGCAGAACCCTGGCAGTCAATTTATTTCTAATAAAAACATAAGTAATTGTGAGCATCTCCAGCTTCTAGGAAAGTTGAAGAGAACTCAGAAATCCTGAGGAGCAGGCTATTTAAAATTCTAAACATGAGTTTCAGAGTCTGACTTCTGACTCTTTTTTAAATACAATATTTTTTCGACTACTAAAAACCCTGCCCAAGCCAGCAGGCTGGAGGAATATTATTTAGGTGATTAATACCATGGCACAGTGCAGGGAGCCAGTCAAAGGCAGCTATAAAGCGCACGACCTGCTTAACAAGGAGCCACAGGCAAGCTTTGAGCACAAATCCCCTAATCCTATTGATCCTGCTTCTGGAAAAAGGGAATCTCTTGTGTGCCACAGAAGGGTGACAATATCCACTAAGTGCCCACGGCAGGCAGGGTGTGCTTCAGGGAACTTAATCACAGAAGTCATTACTCGAAAAATCACTTCTGTCAATACTGCAGCCACATCCTCCCTGACTGCTGCTCTTAGAGATGCTGTCAATCTTCCCGTGTGATTTTGTGAAACAAATAAATTCCAACTCATTTAAAGGTGCTATTATCTCTGCTGACAATGTTACCCCATTCAGGAGCAGCAGAAATAGGAAAATAAAACTTATTTCAATCCTTTTGTTTGCCAGTCTCTCAGGCTCCCAACAGAAAAGGTTTCAGCCTAGAATTGTAGTCTGCATTCAAACATGTTCTCACAGACATAAGTCCGCTCTTAGCATTCAACAAGGAGTATAATTCTATAATAAATAATAAAAAAAAGATTTTTTTTCTTTATAGACACAATTATCTTTGAAAGCAGGCACTCCATTCATACAGCCTACCTGACATGCTAGAACAACCTGTTTGGATAATTTTTCTGTAGATTTTTCCACCTGGATTTACACATTCCCCAAAAGAATGTAAATTATCCTCCCTAAAGTGATTGTTATTACTCATGTCAGAGATTAGTATTGTTTTACATACTTTGATATATCACTCAAACCACAAAGTCATTAAAAAAATTATTGTTGATTCTGATTTGATTAAAAGTGTGTTCAAAAACATCTCCCTTTGTGAGAAGAGTTGTAGCAAAAGCTTTTATCCACCTGTGCTGCTATTTTTATTTGTCAGAACTGGAGCACTAAAAATGCTTATTGTAAAAGAGGCTGAAATTACTGTACTAATGGCAATTTTGATTTTTATTCTGGTTCAATTGGTAATGTATCAGCAATAATCAAAATTCTTAGGTGGCTGTTTCAGAAAAGAAGAGTTTTAGTTTATGGAGGAAATGCAGGGAAGAGACTGTAAGTGCATTCTGGCCCTTGAGTAACAAGTCACAATTATCTAGTGTTGTCATAACACTGTGGAAGCAAGAAATTTTGATTTTGAAAATCATAAAATGTCATTAGCTCCCTAACTCTCAGAGAAAATAATCTGCCCCTGTGTTTCACAATCTTTTTTTTTTTTTTGGTATGAAAGTCAAGATGGGGGTAAAAAAATAAAATAAAATAAACCCTTTGACCTTTCATGTCTATCTTGACAATGAACACACACACCCCAAAAACAAGTGTAAAATATGTACTAATGATGAGGTATTTGTTCTGCCACATATACAGTGAGTAATTATTTGAATATCCAGAAAAGAAATTGAGCAATTAATTATTCCTACTTACTGTCCTGGAAAGAACAGAGAATCATAAAAAATAAGGAAAGGAAAAATGTGAGATGAGGATTCATCTGTTTCTTGACTCAAGGCACAATCAATGAGTGCCAGGCAACAACATAAAATATTAGTAAAACTGCACAAGGAGAATTATTGCTCTTCTTGTTGGTGCATGTTCTTTTTTACCTTGCATTAATTTTCCCTGTAATTAAATCAAATAGAAAATGCAGAAAATTTTTCTGCTTGATACAGTGGAATGAGGAAAGTTCAGTTGCAGGAATGGCAGAGAAATGGCTGCAAAGGAAGGTGTTGTAGGTATGGGTTTTACACACTGAGAGAAACAGATGGGCCCACAAGAAAATGCCTGACATGAGGCAGAGACTGTGGGACACTAGGCTGCAGGAATATCATCCTGCTCCAGAAGATGGGAGATTATAGAAGAAATGGAAATTTTCTATGAGACCTTGCTATTCTTGGTGTGGGTGCATGTGTATAGTTCATGTGTGTGTGTATATATATATTTATATATATATAAATATGTAATGTCAAAGAATTACAGAATCACAGAACCCTTCCGGTTGGAGAAGACCTCTGAGGTCAAGTCCAGCTGTTCCCCACCACTGCCCCATGCCCCAAGTGCCACTCCTACATGTCTTTGAACCCCTCTAGGGACCCCAACACTTCCTGGGCAGCCTGTGCCAGTCCTTGACAACCCTTTTGGTGATGGGATTTTTCCAGATACCCAAACTAAACCTCCTGAGACCATTCTTTCTTGTCCTATCACACTTGTAATTGGGAGAAGAGCCTGACCCCCACCTGGCTACCACCTCCTGTCAGGGACTTGTATCATCCTGCCCTGGAAGCTCTCATTTGCAGGACTCAGATGTACAGACACAAAACCCAATCAGCCATTTCAGCCTCAGTGAAGAGGCACCAGCAGCTTGATCCAGTGAATCACACATGATCCCAATATTCACCAACACTGCTGGTAATAAAGAGATGTTAGTGCTTGGAAGATAGAAATCCAAAATGCACAAGCAATGGATCAGGAATGCTCAACAGCACAAGAGAGGCAAACAGCTTGGAGATACCTTTCCCATCATTCTAATTTTGCACATGAATTAATTATGTAGCCTTTTCTCCTACATTTCTTTATTTCTATATTTCTTTTATAATTACCCTGCTGATTACTTAAATGTGTCATACTGCATTACAACATCCTTGAATCACAGAACCATAGAATCATTAAGGTTGGAAAGGATCTCTAAGATCATGGAGTTACCATCAATAATGGATCATTTTCACTGCCCTTGACACAAGGTTGGAACTAGATGATCTTAAAGGTCCTTTCCAACCCAAACCATTCTGAGATTCTGGAAATTACGCCAGAAGATGCACTGCAAATAGAAATTAAATCTTGCAAAACATTAAAGTTTGATATATAAGGGGCATTCTAATAAAGTTTGAATACAAGGATGATTCTAGAGATGTATTCAAAAAGGTCATGAAAAAGAGCCAGAAATTTGCTTGGAAATTTGGATGAAAACTCACAGCTTTGTTTTTGCACTGTTCACTCACTCTAAGTACTAACAACTTGGGAAATCTGGCTGTGCCACTGAGGCTACTGTCAGGGCCTTGGAGGAGTTCCACAAAAACTCCAGTGCCTAAAGGAGGTTATTAGTTTAACATCCTGTTGGATAAGCAGCACCTTCATTGTCCTCTAATGCCAGGGTGAGACTCTCTTCAGACCTAAAAATCACTGAATCAGACTTAAAAATCACTGAATCACAAAAGATTGCTTTGGGTTTGAAGGGCCCTGAAAGATCATCTTTTTCCAACCCCCTGCCACGGCAGGGACACCTCCCACTGTCCCAGGCTGCTCCAGCCCCAGTGTCCAGCCTGGCCTTGGGCACTGCCAGGGATCCAGGGGCAGCCCCAGCTGCTCTGGGCACCCTGTGCCAGGGCCTGCCCACCCTGCCAGGGAACAATCCATCATCTCATTTTGCGCTGCTTTGGTTGTGTTTTGTTTTTTTCTTGTTACCAGACTGTCCCAGAGGAGTCAGCCCTTTCTGTGCACATTTAGAGGCTCTTTGGAAGCTGTTCATTGGATGGATTCATGGATTCTGACTGTACAGTAATAACTTCTGTGTCAGCACTGAACTGCTTTTGAAAACTCTATTTGTAAGTCCCTTCTACTAAACCCAAAGCAACTGTACTAAGGTAAAGGAAACAGAATAGGAAATGCATGGATTTCAGGTTTCATTTTCCCTTCTATTTCATTTTCAAAGGATCACTCCTTTACTTAGTCTTTCTAAAGTAAGCTTCACCATGAGTGGAATTTCCAGAGGAGTTATAAACTCCTGAAAAATGGGGTTTATAACAGAAATGTTGACAGTTGGCTCTTAAGAGTAGAAGAGTTACCAAGCACTGCTGTAATATAGTAGTGTTTAACTACTGTAATTCTGGTGAAAAGTTACCGTAATGTGACTCCCTATCTATACCAGGCCACACCATTTCTCTTCTTTATGGTCCTCATTATGGTAAGGAAAATACATGTGCCCCTAGAGAGAGCTGCCAAAAGAGGTTCTAAGCACTTCTCAGCTGAGTTTCCTTTCCATCACTGCCTGGATATAAGGCTAGGAGATCTAATGTGATTACTGTAATGAGAAACACTATCAATCCTCCCCAGAAAATGAACACTTAGGTGTGGGCCAGAATTCTAACAGAAGTTAATCTGTGGTGCCTTTTCCCTTGAAGGATTCCTGGGTGTTTTAATGAAGTGTCCCTGGGCAACAGTCACTCATCCCAAAAATCAGAGCTCCCTGCAGGATGGACAAAGCTTCCTTTTTCCATCCTCTGGGCTGTGACTCTCTCCATGCTCGCAGGGGAGAAGGCAAACAGAAAGCAGGTTCTCAGCTGAACACAGAGAACATATTCCTAAAATTCACTACCAAGTGGCAGGCACAACAGTTTTGCATCAAATGGTCTCCAGATACTTCCTATAGGTACATCAAATAATTCTTTACAGTGAGCCAATGGCATATTCACTTTTATTAGAAAACAGAATTCCTGGTGTTTATGCTATTATTCTTTTCTGGAACAGCACCACAACCTCTGTTCCAATTGTTCAGTTGCTTTTGATATTTTTTCTGCTAGGAAGGAGTGAAAGGATGCAGATATTATTTTGAAAAAAATAAAATTAAAAGTGTTTATTTAAGGAAAAATATTTTTATATTAATTTTTCAAATACTGTTAGGCATTCTTTCTTCACACTTGCATTTTTCTAGTGTGAAATTAGAGATTTTTGATGTAGTGTTTGTGTTCATGAATACTATGTGTTTATGTGTGTTAGAGGGAGAGAGAATTTATGCACATAAACTGTCATTTCAAGGTCAGGTTGTGAAATGCAATTGCTATTAATGACAGTAAACAACAGAGGTGGATAAATATGGGTAGCTTTTAGCAGATGAGCAGCTTAGACCATTGCTTAATATTTTTTAGAACAGACAAAAGTTTTTTGATATGCAGTGGAAAACAGTAGCAAAGGCAGAGCAAAGTCAAAGCTATAATCAGAATGTACTGTGATTAAAAAAAGAATAAATCAGATGGATATAGGAGATTATGACCATCTGTATATTTTTGCCTCACACATCACTCCCACACCGGCTTGAGGCCCCCAGAAAAATCTCATTCCCAACATATTTGCCTAGGAACGCATTCCCTGTGCACTTCCATGGCACAGAACAGGCAGCTCCAAGGAGGGTGGTCACTGTTAACAGCCAGAAAAAAAGGAATTACTAGGGGGGGATGGAAGATGCCTTTCACCCACAGCACATCACCTGGGAAAATCCCCTCTTGTACCAGGGGAAACTTCCCTGAGTCCCCCTGTAGCTCACTGCCCTGCGAGGTCCAGCACAGCTGGTAACACCTGCCCAGCCCCCAGGCCTTCCTGTCCAACACAGAACCTGAGAAATTGCTGCACAATTAGAGTGACATGGAAGAATAATGCTAATTATATACATGTTAATGTTACTTGTATTGGTACAGAAGATTCATTGGTTTTTCTTCTGGCTGAGAATAAATTTTTGCCTATACTAAAGCAAAGACCACTGTTTATTTTATTTTGTCTAGCTCTGGAAAAGGAGTTAAAAGTGACCTAACTCTGTCTTTCCATCCAATTGATGGTGCTGTTACCAAAATACAAATGACATTGTGAACACAAGTATATGAAATCCACAACTTTACTCATAGAAAATATGGTGAATAACACATTCATTTTCTCAGGGTGTACTTTAGGTACAAAAGCTACACCATTCTGTCATTCTGGTGTTCCCTGCATTTTCAATTGAGCGCAGCAATTTTTATCCCCCTTCCTAATGACCAAATCTTTTAATCTTTCCTTAAATTGCAAAGCAATGTAACACAGCCAGTGAGGTCACTTACCTAATTAGGATGAATCATCTAACAAAGTTTGTCAGATCAGCATTTTGAGGGCAGGATTTGAATTTTTGCCAGAAAAGGAAGGACTCTACAGATTTCACACCCTGATCTTCGACAACTCAAAACTTTGAGAACTCTCCCATTGACCCTCTCCTTCCTCCCACAAGATTAAACCACAAACATTGGGGTTATGTCTGCATTTGGGGGAGTATCAGTGACCAGCTAAAAGTACTGAAGATATGAGGCTAAATAATGCCAGGAGGGCACAGCAGTGGTACAGGCAAATAGATTATCTAAGCAGGATGTATTATGCAGCTGAACCAGGGGGCTTATGGTGGAAACCATGCTGTAATAAACACTATTTAATCAGCCAGAATTAATACAAGGTAATGTACACATGCACAGCATAATGGGATCTTGCAGAGATTTTAAAAAAAATTAAAATGAACAATTGTTGTGGTTCCTAGAAATAAAATTAATTTCCCATAGACTTTTCTATAGCAAGAAGAAAACAATCAAGTACTTAAATTACTGAGAACTTGGTATGAAGGCCCACATAAAGAGTTGTTGCTTTGAAATAAAACCATGAAAAAATATTTTTAGATCTTGGGTACTTTACATTTATCAATAAATATTTTATGAAGTTTCACCAGAGAAGTTATTTAAACATTGGATAAGCCTGAATAATTAGTCTGGAGCACATATCACAAATAAACAGGTTACTTGGGAAAAAAAAAAAAAAAAAAAAACAAAAAATGCCAGGCTTGCCTAAGACACAAAATGAGGAGCTGAGATGAGGCACTGAAATGGCATTAACCTTGATTAAGGTTACTGCCTAAAACTGATTGTCAACACAGGATCCTTCAATGCATTACCCTTATTCCTGTTCTTATCGTTCATCTTAATCTGAATGGAATTTTAATGGACTTTTAAAAAACACATTAATAATTACATGGAAAAAGGAAGTGTCAGAATCAGATGTAAGTTCTTCACATGGTAATTTTCTCTTCATTCCATTCTCCCCTCTGTAGTGGCTTTATTCCATTAAAGCAGGCCTTGTCCATAACTGTCAGCTGCTGTACAACAATTTCAGGCAGAGTTTTTTGGGTCACTCAGCTTTGACCATCTTGGATCTTGTTGTTTTGTGTGAAGGCTGGGCTCTGACAGGCTGACATGATTGCTGCTGCCTTTTCTTCTGCCTCTTTTGAGCTTCTCTGCACGAGACAGAGCTTGGAGCCCCTGCCCTGGTGGCACAGCCTGACACAGCCCATCCTGTCAGAGCCTGACCACCCTCCCTGCCAGGCTCGGGGGATCAGTGGAGGCATGGATTTGGCAGCATCTGCTCAGGGTAATGGAATTAAAAACATCTAGGGATATGTTCCTTCTCTTCCAACACTCCTGGGTGCTCCTCTGCTACCCAGAGCCTGGCTGGAGACCTGGTTCATCTCAGTGCTTTAGAGTGCAAAGGGGTAAATATGTAGAGGCACACAAAGCTCAAACTGCATTCCAAACCTGCCCAGCAAGGCCCAAGCACCACCCTGTGTGCTCAGTGCTTTGTGACACTGCCCCACTGCTCTGTTTTCCATCCCAGCGGCATTGCCAAACCCAGCTCTGGCTGTGCCACCCACCATGGGACAGCACACGCTGGATTCCTTGGAGCTGTGCTCCTGCTGATGCCTTGGGAAGGCTGCCCTAGAGCAGAAGCTGGACAGAGTTACAGAATGAAGTAGGGATTTACTGAAAGTCCTTCATGGATCCACCTTGGGCAGCACAAGAGCCCAGTCAGGTCAAAATGCATGACCAGGCACGGGGTCTCTCCCTTTTATAAGCTCTGCTCCATTTCCATATTGGAGTTAATTGTCCAATTACAGTTTTAGCCCATGCAGTCCCATCCTTCTTGTTTTTCTCTCTTCAGCCCACATTGTTTGTGCTCTTGGGCCTTTGTTGTGGTATTTTCTGGGGTCCCCTGTGGCAGGAAGGAATGATGAATCTGACTCCATATTCTTAGAAGGCTAATTTATTATTTTATGATATTATATTAAAGAATGCTACACTAAACTATACTAAAGAATAGAGAACAGATACTTACAGAAGGCTTAACAAGACACTAATGAAAAACTCCTGATTCTCTCCAGAGCCCCAACACAGCCTGACCGTGATTGGTCATTAAGTAAAAGCAATTCACATGTTGGATAAACAATTTCCAACCACATTCCAAAACAGCAAAACACAGGAGAAGCAAATGAGATGATATTGTTTTTCTTTTTCTCTGAGGCTTCTCAACTTCCCAGGAGAAGAAATCCTGGTAAAGGGATTTTTCCAGAAAATATGACAGTCACAATTTGTCCTTGGTCCCCCCCAGCTGGAGAAGGAATTGTTTTGTCTCCCTGCTCTGTAAAGAGAGCTCACAATCCGCTAATATGAAGCCCAGACCCACACACCAAAGCAGCACTGCGCTGCATTAGATGCAACCAGTAATGAATATTTAGTCCATGAGACCAAATGAAAACTGGTCTAAAATAAGCCTTGAAATTCCCCTAACGTGGGTAAGCTCTTAGCACCAACCATTTTAGCACTAATCATTTGGCTTTGCAGACATGGTCTTGTGTCACACTACTTGATATTGTAGGTATAGAAAACGTGTGGCTACTGCTGTGCATCAAAAAGGGAAAGAAAATCTGAAAGCAGGAGTAAAAGTACAGAAAAAATAAAAGGGTTGTAATAAAAGATATACTGTTACGTTGCATCAAAATAATTTTCAGGCAATAGACACTAATGGAAAAAAGATGAGAAATAAATTACTAAATATTTTTTAACATAACAGTCAAGGACTTTAGCACTTTTCTTGATGACTAACTTACATGAGCAGGATCATCTATGACTTTGAAAGTATATTAACTTTTAGAAATATGCAAAACATTGATTTTTTAGTGTTTGAGCAACCACACAGCTGCTGCACAGAAACTGCACATGAGCTTCCTGACAGCTAAAAAATGGCAAAGTTTTTTTGCAGACCTAGAACTGTAACTGCTTTGTTTTTGTTGTTTAACTGTAGCTCACTAGTGCCTAGAGGCCATAAAAGAGAAGATACAAGACTATTTTAGAAATACCACACAAGCCCCATGCCACAGGGTATTCAGTGGCAGAGAGTTCCAGGTCAACTCACTGCAAATCCCAAATCTGCATTCACATGGGGCTCTGGGACTGATGGGCCACAGACATGACCTAAATGAAAAAGTAGGGTATATAGGTCAGTCCACACCTCAGCATTGTCCTTCTCAGAGAAAAGGTGCAGTTGTGGTTGAACTGTGACCAAATTTTAATCATAAAGCTTGTTGAGAATGATACCATTGGATCCAGAATAGAAAGTCATTGGTAACTAGATGGTGAAAATGCTGCTTTTTATAATATAAGCAAGGAAAAATGATAGCTATGTTTTTCAACAAATATTGCCTTCCAGGACTGATATAATCTAGTTTTATATTTACTCTGCAAACCTCACAGGCCACTTCAGAAGAGGCCCAAGCAGAACTCTTGCACTGATCATCACTTTTGCACCAGCAGATGGGAAAGCAGGAATTCCAAACAAGATTCCTCAGTGGAAAAACCTGTGTTGAAGTCCAGTAACAACAAAAGGCCAGTGTTACAGTAAGGGGGAATTGTTCTATTTCTGCATCCAGAATTTTCACCTGCATGTAGCTAAAATCCCTTGCTGTAAACATTTGCAGCACTGTAATACCACAAACACTGTAGGCTTGCCAGTTGTTGATAAAAAGGAAAGACGGGACTGAGGACATGCTAATTGTAGTACTAGTGAAGAAATCAAGCAGTGAAAAAATTGGGTTTGACTTTGTGATGAATAGTGACTTCTTAAACACTGGCAGGATTACAAAAATAGTACAGCAAATTGGGCATATTATTACAAAATATAAGGCTTTCTCTGAGCAGCTAACTGATTGTATGTGACTCTCTTTTATGAACAGAGTAAAAGCTATTAGAAAAAAAAATGAAGCATTTTAAAAACAGCCAGAAAGGGAAAAAAGTATATAACCTTTTTTTTTTGCAAGTACTTCTTCTAGAAACATATTTAAACATCTGTAATAGATGGATATGGAAATAACTTTTTTTAATTGTCCTATTCTGCCAAAAAAAACTCATACCTCTGCTAATGAATTTCACAAAAAACTGAAACATCATTTTATTCTTTCTTTAGCCCTGAAAATAGGACATAAGCAGAATAGTCACTTTGCTGGTCCTCCTCACAAAAAATAATTTAATCCAATTTTTTTTCCCTCATCTTAAATAAAAGGAAGAGAATTAGTTCTTAACTTACGCAAAGTCTGAACAAATACTGTAATCAAGAAATTCGGTCTTGTTTTTCTCTCAGAAATCTTTGAATAGAGCATAGATTTAAACTTTAAAGCATCTTGATGACATACTTAACATAAGTATTTGGTTTGTGGCTTGTTAGTCTTGTTTTGGCTTTAGAATTTTGAGATGTATTGCTTAGATGCGATTATCCATTACCTCTGGCCTATAGGAAAGTGGCTGAAGGAGTGAAAATTAAGATGCATGCAGTAAGAGCAAGAAGTAGATCCCAAGTTCATAACAAATTAAGACCTGATTTGTATTTTTTACTGCTGGTTTTGTTTAGGGGTTTGTTCCTTTGTTTGTTGGTTTGGGGTTTTTTTTTGGTGTCTAGCCTTTCAGCTCCTAGTGCTGACATTCCTGGGACTGTTTGATCCTTGTCAGCATGGCAAAGGCACAGGTCTCTCTGGCTACCAGGGCAGGATGTGCAGCCCTGCAGGATGGTCAGCCCAGGGTGCTCTGGGCTCCCTGATCCCCAGAGCATCTCTGGCACATCTTAAGAAAACCCTGACTGAAATGCCAAGGGGGAAGCTCAGGACCTGAGAACAGTCTGAAGAAGGCTCCAGTGGAGCAGCACTCCCCTGAACTGCATTTTGTGTCATGTGAGGGAAGAGAGAGCTCATCAGAAAGAGAAGAGGCTTTGTCAGACATTTCAGGTGAGTACAGAATCCTCCCTGCCCCTGAGCCTGAGCGAAATCTCCCAGCAAGGGCTAAAACCTTACCTGAGAGCTGTGGGCTCCTGAAAAGGAAGCAGGAATGCCTTCCTTGGTTCTGTGCTCCTGGGGTGACTCTGGACCCCTCTCCATCCTCACCTCATGAGCAGGAACAGATCAATCATCCCTTTATGGATCCCCCCAACTCGTGGGAGTACCTGTGCCACAGAACCACTTGGGAACTCCATTCCCAGGCACCTTGAATGTTACTCTTGAGGATGGAGCATGATCCAGGCAAGCTGTGGGTATGAATGAGACCATCAATGAGCCTCAGCCCCCTAAACCACATTGCTGAGCACAGTCCAGGCAAAGGAGGAGCTCCCAGAACACACTGGTGGTCAATACAGCCAGGACTCTGCCAGCATGGAGAGCTCATCCCTAGAGACTGGACATGCCTGAAGCACAAAGGAATGATGTGCTACAGTAATGGAGACTTTGCTTCTTTTCTGCCAGGGTTGGGATTAAATCCTGAGATGGTATTTCTTGTTGAGACTCAGATGTTTATTAGTTCTTATCTATGTTACAGTCTCTCAAACCCTGAGTTCTACAGCACTTCACTCTAACAAACTAAAAATGGAGCCCCATCTCTCTCTACAAGGCCTTGTAAGGATAAACTGTCCAATTAAGAAATGACACCTGAATTATTTTCACTTTTAACCCTATAACCAACCACCTGTGCCCTGCAATGTGGACTTTTTATCCAATTACAAAGCCACCCAAACCCATGGAGAAGAAGGTAAAGAAGGACCAGCCACAGCCCTGAAAACCTTCATCTTGCTTTATATATATTACTATATTCTAAACACTTAAACTCTAAGTTTTCCACCCTGTGATATCACACACTTCTATTCAAACTCCACATCCACAATCCCAGTTCTATCATTCCATTTCGGAAGCTTCTCTACAGCCTCAGGTCAATGCAGTGTTCTCCTTGGGGGTCAGTGCCTGGCAGCACAGAAAGTCTGAAATTCTCAGTAATCAGGGTTCCAACACTACAGGATTATGAGAACCCTGTTGAGGAGCACTGGGATAAACTGGGTGTGCTGGCAATGGCTCTGACCCAACTGGAATGTCTCACGTTCAGAACACAGTGATAATGCCACTACTGATTGTCACATTCATATTCTCTGAAAAATCCCTTTGCACAGGATTCTTCTCCTGGAAAGCTGAGAAGCCTCAGAGAAAAATGAAAACAATTCTTATCTCATTTGCTTCTCCTGTGTTGTGCTCATGTGGAATGTTCTCATTGGATTCTGCTGGGAGTTGTTTTCACTCTTTGGCCAATCAGGGCCAAGCTGTGTCAGGACTCTGGAGAGAGTCAGAAGTTTTCATTATTATCCTTTTAGCATTAAGTATCTCTTCTCTATTCTTTAATACAGTTTAGTATAGTATTCCTTAATATAATATAGTATCATAAAATAATAAATTAGCCTTCTGAGAACATGGAGTCAGATTCATCATTCCTGCCTTCACCACGAGGCACCCTGCAAATACAATAACTGATGATCTACAAGCTCACAGGCCACCTCAGCAGCAGTGGCTGTTATGGGCACATCAGTGCCAGACTGCTTTTGCCACGGATTTATGGGATTTATTATTTGTGGGAAGCCCATTGACTGCTGGATTAGGATGGAGCCTGGAAACAAAAATCCAATATCTCCCCATGCTGTGAGCAGAGACTGAACTGAAACAACTCCATGGTGCTGATCAGTGTCTGGGTATTTTACTTTATGTGGTTTGAAATGAAATAGGTGTTCCATAGTTAAATGTACTCATTCTGTCAAGACCACTCCAGCTTCAATTTTTCCTACATGACTGTAAAAAGATCCAATTTCCACTGTGAAGTCTGGAAAATTATATCAACTATCAGGGTAGAATTAGACCTGATAGAAGCTCGGTGATCTTAAAAAGTATGAGATATATCCATTTTTCATTGTAAGAAGATTTTAGCTTTCCACTGGGCTTATTAATTTTTGCACTTTTTGTATTGTAGTCTACCCTTTTTTTATAAATAATGCTAAAAACAAGACCTTTATTCATTTTTGATGCATTTTTTTAGCTTCCTGATGAATTTAATTTTTTTTTTTAATAAAACGAACAGCAATATAAAGAATGGAAAAATCCACAGTACCCCATTCAGAGGCAAAGAAAAGAGTAAATACATTCATTGCTTTCCTCAGAAGAAATGTATTGTGCAGCTGCTGTGGAATACAATATTGAGATGAAAATGAAGCTGCAATGGAAATGGAATGAGAAATAGGTATTTGCTTCTGGGTGAGCGCAACAAACCTATCAGCTACACAGTTAAAATCAGCAGCCCCATCTCCCCAATTCCTGATGACTAAATAAACCACAGGTTAAAGGACAAGGGAATAAGACAGAAGGAAAGGAGGGAAATGAAGCTGCCAAATGAAAGAGAAGTGTTTCTGCAAAGGTCAGTAAGGGATAAGATTAGTTTGGAGTAAGCCAGTCCTACAGTGTAATTTGCAATATTTTCAAACACTTCAGAATAAGCATTCCTTGCTATTTTTAATATGGGCTTTGAGCCATGACTATCTAAATGGAGAGAGGAGGCATTAAAAGTTCATAGGGCTTGATATTGCCTGTAAAGAGGAAGCCCCTACAGAATTTTATTTTATTAGTAACCTTTATTAGCCTTGTAGCCAGTGCTGATTAAAGTATTGTGGCATATCTGTCAGCAGCAGGAATGCATGGGGATTATTAGCAACTGCATTTAAAAGTCTAAGAGCCAAGAGGTAGAGCCACAAGCCTGGAATACTAATTCCCATTTTATTCAGTGTAAACAGTCAAAGGATGGATAATAGCTTACTTGTCTCCTTTTATTGGCATGTTTATTTGTCCTTTTGCTCTTCCCTCTCACCGTGTAACTAAGACAGCAGAAAATAATACAAAATATGAGGCACTTACAAGCCTGGGTCAAATTGATTTCAGTGCAGAATATCCAAATTTGGCTGGTCAAACATAACTTCTACCCCTATAGACTAATGACTTCATTGGAATATATAAGCTCAAGCTGCTCACGGGCAGATATGGACTAAATACTTCTGGGAAAAGTGTATTCAGCAGAGGATGCCTTTTAGAGTTCTGTCTGTAGACATATTCTAGGTCTTCACTGAAATATTCTGTTTATCATGTGAGGAATCTTTTGTAGGCATAACTTCCATCCCAGCTGACTCCAATTTCTTCACTGAGAATATTCACAATTCAAATTGAGCTGTATAAACAGCTGAGTCACACTGCATTCTTTTATCTTGGGACTTAATAAATTACTTATTACTTTAAAAAAATTTAACCCAAATAATTTTTATGATGCCCAAAGCATTTTTTTTCCTTGACTCTGCTGCAATTACAGCAAAAGCCTGTTTTGGTCAATATTCAAATTAATGGATTTTATTTAATGTAAATCCAAGGAAAACATTAATTCTAATATCAACAATCTGGTTTGAATTAAACTCCATTGGAAATGGATAAATGTTTATGGACAATACCTTTAACATTTATGATGCTCCACTCATTGCCGCATTTCCAAAAGTTCTGAGACAAGGTAGGCAAAATTAGCCAGAGCTCTACTGCTGAGTAAGGAAAACAATCTGAGCACAGTTCAAGTGATAGGATCTCTTTGTTGGTGTAGATCACAGTGAAAAGTCTTGGAAAGGTTTATCTTTCCTCCCTATGACAGAAAAGTTCTTCTGCCTGGCACAGAACTAAAGCCAGAGAATCATAAACCAGAGCTGAGAATTATTTAAAAGAACAAAGAGAAGGTTTCTACCCAAGACAAGCCTCAACTGTAAATGGTGACTCAAGATCACCAATGATAGTTTTGAATTTTTTTTCCTAGAAAACCTTCTGCGAGGCTGAGCATGACATTGTGGCAAAAGGAACTCAAAGTTTCAAGTGAGTAATCTTTAATGCCTTCTTTTAAAATAATACAGATAAGAAATAATCATAGGTATGACTGTAACATTTTTTGTGGACTCTATATAAATATTATGTACTCATGATTAATTTAATCAATTAATATGATGATTTAGCAAGGTATAGATTAAAATTTTAATAAGCATACTAGAAAATGTCTCTGAAGGTAATTAAAAAGCTGAGCTTTGTCTTCCAAAGTGCTTGTGTAACTGACTGCTCTATTTCTGAAACTGTTGTGTAATCTAAAGCTGACAGTCTTGCCCAGTTTAAAATTTGTATGAATGAATGTATTTGCCTCTAAATATTTGGTAATAAGCCATGGTAATTTAGCATGCTTTGCTTCTTGATCGCTTAATGAGTTTAGCATGTCTGTCTGTAATACTTGCAATTCCCATGTAAAGTTGTATTTCACTGTATTCCTGTGGTTAAATATTATTTGTTCTCTGGACTGCAAGAGCCCCAGAAGCCTCTGGCTCTGAAGAAATGCTCGTGCACCCCCCACTGGGAGTGGGATCAGTGCCTGGCATCCACCACCCAGACCAGAACAGGCAGCCCCAACAAGCCCCCTGGCAGTACCTGCAGATATTGGATCTCACTTCCTAAACCTGCCATTAGAATTAATAGAACACTATTATTTCTCTACTAAAGCAAAAAGGACTTGAATCCAATTTCCCCAGTGCTTTCCAGCCCTCTGCAGAACACATATTATGCTATCTTAATATGGATTACTGTGATTTTTCTGCTCTTGCTAAAGAGAGCCATCTGTATTCCACTTTTTCATCTGCTCCTATTCTTTCTTTTGTACCGTTCAGAGACACCCTTGTCAGTTCTTCAGGAAACTTCCTGTAAAGCACAGAATGAGTTACTCTGACTGACATTTTCAATGCAGGAGGTCCTGAATGTCTAAGTAAATTTTATCCCGCTCTCACTGATAATGTAACACTTGTAGTGTTATTTTCTTATCACAAAGACTTTGTTTCTTGCTTTTGCTAATTTTTCTGCTATGCTTTGTGGTTCTTTCATCACCTATTTCTTTTATTCTTCTATTTTATTTCTTTTGGACCAGTTTCATTATGGCCTTGCCACTTGGACTGGCCTCATAAACTGACATAATAAACTGTAAATTTAAGTCTCAGCTTAACTCTTCCTAAGACAGATATAGCTTTTCTGTTCAACAGTCATTGTTGCTTTCATAAATATTCTGGATTTAAACTGTTGCAGGACTATCAAAAAATCAGGCAAGTAAATCTAGATGGGGATGAACACCAAGCCAGAATTTTTACTAGGATTTAATGCATATAAATTCATCAGTCTGGAAACTGTTTGGGGATAGTAGCCAGAAATTCAGAGGCAATATTAATGCAGCCCAACCTGAAGACCTCAAAATTGCAAATATTTTCTATGCTGCAAACAACTCATGGTTAGGGCACATTTGTCAAAAAACATCTGCAATTCTGAACACATCTCAGTGATTGGAATAATGGCCAATATCTTGTCTATTTTGCTCCCCAGACCAGTTAGCAGAAGCCTAAATTAGCTGATTTAGGTCCACCTAGAAATTACTGATATTCTATGGTAAAATTTATTAAGCCTGCAAAAAAAATCTGTGGTATAATGAGAAAAAGAATTTTTATTTACTTAAAAAGAACAAAACTAACTTTTTGATAAACACAAACCTCCACCAGGGTATACTTTTACAGATGACACAGAATGTGTTCCAACAGAGCCTTGCTCTACAAATTCCAGACCAAACCATTTAAGTAAAAATAACCTGTTGACATAAGTTCACCGCAGGGTTTTACAGAATAATTGTGTCTACAGAACTTCTTGATGAGTTTGAGATATAAATATGTCTATGCTTTGAAACAATAAATAAGAAAACACAATCATAAATTAGAAAATATATGGATACAATAAGAAGTCTGGGAACAGATTCCAACACTGATCAGTTATTTCTGAATAATTTGTTGTTCCATCAATAGTTATGAAAGAGGGTGAGAATTGATCAAATACTGTACAATATGAGAATGTCTTGGGAAATATAGATATACAGATCCATTTTTAATTTCAGAGATAGTGTAATCTATTTTTATGTCAGTGTACAATATGTTGATGTGAGGCTGCAAGAAAAAAAATGCTATTACAATTACTTGTTCATAGCATTTGCCTGAGTTATAAGAATTGATTTTCCTATTTATTTGACTTGTGATGTTGGAGTTCTCTGTGACTTGTTGAAGAAAGTAATCTCCAAATTTCACAGAAAATTTGGCATTTGGAATGACAGTCAAAATAACAGAAAGCAACATAAGTTTCCCACATAATTTTGATGGATAAGATAATTATTTTTCTCAGTACTACTCCTACCTATCTGAAGACATTTCTAAGTCTAGTTTCAGTGCTCTCTTAAATGAATCCTCAAGACACAGGAGGGTTCCATTTGAAGTAATCTCCAGGTTTACCAGTGTATTGGGTGATTACAACCATCACAGCCCAGGCCTGGAACAGGGACATGGTGGAGTCACCATTCCTGGAGGGATTTAAGGACTTGTAGATGTGGCACTGGGGCCCTTGGTGAGTGGTGTGGTTGCCAGTGCTGAGCTAATTGTTGTACTCAATGATCTGAAAGGTCTTTTCCAACCTAAACAACACCATGGTTCTACAAACTCCACTAAGATCTGGAAAGGGAGAACTCCTGAAATGTTCTGGCCAAGGGTTCAAGCTCTGGGAGCCCTGGGTACCTGGCAGTAACCGTAAGGTGATGTGAAACTGGGGAAATACACAGGGAAAGAAAGGAAGGATTACTGCATGGAAAAGGTAGGTTTAGGACCCAAAAGTTACAGGATTAAGTATCATTCAAAGTTAATCATGGA
The DNA here is from genome assembly GCF_901933205.1 of Camarhynchus parvulus. Taxonomy (NCBI): domain Eukaryota; kingdom Metazoa; phylum Chordata; class Aves; order Passeriformes; family Thraupidae; genus Camarhynchus; species Camarhynchus parvulus. The sequence goes on along the minus strand of NC_044581.1, from coordinate 16,410,301 downwards.
ATCCCAGATTGGTTTGGGTTGGAGGGACATGAAAGCTTATCCAGGGACACCTTCCACTGTCCCAGGTGCTCCCAGCCCCAGTGTCCAGCCTGGCCTTGGGCACTGCCAGGGATCCAGGGGCAGCCCCAGCTGCTCTGGGCACCCTGTGCCAGGGCCTGCCCACCCTGCCAGGGAACAATTCCTCATTGCCAAGATCCCACCCAGCCCTGCCCTCTGGCACTGGCAGCCATTCCCCCTTGTCATCTACCAGTTTACAGCTGGGACAGAATGGGACCAGCATGGCTAAAGCACATGAAGGTACAGAAGTGGAACTAAATTTTAAAAATCCTGATGTTCAGAAAACAAGGAATTTCAGTTCTTACATGAGAGAACTGATCCATGATGACAAAGACCAGTCACACATTTAAATAACTTCATAAATAATATATTTACTTGGTATGGTAAAAGTTGAGAATCATAACACAACAAGTAAGTTGTAGTTAAATACTTTTCTTAAATACTCAGATCTGAATGGAAAACCTGATATAAAGAGGATAAAAGGTATATAAATAAGGAATGAACAGGATAAAAAAAATGTACTTTCTCCCCCATAAGCCATGTTGGAGAAACTCCTTCATTTTGACAACTACAGGAGCCCACCAGATATTGGGTTTTTTTTGTGAAAGCCTTTTATGGCAGCAAACTTCATTTCTCTAGGAAAAAACCCCACATTTTATATAGCAGTTGAAAAAACCTTAAAAAAACTAATTGCATTTATTATTGAGCAATAGACACTGAGTCCTCACAAGATTCCTAGCATTCATTACTTCAAAAGCAGTAGTTTGAAATTAAAAGGTTAAAATAACAACTTTTCAGGAATGAATTTTTTTATCTCTGAAAAGTAGGAAACTAAACTACCTTCTGCCAGACAAGGTGATAGCCCTTCTCATAAAAGCTCGAAAATGACTGCACCTGAAGCAAATAGTCTCAATTACATAAAAAATTATCTGATCAGATTATACTAATTACAACTGAATCCTCATTAGTGTCGGCAGCCATTGCTGTCAGGGCTCTGAATGAGGTGTGGGGGTTCTGCAGCACCTCCTCCTTCCCCAGGAGAATTTTCCCTGCCTGTCTCCAGGCCCAGTTCTGGGGCAGTGCTGCTCCTAATCCTGGATTGGAGCTGTGGGAAAAGGGAGGCTGTGTGAGGAAAAGCTGTAAAACCCTGCTGGGGAAGCACAGCTGATCCCAGTGCCCTGCTCACTCCTCTGAGCAGAGGGGCAGCCACAGCTCCTCACCACCCTCACAGCCAGGAATCTCCTCCTAAATAAAGATTTTCTTCCTAAAGTATAAAACCACACTGGTGAATGGTTTGAGGCAAATCCAGCAATGCCAGGATGAAAGCTTGGATTTGTGCAGCCTTTTGTGTGAGCAAATGTGAGCCACTGCCATGTGGCCGTGTCATCTTGACATCTGCAGCTCCCAAAAATGTCCGAGAGACATTTCTTATCAACTCTACCAGCACACCTCATTTGTGCTTGAGGCATACAACACTGCAACTCAAGTTTAGGATGTTCCTACAAAGTCTAGGTGACACCAGCTCCAGGTATTTCCTCTCCAGGCACGGAGTGACATTGAACTTGACTGCTGTCAGCTGAGGCTGACCCTGCTCAACGCCCTGCAGACAGATGTGGAACAGAAAAGGCAGATTTCTCTCTGTTGTAAAGCTTATCTATCTGGCAGAAATTCAATCTGGACCCTTCTCTAGATGTTTTACCTTCACCTCATGGCCTCAAACACAGTAATAAACACACATTAACACAATGGGGGAGAAATAGGTGCTGTGAGTCCAAGCAAGCTCAGCTAGGTCATGTTTGTAGTTCATTACTCTCAGGCTTGTGTGATTTATTAAGCAATGTCCAGAGAGATCTAGTGAGTGTTCACATAGCTAACACAATTAAATATTAAAGGAAAATATTATCTCATTTGGCTGAAATAAAACCCTGGATGTAAGTTAACTTATTGATATCCAAAATATATCTTAACATTCGACTTGCTATTTTTTAAGTGAATAAAAATTGACTAACTCTACACTAACAGACAAATTTATAAACCACCATGTTCTAGTAATGACAAATTAATTTGGAAAGCAGTTTGATAGTTAGTGAAATGTTATTGCTAGTTGGATAGACAGTACATTGCAGAGAGATTAATGGCAGGAGGAGAAAATTGGCTGCAGACCTTTGGAATGGGAAATTTCCATGAGGTAATGCAGAAAGCTGCTCTGAGGTACCTTTGCATCATCAAGAGGGAATTTAATTTAGATGTTCAATATTAGTGTCAAGCTCTGAGAAGCTTCTTGGACCACAACAGCAGCAATTAACAAATACACTGCTGGCAGTGGAATCCATGCCACAGGGCAGGAGTTCAGAGACAGCACCAATCTCCTGGCTGGTTTACATTCCATTTTTAGCGACCTGATTTCTAAACAAGGCTTTGACTTGCAGCATTTTGTGATTTTCCACTTAGGAAAGCCACTGTACCAAGTTTGGAAGGTGTAGGCATGCAAAATGCGTAAATTGCAGTGTTTTCCTTTGACTGGCACCGCAGCTGGGGCAGGTCTCAATAGGCACCTTCTCTTAGGTCACATTAAGACCAACAATTGCATATTGAGCTTAACTAGTCTGCAAGGGCTGCTGGCTACATTAACACTGGGGCTTTTATTGTCTAAAAGCTGCAAGGAGGCTATAAAGTGACATATCCAGCATAGTGAAAACACAGCAACATTAAAAAGAACCATTATAGCTCCACTTTTGTGCCTGGAATACATTAAGCGTCACAAGTAGCCACTTTTATCTCACAATTAGGGATTATATATTGTTTGCTACATCAGTTTAAACTAATTAATTCTAATTATTCTGTCATTTCCACCAAGTAGAGGTAAAATTTTTCCTTTTTTCTGAAGTTTATAATGGAAAGGTGGTTTTGGTTTGGGTTCTTTAGGGTTTTTTTGGTTTTGTTGGGGTTTTTTTTTGTAAGCCAATTAGAACAAAAAAAAACAACATTAAGAAGATCCAAACTACCATTTATTTTAACAGGATTTGTCAAGGAGCAGTTTTGATCATTTTTTGTTTGCTCTTTAAATTTTAAACAACAAAAACCTAATGTTCAAAGGTTTCATTCAGCTTCTTCTTCCTTCTTACACAGAGGTGAAGGAAAGAAAAAATCATAAATTGTTACAGAACTTCCCAGTCATGTACCTTACAAAAAAAATAAAAAGGCAATTAAAAATTTTTAGGAATGTTGATTTCCTCATCTTTTTATATATTAAAGAAACGCTGCACACTTTGAATGAAAAGCAAGAGAAAGCAGTGAAATTTTGTTTTACAAGATCATCTTTCCTTGGATTTTAGTTTGGTTCCTTATAGCACTCATAATAATGTTCTATTTTCTAAGGAAGACTTTATGACAATACAGGTACTGACTATAACAGCATTATTATCACAGAATCCCAGGATCACTGGGGTTGGAAAATCCCTCCCAGCCCATGGAGTCCCAGCTGTGCCCGACGCCCACCTTGTCCCCAGCCCAGAGCCCTGAGTGCCACCTCCAGCCCTTCCTGGGACACCTCCAGGCATGGGCACTCCAGAGCTCCCTGGGCAGCCCCTGCCAAGGCCTGAGCAGCCTTTCCATGGGGAAATTCCTGCTGTGCCCACCCTGAGCCCAGCCTGAGGCCGTTCCCTCAGCTCCTGTCCCTGTTCCTGGGAGCAGAGCCCGACCCCCCGGCTGTCCCCTCCTGGCAGGGACTTGTGCAGAGCCACAAGGGCCCCCTGAGCCTCCTTTTCTCCAGGCTGAGCCCCTTCCCAGCTCCCTCAGCCCCTGCTGGGGCTCCAGCCCCTTGCCCAGCTCCGTTCCCTGCCCTGGACACGCTCCAGCCCCTGCAGGGCTCTGGTGGCCATGACAGGCCCAGCAGAGGCCGCAGCCCTCGAGGTCCCTCAGCAGGGCCAGCCCAGGGGCCGGGCCCTGCCCTGGGCCTGCTGCCACCCCAGGGCTGGCACAGCCCAGGTGCCACTGGCCTCTGGCACTGCTGGCTTTGTGCCCGGCCCTGTCACCAGCACCCCCAGGGCCTTTGCCACCAGCAGCTTTCCAGCCCCTCTTTGCCAGCCCAGCTCCATGGGGTTGGGGTGAGCCCAGGGCAGGACCTGGCACTCGGCCCTGCTGTCCCTCAGCCCATGGATCCAGCCTGGCCAGATCCAGCTCCCTCAGCCCCTCAAGATCTTTCCCAGGAGTGAAAAGGTCACAGAAGTCCCATCCTGGCCTCTCCTGAGACACTGCCCTGGGACCCCCTGAGCAGGGAGTGCCACGCAATGCTGATCTGTGCCACACAGAGCTGGGGGCAGCCAAAATTAACCCAAACTCCCCAGACACAGGAGAAAGCTGCAGCCTGTCCTGATCAAGGAGACAAGAGCAAATCCTTGATAAGGAAACATGTAACAGAGATAATTGACTTTCTCAATGTCTTTGTGCTTAATGTGTAAAGAAATTAAGGAATCTGATTTATCCTTTAGAAAGGTGAACAGAGACAACAGAAGGCAGAATGAACATCCCAGAGGAAGTTCTGTGCAAAAGGTAGAAATGTTCCACTGGAAAGGATGGAAAAACCTAGATCCAATTCCTCAGTTTCTCACAGAGGAGCAATTACTCACAAGCAGCCCAAGTCTAAGAAAGGACATACTGTGTCCTACAGTCACCATTTTCCAACATGACAAATCTCAAATCAAAAATCAGGCTTTAAGCAGAACACTGACACTTTGGCAATTTTGTTTTTGCAAAAACAATCCAATTCTTTGTCTTACACAGAAAAAGAAACAATGGCAAAATAAGCTTCTCCTAAACTGAAATAGTCTCTGAATGCTGCTGGTAAAGGAGAGGAGGTTATTTTTACACTAACAAGATGGTGATAAGGTATTTTGAAAAAAAAAAAAAGAAGAAAAAAAAAGACATTAATGGTACAAGCATAAATTTTTCCACTTCTGAGGTTTTGAAACTTCATGTTTGTAGAAAAACCTTGTTCTGCAACCCAGCATTACATTTTCTTTGGGCACATTTTTACACCCTATGTGACATGGCAGGTCAGGAAAAGAAAAAAGCTGAATTTAGTCTGAATTAAATTAGTACAGCCAGTTATGTCTTTTCATAGAGAATTAAAAATGAAACTGCTGGAAAAAAATATTGCATTCTGCTAATGCTTTATTAGCAGACTCAGGTTCTCTGCTAATTACCAGAACCAGTCACCCAAAGAACGTGTGTTTATTTCTCCCACAAGTCTGAGACAAAAAGGGAGGAAATAATAATATCCCTTGGAGTTGTCAAGGGGCCTCCTGCCCAGCAGAGAAAGAATAACTCCCTGTAAACCTCCATCTTTTCCATAAACACAGGACTCCTGCTCTTTTTGTCACAACTGATGTTTACTCTGTCAGACTTCTTTTAACATTTCAGGGATAAATTAAAGGCCTTAATTATTGCTTTCCATTCTGTTCCCAAGATCAGGACTCTGTGCACACCAGTGCAAGAGACAATAGTGAACTCTGTGTTTGCTGCACCCTTCTTTGGTGGCAGTAATTGCACCTGCTGTTTCTTTGTGGCTCTGACCTTTCAGTTAGCCAGAATTAGTCTGGATGAGGCTGTGCCTCTGGGACAAGCAGCACTTTGGCCAGCTCCTTGGAAAAGGGCAGTGCCAAGGTAAGACACAGCCATGACAAATTTCAAAAGGCACAAGCAGAATAGGGTTTTAACACTAAGTGAGAGCTGTCTAATATTTATCTTGATTTAGGGGGGCTGTTGGAGAAAGAGTTTTGCTGAGTAGTGATTTAGGAACTGAAAAGTTATGGAAAATTCTTTACATATAGCAAAGAATATCTGCAAAGTGACCATTTCACATAGTATTGTCTTTAATCCACATTGTCCTACGTAATCAGTCATAGTTAGGGATTTTTGAAAGCTTGCACACACAGTGCTTCCCCCCAACAGTTCAGATTTTGTGTACTCTATTTCTATTGTCTATTCTGCTTCCACATTTTTTTATCATAACATAAAAAAAGCATCAGAACTGACATTTTCTTTCCCCAAACAATGGGCTACATTTTTTGCATTTCTTTGAAACACCATAGAACAAATGAATGTAGAGAAACTTCCAGAGGAAATGCTGTGAAGGTGCTCTTGACACCTGGGTGAGCTGCCAGAGGCCCTGGGAAAGGACTCTGCAACCCAGCAGTGCCTGAGCAGGGCTCAGCACCTCAGGTACAAACCCTGGGCTTTGCTTTTCCTTAAACCAGGACTTCTGCTGCCTAACACCTCTAAATTTAGTCCACTGCTTCTAATTTAAGCTTCTCTCTTGGAATTGTCCCACACTGACTCCAATTACAATTGTGGAAGCTATATATTAAGAAGATACTATTTTTATCTCAAGAAGGTAGATTGCAAAGACAACACAGAATTTACCTTAAATACACCAGGCATATGAAAAGCAACTGGCAGGGATAGAAAGAGAGTACAGTAGACAAAGTAGTAAGGAAACCTAAAGGTTTTTTGATTTCAATCCTAAACTTGTACACTGAAAGAGAATATCAGAATATAGCTTATACTGTAAAGAAAGCCCAGTATTTATGCAACAAATAAGTCCCAAAATACTTCATATAACAATAGTAAAAGTAATTGAATAAACCTGTTCCCCGTATGTCTGTTGACCTGGAATACTGCAACGAGATTCCCTTTTTCTCAGCATCCCCTTCTCCCAGGTGCACAAACAAAGCTCCTTCCTTTCATCCCTCAGCCCCTCCACACTTTGGGTGTTGCTCATACCCACATGAGCCCAAAACTAGAACTCAAGAGGGTTCCCCAAAACTGATGGGAACAGGGGAACCTCCATTGCTCTAGGGCTCCTGTCCATGAAGTGCCTGGGAGAGGGAAGCCTTCACTGCTGACCCTTCACCCCACATTGATCCCTATGGATGGTGAATCCCTCACCAGGCAGGAGCAGCTCAGGTCCCTGGGTGTCCAGCACATGTCACAGCTGAAACAGCCACAACACACAGAGCATCCCCTCACAGCTCCAGAAGGCTTTAAGCATTCCCCCACACAGAGTAACACCTTACCTCACCAGGAGGCTTCAGGAGTCCACCCACACAGAGTAACACCATTCCACCTCAGAAAGCTGCAAGCATCTCCCTTCTGGTTCTTATCCCAACCTTTTATCCCCTCATGTTGATGCATTGCACCTGTGTGCCCTCTGTTCCCTCTGTAGTTGGTCAGTGACTGCACAGCTGGGCACTCCATGGCTCATTGCTGTCAGTGCTGCTCACCTGCTTCTCACAGCTGTAACCCATTGGGGATGGGCCACAGCCCCATCCCAATTACCATAAACTGTGTGCCCACAGCACAGCCCCATCCCAAACTGTGTGCCTACAGCACAGCCCCATCCCAATTACTCCAAATTGTGTGCCCACAGCACAGCCCCATCCCAATGACCCCAAACTGTGTTCCCACAGCACAGCCCCATCCCAATTACCCCAAATTGTGTGCCTACAGCACAGCCCCATCCCAAACTGTGTGCCCACAGCACAGCCCCATCCCAATGACCCCAAACTGTGTGCCCACAGCACAGCCCCATCCCAATGACCCCAAACTGTGTGCCTACAGCACAGCCCCATCCCAATTACTCCAAATTGTGTGCCTACAGCACAGCCCCATCCCAATGACCCCAAACTGTGTGCCCACAGCACAGCCCCATCCCAGTTATCACAAACTGTGTGCCTACAGCACAACCCCATCCCAATCACTCCAAACTGTGTGCCTACAACACAGCCCCATCCCAATCACCCCAAACTGCGTGCCTAAACCTGGGCTCATTCTGTCCCAAGGTTTTACATTCCTCTCTAGGTTATATTTCTAGTCTGCCCAGCCTGTATTTCCCACATCCCCATCCTTGCCTAGTATATTTGCAATTTTCCAGTCATTAGGCACCTTCCCCAAATGCCAAAATCTTTCAGACATGATAGACTCTTGTGAGCTAAGGAATAAAAACATTTTTCCTTACCATTCTTCCCTTAGAAATTAAGAGTTTTTCTAAGACTGATCTGTAGGAGTCTCCTTCCACTGCCTATTTTGCTCAACACAGGATATAAAAATGAACAGTCCACATCTGTAGCTTCCTGTAGCTTTTTGACAAACGCCATCCACCTCATGCAGAACATTTTAATTTACAGAGCCTCAAGTAGACAAACAAACCTTGGAATTTAGGTTCAGCTCTTCATCATCTGCTGGTGAACACACAATTAGGTGCAACTGTTGTGCAGAGTAATTAGTAGGTGTCAAGATGATGGTGGTTTGTTGTGCATGGAGATTTTGGGAACTGGGATAACGATCTGAAATCTTTTGTTCTAGATAGGAACACAAAAGTAGAACTTCCAGCTGAGTATTCTTCAGTGAATAATTCATTTGATGATGACAGTACTGTTGTAACTCATTTTCCAGACAAATTGCTGGGATTGGATCCTCCTGCACATTCATCTGGATTATTTTTTTCCTTGTGCTTACAGGACTCGCTGAAGTTAAAGAAAGGAGAATTTCCAAGGCTGTGATTACAGAAATAAATTGAAACCAAAAGGGGGGGAGAGAAGAGAGAAGGTGAAGGTCACGTTAAAAGAAAAAGCCTTTAGCTTTTGTTCTGAATAATTTCAAATCTTTCAGTTGTCCTATCTTGCTCCCCTCTTAACCCCAGACTCTTTCCCATTACATATATTTATATTTTGAAATTCTGCTAAGTAAGAGGAAAGAAGATAACAATCTTTGCAGGAAAAATGCCTATTTCTTTTGGAAAAATAATCTTTAGCACTATTCTGAAACACTGGTTATGCAAAGCTGTTGCAGCTTCAACCAAACTGGAGTAAGAGCAGTGTGAAGGCTTGAACGAGAACAACAAGTCATTATTTTCATTTTACAAGCTCTTTTGTAGGAATAACTGCAAAAAGATGATGATTAACTTGTAACTCAGTGTAGCTGAAATACAAGATAATTCTTCCACCCTAGAAGAGTTGCAGTGTGTGTGTGTCTGTGTATAACCCCACAGGTAAACAAATGCATGTAATTATTGATTACAAAATATCTCAAGTGACTATTTGAGCCCAGCCAAATGCTAAGTTTGGGGTTTTTTCAGTCTGAAGTCACTGAAATATGCATGAATGGAACTGATATGGATGCAGCATTGATGTGTGTCCAACATGGTGCTTGTAAATTATACCAAGGAACAGAGAGATGAGATGTGGGCTGTATTTCTAGAATAATGAACATGATAAAAGGTTAGGCCTTTTGCTATATTTCTTCTGAAATATGCAATTTGTTACAAGTTATATTGTCTGTGGAAAGAATCCCTACTGCAACTCTAATGTGGTTTTTTACTATCAAAAACATAAAAGCACATCAGAACACATCATGTGCAAACCATGGCATTAAACAGATTAGAAAACTAAATGTCATACTGTAACATGACCGGGGTTTCTGCAGCTAATTTACAAGAAAGGCAGAGGAACTCTGCAGGAAGCACTTTCTCCAAATATGCACCCTGCAGCTAAAATACCTCATATACCTTATTGTTCTTGCAGGGTGAAAAAAAAAAGGAAGGAAAAAACCCTTTGACTAAAGTGATAAATTTAAAGCTTGTGTGGATTTTAAGATGGCTAAATGAATTCCGTGTGAGATTTGTGTATTGCAAGCAAATAAAAAAAAATCACAGCACTTTTAGCTATAAAATACTTTTGTAATCTACCATTCAATTGTTTGCACTGCAGTTGTACTGAAATATTTGCAATTTTATGAATGCTTCAATTACCAGTAAACTTTTTATTTAATTCCTATTTAATTGTACTTTCCCCTGTGCCCCTCATGACACTGCACTCCTGTCAGTACCCCAGAGAAAGGAGACTGCAGCACAGCCTGCTGCAGCCACAAAGATGCAGTTTTGTTTTACTAAGAAAAATGCTGGAATTTCAAATCTGGTTTGCTGCTGGATCTGGAGGAGTTAAACAAGACTCTCTACACTCTTGAAGAGACTTAAGTAAAAGGCCATCAGTCTTCTTAATTAAGCCTTTTCCTATAAGCACTGCCTGAAAGCACCTTAGTTGCCTTTTCAAGCTCTCACCTGATTCTAATTAAGCTCCTTGGAACATTAACCTGGCTTTTTCCTCATGATTCATCTCATTAGGAGAAAAAGGTAAATGACTCACTTTTCTATGCTACTTTATGTAGTGGCCTTCTGCTGGAGTTGGTGAGGGCTGGGATAGCTCAGCCTGGAGAGGAAAAGTTGTGTGGAGACCTCACAGCACCTTCCAGGGGCTGCAGGAAACCAGAGAGGGACAATTCCTCAGGAACTGCAGAGACAGGACAAGGAGTGATGGCCTCAAAGTACATTTAGATGGGATATTGGGAATGAGGAATTGTTCCCTGGCAGGGTGGGCAGGCCCTGGCACAGGGTGCCCAGAGCAGCTGGGGCTGCCCCTGGATCCCTGGCAGTGCCCAAGGCCAGGTTGGACACTGGGGCTGGGAGCACCTGGGACAGTGGGAGGTGTCCCTGCCATGGCAGGGGTGGCCCTGGATGAGCTTTGTGGTCCCTTTCTTGATGTGCTCCTAAACCCTCAAACATTGACTTAAATTTGAAGGAATTTAGGATCAGCCTTCTCCAAGCTCAAAGGAAAGGGAGCATCAAATTGTATTGTATGATGGAAATGAGATATCCTCAAATTTTTCTACTTCCTTCCTTGACGATGCAAACACTGGGAACAAGTTAAACCTAATATAAATTCACATATTGTTGGGTTTTTTAGTTTGTCCCATTAAAACTTCCTTTAGAGACTGCTTGAACAATAACCATTTATCCAGCTAAATGATAAAACATAATTACTTCCAGCTGTTGCAAAAGAAGAAACTGTAGTCAATCTGAAGAATAAGAGAAAGAAAATTTTAGACTTTGTCAAAACACAGTAGTTTCCAGAGCTGAATGAAGACTCCTCTTTAGTTTGATAGCTGAACAAAGGGAAGAAAAAGAAAATTAGTTGGACCAAGTTAGGCCAATAAATCTTGAGGGTTTTTCCATCAGTACATTTTTTCACATCTAATAAATTAGGGCTCAAAAGGGTATGCTTTGTTTTGGGACAAAAATCTTTTAGATGCAATTCTGCAATAATATTTTCCTTCTCTGTATACAATATTTACTCTAACAGAGGTCATGTGTGTATAAACCATGCATCTGAAAATTCTGTTTTGTATCAGGAAAAAAGCAGATTGAAAGCCAAACCCTTTCACCTTGGTCCCAGTTCTAAGGAAGTTGTCCCAGCCACCAGGTGATGGAGCCAATGTCTCACTTTGGCACTGGAGTGAGCAGAAATGATTCACCCAAAGGCCTGTAACAGATGGTGAGGACATGCTGCCAAGAGGAAAAGGAAGTTCAAAAGACATGAGTGGAATTTCTTGCATCTGTATGTTGGCAGGTGAACAGAAAACTCCCAAGCACCTTGGTGTGACACTTTTACAAAAATGTGAGGAGTCCCAGATACCCTAAAACTCCATTTCTTGAGGAGTAAATAGTTCACCATCCCCAGGCTTCACCTACTTTACTAGCAAGTGAAAAAAACTCTTTAGTTCTTTTCATTGAAAATGATGTAACAGACAAATCTCCACTCCCAGGTTAATTTATTAGTGTCAGTGCAGTACAGCTGACTCAATTTCTATAAACTTATCAATCAACATCTTGGTCATAAACACCTTGGTTTACACCAGGTATTTACAGCAGCTCCTGACTGCAAGGACACCAGCACTTAGAATCTTTGTACTTGTCCTGTTCAAATAGTCTTCACCTAATGCCTTCAGAAATTATTCCAAAGCTGAGATATTCCCCAGAAAAGAAACAAAGAAGGAAATGTGCTGTTAAAGTTACCCCTCTGAATAAATAAGATCCAAGAGTACTGCAGAGCTGAGAGCAGTGGAGATAATTGTTTGTTCAACATAGGGTATGAGTAATAAACTGTTCAATTATCGGACACTAAACCTCTTTCTGTGTCTTCTGTGGCATGATATACTCCAAATATAATTTCCCTTTCTTTGTTTTCCCAGGTCTCCTCTCTGCTTGCTTCTTTTTCAATGAACATACCCTTTCAGTGTATGGTGCTGAAAGTACAGAACAGATAAGAGCAGAAATGAAAATTAGTTCTACTTTTTCTTCTTTTGAAATATTTTCTTCTACTAAGGAGGTATGATAAAATTCTGGTATTAAACAGCTAGTTAGAAGCTGGTATTGCAATTCTGAACTTTTTGTTCTAATTCTATGACAGTAACAGGAAAAAATATGACAGTCCCTATGAAAAATGGTCATTCTTAAGTATCATGTTCTTCTGAAGTATCATGAATTCTACTGAGCAGTGCAATATTACACCTGTTATACCTGAACATTTAATATTCACAGTTAGACTCATCATTATGCAGCCCTGAGTATAAAGTGACAGCATAAACAGCCATCAGTCTTTTTTTTTTCTGTATGAAACCTTCCTGAAATTAAGATCGGCTAAATTGGAATCAGATGTGATATCAGCCAAAATTCAATTAGTACTTGCTTTTGTTTCCACCTTCCCTCAAAAATCAAGTTTTAAGCAGGTGAGAGAATGCTACTTATTTAGTTTCATCACAGCTAAATCCTTTCTAAATATGATTTGGTGGAAAAATAGACTGACCTTTTCAATCACACCACAAAAAGCAGTAACATATCTTGTTATTCAGGTAACAAAGTAATAGGGAAAAAATAAAAACAAAAAAAATTTAAGCCAGGGTTATAAATATATCAAAAGCCCACAGATTTGTAAAATATTTGATGCTTTTGCATAGAAGAATTTCTAGGAACAGACAGATATCTTGCTGCTGAGTACTTCTTTTCATGAGTAGAACTTCTGCTTGTCATGTTGAAATTGGATTCTGGGGTTTTTTGGGAAAAAAAAGCCCAGTCTGAGTGTCATATTAAACTCTAGAAAAATAGTGAAGTGGGATAACTACACTGCAAATAAAAGTGTCACAAAATTTAAACTTGAGTCTTTGTCTCAATTCCCTTACCAGGGTAAGATTAATTAGCAAAATGAGAGTTATTGCAAACACTGACATTTTGCAAGCACAAGCTTCACTGAGCAGTGTGATTGTGACTGAAAATTGTATTCAAGTGCTCTTTTAATGGCAGAAGGAGCAGAATGAGTACTCATTTCTGCAGGATAGCAGTGGTGGGTATGTTTATGGCTGGTAGAAACATCCAAGGCTCTGCCAAGCCGGCTGCAATCCAATTCTTCATATTCCTAAAGAAAAAGTGTCTTAGAGCACAGAGTCTTTGGGGGTATTGGAAATACACCATCCCTGTGGTTTGAATTCCTTCTGTGGCTGCTGCAATTATTGTTGTATTAATTTTTATTGTGGCTCTGAATGTTGAGCTGGAATATTCATATTCTGCCTACCATGAGTAAGACATGAGTGGGTTCAAATTCTCTTTGTTCTTGCATGAATAAGTCTCCCTCAGGTGCACAGCAGGCTAACCATCCCCTCCAGCTGTACAGTGATTATCCCCCTCAGCTGTAGTTACTCCACCAACACTCAGCCTTCCCACAGTTCTACCAAACTTGGGTAAACCCTCCTCAGGCTCACTTATGAGGCAGAATTTTAACTTCAAACATGACTTTGTGCGACTCAGGGGAGCCAATATTTCCTTTATGTTCACAATAGGGAACTCAGACTTTCAGAGATGGAACATGCAGGCCAAAAGGCACTTAAAAAAAAAAGCAGTTATTTTGTATTTTCTACAGCTGGTTTACCTCAGTAGATAATACGCATATAAATATACATATGTCAATATATATGTATGCATATAAGTGCATACATATTTATACATATTTTAGGTTTGAAATGTTTATTGAAATATATTTTATATATGTGTGTGTATATATGAATATATATGTATATAATTATATATATATATGTATTCATATATATGCAAATAGAAGTCCTAAGGCAGAAATGCAGCAACAAAAATACAACAATCCCTTGCCAGAAGCAGCTGCTGCTTCATTTGTTCTCTGCAAACTCTGTATTTCACGTGGCTATCTCTGCAAACCATAGCACTCATGGTGCTTCTGGGATAGGGGATTTTCCTGCAGAAATAACTACACAGGGATATGTGGAATTGCTGAGATGCTTTCCAGGCAAGAGGCAACGTTTCTCTCTATGGCTCCCAGCAGATGTGGCGTGTTTGCCACAAGACAAACCTAGCAGGAAATCTCTGCCAGCTGGGACTGTGCCAGCAGGGAAAGGCAAAACGCTCTGAAGATCTTCTTGGCTAGAAAAATCTCACCACTGTTCATGTTGTGGGGTTTTTTAATCCCTCTGGTGTGTATTTCAAAAGCTGCAAGCACAGGAGCTGGAGAAGAGGGGGAATCCTCCAAGTGCTGGCTGAAATCAGAGATTCATTTCCTCACAAATCCAGGAGTGCAAACTGCAGGGTTTGCTCTCTGCCATCCCCACCCCAAATGGCTGCTCTGCAACACCTCCTTGGGTCACACTCCTCTATAGAATCTGTACATTAACCAACCAGGGTCAGCTCACAGGGTAATTAAAGCAACTGTGCACAAGTGAGGGAGAACCTGATTAACTCACTGAGGTTCCAGTCCAAGCAGCCATCAGCCAAGGACATAAAGCTGCCAAATTGCAGTGAGTATTTTGGAATCTCTAATTTAAGGGAATCCCTGCAGCTGTATCTGAAATGTTACAGCATTATCCTCTGATTTAAATATCCATTAGTTAATGCTTTTAAACATATAATATAGGAAGACCATATTATTTACATATTGTGTAAATACTAACCACTGAAATATAGGTGATTTTTAAGAATGTTAATGATTATCATAATGAAAACTAAAGGAATATCAGCATATCTTTTCTTCTAGGAAGCAGCTCCTGTATCTGCTAAAGTAAAGTACTTTAGGTAATATTGGTTGAAATATCTTCACACTAAATACACTGCTAGAGATTATTTTAATGTTTGTCATATGGAAATCAATGGTTTGTTTTACTGACTTCACAGTGAATGAAATCATTTCTCTTGTGGAAGAAATTTCCCAACTTCCCTTCATAACAAAGTAAATTGTAAGTAAAAATCAATGTGAGTAACCTGATCCTGACTGCTAATGCCCTGTCTCATATTGCCTCTCCATTTCTTTCATTCATCTCTCTCTCAGGGAGATTCATTGTTGGTTTGGAACAGATGTCAGCAGCACTAAACAATCCCCATTCCCATCACTTATGATGCTCCTGTGCAATATTCTGAAGATAAATAAAAATGTTAAAATATAATCCATTTTATGGATAGAACAGCCACTTTTGTCCTGGCACTTTTACAAACAGTTCAGGCGTCCAGTGTTTTGGGGTTTTTTTAATTTAACTAAGTGCTCCACTTGTTAAGCTTTGATCTGTCTCCTCCTTCCCTCTACTCAGTCCTTTCCACTCAGCTGGAGCTGTTGTGGGACTCATTCCTCACCTCCTGTCCTTCATTACCTCTTCCCAGTCACTACAAGTCCTTCAAACCCCAAAAGGAATTTTATGTCTCCAATTTCCTTTAAGGAGCAGCCCAGGGCTGCAGAGCTGCTGTCTGTGTAACCTGCTGTCCTGCTTTGGGCACCACAGCTCCTGAGTTTCTGTGCATCCTCAGCTCCCAGCCTGCAGTGCCAGAGCTGTTCTCACCTGTGCAATCATCCATAAACCAGTAATTTCTCTCATGATGCCACACAGCCTCTTATCATAACAGAAATATGAAATGTCTGGGGTTGGAGCCTGGAATTCCAATGGTTTAACCCTGCTCTGAAACCAAACCTAAAATGGTAGACAGGGGAAACAGGAGGAGAGCCCTGAAGGGCTGCAGAAGCCATAAATGTTTTATCCAAAAAGTGTTTCTTGAGTTTGCCACCGAATTCAACCCAGCTTCCTTGTAACCAAGGCTCAGAAAGCTGAATTACCATAGGTAGAAACATCAAAAACTTTTATATCACTTCCTCAAGATTAGGAAAGCCTTAAAATCCAAGTTAGAATTCAGAGACACTTCTCCATTCAGACCTGCTCATTGACCTTGACTTATAATTCCATAAAAATACACATATACTGAAATGAGTTAAATTAATGGTATTAAAAGAATGGAAAGAAGACAGAAAGAGACAATATAAACCCAGCTACTCATTCTTTCCTTTTACATTAATTTCCATGCTTTTCCTCATGTCTTTTCAAACTTTTTTTGGTTTGGATTCTCGTTCCCAAGTTCTATGTTTATTTTGCACTTCTTCAGTTACCAAAATCAAACCATCCTCTTCCACCATGTTGACCACTGAGCTTTAATTTTCCCATGATTGCTGGGATATTGCAGGTGGTTTTGAAGGCTAAAAGTTCTTTCAGGTAGCACTGAGAAGAAACGAAGGATTTTGCTTAAATCTTGTATTAATTTCTGAAAATAACCAATTAAATATATATGTGTGTATACATACACATATTAGACAAACTCTAGAAACAGCTGAATGACAAATAATTCAGGTTCATGGCATCTGATATTTTTTAGGAGTTCTGTTGTTTCTACCTGCTCCTAATTCTGCTCCTGAAGTTGGATATTGCTTTTTTACACTCACCTCTGCAGAAAAGCAAGCACAGCCACTCTGCAATAGTGTTTCAGCCACAAGGAATTTCATGTAATCTCTACTGATTCAAATCTAAGAGAGACGTGGGGGTTATCACACATTTCTCTCCTCTGAATCCAAACTCATTCCTTTTCTAGAAGTGGCTCTTAATCTTCTCAGTGCTTCTGCTGTTGCTCAAAGGAGGAGTTAATCACTCTGGCTATTCCCATTTGCTTCTACCATCGTGTCCAGCTGCTCTGCTTCACTTCTTTTCCTCTGATCTTCCCCATAAAATTTGTTTTAAAGCACTATTTTCTAGTTGAGAATAATAGCTGATAATTTCATTTTAAAAGGGTATAGGAATCACTGAACAAAATCATTTTAGTGGGAAAATGAAATGTCTGCAAATGAAGCGTTAAAAGAATCAAGGAGAAAACAACATTGCATTGTTGGTGCAACATTAGTTTTACGCCCATTGTTGAACAGATTTTAATTATAAGCAAAGATATCCAGGATCAGAGAAAGCAATCTGTGTTGAAATGCATGTACAGTCATTTAAGAGGAATCACAAAAGCCAGCAGTGCTGAATATCTCAAACAGAACACATGAAAATACCCCAGCACTCATTTTGAACATTTCTTACATTTCCTTCCCCTGCAGGTGTCAGAACGCAGTGTCTGAGCTAAATTATATAAATTAAGAGCACTAAAATGGTATTTTCCTGAAACAGACTCTAGAAATGGCTTTTCCAGCTCTGTGTTCTTCTGTGAACTCTTTTGTTCACATGACAAATGAGCAGAAATAATGAAAACTTTTGCTTCCATAAATAATTGCTGCACATTTTGCAGTGAATATCCAATGAGCTGTAGTTGTGAAAATATTTACTTTGGTTTGTTTGGTTTAGTTTTTGATGTTTTGAATTTTTTTATCAAGTATTCATGAAAATCTGAGATCCAGTACTGGAACAAACAAATTTTAGAATCAAGCCCATTGTGTTAGGAATTGCAAGAATATCCTCTGCCTTTACCTGCTTAGTCAGAAGTGGACTACACAAAGTTGGAGAGATGAAACACAGATAAATTCTGAAAGGAGAAACAGAAAACCCCAAAACTGCATTTTCTGAAAATCCTTTGTTATAAAATTTTGACAGCATTTGTTTTAAAACTGGGGGGTTTTTCTTTCAAATTAAAAATTTATTTTGCAAATAGTACTATTACCTCAATGAGAAGAATAATGCAGACAAAGAGACAGATTTACTCTGATAAATTTAAAAATCAAAAACCAACAGGAATCACTAGTGAAGTTGAGGGATACATTTTCTTAAAGCAGAAGAACAGAAGAAATGGTAAAAAAGACTTTGATCTCTGGAAATGTCTTGCTGCATTTAAGATATAATTTATGTCTTTATGGACATAAATTCCCAAAGACAGCAAGACCATGTGGAAAAATGAACTAAAAGAGCTCATTTAGTGAAAGAGTTAAAAAAAGTTGAACAGAAAAATCTCAGAGAAACCTGTATAGTTATTGCAGAGATCAAATATGAGAGGATAAACATATTCACTTAAATGAAGGAAAATACTATTTTAATGTGAAAATAGCATCTTTGAAACTATTTTAATAGAAATAAACATTTTGCAGCATTCTCTAATTATTTCCTGCACCACAGTAACTATTGACCCAAATTTGTCAAATGAGAAAAACACTGGTCACAACTTTTTCAAATGAATTCAATAGCTTGAGTAGGACAAGAATCACAGCAAAACCACAAAAGCAGAACAAAAAATGGAATCAGAGAATGCCAGAATGGGTCAGGCTGGAGGAGACAGCAATGGAGCATTTGGTGCCACCTCCATGCTCCAGCAGGTGACACTAAAATCAGATCCTGACTAGTGCAGGGCGGGGCTTCATTTTTCTGCATGAAACCATGAAAAAGTTCACTGGGTGGGGAAAAGGAAATACAAGTAAATCCAATATTATTGCACCTACTCTGATGATCTTTCACATTCATTGATTCATTTCTCTGACATCTTCCCAGCCCAAAGTAAAAAATCAGAAGGGGTGTTCAGAGGGCAGTGAATATAGGGTAGCCTTGATGATTATAATAGGACTCACCATCATTTTGAAAGGAAAGCTGTCTTTGACAATTGTCACAGTACTGTTATTTTACTGATTTCTGAAGTAGGAAAATACAGAAAGAAGTTCTTATGATCAGAATAGTCAATGCCATGTAATCCTTACAATAATATTTTTGTCAGAGGAGGAAAAATAATCCTTTTATACACAAGACAAAGATTTTAAAATGGCAAACCACCAAACCACGCTTACATAATAGAGATTAAAAATAGTAACTTGCTTAATTACTACTCCATTTATCAAATTCAGCCCCTGGATCTGACACACCCTTGCCATAAGTGGACTCAACCTGCAAATGTTGTGTTCATTAGGAATTGTGTCATCCAGGGAAACTCTACAAGGAAACAAAATTATCTGGCCTCAATCTTCTCCTGCATCAGGAAAACCAGTTTTGTAAGACTAAATTTACAAACATGTCTAATTAAACCGCAGGGTTTTTTTCAATCAGACCAAGAAATGTTTTTCCCTTTTCCAGCTGACCATGGGAAGAGTTGGAACCAAGTGTCTCCAATTTTCCTAGGCAGAAAAATTGCCTGGGTAGCATTCCCAGGATGCTTAACAGTATCAGCTGAAGTAAAGCCTGGTTAATTAGAACACACTTTGAAAATGTTTCTCCAATTGAAATATTTTCTTAGTCTTGAGATTCCAGCACAGGAGGCACTGAACTGACACACTCCTGGTCTGTTCTGCATAGGAGGCACAATTCACATTTCTTTATCATAATATCAAGATATGCCTTTTATGTCCTTAGTTTGGCTTCTCAACCAAAACCTAAAAATCAATATACAGCTACCTGCCCTGACAGTCTGCTTTCCTTTAGAAAGAATACCTTTCAAAACAGACAGATCACATTCCTGTACATTTTAATTTCCTGTTTAGAAAACTGAAGAGAATACATGTATAAACTGCATTAAACAAGTCTGCATCCTGCCTTTCTACATTTTTGCAATGCAGCACAATTTTTCATTGAAACAATGTATAAAATAATTATGTATTTTTTCCTCATTTCTTGTGATTAGTGTCCTACTCCTACATCCTAGGCAGACTTTATTCTGCACATGTTGAATCACAAAACATCACATTAGTGTGCTGCCACCACACCGCAGTATTTTAAAAAGAGCCTAAAATAGGCTTTGTAATTAAATCCTCTAACTGGAATCCCAGCTTATGAGCAAAAAAATTAAGCTGTTTATCGAATTACTGCTGAACTCATGAATGTGGCAGGAAGATGATACAAATCTGACCTGAGCATTCTAATTGTGTGAACGTTTAACTTTTTAACAATGGAATAGCTAAGAGATAACATTTTCTTTCAAGCTTGGTAATAAAGAACTTTTTCTAGGCAGCATAGTTGGCATTCAGAACTATTGTGACAGACACATTTTTGCTTATTTCCTTAATGTATTTAAATTAAATCTTCAAACTAATTTAATTTGAAGCTTCTTCCTATGAAATTTTGCTGTGTGGTATTTACTATTCAGAGACTTGCTGACCTTTGATCCACAGCAGATGGCAGAGCCCACCAAGGAAATTCTGCAAGACTTCACACATCCTGGCCACTGAGTGCACAAGAAAATATGTCCTCACAGCATCCACAGTAATGCAGAGCCTTAAAAGTGGATGAAACAGTGCAGGGGATCTATAAAAACAATTATTTTAGAAGTATTTGGGGGAGTTAATGTCATTTTAGAAAGACAGGGCTTGGCTTAGATTTTGCTGTCATGAAAGGTTTAGGAATACAAGCTGCAGCCAGGTAATGTGATATGAAAAAATGGCACAGAGTATTGGAGTGCCTTTTATTTTTCTCCACACTTCCAAATTGCAGTAGAACACTTATTCCCAGGCCTTGCAAAAGAGCTCTTGTGCTTCCAAGCCTTTCTACATTGTAGAATCATGGAATGCTTTGGGCTGGGAGGGAACAAAAAGCTGATCCCATTCCACCCGTGCCATGGCAGGGACACCTCCCACTGTCCCAGGTGCTCCAGCCCCAGTGTCCAGCCTGGCCTTGGGCACTGCCAGGGATCCAGGGGCAGCCCCAGCTGCTCTGGGCACCCTGTGCCAGGGCCTGCCCACCCTGCCAGGGAACAATTCCTCATTGCCAAGATCCCACCCAGCCCTGCCCTCTGGCACTGGCAGCCATTCCCTGGCTCCTGTCCCTGCAGCCCTTGGCAATTGTCTCTCTATTGTATTTGCAGAGATGCCCCAAAGAAGGAGGGAATGATGCATCTGACTCCATATTCTCAGAAGGCTAATCTATTACTTTATAATACTATATTATGTTAAAGCATACTATATACTAATACTAATACGATATTATATTAAATAATTAGTATTACTAATAATAGTATTAATATTACCAATACTACTATTAGTATTAATAATACTAATACTATATTATATTATATTAAAGAATACTATACTATACTAAGGAATACAGAAAGGATACTTACTGAATGCTAAAAAGATAATAATGAAACTCGTGACTCTCTCCAGAGTTCTAACACAGCTCGGCCCTGATTGGCCAAAGAGTGAAAACAACTCCCAGCAGAATCCAATGGAACAATCACCTGTGGGTAAACAGCCTCCAAACACATTCCACATGAGCACAACACAGGAGAAGCAAATGAGATAAGAATTGTTTTCCTTCCTCTGAGGCTTCTCAGCTTCCCAGGAGAAAAACCCTGGGTGAAGGGATTTTCTCAGAGAATGTGAATGCCACATCTCTCTCCTTCTTTTCTGCAGCTCCTTCAGGCCCTGCAAGGCCACAGTTATAAAGAAGGTACTTCAGACTGAGGCCATACCCCAACAAGGAACATTTGCAACCCTTTTTCCTTTTTTTTTTTTTTGCCACACCCTTGACTGACAGGAGACACCTCTGCAGCGACACCTCCTTTGGCAGCAGGACAGGGTTCACCAGGAGGGAATCACAACCATCTGCTCTACAGGCTGAATTCATGTAAATATGTTTTATGCAATAGATTCCTTTCTGTTGGTATTTGGAGCAGACTCTGTATCCCATAAAGCCCATTCCACCAAAGGAAGTTTCACTCTCCTGGCTCTCACTGCTTCCATTCCTAGAGCAATGTTCTCTCCACCCACCTGTTGGCAATATGATACAAAACTCACAACCTACTCCCATGGCCCATGGAAACAGCCATCAAAATCCTCCTGTCCCTTTATGGTGTCCCAGTTTGGGTTCAGATCACTCTCTCTGGAATCAATACTCTCTCTTGATCACTTCTGTTTCACAGTTTTCCAAGAAAGAAAGATAAGCGCATTTGAAAGGGGAACAAAAGGATTTCTGTGTTCCAGAGGAATGATTATTGGAAGCCATTCCATATGGAATAAAGAGCACTTTACACTGAGACAAACCACAGGGATTCATCTCTATGTGCTCAATTCAAAGGGCTTAATCAGAAAGGTATTGCCTGCTTTGCAGTGTAACAATAGTAAAAAGAATTTTTCACTCTCAAATTCAAACTAAATTTAAAGTAGAAAAGTTTTCAGACTAAAAGTATTCCATCTGATGTGATAAATGTAAATGGCAATTTTTTTTTTATTTCTACTGATATGAAAAGTAAAAGTAAAAATTAAATTATCGTAACATGAATCAGAAATCAGTGGTACCTTGAATTGATACAATTTCTCAATGAGTACAAAAGGAAATGAAACTTGAGAGAATTCATTTTTCTGTATTTTGGAAGCAGTTTACTCTCCCTGAGTAAAGTACAGTCTCCCACATCTGGACGTGGTCTGTACTGGTCCAGCTTAGCTGTGCTACAACAACCAGAATCAAAAAACATAAAGCAGTTGCCTAAACATTTAAGTAACTTGAAATTTTGAGTACAATTTAGAATTTCTACATGGATTGTTTAAATACTGACCATTGAAGAAATCAAGGACAGGTGAGTGTTTTAAATAATCTTATCCTGACTCCTTTACACAACCCACTCCTAATATAAAACCAACACAGCTCTTGAAGCCTTATTTGTGTGCTCCAAGCATTTTCTGCCCCCAGCGTGTTAACTGAATGTTTCATCAATGATGTGGGAGAAGAATGAAAAAAAACAAGAGGGGAAAACATATTTGCTGACTTTAAACAAATGATGTGTTTATAGAGGCAGGAAAATCAGCTCCTTGAAAAGGAATCCTGTTTTCCAGTCTTGTGCCACTGCACTGGCAGCAAGGAAAGTACCTCAATTACTTTGTTAATTGTCTAAGCCAATAATTCTTTCTCCACACAGGAACTGCACAGGTGCTGATATTTCCATGAGAATGAGAACTCTCTCCTGCATCCCTGAGTTGTGATAAAGAATGGGTAGAAAATGCCATAATCGGCATCCATATAGATATCCACTCACAGAGGGGTGCTGGAAATCCAAAAGTACAGAGTTCATTTCAATCTAACTGCAGCAGGGCCCCAGTCTTGAGACCAATCTGAAGCTTTTGGGTACAGTGACATGCAGACATCTCTTGTCAGAAAATTCAGATATTACAGGGATTTCCAAGAAGCTCATCCTATGTTGATGAACATAAAATTTCAGGAGCTTGGGCATCTGAGAGCTGAAAAAATGGCCATTATATGTGAATATAGAAGAGTCTAAACCACAAGGAGAGTGGTGGTTTTCCAAATTAAGAACTCAGGAGTACATGGAGACAACTAACTTAGGTGCTGATTGCTCTAGCCCTGTAACAGTTCAGCTGTTGGTATTGATTTTTAACATTCCTTTTTTTAGCTTGACCCCTATTAATACTCTCATTATATTTAGTCCTTTTCCCAAAAAGGGCTGTGATTAACTAACAATTTTCAATATCACAAATGCTTTTTCACCCATAAAATTTATGTTCTCTTCCAAGAAGAAAGGTGACCTCATCACTTCCAGCTGAAGAGGTGGAAAAGCAGATTTTGTAGTTATTTCTCCTCTGATAACAGCACAGCTAAATTTAGAAATGTATCTGGGTTTTTGGTTGTTTGGTTGTTTTTTGGGTTTTTTTGGAGGATAGGTGTGAGAACAATAAAGAAATTAAATGGAAAATCTTGTAGTAGCTTTGCCTTAGACCTGCCTCAGCCCCCAAGTAACTCATAGAAATAGATGTTCTCCTTGAGTCACATATTTCCAGTTCTGAGAGTTTGCTTCTCCTCTACTAGGTCAGGTTCAGACAGTGAAAATGCTTTTCAATATTAATAGGAACAACAGTTGAGGAAAATGCAGAAGTTCAGTGGGTGAAGACAAGGCATCTATGATTCTATTAAAAAAGAAAAGAAAATAGCCACAACTAAAACATTTCCCAGAAATATAGTATCAGTTTTTCTGTATGTAGGCTACAATCTCATGCAGGAAGAAAACAGAAAAACAGCAATTTCATCACCCACCCACTTCACAATTGCACAAAGTCTAGCTCTTAGCCACCAGGGCTTCAGAAAAAAATATGTTTACCATGTGAATTATTGAGCTCATAAAGCACATTTTAACATTCAGATATATTTTTCCTGGTTGCTCTCTAATAATTTCATTACTTACAGTAAAGCTCTCTAAATATGTTTGTAAATGCTACTCTATGGCTGAGGTTGTGGTGAACTGTCATTGATGCCATACTGAGTTTATGGAGATGCTGGTAAAAATACAAAGCCATCTTCAATTATTCAGAAAGGTCAGAATATTTCAGAATATTTTGTGTGGGTTTCTGTAAACTTGCTCCTAGTTAGTAGAGAGTTAGATATATGTTCAAATGTATAATAAGCTTTTTTTTTTTTCGTAGTAGTAGTAGTATCTTTTTAAAGGAATAAACAAATGCAGAACACTTACATTCATACATTCTATTCATACACAAGAAGTAATGTATTATTATATAGAAATGGTCTTTAAAACTACTTTAAGCCATTTTTAGTTGTAGTTTAATTTTGCACTATGATTCTGAAGTTATCAAATGGTTACTATTGGTCTGCTAAACACTTTCCAGCATTTGGTCAACATTAGCAACACCATGAACACTAACACAGTTCTGATACAGAGGCTTGTTTTATCCAGTTGCTGACTAATCCTCTCAGATTTTATATAAAATACTGACAACTATCATGGGCAACTGCCCTGTTTAAACCTCTTAATTTTGGTATAACTGATAGTGCAGAAATACACCAAGTAACTAAAGGTTTACAGAGCTTTGCTGTTGGGAAAAAAAATGAATGTATGTCAATTGAGGAACAATATTTTAAGATTTAAAATTACTTCCAGGCCTGTGTCATGTATACTGTTCCCACAATGAGCAGTTGTTCCACATAGATAAAGACTGACAGGAATTTCCAGGTCAGCCACATCATGTTGGAAAGGGTTGCTTGGTCAAGCTCTGCCCAAGGGCTCCCCGCTCTGATAAATTCACACAGCTGGAACCCAGAGCCCTTGGCTTTCACTGAGTGCTGATGGGATTAAACTGTGGTAGTGTGAGGGCTCAGTGATCCACCTCTGCACCATCAGTTCTCCTGAGCAGGAGGTCTGAGAGCAAGGAAATGCCATCTCAGAGCACAAACCCCACAGTCAGAGGGGTGAGAGAGGAGTGAGCCTGGAGGAGCTGCCCAAGCAAGGCTCAGACTGGGGCTGAGCTCCTGGAGCAGCTCTCTGGAGAAAGACCCAGGGTCCTGGTGGGTCACAAGTGAACTCAGGGTCCTTGCAATCAGGAGGGCCAAGGAGATCCTGGGGGGCATCAGGAAGAGCATCTCCAGCAGGCTGGGGAGGGGAGCCTGCCCCTCTGCCTGCTGTAGCAATGTAGCTGAACAACTCACAGTGTGCACCCACCACACCACTGGTAACTGTTCTTACCAGAATTGTCTCAGGGCAATGTGGAATTCAGCAAGGTTACTTGTTGTATTGCACTAAATGGTTTATTTAGTTCTTGTTTTGCACTGGGTGATTGGAGATATAACACGATATTTACTTACATTTACTAAGACATAACCTGTGCTAAAATAAGAATGAAGAAACTGAAAAACCAAATACCAGAATCACAAAACCTAAGGAACAAAAGACTGTAAAACATCTAAGCTGTAACTAATCACAGATACTAAGAAATAAAAGCAGAAATCGAGAGAGCAAGACAAAAACACCAATCAAGAAAAGTGTACTTAACAGTTTGTAACATCTATAAAAGTGTTTGTAATATAAACAATAAAAAACTTCTACTTAATCATATTCATCAGTTATACAAGAATCCTAAATTTCCCACAATACTCATCCACTGAGGCACAGCTGGAGTGCTGGGTTCAATTCTGGGCTCAACAGCTCAAGAAGGACAAGGAGCTGCTGCAGAGGGTCCAGGAGAGGTCACAAAGATGATTTGGGGTCTGGAGGGTCTCTGTGATGAGGAGAGGCTGTGGGAGCTGGCCCTGGTCAGCCTGGAGGAGAAAAGCCTGAGAGGGGGGGTCATGAATCCTCAGCAATATCTCCAGGGGCTGGCAGGGGATGGTGCCAGACTCCTTCCAGGGGTGTCCAGGGACAGGACAGGGAGCAATGGGCACAAACAAAACCACAACGAGCTCCACATCAGTATGGGGGAGAACTTCTTTGCATGGAGGGTGGCAGAGCACTGGGTCAGTGCCCAGGGAGGGCCTGGACTCTCCCCTCTGGACACACCCCAACCCACCTGGGCATGTCCCTGTGTCACCTGCTCCAGGTCACCCTGCCCTGGCAAGGGCATTGAGCTGGATGATCTCCGAAGGTTCCTTCCAACCCTAACAATTCTGTGATTCTGTGAATATGGACCTTTTTTTCTTTCTGCACTGTGTTTGGGTGGACTGAGACTTCAGCCAACCCTGACACTTTGCCTCCTCAGCATTTACTTTACAGAACAACCCACAAACACCTCTCTGTGCTACACATGGATCTCATCCCAGACTAGAAGCTAAAGTTCACTCCTGTCTTGGAAAAATATTTTGCCCTGAGCAAGCATAAAAGAGCAAAACTGAAAATACATGCCTAAATGTCTAATAATACATTTGATAACTTCAGTATAAACCCAGGTATTATTAGGAGAATAATATATTCAACAGCTACTACATAGACCTTGAAACTGAACATCAGGGTACTTTGACTGAGCTCACAGGAAGAAAAATCTATGAAAAATTTGCTATTTCCACTTTAGCTGCATTCATCAGATCCCATCAAACACCAAAGCTCATTTCTACCATTTTAAAAGTAAGAATTAGGACAATTTCATTTTGTATTTATCTAGAAATGCAGTTGGATCTTTTCAATTAGATCACTAAAATCTGGGAAGATAGAAAGCCAATTTCCCCTCCCTACATTTCTTTATTTTGCATGAAACACTATTTTCAGCACTAGAGCAATCCTTTCTAATGCACCTGCCTAAAGTCTGCATACATAAACACTGTGATCTAGAAAATGGTGCCAGACCTGAAGAATACTATTTCATCTAAATATTACTTATTTTTTCTAGCAAAAATTGCTATTCTGGTTCTTACTGGAATACTTCTCCCAGCCTTCTATCACTTGGAGAGCAGACAGGTGGTAAGGACAGGGTATCATGTTCCCAATTTTAATTAGTACTGGCATATGAATCAGATAGTGATTTCAAATTGCAAGAAATTAGACCTCTTTAATACCAAGTTATTTGGTTGAAATATTGTTCATCATTCAGAGATCAAGGCTGATAGGAAACAAAAGAAACTATTTCATATTATATTTCTTTTCACTAGAAAATGATGTATTGCAGAATGCTAGAATTGAAAGTGCACTAGAATTGAAACTGAAATGCAAAGCTCTTGAGTGATAGGAAAAGATGCTGAGTTTCCAGCTCAGAAGTTCAAGTCTCTTTGTTTTAGCTTGACACTCGATAGTATTCACCTGCCATTCCATTCCCAGGAGCTGTAATTTGGGTGCTCCCAACAACTTGCCTTTTGTTTCTGTCATTGCCCCGCTGAGATTGCTTCTGGGGAGATGCAATAGCTTTCCCAGCATGGAAACCACAGCATCCAAGACAGACACAGTATTTGCCATGTCAGGAAGCAGCCAGGGGATGGGGAGGGAGCCAGGGAGGCTCTGCACAGCAGATGTGCTGGATCTGAGCACAGCACACTGGGACTGCTGCTGGGGCAAAGTCCAGGGGCTGTCTCAAATAATTCAAGTGGTGAAATAGGAACAGGGCCCAAACAGAAAGTCCAGACAGAAGCACAGAGAGATGGGGCTGAGACAAGTGACAGCAGGGCTGTGACACAGGTCCAGGTGGCTGGGCAGATGTGGCCAAAGGCAGCTCCAGGTACAAATGTGCATGTGAGGAGTCATTGAGCCACCCTCCAAGCAGAGGGGACATCAGGTGTGCTGTTGTGTTTGTGGGCTGCACCAATGAAGGAAGGAATGATGAATCTGACTCCATGTTCTCAGAAGGCTAATTTATTATTTTATGATACTATTATATATTAAAGAATGTTATACTAAACTATACTAAAGAATACAGAAAGGATACTTACTGAATGCTAAAAAGATAATAATGAAAACTCGTGACTCTCTCCAGAGTCCTGACACAGCTCGGCCCTGATTGGCCAAAGAGTGAAAACAACTCCCAGCAGAATCCAATGGAACAATCACCTGTGGGTAAACAATCTCCAAACACATTCCACATGAGCACAACACAGGAGAAGCAAAGAAGATAAGAATTATTTTCCTTTTCTCTGAGGCTTCTCAGCTTCCCAGGAGAAAA
This sequence comes from Camarhynchus parvulus, assembly GCF_901933205.1. Taxonomy (NCBI): domain Eukaryota; kingdom Metazoa; phylum Chordata; class Aves; order Passeriformes; family Thraupidae; genus Camarhynchus; species Camarhynchus parvulus. Next base: position 16,381,751 of record NC_044581.1, on the reverse strand, counting down.
ATCCTGGGTGAAGGGATTTTTCCAGGGAATGTGAATGCCACAGTGTGCCACACGTGCACCACCAGAGACAGGACAAGGACCCCTGTGAGGTGCCTCAAATGAGGACTAAAGATTGGGGGCTGAGCTTACACAGAGCCCAAACCCCACAGGGCCCATGTGGGTGAGAGCCCCAGTGCAGCTGTTCAGGGTCACATTCGAGCACTTGAGGTCCTGACACATAAAATCCACCTGTAAAGAGGCAGAGCTGGGGTAAAATTGAGCCATCCTCTCTGAAATACAGAAATAGTTGCTCAAGTGTTTGCTGTCTTTTAGGTCAAGCCTTCCAATTCACATTTTGGAAGGCAGCTTGAATTATGTATTTGGTTATTTATGTGAATTAATAAAGTTTCACTCCAGAAGCACTTAGAAAAATCATGTACATGTTTACTCATTGTATACAGCACTGGTACTTAGACAATTTTCCCATTTTTAGAGCATGTTTCTTTAATGTCTCCTATGATTGCAATTAGATCAGTACCTAGAGGAAATGTATGCACTTAGAAATTGATTGAACCCACTATTAATAGTAGTTTTTTCTGTACTAGATAGCAAAGAGTAAAATGAAACACAAAATGTTATTATAATTGAGCATTAATGAAAAGAGTAAAAAAAAATCAAATAAGATTAATGGAACATGGAAGAATTTTCTCACTTGGACTAATAAATAACCATGCAAAACAAGGAATTGTATTCACAATTTTTCTTTATATTTCAACAACAAAATATAGACAGCAGCTGATCCTCTTAGGAAATAAAATTTCCATGAATTCTGCACACTTGAAAATGTTGATGAGTATTATGAATTACAGAGCTGAGAAAATGTATGTCAACTATTATAAATGTTCAGTGAAATGTGATGTTTTAATATTCCAGATATATAACATTTAATGCTATATAAAACGTACTGTTTCCCATGTCTGAAGGGTGTTTATGGCTGGTATAAAAGCTGCTTTTACTCTCCCAGAGTTCCTGGAAATCACTGATCGGTGCACTCCAGGGCTGGGATGGAACAATTCTCCCCATTGTTTGACTTCTGTGTGACCACTGAACCAATCTGATACCAGAACTCTCCATTTGTTGTTCCCACAAAGAGCTGTGGCTTCAAAATCCTTCCCTCTCACAAAATCTATTAACATTTTTTTCCTTGTGCAGGTACCCCTGCAGATTCATTCAACCTCTCCTGACAACAGTTGTTAAGATTTTTGACTATTCCAAATGAAAGCAGGCCTGGCTAACAGTTAGAGCAGACCCCAAACTAACAAATATTTTACAGGTCAAGCCTCCTTACCTCAGCCCTGCTCCTCCACACAGCAGGATGTGAATTCGCTTCCTTCTGAAGCAGGAAAGCTTCAAAGAGTAAATGGGACATGCACTCCCCAACAGGCAGCTGCTAAAGGTTTGCTCAAGCAAAAACATACCAAGGAAAAATATGATTAGTACAGTGAAAATGTGTTATTCTTGGTGTTTCAGACTAACAAGGTAAAACACTGTAGTACACAAATGCTTTGTGTCCTCTCCTTTCACTGCTTTCAAGCAGAAGATGGGAAGTACCTGGATAATATTTGAGATTTTTCCCCACTTCCCTAAGAATAGAAGGAGAATTTTTTAGACAACATTTTGCCCCATGATACCAGAGAGAAATTGGAGGAAGGAGCCAGGTCACACCTTTTTCCAAGGCTCAGTGCTTGCTAGTAAAACAATATTTCTCACTTGACTCTGGCAAACAGACAGCTGAAAGATTATGCTGCTATACTACAGGAAAAGTTACAATTCTCTAAGTCATTATTTAGCTTAGCCCAGGGACAAATAAACCAGGAGTTAGAAGATTACCTTTATTCATACAGTAACAGTTACTGCTGCTGCTGTTTATTTGTCTATAATTTGATTATTAGCAATCTTCTCAGTACTACATGATGAATAATAGTAAGTTTCATATAAAGCATTAATGTTATTCTCAGTCTCTTTTCATGCTCTTGGTAGAATTAATTTTTCTCTCTCTGTAATGATATTTTTAAAAGATGAGAAGTGTGTTTATTTCTGAAAGGAATCATACAGTCAAATAGCAAAACTTGATTTCACTACATGTTCAAATTATTTGTTTCTTACCTTGCCTGGTTCATTACCAGTCATGTTTAAAAAGGAGAGAGCTTCATAAATGCAGTGCTAAACCCATTGGGCAGTTTTCTTTATCTCTCCCACAATCAATCCTCCCTCCAGGAGATCTCTTCTGTTAATTGAGTGTCCCTGCATGGCTGATCCAATTCCAGCATCCCATGGGGAGATGCTCCGCCCAGGGGAGGAGCCAAGCATTCCTACCTGGATCCAATCTGAGCCTGGACAGCACAGTTTGCCCTGCATTGCCAGGTTTTGCGCATAAGCCACACTGCAGCAGGGAGGGAGTGCAGGTGCTCAGGGGACGCAGGAGGGCCCAGGGGGGGCGGGGCAGGCCATGCTCTGACTCTGGCAGGGGTTTGTATTACTCCATTTTAATTTTTATATTTTCTTTTTTTTTTTCCTAATCAAGAACTGTTATTCCTACTCCCATATCTTTCCCCAAGAGCCCCTTATTTTCACAATTATAATAATTCAGAGGGAGGACATTTACATTTTCCATTTCAAGGAAGGCTCCTGCCTTCCTTAGCAGACACCTGTCTGCTCAAACCAAGACAACAATGTAGGACACACACCTGCCTTTCACTGATCCTTAAAATCACAGGAAAAGTTGGCTTGGACTTTGGTATTTAGACCTAACCAAGCAGCTCTGGTTTTTCACATGAAAAACTTCTGTGGGAATTATTGACAATAAATATAAGTCAGTGTTCACAGATTTTGCTAGGTTATTTTGGTTATTTATTTAGCTAGGCTATTTTATATGTGTTAAATGATAGACTAAATGTGAGTTGTCTATTATGATAATTATGCAAAGTGCTGATATATTTAAGCTTGAGGAAGGTACTATATATAACAGCTATATATATATATTTGAGGGAGAGTGACAGAGGCATAATTGTTAAGGTCAGTTTGGTTAAGTTAAATATTAGCTAAGTGAGAATATAGAAGATGCTTTCCTACTTACTACTGACTCTATTTCACTAGAAACTAGTACTGGGAAAAATGCAGTAAAAATGGAACCAGAAAGTCCTGTGTGACTGAAACAGTCAGCTCCTTTCCACCCAAGGTGAAGGAATTAAGAATTCCTGCCTTGGAATACTCGCTGGGAGCTGCTTTGTGGGAACTGGCCACTATTTACTTCAGGTGGAAACAAAGAATTAAAATGTTTTCTGGGCCTGTTTTAATTATTCGACTGCTAAATGAAAGCATTCTTATCTTTTCTTTTTCACTCTTTTAATTTAACAGAAAAACTTGTTCACACAAAAACATGTTTTAGAAAACTGCTCACAGAGTGAGGCAGGATCAAGCCCTCCCAATAAAATCAGAGGGGGAAAGCTGAGATTCTGCTCAGACCAGGGTGTTTTCAGGCTAGTGCACAGTGACAACACTTTGGACTTAAGAGAGAAAGCTGAGAATCCACGACCAAATGGGAAAAAATAGGATATAGAGGGATTAGAAGTGAAAGTTTCAGAAGCTCTCTTTGTCTCCCTAAAAACAGATCTGTTTTAAATGTGCAGTTTATCATGGTTTTAGGGGTTTGTTTTGTTTTGTTTTTTTAAATCACTAACTATAGTATGAGATTAGTAGATTAGCAAGGATCCATATATCAGCTATCATTCCCAAACCATAGACATCATCTGAATTATTCAGAGTGCATCAAATAGTTTTCTGAGAACAAAACAGAACAAAAACTTAAAACCAAAACCAACAACCTTTTGGGGATGGTTTAATTTTTTTATACACAAGTGGAAATGTTTTTATTCCGTATGAAAACTTCAAAACCTATGCATTCGATTCCCCACTCTGATCAGATATTTGGGACAGGTAGTGCCTCAAGTGCTCTCACAGCTGTCTTAGGAGCTTTCTCATCTTCATCTCTGAACTGCAAGCTAAATTCTATGTTAAAACTTACATTTTCTCCCTTGATTTTGGAAATGAATGAGTGTGAAAAAGCAGATGAAGTAACAACCCCACCCCAAGCAGCTCTGAGCGTCCTCTGGTGTTGGAACCCTGGATGCTGAGAATTTTCTGTACTTAAAAGCACAGACCCACAAGAGAACACTACATTTGACCTAAAGCTGTAGAGAAGACTTCCAAAATTGATTGATAGCACTGGGGTTACGGGTGTATAGTTAGTTAGAAGTGTGTAATATCACAAAGTAGAAAACTTTGAGTTTAGAGTTTTAAAACATAAAAATAAATATGAAGCAAAATAGAAGCTTTAGGGTGAAAGCAAATTGTTCTTCTTCACCTTCTTCTTCCTTCTTCTTCATAAGTTTAGGTAATGTTTTGTAATTAGACAAAAAATGTCTGCATTGCAGGCTTCAAGAAATCAGTCATTGAGTTAAAAGAGAAAATAATCTAAGTGTCCTTTCTTAATTAGATAGTTTAGTTTTAAAAGACCTTATAATAAGATATAGGTAGCCATTTTGTGCCTTTGAATGAAAAAGCTCTCAAACTCATGGGTGTGACTGTTTCAATAACAAGAAATAATAAACACCTAAGTCCGAACATGAATTACTGTCTCAAGTGCCTTCAATCCCAACCTCAAAAAAACAGTACTCTGGTGACGCTTCTGCTGTTAATCCCAAATTATTGACGCTGTTCTTGGCCCCCCTGAGCTTTGACCAGACACCCCACAGGTGTTTTTCACCCTCAGTGTAAAGAGGAGCAGCATTTGCCTCCTGGTGCTTGCTGTGTATAGCTGCCATTGTTCAATAAAGGAGTACAAATCCAGACAGTAAACTAATTAAAATGTCTCAGAAATATAGGATAAAAAAGTAAAATGTCTTTCTTTATACTGCTGTTAGTGTTATACATGCTGAACAGGCTCTTGAAGGATGTGCCAGTTCTAAAATGTAACCCGGGGAGGATGGATTGCTGAATAATTTGGACTCATTTGCACTTGTTTCAAAGGTGACTCCATCACCAGTGTCTGAAAGACACTCTGCCCCTCAGTAACGAATGATTACAGCTAAATAAATCCCAGAGGTTTGCCACTAATGCACAACAAAGGCATAAGAATGAGAGCTGTGGTTCAAGATCTATTTTTTATACCAGCATAATTTTTTGCTTCAGTGATCTATCACTAAACAACAGCTGCTGGGGTAGAGACTCGCTGCTCTGCAGGAGCATTAGCAAATCCTTTAGTGACTGGGCACATGTGTTTGCCTCAGGCCCTCGAAAAAGTCACAAACTTGTGAAGGAGGACTGGCAGATTAATGTCACCTTCTTCCTGCAAGAGATCTGAAGATGCCAGACACGCTGGAATGACAGGCTGCAGTAAGTTTAGATTTTTAAAGGAATTATTTTATGATCTAAGCACATCTGGCCAAACTCTTCTGAAAGGGGGAAAGAGGGAGGGAAAAAAAAAGAGTAAGATTCAAACAATTTGGGATTTTATATATACTGGCTCAGAAATTAAACTTTTGCGATGTCTTATAAGATGTTGCGTTTATCCCCACTAGAGATCTATTCTCACTTCCAAATTCTTGAAATAGCTTTTCTGCCACTTTTGAAGCAAAAAATATCCTAAAAATGGCAGCATTTAAAGCATTCACAACCACAGGGAAAAAACTAAGCTTTCTTTATATTAGATGCTATTAGCAGTCTGTATATAATCAGATTGAAGTGAAAGAAGTTATATGGATTTACTTGTTTTTCACAGAAACTCCGTATTCTCTTCATTAATAATCACTTTTTTGATTATAATCAAATTTCTCTTTGTTAATAATAATAATCTGTTTGCATATTTCTTGAAAAATTACAAGATAAACACACTTCTGAATCATCCAAAAAGATGATTTTTAATCTTCTCTTAAACTTTGTGACCTGACAGTTAAAGTCCTAAGCCAAGCAAGTTAAACATAATCTCAAATTTGTGTACTTTTTACACTCCTTTTTTCAACAGATTGATTACAAAAATGCAGTGTTGACTGCACATGTTTCCGACTGGGGTTTTTTGCTTATGTTTGTTTGGTTTTGTTTTTTAAGGTTAAGTTTCTTTTTCACAAATAAAAAGATCTGGTCTAGAACATGAGATCAAGTGTTCAGCTTCACTGTGTACATGTCTTAGCTACTTATTCAGTACTAATTACATTCCTCCAACTCAGTTTCCAGTAAAAGGCAGTGAAGAACAACGACTCCTGAAATACTCAGAAGATGTGAGATACCAGTATGGGAATCCTTGGAAGTAAAAGGGTCTGTGAATGCTTTGGCTTTATTTGAGGAATTGGCATTTATGAGATAATAAGAGTTCAAAATTAAAATATCTTACATGGGAACTACCTGAATAAGAAAGTGCTTAGTATGAGTTCCTTAATTCTTTCTAGATGTCAGGAATTCTTTTCTATTATCTTTTTAGTCAGAAATAAACTTGATGCCTGGTGTAAATGCAGAAAATTTGTGATGAAAAAAGTACTGTTTTGGGAAGTTTTCTTTCACAACATTTCTTCAAGAAATTCCCATACTCATCAGACACATGGATCTGTTCTAAGAATCTGAAAAATCCCCTGCAGAAGACAACAGCTGCTTGTGTCATGATGAAGAACTTCAGTGAAACAGCAGGACATTAAAAGGATCAAGTGGGACTGCACACAAATCTGACAGCGCCTCGCATTTCCTGACTCCTCCTCTTGGATGAATACAAATGGATTTGGAACCACATGAAAAACTGGGAGAGACAAAGGGATGAATGAGTGATGGAGACCCTTCCCTGTGGAGGAAGGATCAGTTTGGCAGGCTGGGCACCTCCATTTCCCCAAGTCCTACCAGCTGCAGATTGTGTAGCTCGGAGTGACAACGTGCACAGATGTGCAGCTCTGAACTGAGCACTGAACAAAGGACTGCCAGGTTCAACATGAAAGCTCAGGATATTTTGATGTTACAGCTCACCTTGTCACATGAAGCATCCCCAAAGTTTTCAGCAGTGCTTGACATATCATAAAAAATGTATCTGGAAAAATCAAATTTTAGTTTTGTTGCTGCTCTGATGCATGAAAGCTTATTCCAGCCAAAAGGAGCTGTGTCTCTGCAATAGTGGCACTCCAAATATGATTTCTGGGATACAGAAAGCTATGAGAAAAGGAGATTGTGTGGATGCAATGTATGAATTATTTCTTTCTCTTTTACTTATGAAGTCCCAAGGCAGAGGTTTTTAAGACTTGGTTTGTAACTGAACTTCCTTTCTCAAATACAGCATTTAGAAACATTTGTTCAGCTCACGCTCAATAAATGCATATAATTGGTATTTACAAACTTGTTTATTCATATTCCAACAATCTCAACTTACTTAATTATCATATGAATGCTTTCCAGTCCCTATAGAACATCTGCAAGCGGAATAAAAAGAAGTGACTATGTCTCAGCAGCCATAAGCTGGAAGAGATCCTGTAATCAACCAGAGAATCAGAATCCCAGAATGTTTTGGGTTGGAAGGGATCATAAAGCCATGCCAGAGTTGGTAGGGCTGACAGATTATCAAGGAATGGAAAGAGAATTCAAGGAAATTCAGAGCACAACAAAAAAGCTAAACAGACTCTTTCCACCAGTGCTTACTGTGAAGGTTTGAGAGATTCATTAAATGTAGAAGCAAAGCAGTGCAGAGTCCCCAGGCAGTGCAAAGGAGAGCTGCTTCATTGCAAAAACCAGGCCTTTCTGAGCAGTTGTGCCTTTATCAGTTACAGAGTTTTAAATCATAACAAACTGTCTTGGTTTGAAAGACAGGTGTCTGCTAAGGAAGGCAGGATGGAAAATGTAACCCCTCCCTCTGAATTACTATAATTCTGAAATTAAGGGGCTCTTGGGGAAAGATATGGGAGTAGGAATAACAGTTCTTTGCCAGGAAAATTAAAAATACAAATGCAATAGTACAAAAAAAGCCCTGCCAGAGTCAGAGCATGCCCTGCCCCCTGTGTGTCAGGGGTGGCACAGCCCCATCCCATGGGGGCTCAGCCCTCCTGCAGTGCCAGCTGTGCTGCTGCTGGAGCAGGGATCCTGCACAAGGGGGGAGTTTTCCTCTGCAGCTCCAGGGCTGCTGCAGATGGGCCTGGGCTCCCTCTGGCAATGCAGGGCAGCAGAAAGCTGCTCCTCTGGCAATGCAGGGGGCAAAGGCTGCTGTGCTGCTCCAGGCTCAGATTGGATCCAGGTAGGAATGCTTGGCTCCTCCCCTGGGCGGAGCATCTCCCCATGGGATGCTGGAATTGGATCAGCCCTGCAGGGACACACAGTGGCCATGGACAGAAGATAATTAATAATTAATGGCCCATGAACAGAAGAGCTCTCCTGAAGGGAGGATTGGTTGTGGGAAAGATAAAGAAAACTGCCCAATGAACAGGGATAACTGCCCCAGCTCAGAGAGATGGGGATAGAATACACACCCAGCCACATCTTGTAACCTAACACACAAACATAATTCAACCAATCCCCACACACCACGATGTGCACGTGCAATGGTGACATAACTAGTTTTTCTACCTCTAATTCAGCTGAGTTGCTTTCCCACAGTCCTTTCCTTCTTAGCCAAAGCAGCAGGCCTGAGCCATGATTTTACAAGGCCTTCTCTTTGGAAGGTTTTAGCTATATGCAACAATTAAATAATTCTTTAAAAATTACAGGTTCTGGAGCTGCCTCAGTTTTAAATGCTAATTAAAAAAAAAAGTTTCAGGAAGTGAAAGCCAGTCATCACAAGCTGACAATTGAAGAAATTATTCACCTAAAAGTTCTAATGTAATTAAATATGAACCTGCTGGACTCTGAGGATGATGTGTAATCTATTGGATAATCTTCTTCAACAACTGAGGAGAGGGTGGTAAGTGCAACATCTCTGTTTAAAATGGGTCCCAGGGATGATTTCATGAGCACAAATGAGAAAATCTGACCCATACACTAAGAAAATTTGTAAAAATCTAAATAAAGAACAAAAATTATAAGCAAATGGATAAATCCAATAACTTTGCATAGAGAGAACCCAACCTTATGGATCCATTTGTTAAGGAACTGCAGATCAAGAGAATTATTTAAAAGTTTTCCTTCACATGATGCATTTCCAAAAGCTCAGCAGAGAACTGACATGGCAATAGATAAAGGAGAAGCTTCTCTTAAGGAATATTGACAGTTTTAACAGATTGGACATAATGGATAAGAAGAAGGACTTGTTGCCATAACAGGAAAGGCACCAAGGGAATTAGAGAAGGATTTATGTTAAGACATAGACTATTCAACTCAGGGGATCCAGAAGAACAAAAGAATGCTGAGGTAAAATTTTGTTGATTATACAGAATTATTCTGGGTAATGAAAAAAAACATTTATGTGAAAAGCTCTTGAAGGACTTCACAATACTAAAGGTAATAAAATAAATGAAATTAAATAATGCTAAATGCAAAGAAATGCCAATGGAAAAGAATCAGCATCAGGATATATTTTATTTTTGCTACTATTTTCTCTTGGGAGACACAACTTCATTTTACTTTGGATTGTTCTTTGGATACATTCAAATGAGAACAGAACTGTTCAAAAAGGGAAGTAGAGCATTAAAAATTACTGAAGAGAAAAGACATGACTGTGTCACTACATTAATTAGTCACAATCCAACAATTTTGATCACTTCAGTTTAAAATATAAAGTAGAACTAGAAAAGATTTAAAGTGGCATCACTGATAAGGGCTATGAGACAGCATCTATACAGAAATTAAACAGAGAAGTGGGACTAAACCTCTTCAGATGGGAGCAGAAATCCCCTAAAGGGTCCATGACAAATATTTATCACTACCTGGGTTTTTAAAAAAATCTACTCTAACACAAAGGATTTCAGGAGTAATCACTAAATTCTCAAGGAGAGAAAATGTACAGCACAACAAAATTTAAATGAGAATTATTCATCCTCTGGTAAGAAGCACAATGATTCTGAAGGTGCAACCATTTCTAGAAGTTTGTAAACCTAGACTTTTAGAAATTACAGGCCTGAATAAAAGGAAAGGTCATTTTTCATCTGCCCTAAGGCATAGATGTGGTACTGGCCAGAGCTGCTATCAGGCCATAAAAAAAAAGAGCCTTTTGATTTGAATTTAATTTATTTTTAAGCTCCCAAAAGCCAACAAATAATACCAGCTCTGAAGTTCATTTAGAGATATATATATATATACATTTATAAACACTTATATATATATACTTATTTATTTAGTTAGTTTGTATTAAAGGTATGGTGACGGCCTTCTAGGACTAACAAACAAACTTTAAAATGTTAAAATACATCTCTGATTGCTTCTTGTCTTAGTCAGCAAATATTTTCTCTCATGCTCTTAGTAGTTTACTGGATTTTTCTGCCCCAGCCTGTTTTCTCATACTTAAAAATCCCCTAACAAACTATTAATTTGCTATTTTCTGAGTGGAAGGACATGTTCCATATTTTCACCCAGATGAAGGTCTCCCAACTTCCAGACTGCTGGCAGAATATTGCAGCAGCCACCATTATGTTGGGGGAAAATATTATTTAATCAGAAGTGGATCAAAGTACTTAACTTTGTTTGCATTTTTCAGTGATTTGACAGTGTTGGAGCAGATAGTGTTGTACTCAGTGCTGTGTTCCACAAAAGGGAGTTGCAAATCAGAAAATCAAAGTTATCAAAACTTTCTCAGGGTGGTCACCAATTTTTCTATAGAATAGAAAGTCCCAAGTTCCCTCAAAGCCAAAGTGAGCTCCTGGAATTACAGAGTATGTGTCTGCAAACCACCTGGTTGTTCCATTCTGGATATGAATCCTCCCTCTAGAATCCTTGAGCTGCAATTAGTGCACAGCACACCCCTGCAGGGAAAGTCACTGGGATTTTGCTCCTCTCTTTTGGACCAACGTTCTTGTGTTTGCAAACTTTGCCCTTTTTAACTCCCGGAGCAGTTTCTGTAAGTATTTATGATTTGAAAAGCTATTTAATAATTTCTCTATGAGTTCCTTCCCACTATAAAGCATATTTATGCCTCATTACCTTCAACTGACATTTGTTTTTGCTGAAGTTCGCTTCCCTTTTGCTCTATCCAGTCTGCATATTGGGAAAGGGAAAAGATTTTTCCTTCAAATGACAGTTCTGTAACTCCTGTGATTGCCCTCTGGGTTTCACTCCAATCACTGCCAGCTGAGCATGAAATCGTGCTGCTGAAACATGGGGGCTTCCCCATGAAAGAATTCTTGATGATGTTGCTTTTACACGTTTATTTCTGCATTAGACAGGAGGAGTGGGGTGCCAGCAGGGTGGCACATAGCAGGTGACACCCCCGTGCCATGAGCTGCAGCCCACACAGCCTTCACAGCAAATCAAGCCTTCCATGAGAATTAATTACCCAGCCCAAACTATGGAGAGGCCAAGTGATTGGGAAATCAGAGCAAGGGCTGTTAGCTGCTCCTCCTCTGAAGGAACTCGGCTTCCCCATGATTGCCCTTCCCAGCTTTAGGAATTCCCAAAGTGGGAGCTGCCTGCAGGAAAATCTGCACATCACACCTTGCTGGTACAACTGTTTAATACTGTTTGTTTCTGCTGTCCAAAGAATAGGCGTAAATGATTTTATACACTGATTTTTGAAGCAAATCATATTAAATTATGACGGCAATTCAATTTGATCTTCCTAAAACTCAATACAAATCGGGTCACTTGCACTGACAGACATCTGAATTCCTTATCCTACAGGCAACTCATTTAGTTGTGATTGTATCACTCACTGAAACACCAGCATTTCAGAGCACATTCAAATACAGCAGCATTTCCTGATTTTTCTTGATGCCTTAGGAGATGATGGGAACAAACTCCAGCGTTCAGAGAGCAGACAAGTAAAACAGAGGGGTTTTTGCAGTCATGGACAAATTCCTTTGCTTTAGATGAATACACAATAAGAAAAACCTCAGAAAATATTTGTTCCTTTTAGGCATTCCAGGCTGAACCTCATTTTCTCAGCATGCACCCAGCACTGGCAGGCAGTGCAGAGACACAGACCTCCTGACACTGGGGATCTGATTCTGCAGCTACTTCCATATCTAAGCCACCACCATAAAGAAGCATTCTGATCTATTGGATTTCTTTGCAGGATAAGGCTCTGAAGATCACAATCTGCTCGATAGAATTCTCCAGCCCCCATCGCATCTTTAAATAAAACATGCTTTGGAGAATTTTAAATGCCGAGTTTTTAAAATAAATAGCAAAACTATAATGTAGGTGATGGTTTTGAGCACAATCTGAATTCAGAGAATCATGGAATTTCCTGGGCTGATAGGGAACTTAAAGATCATCTGATTCCACTCCCTGCCATGGCAGGAACACCTTCCACTGTCCCCAATGTCCAACCTGGCCTTGGGCACTGCCAGGGATCCAGGGGCAGCCCCAGCTGCTCTGGGCACCCTGTGCCAGGGAACAATTCCTCCCCAATATCTGATCTAAACCTGCTTTCTGTAAGTTTGAAGCTATTATTCTCTCTGTATGAACATTGTGACAATCCATTTCATGCCATTCAGTCAAAATTTTTGTACCAATTTCCAATCCTTGCAAAGGTTACCATACAGCAAGGTTGGGAGGGGGCAGAGGGAGGTCTAATTTATCAGAAAAGAAGAGAATATAAAAATACCATAATACATGCAGTTCAAATGAAATCTTGACAGCTGCTATTCACAAATATTGCTGACATGATTTATATTATATTAAAATTCAGAATTACTGCATTTTCATCAGTTTCTCATTTCACAGCTGGCATTTCATGTTGTCAGCATCCTGTGATTTACAAGGCTATATGTAGTGTAAAAATGTTGTTTTAAATGGACAATCTCATAAGCATGTTTACTAATTGATATGCTAGGGCAACTTAAAATGTAAACATAATGTGTGTTCCAAAAGCCAGAATGCTTTCCAGAAGAAAAAACTGAACCTAATAGCTTCAGTTTCATTAAACTTTTATGAAAGTCCCCAGAAAACAGACATTCCCATGCAAATTTTAAAATAATGGCTTAATTTGTGAAGTTACTTTTGCAATGTCAAAAATGCAATGTAAAATACATAAAAAATGGGATTGATACTCACTGCTGGGAGATACAGAAGCTGTTTAAGCAGACAGACCCTGGAGTCTTAATAAAGCATTGTTTTCTAATAATGTTTACATAGGATTCATTGGGATATTTTCCAAAGTGATATAAAGCAAGTCTGGCACAAAATGCAAATGCCCTATTCCAGCAATGCTATTCTTTATCTCAGACCTGTAGAAATGATGGAAAGGACAAATTTTCAGGGAATTAAGTCAATATTTTACACATTTCATCATGCTTCTCTGTTCCAGTGCTCAGCAGGGATACAGGATACAACCTACTCTTGTGACAAAGGCATGAGGAGTTATCTGCACATAACTTGGAAAGTTTGGGTAGGTCCAGAAACTTTAGTGGAATTCCTTAAGTAGAACATTAATCAGAGGAATAAAAACATTGCTTTTGCAACAGCTGTCTCTCCCATTTTCTAGAAGCTACTATCAGGCAGCCCAAAGCCTGGAATAACCTTGTATGATTCATACAGTATTGTAACAGCAACAAGACAGATTTGGACCTTATCCTAAAAGCCGAGGTATTCCAGAATATTTTGTAGTAAAGGTATGAGAATCAGGAGGGAGAGGTGGCAAATTGATTCCAAGGCTATGCATGTTTCCCTTTTCAATCCTCCTGCTCCATCAGTAAGAAAGAAATGGCCTGTGAATATGCCCAGGCAATGACCTGGCAGCCTGCCATCACTTTTAGGTTTTCTACAGATATTTTGTGTTACAGACAACCATGGAGAGAAGCTCTGATGGCATCACCAGCAGCTCATCATCCTTCTCCAGTGATCTCAGTGAAATCCGTTCCCTTCCCTGCTATCTCTTCTCCAAACAGATTTTATTCCTGCATTCTTTTTGGTATCATTGCAGGAATTTTTTTCCTAGTACCAATATGGGAGGACGTTTTGTCTAGTCTGAATTTTGGCATAGTTTGACAGTTGATTTCTGCATACCAATAGTAAAGATGTTTGCCTTTTTTAACATCACACCTTCAGGTTTTCCTTGCAATTCTGCTGGGGGCAGGTTTGCTTGGATGCAGCTGGAGTTGGAGGCTCATTGTGTCCTCTGTAGGTCATATGAAAATCAGACAGCCAAAAACCATTTTGGCTAATCTTTCTGCATAAGTGAAAGCCTTATTGTTACAGCCTTCATCTTATCTGCAAAATCTTAAACTTTTGAGTAATGTTGTCAAAACATATTTCACTTAAAATTATGACAAGCCTCATACATCAAGAAAAAAATGTTTAATGACTTGCACCAAACAGGATGTGAGCAAACCCAGGATCTGAGAACTAAGAGACAAAAATATAATATTCAAAATAATTCTCTCTTTTGGGAAAGTAGGTGAAGTCTGCACACCATACAGCACTTACCAAAATGAAAATGTGTAATAAGAAGTGTCCTGTGGCCTCACAATGGTCATTGCAGAGGAGCACAAGTAAGGATGGCACTTGTAGGATATTGTCTGTCTTAGAGAATTTGTTCCTTAGCTCTGACACTCTTCCAGCTTTTAGCTGTGTACAAAAGTCCACATTTCTTCTAAGCATTCCCCATGTGAGATTTCATATCTTTCATTTTTTTGTTGCACCTTAAGCATGAATTAACTGGAATATGCTGATATTGGAGCTCTGCCCTCAGCTCCTCTGCTGCAGCTGAAGCAGCCCAGTGCCCTCAGCTGCTCCTCGGGTGGCCCCTCCAGACCCTGCACCATCTTCATGGGCTCTTTTGGAACCCCTGTAGTGCTTTAATGTCCTTTTTTATATAGTGGTGCCCCAAACTACCCCTCCCTGTGAATTGCCCTGTAGCAAAAGCAGCGTGGGCAGCAGGGGAGGGGATTCTGCCCCTCTGCCCCTCAGTGATTTCCCACCTGCAGAGCTGCCCCAGCCTGGGCCAGCACAGGAGGCACCTGGAGCTGCTCAGAGAGCCCAGAGGAGGCTCCAGGAGGAGCAGAGGGATGGAGCAGCTCTGCTGGGAGGAAAGGCTGGCACAGCTGGCATTGTTCACCTGCACAGGAGAAGCTTTGGCTGAGCTCAGGGTGGCCTTGCAAGGCCTGAAGGAGCTGCAGGAAAGATGGAGAGAGACAATTGCCAAGGGCTGGAGGGACAGGAGCCAGGGAATGGCTGCCAGTGCCAGAGGGCAGGGCTGGGTGGGATCTTGGTGTGAGAGATGAGTAATGTGATGATTGACTCTCACAATTAACAGACAAATAGCATGTTTACAGGTTAAGAAAAGTTTTATAGGTTTATAGTTCTGTTGTACCCCCTTGTGTGGCTATCAAGGGACATCTGGGGGGCTGGCTTGTCACTGTGGTGACATCTGAGCTCCAGTCAGGATTTGAGGAAGAGATCTCCACCACTGGACAATGAAGAAGGGGTCCATGGACAGAACTTTGGGAGGGGTTAAAGGGTTAAAAGGCCAAATCTCCATTGTGTGGGTGAGCACAGGGTGGGGAAATCCTCTGCTCCCAGAGCCAGAACCTTTTTCTCTATTCAGTCTTCTGTTGTATTTTGGGTAAGGTTTAATAAACCTTTCTAAATTATGAAAAGTGAGTAACCATTTCTCACACTGGGAATGAGGAATTGTTCCCTGGCAGGGTGGGCAGGCCCTGGCACAGGGTGCCCAGAGCAGCTGGGGCTGCCCCTGATCCCTGGCAGTGCCCAAGGCCAGGCTGGACACTGGGGCTGGGAGCACCTGGGACAGTGGGAGGTGTCCCTGCCATAGCAGGGGTGGGATGGGATGGGATTTAAGGTCTAACCCACACCATTCTGCAGTTCTCTGAATTATTAATGTATTATGTAATCATAATTCTCTCAATTAATCACTAATCAATAATAATTTTCTTAAAGATAGGGGTTTAGAAGATAGAGCAACAACAAAATCTGTTGAAGTGTACCTTCTATATTGAATCATTTTGACACTACAAGCAGTTGCTAGTCAAATTTTCAAGATATTCTCAGGCTTCATTACAAGTTATTGTTTTTATTAAGTCCTGTGAAATTACTGCCTTGGCTATAATTTATTTAGATGGTTGACTTTTTTATTTCATTGTTTTTCATAGGTTATGGGTATACATATTTGAATAAACTGGGCTTTCAGGTAGCAAATGATAATATTATATAATCAATAGTGCTCTAGTGTTAAGAAATACTGCAAGGTTTTCATTAAATCAGAGAAAAGTGCAGGTAAAGAATGCTAACAAGTATTGATGTTTAGATTTTATTTATCAATGTTGTTAAACTCCTCTCCACTGCACTGAGTTTATTTTTCCACATTAAAATAACTTTATTTGGTATCTCTAGGGCTGAGTTTTAAAAAAGATAAAGTACCTTGTGAATTAATTTATTTCGAAGAGAAAAGAAAATACAATTTGTATCTTTTCATTAAATTATCCTTAGCTATATTGATTTTACCCAAGTTAAAATTTATTTAGCTGAAAAAGAAACAAAGCAACAATCCAAATGTGTATCTTATTCTGTGTTAAACTGGGGAGTCAATCCTTGTGGTATTTCACTTCATATTTTATCCATTATTTATCCATTATTATTCATTATATTAATATTAGTCAGTCTCTGATTACCATACTGGCATCCAAATTACATATTTGTACTGGAAAAGTCTCATATATTCAAACGTTTGAAAGCAGCTAAATTACATATGAGAAAACATTATTGCTTGGGAGAAGAGACCAACACCCATAAAAAATATGGAACACTTCCCAAATCATGCATCATCCTTGCACAGATTCCATGCACAGATCAACAAAATACACAGAGGAGGAAGGTTGAAGGAGATAATAAATATTGCCACAAGAGTCAAGGTTCTGTCCTCAGAATTAGGGACCTGAACAACTGCTGATGAAGGAAATTATTTTTCTATTGTGGGAATATGTATTCAGCCATTCCCACCTCATGTAGGTATTTATGTTCTATGTTTGATTTGCTCCTGGTGTTTATTGAAGCAAAACATGGGAAGAGGTGATAAAATATACAGATGGGGATAAAATGACAGCTAATTCATTTACTGTGGAAAATAAGGTATGGATATTCTGAAATGTGACACACAACATCAAGGTGTCTTAGAGGCTATTTTGAAACAATTTATCTTATTAACAGCACAATCATGTTTTCCTGAAAACATCACACACTCATCAGAGCTAATGTATATTTCTGACCACAGAATGGTATTGAAGATAATGAGTACAAATAGTTCACTTAACAGAATTGCTGCTCTCTAGTTGTATAATTTTCTGTTTCAATTTCTTTAGCAATTATACATAAAGTATTTAATTTTATATTTGGTAAATAACGGCCACAGTGTAATTTGAACAATTAAGCATGACAGTTCTCTGTTGTGACACTTCTGCTGTGGTTACCAAGACTACCTTCCAAAGAAATACTTCTCTGTAATACTGAATGTACTCATCAGGTATTAAATCCCAGCCACACCAACAGAAAATGCTGCTGCAGTTTTGTGATCCACAAAAATCTGGAGGGAAGAGCAGTGTGGATTTGCACAGCTCAGCAAGGACCTGCAGGGGCTGGAGCGTGTCCAGGGCAGGGAACGGAGCTGGGCAAGGGGCTGGAGCCCCAGCAGGGGCTGAGGGAGCTGGGAAGGGGCTCAGCCTGGAGAAAAGGAGGCTCAGGGGGGCCCTTGTGGCTCTGCACAAGTCCCTGCCAGGCGGGGACAGCCGGGGGGTCGGGCTCTGCTCCCAGGAACAGGGACAGGAGCCGAGGGAACGGCCTCAGGCTGGGCTCAGGGTGGGCACAGCAGGAATTTCCCCATGGAAGTGTTCATAGAATCACAGAATTTTCTGAGTTGGAAGGGACCCAAAAGGATCATCGAGTCCAACTCTTAAGTGAACAGCCCGTGTGGGGATCACAACCACAACCTTTGTTTTACCAGCACCATGCTCTGATTAACTGAGCTAATCTCAGGGTTGTTAAATATTGGAATTAATTACTCCAGCTGCAGAACCATTGAGGTTGGAAAATCCCTCCCAGCCCATGGAGTCCCAGCTGTGCCCGATGCCCACCTTGTCCCCAGCCCAGAGCCCTGAGTGCCACCTCCAGCCCTTCCTGGGACACCTCCAGGCATGGGCACTCCAGAGCTCCCTGGGCAGCCCCTGCCAAGGCCTGAGCAGCCTTTCCATGGGGAAATTCCTGCTGTGCCCACCCTGAGCCTCCCCTGGCCCAGCCCGAATTCACAAAATCACAGAATTGTTGGGTTGGAAGAGATTTAAAGATGATCGAGTCCAGCCCAGCCCCAACACCCCAACTGAACCCTGGCACCCAGTGCCATATCCAGGCTTTGTTAAACACACCCAGGGATGGGGCCTCAACCACCTCCCCGGGCAGCCATTCCAGAACTTTATCACTCTTTCCATGAAAAACTTTTTCCTAACATCCAACCTGTATTTCCCTTGGCACAGCTTGAGGCTGTGTGCTCTGGTTGTGTCAGTGCTGCTGGAGAAAGAGCCCAGCCCCAGCTGAGCACAGGCACCTTTCAGGAGCTGTGCAGAGTGATGGGGGCACCCCTGAGCCTCCTTTTCTCCAGGCTGAGCACCCCCAGCTCCCTCAGGGGTTCCTCACAGGGCTGAGGCCGTTCCTTCTCCTCCTGTCCCTGTCCCTGGGAGCACAGCCCAACCCCCTGGCTCGGCCTTGCTCAGGTACTTTGGGCTTTCCTTCCCTCTTTTCCTGAGTGAAAGACGCCAAGCGCAGAAAGTAGTGGCCACCTCTTGGCTAAGAAAGCACTTCCAAAGCCAGACCCTTATGTTGTGCAAAGGAACTTAAAGCAGAAAATAAAATATTCATCCCTGAGTACCTGCTTTTCATTCTTATTTCAGACATTACATTAAACATTATCTAGTTAATTAGGTGTTTTTTACATTTTCTAAAACAATCAGAGGTCTTTGCCTAAGCTTAATTATGCAACCACCAGAATATTTTCTCTCCTAAAATAAAAGGAAGAATGGTGGAGGGCATAATGTAAACGAGATCCAAGCTGTAGATTGAGAAAGTAATTTCCAAATTTTACCACATTTTTCCCCTAGATTTACAGTCAGGCACTTAGGAAATGTAGTCCAGACTGTCTGGGCACATATATATTTCTGTATAATATATAAATATCAGAGTAGAATGAATAAAGTATTTTCCATGAATAGTAATTTGAATTTTAATAGAAATTTTACTTCAATCTCAATTTTTTCATTACTGAGTGACTGAACATTTCTAGGAAAAATAGTTTCCAAATGTGATACTCTAAACCTTCTATTCAACTAAATTTCATAAGTTTAGGTTCTTAAAATTACTGCTACCTAAATTCTGATAAATTTGTTTAAAAGCGGCACTGTGCTGCCTATCCAGAAGAAAGGAACAATGAGATGTCTTTCACGTTGCCAGTGTTAATAACTTTTATTTTGGTGAGTAACCCCAAGCATTTCCTCCTCTGCACAACCCCACCTCAGCCCCACTGGATTTGGGATGGTCTAATACTGCTGCTGAGGTTTGTATTTTGGGGGAAAAGGGCCTTATATTCCCATATAACCATCCATGAGACAGGAATTAGGATTGAGAACGTCAGACAGCCATAATCAAACAATACTTGAGCTTTTACAAAAAATGGTTCTGGAATGAATACAGAATGTCTCAGAGCACACTCGTGACAATTCTGAGGAGATAAAAACAGAGAAATTACATGAATTATTTATTAGGACTCTCATATTGGAAGTCAGATATCAGGAGTTCTACTCCAAGCTCTACCACCAACCTTCTGTGTGACCTTAGACAAATAGATTTATCTGCTTATGCCTATTCCATGGGGTTTTTTTGTGTTCTGATTTAAAATAATTCAGCTAAAATTTTGTCTTTTCCTGCACGTTCATAAAAGCACCTAATACATTCCTGTCAACCTTGATTAGTGCCTTTAAACAGAAAGGAAATAAAAGTAAATTGCAAAAAAATAATTAAGATTAAAAACATGAACAAAATTCACTTTCATGTTGTGTAGAGAATTATTCTTTATAGTAGTCAACTGTGTTATACACAGTACATGTAATTATTTAATCAAACTTTGCATGCTGTAGGTTTAAATATAATTAGTAAATATTTTTCCAAAGAAAAGTTGTAAGTTATTTAAAGGCTAAATTCACATAAAACTGATGTGGGTTTGGGTGATTTTGATTTTTTTAAGTATTTCCCCTTTCTACACAACATTTAAGGACAACATATTTTTGCCTGAGATTTCAACAACTGTTTTATTTTTTTGGTTTTTTTTTTTTGGAGTCTCCAAAAAGCTTTTTGGCCATGAAACCTCTGTTGAGAATTTCCATCTCAATGACTTTTCTGTTATCAATCTGACACTGCCTTAAAGCCCTCTGGACTAATTGTGCTTGTGCAGGGTTAATAATCAAATGAAACAGAGTGTTTAAAGCAAGAAATGAGAGAAATACTTCAGGATTTAAAGCTTGGAAGGATGAAATCTCTGATC
Organism: Camarhynchus parvulus; assembly: GCF_901933205.1. NCBI lineage: Eukaryota > Metazoa > Chordata > Aves > Passeriformes > Thraupidae > Camarhynchus > Camarhynchus parvulus. The sequence continues at coordinate 16,361,065 of NC_044581.1, read as the reverse complement.
CTGCAAAAACAGAAGTCCCTATTTGAGTTTGCACACAAAATAATTCATACACTGAAGTTGTGGGTCTGTCTAACCTGAGATCTTCTGAACACCCAAGTTCAGTGAGAATGTTGATACATCTTCTAAGAAATATGCATTATAGGACAATTCACCAGGTTTGGGACAGCTCTTATGCCCAGGACTGAGAAGATGGTCCATGTGCCCAGATAATCTCAAAAATTCCCTCAATCTCCTTGACAATGAATCTTCAATAAAGCTACATAGACAGTGAAACTTCTTACAGCCTCTCAGGTAAATTATTTTATACTAATTGGATGGAATCTTCACATTTCTGTAGAAAAACTTTGGAAAAAATGCTTCTTATGATTAAAGAGATTATTTCAGTTCAATTTATATTGAATTTTCTGGTGAAATTAATGGTCTTATGTAATGGTAGAAAGGACTGCTGACTGACATCCACCAAAAGTTAACAGATGTGCCAAAGCCACACCTCTGTTGTTATTCTTTGCTGAGACACATGAATTTAAGCAACAACAACAAAAAAGACATAAAACAGAACACAAAGAAAACATCTTTTCTTTTTATGATAAAACTGACATATCCAGTATTTGTTATTTTGGCATTGTCTTCATCAGTCTGAGCTTGTCACATATATTTTAATACATGATTTATGGTTATAAATTCATTTTCCATTCTCATTTATAATATGGTGTCACATTTTATCACAAGTGCATTTAATCATCTGCTGTCTGCATACTAATGGTTACAAATATGATACCTGTGTAGACCCAGCAACCAGTTGCTGTAACTGTCTCTGACTGCAACGCTTGAATGCTTTGAAAAGTGCTGATAAATAGAGAAGTTCAGACATTTTTATGTGTCTGCCCCATTTGAATAGCCAAGATAAAATTCTCCTGCTTCACCAAGAACTTGATTCTTTTTGTCCCCACTTGAAAATTTTTTGCATGCACTCATCCATCCTCAGAACAGTGTCAGTGCATAAAATTAAGAGCGTATAAGTATCTTAGGAATTGATACTAAAAAGGCAAAGAGGAAGATCAGATAGAAGAAAAAGCAGTATCTACCCAAATTTAGGATAATTAAAAAAAAAACGAAAGGAAGTCAGTGTTTTGTTTAAAATTTGTTGGCCAAATTCTGCTATGCAGTGAATGTGAGCACATGTTTAAATTTGGGACGCTTTAAATGCACAACTGAATCTCCAAATATTACCATTTAAAGGCAGCATATCAATACAGCCTTTTAATTAATTTTTCTGAGGAAAGCAATCCTCACTATTTTTTGCTCTATGTTTTTAACTTAGACTTTTCACAAATATGAGAAATCTCAATGGAAACATTTCAATTCCAGTATTTCAGAAGAAAGTGGGTTGCAGTCAACTTCAGCAATTTTAACAGGGAAAAGAAAAACACTGTGTAACCAACAGGGCGAGGGAAAATTGATTAAAAATATACAGAAATTCACCTGGCCTGGAGTACTGCAGCAAACACAGACTCAGAGAATGGGTTGGGTTGGGAGGAACTTTAAATCTCACCCAGTGCCACCCCCTGCCATGGGCAGGTGATGCTTTCAGTTTTATCTTTCATATTTTTTAGATTCTGTTCTGCCTAGGAGTGTAGCTCTGAGCTTCATATTAAGTGTTGGTAGGTTCTCTTCACAGGGTAGGTTGAAAAACAATTCCTTTTCCAGCTTGAGACCAAGGACAACTATACAAGCCTCAGACCAAAAGGTATAAACATGGGGAACTGAAGAAGAGGCAGACAAGGAGGATGGGGCTTCATAATTGGACAATTAACTCCAATATGCAAATGGAGCAGAACTTATAAAAATGTGAGACCTTCTGACCAATCATGCATTTTGTGACCAATTTGAGTCCATCTTGGGTGCAGCCTGGGCTGGGCTCTTGTGCTCCCAAGGTGGATCCATTGAGGCCTTTTAGTAAATAACTATTTTATTCTCTTAGCTCTGTCCAGCCTCTGTTCCAGATTCAGCCTCTCAAGGCATCACAGGGACACCTCCCACTGTCCCAGGCTGCTCCCAGCCCCAGTGTCCAGCCTGGCCTTGGGCACTGCCAGGGATCCAGGGGCAGCCCCAGCTGCTCTGGGCACCCTGTGCCAGGGCCTGCCCACCCTGCCAGGGAACAATTCCTCATTGCCAGGATCCCACCCAGCCCTGCCCTCTGGCACTGGCAGCCATTCCCTGGCTCCTGTCCCTCCAGCCCTTGGCAATTGTCTCTCTCCATCTTTCCTGCAGCTCCTTCAGGCCCTGCAAGGCCCCCCTGAGCTCAGCCAAAGCTTCTCCTGTGCAGGTGAACAATGCCAGCTGTGCCAGCCTTTCCTCCCAGCAGAGCTGCTCCATCCCTCTGCTCCTCTTGGAGCCTCCTCTGGGCTCTCTCCAATAGTTCAACTTTAATCATTCACATGCCAATGTTCTGAGTTTCTCTCAAAAATACCAGCATGGTTTCTGAATAAACTTAAGCAATTTACAGACACACACACACATGCACAAAAGCTTTCAATTTGTACATGAATGTCTACTTAGCTACATTTAGGGTAACTTATTTCAAGCTGTCAATGTTAATTATCTTATTGTCTTGTCCTTATAGGCAGAGAAATTGAGCCTACAAGAACTAGGCTTATGAGTATTTTAGTCATATTTCTAATTGACTGTTTGACACTTTCTGTGCCTTCTGTCCTGAGCAAAGTAATTTGCCATACTCTAAACCAGACAAGCGTGTGCAGCTGACAGGCCAAAAATCCTGAGCTGTCACTTCTGTGGTGTGGATGGAGCTTCCTGCTCAAGAACTGAAAAATAAATCTTCCTCAGTATGGTGAAAGATTAATATAGTGCATATTTATCAGAAACTACAGGTTATGATATTTATCTTAACCTTTAAAGCAGAAGCTTTTGAAAACACCTTACAAATCCAGGTGCAAGCAGTGCACATTCCAGGAGCATGCAGAAGGCAGGAATGTCTATTTGCAATTTCCAAAGTTCACAAAGAACACAAGGTTCAGCTGTGAGGAGGCAAAATTCAGACTGAAAGTGGAGAGTGGTGCCAAAATTCTCAGCTGAAACTGCAAGAAATTAAGTGTCCTGTGTGTTGAAAAGCATTGTAAGATCACCTTAGAGTCAATTCTATAAAATACAGCTGATGGTTTCTGCATGGGCACTGAGCTTTACATGAATCCAGGGGGGGATTCTACCCCTCTGCCCCTCAGTGATTTCCCACCTGCAGAGCTGTCCCAGCCTGGGCCAGCACAGGAGGCACCTGGTGCTGCTCAAAGAGCCCAGAGGAGGACTAAGAACATGCTCATGATAACCTCTAATGGTCTAGTGGAGGTCTCACCAATGGCTTTAGCAATTTAGCAATGATTTTACTAAAAACCAAGCCTTCACCATGTCACATTCATATTTTCTGAAAAATCCCTTTCACCCAGGATTCTTCTCCTGGGAAGCTGAGAACTCTCAGGGAAAAAGGAAAACAATTCTTATCTCATTTGTTTCTCCTGTGTTGTGCTCATGTGGAATGTGTTTGGAGATTGTTTACCCACAGGTGATTGTTCCATTGGATTCTGCTGGGAGTTGTTTTCACTCTTTGGCCAATCAGGGCCAAGCTGTGTCAGGACCATGGAGAGAGTCATGAGTTTTCATTATTATCTTTTTAGCATTCAGTAAGTATCCTTTCTGTATTCTTTAATATAGTTTAGTATAGTATTCTTTAATATAATATAGTATCATAAAATAATAAATTAGGCTTCTAAGAACATGAAGTCAAATTCATCATTCCTTCCTGCCACAGGGCACCCTGCAAATACAATATTCACCACTCTCCTGCATCCAACTGCAGTTAACTGATAGCAACAGGGGACTATCATGGTCTGTCCTGGCCAGCCAGGATTTTCAGAGATGGGAATAAACAGACACCAAAGGCTTGGTTTTTATTTCAGTTTCTAAATAGGATTAGAGTAAGAACAGGAATTTTTGTGGTGATATCACTGGGCCCTAGAAATGGTCCAGCTTGACCCAACTGTAACTTGAATAGTATGGTATTTTTCAAAGCCAGGCAGCTTTGCTAACAAGGAGCACTTTCATCTGCCAGAGATCATGTTCCAGTTTTAAAACATCAACTACTGGCACTTTTTATAGAAACAAAATTGCCATTTTCTTTGGTACAATAAAACAAAACTTTCCATAACCATTTTCACTTTGGAAATTATTTCACCCTCTTATCAGTTGTCTACTATGAAGGGAATTTGGGAGTGTAGTGAATTGTACTGTAGCACAATTTTCATACAAAAAATATTGGCTGGTCCTTTGCAGATTTGTAGTTAAAGCAACTGAAAACAGAATTCTTCATGCAAAAACTGGCGACTCTAACAAGGAACAATACCAGCTTCATCTCTAAGGATTATGTCAATTTAAATAATGCACAGTAATTAACAGGCACTTTTTTTCCCCCAGTTTTTTATACTGTTTGTGAGAGGTCATTCCTGTCACACTGTTCTTGAAAGAAATTTTTTAATTATGCATAATTCACACTGTGCTACTGATATCTGCTTGTCTTTATTTGTGTTACGTCTTTGGGATTCCTCAATGTCAGCGATGCAAAGAGATTTGTGTTCAGAAGAAAGGGCAGAAAGCCTCATCTCTGTTTCTCTCATATCTGAGTTTGCATAAGGAAGGAGGCTGTGCATGATGAATCATGTATCACACCTATTATCTCCTCTAAATATAGAGGGAGGAGAACTGACAGCTCTAGCAAAGGTGGTTTGATACTCGTTAACAAGCCTGGCTTTTAAAAATCATTCTACACCAGCATTTAAGGAACACATATTCCACTTTTGGGCCAACAGCACAAGCTCCCACACCTAAAACCTACAGACAAGTGATTTCTCATTTTGTATGTATTACATTTTTGTACCATAGAGTATCCTCTGGAAGGAAATAGATCTCCTTCCTGAGAAAAGCAGTTTCATAGTACTCACTTTTCCTTAATCTAGTTACACTATTTCACGAGGGTCCTACAGAAAACTTTGGTGTCTTTTCCTATAAAAAATCCACTTGCAATAAAAGGGATTTTTTAAAATGAAAAACTGCCTTAAGTTCAGAGGCTCAGAGAGTTTGGAAGTTCTTGACCAGCATCTTTGTTTGTTTTCACCTCTCTGATCTCTCCAAATTTGAAATTAACTCCATTCTCCAATCTTGCAGCCTTAATCTAATTTGCCATCTTTCTCACATTGCTATGGATCAAGTGATTTACTTTAAGCTCCTCCTAATTTGGTTGTGCATGGAGGGTACTGGAATCAGCAGCACAAGATTGCAGAGTTGCACCTCTGTGAATTGGCAGCAGAAATGAGGAGGTGTCAGCTTGTAAAGCCTTTTGATGACCAAATGATGAATCAGAGTCCCTAATCACAGTTCAGTCAGCCAAATTAATGTCATTAATTAGGAGAAAACTAACTCCTCCACTTATTAAAAACCTTCCCTTGCCTCCTCCTTTCATGATAGATCTTTAATTTTGCATTTCTATCGCTTTTATTTGTTGCCTTCCTAACCCTGATTACCAGAGGAGTGTGTACTGCCAGAGCAGGCTCACTGGAAATGCCTCTGATCCATGTTTCCAGCTCCCTGACCTGTGAGGAATAACCCTTCCAAAATGTTCTCCCTGTCCTACTGGAGACACATTTCACTGCAGATGTGTTGCAATGTATTTGTTAGGCTATAGTGTGCACCAGCCAGCCTGCTTCTAAGTTTGTTATCAAAGCCTCAGCAATCTGTCAAGGCTATTGGAACATAAATTGCACTAAATTAAGAAAGAAGAGGCTGAGAAACCAAATACCAAGACTGCAAGAACTAGATAACAGAAGACTGTGAAACATCTGGACTGTAACCAATCATATACTCCAAGAAATGCAGGCAGAAAATGAGTGAACAAGACAAAGGCACCAATCAAGAAGTGTGTACTTGGTAGTTTGTAGAATCCATAAATGTGTGCATAATGTAAACAATAAACAGCTTCTGCTTCATCCCATGGGTCAGTTGTACAGGAGTCCTGGATTTCCTGCAATACAGAGGTACCAGACTCCCCCAGAAATCCATACCGCACACACTGAGGCTGCAGGGGCTCAGGGTGGGCTCTCCAGGCTCAGGGGAACAGAAATAGCCCCAGGATTGTCACAGATCTGTAAAGATTATTCTTTGGGGTTGCAGGGAACAGGTGACAATGGCCACACTGCCCTTCCCCTGTCCTGTCACAGCAGTGACACAAGAAAGCCTCGCCGGAGCACTTCTGATGAGACAACTGGGGATGCATTTCATGGAAGTCCTCAAATTAACTCTTGAAGGAAAGAACTGGCTTTGCACTTTCTTAGCTGCACGGACAGAATCTCCAGTGGGGAAGAGAGCTCATGCTATTTTTGCTACAGAAAAGCAGGGTGACACATTTCTGTCCCTCATAACATAGCTGGACATGACACTCAGTGTTCTGGGCTGGGGGATAAGGTGGGGATTGATCAGAGTTTGGACTCAATGATCTTGAAAGCATTTTCTAACCAAAAGGATTCTGTAGTTCTGTGACCATCATAGAAATACATATGAGAAATATGCAGCCATGATTTTCATAATGAACATGTTCAGACATATTTTAGCATCACCATGTGCCAGTGTGATTCCTGAAGATTCTGTATGTCTCCCCCATTTGGGTAAGAACAAAATCCAACATTCTTCCTGTTGAATTGGTGAGTGCAGGCCAGGGTGGAAAAGGAAACAACACAGGTAGCAGTGGAAAGGAAATGGAATCTGTATCTGGTGAATCTACGTTTTAAGAAAAAAAATAAACAAAACCAGAGTGAAACAGTTGCCCAGAGAAGCTGTGGCTGCCCCTGGATCCCTGGAAGTGTCCAAGGTCACGTTGGGCAGGACTTGGAGTAACCTGGGATAGAGGAATGTAGGCAGGGGATGGGATAAGATGATCTTTAATGTCCCTTTCAACCCAAGTCATTCTATGATTTATTTTAAAACTGAGGTGTGAGTTTGTGCCTAAACTGCACAGCTGGGAGGGACATGGAGATTATTACTCGTGTTAAAGCATGTCACCTTGTAAATACACCAAGATGGTAAATATCAATTATTTCAGAGTGTTTACCTTCAGCTGGAGATCTGCTGTCACACATTGGTGCACCCCAGCATGTCTGTTACCTTGAGGGCCAGGGAAGGTGATATTAAACACACAACTCACACCTGATTTTTGTCTGGCTCCTCATCCATTTTATGAGTGATCAATACTTGCAGATGCACAAATCTATGACAGGACTGAACCACATCTGAGAGAGGCAGGATTTCCCAGCACCATTTTGCTATTAGTGAGGATCACAGAAGTTGTTCCTCATTAAATTCTGTACACACACTCAGCACAAAGGAGCTGAGATAATCACACTGAGATGTGAAGTCTCATGATCAGCCCTGTGTGTTTATAAGCATCAGGCTGGGCTGTGTTTGCAGGGTGATGGAGAGAGGACAGTGGCCTTCCCCTCTGCTTCAGGAAGAACAGCCCAAGGAGATCTGAAATACCAGTGCCCTGGATATCAGAATATTAAGTATAATACTGTTAGGGAGGTGTCATATAAAGTCATACATTTTTAAATCCTGTTCTTTAATTATTACTGTAGGTTTAGAGCAATAGGTTCCAAGGACAAAGCAATGACTCGGAGCTGTGAAAGCCTGCAAATGGATCAGACATCATTTGTTTTTCAAACCTTCTGAATAATCAATTACAGGAAATTCAATTTCAAATTGAATTTGGGCTAAGAAGTATGTTTGAGCAACAGAAATTTCTGGAAGTTCAGACCATAACTGACCCATAAAGAATTTAAACAATCTTATTAATTTATGTGGAGAAAATAAAACTATGCTGTGGTTTCTTTTTCTTCTTGAAAATAATGAGAATGATATTTTTAGAGTACAAATATTTTTTTAAAAGTTCTAAAAGAAAATCTAGACTATTCTCTGTCCCATGGGAAAAAAAAAACCTTTATGGAATCTATCTCTGAGGTAAGTAGGGTAATTTTTTGCTAGAAGTGATGACATTCTGTAACAGGCCAAGATAATTTCTCCAGCAAAACGTACCTGGAGCAATTATTTTCCTAATATCCTGCTTAACTTTCTACATCATCACTCCCAGTGAATCTTCACAGTTAGTTAGAGGGCCACTAAAAAATACTTTCTGTACATGATTCTCTAGGGTACTTTATAACAGTTTCTTCTAGAGTACATTTTTAGCTTACCAATGAGGATATCCTGCTATTAGATGGGGTTACATGTTTTACAAAAAACCGAAGATCTATAGAATATCTAATACCTCACATATATCACTAAAACACCTGATATAACAAAGAAATGGTGGTTTTTTGGCATGATTTCTTTCATGATTCTGTTCTATCAGTTCTTTCACTAATTGTGTGTGTTCAGAAAGAGATGGTTTCATTATTTGTTCCCATCTCATTCATAAGCACAGCCTCTCACTTTCTTTGTTAAAATAGCCAAATACCTTCCCATTTTGCACGTTTTTGGACCTTTAGCCATCCCCTGTTTCAAAGACAACCCCGATGCCTCCAACAGCTTCAGTCAATCCTCTCAAGCAGTTTGAATGTCTCCCAGATCAGCTGATGTGTAAGCACCAAACTTACAAAAGAGTCTCTGCTCTGATCTTTCCCTTTACCACAAGTCCTTTTTCCTCTGACGTTGTTAGTTCCTTTAAAATTATCACAGCACAGCTTTACAGTTAAGACTGATGCAGAAGAGATATTAACACTCTGACCTTCTAAAAACATCCACTGTCACTTCTTCTTCTTCTCATCTGAGGAGCAGATCCGCTCTTCCCTTCGTTTCTCTCTAACTATTAATGTACTTACAGAATCCTGCCTTTTATTCTTTCTGTGACTTGTGAGCTCTACCAGGTCTTTTGATGTTTTGCTTATATTTCTGTGCTATTTTTTAATATTTACACTTTTAATACTTTGACTTCTTTTCTATTTTCTGTAGGCTTCTTTTTCATCATGAAGTCATTGAAGAATTCATTATGTAGCCAGCTTGGTGTGTCACTAATCTTCCTGTGCCTTTGTTTTTTAGGAGAGCTTTAGCTCTTTTTTTTTGTTTTTTTTTGCTAGTCTTAATATTTCTTCCTTAAGTAACTGTCAGCCCCTCCAGAATCCCTTTTCCCTTTAGACAGCAGATTTAGCAGATTTTACCTTGTGATCTTCTGAGCTTACTAAAGCTTCAGCTCTACTTTATTTATTCACTATTTTTTCTAACTCTTCGCAAAAAATCATCCATTAGGAAACTTGATTCTCAATCAAGTCTAGTCCATGGAGTCTAAAAATTCCTTTGATCACATGGTCAGTCATGGCATTAAATAAAATCCCAAGAGATGTTGCATCACAGAATGTTGTGGGATTGCCTTCTATTGGAATTTTACATCTTTGTACAATTTCTAGGATGTTTTTAGCCACTCATAGCAGGGTAATGTGTCTAATCAATAGGAACAGTCCCACAGTGTCTCATGTAAGAACTACAATGGTGAATGGGCTTTATCCATGAAAACACCCAAAAGCAAAAGTTTTGAAGATTGATGAGGGTGGGATGAACCACAAGATCAAAAGCCTCAGCTCTTTCAGTTTCATATTTCTCATGGAAAGACTTGCAAAGGACAGAGTCTCCCATAAACTGGTAACAGTGAGAGACCCACATCTCAACAGAATCCATAGATTCTGGATGGAATATTTGCTGTTCTTGCTCATTCTATTAGATTTTGTAAACCATGGCACTCATTGTGTTTGGTTACAGCACAACATTGTTGATTCAGTCAGGAGCAGCACAAAAATTGAGTAACTAAATCCACTGATTTTAAACCATGAATGCTATCAAATAAGTATTTTCCACCTAGAACAGGCAGACAAAATGCAAATCAATTAAAATTTGCAGATGCTACAGTCTGTGATTACAGTAAGTGGCTATTGAAGACCATCACTGTAAAAAGCTACCAAAATAACAGTGTTTAACTGATCTTTTTGTGAAATTAGGTTGTTTTTTAGTAAATTGACAGAACTCATAGGTAATACATTCTTAATCAAGTATGTAAATGTAACAAAGACCATATAGTACTTGTTGATTGAAATGTGATTTTGGTACCATGCAGGCCACTAAAGGTTGTAAATTTTCATAGGAAGGTCTTGGCTGTAGTTTCCTTCTGTGTTAATCAACTCCAACATCAGAACTCAACTAGTAACAACACCAATATAATCTCATTTCTCTTCCTATCATGCCCCTCTCAAAGTGACAGTCATGAGGAAATATTCTATATATTGATAGAGTTCATGGTGTGGAATTTCTTTGAAGAGAAGAAATTAGGGAGGAGTGTGAACTGTATCTTTTTGTTAGATGAAGAATATGGTCATAATGGTGGAAATAAAATAGAAAATCAAACAAAATCCCATTGATTTTATATGAGATATAGATATATTCATATACATATGTATACAGTATTCACAGCATCACCTGTCCTATGTAGCTTTAGATATTTTTTTCCCTATCCTATGTAGCTTTAGATATTTTTCCCCTCTTTTTAGGATGTTTAAGTTTTGGTCAGCCCAATAATTACTAAGAACTCACACAGCAACATTTACATGCCAAATGCTGGGCAATTAATTCTCTCAGAACACACTGATAAGTATCTACACTGTACTAAACAACTTTTAACCCAGTATGAGGATGAGGCCAATAATTTTTGCACTATCAACAATCAGCTACCTCTCAGAACAGAAGAAACCTGCTGTTATCAGCATTCCAATCTTCTTGGAGAAGAACCAGAAATGCCGGTGTTGATTCACCAGAAGCATGGGTTAAAACTCAAATAGACCAAATAAATCTGCAGAAGGTGTGAAAGAAGGAGAGGCTCTTTTACAGATTCTGAGAGCTGATTCTCCACAAGTGCATTGCAGTTACAAAGTTAATGAGGGTGTTAATTCCCTTGTTTTACTCAGTATCTGAAAGGTTGACAACACAAGTGGTAACAAAAATCTGCGTTGTGTTATGGTTAAAGCATCTAAATTTTGCACCAAGAATTAGATTGCTTTGTTGCCTTTAAAAGAGATTTCCTAATTGAGGCTCTTCAAGTCAGGGAAATCAAACTTTTCCAAGCTGCATTCAGTCCCTGTTTCACTAATCCAAAAATGAAATTAAATTGAACTAGGTGTTGAATGAGATGAAATGAAACTGGCTTAAAATGCAAAGGCTATCAAAATGTCAAGTGCTGTGAAAGCCAACAGGCTCTGGGTATCTCAAGTAGGGAGACAAAATAAAGAATTTATGCATGGAAGTTTAATTACCACACCTCTGAATTTTACAGACTTGTTTTCTCAAAGCTGATAGTCCCTAAGAAAGTTTCTTTCAGATGTGTGCACATATATACATCTTCAAAAATAATGTGGGGGTTTTTTTTTGTTTTTTTTTTTTTTGGTTAAAGTTGATCTAGGTAGAAAGCAGGAAAAAAAGTGGAATGAAGAAAGAAAGAATGAAACAGAGCAGCCATGTATATTTGTTAAAAAGAAAAAATAAAGATAGGCCAGATCCTCAGGTATATAAACCACTACTGAATTTGGCTTCCACCAATTTGGGCCAATTAACACAGCTGAGAATCTATATCAGATTAGGGTGAAAGGACATCAGGTAGCACAGTGGATTTTTTTCTTATTCTACTCAAGAATTACTGGTAAATAGCTAATTAACTTGTTTAAAAATGTTTCCAGTAATGGGCACTAAAATTGCCCTCAGTTTGAGCAGCAAGAGCAACAAATAATTACTGCAAAGCAACCAGCTCCAATACCTGGAACCTGAATTAAGGGAAATGACCAGCTGGCAGCAGCATGGATATCACCACTCCATCCTCATGCACTGCCAATGCCACTGAGGGAAAGAGATCAGAAACACAGCAGGGAAAGACAGGAGATGTTGCTTGGTTTTGTGGCATCAAACAATGAAATCTTCAGCAAACTCCTCCTAACTAAACTAAACTAAAAAATATAACTGGCTTCTGGTTCAGGTGTGGACTGATTAAATAAAATTTAAGTAAGATTACATACATTTGGAAGCTTTCCAGGTTTCTCAAATGAAACCCATAGTTTCCATTTCCCAGTATGGGATTCAAATACCAAAACCTTGCTTTACAATGTCAGTGAAGTGCCATTCTGCAGCACACTGGTGTCAAAGTGGTAAAAGTTCCTTTGACATCAGCATAAATTTAAAAAGGGTTTGCCCCACAGTTTAAAGCAATTTTTTTTCTACACAAGTTTAAAGGAAATTTTTTCTACATAGCTTGGATGTCAAAATCCACTGCAATGCAGTTAGGTGGGACTGAGGTACTAGAGAGGAAATTGTTTGGAAAATTAACAAGCACCTTTACAGTTTTTGTGCAGCTGAACATGGAGATAAAGCAGAGGAGCAGGAAGGTACAGATCAATGTCCTGCAACCATGAGGTAATAAATTGTTTGAAACAGAATCCTCCACTGGGCTGCAGCAGCCACTGTGGTCACCCTGGGCAAAGAGAAAAGGTTCTGTGGCAATAATTAGCATAAGACCAGCTCTTCATTCCCACTTTCATTTTCAAGTTATTCAGCACATCCCTACATAGCCACAATTCCATTGCAGTGAAATGCTACAAACATCCCAGAGTCAATAACAGCAGGAAATAGGGAAACCTGCTGGAATTTCAGAATCCATTCTGAGCAGATGGTGCAGAGGGGCTGTGCAGTCTCCTCCTGGGGATATTCCAGAGCCACATGGACACTCTGCTGTGCCCTGTGCTCTGGGATGGCCCTGCTGGAGCACCTAACTGAAACCAGGACACTTCCAATCAAATGTTTACAGACAATAAAATCAATGTTTGAGGATGGAAAATTGCGCTACCAGAAAACCACAATCTGTAATTACAGTTTTAGTTATGGAACACTGCAGTGGGCCTGAACTCTTCTTGGTCGCACTGAAAAATCAGAAAAGTAGAAACTCAGGTTTGGAAGGGTCAGGTTAAATAAGCAAAAAAAAAAAACCAAAACAACAAAAACCACTCCAGCACTAATTCACTGGGAGGATGGGGCTGCCTTGGGCGAGGTTGTCCTTTCAGGTAGTGAAAGCACCAGTCCTAAACCTCTGCTAGACAGAGCTATTGACCTCATCTAGCAGTTGGCTCATCATAATTTTTCTTCAAATAGCAAGTTGGCCTTGCTGACCTGTGGGGCTGCAATCCAGGTAACTCTGCCACCAGTCTATAACAAAGTTAATCCTTTTCTCACAAGAACTGAGAACTTTTTTTTTTTCCTCACAAGAACTTCTGTGTCACTAACAGAAAACAATAGTACTTCAATAACTTTGAGTGGAGCCAGCTGTAGTGAAGCACTCGAGAAGACTTACTCTGAAGGAGATTTAATTAGAAACTGAGAAGCACAAAGCACCTTATCCCTTACAGCCAAATACAAGAACCTAATAGAAGGGTACAGGGGTGAGAGAAAGGAGAACACACAGGGATCTGAGAATGACCCCAACAGTCTTCTTATTTATCAAGACTATAACACTGAGATTCTTCTCAGCAGAACTAATCTCACACCTTTAGCCACAGACTTCGCTAAATCCAAATTTCTTATAGAATAAAAATAAAAAAACCACCTTTGTTGTTTCAGATTAGAAAGAGCTTTCTGCTGCTTTCTGCAAGGCTTCAGAACTTTGGGAGTGCCCAGTTCTGACCCATCACTGCTGGTGGGTTATGTCCTCACAGAACTAATTTTCAAGGATGATGTAGCTGGACTAGAGCTAAATTTCTATGTTATTGTAGGCTGCTTAACAAGGATATTTTCTGTCAACTCTACTGAGCTGCCAATGGGTAATATCTCAAGGTAAAACTAGGACAATCTAAACAGGGGAATGTTATCCTGATATAATGTGGTTCTGTCAAAGTATTTGTCATGTTTAACCACAGGTGAGAGGCATAATTTCCAATGAAATAATAACCTGTGAGAGCATAACCCAGGGAAACCTCTGCCAACAAGCTGAAATTCACATCTGCCCCACAGTTTCTGCTGAGCTGGGAATCTTATCCATTAGACTTGAAATGTTATTTAATTTGTTCTTTTAAAGAAGTCCCATTGTATTTTCCCTTGTTTTGCTTCTTGTATATTGTATTACCTAGTGAAAAATGAACTGGTTGTCTGAAATCCTTAACTTGCCTGAACTCTAAAGTTTTGTTATAATACTTGAATTTTAACATGCTAAGATTGGTGTTTCTATTGTAAACAGTCACATTTCTGCTTCTTGAGAGGATTGTTTACATGGAACACTTCATACAGTTGCAGTCTCAGCTCTCTATAATGGAGAGTTGGTAATATTAACAATTTTAAGTGTTTCTAATATTAGGACTCCTAAAATAACTTTTTCGTTCTTCACCCACACACAGAAAAAGCTGGAATTTCCTCACACTTTGCCTGTTTCTGGTCACATGGCTGTTGATAAATACAACATTAAATACATTAGTGCATCTGAAGAGAACCTGCTGCTCAGAGCACAGCCAGCTGTGTCTGCAGAAACACAAGAATGGGTTTCCTTGTGACCTTCCAATTGCAAACACTCCTGTCCTGTGAGGGGTTGCATCACTTGCTGCTCAGCAGGACTTTCTGAGTGGTAGCATAAGAACTGTTCAATGGCAAATAGCAAGCACTCAATAAAAAAACCCTTAAATTCAGCAATAATTGGCGCTCAAATGTTTAAAACTCTTACATTATCCAAAGTTTTCACAATTGATCATGACATAGTAGAACTGCTCTTGGTAAGGAATTGTATGAGCACAAATACAAGTGATGGCAAAAATCCCTCAGGCAAAACCCTGCAAGCTGTACTTGGTATGAAATCTTAACTGGGCTAAAAATTCAAACTGCATTTCCTAATTCAGATTATTTTGTTCAAAGTCTCAACTTGTATCACTTCAGGTACAGCCAGCATGAACAAACTATTCCTTTGGTAACCTCAAAGCTGTATTATATTGTATTTTCTCTCCTTATTTGAACTAAAGGAACAATTCATCCTCACAATACCTCTTCAGGGCAGCAAGATGGGTTCTGCTGGAGGGAGAGAGGAGCACTTGGAAGTGATTGTGTAAGAGAATTGTTTTGTCACTGTTTTGTTTCTCTGCTACCATTTTGAGAATAACCGGTGACCTCTTCTCCTTCCTGGGGAGGGGACACAGAGAGGAGCACAATGAGCTCTTCTCCCTGATGCACTGAACAGATGGTGCAGAGAGGCTGTGGGTCCCCTCCCTGGGGATACTCCAGAGCCCTCTTGTTGGAACCCTGGTTACTGAGAATTTCAGACTTTCTGTGCTGACAGGCACTGACCCCCAAGGAGAACACTGCATTTGACCTGAGGCCCTGGAGAAAGCTTCCAAAATGGAATGTCAGAACTGGGATTGTGGGTGTGGAGTTTGAATAGAAGTGTGCGATATCACGGGGTGGAAAACCTAGAGTTTAAGGGTTTAGAATACAGTAATATATATAAAGCAAGATGGAGGTTTTAGGGCAGAGGCTGGTCCTTCTTCTCCATGGTTTTGTGTAATTTGGGTGGTTTTGTGTAATTGAATTAAAAAGTCCCCATTGCAGGCCATGGGTGGTTGGTTATTGGGTTAAAAGTAAAAATGATTTAGGTGTCATTTCTTACCTTTATCCTTGAAAGGCCTTGTAGAGAGAGAGATGGGGCTCCATTTTTAGTTTGTTGGAGTGAAGTGCTGTAGAACTCAGGGTCTGTGAGACTGTAACATAGATAAGAACTAATTAGCACCTGAGTCCAAACAAGAAATACCATCTCACGATTTAATCCTGACCTTGGCAAAAAGAAATTAAGCCTGCACACGCTCTGGACACACTGCTGTGCCCTGAGCTCTCGGATGGCCCTGCTGGAGCAGGGAGGTGGCACCAGAGCAGCCCCTCCAGCCTCACCCATCCCAGGCATGGTGACAGGACACAGGGAACAGTTCAGAGCTGCACAGGGAGATTTAGACTGGATATCAGGAGGGAGCTCTTCGCCCAGAGGCTGGTCAGGCACGGAGTGGTTCCTAGAGAGCTGCTCAGTGCCCAGCTCTGCCAGGGTTTAAAAGCCCTTTGGACAAGGCTGGTTCTACATCCCTGCCATGTTCTATTAGCAATCCAATCTAATGGATACTGACACCGACAATGAAAAGAGGATTTAGGAACAAAATAACAAAAATCTCAATCTCTAAGCCATTTGTGAGTTATAAATAAAGCATAATGCACTATAATAAATAGCCATTCCAAATCCCACTGACCATGGTGATAAGCAAATCCATGTTAACCCTGAAGACTAATATAACCCTCAGTCAAACACAGCATTTAGGTGAGTGGTGGCTGACACAGATGTGCAGACCATTCTTGTTAAAAGCAATTTAAAATATTAAATGTATACAGATTTGAGAATTTTAATGTAGTCTTTCAGTTGTAATGAATTATTTAAAAAAAAAACATTTAACCTTTTGCAGTAAGCAGTATTCCCCAGCTTCCCTATCCCTTCAATGCATTAATATAATAGAATCATTAGCAACAATGCATTAAAAACAAAATGAAAACCACAAAGCCAGGATTTGGGGAACATTTCATCGATGCAAGAGATTAAGATTTAATCATATGGCTTCCACTTTGAATTATAAATAGTGATTATAGAGGGTTTGGTGCCCTGTATAAGGTACACATACAAAAGGACAGCACTGGCATCTCATTTCATAAAAAACTTTGAATAAATGGGTGATTTGGAAAATAATTCAATTGGCCATAAAGTAATTGATTACAGGAATGTATGTTTCTGTGCAAAATCTGATCAGATCTACTACAAACTGTTCTGTACCCAGTTCAGCTCCAAAGCAAAAGCAGAGCTGATAGAAAGCACTTGAGTTCACATGGTTAAACAGCTGATCAATTTGTCCCCACTGTTTGTGAAACTGGCAGCTGATAAGTGGTAAATAAGATCCTCAAAATAATAATTTTAAACATATCAGTTATAATTGCACACATGTTACTTGAATAGTCATAACATATTGTTATTTGACACTCAGCCTCAGATTTCTTAAACACAGTATCATCCACACTCCCACAATTTCATCATTTCCTACTGGTTTTAATGTATAAATATACACAGAGCTACATGAATTAATCCTTGACATTATGTTTCTCTCTAAGTGGTTTTAACTTGGTGAGTTCCACTATTACCTTTTGTGTCTGTACTTAACAAGCATCCAGAAGTAAATTTGAAAGACATTCCCATTTTTATTCCCCATGTTGGTTTGCTCATTAAAAAAAAAAAAACCAACCCTGACACTAAAAATCACTTATCAGTACCTCCTATCTCACTGTCACTTACAAATATGACCAATAACACCTGAATAACAAGTGTGGAAGACTTGACCATGCATTCACAGAGGTCAAGCAATGCTTTTTGTAGTGGTTTAATTAACACTCCCTATATTAACAAATGCCCTCATTTTCAGCAGTACTTATTTAATTTTCCAGGCAGTGAGTAAAAGCTGGGGGTATTTGATACCCAACAAAACTGGGCTAGGCTATTTTGTAATTGCATTTAGGTAACAATTGAGTTGTTGATGCATGAAGTGGAATAAAATCCTATTTTCTCATTAAACCAGCTGCATCATCTCTATCAATGGTCACTAAGAAAAAGCCTAAATTCAAAAACCCACACTGAATGGTGGTAAAAGTCTGACTCCATTATGCACAAGGGACTAAGGAATGAGGATAAAAATGATTCTCTTTAAATTACTGTTAGATTTGTTTGGGGCTTTTTTAGGTGTCTGTATATGTGTGAATGACATCAACAAATAAGGGTAGGAAGGAGATGCTGGTTTTGTGAGAAGGGCAGGAAGGAACCCAAGGATTCCTGGTGTCTGTGTGAGAAGGGAACCCTGCTTTGATGGGAACCAGCACTACAGTGGACACCAGGGACCCTGCAGACTCCCAGCTTAGTCCTTATTCACCAACAGGCTCTTGGGGAATTTTTACTCACCAAAACCTTCTCACAAACAACCTTTTACTCTCCAAGCAGTGTCAGAAAACTCCTGAAGTGCCTGGCACAGAAACACTAATGAGCTGCTGGGGAGGTTCAGGGCTATTCCCTGCTCAGGGAAGAGGGATCCTTGCTCTCCAATCCCCAATCACCCATCTCCTGCCATCCCACAGGCATCTCACAGACCCCAGACTAAGAAGCAGCTGCTTCCAGTTTGCCATCTGAATGGCTCTGAGCTGTGCTGGGCACACTTCAGGTAACAGCATTTACCATTCCAGATCAGAGGAAGGCAGGAGCATCGAACCTTGGAAATCCAGGATCTCCATGCTGAGTGTCCATGGATTCCCTTCCAGGTCTAATGGCAAAAAACAAGCAATGCAGAGACAGACCACCCATGGAACTTCACAGTTTAATCTGATGTGCTGGGTGAAGCCAGAGTAGCCTTAAGAAACTCTCTCCAAAAGCGCCAAGCATTTAACAGCTAATTGTTCCTGTTAGTCACTAATTAACCAATGACTGGATAATTGACTGCTGCATGTGAGAACTCCACGTGAGACTTCAAAGATAACATCATGGCCTCTCAGCACAAGCCAATGCAAGATTTTACAAGAATTCAGGATTAATCCCAGAGCTATCATCAGAATTCACTTTGGATTTATGCTATTTACTGTAATTCCAAAGGTTTTTTCCAGCTGTAAGCTATGACACAATATTTCTCTAAAAACTGGTGTTGGTTGCTGTGCAGAGGAACTCTTAATTTTTGTGGCTGAGAGTATGATTCTTTGTGCTCATAATTCTGGACATAACTACACTGTGACAGAGCAATAACACTCTCCTGCTTAAATTGCTTTAAAAGAACTAAATATCCCTGAGGATAAAAGATATCACAGCAGTCTTCCTATATTACTCTGAATTTGTAGAATAATTAAGGAAATCAGATTGTACCTATCCAGTCATAATTCAAAATGAAAAAAGTGAGCACTGAACTAATTTCATTTAATCATTATTTTTAAAGTATGAAAGATGTATGCAAGTGATGATAACATTTCTACTTTGGAGGATTTCAACCATGGATGAATTCATGATTAGCTGTGGATAATGTCCTTGGATCAGCTGTCATGATCAAGAGCTATAAAGTATATTTATGAATATGATTTGGAGAAGAAGGTTCCCATGTAATTTTAATACAGTCTTTTAACACAGGCTTAAATTTTTATCTGACCCCCAAAAATCCCAAACAAAAAAACATCAACCAGAAAGCCCCAAAAATAAAAACCAGCAGGAAGTTTAGTTGGATGTGTCAAGTGCACTTAAGCCCTGCTCCTGAACTCAGGCTGAACTCCATGAATACAGGATCTTTTGATGCTCCAGATAATGTGAGGAGGTCTGGTCCTCCTAGATCCTGAATTTGTGGAGCAAGAACTGTGCCAGACTGATACCTACCAAGGCAAATCACTCAGTAGCTATCCAGAAAGCACAAGCCAATCAATAAGTTGGCCCTCTAAATTCTTTAACAACCCAAACTGATTAACTATATAAATACTAAATTTCATCCTTCTGTAAGTAATATATTTTAAAAGTGCAGGTAGTTTTCTTTATGGATCATTCAATATGCACACAATGTTTCATCTGCTTATAGGTAGCAAGCAGAGGAAGCAGCCACAGAAGCATCTTGGAGTACAGATGATGGTGGGAAGGGAGAAAAGGTTGAAAAATTCAAGGCTAAAGCAAGATGAAGGACTCCACTACCCTCATTTAGATCATATTCAGCTGTTGTGCAGCTGCATAATAACAGAGCAAGATTAAAAATCTGAGTACTGCAAAATGGCATCTTTTGTGGATATACAAGAAAAAGAGCATGAGCATGTTTTAATTTGCATAGAGTCTAACTCTCCCTCTTTTAATCAATACAAGAGATGCCTCCACCTTCTCAAACACTCTCTGAAGAAATTTAAAAAGCAGCTTCTGTTCTGTTTTTCCAAACATGCCGCTGTGTGACAATGTCTGTCTGTTAGATGGATACCTTTGTCAACAGACACAGAACTGGACCATTTGAAAAATTCTGTGTCTGTGCTTTGCAAAAGCAGTGTCATACAATCCAGGAAAAATGAATCAGTCATTCCCAGTGGTGCTATTAACAATTGAAGCTCTGCATAATTACATCAGTTTTAATATGAAACAGCACTTCAAAGGGTAAGGACTGATAGAAAAGGTAAAAACTTTGTAAATTATAAACTAGAGGATAACTTGACCTTTGTATGAAACTTGGATTTCACTTTAGCCTAATTACATTGCAAATCATCTTCCCTCTATTCGAGGTAATTTACTTTAAAAACATGAAAATAGGGTGTTTCATCTGAGTGCATGTTGAAACTGTATAAACAAAATTTACAGGGAGAGCTTTCTAAAAGGGCCCCAAATGAGGGTATTTAGCTCTTCTATATTCATGATGCTGTGAGCTGACTCACAACAAACTTCTCTTACAGCATTTAAACCAATCTGGACAACCTTGCACGAGGCCACCTGTTACCTGCCTGATCATCACTTCATTCTCAGTCTCTTGGTGCACCTAAGGCATTTTTAAACTTCTGCTGTTATTAATCCTATACAGAAAAATGAGTTCTGACAATTTCCTGTATTTCCTCTCACCTGCTAAATAACAATCAGGTGATGGAAAGTTTCACATTAAATGGAATTCTTTGAGATGTTCAGATTTTAGAGCAGATTTGAGCAGAAGGGGCACATATTAATAAGTTTTCATCAGCTTCTTCAGCTTGATTTCTGCAGCATGCTTCACTTCAGCATCATGTAATTCTGCTCCTTTTCCTTTGATTCTTTGTTGAAAAGTTAAAACTATTTGATTGTCTCTTTTGGAAGAATGCTATACAATTTACTGCAGCTAAACCCAACAGAATTCTAAATAGCTTTTATTATTAAATGCAAGCAATATCTTACTGAAAAAAGTTTTAGAAACAGTAAGACTGAATAGACATCTAGATTTCACTTTGAATTGCTGGTATACAAACCAAACCAAGTAATAAAACAAAGCCAACCCTCTAAGGTACATAAATTCTGCATTGAACTCTACATGTGCTCAACTGGGCAATTCTCTGCAGGGGAAAGAAATGCTCACCAACCCTGCTGCCAAAAATATTTGAGTGTGAAGACAAGAATGACTGCATTAGGACCCTGAAGAGCTCTCATTCTAATATCAGTCAAACCAAACAATGTCCAGGTCTCAACTCTGTGGTTTCAGGTGTGGAGTTAAGATAAAACAATATCACATTTTCCCACTCCCAAGTGTATGCCTAACAAAATCCTCATTGCCCTTAGCTGCCTTTTAGTGTTACAGCTATTGCTCTGCAGAGGTAGACAATTTTGACAGAATTCCTTTGAAGCTGATCACTTGAATTTGAACTTTTATCACTTTGAGAAGCATAAAATTCCTACAGAACTGTTGTCATGATGCACATAGCATGTAACTGCCAAAATTACAATTCACCATTAGAATTTATTGTGTGATTATATTATTGATCATCCACATTAGGAAGAAGTTTTAAAAGTAGTCAGTTATCCCTTACTCCCTTCTACTTGTTGTTGAAAAATAAATTGATATTAAACAGATGTAAAGTTCTGCCGTGTTTATTCTTGTATCACTTCTGACCATCATCTGAGTCCTTCCAGATGGATGACTTGTCACTTAAAGACTGGATGCAGTTGACTGTGATAGGATTTGGCTTGGCATATCCATCATCAATGAGCCAGAAAAACATTGCCATTCTCAGAATAATTATATGCAGCTAGGCAGCAAATCAGTGGGTCAGATGCAAAGTCAGTTCCAGAGAGCAGTGTGTCTAACCTGACAATAATAATTCCTTTTTCATGTCTTACTACACAGAGTAATTTCTTGGTGCTTTACTTATCTCTTTGGCCTAAACCCAAAATGCCAGTAGAAGTGCAACTACATTTTATGCATGATTATAGAGCATGAGTCAGAATTAGAGCAAAGTGCAGATTACAGCATAAAAAGTCATAAATTAATTAGACGGACATTCAGTAGGATAGCACATTATATTACTGTTTCTTTATAATATTGTTGATCTCAGGTTCAGCAACTGAACAAGGCTTGGTAAGAACTGTTATAAATCTCCATATCATGACTTTGTTGATGGTAAGACTGATTTTATAGACCACATTAAATAGCCTATTAAGAAAGTAATTAAGAGAAAATTATATAGGACTTCCATGTCACAGTCCATTGCAAATGTCAGAATTTTTATATATATGAAACTCCCTTAAGTTCAAGTAAAATACAGAAAAATGGGAAAAGATGCACCAAAGGCAACAAAAGGTATTATTTTCTCTAAGCTAAGGAAACCAAGTGCCAGGTATTTTATGGTATATATATATCTTCCTTCAGAAGATTTTTGAAATGTAATGTTTAGATTTAATCTTCAATAATACTGGTTATGAATAAAACATTTCCAGACATATGGTTTAGTTCGGGATTGTTTTGTTTTGTGGGTTTTTTTGCGTTTGTTTCAGGTTTGCTTGTTGTTGGGGTGGGTTTTTTGTTACTTTCATTTGGTTTGGGGGTTTTTTGGTTGGCTTTTTTGGGAGTTTGTTTTCTTGTTTGGTGGGTTTTTTTGTTTGGGGCAGGGTTTTTTGGGTTTCTGTTTGGTTTGGGGTTTTTTTTGTTGGTTTTGTTTTGTTTATTAAACTCTTATTCTGTGCGAAAACCCTTCCTTTCCCCAGCCCAGCCATTTCCAAGCTGTCAAACACTGCTCAGCCTCTGGGGTTGCTTTGTCACCAAAGCACCAAAGGTAAGCTCCAACCAAGGCAAAACCCACAACGAGTTTGAAGCAGAGGCTGTGCAAACCCAGGGCACCCAGGGAATATTTCTGTGTCTGCTCTGGGGTGCCCTGACCCCCAGGGCAGCACTGACTCTGACCCTCACTCATGGAGAAAGTTTCCCAGACTTCAAGATAGACTGGAACCCACAAAAGTGTGCAATAGATTATAGAGAGCAGTGTAGGTGTGTCACTTGGTGAGAAATTGAGGGTTTGGGATTTTCAGTATGCTGTGGATGGAAGCAAGATGGAGGGCACAGGGTGTTGTCCTGGGTTTCTTCTTCATGCTTCCTCTTCCTCCTTCTCCATGGGTTTGGGTGGCATTTTGTAATTGGGCAGAAAAGTCCCCATTGTGGGCTCTGTGGGATCAGTTATTGGGTTAAAAGGGAAAATAATCCAGGTGTCAGTTCTTAATTGGATAGTTTAGTCTTAAAAGACCTTGGAACAAGAGATTGTTGGCCATTTTGTGCCTTCTAATGAAAAGCTGCCAAACTCACAGTAGTGAGACTGTTTTACTGATAAGAAATAATGAACACCTGAGTCTGAACATGAACTACCTCAAGTGCCTTCAATCCAGACCCAGAGAAACCAACAACTGGAACCCCCACAAGAGGCCACCTCAGCCATGCAGCAACAACAGCAAAGTGTCCCCAAAATGTGTGCCAGGCTTCATTTGTCCCAGCAGCCTCTGCCACAGCCCCTCCTCTGTGTGCTGCCAAAGGAGAGGCAGTGCCAGGAGATTTCCAAATGAATGTGACTTCGAGGAGAGTCTGTAGGTCAAGGACCCCAGACAGGCATCAATTCCTCTCTCTCTCTGCCAAAGACCTGTCACTTCCATGGAAAGTTAAATTTGTCACAAGGAAAGAAAATTTCACCATAGTCTGCTTAAATAACTTAGGGAGCAGAATCTTTTCCCAGGTGCTTTTTCCACACAAAGCAAATGTATCAATCATTTTATTCTCTGAAATAACAATTTATTATCCATGCAGGAGGCCTTAGATTCAATCTGCACAGTGTTCTGGGTGTCGTGTCAGATACTAGAATCTGTCATCAGTCTTTATCAAGGAAATCATTCTGTTCTTGTCATCCATTTTTATTAATAAGACTATTTATTACTTCAATAATTAATTATGACAAGTAGTCTGCCATTTGGATAATGAATAAATATTGTTAAATTGCATGGCTTATACACTGTTGCTGTATAACTAGCTTGGAAAACATGAAGACTTGAATGGTACTAAACCAAATAATTCTAAATGAGATATCACACAGCTAGAGTTGAATATATATTCAGCTAAAACATTAATTTTCAGACTACCCAATTTGCAGTGTGGTGAGATTGTTCAGATCTGGACACCTTAAAATGGCCTAATTTTTGAAGCTAAAACAAAATTTAAATCCCACATTAAAGAAATAATTCAAAAATTACAATTCATAAAAAGATGTTTCATGGTAACTGATGACTAAATGAATTGAAACAGAAAGATTCTCCATCCTCTCCTGTTTAAAACTTTCCCTTTTGTCTTGACTGGAAACGTGAGGGAATCAACCAAAACAAATTATCACCTAAAGCCTGCAATGCAGCCTATCCTACATCATTCCCTTTCCAGACCACAAATCTCCACCATTAATGAGTTCTATTTTTCAGTACTCTAAACCACAGCTTTACACCATTTCAACTGCTCATCAGGAGGTGAGGACTTTGCATGTTTGAAAGAACCATAATATACCCTAAGGAAGATTATCACTAAGATAGTTGGTAAAGAGTGATAAAGTAACTGCTCTTATTTCCTAAAATCCTTATCTACTCACAACAAATCAGACTTAAATCATAGAATGAATCACAGAATGGTTTGCGTTTGAAGGGACCTTAAAGTTCATCTCCTTCCACCCCTGCCATGGCAGGGACACCTCCCACTGTCCCAGGTGCTCCCAGCCCCAGTGTCCAGCCTGGCCTTGGGCACTGCCAGGGATCCAGGGGCAGCCCCAGCTGCTCTGGGCACCCTGTGCCAGGGCTGTGGAGTGCTCCCATTCCAAAGAGGCAGAAATTTGATTTTACCCTCCTTGTGTTGCCAATAACTCCTCCCTTGACCCAAACCCTAAACTCCACCCCTGTGATACCCAATAAAAGCCCCACGACCCTGCCTTTACCCAATTGTTTGTCTTTGTCCCTTTCCTCGTCCCCAGAGGTGATAAATGGATTCTTGAGCTTTATAAAATGAAGACTCATTTTGTTCCCATGCCCAGCACCAGCAGCTGCACTCTGCCTGGACATGATGGACTCTGTTGCAACGTGACACAGCACAGGGCCTGCCCACCCTGCCAGGGAACAATTCCTCATTCCCAGGATCCCACCCGGCCCTGCCCTCTGGCACTGGCAGCCATTCCCTGGCTCCTGTCCCTGCAGCCCTTGTCCATTGTCTCTCTCCATCTTTCCTGCAGCTCCTTCAGGCCCTGCAAGGCCACCCTGAGCTCAGCCAAAGCTTCTCCTGTGCAGGTGAACAATGCCAGCTGTGCCAGCCTTTCCTCCCAGCAGAGCTGCTCCATCCCTCTGCTCCTCCTGGAGCCTCCTCTGGGCTCTCTGAGCAGCTCCAGGTCCCTCCTCTGCTGGCCCCAAACCTGGGGGCAGTTTAAACAAGTTGGGCTTATTCCAAGAAAATGTATTACTGATGGTAAATGAAAATTATTCCTGCCACAAGGAAGTGAAATAGGGGATTTTGCTTCCAAAAATGTTCTTATTTTTTTAACAATAAGATCGAAAACATTGGAATTGATGATATGCACTCCTTGGGAGGTTTTCCTAGTCCCTCTAAAGAGAGATCTTTTAATGGAGTAATGTTTAAACTTCTGTTCAGGAACGACAGTGAGTACAGCTGAGCTTTGCCATTGGGCAAAAGAGATATCAAAGTAACTTTTAAGGTTTTTATCAGCAGTGTGACTGTTAAGAGAGAAGAATGAGTGTGAGATAATTCACAGTGTATTGGCTAAAAAGCAATGCTATAAAGACAGAACTATAATACAGACAAAATCAGTTAACTTTATAATAGAATATAAATCTATTTCTCCAAGGAATGAAATATCCTAATGTGTGTCTCTCTCACAGTGCTGGAAGTAGAGTCTTTTTACAAGTACAGCTTGTAGTCAAATATAAAGTAAAAATGTATTTAATAAAAAGATTAATATTTATCAGTGCAAAGCGTTTAAAATTTAACAGGTGTTTTTTAAGTATCTGAAATCATATGTAAGGCAATGGCAGTGCATTTAATTCCAAAGTCTGCAGCCTCAGACTTCCAAACAGATGTGATGTGCAAAGGGTTTGGAGCTAACCCGAGCTCACCTGGGCAAGAGCTATGAGCTGATTGGCACTTTGAAGACAGACTACATTTGAAAAAAATATACTTCAGGAGATTTAAAACCACAAATACTGATTAAGCTGACCTTTTCCTGACTGAGCTGATCCACACTGCTTTAAGATTATGTCACTCAGAAATTATGCCACATACATTGGATAATTTCAAGCTCAGATTCACCTCAAAGTTCAAATATTTTCATTGCCTAAATTTCAAATTCAAGAACCTAAAGGGTAGGGAACTATATGATACTTATAATTTTGAAATATTTGCAGACTCAACCACATCACATCAAGTTATTAATTAAAATAAAATTATCATGGAAATTAAGTCATACATATTTTTAAAGACAGCTTTCCCGTCAGACCATGCATGACATTTTTCCATATCAAGATTCGCTTCGTTAGCTCTGTAGAAATAGCAGTAAGTACATATTTTCATATATATATATATTTATATCGTTTTTAAGTTTTACATATAACAATAAGTTTTTAAGTTGTTTAAATAAGAACGTGAAAAGAAAATATGGGAATATAATTCACCTCAAACTTAATTCAAAATAGTGACACTTGGAAATTTGGAATACAGTTATATATATAGTTCTATAGTTATATATATATATCTATATAGTTCTGTAGTTTATTTTTTATATATATATAAATACATTTCTATAGGTTTTTTAGTATATTTAGAGAGAGAGTTGTAACTCTCTCTATATTCCAAAATAATGACATATTCCAAAATGTCACAATTTTGAATTAGGTTACAGATGAATTATATTCCAGTATTTTCTTTTCATGTTCTTATTTTAAAAACCCCAACAAACAGTTTCTGAAAACATAGCCCCTTCCTATCCTTAAAAACCTTTGGCAGCAACACAAGAGATAACTACTTGAGACTTAGGCAAATACCTCTGCTGAATTATAACATACTCAAGACTATGATTTGCTGTAGGACAAAATAAAAGCACTTTGAAAACAAATAGTTGTTATTTTCTGCTGTTTTGCTTGTAGTATATGAAGAATATGGGAGTGCTGTTGGAATCTGAAATGCAAGGAACTCTCAGAACTTTGGGCCTGTACAGCAAAGCTTAGAATTAAACACAGGATTTGATCTGAGACCCTGGAAAAGGCTTCCAAACTTAGGTTACAGAAGGGAGAATGTGGATTTACAGTTTAAAGCAGAGACATTAAGTTTTAGAGTTTAAGATATAGAAAAAAAATATAAGTAGTTACAAAGGTGAACAAGGAGTTTAGAATGCAGCACTGTAAATTTGTGTGTTATAACATGATTGGCTAAGAAAGCTTATGCTGTAGCATGGGTCTATAAAATGAAATATTTAGGATTGGGTCAAAAACATAAATATCCTTGTTGGCAGTGTTTTATTGGTCAATAATTGGTCCTTGTTGGCAGTGTTTTAAAAGGTCCTGTAACTAAAGGTCTTGTGACCTTCTGAACCATGTGGTGAAGGTGTGAGCCTAACTCACACTTCCTGCCTGTGTAGAAGATAAGAAAATAAACTGCATCATCAAAAAAACCTCAGAGGTCCCATCTCTAACTCATTCAAAACTCCTTCAAAAATCCCCATAAAGCGAATTAGCATTCAAAAATGTATTCTTATTCATGCTTTAAGTCTAAAAATGAGGTTTACAATAGAAAGTCTGTCAATTTTAACAGTAGAGTTCTGTATGTGGCTTTATAATGGGGGCAAATAAGCTCTACATCAGAAAGAGGATTAAGGTTTCCAACCTTAAGGCACCACTATTAGGACTGAATGATGCAAGACTGTGGTGAGGCTTGATCAAAATTTTGGTCAAGAACCCCACTATTGCCAAGGGGAAAGTCATGCAGACTAGACATTTAAAAAGCAATTCCAGATTTCTGTGTAGGAAAATGCTAGCCAGAGTATGCCAAATTTTAATGGAAGCAAAATAGATGAGTGAAAGAAGAACTTCAAAAAATAAAAAAAAGACCGAGTTCATTCATAGCAGCTTAGAAAACATCACCAAAGGAAAAAGAAGATGAAAGAATTTCAGGGCACCATGTGATAACAGAACATACATTTAGAAAATACATTTAATAATATTGCATAATTTTAGACTTTTGTTTCTTAATATTTATATTGAATTAAATTTATCCCTGTCAAAACCATCAAGTTTCTACTTTTATGTAAAAAAATTTGAATAGGACTTCCCTCAGCATTATGTTGTAAAAATCTTGGGTAGCAAAATAAAATTATGGTTCTTCTACCTCTGACATTTTGGAAATAGTGGTTAGGATTAATAGCAGAAATGGAGGCATTCATGTTCCCCCTCCCTCTGTAATTTACTGTGAAGGATAGAGATTATCTGGGGTTTATATTTTACCATTCCCCTTATATCAACATTTTCACTTTTTTTCATTGATAAATGTATCTTGGACACATTTTAGTCTGATAAAATTTCCAAAGCAATTAAATAGTAATGCAGCCAAAAGGTAATAAACTCACAGATCAAATCCTCTGCTAGACCTAAATTTAATTATATGGTACATGTAAGCATTTAATTTTATGAAGATGAAAATGGGATACCTTGCAATAAAAAGAACACTAGCAAAGCACTCAAATTTTCAGATTTAATGTTTCAAAAAATGTTTCATTCGTTTTATCACCATGAAGGAGACGCTTATGCAGGAATATCTATTAACTCTGTGTCCTAGGTTACAATATAAAGATGTATTCTATTCCTATCCTCAAGAGCTGTTGAAACCAGGAGGAGCATTGTTTTTTCCTTATCTCCTGTTGATGGGGCCCATCAATGCCTTTCTGCATGGCTCAGAGGTAACTCCCTCTGGGAGCCATTTCTGTTTATTGGGCCCACCATATGGCTTATAGAATGATATCAGCCCATTGTAAGAGGCTCTACCCAGGGGGGAGGAGCTAAGCATTCCCACCTGGATATAGTCTGGGGTTCGGGACAGAACAGTCAGTTTTTCCACTGGATTCCCAGAGGAATGGCTGTCTTTTCCACTGCTCCATCAGACCCACATCTACCACTCCAGGAGGGCTGCAGCCACCATTCCAACTGGACTGCTACCAACACCCTGACCAACAGGGTGTCAGGCTGTATTCTGACTCTGTCAGTGGTTCTTCTTTTGTATTATTGCATGTATTTTTGTTTTCTTTTCCCTTTTCCTAATAAATTGTATTTCTGACTTGGAGTCTCTCACTGGTTTTGCTTTCAAACCAACACACTCTGATATGAGAATATTCAAGTACTCCATGATAGCCCAGGAGTCCCACCAGTATCTCAGGATCTGGAGAGCAGCTGTGAAAGCTGTTCTTGCACATCTCAAACCATGGCAAAATGATACCTAGACCTGAACAAGGGAAAGACTGGCAGGAATTTCCATGGCAGATGGATCTACCACACATGTTCAGGAGCATTGCTTGAAATGTCAGGCCTAGGAGTGTCACTATAGGACACGAGCGCACCCCGCTGCTCTCAAGGTGAAGAAAAGGGAAGTTTATTTCCAACATTTATAGTTTTCTAAAAGTGACAGTGGATTGGAGGGTGAAAGTGCCACCTCTCCAATGACACTGGACAAACCAACAGGCCATCAAATTTCTCCTCTTCTATAAGAGAATGCAAAACAATAAGTTATTTACAGAAAGTGTGTGAGAAAGTTTACTACAAGAATGTAAGCATCAGAAAGCTTAGAAAATCTTAAAAAATCAGAGCAACACTAGGAGTAAGGCAGATACAAAATCATGAACTCAGGATCATTTTCCATAACAAATGAAAGGACAGGCCCATATGCTATCATATCAAAAAACACGACAATGACAACATGATAAATGCAGTCTTTAACAACTGCACTTCTATCAAAACAAACCTACTTCTTACTACTTCTCATTTCTCAACTTGTTCTGTGACACAAGGATCTTCCCTTCCAATAACTGAACTCCTTGCCTGGACCATGGTCCAAGAGCCTTCTGCAAAGGATGAATTTCAGAATCCAGGTTCCTCATTATTTTAGCTTTCCATGCTATTATTGCTCCCATTGCTCATACACATCACTCACACAATTGCAAAACAGCACAAAAAGCAGGAGAATGGCACTTTTAATTTACATCTTCCATAGTTCTGTATCTGTCTTGCTGAAGGAAAATTCAGTGATAAAGATGATTTGGAGAATAGAGGCTAAGCATATATAAAGGCATACAGAGAGTGTACCAATAGACTGGAATCCTGATCCATGGTGCTCCATGGAGCAGGAAGTGAGTTTTGGATAGCTTTAGATAGGTAAGAACAACAAAAAACGGCACCAAAAAACCCCAATACCCAAGTCCCGTGTAATTTATAGTCCTAATTTTAAACACTTTTAACTCAATTCACCAATAACTCAAATTAAATAATTATCTTTACATTTTCCTCTTTACATTCAGGTATATTTGGAGCTATAGTACTTATACAAATCTCTTGTTCCTTCGCCTTTTTAAGTTTATGAAATTAATTTTTCATTATTCAATTTTTTCTCCTTTTGTTTTCCATTTGCTCCTGCCATTACATGCCCTTCTTTAGGCTTCTAGATATCCCTCTCTTCATTCCTTCTTATGAAAAAGCTTTGTCCAACATTCTCCATCCCCTCTTCCTTGCTCTCATTCCCATTCCAGCTGCAGCCCAGCAGCGCAGCTGATTCCTGTCTCAACTCAGTCATGGCTACTGACTAAGGAAATCCTTTCTGGGTTCCTCCTGGAATCCTCTCTCTTCCCATTTCTGGCAGTGTTTGGGTATATTTTAACAGGACACCTAAGGGGATTTGCATAATCATGGCTTTCAGCCACTTCTACTTTTAATTGTTGTGGCTTTGTGTTTTTATTTGTAAGGAATGAAAGAAGATTAAAGGTTTATAACCACACAAATTTCCCATTCTAAGCAGAAGCTGGTCCTGCAGAGGGGGAGCGCTGCTCAAGGCTTTAGTGCACTGAGAGCTTTTGGAACTGCCACCCACATGATGCTGATTTTCAGTAGCACTCAATATGGTCATTTAAATACTGGCTTTAACCACTGCTTAGGAGCAGCATGAGGCATCATTACCACTGTGGTCTTGACACAGCACTGAGCAAGTCATTTGGAAAGCTGTTATGTATTAAAACTTGTAGGTTTTGGGTAGCTGTTTGGGTGTCCACTGCAATATGCAACAGGCAAAGTATTACCTCCACAGACACACATTAACAAACCAATTTATTCTCACTTTCTAATCACCCAATTTAATTGGTTCATAATATGGCATCCAAATGCAACTCTGACTTCTTTCTGTCGACTTAGGTCTTCACAAAACCAGTATAACACAATAATTATATTACTCACTCTGCAGTATTATAGTACTTTAGGAAAACATAAAAACAAAATTTTAATTTTCTAGGAGCTTTCTTTGTGGTAGGTTGACTCCAGATGAATGCCAGGTGCCCAGCCAGGTGTTGCTGCCCTCCTCAGCTGGATGGGGAGAGAAAATATACCTAAAACCACATGAGTCAAAATAATGATGGGGAGAGATCACTCCCCAGTTACTGCCACAAGGAAAATAGACTCAGCTAAGCAAAAAGTAATTTAATTTAATTTAATCACAGTAGAATCATAGATTCATAAAATCATTGAGAATGGAAAAGACCTCCAAGATCATCAAAGCAACTGTTAACCAGCAGCACCACCATGTTCACTACTCAACCACATCCTCAAGTGCCACATCCACAAGTTTTTTGAACACCTCCAGGGATGGTGCCACCACCACCTCCCTGGGCAGCCTGTTCCAATGCCTGACCACCTCTTCCATGGAGAAATGTCTCCTAGCATCCAATTTTAAACCTCCCCAGCACAGGTTGAGGCTTCTCTTGTGCCTTGTTCCCTGGGAGCAGAGCCCGACCCCCCGGCTGTCCCCCCTGTCAGGGACTTGTGCAGAGCCACAAGGGCCCCCTGAGCCTCCTTTTCTCCAGGCTGAGCCCCTTCCCAGCTCCCTCAGCCCCTGCTGGGGCTCCAGCCCCTTGCCCAGCCCTGGACATGCTTCAGCCCCTCCAGGGCTCTCCTGTAATGAAGAGGCCAAAACTGAACCCAGCATTAAAGGTGGGGCTTGAAGGAAAATGAGAAATATAACTAAATCTTGAAACACCTTCCACCTACCCTTCCCTTCTTCCTGGGATCAGCTTTGCCCACGAGTGCTCTGCCTCCTCCCCTGCAATGGCACAGGGGGATGGAGAATGGGGACTGTGGTAAGTTCAGCCCATGTTGCCTCTGCTGCTCCTTCCTCCTCATGGGGAGGACTCTTCACACTCTTCCCCTGTTCCACAGTGAGGTCATTCCTATGGGAGGTGATCCTACATGAACTTCTCCAACTTGAGCCCTTATCCCAGGGTCAGAGCCTCCTTCAGGTACCCCCTGCTCTTGTGTGGGCCCTCCAGGGGCTGCAGGGGGATCTCTGGTCCATGCTGAGCCCAGGGCTGCAGGGGGATGATCTCTGCTCCATGCTGAGCCCAGGGCTGCAGGGGGATGATCTCTGGTCCATGCTGTTCCCCAGGGCTGCAGGGGGATGATCTCTGGTCCATGCTGTTCCCCAGGGCTGCAGGGGGATGATCTCTGCTCCATGCTGAGCCCAGGGCTGCAGGGGGATGATCTCTGGTCCATGCTGAGCCCAGGGCTGCAGGGGGATGATCTCTGGTCCATGCTGTTCCCCAGGGCTGCAGGGGGATGATCTCTGGTCCATGCTGTTCCCCAGGGCTGCAGGGGGATGATCTCTGCTCCATGCTGTTCCCCAGGGCTGCAGGGGGATGATCTCTGGTCCTTGCTGTTCCCCAGGGCTGCAGGGGGATGATCTCTGGTCCATGCTGAGCCCAGGGCTGCAGGGGGATGATCTCTGGTCCATGCTGTTCCCCAGGGCTGCAGGGGGATGATCTCTGCTCCATGCTGAGCCCAGGGCTGCAGGGGGATGATCTCTGGTCCATGCTGTTCCCCAGGGCTGCAGGGGGATGATCTCTGGTCCATGCTGAGCCCAGGGCTGCAGGGGGATGATCTCTGGTCCATGTCCAGGGCTGCGGGGGATGATTGTCATGCTGAGCCCAGGGCTGCAGGGGATGATCTCTGGTCCATGCTGAGCCCAGGGCTGCAGGGGGATGATCTCTGCTCCATGCTGGAGCCCCGGGCTTGGGGGAACCTCAGCTCCAGCACCTGCAGCAGCTCCTGCCCCTCCTACCCTGGGCTTTGCAGAGCTGTTCCCCTCACATGTTCTCACTCCTTTCTCCAGCTTCACTTCTGCAGGGTTTTTTCCCCCCTCATTCTTAAGTACTTTACCCCAGAGGCACTGCTGCTGTTACTGACAGGCTCACAACAGGCAATAGACTTTGGATGTATCTGGTGGAATTTTCATTTTGATTCCCATTTCCTGTTACAATTGGTTTTTTCCCACATGCCCTAACAAGTCTTAAATGCATTATAAAAAATGTTAATAGAACAGAACATACTGCAGTATCTAATCTTTGGGATATCTGAAAATTAAGGAGATGTTTTTGCTACTTTCAAAGGAAAGCTTGCTTTCTAACTGAGAAGACTGTCCAGTGGTGGTTGCAAAATTTAAACATTTTAAGTGACTTTAAACACAGAAGTTACTTCTGTTTTCAATTCTCACATCCAGTAATTCAGTCCACACCCTTAAGTACCTTTATCTGCAACAAATTCTATAGCACATGAAGTCTACTCTGTTCTGCAAAAGGTGAAGGGGCTGCTAAACTGTACTCAACAAGCCACTTGGTTGCCCAGATGAGATTAGATAGCAGAGTTCCTTGGAAAAAGTATGTTCCATGAGTTCTCCAGAACAATTCTTCTAATGCTTCAAGCTTAACTGCTATGATTCCATGGATGCTTGTAAAATGAAAATTTGAACTTCATTAGAAACAGAAATACAAAAAATATTGAGTTCACAAGCACTCAATCCCAACAGTATATTCATCAACACTCCTCTCCATCACCTTATCTTCATCTCCATTCATATTACATTAACAGGGTTTCCATTACAGTATTTCCAGCTGAAGATTTTTATAACACATTTGTCCTGGTTTCTGAAAGCAGAACAATGAAGTCCCTGAAGGACTTCGAGGATGCAAGAGAAGAACTGCAATCAAAAGATTAAGAGACCAAAATGACCCACCTTAGTTCAGCTCTATAATAGTGCTGTTATTTTAATACATGAGTTGGATCACTACCTAATACACTGGGACAGTCACCTTTTATGGTTCTGAGATGTATATCTTAGATACACACATTTGAAGAGAAATGTAATAGTGGTGCAGCACTTCTGCTGGAGATTTTCATTCCATTCTAAAGTGTGCTCTCTTTGCTGAGACACAGTGGGCAAATATGAACTCAATATTAAACCTTCACAATGGATTATATGAGAAAACAGTCATCCAACGTATTTTTAGTGCCCTATTTTTACTGTAATAACATTTAAGTTATAATTAGACCATCCTAGTTCAGAATTAGAGGTGAATTAAACTAAGCTACACAACAAAATATTAACACCACACAGAGGCAGATATGGTGTAGTATTTTCATCCTTGTCTGCTAAATTGCCCTTCACCTTCCAAAAAAAGAATATGCTATTGTAGAAATACAAAACTTTAGATCTTCATAAGCTCAACTTGACAAATATTTATCCACACTAAGCCAGCCTGGCTCCACTGGCTTCAAGGGAATGACACCTATTAGTGTCACCTGAGTGTGGCACTCCTTTTGTTGGGTGAAATCATCACATCCAGCACAGTGCTTTAACAAGTGGAAGTAGAATTAGAGGTGCAATTTTTCACCAGAAAGAATTTTCAAGGTTTGCACAATACTCTGTTGACCTGCACTTTCCTCCAAGATTGTATTTCTCTTCTGTCAATAAAACACATTTTTCAGGAAATACCTTACTTTCCTCTGGTAACAACGCAGTTTTATTAAAGTTCTTATTACTTCCCATCAATACAAATGATGGTGAGCCCTTTAATTCAATTTGCTAAAAAAACACTGCAATTTAACAATGCCCATCCGTAATTCTGCAGATAAAGTGCATTTAGCTCAGTTTTCCTGTCAATAAATAATGTACTTGTTGGAGGGAATAGAAGCCAAGAGACAGAGAATTTCATTTATTACTTCATTTGGTGGGCAAAATGTACTTTATAGTAGATTTTAGTAGAACAGTCATGACCCCAGGTTCCATGAGCATGTCCACTGCTGCACTTGTAAGAGAATTTGCCACTTGCACTCTCTGGAAAAGGCTTTTGATATTAAAAACAGACAAATAAGACTTTAAAAATTGATTTGGTATTTTTTGGGGGGAAGATTTTTTTGTTAATTTGTTTTTGGTTTTCAACTAAATTCTAACAGGACAGGTGTTCTGATTGTTTTACTTCTAAAAGAAGTCATAAAGGCAAGTCTAAAGCATGTATACTTGATTATAGGATTAAATAGCCTTCAAAAAGAGTAAAAATCTTAAATTATAAAATTAACACATTGGCTCCCAGCCCCTTTTTCCCCTTTCCAATCGTACAGGAGTTTGATCAGAGCTGAGATGTTACCATGCCAAACCAACTGATAATCAAATAGAAAAGTCCTGTTACGTATGACAAAGACAAAACTGCAAAACCATTCATCAGTATCCAAGAGTAAATAACCAGATATAACAGATAATGACAGGATGTTAAAATTCTAAGGGTCTAAAAAGACTAGTCAGTGTTTGTGCAAATTACACTAATATGTATATCATTGTCAGTCAGGGTAAAAACATGTCAAGGACAAATATTTAAGATACTAGTTTTATCTCAAGAAATATTAATTTTCTGGATACTTGACAGCCAAAATAAAGCATGCTTGAATAATGAGGTAGTTTCCACTCTCTTGACAATACAAATCAGATGCTTTGCATGATAAAGACTGTGTACACGAATGTCATCTTTGTGCCATTCCACCAACCTGGCTGTCCTGATAGATGAGATCAAAATTTAGTAAATCCAGAATTTTGAGAAGAAAGCAGAAGCATTTTAAATACTTTACAGGCACATAGCTACCACACACACAGAGATTATATACACACACATCCCAGATTATATACAAAGCTTATTTGCAATTAACAGTCCTTTTACACGGAACAGTAAAACTTCCTGATCTACAGGTGCCTGAATGTACTCCTAGTTTTCCTCCAGAGTGTGGCAGAGGCTGCTCTGGCTTGCTGGAACACTGCAGAGCACTCTTTTCTTTCCTTGTACAAATGTCAGAGCTGTCAGACTGCTGAAACATGGTCACAGAAAGAAACAAATTGCTGACCTCAGCACCATTTTGAGGTCCTGAACCAAGGCTTTTCCAACATGAATCTAACTAACTACAACATTTGTTTACTGACCCACCATGCTGGTCCAAGCATTACTGTTAGCTAGGAAATTAAAGTTGACAGAGTTTACTCTGGGAACTGATTAATTAAATGCCTTTCCTGGCAGATCCATTAATATCAACACAGCATGGCATCTATATTGACACAGTGAGAGAAATTGCTCTCAACAATAGAGCTCTGTTGACAAAATAGTGTAACATTTACACCATTAGTAACAGTGCATGGATCTACCTCCTCTATCAGTCATATTTCTGCTGGCAGAGCCCTTCAGCAACAAGACAAAAAGGACAGGAAAAAATACAAAGTATACACATGTGAATTGCACATTTAATGTACCATTTTGAAATAAATAATGGGAACAGAAAACAAATCATGATCGCTGATAGTCTCTGCACAGGACAAGCTGATGTGAGGGATAGGTTGAAGGGAGAAGAAAACACCAAAGGAATCTCTGATGAAGCACTTGGATAAAGTTAACTTTGTTAATTAAAAAAGGAGCAAAAGATGAAAATATGTAAGGAAACTAAAATTCTTAAATCCAACCAAAGCTGAAGCTCAAGAGAAGTTGACACCACAGGTTTTTTTGTGTCATCAGTCATTGTGTTACTGATTTTATTGCTCACAGAATAGCAGCTGAAGGATTCTCTTTAAAATATGAGTAATAAACACACTCTCTTTCAATCACACCCTGTAACATACTTGTCACTGTTGAGCAAGAAATGACACAGATTCACCAGAAGGCTGGCTTGCACAACAGCAGCTTTAATACAAAAATTCTCTTCTTTTATAGATAGGTTCAATGCATTCTACTTGATTGGCTAATTAACAAAAACATCTTTCTCACAAACAGTCCTTGAGAAGAACAGAAAAACCGAGTAGGAAAACACCAGCTGCAGGTTGGTTATACTAACAAGTTACCATCGTTTCTCTACAACTCCCTAAAAACTCTCACAAGTCCGCTGTGAGAAAACAAATCCCATCTTCTGGCTCTCTGACCAGGCTGTCACATCCACACATACTGACACAAATATCCTCATTTTCACCGGGCACAGCTCTCCTGATTTAGATTATTTGTATGCCTGACTCCTTCCTACCACTCAACAAGTGAAACATCTATCCTTACAAACTCCTGAAGGTAATGAGACCCAAGCAGGTCAGCAGAAATAAGGGTCAAATACAGGACCTCTGCTCTAAAAGGCATAAAGTACTCCATCCTGAGGGGAAGATGGTGAAAATATCTTTTCATCAACTTCTTATTAGGCTCAGAACACACAGGCAGTCCAATCACATCTAGAAGTGAATGAACCACAGAATATATCAAATGTTTACTCAGAAGAATGATCACATTGGAAACTTAAATCTTGCTGTACAGCATAACCTGTCTCCTGAAGTTCTTCCTCTCCCACCTTCATTACTTAAGGGTAAAAATATATATAAATATATATATATATATACATACACAGAGGAAAAACACAGAAGAAACTTCATCTGCAGCCTTAGCAATGATATTGAACAGCAGATCCCAGAGGGTCTGCTCAGAGACCAGTCACTAATGGTGTCCCCCAAGGTTCAATAATGGTCCCAGCATTGTTTAACTTATTCATCCATGGTGGGATGAAGCTTCTCTGAATCCTTCAGAGAAAGAAAGAAATACAGGGGTTGAATTAAAGCCTTTAGAGAAATTATATATTAAGCCACATAGATATGAAGTAGAAGTGTAGATTTAAGTTTTAAGTAAGTAGAGATGCATTTTAACTGCCTTAAGAAACTGTATTAGCTAGCAAAGGCCCTAAGGCCTAGCATAAAGTTCAGTAACTTAGTCCTAGACATAACAAAAATAGCAGAACCTTGCCACTAGAATAAATAGAATTATTCACATAAAACAGATAAAACTATATGCAGAAATAGAACTATTCACACAGACAGATAAACCATTCATGTAAATTTTAAGTAAGAAAACAGTACATTTGTGTAAATAGATAATATTATATACGTTGGTTTTGGGGTAAGAACTGACACTACTTTTGTACTACCCTCACACATTAGAATCAAGTTCAGATTAGTCTAAAAAGAATGGTTTACAATTGTGTTTTTAACTGGTTGGATGTTTTATAAATAAAAGCCCCATAGTGGTGTGCTAGGATCATCATCATCATTGACCACCACATTATCAACACATCAGCAACCACAAGAAGAAAAAGAAGAAGAAAGAAGAAGAAAAGAAAGAAGGAGGAAGGAGGCTGTGGTGCCTGCTGCTGCTCAGAACATGGGGTTCATCCCTGCTGCTTGGGATATCAGACTCTAGGCCAGGGAACAACTGCTGCTGCTGCTGTTCCTACATGGAACCTGGGAGTCTATGCCAGCAAGCTTTTGCATGGACTTGAACACCTTGAACTCTTTGCCTTTCATACTATTGCACGATGTATTCATACAATAACAACCTTGTAGCAGCCCACAACTGCTCGTGTCTCTTTGCAGACCCTAGACCCACTAACACATCAACACCTCCTCAGCAAACTCACTGGGGACACAAATCTGGGACAAGTGACCATCCCCAAGGGCTGTGCAGCCCTTTAGAGACCTCAACAGCTTGGGGAGATGGGCAGGGAAAAAATATCAGAAGTTCAAGCAAGGCAAATGCAGGTCCTGCCCAGCACCAGCACAGGCTGGGGGGACCTGCTGGAGCAGCTCTGGGGGAGGGACCTGGGGGTGCTGGGGACACAGAGCTGTCCTGAGCCAGCAGAGTGTCCTGGGGGACAGAGAGCTGTCCTGAGCCAGCAGAGTGTCCTGGAGCAAAGGGACAAGGGTGCCCTGGGGACATGGGGAAGAGCCCTGGCAGCAGGTCAGGGTGGATGCTGCCCCTGTGCCCAGCCCTGGAGGCACCTCTGGGTGCTGTGCCCAGCTGTGGATCCTCAGCACAGCAGAAATTCACCTCAAGATTCTTTAACCACAAAAAGCCACTCTCCACAACACTGTCAGTATTTTAGAGAGATAGAAAAATACAATATACACTAATACATCATATGAAAATATACATGCTTAGAAAATGATCAGACAGCATGGCAGCTGCATTTCCTGGTTTATAGCAGCATACAAAGAAAACCAATACAATGCCTCAAGAATCCATCAGTGTAATTGAGATATTTACAGAAACTTCATCAGAATTTTTAACTGACAATATTTCTTATTAATTATTATTTTTAACTGAGAATATTCTTATTATTTTAAGTACATTCAATAAATTTGAGTTGTCAGATTAATTTTAATTATTTTAAAGCACAAAAGATGATAGAACTACAATTCTGACTCCACTTGTATTTCCACTTACATGTGCTACTCTTCAGTAGAATAAATCAATAATAGCCTTTTCCATTTTCCAGGTTCCATCTTTACATAAGCCATATCAATAATTCAAGAGTATGGTTGCTTAGCTGATCTCTGACATACTACCAAGCTTTTTCTTTCTACTTCTTATTTTGTTTATACTCTGGACATCTTAGTGGCAAATAAGCGAATTATTTACCATAATCCATACACTAAATGAGAGAAATTCTGTTCTGCCCTATTATAAACTGACTTCAACAAAATGTTTCATCACATGGAATGGACAAGCATTGACCTATTCCTATTCATCTTCTATTTTGCAATGGAAGCCAGTTAGGCTCCCTGCAAGAACGATGGTGTGCTGAGAGAGAAATTAAATCAATGTGCAGAAATAATTCTTGAACTGATTTCTGAGGAGCTGCATTACTAAAAACTCCACTGAGGGATGGATACTGGAGATTCCTACACAGTCCTCTGGTGTCTTTTGATGAGTGACCCAAATGAATGGAGACTCTTGATGATCTCCCTGCACTTTCTGGTACTCCTACAACGATTTCCCTCAATCCTCAGCACAGATCAATGTATCTGAGCACACCCATTGCCTAAATTAAGACTTTCAGAACATTTAAAAATTCCCAGAAGCATAGTCACAGAATGCTAAAAAGATGTGACTGATTAAGCACTGGCAGAATAAGGCTTTTAATCAAGAAAAATGTAGAAAAATTACGAATGCAGTAAAAGCAAAACTCTTCCCTCAGTTTGCACATTAGCTTGCAGGCAGGGCTTCAGCCTTTGGAAACTGTGACCAGCACCACAGGCAGTTCTTCACCTCAGCCCAATCACTGCCTGTGACAATCCAGCACTAGAAATGCTGACTCTGTCTCTCAGAAATGCTTTGGGGATATTCAGCTTCAGATGATTCCTCAGGACTCACCCTGCCTGACAAACTGAGGCCAGGAATGCTGAGAGTCCCCAGAGTTTGGTGTGTCAGTCTGTTGTGTACTGAACAGCTCTTAACAGGGTTTGGGCACTGCCACCAAAACCACTCCAGTGGCTTTTACATCCAATTTCCTCATGGGCTCATGACACTGTAAAAAGTCATTGTTTGCATAATACCAGCAATTTATATGTATTCCTCCAAAATTTCACACATTTCTTAGAATTCCATTCTCATGCTTGTGACAAAAGATGTTGAAATTTCTTAACAATAAACTCTCTCTTTTTCACCAATGGGGAAGCCTAATCAAGAAGGTACTGAGAGCTTCCCTGAATGCTCAAAGTAATCAGCAACAAAGCTCAGCTCCTGGAGAACCAGGCTGTGCAGATAAATGTGTCTTCTGATGTTCAAACAGATTCTTGGATTAAGATTTTTCTTCTGTAAAAGGGGTAATGACAATCAACTTCTGCTCACTGTGCACTGGGAGCAGCAGGAAATATCTGCTATATAATAGCCAGCTATTATTTACTTTTCTTTATTTTTTACTTATTAATAGCCTGATATAAATATATATAATTAATATTAATATATATAAAATAAATATTAATAGCTATTATTTACTTATAATAGCCTGCTATATATTTACTTTTAGGTTACACTAAAGAAAAAAAGTACTTCTAAAATCAACACAAGTGACAGATTTGAGGTAGAGATTTTATTTTTTCTAATGCTTTGAACTGAATAGAGTATGCTAAGATAATAATGAAATTTTTAAAATAATGTATTAAAAACTTTTCATGTATCTTTTGTGTTTCCTTTCTATGACTTGAAAATGAATGTTTTTCTACTATAACGCAGATCAAATATCCAAATCTTGAACTATTTCAGAGCAGAAATTGTACTCAGTTTTGAACACCCACAGGCACTAAGAAGTGATGCTGTTGTAAGTTATGTGCTATATGTGAATATTCTTACAATGCTGTAATGTGTAATTACTCTGGTTATGCCTTTAGCCCATGATAGACTGAATCTATAAGAGGAGGGGGTTTTTTGTGTGTTTAACAAGTAATGTGAAGAGCTTTAAATGACACAGTAATTTAGGAAAATAGATGTAAATTGCTGAAGTTTGTCATACTTCTAAAGGAATTCAGTGATCACTTAAATAACATGCTTAAAATTTTTCAAAACAAAAGGAAGAGGAAATCAATTCTCTCTTTCCTTTCAGTTCATACTCCCATACCTAAAGTTCCTCCTATACTGAAATTAAGTCTGAAAAATATATGCACGAACAAGAAGAGGAAATATTTTTGTCAGGAGTGTCACAGTGCTGTCCTTTAATTGTGTGAATGAGGAAATGTGGAATTCAGGCTCTGTTTATTCTAATGATCTTAATTCCTCACTCTTTACAGTGATCCATTAATATTTTCTTAATTTTTAGAGATGTGGGATGCCAATCATTTATTTCTTTGGATTCTTACAGAAACCTGGCGCCTTGCATAAAATTGTTAGCAAGAGAATTAGAGGGAGCTAAAAAGATCAAGCACCCAGAGAGTTCCTCCTGCAAGTCCCACCCTTATCCCAGGACAATTCCCATTGTCCATCAGAGACTATGGAAAGGGAGAGGGAGCTTTGGGGAGTGCACACACAAAACCTGACTATCTTTTCTTATAGTAATGCTTTTTAAATCGTTCTTTGAAGATGAAGATTTAAAGTCTAAGTCAAAAGTTAGGTTATTGCAGTCTTTCACAAAAAAAAAAAAAAAAAAAATAAAACCTCCCTCTTATTCAGCAGAAATTTGTGACTAAAGAGCTTCCTCAGAATACCAGAAGTATTTATTTTTGCTCTTTCCTAACAGAAGTGGTTCAATTATAAAATATTGGTAAACAAGTTGCTGTTTGTACAGTAAACATTTCCCTCATGAGTGCCATCTGACAATATGAAGAAGGAACAGAGAATTTTTATTATGTTTAAGTATCACTTACATCTATTTCAATTCAGTAGCACCTTTACAAAATTGATTGTTCACTTCAGCTGCAATTCCTTTCCTGATGTTCAGCAGAAGAACAAACCAGAATCAACAAGATCCTGATCAGGATCAACAACATACAATCAAGGAACTAAGATTCTTACATTCCTGGGATTAACTGGCAAGATTAATTCTGGATTTAATATTATCTTCTCTATAATTACATTCTTTCCTACAGCTCTAGACAACTGAGGCCATATCCTTCTATGGATAACTTGCAAAACCTGGGAACAGCTGCAACTCTTACAAATGCTAGAAGTTCAGCTGTTTTTTCCTCTGAACCATTTGCAAACCATTTACAAATTCCTGCAAGGTTGGGTTTCTTGGGTTTTTTAATTTTTTTTTGTTTGTTTTTTTTTTGTTTTTGTTGCTGCTGCTGTTATTTTGATTTTTTTCCCTGTCCTTTATCCTTTGGAATAAATGGAGGCATTAATTGTCTATGTGCAGCAGCCTAGAATGCTCAGAAGAAATACCAAATTTTGGGCTTTAGTGCCTGGTGCTCTCTATTCTAATTCAAAAGTGGTAATTCTGGTGATAAAAAGAAGAATTTAAAAGCACCTACTGCTTATTTAAATTTTTAATTCTATTCCTAACTAGGATAATGGATTTCAGGAGTCTCCTTTTGTTTTCACAGAGTGGAGAGGGATATTTTGTAGTTACATCACATGATCTCAAAGGTTTCATGCTTATCTTTCTTTTTTGTCCCCAGTGTATAAAGTTTTTTACATTTGGCCATGTCATATGAATACAACTGTATTAAGAACAATTAAGTGCTTTCCAGTGCATCAGGATGCATATTGCT
Source organism: Camarhynchus parvulus (assembly GCF_901933205.1). Taxonomy (NCBI): domain Eukaryota; kingdom Metazoa; phylum Chordata; class Aves; order Passeriformes; family Thraupidae; genus Camarhynchus; species Camarhynchus parvulus. The sequence continues at coordinate 16,317,245 of NC_044581.1, read as the reverse complement.
GCATAAAAGTAAACTAAACTAATTGCCTGGCTTTGATTGACTGTGTTGCTGTATTTGCTCAGAAAAGGAATGCTCAGTGCCTGCAATATTGTCACTTTAAACCAGACCCAGGGTAATATGTGTTTTTGTATGAGAATAATACATTAAATTAATAACCACATTACAATCACACAGATTTAAAATATTGCTTACCCATGGCACTAAGAGGATTCCTTTCATCTTGAAAGAATATTTAAAAATTAAAATATGATTTCACAAGCATTAATCTGTTTCTTGTGCAGGCCCATAAGGCACATTCTAAGTGCTTTAATGCATCCCTGAGCTGGTGGTTTATATGATAAGATGAGGTTATAATGAGCCACTTCCTAACAATACAATGTACTTGTGTGTTATTGCAATGTATCTTTGCATGGGAGCAATCTGGAACTCTCATAAAAAATAATAATAAAAAAAAACCTATCAGCAACATAAAATAAAACAAAATACAAATTTCATACTGTTAGCCTTTGCAGGTTACCATTTGTATTACATCTGTGTTGTATCTACAGCCTCTGTTTCTTTAGCAAAAATTAGTGTAAGTCACATGTTTCCTTCAGGATCCTCCCACAAGTGAAGATCTTCTTGAGGGGAAAAAAACTTGTATTTAATAATGTGTGCTGGCTTTGGGGCCCTCCCAAGTCTTTGCAGCAATTAAGGGGTACAGAGGAGACTCTACATACACTTGATAAGATCTTCAGTGCCCATTTAGGAGCCACATTAAGGCTCCCCCTCAGTTAAAATAGTTCTGCATTCACAGCTATCCCCATCTTAGCATAAAAATGCAATGTTTTAATAATCAAGGGTACAAGGAACTGCTCAGTGTCCTTGCAGCTACTGTCATAGGTAGTGCTGTCACAAATAAGGGTCTCTAAACTTCATTCCCTGCTCAAGCACACAGCCACTGTGCTGAGGGAACAGACTGATCTTTTCCTTTGAACTGATCCACATTCCTACTTGTTCTTCAAAGAGAACTGAAAATAGTTTTGATGTAGAATCACAGAATGCTTCAGTTTGGAATGGTTTTCATTCCACCCCTGCCATGGCAGGGACACCTCCCACAGTCCCAGGCTGCTCCAGCCCCAGTGTCCAGCCTGGACTTGGGCACTGCCAGGGATCCAGGGGCAGCCCCAGCTGCTCTGGGCACCCTGTGCCAGGGCCTGCCCACCCTGCCAGGGAACAATTCCTCATTCCCAAGATCCCACCCAGCCCTGCCCTCTGGCACTGGCAGCCATTCCCTGGCTCCTGTCCCTCCAGCCCTTGGCAATTGTCTCTCTCCATCTTTCCTGCAGCTCCTTCAGGCCCTGCAAGGCCACCCTGAGCTCAGCCAAAGCTTCTCCTGTGCAGGTGAACAATGCCAGCTGTGCCAGCCTTTCCTCCCAGCAGAGCTGCTCCATCCCTCTGCTCCTCCTGGAGCCTCCTCACCTTGGACTTGTTCAAGCAATTCCTGTGTTTGGGACCCCAGGGCTGGACACCGTATTCCAGGTGTGCTCTGCACAACAGGAAAGATTAAACCAATCTGATTCTTTACCCAAAACTTACATGAGGAAACATGGCATTCCAGAACTAGCAGCATTTAATACCTTTTTTGTTTGGGTTTTTGGTTCTGTTTGTTTTTTGGGGTTTTTTTTCTGGTTGGTTGGGGGTTTGTTTTTGTTTTTTGGTTTTTTTGTTTGTTTGTTTGTTTTGTTTTAATTTTGGTGGGGTTTTTGTTGTTGCTGTTTTGTTTGTTTGCTTATTTTTGAGAAAAACACAGTCTGGATCATTCTAGAACAGGACATTATATAGTAAATTGCAGTAATTCTTCCATTAAAATTGCTTTTCAAGTACTCTTACTATACCAGCATAAATAACTTACATAATTATGTGTCATTGACCAGGAGATATGAAACTTAACTTAATGCTTGCTATTAATATGAAAGTTTCCATACCCTGAGTCTTATTTGAAAGAGGCTTACAGAAATTATCACTGCCACCCTCCCTGAAAGGACCAAGTCTGGAAAGACAAACCAGGCTAAGAAATGCAAAACAAGGTGGGAGTCAATTCTTTCCATTTTTAATGCCACCTGCCACCAAAGCAGGAGCCCATCTATGAAACTGTACCCTTGTGGAAACCCCACACCCTCCCACAGCTCTACCACCTGCAGAACAGGAATTGTGGTCTCTGCTTGATATGTGCCTGCAGGGTTCATGCAAAGTTACAAGCTGAGCAGAGATATTCATCCAAAGAGGTTACGCTGAAATTTGACAGAAACTCTTGCTAGAAATTTTCCTGACCTCAGCACAGTGCCCAGTTTGTCCTGTGGGTTTCCAGCCCTGCACAAGGATTCACAGCCACAGCACCTGCTCAGGATCTCCTATTAGAGTCTCTGAAATAGCGAGGGAATATTTGGTTTTCAGTTTACATTTCTCATTCCTTGATGGTACCTGTGCTGTTTTACAGCTCTCATGCTCCACAGGCTGCAGATACTCAGGATAAGTCTGTTAGCAAAGTCTGGTTCCCTACCAGATGTAGCCTCTGCTTGCCTCTGTCTTTCCTAAGTTCTCAATCCATTTGCAATTGGTGACTGAATCCTTATCACTGCCACTGCTTCCAGCTTCATATATTTGAATATATGGGGTTTAAGGTCAGATCACACATCATGCAGTGAGGGGGTACAAAATCCTCCCTTCCCAAAGGGCCATCTGAGCAACAGGCTGCATTCTCTGAAGAGCACAAACACCTCAGTCAAACCTCCAAAAACCCCTTCTTCCTTTCCCCTCTGAGAAAAGGAGAGGAGAAGGAGAGGAACTGAGCATGCAGAGATATCCTGAGTTCTAAGAGATGAGCATCCTCAGGAAACAGATTTCCTTCTCTCAAACACTCTGGGAGATGGGCTGGGTGGAAGCACAGCAAACCCAATGCACAGCTCTGGAAAAAGCCACAGTGGGCACAATCAAAACTGCGTTTTCTTCACAATCACACCAGTTGCTTGTCCAGCAGATTCTCATCAAGAATTAAACCTAAATATAGCATTGCCTTCTGAGTAAAGACCATATTAAAGTATTTGAAATGTCAAACATGTAAAATAATTATAGCATCATGCTGATTACATATTTATGTCTCCTTTTCAAAGGTGCAAAGAAATCATGCAGCCTCTCCAGACTTGTATTAACAAGCTAAAGCTAAGATTATAGCACCATCTACTGATTTAATTCTTACTTAAATGACAATGCCTTTTTCCTATTTGAAGCCAAAAAATACTGCAGGCAGAAAACAAATTTATAGTCCTACAGAACTTGTTTTTACAACAGGAGAAAAACACCTCCCAGATGGCAAGAGTGGTTTTGTTTGGGAGTACATGGCTTGCACACAGCCCATGGGCTATTCATTAAAATAAAACCAGAGGGGCACAGAATTCAAATCAGTGAGAGCCAGCAGTTATTGAAGCATCAGCATGAACAGTTCAGAGTCCAGACAGAGATGGGTAAAAGTAAGACAGCAAGATTTAAAAAAATCCACAACTTAAAAAACAAGAAAAACAAATAAACCTCAAAAATAATTTTTAAAAAGTTTAAAATGCACACCCAAAAACCTCATGCAGGTTAGAGTAAAGTATAAAGACAATTTTTAGCTACTTTTGCATTCTTAACCACTCATTTCTATCTCTACTTGATTCTTACATTAATTCTTAATTTCTTTAATTTCTGAAGCTTTCCAAAGGGAATTGAGCACTAGATTCTTAAACTCTAAATTGTCTCGCTTTTGATTCTCTAAGTCTGGTAAGCATAAGGAAATATTTCACACTAATAATAATTTGCCAGTAATATTCAAGGACAACCTAATTTTGGCCTGAAAGCAACAAGTCAAAAGACAAGGCACACCTGGAGTTCCCTATGTTGTGCTGTTGGGGTTTTAAATGCAGAATACCCAAAATAGGCTTATTCTCTGTGTGTATCTGTGGTATTGCTTTATCCTAGATTTTTTTTTTGTGCAAATATTATATTGATGAAAAGAATTAGATTATAATTGTCCCTAAATAACAGTCCATGACAAGAGAAGCCCAAACGGTATTCACACCAGGCAAAAGAGCAACAACAAAGATATATATATATACATAAACCAAAAATAGATGCTATAGATTGGGTGAAAATTTATATTTATCTATATATATTATATAGAACTAAAAACTTATGGTAAATAATGCTAGTGGAAGATATTTAATAGTAATAGGCCATGGCTTGGTAATACTTTATAGCATCCATAAGAAACTGAATTTTTTGTAAGAGAAAGCACTTTTTGACCCTGGTTTTTCTCTTTCCTAAATTCACACAGATTTACTCTATATTAATACAGATTTAGGTCTTTATTAGTGGTGTTTGATTCCCTGTGCCTTCATATTTTGATTGACGTCCAGTGAAAATTTTGTTTGTTTAATAAAATAAGCAAAACACTATTGAGGAATATCAAGTTACGGTTTAAAAAAATTAAAAATTAAGTTTTGAATGCCTACACTTTAACCAGACAATGCAATTTTAAAATTAAGCTGGAAATATTAAGTATTAACCTGCAAGATGGACTTCTAAGCATGATTCCTTTCTTATTTTTTTCAATTCCCTCTTAAAAAAAATTGCCCAACACTGGCCTAAACCCAAATCAACAAAGTTGTTAGGTAAAAATAGATTTGCATTTCTTTTAATAAATAGTCATAGTCTATTTAAGTAATGAAGAAAAAGGAGCAACACATTTAATTGCTTTGACTTTTTTACAACTTAGAACTCTTTTAAAGAGTGCAGAGCAGAAATTATCTATTACTGCAGTGTAGGAGGCAGACAAGTAGTGACACAAGAAAAAAACACTATTTGAATAATTGCTCTCAAATTCATTGTATTCTCAAAAATATTGGATTTGGGGGGTTTTTTGTTTTCTGGTTTTTTGGTGGTTTTTTTTTTTTAAGAAGGAACTTTTTCAATCTCCAACATTCACGCAGGTTTCTGATGAATTTAGCAAAGCACCCATGTCCTGGCAGTGAACTGACAAAGAAGGAGCTCGGTGAGGGACAGCAGAGAGCTCCAGACATCTCTAGATCCTGCCAAGGAGACAAGGGGAGCAGCACCACAGGTCACACTCACAGCCAAAGGCAGCTGCAAACAAAGCTTTGCAAACAAAACCTTCCAGGCTGTGCACTGGACAGTGGAGAGGAGCTGTGAACTCAGAACTGCTCTGTAAAAACTCAAAATGGAAATGAATTTTAGGAAAAGCGTGCCAGACTTTCCCCTCCCCCGTGTACTGCTCCTGGGAGCTGTAAGACAATACAAATGCAATTTGCACTTGAACCAGATGTTTCAACCTGAGGCAATGGGAAATTATTTCCCATTCCTTAGCACTCCTCTAATGGATTCACAACACTGCAGAGCTTTTCTGAAGTGCTACAGGTAGACAAATTTGGCTGAGGAAAAGTGCGTGCCTTTTACAGCAGCTTTAAAGCATCTCCTTGGACAGAAGTGAGGGAAATTCCCAGAATCACAGAATGGTTTGGGTTGGAAGGGACCTTAAAGCTCATCCAGTGCCACCCACCCATGGGCAGGGACACCTTCCCACCATCCTGTTGGCATCTTATTGCAGGGGTTCCATACTGTGGTCTCCTTATCACAAAAGTTCCATACCTTCTTGGTGTTTTCTCACGGGCATCTCCTCAGGGCACTGAGTCTTTCTCCTTCACAAAGCAACCAACTGACACCAGTTCCCTTTCTAACCAGCCACCCCACTCTGTTATAGCACTCTTCTTCTCATTGCTCACAGCTGGGGCCTGTTAAAGTCAGGCCTGCTCCTAGTCTTTGATAATTGGCCCAGGTGCAACTCCTTAGGGGTAAGATTACTTTCCACACTATCTTTATTTTCTTATATTCTATCCTCCTACACCATCCCACAGTCTCCAAGCCCTGTCCAGCCTGGCCTTGGACACTTCCAGGAATCCAGGGGCAGCCACAGCTTCTATATGATCCTATATGAAGTTCTGTGCTAAAAATCACTGCCCTTTTGGCAGGTTATCAAACTACTGACACAGAAAGAATAGTCTTTCAATTTTTCAATCTGACCTGTGTCTAAAAGCTGCCATGGTGAGGCAGGTTTAGCCCAGCCACTGAAGTCCATCCTTTTTCCCACGAGTTTTGTCTGTAAAGTGTTTCTCTGCCCTTATTTTACCTTATTCATAACAGTTATGAAAAGACAGGCTAAACATTTCAGTATTCACATCTCTTTAAATTAAAAAGCAATTAAAATAAAACCTAAATTCAAAAGTGTGCCTGGACTATGTGTGGCAGCAGTTGGCTATAGCTATTAATACATCCTTTTTAAATTCTCTGAATAAGCACTACAGACTTGCATTTACATTATTATCTTTAATGCTAACTTTAGACCTCAGTTATAATGGCTTCATGGAGACTTGCAAAACTCCTTTCCTCTAAGAGCTTTTACATGTGGGGTTTCATTCTTCTCTCCAGTTACTTTTTTTGGTTGCAAATGCCATGACCCCCCATGATCCTGCACAGAACACTTCTCATGTACATCATGACAAGTGTAACAATGCACGCTGCCAGTTCCACTGCACTCCAGAGTCACAGGGGCACACCAAAGGAATTTTATATGGGCTACCTACAGCATTTCCCTGTGTGATTGAAGTGGTACCCAGCTCTGAAATACCAATAGTCTTGAGAGGTCGTGTTACTGATCTGCAGGTTTCTGTATGTTTTAGGACTAAAGCATGAAAAATTATGAAATCATGTTGTAGGAATAAATTAACAAGGTTCATTACTTCCTAATGATTCATTTATTTACCATCAGCATTTCAAATTGCACTCCTCTGCTTACTGCAACAGTCATAGTTTGCTTCCTTTATCCCTCCCACTGCTAAGTTACTCTGATCATCTCTCATGTTTCAAGCAACTACAAAGAAACATATGCACTTCTGCTCTTACGGTGGAAAAAAAGCATTCCCTGTGCACTTCCTGAACCTCACAGCCTGCTGGGCTCCAGCAACCTGAACCTCACAACTCATATGCTGGGGAAGTTCCATTATTACACCAGTGAGGGTGGGGTGGTTCGACATCCTGCTGGCATCCAATGAGTTCTCCAAGGACCACTACTGGACCCAGTCCTGTTCAGGGTCTTTGTGGATTATCTGGATGAGGAATTGGGGGCATTCTCAGGCAGTTTGCAGATAACATCAGGTTGGGTGGGAGTGTGGCTCTGCTGGAAGGCAGGAAGGCTCTGCAGAGGGATCTGGCCAGGCTGGATCCATGGGCTGAGGGACAGCAGGGCCGAGTGCCAGGTCCTGCCCTGGGCTCACCCCAACCCCATGGAGCTGGGCTGGCAAAGAGGGGCTGGAAAGCTGCTGGTGGCAAAGGCCCTGGGGGTGGCTGGTGACAGGGCCGGGCACAAAGCCAGCAGTGCCAGAGGCCAGTGGCACCTGGGCTGTGCCAGCCCTGGGGTGGCAGCAGGCCCAGGGCAGGGCCCGGCCCCTGGGCTGGCCCTGCTGAGGGACCTCGAGGGCTGCGGCCTCTGCTGGGCCTGTCATGGCCACCAGAGCCCTGCAGGGGCTGGAGCGTGTCCAGGGCAGGGAACGGAGCTGGGCAAGGGGCTGCAGCCCCAGCAGGGGCTGAGGGAGCTGGGAAGGGGCTCAGCCTGGAGAAAAGGAGGCTCAGGGGGCCCTTGTGGCTCTGCACAAGTCCCTGCCAGGCGGGGACAGCCGGGGGGTCGGGCTCTGCTCCCAGGGACAGGGACAGGAGCTGAGGGAACGGCCTCAGGCTGGGCTCAGGGTGGGCACAGCAGGAATTTCCCCATGGAAAGGCTGCTCAGGCCTTGGCAGGGGCTGCCCAGGGAGCTCTGGAGTGCCCATGCCTGGAGGTGTCCCAGGAAGGGCTGGAGGTGGCACTCAGGGCTCTGGGCTGGGGACGCGTCGGGCACAGCTGGGACTCCATGGGCTGGGAGGGATTTTCCAACCCCACTGGTTCTATGAGTCCTCCTCCAGCTTAAACGAGCTCCTCACCTGGATCTATAATATATGACAAATATCAGTTTCTCAAATTAGAATTTGTGCCCCTAGGATTTTGTAAAAAATAATCATACCCTGAATTCCTGTAGAATTTTTTCCTGATGATAGGCATTTCCTCCCAATGCAAGCTTTCCATGCTTCCCCTGGATAACTAAAGGGGAAATACCGGACTCATTATAGGTCATAGATCATTTCCCCAGTAAACATTTTGAATTTCTCTGCGGAACTCTTGGAAAAATTAGAGGATTGCAGTGTTTTTATTTTGTTCTAAGCATAACAGACTTGTTCTAGGGAAAGGTTCTTGACATTTGGAATGAGTTCTGAGACTTGGAGAGCGAGCTCAGCTTGGCAGAGTGATAAGCTGAGTGGCAATAATAGATTAAAAGGTGTAGGAAGAATATGATTTGAACCAGCCTTGAAAAGCATTTTAAGACTGCCATGAAGAGGCATGAATTTTAAATCAGAGAGGTAAGGGAAGCAGCATGGCTCTTTCCTACATGACAAGATAGTTTAAGCTTTTTTTGCCCTTTCTAAAAGACAGCAACAGGTGAGAGGGAATCACGTCACACTGGCTTGGCCAAAAGGCATCCTCCATAGAGAAAAAATGTTAATTTTTTTAAAAAATCTTAATTTTTAAATGTTTCTCACAACAGCATGAACTTGGTCACTGATATCTCCTTAAAAAATAAATAAAAATCATTAAGTGCAAGTCCCCTTAACTATTCCTTCTCTCAAGGTGTTTTCTTACCATTCAAGGTAATGTGGTTAAGGAAAAAAAAAAACATTTTATACTGGGAAGAAATTTGTCCATATTTAACTATTTTTGAAAAAAAACCAGTCAACTATAACAGCCAAGACTATTAACTGGATAGAAAGTTTTAAGGAGTCAACTTTTATTCACACCAGTTGTTAGGGATAGTGTTTTTGTCATGTTACCTGAATTGCCAGGCACCAACAAAATCACTCCCCTCTTCCAACTCAAGCCAGATGCTGTGTCACCATAAATTGATCCAAATTAACTATTCCATCAAAAACCAAGTCATCTGCAATAGATCTAAAAATAAATGTGGTGGGTTCCCCCCCAAGTCTGAAGGGAAGCAATTTCAGTGAAAACAAGAGAAGTTGAAAAAGCCTATATAAACTTAAATGAAGACAGTTAAACTTCTTTCACATCTGTGAAATAAGTTTAACAAATTACTCCATTCATTTCCACGATGAATGGCTCCTCACGTGCCAGCTCTTTATTGCATCTAGCAAGGAAGAATACAGCGCTTACATGCTTCTGCAGTTGTTTTTCCCTTCCCTTTTATTCTGATGCTTAGTATCCATATTTTCAGTGGAAAAATGTGACAGCTATCATACGCCAAGGAAGTGATAATTAGTCTTATATGACTGTCTTTATATTGCCTTGGCTTTTCTAAACTCATTTTCACACAATTACCTAATCCACTGTTATACAGCCTCTCTCAAAATGAGAGGGTTTTTTTTTTTCATTTAAGCACAGGATTAAAAGGATTTTTCCAGTTTTTAAAGATTCATTCATTATAGAAAGATTGTAATAAGGTCAGACCAGACAGATTTAATTCTTGCTTTCTGGTGGATCAGAAAAAAGAAGTCAGGATGCAGATAAGTATCCTAATCTAAATATAAACCTAAATTTCCAAACACTTGCCTCAACTTCACCTTAATAGTATTTTAAGGATTATATAAGCTAAGGAAAGATTCTGAAACTGCTGGAGAATTCAACACAACTACTTATAGAGTATCTAGCAAGCAACAATGCAATAATTCACCAATTATTCTTTCCTAACTTCTCCATTTGGAAATAGCTGGAGATATTTGATGCAGCTTCACATCACTTGAGGGTGGAAATTAAAGCAGCCTAACAGGACTCTTTAAGGGCTGGATTAACCAGGTTCTATGTGCAAATTACAAAGCCTCAAATCTCTGACTAGATTTAAGTACAACTGAATTCTATATCTATCTACCTAAAACTTTTAAGGAACAGATTCCTATATGTTTATTTCAATAAAATTCCATGCAGAAAAAGACTGCTGTTGATGGACACACCCCCTGGAACATATACAAAGGCAAGAGACAGCAAGAAGCCAACACAAAGCCAAGCTGGAGCCACTAAGACAGGTGTCAGGAGCACAGCCAGGCTCCTGTGCTCACAGCTCACCATTGGAGGCTTCACCAGGTTATTCAAACAAGCTCTGCCCACCCTGCTGTCCCCTGAATGCAGCACTAACCCTGGGCACTTCGCCCCAGTTGCCTTCTCACCCTGACTTCACCAAATATCCCAAGTTGGAAGGAAGCCTCAGAGATCTTTGATCCAGCTCCTGTTCCTGCACAGACACCCCAACATCCCCACCCTGGGCATCCCTGGGAGCATTGTCAAAATGCTAAGTAATAAACAAAATTTTCAATTTTCTGGGTGATTATTCTACCTGTTGCATTATAGAATTACCTACTGGAGAATTTAACAGTTGGCTGCTGCAACTTATTTCTCCACAAGCCATTAATACAAAGAACCCTGGAGGGGTTGGAGGGTGTCACTAAAAAAAAAAAAATTTTTTTATGCCTAATCAACAGGGCTTAGTCAGAGAATACCTATTGAACTGGGCTGTACTCAGAGGCTAGCTGGAATAATTGATGGATTCTAGAATTTGGATTAAATTTTTGCGTGATGAGCACTGAACTGCTCAAAACCTGCTGCATTTAGGGCATGCACAGAATGAGAACTTTGCACATCAAGAGAGCTTTAAGCACTATACAACAACTGATCCTGATAATTCCACACAAATTTCTGTGATCCTTGGATCACAAACTGAATCTGGTCCACAGACACTGAAATCCTGCTCCTGCATCCCTTTAAGCAAAAGAGCACAACTGTATCTTCACAAGTTCAAAAATTATGACTTCATGGTGTCATGCAAAGGACATTTTATTCTCTACTTCAATACATCCTTCTGCATGACTGGCCAAGCAATCTTTATAGTCTGTGGTGTGGTCCACTTTCCAAGATCTCTTTCTCCTATAAAGGACTTTAATATGGTCCAACTCATGCAAGCCAACTGAACATAGTACAGTAAATTAAAGCAAGGTTAAAAAACAAGATCACACTTAATATTTCTTTAATGGCTGCCATTGAATGGAGTTTTCTGCATCATGACCAGGTTGAAGTCAGTATTTAAATTAATTATGACAGCCATATAAATTAGACATAAGAGACTTCTAAAGCTAATTAGAGTCTGAGAGTTTTAATTTTATGTCTGTCTCGGTGTAATATCTGCTTTATGGATTAAATTAATAAAATTAAGACTGCATCATTATAAATTTCCACTTTCATAGTTCCCTACGTTTTACAATTACATGCCATATTTGAATGATAATTGAATGAAACGAAATCATTATGTTCATGTCTGTTTTTCCAAAGACTTAAAAATAATATTCCCTATTTTCTTCCATTCACAAAAGTCATAGCTGCTGTAGTGATGCCAGTCCAAGGAGCAGTGTACAGCAAAGGTCAGATTTAATACAGGACTCTCTGTACACTGCTCTAACTGTTCCAGCAATAACACAACTTGTAGCTTTTGCCTTTATCAGATTTCAGGAAATAGTTATGTGACCATGATTGTTGTGTGAAAGAACAAATGATAAATGAGTTCTTTCCTATCAACAAAACCCACATTCAATCTCTGAAGAGGAAAAAGCAGGTTCCCTACATGGCCAAAATGTGCACAGAAGGCTGTGCCCTGAGCAAAGCCTTGTTCAGTGCTGGATCAGGAATTCCCAGTACCTGAAAGGGTCTAAGTTAATCTCTACCGTTCTCTTGTTCTTAACTGCTTTCCTTGCAGGAAACAGCGTTTTAAATATGATATTCTAGTGGCTTTCTTGGTGCAATTATAAGGAACCAGCAGGAAAGAGTTACTAAGTTGTATTTTATGGGAGATCACAAAATTGTTTGGGTTGGGAGGACTTTGAAGCTCATCCAGGGCCACCCCTGCCATGGCAGGGACACCTTCCACTGTCCAAGGCTGCTCCCAGCCCCAGTGTCCAGCCTGGCCTTGGGCACTGCCAGGGATCCAGGGGCAGCCCCAGCTGCTCTGGGCACCCTGTGCCAGGGCCTGCCCACCCTGCCAGGGAACAATTTCTCATTCCCAAGATCCCACCCAGCCCTGCCCTCTGGCACTGGGAGCCATTCCCTGGCTCCTGTCCCTCCAGCCCTTGGCAATTGTCTCTCTCCATCTTTCCTGCAGCTCCTTCAGGCCCTGCAAGGCCCCCCTGAGCTCAGCCAAAGCTTCTCCTGTGCAGGTGAACAATGCCAGCTGTGCCAGCCTTTCCTCCCAGCAGAGCTGCTCCATCCCTCTGCTCCTCCTGGAGCCTCCTCTGGGCTCTCTGAGCAGCCCCAGGTCCCTCCTGTGCTGGCCCAGGCTGGGACAGCTCTGCAGGTGGGAAATCACTGAGGGCAGAGGGAGCTGGGCTCAGCCCAGGGCAGGGCTTTGGGGTCCCAGCACACACTGACAGCTCAAGCAGATCAACCTGGCAGAACCTGTGGTTTTGAACCAACATTTCTGATTAAAACAGCTTGCAATAACAGGAAATAAGTAACAATTACAATTAAGCAAAGGAACTTCAGGTCCATTTCTTTCCTGAATTCAGCAGTAAGGACTCAAGTTTCATTAATTTATAACCACGAAGAAAGTTCTCCTTTGCTTCCTGTTGCTCAGGGGCTCTGTGCACACTGTGTCATTTAAGCAGCTGCACCTTATGCTCCATTTGATGTCCTGGCATGTTGATAGGACATCAAAAGCCTGACATATTAAAGATAACAATTGCTGATATCATAAACAAATTGAGATTATCCTCTGCTATCAACAACACACATCACATACACATCCCAGCCCAGTGTTTTGAAATAGAACTTTAGGATATTCTGTGGAAAACATACTTCAAGTGAAGAAAACACTTATTTTACTTTTAAATGGGGACATAACATCTGTGACAAAGGATCATAATCTAAGGTTGAAGATTTGCTTTTGACATTTGTATTTTCACAAGCAATTAAAATTTAATTTGGCCTATGATGAAAAGCAAATCCTTTTATCCCATACTTGCAGTCACAAGGGGAACATATTGCATTAGAAAGCAGCACTGTAGCTTAAGGTTTCATATTTGACATTTGTGACATCGTGAAAAAAATTAATTAACAGATAGGAAAGTTTATGCACACTCCAATCATCCTTAAACTTTCCTACCTATTAACTAAATGTGATGTCACTGATATTTTAATAGACAAGTTATCAGCTCAGATTTAGAGCATTATTTAAAGTAAAGGGTACCTGTTTATCTAAAAACCTTTGGCATCTTATCTTACCAACTAAATGCAAAACAATATTGCTGGAGGCAGTGGATGAACAAGAAATACAGAAGACAATTTTAATTCATTTTTTTTTAAATACTGAACAACACACCCTGACTGGAGATCTCAGTGGTTACTGCTCATTATCTCTGGTTAGCATTGTTCCATATTGAACATTCCATTCATCCTTTTTCTCCAAGTAACAATTTACAAACGCAAAAGAACATGAGGCAGTTGCTCCTTTTTTGCAATGAACTGAAACTGCATCAGAAATGTTCTAGAAATCAGCATCTCCAGCAATTCATGAGAGCAGCCAGTTTCACCTACATGAAACTACCCCTATTAATGATTTTGTGGCATCACACAAGCTACAACATGGACACATCAGAGAGCAACAACAAGCTGACTGAGGTTCATGGAATAATCAGTGCACAGGACAAAAGTCCCCCATTCTAAGCAAACACCTTTCAGCATTGCTCAGAAATATTATTAGTATTTCCTTCATGCTTTAAGGCATTCCTAGTTTCTTTCTGCTGTTTTTATTTTTAAATACCACTTACAAAATAAAACCTGGAGGTTTCAGGCATGTGCTCCAAGAAAAACCAGCTGTGGACTGGAGTAATGCCACACTCAATTCCCAGCTAGACCCTGCCATGACTTAGCATTCCACGTGCTCCTGAAACCACTCCCAGTAACTGAGCTTTGGATTATTTAGGGGGAGAGAGAACCCTCCAATAATTAAGAATTGATCTGCTGCATCTTAACTACAAATCAGAGTGTAATTCCCCACTTTGGAATACAGTCATGTCTGGCACAAAGAAGGTAAAATCTTTTAGTTGCCCCATTAGTGAAATATCCATGAAAACTCCAGAGAAAGTAGTGCCTAGAGTGAGCACCTGAGCATGCTTAGCCTTCCAAAGATGTCTTTTGCATGGCTCTGCAATATTTTTGCTTTTCCTGTGGGTGGATCCCAGTTAGGCCTGTCTGGGGTTCTTCCAGATGTCAGTCCAGGCTACAGGTGTACCTTTATTCACTTTGTGAGGCCATCTCTGGACCAGCACTGGTTTGCAGCTCAGAGGATCTGTGCAGGTTATGTCCAGTGCACCCAAGTTAATTAGAAGCATCACTAACTTTAATCACCAAGAATTCTTTGGTTTGGTTGTCATCTATAATTCCATTTGTAACCCACTGTAATTTAAAAGTCATTAATACCTGTTTGTACAAGGGCACTGCCATAAATCTCAACAAGAGGGATGTGCTCTGAGATAAAAGCACATTTAACACAGAAGATCCAAACACAAAAATCACTGCATTGTTTTAAAATACAATTTGGAATATTTTGCTTACTATACCAAATAAAAATTATATAAAGTGATAATTGGCCAAGAATTTTTCAAGCTCTTAAAATTATATAGAACTTAAGGAAAAGTAATCTCTGTCTTTATACACAGATGACAGGCGTTATAGCTGTTCTTATCACTCTCCTGCAATAGGCAAAGCAGTAAAAGTCTCAATAATAATCATAGACTAACAGCCATATTCATGTAAAATAAAAGTATTTTTCCTCATGTAAAATGCTATTAGCCATATTTGAAGGCATTATGTTCTGATATCATTTTTCCATTTCACTAAATGACAGCTATTAAATGCAATGGCAACTGCATGACAGGGATATTTTTTATTACTTCAAAAGGAAGAAAAGGATTAAAATGAGTTTATTCAAAAGTGTGATTTGTCAATTTTTTCTTATCAAGGGCTGTGTGGGACAGCTTTAAACCTAAATACTGTGATCTGACCTCCTATTTGAATAAGTTAATGTGATCCAGTGTTCTTAGAAAAGTAGTGAAACCTATCTTTTATATGCAGAAGTCCCAGGAGGAATTTATGCTTTTATACGGTCAGCTGCAAGGTGCCATTTCCTTTTCATCATTCCTGCTTTTATCATATTGTACTTCTTGACAGCTTAGAGGTTCTTTTTAGAATCTGGTGGATGAACAACTATATAGAGACATTTTTTGTATGACAGATTTTTTCCCCAGCCTCCAAGGCTTTACAGTCAAACAGAATTCTGCTGCCAGAAATCCCTCTCTTATATTCAACAGGGACTAATCACCATATTTGATAGAGCAAGCATCTTACCTAAACATCAAATAGAACTAAAAATCACCACCTCAGAGCATTAGAGAAGGATTTTACACACATCAGGTTCTTGCATTATACATCCTAGGAACAGTAGTGAAAATAATTTCATATATGTATGTCCACAGAGAGAGAGGTAACATCTAACTGGACAAAATATGGCTCATTAGGGATTTCCTTGGAAGAATTATCCTCCTCCCAGCAGCTTTTTCTCACAGAAGATCCTACACAGTGCATAACTGCCTTTTTTTGTGTTCCCTGTACATATTCTCCCACTTGCTTACACTAATTTGCATTTGAAAGCATCTATATGAAAAGTCATGGTGATTTAAAAACCAGTATATTAATCAGAAAAATTAAATCCAGAAGTATACATTAATTAAGTATCTTTTGTAAACCACTATTTTAAAGCTCTGGCATCTCTTGGGTGTCTTCCTGCAGAAGTTTATCTCCTCTAGGGTAGAAATTCTCAAGGCTTCAAGAGGATCCTAAAAGTTTTGCAGGCCAACATTCTCAGCTAACCTGGAGCAACTCTGACTTGTACAAAACAAAGCCAATTTCTACTGGCTGCAAATATCACTCAGCTGAAAGCCCAAAAATCAAATAATTGCGTGGATTAATATTGGAACTTGAATGTAAAAAGCAACCAGAGACAGAAACATTGAAAGCTGAGTCTCTCCAACTGAATTCTTCACAGTTACAGATAAAACTTTTTCTTTTAAAATGTTGTAATTTTAATACTGCAAAATGCAAACTGTTCCATCTTTCAGTCTGTAGGCCAGGAAAGTATTTTGGTATAGAATCATACTGGCAGAAAGAGCTACTCCAATTACCTCAAGTAATGAAAAACTAGTGTGGAATAACATCGGAAATCCACAGGGGCTGTATCTTTACCCATTTTTTCTTCTACTAACTGCTATTACATATCCAGAGTTATGGTATCAACAACAGATAGACTTTCCTTGAGCATCTTTGCAACTCAGGACTGCAGATTAATGTTTTATACTCAAGTTCTACCTAAAAATATGGCCCATTTCCAACTCTGGGGCACACATGTGGGAGCGGAAAACAGTTCCACTGACTCCAGTTCTTCTAATCTGCTTTGAACCAGAGAAGAACTGTACAGTTCCTAAGTTCCTCTATTTAAAAAGAGCAAACTATGATGAGAACACAAGTGTTGAGATATGTTGTTATCACACATCATAAGTGATTCCTTTGCTGCTCTGAGTCTGCCTTGGTCCCACATGCAGGGAGACATTTCAAACAACAAATCACTGAACAGCAGCATTCAGAGGGAAACCCTCCCAGGCATTCCAGCCCTGCACTGCAAGCCCATTTCTGTGTCTCCCTGGGTTTGCTGTGAAAACAAGACATGAAGAGGTCACAAAGGCTGCCTTTGTCTAGGGATTGTCAGAGGAAAGCTTTCAAGCACATTTTGAAAGCTTGCTTTACCATTTATCTCAATTCCTGGCCAGCTGCAAACACCTGTTTACACAAAAGCTGTTAAATTGCTGATGCACTCCTGACTAGTTTAAACTGCTGGTTTTTCTGCATTTCACATTTCTGATTTAAAGACATTTCTGTAGCCCTCACATCCACAGCTCAGCAGCCAGTCTCAGGTTTACTGCATGCAGTGACATAAAACAACATAATCAGACTATTCCAGATAACAAAGAACATTATCTGATTATATTAATTCTTTGCCAGCCAAAAGCAAAGCCCTGATCAGTGCAGACAGCCAATTAAATACCTTACTGAAAACTTGAATTTAAAAAAAATCCTTAAAATACACATTACAGAGACAAAAGCTACAATAAGTAATTGCTGAAAAATGGAGGGGAATTTCACAAAGACATCTTTTTCCCCTCTAACAAGCTATTTAAAGTACTTGTCCATAATACATACTTTACTTGTCCTTTGTTCTGTACTTGAGCAATCAAACTTTCTTGATCAGCCAGAGGAAAAGGGCAACTCCAAAGATTTAAATGGATTTCAAGGCTTGTGTATTCCACTACTGAAGAGATGCACAAGTTTGTGCACCTACAGACAGGGGCACAATGCAGGTGTTCCTTAGAATTCCCTTCCTGAGCAATGCAGTCATCAAAAAGTCAAGGAATATTTCATATATTGCTAAAACACACATCATGAGGATGAGCAGAGGGATGGAGCAGCTCTGCTGGGAGGAAAGGCTGGCACAGCTGGCATTGTTCACCTGCACAGGAGGAGCTTTGGCTGAGCTCAGGGTGGCCTTGCAGGGCCTGAAGGAGCTGCAGGAAAGACGAGAGGTGTTGTTATCTTAATGTAAATCTTCCATACCTTCTTGGTGATTTCTCATGGGCATCCCCTCATAGCACAGCCAACACACACCAGCTCTCTTCTTGAGCAGCTAACCCACTCTTTTATAGCACTCATCCTTATTGGACACAGCTGTAGCCTGTTAAGGGCAGGCTTGCTCTTAATCCTTGGTAATTAGTACAGCTGTAGCTCCTCAGGGGTGAGATTGCCTTCAGCACTATCTTTATTCTCTTACATTCTATCCCCCCACAGAGAGACAATTGCCAAGGGCTGGAGGGACAGGAGCCAGGGAATGGCTCCCACTGCCAGAGGGCAGGGCTGGGTGGGATCTTGGGAATGAGGAATTGTTCCCTGGCAGGGTGGGCAGGCCCTGGCACAGGTGCCCAGAGCAGCTGGGGCTGCCCCTGGATCCCTGGCAGTGCCCAAGGCCAGGCTGGACACTGGGGCTGGGAGCACCTGGGACAGTGGGAGGTGTCCCTGCACATCACAGGGGTGGCACTGGATGGGCTTTTAAGGTCCCCTCCAAGCCAAACCTCCTGGGATCCTGTGATTATCAATTTGTGTTTGTGTGACATGTTTTACCACTATCAATATAACACACCTTAAACTACCAATGAGCTTTTCCAAACTAGAAAATTACAGCAGCTTCACTGGAAACACTGACAGCTTCTGGAACACTTTCCCCACTGGAAACACTGACATTTCCATAGTTGAAAAGTATTGCTCTGTTACTGAACCTTTTCACAACGTCTGTATTTGAGCAGTTACTGATCACTGTATGGTCATAATGCAGTGGGGTTGGCTCAGGTCATTGTCTTTGGTGTCAAAATCTATGCCAATAATAAGCAATTTGAGACAACTAATATACATAGTTCTTATTTATGATGTTGGAAATCCACTAAGGTAGGCCCTGTAAATGCTTTTCAATATTATTAGAGTTGAAAGCAAAAATTGTCAAATGACTTAACAGAATGATGTTGACAGCAACCTTTATGTCTACAAGATAATTTGAAAGATAAATCACCTTTTTTCCACACAAGTAGCCTTAGTATTATAATTGGTCCATTTATTTCATAAGAACACCCATTTTACAAGTAATTGTGTATTTTATTCTGCATTCTTTTATCAACAATTCCTATATATTGCTATATATTCTATTCAAAGAAAGCAATCTTACTGAACAATACTTACATCAGTTGTTTAACATTCATGCTTAAAAGATTCAGCATTTATAAAAACCTCTATTTTAATCAAACAGCATCAAAACAGCCACACCTATCAGGTTTGATAGCTTTCCAATTCAAGTGAGTAAGATAAACTGCTTACGCATTGACTAAATAATTTCTAGTCCAAATTTGTTTGTGTTTGGACTTTGCAACTTAGAATGACAGCAGTGCAACCTGTCCAGAACTAATTGCTCTAAATATACCAGATGTTGTAAAAATCTGGACTTATTCCTTTTAAGGGAAAATGAAGCAAATACCATAAGAATGAAGAAATGAATGATTTAATAGTGTAACCTTTATTTCCAGCATTATAGGTCAAATATATTTAGTAAAAATATGGACAATTGACTTCCCTTTTTTGTTAATATCTCAACCCTAACAGGACTAGGCTGGGCTATAAATTTCCAGATTTGCTCAAAGGGCACCAACTCATGGCTCAAAATGAAGCCAATGTGCACCTCAGCACTTTTTGCACACATGTGGGTGCCAGTATTAAGAGTCTTAATTATTTTAAGAGTCTTAATTATTTTTGCTTCTTCCTACAGCTAAGAGCACATTATTAAGTAATAAAAAATATTAATCCTGCACTGTCTTTAATATATCCCATCACAGCAAACAAACTCATGTTAGAAATAAAATCTGAATTGACTCTACTGCCACCTGAAGCACCGTGACCTCCAGTCAGAGCTCCACACAGGAGCTGAGCATTGAACTAGATTTGGTTTCCCCATAAGATTTGCCAGATAAAACCCTCAAGAATGCATGAAAAGCAATATATGATAATCAGATATTTCTAATGAAGAGGCAAGTTTCACAAGGAATATTGCCATAACCTAGTATGATTTACTGAATTTTATCTAAGTGCAGTGCACACACTATGTTGGCATATCACTAAATGCTGAGATATGAAAATTATGTTAATTGTCAGGTATGTTTTATGACTTTCTCTACTCATGTTTAAAGGCAATAAATGGCCAATTTCACAGGCATGAGCTATATAGCATTAAACAGCTGGTGGAAATTCTGCTTTAGGTGAAATCATAATTAATTCAAGCCAACAGAATCAGTTTTGCTTCCCTTGTCTTCACTTATCACATGATTAATTACCAAACTTACAAATATTTATACTCAAACATTTCTCTACTACTGTTATGGGTATAAATCTGAGGATGAGAGCCAGAAACAGCAAAATTCCTGTTTCCAGGATATTGTTGGCTCAAGCCAGACAACACAGCTACAGACACCTGCAGGCCATGGTTTATTTTTGAGATGAGCTTCTTTTATCATAAGTTATTAAATGCTTCCAAGCCCCAATCTGCTGCAGCTGTTACTTTTTGGAACACCCATATGTACATTCAAAATATTTGCCAACCATTATCATAGAATCTTTGCCTCAGCTGCCTTTCAGGGTCTCCAAACCCATACAACTGGCAAGACAAATATTCATTTAGCACTCAACCAGATGTTTTAAACCCAGCACATTTCTTTACAATATTCAGGGAGTGTGTGTCCCCTTCAGGTATTTTGATGCAGATATAAAGCATCACATAACCTTCAACAGCCTCTTTCAAGCTCAGGGTTCCTTCAGAGCATAATATTAAAACTGTGTTTTTCCCACAGAGAGAAAATTGCTTGTGAAAATAAAACAAAGAACTCTTCAAAGCTAAACACTCGGCTCATTATTACTGCAGGGACAGAAAGCACTGTGTGGATATATTTTTAAATGTATTCTTCCAGGATGCATGAAATACATCAGGTAATTTGAGAGCAAATCTGTCAGATCCAGATTTCACAGGACTACAAAAATCTGGTATATAGGATCTCCACTGAGACAACAAATGCAAACAACAAACCAGATTTGTAACTGATACTGGCCTGCAACGAAATTTGGTCATTCAAATTATACCAACAGAGTCCTTATTTAAACAAATAGATCTAAATCCACATTGTATACAAAACAAAGTTCAATAATGAGTGCCCATCGCAAGCTTTTAGTGTCTCTAACTTAATTTTTGATACAAGCCACTTTTTTTTCCCTGAGAATCTTAAAATCTACTCCATGCCTTTAATCTAAATATTTCTCTCTCAAACCACCAGTGAATTAGGGTCTTCTCATAAAAGACATGGGATAAAGGTTGATATCTTTGCTGTTGTCAGCAGAGAACTACAATAGTGCACTGATGAATAAAATGTTTATAACTGTAAGTAAAAGTTTTGAGTAAAATGTTACAGCCAAAGTATTGGTTTTCTCTTTTTTTCTTTTTGGATCAAGTCCTCCAGCATTTCCCTCACTGTTACTTTATGAAATAATTACAGTCTTTAGCATTTCATTCTTCATAACTCTGCCTAAAATCAGAAATTACAAGATCAACACTACTTAGAGTGAATCAATTTCTTGAATTGCAATTGTGTTTTACAACTGGCATTGTCTGAAGGACAAGTGCAATAGGTAAAGCACCTTTGAATCAAGTGTTTTTCAGTGTGTTTATGTTTTAAGTGAGGAGAAAATGCCTTCACAAAACATGTGGTAATTTATTCAAGCTCTTTTCTGACAAACACTACATAACTATCAGACTGAAGGCATTTCTGTTACATAAGCTTGACAAAAATCTCACATTACCTCTGAGCTGCCAAATGCAGAGCAGTCAGTTACCAGACAGTGAGATTATTTGGGAAGATGGCATTATGGAAGGAGATCAAGTGCTTAGATATCTTCTGGGAACAGCATCAATCTTATGCTAACTTTGCATTAAAATCACAAACATGGTATCCTAATGGGTTTCCTAGGCAGGGAATTTGGACAATGCTCTCAGGGATGCACAGGGGGAGATTGTTGGGATGTCTGTGCAGGGCAAGGGGTGGGACTGGATGATCCTGGTGGATCCCTTCCAGTTTAGAAGATTCTGTACTTGAGGACAAGGAAAAATGAAATTTGAGATTCTGAGAAGTCAGCTTTACCTCTCATAAAAATATTCCCAAGCACATGCTGTCCTGGGAAGGATTTACTCTGCCAGGGATTCACAAGATGGTGCTAAGGACAAGCAAATGTTTTGCTGTCAAGGGACAGGACCTGCAGTATAAGAGACCTCAGATACAAAAAATATTATAAAGGATTATTTAATTCAATTACTTTTCAGCATGAAAAACAAGCTTATAATTTGGGTGGTGTTTTTATATTTTATCCTAAAAATTACTTCACTCCAGCAGCGCTTCACTGCTTCAATGACTGATTACAGAAATCAACCTCTTCACAAGATGTGCATGCAAAAATACTGCAGAGAAATTTGGCATTTTAAAAACTTATGACTAATTTTACTTTTCAGCTGAAGCATTGCACTAGGACTGCCATCAAAGGCTAAGAACATATGTTATTTGATGTCTTAGATGAATCATGCTATGCACTAGATATTCTGAAGTCTCATTTTTAAGAGGATCATCAGGGTGAAAGCTCTTAATACACTGCTTTAGTCTGTCAAGGTCTCTAATACCTCTGGCCAGACAGGCTGATATGCCTCAAGGTGGATCTTCCTTGTTCTCACCCAGTCCAGCACACAGAGCATGGCAATGAGTGCATGGGAACCTGACAGCCATGAGCTGCCCCTGCACACTGCTCCTCCAAAGCCTGATTATCCCAGGGCCCAGGCACGCCCATCACAGGTAATGAGGTCTGTTATATATTATAATATTGGCTTTTATCAAATATTTAAATGGATTTTATATGTGTGGTGTTAAAGTTACTTTGTTATAAAGATATAGTTTTTATTTCTGTTGTTAATTAAGCTTAAGTTAATTAAGTGAAATAGCTGATATCAGTGTGCTTGAGTTAAAATGCCTGCTGGGATGGGATAACACCCAATGCACACAGGATGAGCACACCTGGACACATCTGCCAGCCATCAGCACTTACCCTCTGAAGGCAGGGTGCACCAAGGCCCAAACTGGAGGGGATAAAAGTGGACTAAAACCACAACCAAGGAATCGGCATGCTCTAAAAAGGCGGATCCAAGGAGGAGCCAGCCTAAACAATGCTTGGAACACGTAAACTAGTTTGGGGAAAGTTTACTATGCATAAGGATCTATGAATATGCAACAGGGTGATGTAAGAGAAAAAGTATTTAAGGTATAAAAGATATCTCCAAGATAACAGGGTGCTGTGGCATTCACATTCTTTGAAAAATCCCTTCACCCAGGATTTTTCTCCTGGGAAGCTGAGAAGCCTCAGAGAAAAAGGAAAACAATTCTTAGCTCATTTGCTTCTCCTGTGTTGTGCTCATGTGGAATGTGTTTGGAGCTTGTTTCATTGGATTCTGTTGTGAGTGGTTTTCACTCATTGGCCAATCAGGACCAAGCTGTGTTGGGACTCTGGAAGGAGTCACGAGTTTTCATTATTATCTTTTTAGCATTCTGTAAGTATCCTTTCTGTATTCTTTAGTGTAGTACAGTATTCTTTAATATAATATAGTATCATAAAATAATAAATTAGCCTTCTGAGAACATGAAGTCAGATTCATTATTCCTTCCTTCATCCAGAAACCCCACAAATACAATAATGTGCTTGTGGCTGAGTGCCAAGATGCGCCTGGCTGTAACAACCTTTGCTCTGTGGTCCTTGTCTCCTATTGTCCTTTATTAAACTTGTTTAATTTTCGCAGCAGAGTGACTGTGTTTATCACAAGGTCAGTGCCACAGCACAGGGCCTCTGGCAGCCCTCTCCAAGGTCACTCTGCAGAGCTGTGTCTGCCACATCTGCCTTTATCACTGCCTTGAAGCACAAATGTAA
Organism: Camarhynchus parvulus; assembly: GCF_901933205.1. NCBI lineage: Eukaryota > Metazoa > Chordata > Aves > Passeriformes > Thraupidae > Camarhynchus > Camarhynchus parvulus. Next base: position 16,293,371 of record NC_044581.1, on the reverse strand, counting down.
TTACTGCCCAGCCTGGCCAGGCTTCTGCAGTCCCCTAATAGAAGCCACTAAATGGGGAATCACAAAATGCAACAATCCCTACACCTGCAAACAGACAGCACTTCTGTGCTGCTCTCTACAAATTAAAATATCACTGTTAGAAATACTGTAAAAGCAAGGAATAAATACTTGAGGCAAAGCACACTTGAAATTGCACCTCCCTGAAATGTATGATCCCTAACCCTCAGAATAAGAGTTTGCACACTGACAGTTTAACAGCATTATATTGGGTATGTGTGGGAAGGCTTTGGTAGCTGGGGGGCTTCTTCTGTGAGAAGCTGCTGGAAACTTCCCCCAGGTCTGGCAGAGCCAGTCCCAGGTGGCTCCAGAACACACAAGGCTGGGCCCATCAGCAGCAGCACCTCTGGTGACATTGAAGAAGGGGGGAAACTCTGCAGAACTGCAGGAGAGAGGAAGAACAAGTGAGGGGAACAGCTCTGCAAAGCCTCCCAGGGCAGGAGCTGCTCCAGGGGCTGGAGCTGAGGCTCCCCCGAGCCCGGGGTGCAGCCAGGGAGAGGCAGCTGAGACCCCCCAGCCCTGGGCTCAGCATGGAGCAGAGATCATCCCCCTGCAGCCCTGGGCTCGCAGCATGGACCAGAGATCATCCCCCTGCAGGGCTGGGCTCCAGCATGGATCACAGATCCCCCTGCAGCCCCACACAGGAGCAGGAGGTGCCTGGAGGAGGCTCTGACCCCAGGAACTCCACACTGGAGCAGCTCCTGGCAGGACCTGCAGACTATGGAGAGAGTAGCCCACACAGGAGCAGATTTGCTGGCAGGAGCTGTGACCCTGGGTGAGCCAGGCTGGAGCAGCCTATTCCTGAAGGACCACACTCCATGGAGAAGGGTCCTGCAGCCCTCAGGAAGGACTCACTCTGGAGGAGTTCATGGATCTGCTGGGACAGGGAAAGATCTCCTCTCATGAGGAAGGAGCAGCAGAGATGTGATGAACTGACCATGGTCCCCATTCCCTCTGTCCCTGACCCAGGGACACACAACTGAGACACTGGGGGACTTCAGGTCCATCAGAGATCCAATAAAGAATTCCAATCACAACAAGTTAGTTTTGACAAGGGAGGAGAGAGATGGAAGGAGCCATAGTGAGCAGAGAATAAGGACAGAGAAAAAACCAAAATAGCTGCAGTGAGGGATGAGCAGTGGAACTTGATGGGACAGCACATTGGACAATTGTTTCATGTCTGGTTCTGAGATACTGCAGATTTTTCCACCCCCAAGTATTCAAGGAAAGAACTGATATTCTACAGGGCAAAGTCCTACACAGCAGTCCTTAGAAGCAAATGCAAACTCAAGAAGTGGGGGTATGGAAGAAGAGAACTTAAGTGGACAACTCCCATTTGTTTTATTGTTACTTGGATTACATTCCTGCAACACTTTCATTTAAGAGGTTCAAAAACTTTTGGTGAATAACATCCTTAGTGCTCACCTGTGTATCTAGCAGGCCCCATTCTCTCAAAGATTTATGCTGGCTGTCAAATAAGAGTGGTCTGAAGGTCCTCATAAAATTCAAAAATATCCAAACTAAGGTCTATTTCTTTTTCAAGGAACTGCAGCACATTTTTATTTTTCTATCAAAGGGTTCCAGAGCAAAACACATCCCAAACAAGCAGCTACAGCAGCCACTTGCTAGGATTGTAATCAGCACTAAACCAATGTTTAACAACACCTGTACTTGCTGCCCCTGGGCTACCAGTAAATAGCAACAGTGAAATATGTCAGAACTGAACCAGGAGAGATTTCAAAAAACATCTCAGAAGCAAAAACAAAACATAGATAGAAGTCCTCAGGAAGAACTTGAAGCTATTTTGTTCAAACCACAGAAGTGCTCAAGATGAAGAGAGAAGCCTGTGAAGCTCTGGATGCAGAATCTCACTAATTGGTTGACAAGCGTCAAAACAGCACAGAAGAGGAACAGCACAGACCCACTGCTTCAGCTGCCACACGTGTGCCTATGCTCAGTGAAAGGAGGAGGCAGTCTGCAGTCACCATGGCCCTGTGCACATCTGAGACAAACTGCCAGACAGTGCTACCATCTAATGAAACCAGAAAAACACTCGGGTCAGAGGTGGTGTTTGCTCTCTCACTGCTAGCACTGCGAGGTCATTATAAAAAGCAATATCAAAGCATTTATCTTGCTATTACTTACTTGGACACTGTTTTCCCCAGTTTTATCCCTTTGAAGAAGTGTTCTGTTAATTTTCAGACACTTGTAGTGCCAGATTAAACTCACTTCCAACCTCTTTCTTCCCTTATGACACTTCAGAGAAGAGTGGCTTTTTCCCTTTTGAGAGTGGTGACAGCCAGCAATCTGCTGCCATGCCTGATTGAAACACCAGAGTCCAGGGACCAGCAGTGTGAGGGTCCAAATCTGCTGGGACAAGGGACTTCATCCTCAGCAAAGTATAACCAAAAGGCTTCCAAACACTTGATTTAGAAGATGGTGAGAAGAACTTCACCATTTTTATTTTCCTTATATGACTCCTACTCCTCTTAGGGGGTTAAACTCATTCCATGTAAGTCTCACTTTTCATATTTCAAATAACATGCTCCCAAGTTTGAGAAAACTGCAGAGCTGAGTCTGCTATAAGAAAATATAAATACAACACAAAATAGAAAGGGCATGCAAGGGTAATATGGTTAAGATATGGGAGTTCACAGCTTAAGTATCCTAAAGTTACATCAAAATCTAGAAAACACTTAAGGGGATTGCACAAGGTGTGAAAAAAAACAACATCCTTTACGTGTATTAACAATTATTTTAACTTTTACTTTGCATATTTTCAACTGTGAGAGTCTCTGCAGCAATAACAGAAATAAATGACAAAGTGACTGAAAGAAAGGAAAGTTTTGTTAGTACCTCTGTTTCTTCCTATAAAAAGGAAGCACCAAAAACTAAGGTAGAACTCTTACAGTAAATAAATGGCATTAAGGTGCTGCAATGTGAAGAAAAACACTGAGCTGAGTCCCTCCACCAAGATGAGAGCATCAGAAGGAATCAAACAGCCAAATGTTTTCAAAAACCTGTATTGTATTCCATTAGTGTTTACTTTTAGATAATACATTGTTAGCCAGTCAAGGGATTTTTTGGTCATTCAAAGCATGAATCTAAATTAAAACCAAACAATTCTGTGGTACTTAATAAAATTAAAATGCTAGAAGTAGAATTAATTCGCCTGCAAATCACCTCTGACCACCTGTGGTTTATAAATAAATATTAAAAATGTATTTATAAAAATAAATAAATATAAAAATTTATTTATTTATTATAAATAAATTTTGAAATAAAGTGGAACATGAGTAAAACCATTAGGGGATATTTCTTTAGATAGTAAATTATTTGAAGCCTTACTACATACAAAATATGGTATGTTTATTTTTATATTTATATATATATAGTCACACCAAATGAGAGCATCCTATTGTCACTGTATGTAAGGTTATGCTCACCAGAAGCAGGTCTTGCCTTGAGCTGCTGCAGGGCCATCTCCACCAGAGCTTCTCACAGCTTGTAAAATGTGTTCTTGTGTTCAAGTGTGAGGAAATACACTAATTCAGTCTTTACCTACCCAAGAATTTCTTTAATTTCTTTTTAATGTTTATTTAAAAATAAATATATATATATATTGAAAATATAGACCTCTGTCTCCATCTCTAGACTGCAACATCACTGTGGTTTATGCACTGCCAAACTTTACTTCTTGTGTCACAAATATTCGAGCAAAATACACAAATTTGTAGAAGTAAAAATAAAATTCTCATGAAGCAAGGCTTTGTGCAAACTGTGAACAGGATCTAGGGGATAGTCCAGAGTCAGAACAATGTTGGGCAGTTTGGATATTCCCACCTCAGGATTTCTGAGAGCAGGAGGAAGGAGCAGTATTTTGCTTCTTTGTCCTGCAAAATAACTGAAGCCTGATGTGCAAAGGGAATGAGAGAATGTGTAAGTCCACCTGGTGTTAGAGTAACAATTTGGAAAGCCTAAAACCCCTGATCAATTAGTGCAGGTACAGAGGAATAGTGATGAGGGACAACCTGAAGATATTAAACAGCACCATCACTCCTTCCAACACTGAGGAAAAATGCCATTTTAATATAGGCATTCAAACAAAAATGAATTTTAAGAGGAAAACAAATTAAGGTGAAGAAATGCCACAAATTTTTCAAGTACTGACCAGCAAATGCCACAATTCTTAGTAACCAAACATAAAATGCTCTTCCTTCTGAAGCTGTGTTTGCATTGCATACAAAGATTGTTAGGAAAAAAATTGCGATGTACTGAATGCAAAAAAACTTCACCACTAAAGGACATGCCATTACTTTAGAATATGTCATTAAGTGTATTTTTAATGACACAGCCAGTTGTGCATTACCCTGTGTGAACACACATGGAAGCACCCAGTTTGCCTTCCTTCACAATCCAGCATTACTGGATTGTGGTTTACTTCCAAATTAAGGAATTAGGGCTAAAAAAAAGCCAAATAAAATGTGCTTTTAATTAATTACTCACATCTAAATCTATCTGAGGTAGGTTACTTCAGTGAACTGAAGGAACTGTGGGTTTGTACCAGTAACCAACCCATATTCCTAAAATCATTGATACCTTAAATCCATTACCATGTATTAATGAAAAAATAACAAAATGAAACATTGATATTGCTCTCTACATAAAGGACATCTCACTCCCTTTAATAGTGCATAAAAAGCAATTAACTTTGGAGTGCATGAACAAAGTGTTGGATTTGAAACATTGAAAAAGAAAAGTTTTCATCCTGTGATGCTGGGATATGTTTTTCAGTAGTACGTATAAGGCTCATTAGAACCATTGATTAAGATGGTAAGATTTTCAAAAGGTGAAATAAAAAGAAAAAAACATGTAGTCAACAGGTATAGCTTCTAAGTTTCCATGTAGATTAGTGCAGGGAATAAAAAGTGTATTTAAATAAAAAATAGTATTTAACAATCTCATAAAGGGATATTATGTTTTCCTTGTTAAAACCCAAAAATCTTGAATTATCCACCTGTCTTTCATTGTACAAAACAAGCTTTCACATATTTTACTGTATCAATAACTTTTTGGTGTTTCCAAGATCCCTTTGTGTCAGGGCTGCAGCAATAATCCCCTTGTGTAACGCAGCAATAACAGTGGTCACTGCTCCACTGCATCCACAGAAGATACTTACAATGTGTTGGCACTACATCATGCAGGAAAAGGTGCAAATTCCTGACTAATTTCATCATTTCAGCTGCCCAAACACAAACCTCAGAGGCTGCGGATTCCTCTTCTTTTAAGGCTCATGTTTGTGAGAAATGCTACTCACTTGCAAAAATTTAAAAGGTTTATTGAAACTTTATCAAAAATACAACAGAAGACTGAATAGAGAAAATATTACAGTGCTGGGAGCAGAGGATTTTTCTCATCAGTGCTCACCCACACAACAGAGGTTTCACCTTTTAACCCTTCAGCCTCTTCCAAAGTTCTGTCCATCGACTCCTTCTCTCAGCATATACATAATATTTGCCCTTTAATTGAGAGTCAACCATTTCATTACTCATTTTTCACACGTTCAAAACTCGTACAGAGCAGCCACAATAACTCATTACAGGTAAAGCCCATATTTCATCACAGCTGTGGAGTTTTTCCACCAGCACGTAGCCAGGCATGAAAATTGCACTTCCATTGACATCATAAGTGCTCAGGCTCTCCGAGTGACACAAAATGACTCCTCTGGGGCTGTTAGCACACGGATGGAAGTCTGAGAGACACTTCATTGACACTGAAACAGCTCCAGAGCCTGCAATGTGAATGTAATGGCTCCTCTGGGGCTGTTACTGTGTCACCAGGAATATGAAACCCTTCCATTGACATTACAAAAGCATTTACACTGCTACCAGAAGTAAAACCCCAGGAATGTAGCAATAAAAAAAAAATGAAATTATTAAGCTTAAAAAAACCCTAAAAGCTCAAGTGCTCAAGGAAAACAAATTTTCAGGAGACCTGTGTGTTTGTTTTAGCTTTACTGAAACATATCCATACATGAAAATACTGCCAAAAACAGGAAGCACATCCACCCCTCACACATGAGACATCAGCAGACACAGATAAAAGGAGTGCCTAAAACTGTTCCCCATCCTGAAACTATGACTGAACTGTACTTACAAGAAACTTTGCCTTTACAGTACTTCTGTAGCAATAAAAAATGTTAATTAATGCTTCATAACCTCTCAAGGAAAGGAATGAATGGTTAAGAGTCAAAATAAGTTATATTCAGTCTGCGGTATTTCATTTACTTGAAGTGTTTGGCAAACAATTGTTAAAAAATGTACATTCTGCAGCCCTAACCTTCAAAAAATAATGCTCATGAGAGAACTGCTAATGTATTGAATTTATTATCTGAGGTCACAAACTAATTATCAATCCATGTGCAATTTGTTGAACTAAAGTAACAAATCCAATTACCTTTCCCCAGTTACACATAACCGACAACAACTCAGAATTATAATACTATTATAAAGCATGAACAAGGGGCTTTTCGTGTGTAGCATTTTAAAAAACAACTTCGTGTTTTTCTCTAAACAGCCACTTCATGGGTTCAGTTTTTCTGTTCAAAAAGTCCCCTTGGATAGATTCTCCAAGGACTGCTTTTGTGTTTTGTACAGTCACCAGGACCACAGACCCAGCCTTGAGGGCCCACATTCTACAACCTAGAAATCCACCAGGAAAAATTTAGGAAAACTCACAGCAGGCAAACACAAGTTAAAAAAAGAACAAAAAACTCCAAAAAAACACAATTAATTATTAACTAAAAGCAACAGGAAAGTTCTAGCACAAATATAACATATATATTATTATGATGCAATACTTAGCAACCAACTTCCCTACAAGAAATAAATCCATCAAGACAGACTTTCCCTGCAGCAGAAGCTCCAAAAAAGAAAGAAGGGGAAAGAAAAAAACAAACCCAAACCAATCAACCAACAAACTCCACTAGTACTAAAGGAATTATCAGCAAAGATTAGATTAGAAGCCCATCAAGTCCTTGCTCTTATCAAGAAGCTTCACTTGTGGGACAGGTGGGGTCAAGACAACTCAGGAAAAAAACTTGAGAGAAGGAAAATCAATTTGCAGCTTGTGGAAACAGGGACTGCTCGAGATCCTGAACATGTGTACTGCTCTGAAACTCACTGGGTACAGGAATCCACATTTTGAGCAAATATCATGATAGGGAAAAGGAAAGAGAAAGCCGAAGTTTCTAAACAGGTGTAAGGAAAAAACCAACACAAGGAAACATTTCCCAACATCCTTGGAGTAGAAGGAGGTAAAGAAGGATTGCAGCTCACCAGTTCCATGTATCCTTAAGCACATTTATGGGCAAGAATTCTGTATGTTTCAGTAGCTGTGAAAAATATTTTCTTTCTATTACTGATGAAAGAAAAGTACTAAGGGTTTACACTGATGTGCAGAGTGAAAAGCTGCTGAAAAACTCCTCACCAATCCAGCCAAGGCATTAGTAAGCCTGTGGGTTCAGTGAAGGTTTTTAACACATACCTAACTTTAACAGTGCCCAGACTTGACAGAAACCACCAGGACTTCAGTAGGTAACAAAGGAAAAATCAAGTTTCCTGACAGGAGTGGACCAGTAGCTTTGTCTGCAACAAACACCAGCTCCAGTACTTTCACACCTGCCCAAAGCACAGAGCTCAGCTTCAAAACGTACAATCAGCTAAGAAAGAGCAAGAGCTGCCTCTGAAAAGTGTGTCCTTCCATCACTTGCACATGCACAACCTTCCCAACACCGGGATCTCTCCAGCTCAGCCCTTGGAGCACCGTTTCTGCCAAGGATGGGAACACGGTGGTACCAGGGCTGAAATTCATGAGCCCAATCCTCACACAGGGCACCACTAATGATGGTTTTTTGTTCCTTTTTTTTTTTTTTTTAGTTAAGATTGGGATTAAAAGCATTCAAGATAGTATTTTGTGTCTAGATTTAGATGTTTATTATTTCTTATTTATATTATAGTCTTATAACCTTGAGTTTTAGAGTATTTTATTAATAAATTGTAAAATGGTTTTGTATTTATCTTTATAAGGTCTTTTGAAGAAAAGCTACTTAATTAAGAAATGATACTTAAATTAGTTTTACTTTTAACTTCATAATTAATTACTTGTGCCTTGTAATGGACTTTTTTGTTTAATTATAAAATGCTACTTGAAGTTATGAAGAAGGACTACCTTCTGCTTTAAAACTTCTATTTTGCTTTATGCATAATACTATATTCTAAAACTTTAAGTTTTGTATTATACGATACTTCTACACTATCTTCATTTTCTTATATTCTATCCCCCTACATGTCCCTACCAGCCTGCACCTTCCAGAATATGAAAAATGCATATAATATGTGTTTTTGCAAATATTAAAATGAATATTATATTTGTTATGTTAGAAAGTGATGCTGTATTAATTTTCTTAAGTAGTGTGTTAAATATAGTTTTAGGTTATAGCCTAATGTCAAAATAGAAACCATGCTATGTAAGATACTTTTTTTAAGAGAGGACTCACACTCAGATAGCAGCCACAGGACACCAAAATCTTTCAGAGAAAAAGAACTTACTGCTCTCTTATCGAGTTCTTCCTGCCTTGCTCAGCCCTGAAGATGCCATTAGGATTCAGAGGAAGAAGCTGACACTGACCAGACAGAATCCTGTGTTTGAATAGAATTTATGCATCATGTATGACGTGTATGAACATGCAACAGGCTGTTGCTTTTAAGGGTTAATCCTCTGTTAATTGGGTCCCTTTTCGGGCTTATTTCGCCCAGAAAGAGGTACCCGAACTGTCTGTAACTCTTTGTTCTTATTGTCTCGTATTGTCCTAAATCCTAATTGTCCAAATTTTTATTACTCTAATTATATTACTATTTTTATAATCATTTTATTACCATTAAACTTTTAAAATGCCAAAAACAAGTGATTGGTGTTTTTCACACAGAAGGTTCCGGCAGAGCTGCGAGGTAACAGCTCCTGGTGCGCTGTCACTGCACCACAAGAACACGAGGAGCTTTCCCCCCTTTTCCCAGGTGTTTTAAAGAGCAGCCAGCAAAGAGAGCAGCTCTACTGTCCCCCTGGCACCCCCCAGGCTGGGCTAACACGGAGCAGGGCTCTGCCCTGGCTTCAGCCACCCCTGCCCTGCTGGGGCTGAGCTCCTCCAGCACCTGCAGCGCTTTGCTGCAGCCAGCTCCTCCCTTTCCCTGGAGAAACTGCTCCGGGCTCCAGCCCTGCTGAGCAGAAACCATCTGCAGGTGCTCCAGGTGCTTCTCCAGGGCAATCTGATAGGGATGGGCTGCACCTGTCCCCTGTGGGAGCTGTGCTCTCATCCATGGGATGTAGGTGCTTCCTGGCCTTCTCCTGGATGAAGTTTAAAGCAGGGCTCTGGTTTGGGATGTCATTTGTACATGGAAGGGATGGCAAACCTTGTTTAGTCAAGTATTTTGTGTGTAATGAAATTCTGGGTGCAGACTTAGAGATGAAGTTGGTTTCCTGTGTAAAGAGAAGAGAGATCTCAAACTGTCCATTTTTAACTAGGAAGGTTGGACTTTCACAGTAAAGTCTAAGCCTATTGTAGACCTGCTCTCCTTGAATATGAAGTTATATGTTGAATTAAGGTAGAAAAATCATAAAGAAAGTCCTCATAAAAGCAGGCCTACTCTGCTATTTCAGTGGCTGGCCTTGTCAAGCTAGCCCTTTGCAAGTTCCCATGTGAAAGCAATCCTGGTGTGAGGAGTTTGTTAGCATAACAATCTATTCCTGGGTGAAAAACAACCATCACTTGTATAAACTGCTTACACACCATTAGAAAAATGAAAACTATCTCTCACAAACAACTTTCCCTGCCTGTACACCCAGGGGTTTGAGTGACCAATCAATACAGGGTAACAACTTGTTACTGACCAATAAAGTAATTGGCAAGAAAGCTCCTGACCAATTGGAGTCACACACAAGGTCTGTAAAACTGTGTAAAAATGAGTTATGTGAACAAAGAAGGGGCTTTTTCCACCATGAAGAAAATGGAGTCCCATGTGATTTATTCCCCTAGTTACACACTTTTAAAAGCTCAGAAACCATCTTAAAATGAGTGAGTTTTTCTCTACTAGATCCATGGGAAAATTTAAAGGTTTAATAATTTAGATACTTGAAAATTAGCAAATTGGGAAAATAAGAGAAATGCCTTTGTTACTAGTATCATTAATATTGATGGAAAGGAAGAGTTATATTTCTTTTGATGCTCCATACTTGGGTATCCAGTGGCTGCTGCCAGGGTAATACAAATTTATTCCCTATTGTTTGTTGGCATAACCTGGACGCTTCACTATCACTGCTTTGCTGTGGGTAAATTTTAACTTGACATTCCCCACCAGGGCATTGCAAACTGCCAGGTCTATGTTTTGTTTGCCAGTGTATGCCTTGTATAAAATTCATACTGGCTTTAGATGAGTTTTGAAGGGGATATTTTATTATTATTATTGTTATTATTGTTATTATTATTTTAAATATGGATGTAGCTCAATGGGTTGCATTTGATAGCAGGTATTATCTTAAAGACCATCCCATGACAATAAAATAGTTGTGTGGCAACAGTGAACTTAGCATATTTAGTGGTCTATAAAAATCTGATATAGGTTGTATGTTGCAGGAGATGGAATAATCAGTCACAGTTACACACTGGCAAAAAATCTCCAGCTTTAAGTGTATTAGTTCCATGTTTCAGCACTGCCTGGTCTTCTTCCATATATGCTGGGACATAGAATATTAAACCCTGTGACATTTTAAATAAAAACTCCTGCTTGTTGCTTTCATTCATTTCATTCTGTTTGCTAATGCTGCCATAGTAGAATATTTGAAAATTAAAAAGCTTCATATTAATCTGCTTAGACTGTCAGAAGAACAATCTGCTGAAAAAACTTGATTAATTCTTCATATTGTTCTCCTCCCCTGATTTCTTTTTTTTTTCTTTTCTTTTTCTTTCTTTTTTTTTTTTTTTTTTCTTTCCTGTGCTAATTTCTCATAGAGTTTGGAGTTTTATTTTAAGGCTTACATGGCAACACCAGTGTCCTGTTAATTCAGGGCAACTCCTTTGTGCTCTTGCTGCAATTCTTTGATGACTCTGCCTGTTTATATATTATATAATATATATTATAGATAATATTTCTATATTATCTATAATATAGAAATATATTGTATTATGTTTTATATATTATATATAATATATTTATACTATGTATAATGTATATTTATATCTAATATATATTTTATATTATATATTGCTTTTATACTATGTATATTATATGTTTTTTAATTTTATATATATAAAATTTTTGGGCACAAGCCAAGCTTGAATACAGCAGGTTAAGCAGCAGCAGAATGATGCAAACATTGGTAGGTTTAGCACTGTTGTTGCTGTGTTTGCCATGCAGTGATGAAGATGTGCAATCTCCCCAGCACAAGTCTGCAGCCTCTGCCAGCTGGCTGCCTGCCCCAGCCCCAGGGAATTGTAATAAATGATGCCTGAGCAAATGGGCACCATCTGGGCAAAGCTCAAGTGAGCTTGTCTGGACAAGGCTCCAGGGTCATGTAAATGAAATGGACTTTCATGTTAAGATGCATCTGTGAAGGAACAATTCCTCCTCCTATAAATCTGGCTGCAGGTGCAGAGAGCTGGCAGTATTTATAGCCAACCTAGAATTTATAGATTTTTAAGGATGCCCATTGTTTATGTGCATAAACAGCTGACTCTGGTGCCCATCCTTCACAGCAGCCTTGAAATCACAAAGTCAGCCTTGAAAAGAAGTGAAAAGGGAAGGGCATGGAGCAGCCACAGAAGCGATGCCTTTGTCTGGGTTTATTCATACCTGTTGATTCTCTGTGATCTTACCAGTGCTTTGCTACAGTACTGGGACATTTGGTAGGACTTTAAAGAGTTTTGTGCAAAACTCAAGTCCTGCACGTGCAATAGCAGGTGAGAAGGAAGTGCAGCTTTAGCAGCTACAAGTTAATCCATCATCCAAGGCCTTCTATTTGGAACTCCTTGCTGTAGTTGATTCCAAATTTAGTTTTTCTGCTTCTGATTGTTGTTATAGTGTATTTTACTTCTCTCAAGCCATTTGTGTTTTAATAAGATACAGGAAGCTCCGTATTTTTTGATCTTGTTCACCAATAGCTTTCAGAAGTTATTTTGAATTTAAAATAAGATGTGATTCTCGGCACATCCAGTTACTTTGCCTGTTATATTTTTATCCAGCCAGTGCTTGATAGTAAATGTCCCTTTGAAAGAACTACTTTGTACATCTATGTATCCCTTGGAAGTTTGGGAATCTGGGCTCTTTAGCTGTAGTTCTGAGTCCTTGTATGACCTGTTTTCCTATACAAAGCCATTGGTCCTGGCACAAGTTGTCACCAGTTTTTCATTTGTAATTTTATCTTTATGCATAAATTGTTGTAAATACCAGTGCTGCATATTTCTGAAAAACATCCCCCAAACTTCATCTGTATAGTGTTGAAATTTCATAAAACTCCACACAGTGAAGACAGCTGTAAGTCAATGTTGTCAATTATGGATGACTCAAGTATTACAGCCTTTCTTAAAAATATGAAAGAACTTTCAATTCCTAGTTCACAGCTCCATATTGAAACTTCTCTGGCAGGTTCTGACAGCACAGAGACAACCACCATCAGCATGACCATTCCCGGCCCATCACACACACACAAATGCCAGATGGATTTCTGTTTATGCTTTTTCCTTATGTCTAAAGGACTTTACCCTGCACTGGAAGTGAGTTTTGTGTGTCTGTCCAGGAAGAGAGGATATTCTGTTTCTGCTGAGTGCTGTTAAATGTTGATCTCGTGCACCCTCTGCCTCAGCTGCCCTGGCAATGCCCCTTGGTGTTTGCAGGCTGAGCCACAGGAGAGAGCTCTGGGCATGCCCAGGCAGCAGCTCCTCCTGCTGAAACACCCCAGGGATCACCCTTTCTATGGAGCAGAAACACCCCAGGGATTATCATTTCCATGGGGCTAAAACACGGGGATCACCCTTCCCATGGAGCTGAAACATGGGGATCACCCTTCCATGGAGCTGAAACACAGGGATCACCTTTTCCATGGGGTTAAAACACAGGAATCACCCTTTCCATGGAGCTGAAATATGGGGATCACCCCTTCCATGGGGCTGAAACATGGGGAGCACCCTTTCCAAGGAGCTGAAACACAGAGAACACCTGTTCCATGGAGCTGAAACACCCAGGGATCACCTTTTCCATGGAGTTGAAATACAGGGATTGTCCTTTCCATGGAGCTGAAACACAGGGATCACCCTTTCCATGGGGCTAAAACACAGGGATTATTATTTCCACAGGGCTGAAACATGGGGATCACCCTTTCCATGGAGATGGAACACAGAGATCACCTTTTCCACAGAGCTGACACACAGGAATTGTCCTTGCCATGGAGCTGAAACACCCCAGAGATCACCCTTCCATGGAGCTGAAATACAGGGATTATCATTTCCATGGAGCTGAAACAGGGATCACCCTTTCCATGGAGCTGAAATACAGGGATTTTCCTTTCCATGGAGCTGAAACACCCCAGGAATCAGCCTTTCCATGGAGCTGCAACAGGGATCACCCTTTCCATGGAGCTGAAATACAGGGATTGTCCTTTCCATGGAGCTGAAACATGGGGATCACCCTTTTCATGGAGGTGGAACACAGGGATCACCATTTCCATGGGGTTAAAACAGAGGAATCACCCCTTCTATGGAGCTGAAACACAGGGATCACCCTTTCCATGGAGCAGAAACACAGGAATCACCCCTTTCCATGGAGCCAGTGGGAGCTGTGCCAAGCTGCTCAGCTGGAAGTCATTCTGCATCTTGCCAGACACTGATTTAAAAATCATTCCTCCCAGGGCATGTGGGGTGAAGAATTTGTTTGGGAATTAAGCAGATGCCCCTCAAAACTATGCACTTCCTTTTAAAATCCAGTTGCCATAACAACTGTACAGCACTTTTGTTCTCAAACAAAACACTTTTTTTGTGTATTAGGGAGCCTGCACTCCAGGAGAGCAGCTGATTTACTTTCCCTGAGGAAACACACCATATGACTTGCAAAATGTCAGACACTGAATAGTACAAACTGGAGCTATAAAACCACATTAGAAATAAAACACTTTATATCTTCTCTGGGTTCTTAACTTTTTTTTTTTTTTTTTTCTTAGTAAATGTGAAGATTAAGTCAAGATTTACCATTGACAGTATTGAGGCAATGGCTGTGATAGATTGTAAACTATGCAAGGGTTGAATGCCAGATCTTGGAACCTTCAGGCATCTCTAAATAACTGTCACTAAGAAACCTACAGCTGCCACATTTATGTTCTCTACTAAGATGGTGCTGATTGGTAAATGCCATGTAATATTGAGCAGTGTGGTTTGTATCAAGCTGCTGAATTCCAGAGTTTAAGGATCAGGTTCTTGCCCACTGACAGCTGGGTAAGAGTTGCAGTTTTTTACCCTCCTCTAGGTTGTTTGAGAGAAACTATTTACAAGAGACTGAAGCCAGGGAATGGGTCCCAGTGCCAGAGAGCAGGGCTGGGTGGGATCTTGGGAATGAGGAATTGTTCCCTGGCAGGGTGGGCAGGCCCTGTGCTGTGTCACGTTGCAACAGAGTCCATCATGTCCAGGGAGAGTGCAGCTGCTGGTGCTGGGCATGGGAACAAAATGAGGCTTCATTTTATAAAGTTTGAGAATTCATTTATCACCTCTGGGGATGAGGAGAGGGATGAAGACAAAAGACTGGGTAAAGGCAGGGTCGTGGGGCTTTTATTGGGTATCACAGGGGTGGAGTTTAGGGTTTGGGTCAAGGGAGGAGTTATTAGCAACACAAGGAGGGTAAAATCAAATTTCTGCCTCTTTGGAATGGGAGCACTCCACAGCCCTGGCACAGGGTGCCCAGAGCAGCTGGGGCTGCCCCTGGATCTCTGGCAGTGCCCAAGGCCAGGCTGGACACTGGGGCTGGGAGCAGCCTGGGAAAAACCTTACAGAAGTTTTCTTCTGGAGAGTAAATCAGACATCTTCCCACAACTGGTTGAAACTGCAAGACTTCTCCTCTTTTAGCCTTTAGACCCCACTGGCTCCCCAGCTGAATGGACAGGGACCATGACAATCAGCACGGAAATGAGCAGATTCCAGCTTTGTGAACTTCAGCTGTGATGGCAGAGGCTGGTGATTCATTTCTTACATCATCAGTGATATGTGTGTCCGCACTTTTCTACTCATACACTGTAAGCTTGCTTTGCACTTCCTCATTTTCCTCTGCATAATTTCCACTGGTGCTCCCCTTCACTCTGTGTTCAGCACAGGACTTTATTAGCCAGATTTCCCACAGAGCTTTATTTCTGGCAGAAATCAGTAATCAC
This sequence comes from Camarhynchus parvulus, assembly GCF_901933205.1. Taxonomy (NCBI): domain Eukaryota; kingdom Metazoa; phylum Chordata; class Aves; order Passeriformes; family Thraupidae; genus Camarhynchus; species Camarhynchus parvulus. The sequence goes on along the minus strand of NC_044581.1, from coordinate 16,277,855 downwards.
ATTTCTAGAAAGCAAACAATGTCAGATACTTTTGTTTGACAGAGTCTGAGCAGAATTCGACTTGCATAGATTATTTATAAAATAATATCCAGAAAGAACCAATGCAGAAGGTATCAGTGACCCTGACATCTGAAGGCATGAGGATGCCTCATTTGCACTGATTGCAAGGTCTTCACTGGGCTGCAGGGGCTTCAGAAGGCTTCAAGCCTGCATTCCTAATAAATTTAATTACCTGGAGATCAGAAGTTAAGTGCTGCTCGTGTTTGCCTTGGAAGTCATTTGGCGCTTGGACTGCATCTCTGCCAGCCCTGTTAAAATTCCCAGCGTGGCACAAAGGGCTGGGTCTCATCAGGGTGTGCACCCTGTGTGTCCATCACCCAGAGAGCAAATACCTGTTTGTGCTTTTGGCTCCATTTCTTTAATTGATAGTCATTAAGTGTAGTGACTCTGTTACTTAGGAGAGCTGTTGTACTCCTCACACATGCTAATTTAATAACTGTGGTTGCTCATGTTTTCACATTAATTTGTTGTTAGAACTTTACTAAGTCAGGGGTCGAGCTCTCTTGCTGGTTTTTGGGAGCACAGTGGGGCCACTGCTCCTGTGTGTGAAAGCAAATGATAACCTGCAGTCTGTATTGTGCACAATCCACCCCAATACCCACCTCAAATCACCCCAAAATTCATCTTTCCCTGCATTAGGTGTCTACAGAACTGAATCTCTTCTTGCAGCACAGCTACAACATCTGCATTTCTGTTTTTCAGGCCACGAACAATGGACTGGGAGGGACTGAATGGGACATGCAAAGGAGAGGAAATGGTTGGGAGTCTTTAGCTTCCAGGGAAGAAATATCTTGTTAAGTATCACCAATGAGCAGACAGCAAAACATGGGAATCTGATGGCCTCATGCAGAGACATCACACAAGATCATCAAGCATTTAAAAATTCAGTTTTAAAATTAATATATTTTGAAAAAATTCAATCCATCATGCAATATTTTGTTTGAGTAGAGAAATGAATATTTAGCAGTTAATAATCTATTCAGATGAACCAGAGTGTTAGTAAGGAAAATTCTGTTCACTTTAAAACTAATTTTGAAATTTGGTGGAGGTTAATTATTACATTTCTTTGTGTGTCATCTCCCTAAAGTGAAAAGGTTCATTACTTTCAGTCTCCTAATGAAAATGGCTCTCAGCAATAAACACCTAACACTACTGCCAGCTTGTTTAGTGTTTCAGTTCATAATGTGTACTATTACAAAAGCCATAAAGACTCAAAAGACTAAATCTGTTTTGTGGAAATGAAAGGAAAATGCAACAGTATTTTTAACGATTCTCTGGAAACTAAATTTGGAAACTAAAATTTTGAATTAGATGGTTGTGGGTCATTGTTTTCTCAAGATTATTGATGCAAATAGAATTCAGGCTTCTGTAGTTTGCAAATTGAATATTCTTCTCCAGAACTGTCAGCCACTGGTGGTTTACACCAGTGCAGGGACAGGAGCTGGACTTGGATGATCCTTCTGTGTCCCTTCCAGCTCAGGGATATTAATCATGATTCCATGATTAATAGTTATTTTCCAAGGAAGATGCAAAACCAAATCAAAACCCAGTATTTCTATGATTTCCAGCAGAACAGAGATTGCTAAACCACAATGTGAATAATTATGGGTGCAGATTCCAGAGACATATTATCACCATCCCTTTTGTATGTGGAGAAAAGAGAAAATAGATTTTTCAATTTCAATACATGTGTTTTTATTCTTCCTTGCATATCTTAAAAGTAAATGATGTTTTTCTTTTTTTGTTTGTTTGGGTTTATTTTTTGTTTTGTTTTACATTCCATAAGAAACAATTTAAGTTCTTTGAACTCAGGAAAAAATAAATTATATTCAGTATCAAATTGCATCTTGAGAGATAGAGCTATTGCTATTAAAAATCAAGGCAGGCAGTATAAAAAAAGTGTCTGATTGCTTTCTTAGCAATTCCATTGTTTTCTTTCTGCTTTCAGAAAATTGTCTTGAGATTGGATTTCCCCTTATTCCCCTATACAGTAGCATGCAATATAAAGTTGGGGTTTTTTTGTTTCAAATACATTTTCTTTTTAGTTCTAAAAGGCTTATTACAACACAGAAGCATTTCACCTTTGGAGCACAGAAAGGGTGCCCAGCTTCTGGGCTTAAACAAAACTTTGAGTGTTCACTCACATAAACAATCTTTTATATATCTTCTATTCAGATGGTGGGGCTATCTAATTTTTTCAAATTAAAAAAAACAAAACCTGTGTTCACTGTGTTGTGGCTCTCAGTATATTAGCACTGAGTGTTCTCTTGCTGAGGAAACAAGAAATGTTACTTTTTAACTTATGATTTTCAAGATGAGAGGAACATTTGTTTCAGCAATGGATCCTCAGGATATTGAGAACTCAGTGCTCACCTTGTCCTCAGTGCCTGTTGGAAATGTGGAGCCTCTGTGAACCCCTGTCAGTGCAGTTAATTAGGTTTAAAGCAACATAATCAGCCTCAGCAATTAGTCATAAGCAAGTTGATTTGGAACTCCCGGTATTTGTCTGCTCTACTTCAAATGCAAAGGACAATGGTTTAAATATTGGAATAAAAATCTGATTCGGACTTTATGCTGCAAGAAATTTCTTGATCTGATCGATGAGATAAAATTTCATAATATTTAACAGGATTTGAGCAGCAACCTGGGGCAGTGGAATGTGGTCCTGCACAAGGCAGGGATTGGAATGAGATGAGCTTTGATTCTATGATCTTTTGTACCTATATCTATATCTATTGTACCTGTGTCTATAATTAGGCCAAACAAGGTTAGGAAATATTGTCATCTGTTTCCTTGCTCTTAAGTTGCTCATTTGGGTGAAAAATAAGTGAATATTTTCTCTTTTATCAGTTAAAATCTAAAAAAGATTAGTATAATCCTGGCAATGAATTGGAATAGCAGAGTTTAAGGTTTTGAACAGCAGGATTTTTAGTGTGGTCTTTGACATTTTGGATGAAAATATAAATATAGTCTGTAATGACTGTGAGTACCACTAATATCAGCAATATCACAAGCTACACAACAGATTTAATGACAAGTAACTACTAAGTACTCCAGCTGATTATCCTGGTTAAGCAAGTCCTGATTTTGATAGTGAGGTAACTGGGTAGCTCCCATCTCAGTGTGGCAATTTAATACAAGGAAGCTTCTTTATAATGGGATCTGCAGCTTACTCTGAGCTCTGTAACAGCTGAGGGGGCTCTGTTTAACAACTGGACTGAGTGACTTGTACATTCATACTAAAGACATGTAATTATACCATTCAAAAAAAAGAAAAAAAATAAAGTTATGCAGCAAACTTAAAAAAAAAATCCCCCAGTCTTGCCTCTCTTATTCCAGAGCACCTGCTTATGTTTATTACCCAACATCACTTTTTAAAATCATTTTGTACCTTGTATCCACTTGAGAACAGAGAGAGTCTTCAATCAGAAAGTGAAGTCAAATGAACTTTTTGCTTCCAAGGTAAAAGAAAGTGTTCCTTTTTAGCTTTCTTGGAGCTTGTAGTGCTAATCTGCAGCTGGCATTGTTGGATAATGTTGTAATGCCTGTGTGCTTCTTGTTAGCCCTGTTATTAAAGTGGCAATCTTAAATGTTATGTAAATAATTTCAATTTCAAAGGCACAGGAAAATAGTAACAGAGCTGTTTCAGTGACAGGTAGTTGTAGTATTCTTTGTATGCTCCTCAAGTGAGCTTGGTCCTTTAGTGCCTTTCAGCTCATATAATCAGTATCTTTGATATTTTTACACCATGAGACCTTTGCAAAGTGTTACTCACTGAGGCCATCACAATGCTGCTTTAAATGATCCTGTTATACACCACAAAACACTTTCTACCTTCTTTCAGTGCTAAGCCTCCAAGGCCTACATTTCTGTTATTACCACCAAATAAAAGTCCTTACTAAGCTTTCTGAAATCACTCTGCTTAGGCTGCTTCCAGCTGATGCACAGAAATTTATTCTGAATTACTTCAACTGTGGTTTGAAATAATAGTGTGAGTTGCCAGAGTTACTGAGAAGAAGAGAGATTGTGTTTATGTCTGTATTAACAGTGGAAAGGGGAGTCAGGCTTGGGCAGGGGGTGCCCAGGGAGAGTTGGAGTGCCCATCCCTGGAGGTGTCCCAGGAACAGCTGGATGTGGCATCAGGGCTGGGGAACAAAGTGCTGCTGGCTCAAAGGCTGGATTCTGCTGCTGGAGGTGCTTTGCAGCCTCAGTGGCTCTGTGGATGTTGTTGTCAGCTGGCACAACCAGCTCTCAGGTGTAACTTTGCCTTTCCTGTGTGCCTTACTGTGACACTCCATCTGCAGAAAATTACAGAGTCTGAAGAGATCAAATGAGACAATTAATGAATTGCATGTCAGTGGATCAGTTCTGTAAATATTCTAGTGAATATTCTGTGACTATTCTGTGAATATTCTAGTGTTTTCTTTCTAGATTAAGTTATTTATTGCCTTGGGTATTCATTAGGGCTCAGCACAGCAACTTTGTGCTCTAACACCAGCACACTCACACTTCAAGATTCCAGCTACTACCTATTTCCTACTAAGAGTTTTATTTTTCTACTTTACGTACAGTGGGAATGAATTGTTAAACAATCAGGAAAAAAGCTGTACTAAAACCTGCTGGGTTATGAGGGCGTTATTGAGGAACTCCTTAAGTGTTTGGGTGGGTGAGCTCCACCAGGGCACCAGCAAGGCAGTGGTATTGCTTGTCTGATTGATTGATTGATTGATTGATTGATTGATTGATTTAGAAAGGGTGAACATGGTAAAGTGGAGGTACTTGGCTGGCAAAAGAAAAGTAAATGAGGCACAAAGCAGGTCACATGTTTGGGGATGCAATTCTTGAATAGCTCTGTGCTCATCAGGCTTGGGCAAAGACAGAATATTTGTAGTTCCAAATACACAAATATACTCAGGTCTGCCTTGGTTCTCCAGCTGGGAGGGACATGATGTGTTTTCATGGAATCACAGAATGGTTTGGGGTGGGGTAAGCCTCAAAGCCCATCCAGTGCCACCCCTGCCATGGCAGGGACACCTCCCACTGTCCCAGGCTGCTCCCAGCCCCAGTGTCCAGCCTGGCCTTGGGCACTGCCAGGGATCCAGGGGCAGCCCCAGCTGCTCTGGGCACCCTGTGCCAGGGCCTGCCCACCCTGCCAGGTATTGTATCAGGTGACTCCCAGCTGGGGAATAAAGAGCCTTGACTCCATGATTTCAGAAGGCTCAACAAATGCTTTATTAAGCTATACTATATTATACTATACCACACTAATACTATACTAAAGAAAATCCCATGACCCCATACAGACAGTCACGACACAGCTTTGACCTAATTGGCCAATCAATCCAAAAAACCATCACCAGAGTCCAATTAACAAATCCCTTTTGGGTAAACAATCTCCATAGCACATTCCACATGTGCCAAACAACAGATGCAGCAAGTAGAGATAAGAATTGTTTTTCTTCTCTGAGCTTTCTCACTGCCTTCCCAGGAAAATCCTGGGAGAGAGAATTATGTCTCTCTCTATTCAGAGAATGTGACTACTACACCCAGGGAACAATTCCTAATTCCCAAGATCCCATCCAGCCCTGCCCTCTGGCACTGGGAGCCATTCCCTGGGTCCTGTCCCTGCAGTTCTTTGTAAATAGTCCCACTCCATTTCTCTTGCAGCTCCTTTCAGAGACTGGGATGTCATCAAAGGATTTATTTGTCTTTCAACATATTAATTAGAGGTGGCTTGGGTATGTTCAGCCACTCTTATGTCCAGAAATCTTAAAAAAAAAATCCTTACATAATTGCTTGTGATAATTTCTAATACGTCACAAGAATACCTACCAATATTGGCAAGATTTTCCTTCCTGAGGGTTTTGGAGTAGAAGCAGCCTTATGATTGTGGGAAAAATCATGCAAAAATATGGGGAAAGCAGCTGCAGGCATTCAGATAATTTTGAAGTCCACATAAAGCTTTGAGAGACTCTTAAACCTTCTGTAGCAAAGGTGACTTTTGCTAACATTAATCTGTTCTGCCAGGGAAGACAAACCCTGCTCACATTTATTTGATTGTTGTTCATCTCAGCACAGGCAAACGTGTGTGTGCTGCAGGGGAGCAGCTCAAACATCACTGCCTTGGGTAAACCAAAGCAATGGGCTGGAAAGGGCTGGTGCAGGTAAAATTCACTGCTAAAGGTTTTGGAAATGAGTCCTTGCTCAATAGAAGAACAAATGTTGAAATTATTATTGCAGGTCTGATAATAGAAGTGCTTGATTATTCAGTTCTCTTACAGCAAGAGGGGAAATCTTTCCTCTGACAGATTTTTGTACCATTATATTGAATCTAATGTATTGCTGCAGTGAAAGCCTCTTAAGATTGAAACCAGATGGAATTAGACGAAAACCAGAAAAGTCTATTTTATTAAAACCATACTGTTAAGTCTTATCTTTTATGGCTTTGTGCTTTTATTTTTGCTTATTATTTTAAAGCCTCCAAATTATCAGTCCTAAAATGTTGATCATATTTGTTAATTAAACACTTTTTCTACTTTATTCTGGTAGTCTGATAACAAAATAACAGCTATTTAAGTAGGTTTAATACAACAAACTTATGAAAACAAAACACGTGGAGATAAATTTTCATTTTTTTCCCTTGATTATTATAAAGGGAATCATGTTCAGTGTGCCTTTCTAGTTGTCTTGCACTGAATAAAATGAAAGACAAAAACAAAGCAAGAATAATTTCATCATCTTAAAAGGGTTTACCTACCACAGAAAGGCAAACACAGTAGGGAAGGAGAATACAAATTGTAGTTAGTTCCTAAGGATTTTGTTGAGTCTTCCATCCAAAGGAACTGATAAAAGAAAAAAGAGGTGTAAGACTGAAGTATCAAGTAGGAAATGGACAAAGACATTATTGGGTAAATTCTTGAGTTAATACACTAAGGTGAAACCTTAGAGTGGGGTGGGGTTTTGGGTTTTTTGTTTTTTTTTTTTTTCTTATTGATAAAGTATTTTTGAGAAATAGATGTAAGACTGCTTGGGTAAATATTACAGAATTCAGGATCCAGACATGGTGATTTATTATTCCACCATCCTCTGCAGGATACTCCAAAATAATCTGCATTGCTTCCTACCTTTAGAAACAAAGATTTACGTAGCTCTGTGTGCCCTTCCTGATTTTGGAAACTGCTCTGACAGATTTCTACTCTGGGAGAAATTTATCCCCAAGAAATGCTGGTGATCTTTCTTGACATGTATCAAGATGCTGAGAGCATTTTTGTATTGTCCCAGGCTTTTCCTGTAGCATTTGCCTTTCCCCTTGCTTTAACACAAATGTTAAAAATAGTTTGATATATTGTGAATTCCAGCTGTGGTGATATTCCCCCTCCTACCCTTCAGTCCATAGATCTCTTGTCATGGCACTTGGCTTCTGTTCTGCTGACAACTTTTATCATTTTAAAAGTTTATTTTGAACATTTGTTGAACATTTATTTACAAGCAACCAAAGAAGAAAGCCTTGGTGCAAGAGAATGAATAAAACTTTCTTATGAAAGACACTGGAGCAGGAGATAAAATTTTTAAAGCCTAACATTTTCATAGCAGGTAAAGCTCTTGCACAATTGGGCTTTAATTTATGTAAACAGACTGGATATTTCTGCTGGTTTGACTGATGGTTGTTTTGTGGGGAGAGCCATCCTTTATATATTATTTTTTTGGTTTGCTCTCCTTTATATTTTACACTGGGGCAAAGGACTAAGGCCAGATTGATCTGTTGCAGATCAATCCTTTTACTTTGTGGCCTGACTCTTTGCATTACTCTCTAACTTCACACTCGTTTTTCTCCTGGCAGTCTATTTTTTCCCTCAGCTGCCTTCAGGCTCTTCCCTGAGTGTTTTGCCCAATCACCACTTTGCACTTTGTTTTCTCCTCCATGATCTCTCAGTCTCTGTTCTGTTTCTCTGAGTTTTGCCAGTTCCCAGTTGTAACTCATTTGTCCCTTCCCATGTGATTGAAACCAGCAGCACAGACACCCTGCACCCTTCCCTAACCCCATCCTGCACATCACTAAAATTCCTTCTGGGTTTTGCCACAGGATAAATCTGTTCTTCTGTCCTGCAGATGCTGAGCTGTGCCTTTCCTTGCACCTCCATCACATTCCCCACAGTGGAAACCTCACCCATGACTTCAGGGCTTCCTTCTCACACAGCTTTGTCTTTGTAGCCTTGTATTTATCATTGCTCTCCCACAGGAGACAAAAAGTGTGTTCCCTCCTTTCTCCTTCTCAGCAAGTGCTGGAAATGCTGGATTGTCTGAATTCAGTGCTTGTTTCCAGGGATGTTTTTCATATGGGATCTTCTCTTGCAAGCTGTGCAGTTGTTTACACTCTCATTCTTTATAGAAAAAGGGATGGTAGAAAAAAGGGTCAATTTATTTTCATATTCTAAGAAATAATAATCACTTTTTTTAAGGCATGGAGTTACATCAGAAAGTTACCTAATTTTTAGTGGTAAACAACAATTTATTTATTATTTATATTAGCAATTATTTGTAGAAACCATATTATTAATGGTTTATCTCCAGTATGGTTATGTCCAGTACCAAACTGCTATACTGTGAGATGTTGTGCAATTTTGGTTTTTTGGAGGGGTTTCTTTTGGGTGGTTTCTTAGAGTTTTTTTACATGCATTCAATAAATTTTCAAATCATTTGAAATCAGTTCTTCACTTTTCTACATACCAAAATAGTTCTTTACTCTTAGCTTCAACATATTTTCTATCAGACCCATGCTGCAATGTTGGGAAATACATCCTGCCAAGATACTGGATGTTTTATTCTGTTACACCAGGGAGAAAAAAAATCATTATTTTTTACATATCATCCAGTAATGATTAATCTCATGTTGCATAATAATTTTTAATTTCAATTTCTTGAATATATTTATTAATTTACCTCCTGCTAATATGCTGCTTTTGATGCCACTATTTTGAATTTATTTCTGTACTTAAGTATCATTTGCATAATGGCATTAAGAGGTCCACTCCTGAGTATTTGGTGGTGAGATGTTGGACAGAGTGAACAGGTTGTAATTAGTGGCATCTGACCTTCAACTTCATCAATATGCAAATAGAAATACCACAGGGTGCAAAAGCACGGTGCTATTAAAGCAGTCACTTCTGTTTGTCAGATTTCAGTCATGGTGCTTTGCTCTTTATTTATTTTATATAATACATAATGTTATGTGATTTTATGTAATAAAATACCCGTGTAGAGGTGAATGTATAAAATTGTACATGTGCAGAGGCAAAGGGGGTTCTTGTATTCCACAGAGATAATGAGGAAAGCCAAGTAAGCACAGCATGGACATAGTTCTGTTTGGCTTTTCCCACATGAATCTTCTTCCCCTGAGATCCTGATTCACCTAAAGCCCTTCCATGAGTGCAATTCCACCACAGCTTTATACCAGAAGGTTGGCAGTGGATCACACTGCATTGTTCATCTTCCCCAGCAGCTGCTGCTTACAGAGCATTGAAAAATTGAGTTTTCTGAACTTCATATTGGGGTTTGTCCTTTGCATGTCGTTCTGCCCTCTAGGTGGATAAGACACATCCCAAGAATCCCGGGATGGGTGAGGCTGGAGGGGCTGCTCTGGTGGCACCTCCCTGCTCCCCCAGGGCCATCCCAGAGCCCAGGGCACAGCAGTGTGTCCGTGTGGCTCTGCAATGTCCCCAGGCAGGAGCCTGCACAGCCTTTCTGTGTGGCAGCAGAGCTCTGGCTGCAGAGAGAAACACAACTTTTCACAGACTCGTTCTGGGAAGGCTGTGAGAAGATCAGAGAAAAGAAAGAGAAACAATTCTTATCTTCACTTGCTGCCCCTGTTGTTGTGAGCATGTGGAATGTGTTATGGAGATTTGTTTGCCAAAGGGGGGTTTCTTAATTAGCCAGTGGTGATGGTGCTTGGATTGGAGGAGCAGTTAGATCCAGCTCTATCATAACTGTCTATAAAAGAGCAATGGCTTTGTTAATAAAGATTATAATTGATCAGCCTTCGGTAATACATGGAGTCTGTGCTAATTATTACCCAGCCAGGGGTCAGTTGCAGTTCTATCTCTGCACCATCTGCTCAGGGCTGGGCACTGCCCAGGGCAGGGGCAGCTCCTGGGCTCAGGCCCTGCCCGTGGCTCTTGTCCTGTTGCTGGATCTTGATGCTCAGGAAGAATTGAAATGGGGGCATTAAAGGCAGCGTGAGCAGCACATTGAGATTGGGGATTCTGCCCTTCAGGTGAGACCTCACCTGCAGAGCTACCCCAGCACAGGAGGGACCTGGAGCTGCTCGGAGAGCCCAGAGGAGGCCATGAGGGCACTGGAGCCCCTCCCCTGTGGAGCCAGGCTGGGAGAGCTGGGCATGCTCAGCCTGGAGAGGAGAAGTTGTGTGGAGACACCACAGCTCCTTCCAGGGTGTGCAAGGAAGCCTGAGAGGGGTTTTTCATCAGACAGTGGAGGGACAGGAGCCAGGGAATGGCTCCCAGTGCCAGAGGGCAGGACTGGGTGGGATATTGGGAATGAGGAATTGTTCCCTGGCAGGGTGGGCAGGCCCTGTGCTGTGTCACGTTGCAACAGAGTCCATCATGTCCAGAGAGTGCAGCTGCTGGTGCTGGGCATGGGAACAAAATGAGGCTTCATTTTATAAAGCTCAAGAACCCATTTATCACCTCTGGGGATGAGGAGAGGGATGAAGACAAAAGACTGGGTAAAGGCAGGGTCGTGGGGCTTTTATTGGGTATCACAGGGGTGGAGTTTAGGGTTTGGGTCAAGGGAGGAGTTATTGGCAACACAAGGAGGGTAAAAGCAAATTTCTGCCTCTTTGGAATGGGAGCACTCCACAGCCCTGGCACAGGGTGCCCAGAGCAGCTGGGGCTGCCCCTGGATCCCTGGCAGTGCCCAAGGCCAGGCTGGACACTGGGGCTGGGAGCAGCCTGGGACAGTGGAAGGTGTCCCTGCCATGGCTTTAAGGTCCCTTCTAACCCCCACCATTCTGTGATTCTACGATGAGAAATGTGCCATTCCTCAAAATTTCCTGTCCCTTGAGTACTTCATCTCCTATCAACTTATTTAAATGCTGAAGAAGTGTCAAAAATGTTTGGTTTTCATTTTTAATGACTCTATTTTTGGAGGGTTTAAGTGACACGTTCACATCCATTCCAGGCATATCTATCAATCATCTGTATAAATCACCCTGCCAAGCTCGCCCTTATCTGCGTGCACAGCAGAGTCACAGGGAGTTCTTTTGGATCAATAAGCAACTTTTCCCTGGAAACACTCCTCTCCCAAGTGGGCACAGTGAAGTTGCTAAGTGACTGCTCTTGCTGCAGTGTAGCTGTACTCACATCAGCCTGATAGAAAGCAAAGCTTGGAAAGAAAGCAAGAGGCAGCACAGCTAGAGGATGATGATGTGTTTGCTCCCTGGGAACAATATTATTGCCATTTAGAACTTCTAACTCAGCTCTTGCTGAGTGCACTTGCTCTTTGGCAGGATCACCAAAGGTGTATTTAACTATTGTTCCATGAAGCAGAATCCCTGTGCCTGCTTGTGCAAACCCCGGGCACCAGGAATATTTCTGTGTCTGCTCTGGGGTGCCCTGACCCTCAGGGCAGCACTGACTCTGACCCTCACTCATGGAGAAAGTTTCCCAGACTTCAAGATAGACTGGAACCCACAAAAGTGTGAAATAGATTATAGAGAGCGGTGTAGGTGTATCACTTGGTGAAATTGAGGTTTTGGGATTTTCAGTATGCTGTGGATGGAAGCAAGATGGAGGGCACAGGGTGCTGTCCTGGGTTTCTTCTTCATGCTTCTTCTTCCTCCTTCTCCATGGGTTTGGGTGGCATTTTGTAATTGGGCAGAGAAGTCCCCATTGTGGGCTCTGTGGGATCAGTTATTGGGTTAAAAGGGAAAATAATCCAGGTGTCAGCTCTTAATTGGACAGTTTAGTCTGAAAAGACCTCGGAACAAGAGATTGTTGGCCATTTTGTGCCTTCTAATGAAAAGCTGCCCAACTCACAGTAGTGAGACTGTTTTACTGATAAGAAATAATGAACACCTGAGTGTGAGCATGAAACACCATCTCAAGTGCCTTCAATCCAGACCCAGAGAAACCCACAACTGGTTGGTACAACCAGTAAAATTCTGCCCCCACACCTGCTCTTCCAAGCAGTGGCAGCACCATGTGAGGAACAAGCAGGGTTTGACTTCTCTCCTGTGTGAATGAATTCACAGCCAATTTCTGGTCTGTACCTGGGATTTTCCTTCTTGTTCTTCCACCACAACAGAAGCTATAATTTAAATTAACTTTAAATGTTGTGTGAGGAGAAAGACAAGACTTAAAAAAAACCAAAAAACCAACTTATTTGTGCTAATAACTGAGATTCTTTTGAATTCTGAAGGCAGTGTGACATCCATCTGCCTGCACCACTGAGGGGAAGCAAAAACTTGTTTCATATTTTATCCCTCTGACATTCTCTTACCCCCTCCTTCAGATGGTTTTGCCTCTGTGTGGAATAAATAATATAGGAGGGGTAAGATGGGATAATTATCTTTAGCAATTGTAGTTTAGGGGATACAGAATTACATGGCAATGTCCATTGGAAATTCCTGGAGCAGTGACTCAGCCCAGATCCACAACCAAAACCGACAGCAGGAATCACCTTGATGGAGACAAAGTTTCTTTACACCTGCCAGATAAATTGCCTTTGGATTAAAGGATGTTGATATCCCATGATCACAGATACTTCCAGACACATTTTATACCTGAAGCATTTTTATGCAGATTATCAAATTATGGTATTTGATCAAAGCCAATTTTCTATTTTCACTATAAAACCAGAAATGAATCTGGATAATCTGTGTGGTGAGCAGGTCTCATGAAATCCACTTCCCAGACTGGCTGGGTGAGCTTTCATTTCCAAGCTCCTCTGGCTTTCACTCACGTGAAAGCAAATTATTTGGAAGTTGTGCTGGGGAAATGGAAGGTCTGCAGGATCAGAGACTCTATTTTCAGTGCAATTACTTCATGCTTCATTGCACAAAGGGTATACAGATTTCCTTAAGACTTTTTCTGTCACTTGATGCCAACTATCCATTTCTCCAACTTACACAGAGTATGAAAATACAGAGCAAAGCTGAAACTCTCACCTGCATAGCGCTTTATTTCTAGGAAATATTTGCATTTTATATGTGCTGTCACAGACATCTTTTATGAAAAATCCTTTCCTTAGTATTTTTCCTCCTGAGAAGCTGAGAGGCCTCAGGAACAAAATGCAAACAATGGTTATCTGCAGCTGTGGAATGTAACAGGTGCATCTGTGATTGGCCTCATGTGGTTGTTTCTAATTAATGGCCAATCACAGTCCAGCTGTCCGCACTGTCTCGGTCAGTCACAAGCCTTTGTTATCATTCCTTTTCTGTTCTTAGCTAGCCTTCTGATGAAATCCTTTCTTCTATTCTTTTAGTATAGTTTTAATATAATATATATCATAAAATAATAAATCAAGCCTTCTGAAACATGGAGTCAACATTCTCATCTCTTCCCTCATCCTAAAACCCCTACAAACACCATCACAATGTGCTTTTAATTTTTTTTTATTTAACCATGTACATGTCAAACCCAAAGAATTACAAACTTAGTGTAGGAAGCTGCTAAGAATCAAAATTCCAATTTAGAGTGTCTAACAATTCTGAATATTTAATTCATTTGAACAATATGCTTCAGAAGAATCATTATCACACTGAAATCCCCAACATTATCTATTGTTTGCACAAGTGGCCCTTCATGCCTTGCAACTTCTGGCATGCTGAATGGGGTGGCAGCTCCAGAGTGGGTGTGCCCTTTTGGAGGCAGATGGAAGGTCAGTGTCACTTCAGCCACTCTGAATTCTCCAATGGCCTTGGAAAAGTTCATTGTTATTGAAGAGATTATTGCAGCATTTCTTCTGTGCAGAAACGTTCAATAAGGGTAATTAAAAGTAAACATGCAAGTAGAAACACAGAAATATTTTTATGTTGTGGATTTTAGATATAGAATGGATTCCCATTTTTTTTCCAAGTCAGTGGTAAATTCCAGTTGCCTTCAGTTTTGCCTGTGTTTTATTCAAGGGGTCTGTAAAAATACAAACATTGTGAAAATGCATGAATAATATTTCACATTCTCTGAACATATCTTGTGGGATTACCAAGTGATCATGCTTTTCCAGTATCATTGTATTATAAGTGCTACTCCTGGATGTCTCTACAATATCTGATGGTTTTTGGTTGTTCAGGTGTAAATCCAGGTTATCTTTGTTCAAGGAGAATTTACTGTTTTCCACTAGGAATCACTGATATCATCAAATTTCATGATGCCTTCTCATATTTCACAGTGTTGTTGTCTAATATGATATAGTCAAGAGTGTGGTTTTATGCTTAAAAATCATTTTTTAAATTTAAATACTTTAAAATAAAGAACCTGTTAAAATTTTGTAAGCTACTTTTTGTAGATTCTGAATATATGTAGAATTCTTGTTGTTGAAGCATTTTTTAATATATTAAGAAGAACAAATGATAGCTTTAGAACTGTTTAAATCTATTTTCTGTGTCTAGTTTTATCAGTGGCATTGGCAGACTTCATATCAGTCACACAGGGTTAGGCAACCAGTAAAACTCTGTTTCATGATCCTTTAGATGACTAGAGATCAGTTAGGTCATTATATATTGTTAAAATTATTTTAAAATTAATTATGGGCAAGGTAGTTTGTGGAGTAAGATGAAGTGGTAACAAAATTAATGGGCTTAGTCTCCCTCCCTGAGAATTTGGAAAATTTCCTTCTGGCTACCTGTGCCTTTAATTCATGCAATGGAATTGCAGAAATCAAGCAGAAGTTTCTAAAATGCTGAATTAACTTTCAGTTACAATCTAGGCTTCCCCTAAGAATTGTGGTAGGTCAGAACTAGTGGGATGTGAATCATATGTAATTTATAATGTAAATTGTAGAATCATAGGAGGGTTTGGATTGGAAGGATCTCATCCTGTTCCAGCCCCTGCCATGGACAGGGACACCTCCCACTATCCCAGGTGAAAATGAAACTCATTTCAGAGTTGTTTTCCACTGTCTGCACAGGAAGAGATTGCCTGGATGTTCCTTCCTGTTCCTGAAAATTCTCTTCCACTTCTGTCGGCCATTCCAAGGATGTTCCTCCCTCAGCTCAGCCAGGAGGTGCCTAAGGAATCTTAGAGTATCTTTGGGAAAGGAGAGCAAAATAACAAACCTATATTTCATCTCTGGGAGGAGAACTGGGGGAAAAGAGCAGAATTTTTGCTGGTGCCAAGGGCTGCCATGCCCATATTCCCACACTAATCCTGCCTGGCAGTGAGCTGTGTGTGGGGAGCTCTCTGCAGAGCTGGTTTTGCTAATGGGAGCTGTGACAGACCTCAGGGCTGTTCATTAGCAGCCAGTTCCTGCCTTTGATTCCTTTTTTCCTGCAGCAGTCTCCATTGATTTCAGTGGAGCTCCACACATGCAGATCAATGACAGGATCTGTGCTGGTGATGGACTCACAAAAAACAGCAGCAGGGAATTTATGGTGGCCTGCCTGCTCCCAGCACTTTCCTTATGCATTTTCAAATTGCAGAGGGTTTAGAAAACAAAAGAAAGAAATTGCTTTGAAAAAGTCATAATTGTTTGCTTAGGGATCCGTGAGAAGGAAGCAGTAAAGGAAAAAAAATCATTTGGGGGAAGGAATACATAAGGCAACATAATAAATTTTCCTAAAAGAAAGAAAGAGATGCTCCTGATTTTCTGAACTGTCCTATTTTTAAGGAGCATGTCAAATTTGTGATCTGCTTCC
This sequence comes from Camarhynchus parvulus, assembly GCF_901933205.1. NCBI lineage: Eukaryota > Metazoa > Chordata > Aves > Passeriformes > Thraupidae > Camarhynchus > Camarhynchus parvulus. The sequence continues at coordinate 16,261,927 of NC_044581.1, read as the reverse complement.
TAACAGTTGGCAATGAAGACTTGTGGTAATTTTGCATTAAACATCTGCCATAAATGCCTCTACTAGATATAAAAATTTCTATTATTAGAGAATTGCTGTATGCACGAGACCAACTTAGTAAAACGGATCTTTGCAGAACAGTAACTCACACTTTATGTAATTACAGTTCCACAGTGTCAGAGGTATTTAAAATACAGGTGTGAATCTCTAAACATGCACTTCTAGTTATAGAATCTCTAAAGGAAATATTAATATGTATTGCCATGGGATCTTTTGTGGCACAAGTTAATTCTCTCTTCAGTTTTGTACCATTCTGTCATTTTCTGGTAATATAAATGTGATTCTTGGGGCAGCCCTGTGCAGGGCCAGGAGTTGGATTTCAATGATCCTTGTGGGTCCCTTCAAACTCAGGATATTCTGTGATTCTATTAATTTCATTTTCTAAGTATGTCTTTATTTTTCCATCTTCATGCTCACCTTAATGTGCACAGATTCACATATTTAACCCAAATTTCCACTGAAGTCGTGGTTGCCATTCACAAAAAGCAGTTCTTCATCACAAACCTTGGCATGTGAGGGGGACACAGATTGAAAACAGCTCCTGGTCAGCAGGGCAACTGTGCACTGCATAATTAACCACCCCTGGCCTCAAGTGAAGGGCTGAGATGCAAGTTTATTACAAAAATTCAGGAGTAGATTTGAGAAATACCAAAGTAGTGCTATTAGAGGGACTCTTTGTACCACAGCAACCTGAGGTTCAAGCTTCCTGCCTGCATTAGGCTGTACAGGAGGGAGAAATAATTAATCAAACTTTTCCTCGCTGTACAGATTTTGGATTCCATCTTCTATGTGAATATGTCCTTGAAGCAGCAGACAAAATCAGATATAGGTGATTCTGGTAACCTAAGAAGGCTTTTGATCAGCTCCTCTCCTGGCTGTTAATAGAATATCCAGTTTTCCCTTTATAACATAAAGAGGTTATAACACAAGTCTCATGTGAACAATTGCTGAGTGACACTGCTCTTGACATGAAGTATTTCACCTCCAATTCCAACAGGGAATTGCTGATGACAGAAGGTTTTCAAATGCACTGTCAAGCCATCTAACAGATCATTTTCTGGCCAAGAATACAGTGGGACTTTGTCACCTCTGAGGCGTCTGTAAGTGAAGATGCCTGAAAGGAAACTAAATCCTCAAGAGATGAATATTTGGGAAAGTAAATCCATTTGGTATTGCTGGTAGGGTCAAAGCCATTTCATGAGGGTGGGTTCTTTGCTTCAAACGTGTTCCTTTTTTATTTCATTGGGAAAAGCATCCAAGTGTGCAAGTGCTCATTGTGGAGGATGGAACATTCCAGAGAGCACTGTGCTCATATTTCAAACTGCAGTTGGTTTGCTTAGTTAGGAGTTAGAATCCTGTCAAGTTAGGAGTTAGAATCCTGTCAAGCCTGAGGTGGTACCCGATCACTTCCACTCACCCCTCACCCAGTGATAACGAAGCTCAAACTCCTCATTTTGGTTCCACAGCTATAATGAAACAAAACATCACTGTTTGTGTTAAATGTAGCTTTGGGGGATTTTTGCAGTTGTTTGTCATAATCACTGTCCTAAAACATACATGGTGCTGCCAGGCTGCACAAAAAGAAACATTTGGGGAACATTTTAGTTGCAAATGGAAGAGAGAGTGATGTGCACACGGAGCAGATCTGGCTGGGCTGCCTGGTCCCCTGCCTGCCTGGGCCAAGGATGGGCTCAGCTCTGAGAGCTGAAAGCATTTGGTGCAAGAAGAAGGAGTAATCCAACAATTAAAACTGAAAAAATTGGTGTCAGCAAAAATCAGCACAGAGTAAGCAACTTTCTCCTGATCCTACAGCAAAAGTGACTGGGTCAGGACCTGAATAACCACAAAAGGATGTGTATTATTAATTGTTCTCTTCACTAAACTGCCATTTATAGATTTAATTGCTGGTGATTAATTCCCCACCTGTCTTTGGGACAAGTGTCTGGGACTAGCTGCTGCATGCTCTTAAACTGGTATTCACTGGATGTCAAAATCTACACCCCAAACTGCTGTTCTATGCCATTTACATTCCTGGGTGTGACTTTAAAAAGTACAGATAAAAGAGCTGTTGTGCATTTTTAAAATGTTTCGCATCGAGAAAATATTGTTTATATGGTATCTACAGCTAAAGAAAGAGAGTATGTTTATAAGAAAGCCAGTAAATAAAATTTGTTTTATACATCTAATTTCAAAGGCCAGAAATGTTCTAAGTGAATATCATAATTGTTTTGAGGATAGATCAGATATCAAGGATAACAACATATTTTATTAAAAGTAATTGTATTTGTGATGGTAAGAATAGGAAAAGTAGAAATTATAAATTTTGTTCAGAAGAGAAATGTGGCACGACATACTCAGAAAAAGTAGCTTTGAGGGTAGAAGGGAAGTTGAAGGAATGTTTAAAAGGAATTTTAACAAATCTGGTGACGCATTAAGCTAAAATGAATAAAAGTTTCCCTGCATATCTTCTGATCAAAAAGAATTAGAATAAATACCTAAAAATCCAAGTCTTGTCTGAAATATTTAATAATGAGAATGTTTGTGCTAAGGACCAACACATCCAAACTAACACTACACATTTAATGTCATTGGAGAGAGTGTCAGAGGCTGAAGTGTGTGGCATTCACATTCCCTGAACATGATTCCTTCACCCAGGGTTTCTCTCCTGGGAAGCTGAGAAGCCTCAGAGAAAAGGAAAACAATTCTTATCTCATTTGCTTCTCCTGTGTTGTGCTCATGTGGAATGTGTTTGGAGATTGTTTACCCACAGGTGATTGTTCCATTGGATTCTGCTGTGAGTTGTTTTCACTCTTTGGCCAATCAGGGCCAAGCTGTGTCAGGACTCTGGAAAGAGTCACGAGTTTTCATTATCTTTTCAGCCTTCTGTAAGTATCCTCTCTGTATTCTATAGTATAGTATAGTGTATATATATACATATATATAGTATTCTTTGATATTATATAGTATAATAAAGTAATAAATCAGCCTTCTGATAAGATGGAGTCAGATGCATCATTCTTCCCTGCTCGCCATGCATTTACAATAGATGTGTGCCAACAAAATACTAACAGACCTGCACCAAAAGGTGTCCAAGCACTTGTTGGGCTTTTGAAGGCCAGTGTGATGCCGAGTTCCAATAAAATGCAGGTCTAAAGCCATGTGAGGCACACATTTGTCCTCCTGAGCCCAGGGACAGCCTGGAGTCTCTGCCCAGTGTAACAAAGCCCATCCTACAGAGCTGCCTTTGGGCAGCTGTAAATCATGGCTGCTGCATTGATTAAGATGAAGATATCATAAGAAAACTCAAGCTGTTAAAATGCAGAACAGCTAAATAATTTATAAATTGCCATCTCTGTAGCCTTTGTTAGGCAATTAAATTCATAACAATAATACTTTCATCTGAGATGGCACATTTGTCTTCAGAGGGTCTGACAGTGGCGTCACACAGTGGAATCCTTAACTGCTTCTGTCTGTTCCCTTTACTATTTCAGGACTGTTAATTCCTTGTCTTACTCCCAGGATCTGACAGGATAAGTTACATCTCTGTTGCTCAGCTGTTCAGTGTATTCCCCCTGCTAGAAATTATTTATTTTACTGGCACATGGTATATCATCTGTCATGTCCAAGTGGACGGAAGATCTTCCTCCAATGTCTTTCTTGCTCTTTAATCTTTTTGTGGAAAGCTCCAGCTTTCCCTTCAGACTGCTAAAGAGAAGGCTTGAACTATTCTTTAAAGCTGAAGTGTTCTTCTTTCCCCCCACCACCATGTTGGGTGCACAGGAGCACTTTTGTGTGCTTTGCTTTTAGCACTAGAAGTCAAATTTTAAATTTGTTCAGGTGTCTTGGGTTTAAATGTAGTAACTAAAACCTGAACTGGGTGTGAAAAACAGATCAGTTCAAACTCTTCTAGACTTCTACTGGAATTAAAAATCAAATTATTTTAGATGTAGAACATATTAGAAGCAACCCAGACTTCTTACTGATACTATGATGTTAGCAGTATCCTGTTAATGAACATTTCAATGGGTTTGAAGATGTTTTCTTGCTTTTATTCACAAAATGAATGAAAAAATATTTTGTGAAAATATTGAAATATTTAGCTCTTTTATCTGTACTTTTTAAAGTCACACCCAGGAATGTAAATGGCATAGAACAGCAGTTTGGGGTGTAGATTTTGACATCCAGTGAATACCAGTTTAAGAGCATGCAGCAGCTAGTCCCAGACACTTGTCCCAAAGACAGGTGGGGAATTAATCACCAGCAATTAAATCTATAAATGGCAGTTTAGTGAAGAGAACAAAATATTTTTTCAATTATGATATTCAAAGGCAAAATATCTCCCAGAGATCTGCTTAATTTTTTTGGTGGAAGTTTTGGTGACAATCTATTTTCAATACTAGAGTTTTCTCCATATAACTGTTAAAATCCCTATAACTGCTATATCTCTTTGCTGAAATAATACTGATTTTGGACATTGTGACATGCTAAAAGACGTAAATATATTCAGGATATTGCTAAGAGTACAATCATTCAAGTAGTACTAAATTCCTGAGCAAGTTAAAATAAAGTTTGGTTGGATTTTCCTATCCCCAGCTGTGTTTCTTTGTTCCCTGTGCTTCTGCTTTTAAGTTGCTAACACCATGGGAATTACTGCTTCCATTTAATGAAATATTAGCTTCAATAAACCATTTGTAGTGTTTTATAATTTAAGAGTGCTATGTATAGGTCAGGGGCTTCTCTATGATCCTTGTCCTGGCTAGTATTTTGGTTTTTAACTCTTATTCCCCAACCCACAACTTGACAGAATATATTATCTATCCTTTACATTTTCTTTTAGACTGTATAATTTTACATATAAACAAAATGCTCAAATTCTAGCTCAGTATCACCACCAACTAAAAGGTCTCTTTCTTTCCCAAACTGATTGAAAGGTATTATAAAACTTCAACTCTTCAGGAGAGGTTGGAATAACTCTGACACTGTAATACAGATGTTTGAGCAGTTAATTTAATTAAATATGACAAAAACATATATTAAAAACCAGATTACCAAAGAAAGTACAAACCTCTTAGTTTATAGTTGCAGTTGTTCACAAGGCATGAGATTTGTCCAGGCACTATTTTATTTTTTTAAAGTAAAATCGCACGTGTAGAATCTCAAACAAATCAGCAAATGCTAAAAGAAATAGAAAAAATCATTTCAATTCAATGGTACTTCATAAAATATTGCCCAATTTTGACACAAGTGAGTAATTGCTCTGTTTTATGTAATTTTCTCTTTTTACCTCTAATTTTGTGTGATTTAAGTTTGAAACTCAGTCAAGAACATTATTACTCTCTTGACTGCAGGAATTGACTGTGATGTAGTTGTTTCACACAGTGTTTGGTCATTCCCTGGGTGGAAATCTGTGGCTGCAGACTTTGTGGCAAAATCCCTGCATTATTTAAGTATATCTTTTGCCTTCTGTTGACATCCCCAGGTACATTTTCCTTTAAAAAAAATTAAAATCATCAGTGCTTATCTAGATCAAAAGTGAACTTGATCAAGCATTATACTTGCTAATTTTGCACAAAAAGAACTAAAACAGTCCAAATATTTAATTTCTTTTTTTAACCCAGTCTTTTCTTCTCTTACATTTCTGTAGGGTTTTTTTAAACTAGTATCATAAGTTCCCCTGCTCCATGAAAATGTGAAATTTCATGAGCTGATGTGATCAGGTTGTCCACAGAAGTTTTGAACGTCCCACCGCTGGAAGTGCCCAAGGCCAGGCTGGAGCACCCCAGGACAGTGGAAGGTGTCCCTGCCCATGGCAGGGGGGGGCACTGGAAGAGATTTACGGTCCCTCTCAGCCCAAACCATGCTGTGATTGTGTGATAAGTGTTTTCCTGATTATGCTCTGGCCACACAAGGCTACATTTAGCTTATTCTGACATCTCATTCCAAGAGAAGGGAGGACTGGAGGTTTGGGGAAGGAACACATCATAGCTAGGGTCATGCTTTCCCAGCTTCCAGAAAGTGTCTTGTACAAGATTTTGCACACAGATATCAGTGTTAGATAGTTAATACTAAATCTCTGTCCCCTGAGCTTCTGTAATCCCTCTTTGAAGCCATTCAGCCTTTTATCTCCACACCTTCATGCAGCAAACACGCCGGCTGCACGAGTTCTTTGGTTTAAAGCTGCTGCCTGATGGCTGCCCTGAATAAACCCAGGCTCCTGTGATTTGAGGAAGAACACACAACCATTCACTCTGTGCATCCCTAGCAAATTTCAGATCCCCTTTATATTTGTTGTCATTGTAAGTGCAAGAGTTCTATTGTCATTACATTGCAAGGGCTCCATATTGCTAGAGTTTGGTGCCTCCTTGATGTTTCTCGCAGTCAGCTCCTCAGGGCACTGACTCTTCCTTGTCCTCACAGCAGCCAACTAACTCCAGTCCCCACCAATCCACTCTTTTATAATACTCTTCTTATTGGCTACAGGTGTGCCCTGTTAAAATCAGGCCTGCTCCTAATCTTTAATAATTAACCCAGCTGCAACTCTTTAGGGGGTAAGATTACTTTCTACACTACCTTTATTTACTTATGTTCTATCCCCCTACATATATTCATTTCCCACGCTTTTCTTTAGGAAGGGAAGTTGTGTAACCTATTTAATTTCCCATCACAGTGAACCTCTTGTGTTCAAGATCTGACCACACCAGTTGTGTTTGCTGGACTTGTTCTAGCTCTCCATTAAACCCATTGGCCAGGTAGTGAAAATAAAGAAAAAGTCACTCAGCAATTCCTTGTCAGAGCCAAGCAGAGTGTAGACTTCAGAATCATTCCTTTTTAAACATGTTATATATTTGGGAGAAATGCAAAGTAAGCACCAGGTAGGGCTTTGCCTGCAGTCTTCAATCTGTAATTATGCCCTGCTGGGGTAGGTTAGATACCTCATTTGTATTCTGATCACTGGAGTAGATATACATTTCAGCAGGATTTGGGGTTTCTGTGGTCTGGCATCTGGTTACTCAGAGAGAAAATAAAGCTATGAAAGTTAGAATATCCCTAGGAGTATCAGCAACATCTGCTGAAGTGAAATAGATGTGCAGCCCAGGTGAAAATTCACAAGGTGCCCTATTAGGAATAACAAGACACATTTCAAAGATTATATTTACACTGGCCTAATATTTTCGTGGTGATATTTAATGTTCTGTAAAATAATGGTGTAGCACACAACAAAACTAAACAAAGAAGTAGCAGTGCCCTCAAGGAGAAGCAGATTGCAGAGTAAATCACAGGCACCAAAGGAATGCATTTGGAGAAGACTCTATTGAGATTAACTTTTTTTAACTGTACTACTTATGTATTTTCTCAGAAGACATAAACAGACTATAAAGCAGCAGCATTCTGGAAGCCATAAACTGAATTAATACCATTAACCCATGCAGTGTTTTTTCATCTGAGTGTAGAATGAACCACACTGAGCAGCATCACACATCTCTGGGATATCAATGCTTCTGGTCTTTGAGATGATCGTGACGTAAAATGAAAAAAACAGTAAGTTTAAACAAACTTTAGATTGTTGAGCTCAGTATGAAGGGAGGTGAAAATAGAGGCTTTATTGTGTTCCTGGTACTGCAGCACTTGCAGCACTGTGCCAACAGTGTGCCACCTTCGTGTGACACAGGGTCACTCAGGGGGCAAGGAACCCCCATGGGAGCTCTGCTCAAGGGACTGGTGAGTTCAAGGGAATGCTGAGTTCCAGAAATAGGAGCCTCCTCCAGCCAGGTCTCATAAGCTCCTGGAGATCTATTTCTCACCCAAGATAGCTCAGCTTCCTTTGGAGGCATAAAATCAGCAGGATGGCTTCTGTTGCAGTGTTGGAAACAAAAAGGTTTTAATAAAAGGCAAAATAACAAAACTCTTTACAGAGAAAAACAGATTCGGGTGCAAGAGGCCCTCCTGCCCCTGGTAACACATCTCACAAAAGCCAGTAGTTTCTTTGTTCTCTTCTTTTTCTGGTAAATTGCCCAGGTGGAACGTTTGGCTCCTGTCCAATTGGCTATCCTTAAGTTTGAGGTGAAGTCCCCCAGGTCCTATGAGGTGTCTTTTCACCTAACCGAGGAGAGAAACTTCTGGGCTTCTTTCCTTTTTATTGAGGGGACAAAGGACAGTTTTGTCACTCAATCAACAGGAGCACATTCCTACAAGTTCCCAGCGCCAGTCCTGAACCATTCCCTACATCCCACTGCTCTGTTTGATGCCTTGTGAAGGCTGACCTACAACAGAGGCTGGACAGAGCTAGAGAATAAAGCAGGGATTTATTAAAAGAATCTCCTCCATGGATCCACCTTGGGCAGCACAAGAGTGCAGCCAGGGCTGCACCCACGATGAACCAAAATGGTCCCAAAATGCACGGCCGGGCACGGGGTCTCTCCCTTTGATCAGTTCTGCTCCATTTGCACCTTGCAGTTCATTGTCCCATTCCAGCTTTAGCCCATGCAGTCCCATCCTGCTTGTTTTTCTCTCTCCAGCCCACGGTGTTTGTGCTCTTGGGCTGAGATTTGGATCATTTGTCCTTGGTGCCCAGCTGGAGCAGGAATTGTTTTGTCTCCCTGCTCTGTGCTCAGAGCTCACCATCCCCTGATATGAAGCTCAGAAATACACACAAAAGCAGCACAGAATCTGAAAAATATAAAAGCTCAAACCTGAGGCATCATGTTCATCTCCCTGTACCATCTTATGCCAACAGGGTCTTTCACAGTTCACTTCTGTAACACCTACTGGGTTTCCAATGCTGAACATCATTTGGCAAGAAGAGCTGGATTTACATTCCCAAAGTGTTCATGTAGCTCCTGCACATCTGCAAGGCTGGGCTGGCAGGCTGTCAGCGTGCCCAGCACACTGCTCACACCCCAGCCAGGCAGGACAGTCAGCTATCACACAAATGTGCATCCTGGGTTTTGGGCATGTCTCCATCTAATAGCAGCTTCCCCATGAAGAGCAGTGTGCTGAGTATTTGGTGTTCCAGGCTTTATTTCCACTATTTTTTTCACCTGCCAACCACCTCTGAGCAATAAAAGTCAAGTAAATCTTTACAGGGCCATTAAATATCCCATGGAGGAAAACTGGTCTCATATTCTCAAATATGAGAATGATTTAAATTTATAGCAAATGTAAATTTACTTTCTAAAGAGAATTAAAAGTAAAGTTGAGTCCATAATATGCTCTCAAACCACTTTAGAAAGGTTTAATCTTGCAAAGATGAGATTTGGAAAATATCAATCTTTTTACTTTTAAATGATTAACAACAGAACACTGCAGATCATTTCTGTTATCAGAAAAGCAGAGCTGTGTGTTACAGATGTCCAGAAGTAATTTCCTCAGCATCAGAAGACATAATTAGTTACTGCAAGTTTGTAATAATTACAGCTCTGCTCTCAGAGAAATTTAAAAAAACCAAAGCTCCAAATACTTAAAATGAAAGACAAAAACCAATAGAATGATACCTGCTTCTCTCTCTGCTGTGGCCTCAATTATATCAACTCCTCATTTTCCTATAATTGTTGATCATATTTTCCTAGAATTGCTAAAATTCCACCTGCAGTTTATGTGTCCTGCCTTGAGAGATTCAAATACACATCAATGGACTCTGTGTGTGTGGCAGGAATTGAACAGTGCTGGAAGCTCAGTGTATGAAAAGCATTTTAAGAGAAAGGCCAAAGGTGAAGAGGATTTCATGTGAACTTTTCACAATTTACAACATGATAAATTATTGAAAAATACATCTACTGCATTATTTTCTGCAATGGTCTGGGCACAAATTTACCTGCCCAACACCTTGGCTTGTGCTCAAGTTCATATTGCTATGAATACCTGAATTTTGGAGTTCTACTATTACAAATATAGTGCCCAAAATATTTGTCTCTGATGAGAACAGATTTGGAGGAGGATAGGATTTTTGGGAGGGAGAACAAGTAATTACTCTATACCTGGTGTGTTGGAAACCTAATTCTGATTCCACTAAAGCTTATGAATGGTTTATCATTGAGTTCTTGAAGATTGAGCAAGAGCTAAACCAAGACTCAATGTTTTTAGAAGTCTCAAATTCTAATTACTTTTGTATGACATCTACAGCAAAATCCTGCCATTGGGTTATAACTGAGTTAACTCAGTAATGTCCCTGAAATACCATATAATTTGGCTCCAGTTAATATTGCAACTAAAATTCCATTTTTTGGTGAGACTCATTTTTATTTCTACTTTTATTTTTTATTTTTATGTTCTTATTTTATTTTAGTTCTAACATGTATTCCAATCGAAGAAGCCCATAATTTTTAATTAAGTATTAAAATCACATTAAGGAAAACAAGTATTTTCAAAGCAAAATATTTTTTCGCTGTGGGGAAAATAGATTATTAATCCTTTAAAGGAGGGGAGAAGATAAATATTTCACAGTGAGATAAATATGTTGCTCAGTACTTAATCTTTAACATGTGCTGAAACCTAAGGGATTACAAGGGGTTGCGCCAGTATTCAGTTTATTACTGTAAATATTTTGTACCATGAAAGTACAGTTTGTGTTTATTGTTCAACTCAATTCTATTGTACTGACTTATACATAATGCAAAATAAATGTGGATTTTAACTGGAATGTGGTAGTGGCTGGACAGAATGCCAAGCACAGGGGTCTCAGCTCTGCTCCATATTGCTCAGCCTGAGCATGGGCATTAGAAAGGCTTTTTCCTGCTTTTTGCCCTCCATCCAAATGTATTGGCAAGTAAAGCAATATCAAACAACAGACCAAAAGGAGAAAATACTTTCAGTTGTTGGAAGGTCTTTTATTTAAAGTGAGCTCCTGCTTTTAGATGCATGTCATCCTGATGGGCCTCTTCTTTTCTGTCCTGCAGTGAGACAGATCACATCACAGCCTGCCCTGGAGATGAGGGATTCTAGGGCAACAAAGGACCAAAATATGGGACTGAGATTATTGATGTATTTAGAAATCACTTTTTTTCCTGTTACAGTGAAGGTGAAATGGATAGGTCTCATAGGGAGGGGCCATCCTGAAATTAAAGCTTCCTTCTCCCCATACCTCTGTGCCTGGCTGCTGTAGACAGTGTTTTGATTGTTACTCCTGCAAAAAAAAAGTAGAAATAAAAATATGAAACAGCTTATTAAATCAATGTTTACATATGTTCTTTCAAGGAAACAATGCTGCATTATTTTCCTTACTTTTTTTTTATTATGCTGTGTTTTAGGTATTAACAAGTTCCTATTTACAACTCAGAGTCCCTAATTAATCACAATGACAAAAACAATCTTTCTGTGCAGGCAGGGCTTACCAACTGGGACTGCTCAAGTCTTTTTTATTACATCCAGCAGCTTGCAAACCCAAGCTAAGCTGAACTTTCCCTGCTGTTCCCAAATGCTTTGGGTTTTTGCATTATTTAAATACCTCAGCACTTCAGGAAGCAAGGATTCTGTCTGGGAAGGTGAGCCCTGAGATTGCAACTTCACACCAAAATGTGGGATTTTGATGCAGTACATCTGAGTCAAACTGGGCAGGAGAATATCAGTGTAAATGAACTTAGTGCTATTTAATTAAGTGAAGTATAGATTTAGGGCTGAGATCCTTAAATATCACTGCAACTTGCATTGCCAGTGGTCCTTGATTTAAAATAAAATAAAAGGCAACTTTTTCTCTTTTTCTTCTCCAGACCCAGAGTATAAATTTTGCAGGTTTCAAGTGGTTATGGAATTTTGTGCCCCATGGCTTTTCCAGTCTGTCAGTTCCCCTCAGATAGAAATCCAAGGGAAAAAGGGGGATTTTACCTTGATAGAGATGTTCACCTTCTGCCATGATACATTGTCCACATTCAATCCCAGAGAAGGTCACCAAGCACACAGAAAAATGAAATCAGGACTTTGGTAGCTTTAATTCAGAGCTTCTTCATGGAAAATATTCAATTACAAATAGGCATTTCTAATGCAAATTGATTTTGCCCTCAATTAATCACTAAGAACACAATTCTAGATTGCCATAAACCCAAAAAACTATATTTTAGTAGCATTATACTCTAAACTCTGTAGTCTAACATTATTTATAAGTTCTGCATAACTATTTTTGCAGTTCAGATTTCACATACCAGTTGTATGTAGAAGACTAATAGATAATTTACTCTGCAAATTCAGTTTTCTGGCATCTAAGAGACCGAAAATAAAGAAAACACAAAGATGCAAAGGGCTTGAAAATGAAAAAGATTCATTAAATTAAATCCAGACATTTGAAATCAGAAGCCTTCAGATACCATGCAGGCTTAGTTTCTCATTGTCCTTGTATAAAACAATTAAATTTTAAAAGTCTGTGTGTGTATTTCCAAGAACAGGCTAAGACAGAACTTCTCCTTCTTTGCAGCTGGATGTGTGTATTACTCTTTATCATAAGTCAAATTCTGTGATTGGTTCTAGGTTTTGACACAGATTTAAGAAAAGATAAATTTTGTGCTTGAATCAATAAATACATTTTCTGGGAAGCATTGCCTTATTTTAGTATATTCCTATCTTTTAGGTCTTCATGAAAGAATTATTCTTGATTTCTGGGTCATGAAAGAGAAATATCTCATCTGAGCACAGACACGATATCCTCATGAAAACAGAGCTGTGCCTAAACCAGCAAGTGTGACTACTCTCATGTCTAAATAAATTGAAATTTACCCATTTCCTTCCCGACTGTGGGGTGACTGGGAGGAGCCAGTTTGCAGTTGACTGTTTAAGACCTTCAAGATGTGTTAAAAGTCCCTGAGCTGCCTTGTCCTCTCATTTGTGCTGGTGGAAAGTCGGGATGGCTCTGTCAGAGGCAGTGGAACTCTGCAGATACAGTTATTAAGAACAAATGAAGTTTTAATATCTTTAAAAGACAGTAAAATGATAAGAACAAGGATTTGTATTTGTCTGGAAATCATGGTGGGTTCCAGTTCATTACACATATTTCAAGTGAATGGCAATCTTCCCTTTGGACAGCTCTTACGAAATTAAATTAATTTGAAACCTCTTGCCTGAAAATTGGAAAACCCAAAAAAACTGTTTTTCTGTCATATTTATGGGTGATTTACATATGTATTAAAAATATGTTTCATGTATATCATCTCATAAATGTCACTCCACCAAAGAATAGGGGATCACGGTTTTTTCAACCCTTTTGGAGACCTCATTACTTCTACAAAATCATTTCTCCCTAATTTATTCCATGAAGAGGTATTTAAAGCAATTGGCATGATTGAAAATGTAGGATAAAAGGAGCTGGCATAGCAATATTCAAAAGTCATATCTCACATTTACCTCTTGGGTGGCTCCCTGTGTTTGTCACTGAGCACAGCTCGGGAAGTGAAGCAAATCCATATCCCTTGCCCACCAAAACTGAAGAGGGATAACCAGCTGCCTTGCTTCAGTGGGAGAAATCGGGAATCTGGTGCAAAATGTGATGATGTGAAGGAAAAAAAGTACCATGGCAACCTACAGTAATTTAGAGATATGGAAGAAGCATATGGAGGGTGCGGATTCCATGCACTACAGCTCATAAATCCCAAATTACCCATAAATACCTAATTGTGTGTAATAGCAACCAAGGGGGCTCTTCTTAGGAGTTACAAAAAACAAAGTAATTATATTTTGGTTGCTAGTAGCTTAAAACAGTATGTTGTGTTCACCAACATTTATTTTAGAGTGGTATGTGTTATGCTATTTATCACATTTCCCTGGAGGACCCATTAATGCTGCTCACAGTAACAAAGTGCAAATAATGAACGTGGAAGTCACACAAGTTATTCCAAAGACAAATAGAATGCAGCCAGGCAGAGAGAGAGGATTTCCTGAATTTTGCTTGATAATCATAAGTTTAATGATCATAGCTACTCTTCTCAGATATAAACTTTCATTTATGTGATATATTTATGGCCTCTTTCTTATTGTCTTCTGATTCAGAAGGTGCTGACAAATTTAAGGGATAGGAAGGCAGTTTAGTCCTCAGAACACTGAGCTAATGAGCTGTTAAAGCATTTTCTGCCAGCTTTGGAGAGATGATTAAAAAGTAATTCAAGATGCAAGAAGCGATATAACAACTTGTTAATTTACCTAGAGGACTTGTTTCCTTTTCTCCACCAAATGTCAATTTTTATTGGCAGCTTAAGCACGGATCAAGGCAAGCACATGATAAATGAAAATAATTGCAAAAAGCAAATCTTAGAATCATAAAGTGGCTTGTGCTCGAAGAGACCTTGAAGCTCTTCCAGTGCCACCCCTGCCATGGCAGGGACACCTCCCACTGTCCCAGGTGCTCCCAGCCCCATGTCCAGCCTGGCCTTGGGCACTGCCAGGGATCCAGGGGCAGCCCCAGCTGCTCTGGGCACCCTGTGCCAGGGCTGTGGAGTGCTCCCATTCCAAAGAGGCAGAAATTTGATTTTACCCTCCTTGTGTTGCCAATAACTCCTCCCTTGACCCAAACCCTAAACTCCACCCCTGTGATACCCAATAAAAGCCCCACGACCCTGCCTTTACCCAATCTTTTGTCTTTGTCCCTCTCCTCATCCCCAGAGGTGACAAATGGGTTCTTGAGCTTTATAAAATGAAGCCTCATTTTGTTCCCATGCCCAGCACCAGCAGCTGCACTCTCCCTGGACATGATGGACTCTGTTGCAACGTGACACAGCACAGGGCCTGCCCACCCTGCCAGGGAACAATTCCTCATTCCCAGGATCCCACCCAGTCCTGCCCTCTGGCACTGGCAGCCATTCCCTGGCTCCTGTCCCTCCAGCCCTTGGCAATTTTCTCTCTCCATCTTTCCTGTAGCTCTGGCATTCACATTTTCTGGAAAAATCCCTTCACCCAGGATTTTTCTCCTGGGAATCTGAGAGGCCTCAGAGAAAATGAAAACAATTCTTATCTCATTTGCTTCTCCTGTGTTGTGCTCATGTGGAATGTGTTTGGAGATTGTTTACCCACAGGTGATTGTTCCATTGGATTCTGCTGGGAGTTGTTTTCACTCTTTGGCCAATCAGGGCCAAGCTGTGTCAGGACTCTGGAGAGAGTCAGGAGTTTCCATTATTGTCTTTTTAGCCTTCTGTAAGTATCCTTTCTGTATTCTTTAGTATAGTATAGTATAGTATAGTATAGTATAGTATAGTATAGTATAGTATAGTATAGTATTCTTTAATATAATATAGTATTATAAAGTAATAAATTAACCTTCTAATTTATTACTTTATTTATTACTAATTCCCATGGCCCAGTTGCAGCCCCAGCACTCGGCCTTGTCAGACCTCATCAGATTGCCAGAGAATTCCCACTTCTGCAGCTTGGCCAGGTCCCACTGCCCCCTCAGCTCCTTGTCATCTGTAAATAAAGTGAAGGAGTGGATATCAAGGTTAATTTGCATCTTTTAAATCCTTTATTATACAGATTGCACAGCTTTAGTCAATAATAACAGAGAAATGAATAATTACCTCAGTGTCCAGTATCAGCTAAGGTCTGATGCTTTTGTTCTATTCATGAATCAGCTGACTTGAGATGGAAATTTGAAATAATGGCACCTTTAATTCAGTAAATGGAATTCTCAAGACCCCAGTGCCCAGCCCTGCTGCTGAACACAGAGATCAGATGAAAACAGACGTGGGCTCGGGGAAGGTGAAAAGATTCCTGCAGCAGGAGATTTTGAAACTGAACTTCATTCTCTGCTGCACGTCAGTTTTTGAGAAATGATCCATTCTTCCTGTTTCTCTGTGGGCTTTTGGAATGCTGCTCCTATTTGTGATGTCTTCAGCCCTGGCTCCATTGTCTGTGAAATCTCTGTGTTCATGCACTGGAAGCAAAGTGCAAAACGCTGCAAACTTTTTCAAAGAATACTTTAGTACTTTTAAATCTAGTCATGTGCTTGTCTAATACATCTTAAAGCTTTAATTAAGAACATATAGCTAATGCCAGCTTTATTATAAACACAGGAAATCAAATTCTCATCATTAGTGTTAGGCTCTAAAAAAAGATCAAAAGGAAGCAGATGTAATGAAAGTCTCTCAAAATCAGAAAACATTGTCTTAATCTGTTTTACTGGGTAAGACACAGGTTCTCATCACAGCAGATTAGAAAAAAATTGTATGAAACTACTCAGCTGGACTTTGACAGGGTTGTTTTCAGATGTAGGGTTTGCAGATCTCTCTCATTTGCAAGATGAGTGCATCATTATTAGCATTATTAATTGGCCTTATTATGTGTAATACTGAAGTTATGTCCAGAGGTGTCAATTGTGAGTTTCCCCAGCCTGTTGTTACCATGATCCATGCTGGAAATCCTCACCCTGTGTTTTTGTCTGCTTCAGCCTGATGCCTAATAACTTCTAGCATTTGTTTGTGAATGATTACTTCTTGTCTCTCTGTGGAGTTTTTATGTGCTGAAGTATTCCTCACTTCCAGTCTGTGCTATACCTATGGTAAAAGAATATTACAGTAATTATTTTGAATATTATTTGTTTCTCTTTTTTGTTATATTACTCTTCCCACTGCTATTTTGTTCTTCTTCATTATATTTTCAGGATTAATTAAACTGAACCTAGAGACTTGCTCAATGATCTTTTTTTCAGGTTAAAGTCCATACTCACCTCATAAGAAAATGAATATACATGCATGTGTGCTGTATCTGAGACTGAAAGGATAATTGCTTCCACTTGCCTGACCTCTGGATAAAATTATTTGCAGAGTTACAGGCAGTTCCTGTGAATGCTGAGAAGAGATTAGAGGTATGGCTTTCATTTGGAAGCTATTCAGGTTGTTTATGGGGAAGCTTGTTCCAATCTATTTTGCAGAAGATTTGTCTTTTCAAAATGTCAGATTCAAGAACTTCCTCAGCCTTTGGGCAGACTGCAAACACTTTGTGGAGTCTCTAAAACTCAGAGAACAGATGAAGATGCACATATCAACTTTAAATTCAGTTTCCACACCTTGTTTTATTTTAAAGACACTTTGACTTTTGTTGAGACATGCTTTGTTTCAACTACTGTATAACCATAATGAACAGCTCCTGTCTGCTCACATCTCTGTTCCCTTTGTTGCTCTTTTTTCTTCTTGTGCCCTTGGGTGGCTTTCCCCACGTGGCCAGATTCATATCAACACTTGTGATTGAAGCCTGTTCTCTGCTTTGCAGTCCAATGCTCCTTTTGGCTTGGAGTTAAATGACTGGGATTTGAAATCAATCAGGCTCCTGCTCAGAAGCTGTTCAGCACTGGTTAGGTCATGTTCCTTGGGCATAATGAGGCACTGAACAAGTTAAGGTTAAATGGATTTTTAAATCAATAAATACAAACCAAGAGCCAACACGATGTCACAATTTTTCCTTCTACCCCTTTCTTTTTAGAACAAATATTGATGAGAAGCATTTCAATAACAACCTTTCCCATGGAGAAATTCTTCATGATGTCCAACCTGAACTTCCCCTGGCATCGCCTGAGCCTGTTTCCTTTTGTCCTGCCTCTTGTTCCATGGGAAGAGCCCAGATTCCACCTGCCTTGACTTTTTAAATTCTTTTTTTTTGAACTTCAGATTTGTTTGGAAACAATCCTTGGCTGAAGCACAGCATCAGCACAAAGTGAATTTGGCGACCATGAAATAATTAAAAGTAAAATAATGTAGGCTAAGGCATTTTACTTAGAGAAGTAAAATAATTCCCAAGATTACTGCACTTAACTTTAATTTCTTATACTCAGTGTAGACAGTTCCAACTGTGCTGATTTGCTACCAACAATGTTTTTGCCATTTCAGCATCTGGAAGCCTTGCTGTTAAATAATCAATATATATTATTAAAAATGGAGAAACATTTACTAAATTTTCCTAGGAGATTTTCCTGACATACATTTGACATCCCTTTGTTAATGAAAACTCTCGGGACTGTTTTCAAAAGTTTTCAATGTATTTGCAGAAGGAAGAGGGCAGGAGAAGAGGCATTTCTAGTTCCAAACTTCTCAAAATTAACCAGATAGAATCAATAGTGCTTAGCAAGAAAAAATGTTGAATTTAGCATAAGATATTATGATATTACTTCTTTTAATGTTCTTCAACTTTTTTTTTTTTTCAAAGGAACTGCAGACTGCTCCAACACCAATGGAAGTTCATGGGGGAAATCCCATTTCCTGTTTTGAACAACTGTAAGTTGCATAAGTAATGATTTTTTTTGTTACAAAATACACTGAGTGCGTCTGAGTTTTTCCTCTGTCCTTTGTTGTAGATTAATAAACTCTTCCAACCTTTCTAGACGCAATCTGATATTTCATAGGCTGGTATTAAGAGACTTGTCATTCCTTCAAATTTCACAATCCAAGCAAAACATTCAATCTTTTCATCTTTTTCCATGAATAAAAATATTTTGTTTATTAACAAGAAGAAGGATCATATTCTAGACATCTCTTATCCTGGGCAGATTGGTGACTTCTTAGTGTCATGTGAATACTAATCTTAGCTTTTGCAGTGCCCTTGTATTCATCCAAGGAGATAGTTCTTTATTTTTGAAAGCAAAGAGGAAGAATTCAAATAACAACAGGTTTAGTTGGGTATTTGGTGGCCAGTGGAGGTGAGTTTTCTTCAGAATTAAGCTTCTGATTAGAGGAGTCTGGCTGGCAAAGCTGATCATTCAGGAGAGTGCAAAATCTCATTTTGAATTGTAAAGCTCTAACAAATGCTCCTCATGGAAGAGGAACACAATTACTCAAGAGGCATTTTGCAGGTTTTTTCAGACACTTCAGTACAGGAACATTTGCTGCCTCCCTCCCAAGTCACAGGCATACAACACTGGGATTAATCATTCTCAGGCTAAATCCTGTCCTCACAATCTCCTCTTTTAAAACTGTGCTTACAGAGCAATCCCAGCTGAATTCACCACGAGCAGGAAAATTTCCTTTGGGAGCTCCTGCTAATTCGAGTGACTCAAAATAGCTCATTCAAAACAATTGTATTGTTTATTCACCCAGAAGAACACAGGAAGGCCCATTCCTCTGAGAGCTACAGAAACTTTCCCAGTTTTCTGAAAGTTTAAGAAGCTCAAGCTTGACCCAAATACCTTGAGTTCAGGAGACACAGCAGCTCTCTCTATCCATAAATTTTGCTGGAATATGGCCATGCATCCACTCATCCCTTCCCATTTTGGGGGTGTTTTGCCCAAGAGACTGATATCCCTGAGAGATGAACCACAATCAATTTCTGCCAAACTGCCCAAAAAATAGCATAATTTAGTTTAAGAAAGTGAACAGTGGTTGGAAAAAAAGTTGTCAGTTTTAGTTTCTTATCAGGGTATTTGTTAGCAGCTTAAATTTAAATTTAGGAGTGAAAAAAACATCTTAGACACATGA
Source organism: Camarhynchus parvulus (assembly GCF_901933205.1). Lineage (NCBI taxonomy): Eukaryota > Metazoa > Chordata > Aves > Passeriformes > Thraupidae > Camarhynchus > Camarhynchus parvulus. Next base: position 16,242,500 of record NC_044581.1, on the reverse strand, counting down.
TTTAATCTACTGTGATTACTGAAACGATGTTTATTTTAGTGAAGGGAAGGCAGAGGCTTATGTCAGGATAGTTCTCAAATATTTTAATTAGAAACTGCTGAAACACTTCTAGGCATTTTTACTGCACTTTTGTGTAATAAAAGGGCTCAGATAAAAGCAAATATTGTGGTTTGCTCTTGTCTCAGAGTTCATAAACTTTAGGACACGTGGATATGTGCTGGTTTGTGCTGCCTTGGGAAGTCAGGGCCCCTCCTCCCTGGCAATTCCAGTTTTTCCAGGGTTAGAGTCACCCTGACAGCTGTGTCATGTCATCAATCCCTCTACTGCTGCCACGTGGGGAGTTTGTGTCATCCTTCATACACATCCTTTGGCTCCACTATTACACTTAATTGTTTTATTTGATTTGATTTTGCAACCCTAAAGCATTAAAGGTGCCAAATTTCAAAACATGACCAACACTACTAAGTGTAAACTCTTTAAAAATGTTGTTTCTTGTAGAGAGCTTCCTTTTGATGTTAAATCTTGTACCACCCACCAGCCTTTCTTTCTCATTTTGGGTAAGATCAACATTATTTAAAAGGCAGTTCTTTTAAAGTTTGTAAGTGAAGAATAATTTCATTATTCTGTTTTATACTTTCTAAAATAAAAAAACAAGGTGCTTATCTTCTCTTCTGTCTTCCACACACAAGTCTGGTGCTAAACATAGACAGGAAAATGAGATTTCAAAGATGTTGTATCTGGACTTACTCTATGAAAAAAATATATTTTCTCTTTTAAGTGGTGGATTTGTTTAAGTTAACTTGATAAAAGCTGGAATTGGTGACAAGATGATTTAATACAACCCTTGCTAACAAGTTGCAGACATTACCAGTATGTCAAAACAGCACTGCCAGAGGCATCATGCTGGACTGGTAACTCCAGTGCACTGAAACAGCTTCCTGGCAGCTCTTTTATTCCTGAGTGCTGCTGATTAAAGGCAGCTTCAGTTACTGTTTTCTTTCCTTCCAGACATTTTCATTCACATACACTATTATTTTTGCTCACAAATAGAGAGGTAAAGATTTTAAAATGAATAAAAATAAAAATGTAGAAGCTTTAATAAAAATGAGACTGTAAATGTATGTCTTGACTGGATGTGAACTGGAATTCTAAAATTCTTTTTTCTTCTACATTTAGGCTGCTGTGTCTCTGTGGTGATGCACAGCTCAGGTGCACTGGGCACCTCAGGAATTTTTGGATGTTTGCCCTTTGTCCACCTCCTTCAGGAGATCTGTCTATGAAAGAGCTTAGAACTGCTATGGGAATGAAGATTCCTGTCATTTCAATAGATATAAAGTGACATTTGCTGAGAGATATTTATGTAAATATTTTTTTATGAATAATGTTGGACTTGAATTTTATTCCTTTGGTTTTAGGGACATATGGAACTAGACCACAAATGCTATGCAAAACCTTCAATTTTGATCTGAAATAAAAGTGCCATTAAATTTTAAACTGTAGTTTATCCTTTCCCATTTCTGTTCAGGGTGTTGATAATGTTCAAAGATTTCTCCTGTAAGCAAAGAATTTGCAATTAAAACTTATACCTATCCTATCATGAAGAATGCTTTCTGAAACAGTTGCAAGTTTTAGATTAGGTTTTCAAATTATAACAGATTTCACATCAAAGGTGTGATGCTGAATTTTACTCAGAAAATGTGCTATTTCGATTACTTATTTTTAATTGGGTTTTTTATTGTTTTACATATCTTTTGTATAGGCAAATGTGAGGGAGAGATTTGTGTAAAATGAGATGGGAATTTGTGTCTGCTGGAGCTGGAAGCTCAAAACCTGAAGCCCTGAGGTTCCTGACAGGAGGATTTGTTCGCACTGTTCTCATCCCTGGAAGGACATGGAGTGGTGAGTAGTGGATTTTGGGAGTGTGTCTGTGTGCTTGTGCACACAGCTGCTGCTCATGATGCTCCAGCCTGTGCTCCTGCTGAGCTGGAGCAGTGGGAAATGTATATTTTGGGTTGTTTGAAAGTGTTTAACTCACCAGAGCTGCTTCCCAAACCTGAGCACAGCTGCTGTTGAGCTGTTTGTGCTTGGTGTGGTGCAGCTCCCTGAGCACAGGTACCCGGTGCTGCTTTGGAAGCCCCAGTGTGACCAGGACATCCAGAGTGGGCACGGGGGGTGAACCATCAGCTGGGTGTTTATGCACCAAAGTGTCTCTGGATATCCACTTTAGTAATCTGAATTAATTCTCAAAACTCATTCAGAACTAACTCAGGAATGTGCACTAGACAGGACTGTAAAATTTAACTCTTTATGAGCTGTGGCCACTGCTGGGCCTGTCATGGCCGCCAAAGCCCTGCAGGGGCTGGAGCGTGTCCAGGGCAGGGAACAGAGCTGGGCAAGGGGCTGGAGCCCCAGCAGGGGCTGAGGGAGCTGGGAAGGGGCTCAGCCTGGAGAAAAGGAGGCTCAGGGGGGCCCTTGTGGCTCTGCACAAGTCCCTGCCAGGCGGGGACAGCCGGGGGGTCGGGCTCTGCTCCCAGGAACAGGGACAGGAGCTGAGGGAACGGCCTCAGGCTGGGCTCAGGGTGGGCACAGCAGGAATTTCCCCATGGAAAGGCTGCTCAGGCCTTGGCAGGGGCTGCCCAGGGAGCTCTGGAGTGCCCATGCCTGGAGGTGTCCCAGGAAGGGCTGGAGGTGTGTCTTGGTTTAGAGCAAAATTTTGGGAGAGAGAGAGAGAGAGAGTCCCCAGAGGGGCTCTAGTAGGAGGATAAATTCAATCGGCCCCTCCCCCCCACAACCAGTCCGGGAGAAAATACCTCCTTGAAGAAAAGTGGAAAAAAGCTGTTTATTAAACAATAGAACCTAACAATATTAAAACAATAAAACCCCTTGCCGCTCTAAAAGAGATGACCAATTGAGAAAACCCCCCCCGGGTTGCAGCCCAGCTCACTCAGTCTCTTATCAGTCCTTCTGGTGCTGGAATTGTCACAGGCCAGGCCCGGCCTGGCCCGGTGGCCACAGGTGTGAGCTGCCGGTGCTCCCCTGGGTGTTCAGTCCAGAGCAGGTTCCAAGAGGTCCAAAGAAAAGGAAAAGAAAAAACCACAGTCCAGGGACTCTTCTTTGCCTCAGCCAGCTAAAACTAACCAAAAGCAAAAGGAGAGCTCTCTGTCCTGCCGTCTGTCTGTCCGCAGACAACACAGTCCTGGAGCAGGAATGCGGGGGAGTACGTGCAATGTCTGAGCAAAGAAAAAAAAAAGAACTGTGCGATTCTTCTCTCCCCCCTCTCACTCTCTGCAACAAGTCTTAAAGGTGCAAAACTTATTATTATTCAGCATAAACCAATGAGACGATTTGGGGATAAAAGCATCATATAGTCAACCCAGGACAAGGTGGCACTCAGGGCTCTGGGCTGGGGACAAGGTGGGCATCGGGCACAGCTGGGACTCCGTGGGCTCAGGGAGCTTTCCCAACTTCAGTGATTTTGTGACTCTGTTACCTCAGTGGAGTGAATGCAAAAAGTAAAAGTTGAAATCCCTGAGGAAATGAAGTTACAGAGGAAACACTGCAGAAAACACAGGGCAACTTGTGTTTTGTGCAGGTGGGCAGGCCTTGGTGTTTAAATTGTAGGGACACTGGTAATATCTGATACCCGGCTCCAGATGTTGCATCAGTAGACACAGATTTAAAGATAACTCTTGATATTGTCAAAGGGCCTAATCATCTTCATTTTCCATTCTCTTTACTATTTATGTCAAATGTTCCATTTTAACACTGCACTACACATTTGCGTCCTAAAGTTTAATATGTGGAATCACACAGCCAAATGCAACAGATGTGTCCATTCTGTGGTGTACTAAAAACACAAAAATAAATGAAATGGGCTCTTTACTTGTACTCTTGAATTATCAATTTGAGCATTTTAACTGGCAGACTCCTTGTAATCCCCTGACGGCACCTGGAGGGGAGCTGGTAGATCACCAAAGGGATGGTGGGAGGATGTGACACATGACACTGGGGCAGGATCTGAACTCAGACAAATGAAATCTGTCAGCCAGCTCCTCAAAGCCTGCCACAGTTCTTATCAGTGCTTGGTTGAGCTGGCTTGATACACAGACTTATTGTATTATTTGGCTGGTTTGATTTTCCTTTTTGTGACAACCTTACCCTGGAGACCATCCATCTCTTTGCACTGTTGGAGAATGACTCAAACTGAATGATATTTCAATATAATTTATAGTCCTACACTGTAAACAGAAGCGATGGTTGCTTCTAACCACTGTGAAGAATTCCAATAGGCACATTGGACTTTTGTTTTCTTGGAGGGTTGGAAATACTTTGGAAATACTTTGGGAAATTTTTCATAGCCTAGTAGTAAGTTTTATAGCAGAAGAGCTATGAAATACCCCACAGAGGACAGGAATTTTTTCCATATATGCCCTGGCTGTTCATGGTGTGTGTGAACAACTACAGCTGCAACAAATTATTTGCCAAAAATTCAAATGGTAGCTATTATCAGCTTTCAGCTTAAAACCACAGCTATGATCAGACATCCTGAGGGGAACATCCCCCAACCTGTGCCCATTCACTGCCAAGCAGGTTCAGTTTTCACTCCTCCCCATGAGCAACATCCTATTTTTGCTCTCATTTCCTTTGGGTCCCAGCAATAGAAATAATGGTCTTTCAAATAACAAATTTGATTGATCAACCCTTTTTAACTGCATAGCATAAATAAAAGGTTTAGTGTTTATACAAGCTGTGGCTGCCCCTGGATCCCTGTCAGTTGTCCAAGGGCAGATTGGACAGGGCTTGGAGCAGCCTGGGACAGTGGAAGGTGTCCCTGCCTGTGGCAGGGGATGGAACAAGATGTGCATTAAGGTCCCCTCCAAGTCAAACCAATCTATGAGGCTTGGATTCTGTGCAATAATTAAAAATAAATTTTAGCATGCAGAGTTTTCTTTTACCATAATTGTTCAAGTTTCAAAATATTTTTGAAATATACCACAGAAATATTTTTTAATGAAGCAGCTTGCACTTCAATGTTTTATTTTTCATTTTAATAATGTAGTTACATATGTAAAGTACAAAGAGAGGCAGTGTACAAAGGCTGTAACTGAAATAGAAATGTACAATGTAACACAATAGTAATCCTATTAAGTAATTCTATTTGCTGATGCAATACAAGGCAAGTCAAAAATGCACAATACAAGGCAAGTCAAAAATGCACAGTCTTTTTTGTACACCTGTCAAATGGCTCTATAATAATTCAAGTGCTGACAACAGGCATTGTTCTCTGACTGGCAAACAAAACAACTATTTCAGTGTTTGATCCGATTTTTTTGATTGTGACTATGTTAAATGACATAACTGCATCAAACATTTACAAAAAACAAGGGAAAAAGGTTTTTTCTATTCTATATTCAAATGAGCTAACAAGTGCTGGCACATTTGCAGGTGCCAACAGCTAATCAACAAACACTAGAAATAACTCAAATCATCTCCTTGCCTAAATTTGGGAGTTTTTGTGACCAAAATGCTGCCCCAGCCTAGACCAGCACAGGAGGGACCTGGAGCTGCTCAGAGAGCCCAGAGGAGGCTCCAGGAGGAGCAGAGGGATGGAGCAGCTCTGCTGGGAGGAAAGGCTGGCACAGCTGGCATTGTTCACCTGCACAGGAGAAGCTTTGGCTGAGCTCAGGGGGGCCTTGCAGGGCCTGAAGGAGCTGCAGGAAAGATGGAGAGAGACAATTGCCAAGGGCTGGAGGGACAGGAGCCAGGGAATGGCTGCCAGTGCCAGAGGGCAGGGCTGGGTGGGGTATTGGTGTGAGAGATGAGTAATGTGATGATTGACTCTCACAATTAACAGACAAATAGCATGTTTATAGGTTAAGAAAAGTTTTCTAGGTTTATAGTTCTGTTGTACCCCCTTGTGTGGCTATCAAGGGACATCTGGGAGGGCTGGCTTGTCGCTGTGGTGACATCTGAGCTCCAGTCAGGATTTGAGGAAGAGATCTCCACCACTGGACAGCGAAGAAGGGGTCCATGGACAGAACTTTGGGAGGGGTTAAAGGGTTAAAAGGCCAAATCTCCATTGTGTGGGTGAGCACAGGGTGGGGAAATCCTCTGCTCCCAGAGCCAGAACCTTTTTCTCTATTCAGTCTTCTGCTGTATTTTGGGTAAGGTTTAATAAACCTTTCTAAGTTATGAAAAGTGAGTAACCATTTCTCACACTGGGAATGAGGAATTGTTCCCTGGCAGGGTGGGCAGGCCCTGGCACAGGGTGCCCAGAGCAGCTGGGGCTGCCCCTGCATCCCTGGCAGTGCCCAAGGCCAGACTGGACACTGGGGACAGTGGGAGGTGTCCCTGCCATGGCAGGGGTGGGATGGAATGATCCTTCCAACCCAAGCTGTCCTCTGATCCCATGGAAGGTGAGAGGTGAATGCATTCCCTAATGTCAGTTTGCTTGATCCTGGTTTAATGAACACAAGCACCCCCAAAACAATTTATTTCCTCAAAGTGCCCATTCCCAGCTCTTTGCCCACGGCCTGTTCTCATATGTTAAGCACCCAGATGTCATTTAGCTCAAACTGTAATTAGAGAAGAAGAATTAACTATGTTCCTAAATGTCTGAATTCCCAGATTTGAAAGAGTAAAATGCTGCTAAGAAAGATTTCTGAGGCTTTTCCTGGTCATGGAATGCTACAAGGTGGTATTCCAGCATCACTCTCAGTAGGCTGTGAGGTGATGTCAGTCAGGTTTTGAAAAGTAAACTCACTGAGGCTCCCAAATGAGACAGATCTCTTGATTATTTGACATTTATATGTGTTTGGATGGCAAAGCTCAGCTGTTAGTAACTGATACCTGTTCTTGCATTTGCCTGGTCAGTGTAAATCTTCTTTACAGCTTTCCTATGAGAGCTTTTGTAGTTTTATTCTGGATTTTTTTCTCTGAATTCAGTCAGTGCCAGCTACATGCAGACTTCAGCAAAACTGTGTTCAGAGAAAAAATAATTAATTAGTAAAGCAGAGACAAATTCAGCCAGGCTGACAATTCCCTAATGATGATGATTTAGACTCAATCTCCTCTCTAACTCTGCCTTAGACTAACTTTTGGGCCAACAGTAAAATACAACCAGAATTTCATCCACCCACAATTTAAGAATTTTACCTCTTTGTTTTCCTTTGCTTTTGAAAGAGATCCCTGAAACAAATTGGGGTCATTTCAAGTTGCAAAGCAAAATCTATTAAACTTCTGAAGTTCTAGAACTGATGGAGAAAAAGTGGCAAGTTTTAGTTTTAATTTGATCTGCGTAGTTTTTGTTCATTTTTACTACCTGGTTCAGTACCTGAATCAGAAAATAAATCATTCACAGAGCTCTAATGATGCTCTCCTTCAGAACTAAGATTAGGCCATACTGATCCCTGAAGAGATATTAACAACTGCACTGCCCAGGAGTGGGAGTAAGCTTCTCAAAATTGGGTATTGTTAGAGAAAATAATATGTTAAAATTATAATAAATAAATAAAATTAAAATAACAAAATTATAATAAATAAAAAATAATGTGTTGAAATAATATGTTAAAATATGTTAAAGTAGCCAGTCTCCTGGCTACTTTATCTGGAGAAGAATACCTGTATAAAAATTAAAAGTAATTGTATTGCTTCTCAGCCAGAACTTATCAAAGTGTGTATTTTGTCTTTTCCATAAAAATCCATGTATCATAAAACATCTCTTCTCAGGAAATCTTTGCATCTTGTCTGGGAGTGCTGGTGCATTCTTGCATAAGCATTCCATACTTGTGAATAAGCAGCACCTTCTATAGCCCAGAGTGGCACCACAGCAGTATGTGTGCAGCATCCAGCAAATAAATCCAATTTTCTGTCAGGTTTGGGAACCTTTTTGTGCACTGTTTTATTGCTGTCATGGCTTTACTTGTGAAACAAGTCTGAAACAGTTAAATCATTTTACATGTATGGAAGAGTATCCTGTGAAGAGATGCTTTATACCGCAGGTTGTAGGGAGGGCATTGAGCATGGCAGGAATATTTGAGACAAGGACAGGACATGGCCCTGGACATCCCTGGAAGTCTCCAAGGCCAGGTTGGACAGGGTTTGGAGCAACCTGGGATAATGTGAATGGGGGTGGGATGGGATGAGCTTTAGGTGCATTTCAACCCAAACCAGTCTGGGATTCTCTGATTCTTGCAGAGCTTTACTGGTTCCAGTTCTGAAGACTGGCACAGGTTATTTTGGACATCAGAGCTCCAGATAAAGTTGATTTGATAAGCAACCACAGACTTTCCTTCCTCCTCAACCTATCATAATTTTTTCTCTGTCCTCTGACACCACCAGGTAGTTCTGCCCTCTTTCTTTCTCATCAGATTTTAAATTTTCGAGGCAGAGATCCTTCCTTTCTAGAGCTCTTCTGTTTCCTCCCATTCCTCCCCAAAACTGAGAACACAGTCAGAACATAAAAAATAAAACAAAAAAAAAAGTAAAAAACCTCACCCTGTAAGAAAGAATGCAGCAGCAAATATTCCCTTTTCAAATAGAATCATTACCATAGCACAGCTATCCTTCAGCTCCCAGCAGCTGCAAATGGAACAGGGAGATGTTAGTGTTCACTTCCACTGATCTCATTATACAAACCACTAAGAGGAGCAAGGGAATACATTTGGAGAGCTTTCATGTGGTTAAAGCAACAGGGGAAATTCAGCCTTTGATATCCCCTTGTTCAGTATATCTGCCTCACTTTGTGCCTGCCCCTCAAAAGCAAGGCTGAAAAAATATTAGAGGCTTGTTGAAAGGGATTGGAAAAATGAGAAAAGGCTCTAATTAAAAGGACAAAAATACACTTGGAAAGTGTTTCTCAGTGTTTTTAAGTTCAAAACCGGACCACCTATCCAAATCTCCTCATTAAAAGTCAGATTCAATTTTCATGCTGAGAGCTTGATACCAGGTTTCTACCCAGCTAGACAAATACTTAGTGCTTTGATTTCTACATTACCAAGGTGACTAACAGGCACTGATTGATACCTGTGTTTGTGACCTGATGATCTAGGTAGGGAAAAGTCAGCATCCACCTTTGCTAATTTGGTAGTGAAAGCTCAGAGGTCAGGAGATTTGTCCACAACTGCCTGGAATGCAAAGCACAGTCCCTGGCTCTGGAATGCCATGTCACCCAATGGAAATATAAGAACCTTTCTTTCATTTTTTCTTTTTCTTTTCTCTTTTCTCTTTTTTCTTTTCTTTTTCTCTCTCCTCTCCTCTCCTCTCCTCTTTTTTCATTTCATTTCATTCAATTTCATTTTTCTTTTATTTTTCATTTTCATTTTAACCCTGTCATCTCTGTGCCTTGCTGACTCACTTTTCTATTGGCAGCACCAGAACTGTGGAAAATCTAGGCTGGAAAGTTTTCCTTGAGTAGCTGTGGCAAGACTTGAGGGCAAGAAAGAAGTATAAAAATCGTGTAAAAATAAATACATTACAATCCAGCTAAATAGGTGTCAAACCACCCCAGTAACACTCTATAATTCATTGCCTTCAGAGTGTGGACTGTATAGGGCAGGCTGCATATGAAACGTGGCCCTTTGCATTCCAGGCTGCTGCAGAAATGCATTTCTTTTTGGTTTTCCCTGTCCTCCTTAGAAACTGGAGTTTGTGAAGTCCCTGCACAACTGGTTCCTGCTCTCCAGAGAATTCAGCTGCACAGCACTTCCTTGTGCAGCATTCCCAGCCTGGGGGAATGTTCTGGAATGTGACAGAACAAGGAGATGTGTGTGAGGCCACTGTGATGGGAACTCCAAGGCAGCAGCATAAATAGCTGTGTGCTTCCCTTTAGAGTTTAATTAGTCATTGCACTTGAATTATTCACATGGAAAAGATGCACTGGGTAGCTTTTAATCTAATTAGGCTATTAGCTAATAGTGGCCATGTCTAAATAGAAGGTGAAGATGTATTTCAGTCAATCAGGGTACCAGTCTGGGAGGTAATGCACAAAGCTGGGTTCTTCCCACACCCATTGAAACAGGGTAATCTTAAACCCAAAGAAACAAACCTGGAGGTTAAGCTACACTTTGTGGAATTTAGATATACCTTGCAAAATTGAGTGAAAGTAATGACAGAAAGAGAAATTTGTCTCTTAATATAAGAATTAAATATATATATATGGAAAATATATAGACAGAATACATACTAAAATTTATTTATTTATTTATTTATTCACAGCCAGAAAACATATCCTGTAAATAGTGTAATTGTCAGCTCTCACAGGACAAAAGCAATGCCTGCCTAAAAATAATACCCCTGCTTGAAAATTTTGTAAGAACTAGAATAATGGGGCTATGTTGTAATTTTACTAAAATTTGGGTCTTGATGCAAAGATTTATTTTACAGAGTAAAAGAATTTAAGCAGGACTTAATATTACTGTTTTGTATCAGTGATAGTAACACTGGGACTTCAGTCTGCATTACTACAATGATTAATTAAAGTCCTTGTTCAGGATGAGTGAACATCATTATTGTTTTTAAATGGGAAAGGCAGATAAGCATTAGTGATTACTCCTCAATTCCCAGTCTCTCTTGTTAAGGACTAAAGAATACTAAAGGAGGTTGTATAGTTTTCATGAAGCTATAAGCAGAGCCAAGAATAATAATATTACTATGCAACACCTACAAAGGTAAAGAGTAAGAGCTGGATGAGCTTAAATATTAAAGCTACAAAAATTCTGCACTGCTGTAAGTGAAAACATTACTGTTATTTTCAGTAATAAGGTAAAGGAAATGTGGGCTATAGCTTTCTTTTAAACAATTTTTGGTAATTGCAGGATTTTTAGAATGCATCCCTGGATGCAGCATACTTAAACCATGTAAATAAACTACATTGCCTTAAAAAACCATAGAGAGGAATCCTGTAGTCTTGGATATTTTCAGTATATCAGTAAGAATACTGAAATACAAACCTGGCTGCCAATTAACTGGCCATAGAATTTACACATGTTGGTTTGTCTTGGTTTGGAAAGACAGGAGTCTGCTAAGGAAGGCAGGAGCCTCCCCTGAAATTGAGAATGTAAACCCTCCCCACCCCTCCGAATTGCTACAATTTTAAATTAAGGGGCTCTCAGGCAAAGATATGGGAGCAGGCAATAACAGTTCTTTAATAGGGAAGAAATAAAAAGAATAAAATAAACAATACAGTCCACTGGAACAACACTGACAGAGTCAGAACCCAACCTGACACCCTGTTGGTCAGGGTGTTGGTGGCAGTCCGATTGAAAATGTGGCTGCAGTCCTCTGAAGTATCAGGTGTGGTTCTGTTGGAGCAAGGGGGTTCTGTAGAGAAGGATGTAGTCTTCCTCTGAAGATCCAGGAGGAAAAGGTAGCTGCTGTTCCTCTGGGGAATCTCGTGGAGAAAATAAACTGAAACTGCAATTTCAGAATCTTGGAGTATATGGGGTAGCAGTGCTTGGCTCCTCCCTCTGGGCGGAGCATCTCACAATGGGATGTTACAGTTCTTATCAGTCATGCAGTGACATTCAATAGTCTGTTATCAGTGGAGGTCCCCTCCCGAGGAAGGTGTGAATGTGATCATTCAAAGAGAGAGATAAGGCAAACTGCTCACTTGACAAGGTAATCAGCCATACAGATGGTAATGGAAAACATCTTGCATGCAATCTTCAACATGGTTAAAATAAAAATCACTGAGAAATGCTTCTGTTGACTTGGCTGAAATCAGGAATTAAAGCCATAAAAAGTGGAAGCCATTTACAGTCAGGCTTCCACAAGCAAAATAATTTTTAGGATGGATTTCTAGGGAGATATGAAACTCCAAAACTTTTGTTTAGTTTCATCTTGCATGTTCAAGTGGTTGGCTTTGGTTTCCAGGTAGGAGAACAGAAAGTAGATTTCTTTGCACAGTCAAGCAGCTGCAAATTGTGCTGGACTTCCAGCACAGCAAGAAATGTGCACACAAAACCTTTCAATGCCATGATGCCCGTAATGAAGTTGAAAACTGGGAATTACTGAGCACCTACTAAATTGCAGGGAATAGAAATGAATGTTAGGGGATAGGACTGAAATCAGTCAAACAAGATAGATTTAAAAGTTAAAGAAATTTGAGAGCTGGGAAAATGTACGTTCTTTGTTGCGAAAGGCTTCATAGTTTCTTTTTTCACTGAAAAGGTGCTCAGGCCTTGGCAGGGGCTGCCCAGGGGGCTCTGGAGTGCCCATGCCTGGAGGTGTCCCAGGAAGGGCTGGAGGTGGCACTCAGGGCTCTGGGCTGGGGACAAGGTGGGCGTCGGGCACAGCTGGGACTCCATGGGCTGGGAGGGATTTTCCAACCTCAATGGTTCTGCACAAATCTGTTGGGATTTGCTCAGAACACATGGACTCACACCTGCTTTACTGAAACAGGAATTTATCACCTTCTTTCACTGAAGAAATAAGGAATAGGCAAAAGTCTGAGCTTAATAAGAGCGTCACACAGCTTAAATGTGGTCAGAAAGTAGGAATTATGTCAATTATCTGTGTTCTTCTCTGGCAGTTCCTTGACAGCAGGTCTCAGAATCTCCTAGTTCTGGCTCTCAGCCTCCATCAGCGCTCTAACTCCACAATGTAATTAATTGTATTAAGTGATAGTGTCCTGCTGCATCCACTCACCTGAGCCTTACATTGGGCTTTTCCCCTGCAAAGTCATGATTTCTTCCTGGCACCAAAGTTCTAAACAGGACAGATATGTAGTGGTGTGGTTGTGTGTAACAGCTGTGGAGGGAGCAACTCCCAAGCGCCCCTGTGCCAGAAGGAATCCAACAAGTGAAGGAGGGAAGGGAAGTGCTGGGAAGTGAAGGGAAGGGAAAGGTGGCATTCACATCCTCTGAAAAAAATCCTTCACCCAGGGTTTTTCTCCTGGGAAGCTGAGAAGTGTCAGAGAAAAAGGAAAACAATTCTTATCTCATTTGCTTCTCCTGTGTTGTGCTCATGTGCAATGTGTTTGGAGATTGTTTACCCACAGGTGATTGTTCCATTGGATTCTGCTGCGAGTTGTTTTCACTCTTTGGCCAATCAGGGCCAAGCTGTGTCAGGACTCTGGAAAGAGTCACGAGTTTTCATTATTATCTTTTTAGCATTCAGTAAGTATCCTTTCTGTATTCTTTAGCATAGTATGGTATTCTTTAATATAATATAGTATAATAAAGTAATAAATTAGCCTTCTGAGAACATGGAGTCAGATTCATCATTCCTTCCTTCATCTGGGAACCTGCATTTGCAATGGGAAGGGAAGGGAAGGGAAGGGAAGGGAAGGGAAGGGAAGGGAAGGGAAGGGAGGGAAGGGAAGGGAAGGGAAGGGAAGGGAAGGGAAGGGAAGGGATGTGCATCCTTGTAGTGTAACAAGAGCAGAGCTCTCCTTTCTCTGCTGTCCTCTGTGGAGAGCCTCCAGACAAATCACAAAAGCACAGGAGGTCAGAGCTATTTCTAATTTATTACAGTGTTAATTTAGAGCCATCAATAACTCAGAGAAAAGCTTCCTGAATGAATCCATTTAAAGCACACATGGTCTGAAAAGATGAAATTCCTGTTAAGGGAAATGCAGCAATAACAAAAGCTCTCAAATCATCTTTTAAACAAGTATTTTGAGGAGACTTTTGGGGCACATGCTGCAAAGAAGAGCAAATAATCTTTGTGGCTCACACTGTTACCTGTCTTTCAGAAAAATATGAAGTGAAGCTGAGCTGAAGATACATCACAACAATCTCAGTGACCAAGAATTCAAATTTCAAAGGAGATGCAAGCAAACAAAAATATCATCAAAAGACATAAGTTCACAAATAAGAAGAAAATAGGTAAGTGATACAGATAATGTGTTCTCTGCTGAAGAACAGATTTCAGATCACATGAAATGAAGGAAAGATGGAAGATTCTTGTGGTAAAATGATTCTTCCAATAGGACATAAAATATCATTAAATCAGGGCAATTAATTATTGATCCAAAAAAACATTTTTCAAAAAATCCTTTACTGTTCAGGACCCCACTTGGGTACCCAAAACTTATATAACTGCAATGAAACCATGATGCTGCCATTTTTGCATTGTCCTTCCTTTAAATGGAAAATATTTACTTCCTTCAGCAACATTGAAGATCTGGAAAATAGAGAATATGGAAAAACTCCAGAAATTTATCACCACAGATGTGAAATCCTTCAGATCTTTGGTATGATATAGGGAAGGATTATTCAGTAGCTAAGGGTAATCTCACACTTGTGTTGGCTCCAAGTTAAGCAGCAGAGGCAGTTGCCATCCAGTTCTTTTGTTTAATCTTTATGAAAATAGAGCTGAAGTGGAAATTGATGCAGAGAGCTGGATTAGGGGAAAGGTCAAGGTCTGTTTTCTGGCTGGTTTTTGTGATGGTGTGTCTCACTACTGACCTGGCAGAAATAATATAATTTTGACCCTTCCTCCAAGTTTCCTGGGGACCCCAATAAATTTTATGAGTTTTATTTCTGGTCTATGTGGTTGCCTTAGAAGGGGAAAGTTTTATGTGTGTTTCTGTGTGATGGTACTCAAACATCAACCCTTAAAGGCTTGCAGGTTATGTTTTACTCCTAGTTTGGAAGATCCACATTTAGATTCTACACCTGCTCTCTCAGAATTTCAGACAGTCACGGAATCCCGGAATGGGTTGGGTTGAAAAGGACCTTAAAGCTCATCCAGTGCCAGCCCTGCCATGGCAGGGACACCTCCCACTGTCCCAGGTGCTCCCAGCCCCAGTGTCCAGCCTGGCCTTGGGCACTGCCAGGGATCCAGGGGCAGCCCCAGCTGCTCTGGGCACCCTGTGCCAGGGCCTGCCCACCCTGCCAGGGAACAATTCCTCATTCCCAAGATCCCACCCAGCCCTGCCCTCTGGCACTGGGAGCCATTCCCTGGCTCCTGTCTTTGAAAGGAAATGTTCCATACAACTGTGAATCCTTGTGAAAATTTATGGTGTATTTTTGGCTTTTTATTAGAAAAATCTGGCCATTATATGTAAATGAGCTAGTCAGTGTCCAGTGAATTCTCTAAAGTCAGTGAAGACAGTAATCCATAGAATCAGCTTTAGTTTTTTGGGGTTTTTTTTCCCCTACATGTTTTGGATTAGATTAGTCGAGTCTGCTCTCTGTTCTAATCCAGTTGTTCTTTCCAAGGTGAATTTTCATTGCGACCAGAGTAGAAACTTTTAAAATGTGGAAAAATTTTGCCTTCTCTGCCCCATCCCTTAATATGTTGGATTGTTGGTTTGTGTGGCTTTTCTATTCAGCATCGTGTATGAACAAAATCATCTTTAATACCAAAATTGAGTCATTTTACAGCATAAAAACCATCCTGATTCAAACAAATCTGCTCACTCATTTGAGCAGACATTAGAACACTGCCTCATACTCTCAGTTTTCAGCACAAGGTGAACACAGTCTGTCACTCAAGGCCTTGTATCATTTGTCTCCAAGTAGCATTAAAAAGAGATTTCCCTTTAGACTCCAGGATGCTGCCTGGCACATACAAATCTTTTTCTTTCTTTTAGTTTAAACAAAAATCCTTTATATTTCATTATTGGAAGATTAAGACGTTCAGGGTTTTTTTCTTTTTGTGGATTTCTTTGCCTTAAAACAAGCTCATGTTTTGTTGACATATCAATCAGTTATATAAAGAATTAAAGGTTAAAATTATCAAGGTCATATAAAGACTAAAAAGATAAAAGCTGAAAAATGCAAATTCAAAGCCATTTAAGCTCAGTGACATCAGCTGACTCTAAGTTATGTCTTTTATCCATAACTTATATATAACCTGCATCTACATATATATAATATATATATTTCCAGTGATCTTCATCACTCCTCTCAGTTTTTCTGCTCCTAAATAAGAAGGATTTAGATGGTTTATTTAAAAAATAGTAAGCGTCTCCAGAAATAAGCAAGTGGTTAGTGTTTCACCATCTGTTTCAAAGTGAAATACAGTATGAAAAAATAACCTTTTCAATTTAAGTATATCTTAATTTCTTCCATGAAACAGCATTTTTCAGTGATTTTGTGCAGGGTTTTTTGGGGTTATTTTGCGTTAAATAGTGTATTTTATTGTGGTAAGGGATGAATTGCAGGTTGCCTCAAGGCAGGGATAGTTTTCCCCTCACAATTTTCTCTCTCCTTTTCCATCCTCAAGTTCTGCTAGAAATCCACCAAGCCACTCCTCATTTTTTGAAGGTTTGGATACAGAACTGAACCACCCATTATTTTCCCACCTGTAGCAATGCTCACTCTGGAGAGCTAACTTAGAGCTGCAGAAAAATAGGTTCATTAAATGCTATTTGCACAATAATGCACCATGAAGAACTTATTATTTTAGATTTAAATTACTGTAAATTAGAGAAGAAACAGGATTAAAATATTCAGAGCAGCTGCCTGAGCTGGTTTCAGCTCTGCTCTGAGGATGGCAAGATGAGGTGCTGGAGTTGTGCTGCGCTGCCTTGGAGCTGCAGGAAGGTCTGTGGGATGCCAGTACCATCTTCAGGCAAGTCAGGGCATAACAGAGCAATTTCTCAAAACTAAAGGCCAAAGCATAAATCAGTCTGAAAATCAGCCCTTTCACCTTGCTCAGGTGTTGTCCTTTGTTAAAGTCAAAAATGTTGTTTTTTGCCTACTCTTGAACCTACTCTTGCACAGCAGTAATGGATTTTTAAACACATGCAAAGTAGGGTAATCTTAATTTCAAAAAAAAAGGGTAATAATTTTCTTTTTTCAAGTACAGACTGAATGCAGACAGACTGAGGGGACAGACCTGAACATTCCTCATCGGTACCATAAATTAATTTAAAATATAATAAAACTTAACATTTACTTTGTTAAGCACTGAAATCCCTTGCTGCAGGATGTGCTGATAATTTATTTGGATTTTGATTTGACTCTGAAATGTGGAAAAAAATCCATCAAGAGCCGTGACAATAAAACGACACCTCAATGTAAATTGTTGAGAGAGACTGTTTCAACTACTTATTCTTTTTTTATTACACTCTTTCCTAAACAACCAGTTGGAATGAGGATAGTCGAGCAATTAAAATAAATGGGGCTTGGATATCCCATGCTTTGGAAAGCATTTGGGTAAAATGGTGATTTATGCATCTTTAGAAGGATAATTGGACAATACACTAATATTGGAAAACTATACTACATGATTTTCCTGAGGACACACTAGGTTTAATTCTGTCAATTCAAATATCTCGGGTCAATTGCAGAATCAATTTTGTTTTCATGCTGTGAGGAAAGCTTTTTTCTATCTAAGTGTTTCTTGATTTCTAAATACTCTGTTGTCCCTTGTCTTAGTAATTTTTTCAAGTTTCAGTAAAGCTAGTGTTTAAATGCTGCTTCTAGGAACAGTCTGACCTTGCCAATCACTTTTTTGCTGGTGGATAATGTTGGTGCCTTCCAGTTTCTACTTATGACTTGTCTTTGAAATCATCAGGGGGAGAGTTGCTTCAAATTTTTGTCCTCCACCCTTCAAATTCAATGTTTACTATCAATGTGGTGTGTGCTTTAAGACTTTTACTATTCTGTATGGAATAGAGTAATTTTTAAATATATATTTTTTTAAGATTAAGAGTAGGAAAGGTTGTGCATAAAACATATTCCATATTATATGGCTAAGGCTTATTCTAATTAAGAATTATGGGTATGATGGCTGTTATTACTGTATAAAACTGCACTGTGATTCCCAGGAGATTTAGGGAAGCTTTTCAACAGTTGGATCTTGAAATTTTATTTTCTGTTTCAGAAAGGGAAAACTCATTTGAGGCTTTCAGGCTTCAGTGATTTTGAAATTAAGCTGCTATAGAGAACTATCACAGCACTTCTTATCCATGTGGAAGCTCAGGCCAGATGATCCAAGCTGGAATTGAGGTCTCATTTCTCACTTGCTGGTGTGTGGATTAATATGTCAGAGAGAAACTGTAGCATCAATACAAAATGCCTTTGTAAAAGCATTTGCCAGCCCTTCACACTGCCCACTGCAGAGCAGTTCCTGAAATGCTGCACATTCATCTCTCCTGCACACCTGAGAATTCCTGGGCTCTGAGGCAATCCATGCAAGCAGACTTGGAGCTTCTTAATAGCCTGAAGGTGCCAGACCTCTGCTGAGGGAAGATTCTGCTTCTTTTGGTCCCTGAGCTTTGTGTTTGGCTCTGGTGAGGAAGAGGAGGGGGTTTGTTGTCGATGTGATCCTTTCACCATCAGTTTCAAGCTCTTGAGATGTGTATCTGTAGCTAAAAATGATGGGAAGCAATAGAGAAAAATGTCACAATTTACCACTGCTCGGAGAAGGGATCAATGAATTTAAGATATACAGTGAGTATATTGGAAAAAATAAAGCACAGAGTCACTTCCAGCAATAATTTTTTTTGAGCGGGGGGAGGAGGAGATAAAAATAATACTTGTATATAATTAATTAGTAAAAATTAATTACTAAAAAATAAGCCAAGCCATTTTCTTCCTCCAAGTTAACTAAGAAAGCCAAAGGGAAGTGGAGAGGAGAGTTTGAATGGAAAACAGTCTCTTTCCATCTTCTCACAGCGGTGTTTAAGATGAGAGAAATCTGACAGCAATGGGCGAGGATTTCCATCTGGTTACAGGTAAATGCTTTCACATTGAGAACACTTCACCTAAGGCACTCAAAGGTGAATTGCTGAAAATAAGGCCTTTGGAATAAAAATATGAAGCAAGATTGACACCCAAGTCTATGATGTTACTCACCATTTAAGGTGACTTACAGTCCTAGAATGCTGAGAGTTTCCTGATTTTGGATGATGCCATAGCTAAGCTAAAACAATGATGCCCTGAAGCCAAAACTAATTTTTTTCCTTTTCTGTTTTGATTGCATTTCCCTTCTTCTGTAGAGAGGAGCGCTAATGGATGAAGTTGCGGGTTTATTCTAACACAGTGGTTTTGGCAGCCTGCTAACCTGCTCTTCCCTGCCAGCACTGCTTCTCCTGCAGCAGGAACTGGGTGCAAATTTGCCAGATCTCACCCAGCTGTTGTGCATAGTCCCCAGTTTTGTGTTTTGTTGTGTTTTATATGCCTTGGTTGTATCAGTTGCAGGTTGGACTGCTCCGTCTCCCCCTCTCTGTTGTAATGGCTCTGCCCTGATTATCTCCTCCCTCCCTTGCTTTGTCAATCACCCTGGCTCCTCCCTGGTTACCATGGAAACCAATGTATCCTTTCCCTGATCCCTCCCTGGTGCCCTGTCCGTCACTCAGTGACCCAACCCTTCTCTCTAGAAGCTTCCAGGCAGGGCGTCGAGTGATTGGTTCAGGGGCTGAGGCCCCTCCCTAAAGTTATTCCCATTGGTGTATCCTGAGTGTCAATCTGCTGTACCCCCTCCCCCTGCAATCCTATTCGCCTGGAGACCAACCCCAACCCCGTTTCTCCCCTTTATAAACCCTTGTTTATAAGTAAAGTAGAAAAATTATAAAGAAAGGCTTCATAGGATCAGGTCTGCTCTGGGTAGTCTTGTAAGCCCCTCATCGGTGTGTTCGGCTGTTGGTTCGCCTGGGGTGTTGTCTCTCTGCCAGGATTCAATAAATCCGGATTCCCCTCAGCTGGTGTTCATTCTCTTATTTCTTCTGCTGGTTGTTGCTGTGAGCCACATCCCTGAACAAGGCGAGAGCCTCAGACCTCTCGTGACCCTTGGGACTCGGGAGAGTGTCCCACAGCTGCTAGTGGTGGTGGTTTGCTAGCCAGGGCATCCCAAAGGGATAATCTCACGCAGACGCTGCTTCACCTCAGGTGAAGTCTGTGCCTAAATAATGCAAACTGCAGAGGGCAACTGGCAAAGAAGCTACCAGCTACTGCCACTTCTACTGGTTCAGAGGAGGATGAGAATGGGGAAAATTTGGAGGGGAAGCTGAATGAGGAATGGCTGAGGGCTCTTGATGTGTTCAGCTAGAGAAGACTGAGAGGAGAGCTCAGCAGGAGCTGCAGCTCCCTTGTGAGGGGAACAGGAGGGGCAGGCACTGAGCTCTGCTCTGGGCCAGGGACAGTGCCCAGGAGCAGCTGGAGCTGGGCAGGGCAGGCTCAGGCTGAGATCAGGGGAAGGTTCTGCTCCCCCAGGGAATGGCTGGAGCTGGGCAGGGCAGGCTCAGGCTGAGATCAGGGGAAGGTTCTGCTTCCCCAGAGGTGCTGGCACTGCCCAGGCTCCAGGGAATGGGCACAGCCCCGAGGCTGCCAGGGATGCACAGGGGGGATGGCTGGGGGCTCTGCGGGGACAGGAGTCAGGCTTGATAATCCTCGTGAGGATTTTCAATAGTAAAAATAATTTCCAGGTTATTTTTACATCCAGCTTATTCTGTGATTCTGTAAAATGCTGTAGAAAGATACTGAAAACCAGGTCTATGTAGTTTTATTAAATCTAGGCTGGACTTTGAGATTTTTCATCCATATACACTCTAACTGAAAATTCATTTCAGACTTGCAATGAGTCTGCGTGATCTGTGCTACCCATGTCCAGGACACCAGCTTTTGATACCATGTGCTGGATTATGCTCTGTGCTAACAAGGGTGTCTTGTTCTTTCTGGATAAAGGCAGCTGTGGAGCAGGGCCAGGCTCCCCAGGTGTTTGTCTGGGCACTGCCATTTGTGGACTGTGCCATACTCTGCTGGAAGAGAGGGAAAGGCAGGAGCAGCTCCCAGATGGATGAAGTGGCAGCAGAACAGACATGTAAGGATCAGCCAGCACTGACCAACACTAAGGCATCAGCTTAGGCTGTGGTTTTGTTAAGTTGTTGCACCAAGATTAAATTATTTTGAGAACCAGGACATCTGAGACTGCCATGGGAATCCTGGGGCTGAGCTGGTGAGGAAGACTGGTGTGGGTGTGGAGAAGCAGCTGTGGAGGGGCCTTGGTCCCAGCTCAGGAGCTGCCAGCAGCACCTTCAGAGTGGGTCCTGCGTGGCTGCAATGGGGAGTTCCCTGAAGTCAGCCCATGGGTACATGGCAGCTTCTTGCCAAAACCTGGGTGTCTCATGCCTTTGTGAGAGTAAACACCCCTGTCATTAGCAGAAAGATCCCCATCTGGTTTTTTGGCACCATCAGTTTCAAGCTCTTGAGATGTGTATCTGTAGCTAAAAGTGACAGGAAGTAATAGAGAAATCTGTCACAATTTGCCACTGGTCGGAGAAGGGATCAATGAATTTAAGATTTACAGTGAGTACATTGGAAAAAATAAAGCACACAGTAAATTCCAGCAGTAATTTTTTTTTGAGTGGGGGGAGGAGGAGGAAAAGGCCATTGTAATACTTGTATATAATTAATTCGTAAAAACTTAATTACTAAGAAATAAGCTAAGCAATTTTCTTCCTCCAAGTTAACTAAGAAAGCCAAAGGGAAGTGGAGAGGAGAGTTTGAATGGAAAACAGTCTCTTTCCATCTTCTCACAGCGGTGTTTAAGATGAGAGAAATCTGACAGCAATGGGCGAGGATTTCCATCTGGTCACAGGTAAATGCTTTCACATTGAGAACACTTCACCTAAGGCACTCAAAGGTGAATTGCTGAAAATAAGGCCTTTGGAATAAAAATATGAAGCAAGATTGACACCCAAGTCTATGATGTTACTCACCATTTAAGGTGACTTACAGTCCTAGAATGTTGAGAGTTCCCTCATTCTGATTTCAAGCTAAACAATGATGCCCTGAAGCCAAAACTAATTTTTTCCTTTTCTGTTTTGATTGCATTTCCCTTCTTCTGTAGAGAGAAGTGCTAATGGATGAAGTTGCAGGTTGATTTTAACACAGATCATTAACTGGGAAAATATTCAGGATGACTATCCTATTCATAGCCCAAATCCAGTTCCTCAGCCACACTGAGCGCTGCAATTCCATGGCACGCAGGGCATTTTTTCCTAAAAAGAGGAGCACTTGAATAAAGTAGAACTGCAGAATTCTGTGATGTGAATCTGTGTAAGTGTTAGTAAGAAAAGGCCATCCTTTGCTTCAGGTCAGTAAAAATGGGTGCCCAGTGCTGGTTGTACCTCAGAGCTTGGGGAAATCTGGGGCTGACGCTCAGAATCTCTGTACAGCACTGGTTGTCAGAATTTGTTTGCCAGCCACATTTCATATTGCCCTGGATCACTGAGACAGCAGAGGACACATGACAAATCTGAGTGGTGTTCTGGTTTAAACAGGGCTCTAAACTGTTGCAGTAAAGTAGAAAAAGTATAAAGAAAGGCCTCATA
Organism: Camarhynchus parvulus; assembly: GCF_901933205.1. Lineage (NCBI taxonomy): Eukaryota > Metazoa > Chordata > Aves > Passeriformes > Thraupidae > Camarhynchus > Camarhynchus parvulus. The sequence continues at coordinate 16,220,272 of NC_044581.1, read as the reverse complement.
AGATCAGGCCTGCTCTGGCTAGCCCGTCATTTCTTCTAAGGCAAGCTAGCCCTTTGCAAGTTCCCATGTGAAAACAATCCTGGTGTGAGCAGTTGATTACCATAACAATCTATTCCTGGGTGAAAAACAACCAGCACCTGGATAAACAGTTTTTACACTGTTAGATAGAAAAATGAAAACTCTCTCTCACAAACAACTTTCCCTGCATGTACACCCAGGGGTTTGAGTGACCAATCAATACAGAGTAACAACTTGTTACTGACCAATAAAGTAACTGGCAAGAAAGCTGCTGACCAACTGGAGTCACACACAAGGTCTGTAAAACTGCATGACTAAGAGTTGTGTGAATAAAAAGGGCTTGTTCCACCATGAAGAAAATGGAGCCCGTGTGATTTATTCACATAATAAACATGTCCCGTTGCTAGAGTTTAACAAAAGCATTGTCTTTGTTCTAAAAAAGAACCATAATTGTGGTGGGAAGCTTTCTTAGATGGAAACTGGCACAAGAATCAAGGTATAGACTGCTTCAAACCAGGAGTTTTCCTCTGTCAGTGTAGATTTTAAATTTTTCCAAAGCAGCCTTTTTCTGGGAGATGTTTATTTCTTCAACAGGGTGTGTTCCTTCCCACCGGGAACAGGCTGTGACTCCATTCCTGGTGTCCCTACCTGCCAGCAGTGTTACAGGGTTGTCCCTGGATCTCCTGGACTCAAGCTTTGTTCTGAACAGGCAGAGACCATTAGAACTCTGGAAACAGTCAGATGTCAAATTGAGTTAATTATCTGATCTGCTTTAGCATAAACCCTGTTTTGAAGGATAATATTTGGAGTCTAAATTAGATTATCTGATGCTGAGTATCTTTTTGTAAGAGAGGTTTGTTTCACAGATGATAAAAACTCTGCTGCAAAGCTCTTTGAAGTCACGAGAGTTTTCTGTTGATGTCAAGAATCTTTGGTCCAAGCCCTAGAGTGAAGCACACTTGCACTCATTTGTGTAAAGACACAGTAAATCTGTTGATGGGCAGGTACAAGAACAGATTATGTGATAACTGTGTGGTTTTTCTATTAATATATTCTCCCATGACTTTACATGTTGTTTCATTAATCTAAATCTTCCTTAACACCACTGCTAATCTAGTCAGCAGGAGCTGCCATGATGTCTAAGCACAGAGAAAAAGCAGTCAAGTATTTGGTTGTTATATTAAATGCCTGTTGCAGTCCTTGATCATGAAGGTACCTTAGTTAAAACCAGTCCTAATTCAAATAAATATTCTGTAGAAATATTATGAAATCTCTGATTAATCTAGCAATGGAATGTTTATTTAATCAAGGTATTTCAGAAATACTTTTACAAAGCCTGATAAATTGCACTGAAACCCAAGGTGGTAGCAGCCATAAATGATAGCTACCTAAATATTCAAGTCCTTTTACAAGAGATGTGTTAACAGAAAATAAGTAGTTTCTTTTTAAAGCCACTAAAACTGTTATTTAATGCAAATGAATTATACAAGGTTCCCAAATGTGAAGCTAAATTATTTTATGAATAAACATTTTTAATCATGAGGAAAAAAAACTGTCTAGACTAAAATTTATTGTAATGAATATTGTGATGATGCAGAGAACAGAAGTGATGACTCTTGCTATAAATGCTCACTAAATATGCACAGAATTATTTCCTGTTGTATGTGTGAATGCCTTTGAAGAAATGCTGAAATTCAAAGTTCTAGTGTCATGTGCCAAAGCAGGGATTTTTTTCCAGTCTTCTAAAATGCAGACTTGCACTAGAACTTTAAGTCATTACATGACATTTTCAGGGTTTCAGATACAAACTCTCTGCTTTCCTTGCAGCCCGCACAGTCCAGCTGTGAGGTCATTACTGGTCTTGCCCTGCTTCTTCGAACGACCCTGAGCTGCTGCACTTCTGCAAAACAACTGAAGTAGGTAGTACAGGCAGAGACTTGGCAGGGGAGTAAAGGAAAATCATTTTGTTGAATAGCTCAGGGTTCTGTAAATCACACAGCTTGGCCAGGCTTAGCCCCTGTAACAAGAGGTGAATAAATATTCCTGGTTTTATCCACCAAGATCCTTCCTGTTCCTGCATAAGATTTGGAGCTGCTGGAGAGAGCCCAGAGGAGGCACCAGGATGAGCAGAGGGATGGAGCAGCTCTGCTGGGAGGAAAGGCTGGCACAGCTGGCATTGTTCAGCCCGGAAAAGAGAAGCTTCAGGGTGAGAGTTTGGTTTCCTCTCAGCAGTACTTGATAAGTGATTTCCTTGTCTTCATTTTGACCCACAAGTCTTCCCACTCCAGTTCTTCCTATTTTCTCCCCCATCACACTGTGGGGATGGAGGACAGTAAGCAAGCTGTTAAAATACCTGAAGTTCCTTCTCTATTCCTTATTTTCTGTTACCATACCTTTCTTTGCCTTTTTGCTATTTTAACTCATTTATAAATTGAATTTAAATATATTATTCTGATAGAAAATTTGAAAATTCATGGAAGAAGGTGTTATTTTGTTGTCAAAATCCTCCTTGTGCAGAGGGGAAATTGAGGCTCCTATTTGTATATTCTGTCAGCCTGGTGAGAGGGAGCATAGGAACTTCTCATTGCCATAAAGGCATAGAGAGTGGAACTCTGCCTTTATTCTCAGAGCTTAATTCAGTCTGTGCTACAATTCTGTTTATTCCACAGAACAGGAGAGGAGCAATTGTCATTCTCCTCCAGCCCAGAGGAGACTCCAGCCTGTTTCAGGTCTGCAGGCAGTACTGCTATGTAAAATTGTTCCATAAGAAGTAAAATTAATCAGTGAAACAGGAAGAGGCTAAAACAACTGAAATCCGAGGGGTTTTTTCCTACCCGGTTTATCCTTTGCTGATGACCATTGTGAACATTGCAGGAATGTGTAAATGCCTGCCAGGGGTAGGAAGGAAGATGGAGCCAAACCCTTCTCAGTGGTATGGAGTGAAGGGAGAGGAGGTAATTTCAGCAAATGCCATTTAAGCATAAGAAAGAAACCTTTCCACTGTGAGGACAACCAAACCTGGAATAGGTTGTCCAAGGGGATTTTGGGTTCTCCATACTTGGAGACAAACTTGAAGGCAGCTGTGAGCAACCTGCTCTGCCTGACCCTGGTCTGCGCAGGAGGGTGGATTAGAGAATCTCCAGAGGTCCCTCCCAGCCTTATCCAGGGTGTGATCCTGTGCTGTCCCCTCCAACCTGTGAATAGCAGCACAGAAATAAAAATAAATATAATACCTGCAATTAACACAGGGCAATGTCACTAATGTGCATAAAAAGCCATATGAAAGTGCCTGAAATGATGGCTTGTGAAAATAAATTGCACTCCAATCATCCAGCTGCAGACAATTTCAGTAAAAACATTGCTGAGCTGATATGTGGGTTGATGGTGTTTCCACTGGCCATGGTGTGCAAACCTCCTATTATTTTCTCAACAGAGGCTGCATAATGTTCATCTTTAGAAAAGCTATTGCAAAGATTTGTGGAAGTATAATATGAAAATAAGACTAATGGATTACCTGGGAAAATGCTCCTGTTACTCACAGCATAAATCAGAGGTCAAATGGTTATTCACCTTAGCATGGCTCAGGCTCCCCAAGCCCTCATACAGCTTCTGTTTTCAGAAATGAGCCAAAGTACAAATTCCCATAGCCTGAACATAAGAATATTATGAAAAATAACACCTCAGAAAGACTGAACAGAGGAAGGCAAATATACTGGAGAGATTACCTCATGTCTTCCCGTGGGTTTGATCATCTGGAGATAAATGTTTTTCTTGTGCACAACAGGGTTTTGTCAAAAATACTTCTTGTTGTGAGACAGTGGAGCAGCAAGGGTTTCTATAAACAGCAACTAAGAATGCTTTGCATTCCTGGGAAGCAAATAAAATGGAGAACATCACTGATAGGATCAGGGTAGTAGAAATGGGATTAAGCGCTCTAAATCCCAACTAGGTGAATCACAAGAAATTCCTGAAGCAGACTTTATTCCAGGTCTGCTGTATATTAAACTGTGCTGGTCTTGTGCTTTGTAGAATGACAAAAATTAAAATACTTTGAGAACTTATTTTATAGAGATTTAAACTGCCTCCGGTTTTACGTCTCTTTTGTTTTGACAATTTTGAAGGTTTTTGCTTTGTGACTGCACCAAGAGAAGACTGGTCCCAGCATTGCAGAAATCCAGCCACCTCTAAGGTGAAATGCAGTCATTAGAACAGTGACTAGCAAAGCACAAAATTGTTGTTGATAGGGATTTTAAGAGTATCATTAAAAAATGGTAGGGGTGAAATGCTAGTTACCTCAATTGCAATGAGAGCCAAGCAATCACTGAAGGGAAGAAACTTACTGAGCAGGCTTCAGTTTTCAGATTTCCTGTGAGAAAAATACTTTTATAAAGAACCTCTGAGACATGCAGGGGAAGAAGAGGCCAAGTAACCTAGACTGTGTGTGGTGTAATTTTCCCTGTGTAGCAGGGCTCCTGCCTTCCCATGACAAATGTTGTGATTTAATGCCTACAGAGAGCACTCCCCCAATTCCAGGTCAGGAATTCCCTCTTTTGACAACAGCTTGCCAAGCAACTCTTCATGGGCCTTTTATTTAAACTGAGCTGTTTGTCTGCTTCATGGAAAATAAGTAGCTCAATGAAAAAAATGTTGGTTGCTTCTATTTCTGGAAATTTCCTTGGGGATCTCAGTTTAATGTTTTGGGTGCTTCCAAGTCACTTGGTTAGATAGAAAGACCCTCCACACACACATCCAAGGCTGTCCTAACTTCAGGAGTTCTTTGTTCTAATAACAGGATCAGTACTTGGCCAAATTGGACCTGGTTTATTATTCTTTTGATGGTCACATATACATTTCCAAATGCGCTTGCCATTTCTGCAGCTTTGGGTTATCCAAAAGGTCCTTTTTAAACAGACATAAAAGATTAAGAATGTAAATGCAAATGGACTATGGGATTCATGCAAGTTGGCATGGAGCTTTAACTTTACATGTTGAAAGTTTCCATTTTAAATTTGACCTGAAATTAAAACAGTCTCCCCCAAGAAAATGTTAAATTCCTTCATCTTGCATTATAGAATCACATACTGGTTTGGGCTGGAAGGGACCTTAAAGATCATCCCATGTCACCCCTTGTCATGGGCAGGGACACTTTCCACTAGACCAGGTTGCTCCAACCTGGCTTTGAAAGAAATTGCCAAAACTTACAGAGAAAACTTTAAAACTTGCGTGGAAATAAACTTTTCAAATGTTGATTAGGCATCAGCCTCAAGAAGGAAGTAAAGTCTTTCTGTATCCAGTTCTCAACACATTTCTCCATGTCTTCAAAGGCACAGGAAATATGAAGTGTTTTTTACTAAGTCTTTTCTCTAACAAAACCTTAAATGAGGAAAAATCCTGGTATTTTGGAACCAAAAGGGACAGAAGGGACTGTACCAGCAGTGCCACTCAAAGGAGTGACAAATATGAAGAAATGAAGTTTTGTAAGTCTGCTCAGAGCAGTTTTTGATAATAGTCAGTATCAGGTGCTCTTCAAATGGTGCTAAATGTCCTCAGCAGCATGCCTTGACCTTGACCTCAGGGAACATTTCCCTTTAACTTCAAGCTTGTCAGCACCAGATGTATTAATTTTTAAATTATTTTGATTTGGTACAAACTCTCTATTGTACTCATATTTCTAGGAAGATGATGATTATTCTGATAATAGTATTTTCATGCTGGGAATATCACTTAGTGATGAATCCTGTGCCGTTTAAATAATCATGACTCTTTTGAGAAAATAATTACAATATACATGCATGTTCCACTGGCTGCGTCATATAGAATTTGGCATATTTTTTAACAATCTTCTATAATGCTGTACAGTGAACATAGAGCACATTTATGTTTGTATGTGTTTATCCTATTGCATTTTGGGATCAGTCTGCTCTTTTCTTTGAGCTGCTCCATTTCCAGCCAGGCCAGGCTGTGGGACACCAAGTCCCAGTCCAGGCTGCCCTGTTTGCAGCATTGCCTGGGGGTGGGAAGTCAAGAAGTGGCAAGGAGATAGATGTTTGGCTGAAGTGACAGATCCAGTTTCCTGGAGAAAGCTGCTGGCTGCAGTGCCACAAACAGAGCTGCTTATCTGCCCTTCCAGGTGTTGTGATGGTGGCAGCTGGTTTAGGGCGACCTTGAAGAGATGAGGGAGTGAGTGGATTTCCTGGAGAATTCAATTTGCTTGTGAGTGTTAGAACACATCAACACTCACTGTGATTTATGCTGATATTCACATCTAGATTATGAGGAATTTCACTGCACAGATTTCCAGGCAGAAGAAACATGCACATTAATAAAAATCCATAATTGGTATTTTCAAACTTAGAGAATTATAACTAAATCTGGGCAGAACGATATCTTAAAAGGAAAGCATCCTTCTATGGGAAGTATTCTCATGTCTGTGCAGGGTTTTTGTGGTTGAAAATGTGTTGAGTCCAAAACACAACGTGCAGCTCCTGTTTGGTGTGGTTAAACCAGCCTGTAAATATGTTATACTCTGAGTTTTGCACAGCCTTGTAGCAACACATCTTTCTCTCATATGGATGTCATGTAGGTGGAATGGAATGGAATGGAATGGAATGGAATGGAATGGAATGGGATAGAATAGAATAGAATAGAATAGAATAGAATAGAATAGAATAGAATAGAATAGAATAGAATAGAATAGAATAGAATAGAATAGAATAGTTTGGGCTAGAAGGGACCTTAAAACCCATCCAGTGCCAGCCCTGCCATGGCAGGGACACCTCCCACTGTCCCAGGCTGCTCCCAGCCCCAGTGTCCAGCCTGGCCTTGGGCACTGCCAGGGATCCAGGGGCAGCCCCAGCTGCTCTGGGCACCCTGTGCCAGGGCCTGCCCACCCTGCCAGGGAACAATTCCTTATTCCCAATATCTGATCTGAACCTGCTTCCTGTCAGTTTGAAGGCATTCCCCCTTCTCCTGGCACTCCAGGCCCTTGAAAAGAGATTTGCCAAATTTCTATTCTTTGCATTGTAGCAAAAACCAGCAGAGTCCAAAAAAAGAGTTAACAAGATGGTCTTGATAATATTGAAGTGAAGAGTACCAATCAGATACTTTTCTTATAAAAATTCTTAGGTGTAGCCATTTCCATAGCTCAGTGTTCTTCCATGCTGTGCACATAAAAAAATTTCAGCATCAGTTGTATTAATTTTTAAATTATTTTGATTTGGTACAACCTCTCTATTGTGCTGATATTTCTAGGAAGATTATTATTATTATTATTCTGATAATAGTATTTTCATTCTGGGAGTATCACTTAGTGATGAATCCTATGCCATTTAAATAATCATGTCTTCTGAGAAAATAATTAAAATATGATTTCTACAGAGAACCATTTAAATTTTGATCAGAGGTTATCAGGGTCAAACATGATGTATTGCCTACCAGCATTTTCCTAATATGACCAATCCATGAGGATTTCTTGCTACATTTTCTAATTTTCTTTCTTTTTTTGAAACATTTTCATTTCAGATTGGGAAAATTTCTGAAGTAAAAACTGCTTTTTCTTGTCAAACTGTGAGTGATGTACAAGGGGTTTGTTGTTCTTTTGCTTTTGAGGAAAGTATTCTATTTTCACCTGAATATTGATGAGGCTTTTACCAATGACTTTACAAGTATGCAATTTTTATTGCCCGTGATTTTTTTTCTTGCTTAAATATTTACCTTTCAGAAATTCAGGCACCAGTGAAATTTCTACAAGTGAAACAATTAATCTCTTCTTTGGTCAACAAATGCATAAGAGACACTCCAGGAAGTGTGACTTCATTGCTAACATTGATCTTGTATTCATTTTTACACTTGAATACTTCAGTCCATGTGAATCTGATTTAAGGCTTTCATTCCCACAAAGTCAGGAGAACTCAAGACCATATGTTTAAAGCTAAGCAGTCTGTTATTTGCTCCTCAGTGAAGAACAAATGGGCATATTTAACTGTTTTCAGATGTTAATTTTTTCCTACCCTATTTTTAGGGAAAGCAGATCCATCATAATCTTTCTTCTGTTTGCTAAAGGCAGAGCAAAATTTTAGCACAGGGATAATTTTTCATGACTATGAAGGTCAAAGTACTCTGAGAAATTTCCTTTCTCATGATGAAACCAGTCAGAGGTGGGAAACCTTTTTGTCCAAGTTGTATAGCACAGAAACCCAAAATCACTAAGGTTGGAAAATCCCTCCCAGCCCGTGGAGTCCCAGCTGTGCCCGACGTCCCCAGCCCAGAGCCCTGAGTGCCACCTCCAGCCCTTCCTGGGACACCTCCAGGCATGGGCACTCCAGAGCTCCCTGGGCAGCCCCTGCCAAGGCCTGAGCAGCCTTTCCATGGGGAAATTCCTGCTGTGCCCACCCTGAGCCCAGCCTGAGGCCGTTCCCTCAGCTCCTGTCCCTGTTCCTGGGAGCAGAGCCCGACCCCCCGGCTGTCCCCGCCTGGCAGGGACTTGTGCAGAGCCACAAGGGCCCCCTGAGCCTCCTTTTCTCCAGGCTGAGCCCCTTCCCAGCTCCCTCAGCCCCTGCTGGGGCTCCAGCCAGGATAGCATCCTAGTGCTACAAAAAGAGCAG